>NC_132781.1:7505000-8755000 GCF_048418805.1 Vulpes vulpes
CTCTCTAAGGAAGCTTCCAGATCCATGGCCCAGTGCATCTTTGTGTTCCCGGCTCTCCCAGAGCCCCAGCTTCACCATATCCCATGGGGTGGATATGGGGCCAAGCCACTCCAAGGAGCCCGGGGTCCACCAGCAATATTCCCACCTGCTTAGCTCCTGGGTGTGAGGACATGGGGAAGGTGCTGGCAGGCAAGCCCCAGCCCCATGGCCCTCACCCCCTGCACTGTGCTCTGGCAGGTGATGTATAAGGAGAAGGACTCGGATTCCCAGCCCCGGTTCTGGCTGGTGGAAGGGAACTCGTCGCGCAGCGCCCAGCTCACAGGCTTGGGCAAGTACGTGCTCTACGAGGTCCAGGTGCTGGCCTTCACACGCATCGGGGACGGCAGCCCCAGCCACCCGCCCATCCTGGAGCGGACGCTGGATGATGGTGAGTTGGAATCTCCATGTGCCTGGGGAGGCTGGGACCTCCCCTTCTTCTTGCTGCCCGGCCCTGCCCCTCTGGGGTCACGCTTTGCCCCAACGGGAACCATGGCATCAGGCCTCTCCTGTGGGAGGCAGGTAGGTCAGTGAGGGCCACCCAGCAGCGCGCTGCGAGGGGAATCAAATTCCAGACTGTGCATCCCTGAGGAAGCAGAAGCAATGCAAGGACAGTTTGACATCCCATTCGGTCTCTGGCATATTCTCCGGGACAAGGGCACAGAATAGAGACTTTGCACCCGGTTTTGATTTGTATTTTGCCTGGGGCAGGTTTGCTTTCAGTAAAGCTCCATGCAAGAAAAAGGCTTGATTTTTCCTGGACAAGAGCCTCCTGGTCCTGTTTGCAAAGGAGCAATGCCCACGGGGCTCCAGGCCTTCATCCCTGCGGCAGAACTTTCCATCAAAGGCTGACCAACAGGCCCTTTGCCCCCTCCCCTCTCCCCACACATATGCTCTGACCGCCCACCCCAAACATTTCTGGGGTCCAGACAGGAGCGCAAAAGGAAGCCCAAACACCATATGGCCACGTATTCTAAAGTCATAAATCAAGCTAATGGCCTGTGAAATTCAATATGTTTTATCCTCCTGCCTTGACCTGGAAGGCCAAGTTCAGGTTTAGAAATCTCAGACTTTTTAGAATTCTCTGTTGAGATGAGGCAACATGGGAGGAGTTGGCCGCCCCCAGCCGTCCCCCGTGGTCTGCCCTGTTCCCTTCCCATTCTCTCCTCTGGCACGTGGTATTTAGCCTCCGTCCACATGCCCCAGACAGCTCCCCACCCCGCTTCCCATGGGGCCATCCCTCGGTCCAGAGGTGCAAATCTGGAGGGTGGGCCTGGGCAACGGGCCCGTGCAGACCCTGGAAAAGGAGTGGTCCGGGCTCAGGGTGGGCCCCACAGCCGCCTCACCCTACGGGTGGAAGGAAGTCAGAGTGGCACCTTCTAGAGCACAGACCCAGAATGAGGCCGCCTCGCCCAGTTCTGAGGGCAGCCGTGCACGCACATACATGTGCCCACATACATGGACACGGAGCTAAAGGAAGGTGGAGCCTGGTCCCTTCTGGTTCCTGCCAAATAATGCCTGTTTTTGAGGGTAGTAACCTCACCGATAGCATCTTGGTGTCCCGCATTGAATCCCAGAGCCGGGCACGGAGCAGCAGCCCACAGAAGTTCACTGGGCTGAGTGTGCCCTTCTCCTGCTGCCCTGCCCACCTGCTCCCCCAGAGCTGGACCAGGTGTGGGCATGGGGCCGAGCAACGGCTACACTGTCACCTGCTTCTCCTTTGTCCCCTCCAGTCCCGGGACCGCCCATGGGCATCCTGTTCCCAGAGGTGAGGACCACATCCGTGCGACTTATCTGGCAGCCCCCCGCTGCCCCCAACGGCATCATTCTTGGTAAGCCCCTCCTACCCTCTCCGGTGCTCCCAGCTGCAGGTAGAAGGAGGAGGCATAAGGTGTCAAGGCAGCTCAGCAAGTGTCCACATCTCCTCCAGAAGAATTTTGAGGCTGATTTCTCCCAGTAGAAATCGCGTTTGGAGGGCAGGGCCCTCCTGAACCTCCAGGTTCAGGTTCCTCAAAGACGATCCATTAGCTGCGTGTCCCTTGAACACTGCATGTGCCCCCCAAGACTGGCCATCTGGTAAACCTCGGCGGCCGTTCCTCAGCGTGGCCAGGTGAGGGCGCGCTGGCCGGCTCGGTGCAGCCCGTGCGACCTAAAGCACAGAGGTGGGGAGGCTGCTGATCAGAAGCATCATTTCATATTCAAGGATCGTCCAGTAACAGACACACACGCAGCCCCCCTCGGGGGCAGGCTCACGGGGTTGAAGTCGGCAGCGGTGTGAACGCGAGCAAGCCGGACCCCCCCCCCAAGCCTCAGCCCCCTCCCCTGTCAAAGGGTGGCTCGGGCTCCCTGTGCCTGGCGTGTGGCCCTCAGGGCCGGCATCCCGCAGGGCCTGCCCCACAGGAATGCCGCACCTGCACCTCGGAACGGGGAGTGGAGACCCAGGAGGGCTTAGAAAGACCCGGGTTGGAATTGGAGCTCGGTCACTTCCTGGCAGGTGGTCTGGCCCCTCTGAGCCTCTGTTCCCGTCACCTGAGGCTGCCATCGGGGTCCCAGACTCTGTCTATAGAGTGCCCCCCGCAGTCACGATGAGCAAAAGGCTTCAACAGCAGCCAGGGTAGCCCAAGGGCAGATGCTGTGGTGGCCAAGGAAGGAATGACCCCATCCCGGGGCCCTGGGGGCTGCTGGCCTGCTTCCCAGCACGGCCCGTGTCCTTCCTTCCCACAGCGTACCAGGTCACGCACCGGCTCAACGCCTCCACGGCCAACGCCGCCACGGTGGAGGTGCTTGCCCCCAGCGCGCGCCAGTACACGGCCACCGGCCTCAAGCCCGAGTCCGTCTACCTGTTCCGCATCACGGCCCAGACCCGCAAGGGCTGGGGGGAGGCCGCCGAGGCCTTGGTGGTGACCACTGAGAAGAGAGGTGACTGCGCACTGGGGCTAGGGAGGCCGGGGAGGCAGGGAGGGTCCCAGCCAACCGGGACGCTCCCATCCTGTCCTAGTGGGTGACGGGATCTGCCAGGTCAGAGCCGCACTGTCCTCACCTGGAGGGGAAAGTGGGCTGAAATCTCGGATGTAGGGTCAGCTTCCTTCCCCTCTCCCCTCCCCTTGGGGAAGATGGTGTCCATTGGGTGCCATTGGCCTGCTGCCCTGAGCTGGTGCCTCAGCAGAGGTCGGGCTCCCCTGATGCAGGCTGAGACCCCGATTCCTGCAAAAGTGGTTCGTTAGACTGTGTCCCCAGGAAAAACCAGTAGGACAGTCGTCTCCGCCAGGAGCTGCCGTGCCCCTTCGGGGAACATTGGGCAATGTCTGGAGATAGTTGTCGCAACTAAGAAGCTACTGCTGGCATCTAGCGGGCGCTGCTACGTACCCTGCAGCACACAGGACAGCCCCATAACATACAATCCTCCACCGCAAGTGCCAGAGTGCTGAGGCTGAGAACCCCTGCAGGAGGGCCTGGGGCTGCAGTCTCAGTCCAGCAGAGCCCCACTGGGAAGTGTGGACTCAGTCCCACTTGGTCAGGGACAGCAGAGGCCCCATCTCGGCTCTGGGGCAGGTGGGACCAAAGAGCTGGGTGTTCGAACCTCGTCACCGCCAGTCCCTGGTTGGGCTGCCCTCAGGAGATGTAAACTCCCCGGCACCTGGGCCTCTAATGGCCTGAGGACGGGAGCCACCGCAGGTGCTGGCTGTTGGGACCTGCGTGCATGGAAAGAGATGGAGCAGCGGGCACCGGGCCTGACCCCGGAGCACCTCCTTCTCTTCCTTGAAGAAGCTCGCCCCCCGCCCCCTGCATCGCTGACTCCCCTGCCCCATCCCCCTCCGCCCCTCCCAGACCGCCCACAGCCCCCCAGCAAGCCGGTGGTGCAGCAGGAGGACGTGAAGGCGCGCAGCGTGCTGCTGTCCTGGGAGCCAGGGAGTGACGGGCTGTCCCCCGTGCGCTACTACACCGTCCAGACCCGCGAGCTGCCGGGCGGCAGGTGGGCGCTGCACTCGGCCTCCGTGAGCCACAACGCCTCTGCTTTCGTGGTGGACAGGTGAGGCCTGGGTCCGCCAGCATCTCTGCCCCTGCCAGCCCATACAGCACCAGCGGGGTTCCCGGGGGGGGGGGAAGGGAGTGGGGGACCCCTGAGCTCGCACCTGGAGCCTGCCCACCCCCAAATGTCTTCTACAGCCCGCACCCCCAGGACCCCGCCTCCCTCCCTGCTCTCTGGAGCCCTGTTAGGGCTGCCTCTTAATTCTCTATTTCTGGAGCCCAGAAGCCGCCTCAGCAAGGGCTCCCCATCCTTCATTAGCAATTCCTCCCGGCCAGACAGCATCCCCTCTCCGTCTGTAATAGGAGAGTGGAGCTTGCTTGAGAAATTCTGGCTTCAATTTAATTCCTAGTGGGTCGTATTTTTTATATTCGGGTTGACGTGACCAAGAGTTTTGAGCAATACTTTCCTCCTCGCCCCCACCCCCCACCCCCAATACATCAAAGAGGAAGGCATTTGCCTGGAGAGGAACGAGACTTACAGAGATGAAGTGCTGGTTAACTCTTGAGCAGCTTGACCCTTCCTAAATTTAGTAAATTCTAGAAAGGGATGGCATTTCTAGGGCGGGGAAGGAGTTTGCTCAGAAGGAGAGTTATGGGTGGTGTCGGAGCGGCTTGCCCCTGCGAGGTTGGAGATGGGTAGACAGGTGCCGCCTGGGGCCCCCCGCGGCTTATAAGCAGGGCTGAAGGCCACCCCCTAGCTGAGGTCAGGGCTGTAGGGCCTGGGCCCCATGGACCCGCTGGAACATGCCTTCTCTTTGAGCCTTGACGTTCCCGTCTGTGTAAGGGATCAGCACCCTCTGCCCCCCGCCCTTTCCCCAGTCTCCAAGCAGAGATGCCAGGGTGGAGGCATTAGGGGATGCCTCTGTTCATCGAACCCCATGGCCCCCCATAGGCTCAAGCCTTTCACGTCCTACAAGTTCCGAGTGAAGGCCACCAATGACATTGGGGACAGCGAGTTCAGTGAAGAGTCGGAGCCGCTGACCACTCTGCAGGCCGGTCAGTGCCCCCCACCCTCAGATCTCTTTCTCTTGGCCCACCGGCACTCCCTGGGCACCAGGCATTCTCTTCTGAGGGGAGGGCCCTCAGCGGTGGGAGGGGCGGGGGGGCCTGCTGGGCCCTGTGTCTGGCTCCCAGGGCAGACTGCCAGGGAGGATTGGGCCACAGGCGCCTTTGCCGTGGGCTCGGGCACCCATGCCACACCCAGCAGCCTATGTTCCTTCTCTGAAGTCCCCAAGCTTATGGTCAACCCCAGAAAACCAGTGAAGGGGCTACTGAGGCGGGGGGGTGGGGCTTAGCAGCACAAGAGACTTGGGGTCCAGGGACAAAGAGGAGGGGGCTCTGGGCTCATGGGTCCCAATGGGGTCAGGGCTGCACACTTGCAGAAGGATCTGGTCCCTGCAGCTTCCCAGGGAGCCTAAGCTCCAGCCCCCAGAGCTCACTCGTCTCTCTCTCTCTCTCTCTCTCTCTCTCTCTCTCTCTCTCTCTCTCTCTTCCCCCAGCCCCCGATGAAGCGCCCACCATTGTGTCCGTGACACCCCACACCACCACCTCTGTGCTGATCCGATGGCAGGTATGGCCCAGCAGCCAGCAGGCCGGGAGGGGCCCGTGTCCCAGGAGGACTCAGACCCACTCTGTGCCTGGACCAGAAAGGCAACAGCCCCCAGCAAGGCTCGGATATTAGACGCACATGTACAGACAGGCCTGTTGTTCCGCTCTCCAGATGGTCCTCTCAGGCAGGCACCCCTACCCCCTACCATCCCCTCCTGCAGATGAGGGCTGGGTTCTCAGGGACGTGACTCAAAAGGCCCTGGTCACACAGCTAGGAAGTGGCAGGGTCAGGCTTAATGCCTCCGGGTCTGGGATAGAAAAGTGTGTGGGGCTCTCAGGGCCCCCCAAGTCCCCATGAATCCTGGCCCACCGTCAGTGAAGGGATTCCTAGTAAAGAAAGCAAACACCGGTATACACCGGGAACACGCTGTCCAGGTGCAGAGGACCCCTCCCTCCACTCCGCTCCCCCGTGGTCCTGCCGTGGCCTGAGGAAGCCCGCCTGATGCATCTGAGACCAGGCTGCCCGTCGGTGCCTGCGGGACCCTCCAGCCTCCGGACCCGGCAGGTCACCCACGGAGGCCCCAGAGCAGCAAACCCTTGTCTCCGCTTTTGGGAATCAGAGTGGCAGGTGTCAATGTTTGTCCACGTGCACCCCCCTGACGGGAGACCCCTTGGGGAGGACACAAGAAGGGGCCCAGGGCCCCTCCCCAGCCCGAGACCTCACTGCAGGACGATAGTCCCTCAAGTGACAGTGACTTTGTGCAGCTAGAAGCCAGGACGAGGGCCGCAGAGACCCAGGGGCCAGGGAGGCTCCAGCAGCAGCCAGGGAGACAGTTTAAGGAGCTAATAAAAGGCGGAACCATTGCAGCAAGATTTTAAAAAGAGGGATCATAAAAAGTAGCTTCCACCTTCCCCAAAAGCCGATTTCTCCACCTCGGAGCAGAAAGCACAAGAGAAAATGGTAAAAGGCAGAGGGGGGGACCGTGCACCCAGGTGATCACACACACAGGGTGGGCTGTGCGCCCCGGGGCACATTCCTTACCCTCTCTGAGCCTCACTCACCTTCCCGTTCTGGGAATGGGAATGGCCTGGTGCTCCCAGTCCTTCCCTGCCTCACGGGGAACATTGCAGAGATGAAATCACCCCCTTGGAAACGCTTCGTAAATTAAGAACACTCGGTGTCATTTTGATTCCTTTCCCTGGTGGACGCTCAGGCTCTGCCCTGTGGTCACAGGAGCAGGGAGGGCAGCGTGGAGGCGGGTGAGCCTCGGTGTCCCTGCTCCTCCCCATCACCGCCCCCTGCTCCCTTCCCTGCAGCCACCTGCAGAGGACAAGATAAACGGCATCCTCCTGGGCTTCCGGATCCGGTACCGGGAGCTGCTCTACGAGGGGCTGAGGGGCTTCACGCTGCGCGGCATCAACAACCCGGGAGCCAAGTGGGCCGAGCTGACCTGTGAGTGGCAGCCGCGGGGGCTCAGGGGACAGTGGGGTGGGCACACTTCCCTCCCTGCCCTGCAGCTTAGCTTCCTGGAGTCACCGTGCCCTGAAACCCTCCGCTTGGCCCCCAAGTGCGCTGCTCCCCTCCACCCCCTGGTCCCATTGACTCACTGGGTGTTTATCGAGCACCTTCTGCATGCCCTTGGACCCTGGGGCACACCAGTGAACAGGAGAGACAACCCCTGTCCTCCCGGAGCTCACAGGCTCAAGGAGGAGCCAGCGCTCAAGACGTAAATGTCTAAGACGGTTGCATGACAGCCTCGGAGGACATGGCCTTGGCACTGACCCTGAGGGTTGATCCTGAGTCAGCCCATCCAGAGCTAAGGGGAAAGCCCGGCAAAGGGCCTGGGGTGGAAAGGACCAAGATCTGAGCCTGCTGACCCCAGGGACCTGCTGCCTGGAGGTCACTCTTCTGTCCCCGGGGTCATCGGGAGCAGGGGTGGGGCCTGCCTCTGACGCTGGGAAGGAAAGAGCCCGGCGCCGGGTGTAGGGGGATCCCAGGGAGAGTCCCAGCCCGGGAATGACTTGGTCACCCTTTAGGGCAGGAGGGTGATGCTGGCCGTGGAGGACCAGAGGCAGGGGTGCCGGATGGAGGCTCCCGCACTCGCTCACTGGGGCCCAGGCAGCGGCTCGAGATGGACCTGAGGCCCAGGATGGGCGATGCTGTGCCTCCGGCTCTGTGACTGGTTCACGGGGGCGGGGGGCGGGGCAGGGGGGAGCAGGCAGGAGAGAGGAGCCCGGGGGGGATTTGGGTCCCCGGGCCAGGTGGGAGCCGAGGAGCAGGTGAGGTGCCCTCCCATGATTCTCTTAAACCTTTCGTGCCTCGGCTTCCAGCGAGTATTAGCAGACAACAAAACCGCTGAACACATAGCAAAGGAATATTCGTAGAAAAAAATTGGATGTAGCTGACCCAACAGCTGGCGCTATTTTTTTATATTTTGGAAACACGTGCTTGTGGTCGTGATGTTATTTGCCTGTGATGATGCAGCTCTAGGTCCCGGTAGTGAGATGGTTGCTGGCCCAGGGGAGGAAATAACCCCCACGACCGTGTCAGGGTGGTGCTGCGGAGTCCCGGCTCAGACGAGGGAGCGACTGGGGACCGAGGGTCCCCCAGAGTGGCCCTCGAGGGGGTGCTGGGCTCCTAGGGGCTTGGGGTGCCCCGTGTCCCCCGGGCTCGTGCTCACTGTCTCGTGCTCCTGCCCCGGGCCCCTCACTCACCGCCAGGCACCCCGCCCCCCCTTCCATGTGCACGTGTGCTGCCGGGTGCCTCCCCCGTCCCGCCCCCCTCCTCGGGGTCTCTGCGCAGCGGGGTGCGTGTACTAACCTCTGTGTCTGCTGTCTCCCTCCGGCCCCCCGCCGCCCGCCCCGTAGCCATGTACGCTGTGCGGAACCTGAGCCGGCCCAGCCTCACACAGTACGAGCTGGACAGTAAGTCTCCCTGCACGGCGGCCCACGTGGGGCCCAGGCCTTCCAGGGATGGGGAGCGGGGCCTCTGAGGACACCCGAGCCCAGGCTGCTGGAAGGATGGGCTCTCCGGCTACGTGCACAGACCTAGGGGGTCCTGCCCGGGAAGCGCGCCTCCCTCGGGGGCAGGATGGGAGCGGGAATGGCTCCGGGCCGGTGCTCCGTGGGGTGGGTCCAGGGTGGGAGCCCTTGGCCTGCTGGTTGGAAGGGCGGACGTCCACGTCGCCGCCACCCACCTCGTCCCGTCGAAGGCGCTTGGCTGCACAGCTCTGTGCTCCAGGCCGGCCCCCACCTCCAGAGCGAGCAGACCCCCCCCCCCACCGTCCCCGCAGGGACCTGGGAACGTTCCTGATGGACGCCTGGGCCGCCCTGCTTCCTTCTACAGTCCATGGTTCTCCCTGAGGCCCAGAGCTTGGGAGAGGGGCCCCATTCTCTGGACGAAGCAGAGCTGAGACTGTGTTGCCTCGTCCCCTTCCTTCATCACGGGGTGTATGGCCAGTTAAATTAGGGCGACTCCCCACCCACATTCCAGGTGCAGGGTAATGCCCCCCACCGAGGAAGGGGAGAGGGCAGGGGGCCAGGGAGAGCGGGGAGAGAACCTTCGAGCCTCCCCCGCCCCCAGCAGGGTTGGCGACTCCCATCTAGGGTTTCCCAGCTGTGTTCCTGCAGCTGCCCTCATCTCCAGCTTCCATCCAGGCACCTTCACCCAGGACCCCAAATTTAATGGAAACATAGTGTTTCGTAGCCCAGAATTCACATCCTATAAGCCCCTTCCTGAGGCTGAGCCTCCTGTGTGAAGAGCTGCCCGATGGGGACGGGCTCTGGGAACTTTAAGCATCTGCCATGGAGGGAAGGGGTGACCTGTGACCTGGTGTGCCCAGGACAGGCAGGAGAGGGGATGGCCCGTGACCCCGTGTGCCCGGGACAGGCAGAAAGGGGGTGCCCCGTGACCCCGAGTGCCCGGGACAGGCAGGAAGGGGGTGCCCCGTGACCCCGTGTGCCCGGAGAACAGTGTTGGTTCACAGCAGTCCCTGCATAAGTACTAATAGTGTCTTCTCATCAGCGCCGCCTGGTCTGCTCTCCCTCGGCCGGGAAGCCACCACCGGCATCCTGCGTCCCGATGCCCAGGGTGGAGGCGGAGCATCCTGTGGCCACCCCACTCCTCACCTATTCTTTCCTGAACCTTCAGGCAGGAACTAGCATGACGGGTGCACCGCACAGCCTCCGCCCTCCGTGCTGGCTCCGTCCCCTGCAGGGACGGTGACCTCTCTGTTTCTCCCCCCCCCAGATCTGAATAAACACCGGCGGTATGAGATACGGATGAGCGTGTACAACGCCGTGGGGGAGGGGCCCTCGAGCCCCCCACAGGAGGTCTTTGTGGGGGAAGCAGGTGAGCCCATCTGCCCTTCCAGCCCCGGCCCTTCCCACCCCAGAAGTCCAGCTAGGGGACATACGGGATTCGGGGGCCCCAACCCACCTCCTCCCTGAAGCCCACTCGTGCCGCTCACTCCCGGCCTCTCACCCCCTCCAGTGCCCACGGCGGCGCCCCGTAACGTGGCTGTCCACGGTGCCACGGCCACGCAGCTGGATGTGACATGGGAGCCGCCACCGCTGGAGAACCAGAATGGAGACATCCAGGGCTACAAGGTACGGGGCGCTCCAGCAGAGAAGAGGGTGCAGGGGGGCAAAGGGCCAGCCCAGGGGTGGGAGTGACCCCCGGGTGGTAGGAGGGGGAGGTTAGCAGGTCCACACCTGCTCCCTCGGCTGGTTGCACCCAACCCACTGCAGTGTTGTGCAGCCGATGCAAAACTACAGCCGTGCCCTCCAGCATCCTCCCAGGCTGAGCTCGGATGCCAGAAGCCCGGGCCCTGCTTCGGGCAACACCCCCTCACCTCAGGCCGCAACTCCCAGTGCCGGCAAAAGATCCCTCAAAGTGGTTACTTGGCCAACCCTAGTATTGATTCGGCCCATCGGCAAGGGACCCCTGGCTAAGGATGTGGAAATCTCTGCTTAAAATTATTTCCAGATCTTAGATGGTGTCACTCGTTGTAACAGAATTCGTCTCCCGTGTGCTCAGAGCCCTTTAGAAATCCTTCATCCTCTCGAATGCCCTGCGAGGCAGGCAGATTGTAAAGGTTCACACCCATGGTACAGATGAGGAAACCGAGGCCCAGTTTCGGTGGTCCGGCCAGAAGCAGGTAGAGAGAGCCGGACGCCTCACCCTGAGGGGCCGAGGGGAGCCAGTGAACACAGCCCCTGCAAGAGGTGGTGGGCCAACAAGAACGCGTGTCCTCGGTGGGAGCCGCTGCTGTGTCTGAGCCGGTGTCCAGCGCCTCTCTGATTCCTGGTGGGGGCTGGTTGTTCCAGAGAGAAGCTCAGTGCAGTGGTTAGGGGAGGGAGTGAGAGACCCTCCGGGGCCTCGTGGTTTACGTGGCTCGGCCCCCTCATTCCACGGGCAGAAACAGCTCCCCCGAAGGCAAGGGGCTTGTTAGTATAGGTGGCCCCAGGCAGGCCAGGTGGCTCAGCGGTTTAGCACCGCCTTCAGCCCAGGGTGTGATCCTGGAGACCCGGGATCGAGTCCCACATCGGGGTCCTTGCATGGACCCTGCTTCTACCTCTGCCTCTCTCTGTGTGTGTCTCTCATGAATAAATAAATAAAATCTTTAAAAAAAAAAAAAAGCATAGGTGGCCCCAGTTGAAGATAGAAACCCACATGGGAGTCTCTTTCCACGGGGCGGGGGTGAATGAGGCAGGAGTCAGGAGGAGAGGCATCCTGCCAAGGAAGCTCTAAAGATGGGTGACACCCCTCAGGCCCGCCCAGGAGGGCCAGCTGGCAAAGCTAAATATTGCACCCCTAGCATATGCGTCCCGTGGAAGGGAGGAGGGGCTGGGGCGGGGCCTGCAACAGTTGGGTAACCACCGGACTGTCGAGGTGTGGAAGTCTCCAGCGAATGTGCAGCCCCAGCAAACGCGTGGACACGCAGACGTCGTGTACAACACGGCAGATGTCTGCGTGCTCGGGAAACATGGAGCCAGTGGCCGTTATTAGCTGGGGACCCAGAATTGCTGCATCCCGGACGTGCATTAGCATCCACATGGATTAGCATTGACGTTAATGATGTGTGGACGTCACCAGCCCGTGAGCGCAGCTCGGATGAGCTTGACTTGGGTCAGATTGAGCTGTGACGGACGTGTGCGCGGGCAGGCGCGTCCGTGCAGCCCGGTCCCTCGGGGACGCGTGTTTATTGAGCTGTTATTTTGTGCCAAGTAACAGCAGTATTTCTCAGTCTGGGAGCAAAGCAGTGAACAGAGAGGCAACATGAGCTTGAATTTTAGGGGAAGAAGACCAACAATGTACAAAAACAAGTCACACCTCCAGATGGTGGGAAATGAAGCAGATTAAGAGGATAGAGAAGGAAGCTGGGGGCCGGTGGGCGGGGGGTGGGGGTTGGAATTTTAAATAGGGTCGATGGGAAGGATTTAGTGGGAAGCTGACACTTGAGCAAAAAAGTGAAGAACAGGGTGAGAATCACATGTTCTTCTGGGAGAACATTCCAGAAAGAGGGAAAGAAGAGCAAAGGTCCTGGGGTTGGTGCATGCTTGGCGTTTACAAAGCTCAGCAGAGTCCCATGGGTCCCAGAGTGTGTGGGGGGCAGCATGATGGGAGAGAGGTCCAGGCAGTGACCTGAGCTGCTGCATCACACAGTCGCTCCAAAATGAGAGGACAGCCAGGGAGGGTTTGGGGCAAAGGAAGGCCACAAGTGACTCGGGTTTTTAAAGGGCTGTGCCGGCTGCTGTGCTGAGAGCAATCTGAAATGGGGAGAGCAGGAGACCGTGAGAGGGGACTGAATCATCTAGGTGCGGCGCGGCGGTGGCCTAGGCCAGGCGGCAGCAGCGGGGAGAAGCGTGCGTGCTCGGGCTCCGTCCGAACGGCCGGGCTGATGGAACTTGCTGAATTGAATGTGGAGTGTGAGTGAGAGCGGAGAAGCGGCAAGAATTCACAAGCTGGTAGATGCTGGAGCTTGCAGACACAGGGCGGGAAAAGACCAAAGAGGGCGGGAGGAGGCTTGTGGGGGAGAGCTGGGGTCAGCTTGAGACGTCTGTCCGTCTGTCGGACGCCCGGGGGGAGAGCCCCAGCAGAGCTGGGGACACATGTCTGGAGTTCAAGAGAGAGGGGGGTCTCAGCTGGAGATGTGAATTGTGGAGGCCTCAGGATATAGATGATGCTGAAAGCCAAGAGATGACACACGAATAGGGAGAAAACGCAAGATTGAGGACCCAGGACCAGGAAAAGTGCCCGAGGTCTCAGAACCTACGTAAAGAACGTGCTTCCCGGAGGAGGGAGGACTCTGATGCACCAAACGCTACTGAGACCTCCCGCAAGATGAAACCTAGGAAGCCGTTGTGCAGGGATTGCCAGACTAGAGCCCAGGGCTCCACCTGGCCCCCCACTTGTTCTCGTAAATAAAGTTTTATTGGAACACAGACACGCTGCTTTTGAGGTACGACAGAGATGTGTGGCCTGCGAAACGCAAAGTACCGATTGCCTGGCCCTTTACCGAAAGCTTGCGGAGGCCTGGATTATTGCATTAGCCAGGCCCAGTTCCCAGGTGACTCTGACCAGAGCTGGGGACAGGGGAATGCCTGCTTGGAGGGATTCGAGAGAGAATGAGGGGAGGCAATGAGTACAGGGACACCCCCCGCCACGCCCTTTAAGGAGTTTTGCCTTAAAGGGAAAATGAACCAGACAACAGAGGGGGTTTTGAGACAGGAGAAATGACAGCTTGCCTGTGTGCTGATAATGATCCCGGGGAAGAGGGGGCATGTGGCGATTCTAGGAGGAGCCGAAGCTGGGGGTGGGAGCTGAAGTCCTGGAGGAGGAGAGAGGGCCCGGGACTGCGTGCGTGCAGAAGGGAAGGCAGTCTTAGGGGCTGGCGGTGCAGCCGCGGGGGCGGGAGGTGGGCAGGGCTTGTGGACCCAGGGAGCCGGTGCAGAAAATCTCATCTCCAGAAGGAGCCTCAGCTGGGATGGAGGAGGGGAGGGGAGGGAGCACGGGGAGCGGTGAATGAGACTGGGCGGTAGGAGATGCGGTGGTGGTGGTGGCCCCGGGCAGTGGCCCCTGATCTAAGCGAGGCTGAAGTTGGCCTTGACAGGAGGAAGCTGGAAGGGCAGGGAATGGAAATGGTAGATACAGGTGGTGCCTGTGATTCGCTCCGACACCTGCTCCTGCCTGCATGAGGCTAGATGCTGGAGACACACGGGGAGCCCGATCCGCCAAGAGGTCAACCCCCCCCCCACTGCGGCATGTGCATCCTAGTGGACTGTTGGGGTGCACGGCCACTCAGTCGTGCGCCCCTTGGGGACCGGGCTCAGCGCTCAGTCCTCGGTGCCATCTGCATAAGGGCCGGTCGGCGGTCGCCCGACAAAGGTCTGCTGAATTCAGCGTGGTGCCCCGAATTCAAGTGCTGACTCCAAGCAGGGTGCCCTGCGTCTGCATGTGGCGCCGGTGGGGGGGGTCCTGGACCCCAGTCCTCCCCCCCACCCCAGAACAGGACTCTGGCACTGACCCCTCTCTCCTGCACCATCGTCCTCTCCCCACCCGCGGAGCACAGAGCCCCTCTGAAATATATATCCTCTTCGGGATGCCTTTTCCCGACCCCTCATATTTGTCCAAGCCGGCAGCCCTTTCTCTGCTTGGTCCCTTTACAGCAGAAACCCTCAAAAACCATCTTCTGGACCCGCCACCACCACCGCCGCCGCCAATCCCTGTCCTCCTGCTGTGTCTTGAACCTGCTCCAGGGAGCTTCTCACCGCCCCACATGCACCCCTACTCCATCCCCGACCCCTTTCTGTCCAGGCTGCTGTGATTCCTGTGGGTTTGGGGATTTTTTTTTTAAAGTTTTTATTTATTTATGATAGTCACAGAGAGAGAGAGAGAGAGGCAGAGACACAGGCAGAGGGAGAAGCAGGCTCCATGCAGGGAGCCCGACGTGGGACTGGATCCCGGGCCTCCAGGATCATGCCCTGGGCTGAAGGCAGCACTAAACCGCTGAGCCACCCAGGCCGCCCGATTCCTGTGTTTTCTAGAAGTCAGGTGCAGGGCTCCCCCTACCCGGCTCAGCACCACCGTTTGACACAGCAGGCCAGGCCTCTCTCTTGTCTGAGAAATGCCCTCTCCTGTAAAAAAAAATTTTTTTTAAAAGAGAAAGAGGGATCCCTGGGTGGTGCAGCGGTTAAGCCCCTGTCTTTGGCCCAGGGCGCGATCCTGGAGACCAGGGATCGAATCCCACGTCGGGCTCCCGGTGCATGGAGCCTGCTTCTCCCTCTGCCTGTGTCTCTGCTTCTCTCTCTCTCTCTCTCTCTGTGTGTGACTATCATAAATAAATAAAAATTTAAAAAAAAACTAAAATATTAAAAAAAAAAAAAGGGAAAGAAAGAAAGAAATGCCCTCTCCTTCTCCTCTCCACGTCCCTCACCGGCGGTTCCAGCCTCGGCCCAGCCCCTGAGCATGGGAGCCCCCCCCCACCCCACTCACCTTGCAGCTCTTCCTACATCCACTGTCTCCATGTGCTCTCAACAAGTACCACCTGTGTGCTGACACCCCCCCCAGCTCTCGGACGTTCCCCGTGGCGCTTCCCCTGCACCCCAGAACCTGCAGGAACTTGGTCCCCTGTTGTGTACCTGTCACTGTGAACATTGCTTCCTGAACGACCCCACGACTCGCTCTCTGATACTCCTACCAGAAGAATCTGTTTTTAAAAATCGGGCGGGGTTAGGGACGCCTGGGTGGCTCAGCGGTTGGGCGTCCATCAGCCTTGGGCTCAGGGCGTGATCCCAGGGTCCCATCGGGCCCCCTGCATGGAGCCTGCTTCTCCCTCTGCCTGTGTCTCTGCCTCTCTCTGTATCGCTCATGAATAAATAAATCTTTTTAAAAAGTAAAAGTGGGCGGGGTTAGGAAAAAGCAAGAATTTCTGGGTGCCAGGCAGGGGACCCTGGTATTTTTTAGCGTTTTTTGAGGTCCGTGGCGTGCAGAAACCTCCGCGGCCAGCAAGTGGCGCCAAATACTCGCTGATCTTCCCCGGCACGTGCGGCTCGTGGCTTCCCTGCGTCTGGAGTTCCTGACCCTAGTGAAGAATTGGAGCTTCTAGGAGCTTCTGAGCTGCCCCTGAGCAGCGCTGAGTAATTGGAAGCCCGAGCAGCGCAGCTGGTGGACTAAAGCCTTTCTCACTCCTTACCCCCTATGCTCCTTCTCACCTCGGTCCTGGAAAGTGGGGCGTCTATCGAAACCACGGCTCAGGGGAGTCACCTGGCAAAGTCACCTTGTGCATGCGTGAATGCAGCCCTGGGGTTCAGCCCCATGCCGGCCTGCAGGTGAATTCACGCACAGGTGAATCACCAGGGGCCTTGTCAACCACCAGCAGGTGCTTTGCAGCAGGTCGGGGGGTGGGGGGGCCTGACGCTCTGCATCCCTAACCAGCTCCCAGGTGATGCTGCTGCTCTTAGCTCCCCGGCTCTGGTTCCTGAAGAGCAGAACTGGCTTCTCCCTCCAGTAACTAGACCCTACAGGCCCCGTGGCAAACAGATACATGGGGTCTGTGCTCTCCCAGGGGTGAGTCCAGCAGAGACCAAAGTATTAGCTGTGAAAAGGAAAGCTCTGGAAGGATTTCTAAACCAGCTCCTCCATACCTCTGGGACTCACACCCACAGTCCAGAGTGTGTGGATGGTCCCTGAGGCTGGCAGGGGCAGGGGGAAAGGCAAATGTCTCCATCTCACTCCCACACTTGGCTGTGCCCACAGATTTATTTCTGGGAAGCCCAGCGGCGCAACGTCACGGAGCGGGTGAAGACGCTTTTCCTGGCCGAGAACAGCGTGAAGCTCAAGAACCTGACCGGCTACACTGCCTACATGGTCAGCGTGGCAGCCTTCAACGCCGCCGGGGACGGGCCTCGGAGCACCCCCACCCGGGGCCAGACCCAGCAAGCAGGTGGGGGGGGTGGACACCTGCACCTGTACTCCTGGGGGAGGGGGGAGGAGCAGCAGCTTTATCTGCTGAGATATCTGGGCTGGGCACCCAGGGCCTGTGTCGTGGCCTCCAGAGGGGGAGAGCACAACCCAAAAAGAAGGGCCTACATGAGAGTGCTCAGAAGAGAGAGGCTGTCCCCAAAGGGGCCTGGAGAAAGCCTCCAGATGCCCCCCGTCCTCCCCACATCTTGTAGCCCGCCAGCCCGTTTCTGCTCATGCCTTGTTCCCACCTGGCCATCTTATGTGGCCCCGGCTTTGTTCATTCTGCACGTGTTCCCTGAGCATCTTCTAAGGACCAGCACTGTGCTGGACGGACACCTTCGAGGTCCCCACCCCAGGGAGCAGGACAGGTCATAAACACGTATCTAGATGAATGGGCCTCAGGTGGGGGTGAGCGTGAGCAGTCGAAGGACGGGGGTGGGGTGGACAGTGGCCTTGGACAGGTCAGGCTGCAGAGGCCTCCGAGGGCTGACCGCCGGGGCCTGACTGTGAAGAGACCAGCATGGAAAGCTCTGGAGGAGGGGTTCCAGGCCAAGCGAGCGGCAGGTGCAAAGGCCTGGCGGCCGGAGGGGGTGAAAGGAACAGAAAGCCAGGCTGCTTGAGAGGAAATGGCCAAGGAGGGTCGAGGAGCCTTGGGAGGAAGTCTAGGGTGGGTTCTCAGTGCGCTCGGGAGTCTCTGGTGGGGGTAAGCAGTTGGGCGATGGGATCCGGTTTATGATTTCAAAAGCTCTCTCTGCCCGCCGTGCGGAAAACAGGCTGATGGAGGGGACAGGAAGGAGGCAGGAGGCCACTTAGGAGGCTGGACGGTGGGGCAAGGCAGGGGGGTGATGGTCAGGACCCCGCTTCCCACTCGCGTGGGGCCGGGCCTATATGTAGTGTCCAGAGGCGCTTCTCGGGCAGTGATACGCTTGCTCCTTCTAGAAGCCCCGGGATGAGCAGGCCAGGTGTTACCCGTTTCAGTCAGCAGGGGGTGGCCTGGGCAGGGAAGCTTCTTGCCCAGGACCACCCGCCTCCCCAGCCCATCACTGGGGGAGCAGAGGCTCGAGGCCAGGACAGGTGAGCTGGTCCTGAGCTGTCTTCACCGCCTGTCACTGAGCCCCCTCCTCGTGGATTTGAATACAAGCCTTTTGTCCTGAGCCCCCCTTGAGCATCCCCCCCTCCTTCTCTCTGAAAGAGAGAGCCAGACCGTGGAGTCGGCTAAGCGCTGTCCTCTTTGGGGACAGGCCACGGCTCCTGGGAAAGCTTTTTCCTCCACTGGTTCCCGAGGGTCTGGTCTGTCTGTCTGCTGGTCCAGACCACTCTCCGTCAGTGTCACGGGCCGGATGCGAGCCCCTGGGAGCCTGGAAGCTTCCGGCAGCAGGACAAAATGTTCTGACCCGAGTCCCTCTTGCTAGGGGAGGCAGGAAAGGCCCCCTGAGTCGCCTCCCTCCTTCAAAGCCCGCTGGCTGGGGCTGCCTCCCGGATGGAGCGGAAGCGGGTCCAGATTAGCCTCGGCTCGGTGGGGGGCGGCCCCAGGACAATAATAGCCCGGTCATCGCGCCTGAAGCCAGCTCTGCGCTTCCTTCCCTGCCTCTCTGTCCTCCCCATCAGAGGCCCCCACGGCCCCCATGTCTTCAGGGTCACTCCAGCCTTCTCAGGCCAAGAAGGCATCTCTTCCAGATGGTTTGACTGTCCCTCTTTCTGGCTGCTTCTGACAGCCTGGTCTCTCGGTGACAAGCCCTGGGGCCCCAGGGGCGCTGGAGAGGCCTCAAGGCTGGCTGCAGTGCTGGCATCTTCTCTTCCCCGCCCTCTTAGTGCCCCCAGGCCCAGACAGCCCCTGCCTTCTCCACCGAGGAAGGCAAAAGACAAGCCTTACAAAACCAGGACATCACCTGACCCCACAGTGACCCTGGAGGCGCAGTGTAGACGTGTCCTGTGGTCTTAGCCAGGGGCCAGGGCCACTTAGCAGGAAGAAGCAGAGTCTTCCAACTTTAGGGAAAAGAAAGCTGTCTTCCCTCCCAATTCTTGGACTCTGGTATTGGAAAGCCAGAGCCAGCAGCTTCCTTTGGGGGCGGGGGGCGCATGGCTGACCTCTGATGAACCCCTGCTCACTCTCTCTTTCCCGGGCCCAGACCCAACCGCCCCTGCTGGTCCCTGGAATCCGAGCAGGGCTTTGAAGGGCCTCGGGAGGACAAAACAAACCCTTTGCTGTCTCCCTGCAGCCCCCAGCGCCCCCAGCTCTGTCAGGTTCAGTGAGCTGACCACGACCTCGGTGAACGTGTCCTGGGAGGCCCCACAGTTCCCCAACGGTGTCCTGGAGGGCTACCGGCTGGTGTACGAGCCCTGCACCCCCGTGGACGGTGAGTGGGACCCTGCCAGCACCACTCCCAAGGGCTCTCTCTCGTCGGCATTGCTGGGGGCGGGGGGCACTGCACAGACTTGGATGTGATGAGCGTCTCCCCCACTTGCAAAGGGAGAACCTGGGGCCAAGAAAGGAGCATTTCTGCACCTGCATGCGGGGGCTCAGAGTTGAGCAGCACCTGGGTCTCCCACCGAAGTGAGGAGGGAAGGACGGGAGCCTGCGAGATATACAGCATCCCACGGTGGCCAGGCTGCTGTCAGGCCCAGAAAGAGGGGGAGCCCCTCGTAGCCCCTCCTGCGCCTGCCAGGATCCAGAATTTAGGGTGTCAGCCTTATTCTGGATAGGCCTTCGCCTCTCCTGCTAGGTCAGGAACTCATTTGAGAATCTGATAAAAGCCTCAGAGCCTCTCCCCAGGAAGCACAGTTTGGGGGAGTCGTTGCACCCCACTTCCTTGTGAACCCCATGTCAAGAACCTCGATGTGCAAGTTGCCTCCCGGACTCTTGTTTGTCTAGCTGTCCTTAGAGCCCCCGGCAGTCCCTGCTCCCCCAGTGGGAACCCTGCCCAGCTCCCAGGCTCCTAGGCCGCCCTAACCCTGACTGTGGATGTCACACACCTGCCAGTGCTCTGCCCACGCCTGCGTGAGTGAGCCCAGGGGGAGCCCAGAAAGCACTGCCATCTACTTGGAGAAGCGGGAAGGAGGCCAAGCTCCCGGCCACCTGGGTCCAGTTCCAGAGCCCAGGAAGACTCAGGGGTGTGGCTGGCCTGCAGGTGCCAGCCCAGTGGCCAGAGGTCACCTCCCCACTCTCACCTGTCCCCGGCTCCAGGACCTGACCAGAACAAGGGGCGGAGCCCTGGGACACCGCCCGCCGGGGCCAGCAGTTCTGGGCCAGCCAAGGGAACAATGGCCCTCAGTCTCCCCACCAGCGCCTGCCTGCCAGCACTAGTTCATTCTGCAAAGCGGCGCTGTGTCCGGGACACTGTGGGGCGGGGGTGGGCAGGGCCCCAGGAGGAGATGTGATCGATCAAGTGCAGGACCCGGGAAAGGGGCCCGTCTCTCCCTCGGACGGAAGGAGAGGGCCGAGGGCACGGGGACACGATGCCGGGGGACAGGACAGGCCCTCCTCACAGCGAGCGGCCTTTCCCAGCCTACCCGGGGGCCCCAGCCCTTGAGGGGTGGGGGCACAAGGCCTTCCCGTTCCTCTGTCCAACACGGTCTGGCCACATAGGCGATGTCATGTCCTTGCATATTCCCGTCCACTCCGCGGTGGCCCAGCCGGTGGGACCGCCAAGCCCTGGGTGTGACTGAGTCTGGCCAGAGCTGCGTCTGCACCCCCCGTTCGTGCCTCAGCCCTGGGGTCGGGTCAGCAGCAAACAGGCCTCACAAGAACCTGGCGACCCCTGCCCCTTTCCTGTTGGGAAAACCACGGCCCAGGCAGATGAGGGATTTGCTCAGAAATGTCAAGGGACAGCCACTCAGCGCTGCTGTTCTGGGTCCTGGGGCCTGTCCCCTCACCCCCCCCCCCACCTTGGGTCACCTCCTCCGCTTGAGCAGCCATTGTTCTGTTGTTTGGTATTTATTTATTCATAAGGTGGTTTGGGCATGTGCCAGCTGCCAGGTGCTCTTTTATTTAACCTCATAACGTCTAGTCCACGATGCTATGGCTACAGGCTCGTTCAGTAGAACAACAAACCAAAGCTAGGGCTTCCCCCCACCCCACACCCTGGGCCAGCACTGGGCCGTGTGACCTGTGAAGCCCCCCTCCCTGGGGTGACCACTGTGCTTGGGGGACACGGGAAAGACACCCCAACCCCTGAGGAGGCTGGTGGTCGGGAGGATTTGGGCCCATGAAGCACCGAGCACGAGCCTGAACCTCCTAAAAACCATGCAGGCCTCCCCACCGGTTACTGTGACTTGGGTGCAGTTGATGGAGGGCCTGGTGCGAGCCCCTGGCCCCTTGATGACACAAGAGGCTTGCCAGAGGTCCCGAGGCTGTCCTCGGCTGCTGGGACTGGCTGCAGGTGTGTCGCCCCGGCCCCGGGATGTCCCTGCAGAAGGTGCTCCTTGGGATTCCAGTTCAGTGGAATCGGTGAGGGGAGAAGTGAACACGGGGGGTAGAGTACATTCGGGATGCAGCGGTTCAGTGCAGCAGGGTGGGGAGGTGCTGAAGGACCCCCGTGCCTACCCATCGGATGGTCCGAGCCTCTTGTCAGGCGTCTCCGGCCGCGGAACCCTTCCTCCTGACAACCGCCTGTGGGAGCGCGTGTGTGGGAACCACAGCTGTGTGGCCCAGGGTGCCAGCCCCGGCCTGACCTCGAGGGGGTGCGGCTCCCCCCCCAACCCCGACAACGTGCCACCCCTGCAGCTGCCAGGCACCCCTGCCGTCCCCCACATGCCCCGTGCCTCCTTTGCAGGTGTCAGTAAGATCGTGACCGTGGACGTGAAGGGAAGCAGCCCCCTGTGGCTGAAGGTGAAGGACCTGGCGGAGGGGATGACCTACAGGTTCCGCATCCGAGCCAAGACCTTCACGTATGGGCCGGAGATCGAGGCCAACGTTACCACAGGCCCCGGAGAAGGTAGGGGAGCTCCGGGCGGCCGAGGGGGCTGCTGCCCACCCACCCCACCCGTGCACACACAGCGTGCAGCCCCCCAGGTCGGAAGGGGGTGCCCAGAGCTGTGCTAGACCCTGGAGATGCAGAGATGGGGAGGCAGGTGTAGTGGGGATGTCGTGGGGGGTGGGATCCAGACAGACACATGGAAACACAAGCCAGGGTTCCCAGTACCCGAAGGCGGCTCCGGCAGCGGAGAAGAGGAGGGCGGGGTGTGCGGGTGAGAGCGAAGGCGGGCCTGGGCTGTGGAGGATCACCTGCCCCGTCCGAGGGTTTCTCCAGGTGCCACATATGTCAGAGAGCAACCCCCCCCCAAACACTCAGGGTTCCGGGCCCCAGGAAATCAGAATCCCTGACCCATCGCCCTGGGAACTTGCATTTGCACAGGAGCCGCCGGAGGCTCTTTGCCCGGTGCTCTGAGCACCACTGCTTCTGGGAGGCGGGGGTGGGAGGGGGGGTCACAGGCAGGGGCCCCTGCCAGGCTGTGTCCTCCCTAGACAAAGGTGACCGAGGGAAGAAAGGAGCCAGGGAGTCAAGGCCAGGCTGTGCACTGAGCACAGGGCCTGGGGAGGGTGGGGACGGGGACCCTGGGGACCGGAGATGGAAGAGTGGCTCTGTCGCAGTTTGTGACACTTCTCAGGGTCAGCCTGGGGCTGGGCGAGTTGTTCAGGCGCCTGCTGTGGTTGAGGTTTGCTCTCCAAAGTCCTTGTCACCCAGGCAGGCTGTCTTCTCCTGAACACAGAAGCCACCAGGCTGGGCCTCTGCTCCGTCCTTCCCTGAGAAAGGACACAGCCCATCTCAAACTTTCCCTGAAATCCCTCCCCGGGCTCCTCCTCCACCTCCTCCCCAGCCTCCTCCCTGCCTCCTCTGTCTGCCTCCCCTCCCCCTGCTCCCTGTCCTGAGCTAGGCCCCTGGGGGGTGAGGATGATGGGGGGGCGGTGGCTGGAGAGGCTGCCTGACTTGCCTCTCACCTGTCGGGCAGGTGTGGCCATGCTTCCCTTTCTCTTTGTGGGCACTTTGTTTCCCCGCCTCTGGTTCGGGGCTCCTGTGGGCCGTGCAGCCTGCAGGACCAGGGGAGGAAGCTGGCGGGAAGAAGCCGCCCCCTCTGCCCTTCACCTGCCCCCAGCCCCTCCTGTGCCGCCTCTTCACCTGAGCCAACTTCCCTGGGAAACAAAAGCAGGAAGAGAGCTGGCAGGGACAAAGGGAGGCGGAGCAGGGCCGTGGGGAGAAGGCCGGAGGACAGCCTGTTCTAACCTGAGGCTTGAAGTGTCCCAGGCCTGAAGTGGGAAGGAGGGGGTGGCAGGAAGTTGGGGGGAGGCGGTGGGGGGTCCCTCTGAACCAGCGCTGAGCTGTGCCCTGCAAGTGTGGGCGAGGAAAGGACGTGCCACCACGCATCCTTGTCCTGGAAGCTTCTAGGCCGGGAGTTGCTGACTGCTGTCAGCCTTGAGTTCTGTCCTGTGCAGAATGAGAACTCGGGGGTCCTGAGAGTGCTCCCCCCACCCTCCTCGCCCCCCTCGGGCTGTATCTCACACACCCCCAGCCCCTCAGCTGCCTTTGCCCTGTGCTGTAGGCAGGATGCACGTTGGGGAAGGAAGGAAGGAAGATGAGGCTCTCTGAGGTCACGGGTCGGGACTGGACATGGGCCGGGCGGTGGGCTGCCAAGCTCTGATCCTGAGTCCCCGGCCTGCTGTCCAGCCTGCCAGCTCCGCGGGCCCTGGAGGCTCTTCAGTCTGGAGCTGGATTCCAGGCTCCCTCCCTGCAGGCGTCCACAGCACACACTCGGCACTCACTGGCCAAGCGGTCATCCCCCCCCCACCCACTCACCCGCTTGTTCCCCGGTCCCACAGTGCATAGGGAGCACCTACTCTGTGCCCAGCCCTGGGGGTGCAAGGCTCCAGGTCTAGTGAGGAACAGGCAGGTAGGAAACAGCGCACAGGGTGTGGGTTCTGGTGACAGTGAGCGAGGAGGGGCCCGGGACCCTCCATAGATGGAACTGGCTCTCACTCTTCTTACTGAGAATTCTTCTTACTGAGAATTCTCTCCTGCTTCGGCCCCTGGGGCTGGTGCCGGATGGCTGGTGACTGGATGGCTGGTGCCAGATGGCTGGTGCCTGGATGGCTGGTGCCTGGATCGCTGGTGACTGGATGGCTGGTACCTGGATGGCTGGTGCCCGGATGGCTGGTGCCAGATGGCTGGTGCCTGGATGGCTGGTGACTGGATGGCTGGTACCAGATGGCTGGTGACTGGGTGGCTGGTGCCTGGATGGCTGGTGACTGGATGGCTGGTGATTGGATGGCTGGTGCCGGATGGCTGGTGCCAGATGGCTGGTGCCTGGATGGCTGGTGACTGGATGGCTGGTACCAGATGGCTGGTGACTGGATGGCTTGTGCCGGATGGCTGGTGCCTGGATGGCTGGTACTGGGATGGCTGGTGCCTGGATGGCTGGTGATTGGATGGCTGGTGACTAGATGGCTGGTGATTGGATGGCTGGTGACTGGATGGCTGGTGATTGGATGGCTGGTGCAGGATGGCTTGTACCCGGATGACTGGTGCCGGATGGCTGGTACCCGGATGGCTTGTGCCGGATGGCTGGTGCCTGGATGGCTGATGATTGGATGGCTGGTGACTAGATGGCTGGTGCCGGATGGCTGGTGCCGGATGGCTTGTACCCGGATGACTGGTGCTGGATGGCTGGTACCCGGATGGCTGGTGCCGGATGACTGGTGCCGGATGCCTGGTACCCGGATGGCTGGTGCCAGATGACTGGTGCCGATGGCTGGTGCCAGATGACTGGTGCCGGATGGCTGGTACGTACCCGGATGGCTGGTGCCAGATGACTGGTACCGGATGGCTGGTACCCGGATCGCTGGTACCTGGATGGCTGGTGCCTGGATGACTGGTACCTGGATGCCTGGTGCCTGGATGGCTGGTACCGGATGGCTGGTGCCTGGTTGGCCACCCTGATGTACCTGCTGTGCCAGGACAGCGAGCAGCAGAGCCCTTTCTTCCTCCTCCCCTGCTCCCAGCCTCCACTCTGGCCCAGTCTGGGTGCACCTGCAGCAGGGGTGGGAGAATTTCAAGCAGGAAGTAGAGAGGCCATTGCCATCCTAGGCCAGGAGACCAGATGTCAGGGAGCCCTTCAGCCCCCCAAAACTAACTCCCCACTTATCATGAGCCCTTCCTCCACCATCATCATACCCACCCCTACTGTCCCCCTAGGTCACATCCCATCATTCCAAAAGGGCCTTACAGTTGGGGAAACTGAGGCACTGGAGGGCTATGTGAGTTGATCAAAGCCACCCCCATCTAGAGAAGTCAGGTCTCCTGGCTTTGAATATGGAACAGAGTGGGAGTGTGGGCGACCCAGAGAAGGTAGTTGGATGCAGCAGGCCCAGCTGGAGACGCACACCTAGGACCTTGGCGCTCGCAGGGTTTCTGGAGACTTGGGCCGGGCTCGGTGTGGCTGCCCAGCCCCTCCGCTGGAGCACGGGGAGACAGGCTGGGTGTCGTACCTCGTCTTGCCCACTGTGTGCCGTTCGCAGGTGCCCCCGGGCCGCCCGGAGTGCCCATCATCGTGAGGTACAGCTCCGCCATCGCCATCCACTGGTCCAGCGGAGACCCTGGCAAAGGGCCCATCACCCGCTACGTCATCGAGGCCAGGCCATCAGGTACACCCAGCCCCGGGCTGAGCGCCTCCCTCTGGAGCAGCTTCCAGGTCTTGCTTTCTCCTCCTTATGGAGTCCCTCCACCTGGTGACCTTGTGTCCTCCTGAGAAGGCGTTGTCCTACTCCAGGTGGAGCTAGAGGTGGCCCTGGGGCGAGTGGGAAATGGAGAGTTGCACCCTTAGGTCGGACACCCCCACACACACCCATTGGGGTCCCCTGGAGAGCAGCACTTAGCGCCAGGTGACGACCAGCTCAGATGGAAGATCATTCAAGAAACCAGAGGAGCAAAGTGTTGGCCCCTGCCCCCTTGGTTAAACACGGGGCCTCTCACGAGACCCCACTGACGGGCGTCCCGTCCAGAGGCCAGCAGTCCCCCCCCGGGGACCCTAGCCACCTCCTTGCAGTCCGTCTCTGCCACCTGACGATCTCAGCAGTTCCTGTTACCCTACCAACCCCTCCTGTCAGGCCTGAAATCGAATCACAAGCGCTTCCAGAGCCATCAGGAGACCAGCCAGCCAGTGCTAAGTTCCTCTGGGGGGCGGGGGGGCTGCTCCCAGGGCTCCCGCTTCACAGTGGCCGTTAACAGCTGCTCCTCCCAGCTCCCCTTGGCCACCCCACCACCAGCTCTGCCGCGCCAGCTCTCCCCGTTGCTAGGTTTCCAAATTCATCAGAGGTGCCAGAGCCGGGGAAGGGCTGGAGCCTTGTTCTTGGTAGGCCAAGGCTCTGTGATTAGCCGCTTGAAGTCCAGAAGGAACGAACAGCAAATAATAATCATAGTGGGAGGTAGTGGGGCATATCAGAAGCTAATACTTCCCACGAGGGCCCCGAAGCATCCCGGTGACAGACTTCATACCTCGGATAACTGAGCGCTAATCATCTCGATAACAGAGAGTTAACGCCGGGCTTCCAGGAAGAGCCACCACCCTGCCATTGCCCTAATCTTCCGCTAATAATCGCAGCGAGGAATAGTTATTTCATGGAGCAGCTCAGATCCAATGCGGAGCTGGAAGAGGGCTGGGGGTTGGCTCTCCCCCACACCCCAGATGGTCCCTCCCCTGCCCTCCCTCGCCGGCTGCAGAGTTGGCCAGGAGAGCACCGTGAGCTGCTCCCCACCGGGCCGTGCCTATGCTTTGCATCCGAGTTGGCCAACCCGGAGGGACGCCAGGCTGTGGAATGTTGGCTCCCGACTCCCGTCCTGCTGATTTTCCAACATTCCCTGGGAGGCCCAGTGTGGGACCTGGCGTCCTGGGGCGGGGGGCCGTGACTCGGTGCGCAAGGCCGAGGTGGGATCAAGGCAGAACCCCTGAAGGGTCGGGTCTGGGAGCGGTGCCCAAGAGCTGCGACAGAGACCAAAGGAGGCTGTGACAGGGGGGTGAGGGCAGAGGGCCAGGGGAAAGCCGTGCCTCTCCGTGGGGCTGCTGGAGAGCATCTCTCCACCTCCACGCCGCCCCCACACCCCCGGCTCTACATCCTCCTCTCCAGGAGGAGATCCGTCTTGATCTGTGCTCCCCCTGCCTCGCTGGGTAGTATCAACCAAACACGCCTGCTTTCTACGAACCCAGAACTGGCAGGTCCTGCCGAGCAGGGAGGGCCTCTCTCACTCAAGGTTTCTGGCCCGTGGAACCAGCCACGCACATTAGCCGACTCGTGAGGCTGGAGGCCAGAGCCCCAGCATGACATTCCAGCAGCTTCTGGCCTGGCCCCAGAGCCCAGCCCCACCCTTTGTTTCTGTGCAGGGCAGAGCAAGGTGGGTCACACAGCGGGCTGAGGCCCCAGCTCCTGGGAGGCAGCAGGGTCCCGGATGAGCCCACTCAGCCAACACTGAGTCAGCCGCGGACCTCAAACAGCACCGTCCTGGACACCCGGAGGGTGCTGGGTGCCAGGTGGTGGGGAGTGACAGCTCTAGGCTGGAGCACCAGCCCTGCCACTTAGGGCAGCCTGACATTGGGAGGATGGGTTCTCTCCCTCCCTCTCCCCCTCTCTCTCTCTCATCCATAACGTGAACACAGCAGTGCTTCCCTCTCCCCACGGCCACCATGGGTGTGAAACGTAAAGTAAAGCCCATAGAACCACATTGCTTGACGAGGAACAAGAGTCTCGGCTGTGTTGTCATCACCATCATCACTGTCGCCACTGTTGACTGGCATTGAAAGTGAACAAAAGACCGTTCAGGGTCATGGGAGGAGCATGGGCTGGCACCCCGATCCTCGGCTCTCAGGGCATGAAGCCAGAGCACCCAATGTTCTGAGAAGGTTGGGGAAGAAGAGTCGCCTCCAGTTGTCCCACCAGCACTTAGAGGATGCCCGTGCTGGGCGCTGGGCTGCAGAGGCGAATCAGGCTGGGTCCTTGCCCGGGAGGGATGGCACAGCCTGGTGGGGGACAGCCACAGGGTGCGTGAGGCAGATGCACAAAACAACTAAGACAGAAGATGAGGCGAAGCTCAGGACCCCACGCCTTGGTGAGGACGGCAGGATGCAGATGGGCCCCCGCGGCTACTTCCAGTTGGAGAGAACTGGGTGGGCAGGGCCAGCACCCTCGTGGTCCACAGTTCAGAGAGGACGATGGGGGTGATGGGTGCCTCCACCAGAGTTCCTGGCGTGGATGGATCCGTGACACGTGTGGTGAAGGAACCAGAATCCGTGAGCCCCTGGAAGAGGCTGGAAGCACCAAGCTGGAGCTAGGGGGTAGCCTGTGGACCCGACGGGCGGCTCTTACCAGAAGGAGCTCAGGAACGCTGCCTCGCTGAGGCTGCCAGGTGCCCTCCCCGGAGCGCGCCACAGGACGCAAGACCTAGGAGCCCAGCCACAGAGTTCTAAGATCCCTGGACTCCCTGGATCACCCCCACACTTTAGTTGGAAAATCAGCAACAAGCAGAAGGGCGCCCCATCCTTCCAAGGGCCACGCCAGTCCCAGTGGCCCTGCATGGAGCCTCTGGCTGGGGGCCCGAGGTGGATGCTGCGGGGCCCCGGCAGGTGCTTGCACTTCTCTCGTGGGGAGCAACATGCCCGCTGCTCCTTTTGAATGAGGTGGACATGAATTCAGTCCCAAAAGGGTCAGACCCAGAGAGCCACGGACAAAAGGGCAGGCCTGAAAGGATGGGGGTGGTTGGGGACAATGTGGGTGGAGAACAGATGGGGGACCCCTCCAGGCTTGTCTGGGCGCTTTATCCCCGGCTTCCTGCTCCTCAGCAAGGAGGCAGCTGAGGATGGGCCCCCATCGGTCCGCACCCTCACAGGCGAGGCCAGCCCCTCCTGTGGCTATTTTTTAAAAAGGGGTCTCCTCTTTGTCTGATCCCACTACTATATATATTTTGAATAGGAAGGGGGGAGTCAGAAAAAGAGGGGCCCAGTTAAGGAAAGGAGGATATACCCGTGTGATAGAATCGTAGGCAACCACGTAAAGTCACGTTGACCGGCACTTTTAATGATGTGAAAACAGGTGATTTGAGGTCTTCTACACAGGTACCAGAATGCTGAGTCTCCTGTGGGCGGTGGCGTTGGGTTGGCGGGTATCGTGTTTTCTACATACTACACGTCTTTAAATATTTTACAGATATTTTAATAAAGGGAACCAAAGGGTCGGAGACTCCAAAAGGCCATCTTTTGAAAAATACCTGCAGAGATTCAGCATTGACTGGGCAGTCCAGACAGGCCCTGCTCTCCGGGGGCAGCAGGTGGGGTAGGAGGGGGCTCCCTCTCACGGGGTGTCTCCCTCTCGACACTCTTGCAGACGAGGGGCTATGGGACATCCTCATCAAAGACATCCCCAAGGAGGTGACCTCCTACACATTCAGCATGGACATCCTGAAGCCAGGCGTGAGCTACGACTTCCGAGTCATCGCCGTCAACGACTATGGCTTCGGCACCCCCAGCAGCCCCTCCCAGTCTGTGCCAGGTACTGCCCATGCACCAGAAGACGCGTTGGCATGGAGACATGTCCTGTCCTCTCAATTCTCCAAGCAGTGAGCCCTGGACCAGGGCCTGGGTCAGCTTTGAGCTCCGGAAGCAGCTGGTGGCTGTGTGTCTCTGGGGTTCCTTTGCAAGGATTCCAGAAGCCCTGGGGAGGGGGCTCAGTGGGGCTTGTGGACACATCCCTGGGCCCAAGATGAGAGCTTCTGTGAGCTCATCACCCGAGAGAATTCACTCAGGCCATAAACTGCATGTTTCTATGGAAACCAACCCCAAAACAGATGCAGTGGCCTGTGGAGCATTGTCTGGGGCTGAGAGGCATAGGACTGCCACCCCTCCCCTTCTTCCTCTCATGCTTCCCGTCCAGCGCGTCTTGGAGGACTCACCGAGGACTCCAGTGCCGAAACCCATGACCTCAAATCCAATCACTCGCCCAACTTTTCATACCAAGGCCCCTTCCCTCAAAGCAGAAACATAGCTCAGAATGGTAACCCAGTGGGTGAGGCTCAGAAACCTGGCGGCCTCCCTCCTCCCACATACGATCTCCCTTGTCCAGATTGATAGAACCAGGGCACGGGGAATAGAAGAGCCAGCTCCTCATTAGGCAGCCCCCTGGATTAGTAGTGGTTTGTGCACAAAGCGTGGTACTGAGGGCTTTGAAGGAAGGAGAGCCCTGGCTGGAGGGAGCATTCTGAAGCCCCACACATGTCCCCCCTCCCTGTTCCCCTCATTTTCTGCTGCCACAGAAAGACTGAGTCCAGTCCCTGGGGAGAAAGTCTCCCAGGCCTACCACACACCAGAAAGGTACTCCCCAAAACGAATGTGGGCCTGCCTGTCAAGGTAGCCCCTAGACCATGGGTGGCAAGAGGAGGGGGAGGTAAAAAAGGAAAATCAGCATGCACACTACTGCTTCTCCGTCCTGTGTCTTTGGCAGACATCACTAATCAACCCCCACACTCTTTGCTGGCGAGTCCAGATGCAGCCTCAGAACTCAAAGCAGCCCTCCAGGCATCCCTTTACCAATGGATGAGAGCTGGCCCTTGGGCTAAAACTGTCCCTGCTGACCTTGTCTTAGGGTCTACCTCATTGCAATGGGGCACAGACTGTGCATGCCATAAACTGAGCAGGTGGTAGGGTCCCAGCTGGAGCGGGAGGCTTAGAGGTAGGAGGCACCTGACACCCCTGCCCCCATTCATGTTCCAGCCCAGAAAGCCAACCCTTTCTACGAGGAGTGGTGGTTCTTGGTGGTCATTGCCCTCGTTGGCCTCATCTTCATCCTGCTTCTGGTCTTTGTGCTCATCATCCGAGGCCAGAGCAAGAAGTATGCCAAGAAGACGGACTCTGGTGAGCTGGCACCAAGCCCTGCTGGCTGGATGGGATGCTCCTGGGTCCGCCTCCCTTTCGGCAAGGTTGGGGCTGGGGGTTCTCTCCTAGGAATGCACCTGCTCTGCTAGGTGGGGGGGGGGCAGTCTGGGGCCCCTATGTACGATCTCCATCTCCCGTTTGGTCTCACCTCTAACAAGAGAAAGAGAGAGCATCCCGGCCAGGTGGGAGAGGGGAGGCCAGCAGTCTAAAGGGATGGCACAGCTGACCGGATGCGGTCTCCCCCCACCTCCCCCCTGCCAGGGAACAGTGCCAAGTCTGGTGCCCTTGGCCACGGGGAGATGATGAGCTTGGATGAAAGCAGTTTCCCTGCCCTGGAACTCAACAACCGGAGGCTCTCGGTCAAGAATTCCTTCTGCCGGAAGAACGGCCTGTACACCAGGTAGAGGGCTCTGGGCATGGCGGGGCAGGGGGGATGGAGTTTGGGGGGCCAGCAGTGCCCGGGGGTGAGGAGGACTCTTGGGAGGTCCACAGAGCAGGCAGTGTCCACGTGGTCTCACTGTCCCAAAATGGCTTTCGAGCTCAGGGCCTGGGATGGCCCATGGGGCCCAAGCAGCACAACCAGGGTGTGGAGGCCACAGCCCTGTGTGAGAGCGCAGTAGGGAGAAAAGGCACAGGAAGTAGGGACCTGCCAGGGACAGCAAAATGCAAAGGACGTGTGCAATTTTCCCACCCAAACCTGCCACTGTTTGGAGCCAGCTGCTCCGAGGAGCAGGGGGGAAGCTGTGAGAGCCGCTTGCCCCAGCAATGGGGCAGGCCCAGCAGAGGTAGGCCAGACAGACACACCTGAGGGGCAGGTGCCCGGAGTCCCCCCGTTATTGCTTATGCCTTACCTGTCTCCTCTCAGTTCTGGAAGGGGTGTTCAGAGCGTGGATACCCTCTCCCCTGGGTCCTGACTCCTACCTCTTATGGAACAGTTTATTCCTACTCGCCCCACAAGTCCATGCTGCCAGCACCGTCCTCATCCTCGGAGGGCAGCGTCTGCAAACAGCCAGCCAGGAGAGGTCCCGGCGGGCGGTGCACCGCGCCCCTGTGTCCTCCTGACTTGTCTCCAGCCCTAGGTCCGCGTCCCCCACCCCAGCCCCACTCCCTGTGGCAGGCTGGGCTGCCCGTGTCCGAGGGCCAGGGCAGCTGCTGGGGCCCACCTGCCAGGGCTCACCTGATGTGACCTGGCAGTCTTATGCTCCAGGGAGCTCAGGAGGGATGGAGGGGGCCGCCACCCAGCAGCGCCCGTCCGCTCGGCCTCAGCCCTATTAACATTCCCGGTTCATCGGAGGGGCACGCTGGTCGGGCGCAGCTCACAAAGCTCCCCTCTGTCTCGTCCTGGAGGGAAGAGGCGATGTGTGTGTTCATCAGGAGGACAGAGGGAGGGGCGCGCAGGCCGGCAGGCCCTGCTCTCATCCCCCGCCAGATCCAGCTTTCCAAAGAAAGAGCCGTTTGAGGCCGAGGCGGTGGGCCCAGCAGGTCCACTGCAGCCCCGCCAGGCTGGCTCCGGGACCCTGCCACACGGAACAACGGGGCGTTTCACGGATGGCCCGGCCTCGCCTGCCTCTCACGCCCCCAGAGTACACACACCACGGCCCCCGTGTGTCCTCTACCCTGCTGTGTATACAGAGATCCTGTTTGCACCAAACCAGCCCCGGGCTCTGGGAGTCCGACCCAGCCCTGGCCACACCGTCAGCTCCTCACTCACCCTGCTGGTGGCCAAGACAGCTCGAGCCTGACACCCCATTTCCACCCCCTTCCCCCTGCCCAGCATCACGCATTTGCCCGTCTTGTCTACACGAAGCCGCTGCCACTATTGTTACGGTTTTATTTTTAAGTGGTTAAGGATGCGGCTCTGTCCTTTGGAATCGAATCAGTGCAGATGTAGTACAAGAGGTTGGAGGGGGTGGGGAGGTTGCTTGGGACACGCTCCCAGGCCGTGGGATCGTTCTCAGAGCAGCGTTTCTGTAGCCAAGCACGGCCGGCCCCGGTGGGGGTGGCTGGCGTTCAGCACCACGGTTCCAGGACACCTTCCTCGAGCAGGCTGGGCAGACCTCGGGGCGCCGGGCCCTGGGCAGTGCCTCCCTTGAGCCCTGTCCCGAGGAATCCCAAACAGGACAGGGTCGTGAAAGACCCCAGCCACCCGCCTGGTGTCCCCAGGAGCCTGCCCAGCCCACTACCCTCACCCTCAGCTCGGGTGGTTCTGGAAAGCACAGCCTGGCCTCCAGCCTCTGGGCACCCACGGCAGGCGGAGTGCCGAGGGGCCCCGTCCTGCGTGTTCGTTCGTGCAGGTGACACAGAGCCAAGTCTCTAACTCAGTGCAAAATGCACTTTGTCCAAGGCTGATTTTCAAAGGTTGGGCAGGACTCCACGCCCAGATTCATTTCTGGTCTCTGAGCAGATCTGAAGGGAGGAGGCAGCGGTTTCCCTTTTACTCTTAATGCTTTACGTTAACCCTCTAATGCTCCCTGGGTGAGTTCAGGAATGACAAGGGGGAGGACGGTTTTGTCTGCAGCGCAGGCATGAAGGCCTCACCTGGGATTGTGACTCGGAGGTCTCGGGGGGCGCAGAAAGGCTTTCTAACATTCCCCGCCAAGGGATCCCAGTCCCCGAGGCCTTGAAACCATGAATGGAGAGTCCAGTGGGAAGGGAGGGAGTGTCTCCCTGCCCCTCATTTCCCTGGTGCTGGTTCGGGAGGTTGGTCCAGCAGAGCCTATTGCACCCCAGGGAGGAGGGACATAGGACGGAGGCATCAAGGACCAGGCCGGCCACTCTGGATGAGGCCGCCTCTCAGCCTCCTCACCCCTGCACCCTCTAGGTCCCCTCCCCGGCCCAGCCCCGGCAGCCTCCACTACTCCGACGAAGACGTCACCAAGTACAATGACCTCATCCCGGCAGAGAGCAGCAGCCTGACCGAGAAGCCCTCAGAAATCTCCGACTCTCAGGTGAGGGGCAGGAGGGCCAGGTGCCCTGGAGTGGGAGTGGTGGGCTGTCACCTGGGCTTCCTCATCTCCTGGCCTTTATGGGGCTGCAGAGACTAAGGGGCCCCAGGAAACTATCTGGGAGTCAAATATGGACCTGCTGTCCCGTGCTAAGCTCTGCTCAGAGTTTGCTCCAGGGCCAATGGGGACCCTGTAACCTTGACCAGATAAGACCCCCCGGGCAACACCTCTAGAGTGTCCAGAGTCTCCTCACCTGCTCTGGCCTGCAGGGGAGCTCATGAAGGCCAAGAGAAGGAGCCCTACGTTGCCAGGGCTGACCTTCGCTGGTTCGGGTCAGAAACTGAGGGTGATAAGTCCCGGAGCCCCGAGAATGGGGAGCGGTGCAGCCTAGTGAGGCCCTAAGCTTTGGAGGCTCAGGCCTCAGTTTGCATCGTGGCTCTGTTGCCTGTGGAGCAGAGCATCCTGGATGGGGTAGGCAACCTCTTTGAGCCTGGTTCTCCATCTGCAGAATAGGCGAGGACACTAACAGGCTGTGTCTCGGGGCTGTGGGATTGCTGAGAGGGGGCACAGAGAAGCTTAGCCAGCACGCACAGCCGCTGTCCAATAAATGTCAGGGTTTATATTAAGAAGGAGATGGTGCCTCTGGGAGACACGGAGCTTTAGAGAGGCTGCCATTAGGTGGGCCACATAGGGACACTGTTCCAGATCGTGGGGACGGGCGGGGGGGCAGGTTGAGTGCATTCCAATGAAGTCATGTCGTGGCCTCCCACCCAGCCCTCTTGGCCCTGGCCAAGCCTGGTGGTTGCCCAGGAAGGGACGGAGAAAGGCCACGGCATCCCACGCTCTAGACCTTTCTGCCCCCGGTCCTGGGAGAGGACAGGAACGAAGGGGTGCCAGCAGGGAACGAGGCCATCCGCCGAGCAGGAGGTGCCAGGGCACCCAGGATCCGGTCACGGGCCCAGTAGACCCGGGGCCTCTGGCTCACTACTGTTTTGTTCAGCTCCAGGGTTACTGATGGGCTTGGCGGAGCCCACAGGGCTGGAGCTAACACCCCAGCTCACACAGAGCTGGCAGGGACAGAGACCCCAACTTAGCCTGGCTAACTCAGGAACTCACATGATTCCGGTTGTGGCGTCGTGTTATAAGGATTTAACTCTTTGCGGCCATATACAACCTGGGACCTCCCAGGCCATGCTTCGCTGAAGCATGGTTTTCCTTTCTTTCTCCCTAAACGTGGCCATGAGCATGTCGGTTCTAGGCACTCAAGGGAAAATTCCCCCAAAAAAGTAAAGGGACTCCCTCTGCCCAAGAGGCCGTGACAAAGGGCTCCTTAGGCCACGCTCCGGTCTATGGAGACCAAAGGGGCTCCCCGTGCTGCTCTGACCCGACTCCTTCAACCTTCCGCAGAGGGCCTTACTCCCGCACACTCTTTGGCTGGCACTGACCTTACAGGGAGTGAGCCCTCTGAGTGCGGAAGATACCGCCCGGATGCCTTCCCATGGCCCGTGGCCATCTCTCCCGGAGTCAGGAGAAACCTCCTCCAGGACGTGGCGCTGGCCTGAGGCCATGCCAGGACCCCCAGCCTTGAAGAAGTCACTGAGAGAAGCACCGTCATCCTAAGGCCACCCTACTCCAGGGTCCTTGGAATCCCCCGCTTCCCCCTGGTGCCTTTTGTTCAAAACCAGCCCATCACTTTGAATACGGTTTCCATAGCAATCTGGAACCAGTCACCTACGGGAAGCACATGGCCCGGAGAGGGAGGCCTCCTGGTTCCAGAAGCCTCATCACAGCAGAAGGCCCACGTCCCCCTTCACGGGGAGCAGTGGACCCCAGCCCAGGCCTCGAGCTCCGCCTGTGGACCTTGGGATGGCTTGGGGTCTGATTTGGAGCTCGGTTGGGTTTATCTATGTCAAGCTGAATTCCATGAAGACAGACACTTCGATAGTCTGTCCCCTCCCCGGTGTCCGTCTTGGCAAGGGGTACGTGGCATGCTGCACACTGTCGTGAAAGCATAGGAGGGTCACTGGAGAAGCTGGTCAAGACCAAAGCAGATTGGCAGGACAGAGGAACAGGTTCAGGGTTGTCACACCATTCCTTTGGGACCAAGGCCAGAACGCACACGTTCGGAGAGGCGTGGCCCTTCAAAGTGACTCTGGTGACAACGGTCACACGCCCTGCCCTCACCCTCCCACGTGCCTCACCACTTCCTAGTCAGACCCCGCACACAGGCCCTTCTGACACAGAGCCCAGCTTGGCGCCTCGGCCCTACCCTGCCCCAAAGCCGGTGACGTCACCCTCACGGCAGACCTTTCTGGAAAGGCCTTCAGAGCTAGCCGATGAGACACTTGAAAACAAGTGACTGTGGGTTTCCTTTAAAGAAACACAAAAAAAACAAAGCTTGAGCTCATCTTCAAAGGATTAAGACATGCGCACTCGGAGGAAAGTTCCAGAGGCATTGAGGCTGTCCCCCAAGAGAGGTGCCCTAGCAGCTTCGCAGAGCGGATCACTCGGGTGATCATCCAGCCCCATCACAGGGTGGCTTTGAACAGGGAAACAGTCATTTGAAAGCAGCAGTGCATGGTCGTGGCTGGTGTTCAGCCCCGGGCTTGAATCCCGGCTCCGTTCCTCCCTGACTCCGGGATGGGGCGGGGGTCCTTCGCAGCCCACACCCACACAGCACGGCGGCACCCTATCCAAGGGACCGTTACAAGGGGCGCATGCCGGGGGATGGAGTCAGGCTCGTCACGGGGGCCCTGGACAAGGCAGTCAGGATCCTTTGGGTCTGTTTGCGTTGAAATTGTTCTTGAAAACCAGGCAGTTGGCTTTGGGGCCGCTGCAGGTCGTCTAGGATCCCGGAGGCCATTGCCAGAGCACTGGCATCTTCAGAGGTACACGGCTCAGGAAGCCCTGAGAGGGCCCAGCCACCTCGCTCACGGCCCCCACCACGCCCCAGGCCCAGGGCACCAGCATGCTGTGCTGGTGCTAAGCGTACCTTTAGGTAAGAGGTCAAATTGCTTCCATACCTGCTGGGAGAGAGCCACCATCCTGAGCCCCCAAGGGTCACCGACAGGACCCCAATCACAGACTGCTCTGTGATTTCACCATGACAAGACCCGACCCCACTTGCCTGTTATGCCTCTAGGGTCAGATCAAACTCTGTGCCTTGACAGCTAAGGGGGCCTGATGTCAGCATCTGCCCAGGGCAGGGAGGGTGACCCTGGTGGGTGCAGTGGGGGGCGGCAGGGGAGCCGCACAGCCTGACTTCTCCTCCACCCTCATCCCTTGAGTGTGGACTCCAGGGACGGAGAGGTGATGGAGACGTGACCCTGCCTCCAGGGAGCTCCGGGTGGGCTGGAGGGGACAGGCCCGGAGGCGGAGCGGCTGGTCTCCCTCGGATGCCCTTGTTGAAAACACAAATAAGCAGATGCTATTACTACTGACCGGCCCCGTGAGAAGCAGCGCAGCTACGCGCCAGCGTCTGGTATGAAGAGCATCTGCCACGGTGACTTGCAGTTTGGGGGCTTATGGTGGATGCTCCGCGGTCCTCCTGCACGGGGTGGCCTCTGCAGGGACCTGTCCCCCCGGGGTCAGCAGCCACGCAGGCGGCGGGTGGGGGGGTGGGCCTGCATTTCAGCCGCTCTGGAGAAGGATGGCTTGACCTTTGGAAGTCCCCCTCCCCCTAGGTCCTCTGGGAGTGAATCCCACGTCTGCCTGCCTGGTTTCGATTCCAAGTCAGACCACCCAAAACCGACTCTCCAAAAACTGGCAGAGATTTGCCCAGCCCTTTTCCTGCGATACGGTAATCGACGGAAGTCCACGTTGCTTATAAACAAACCCACATGATAAGATGTGAGAAAGGCCGTAGCGGGGCTGTGGGAAGATGCGGGGCGGGCCTGGGGAGGGGCTGTCGCCCCAGGGGTGCGAGGGGTGCGGGTTGGAGGGGGCTCCAGGCCGGGGGACACACAAAGGCTGAGGTTTGAAGAGCCCATGGGCTCGTTGGATGCAACTTCTGAAAGCGAAGTCTGGCTGCGTTCCAACGGCATTTTCAAAGTAAGAGCCCAAGTATGGGAGAGGAATTGCCTGGCACACAAGTTAAGTCTCAATGGAAAAGGAATTTCCAGCCAATGGCACGCCTCTTCTAATAAATATTCAGTCTTTGTGATGTCCTGGGCGGCCCTGGGAAACTCACTGTGATGAAGTGAAGCCTGTAAGAAAATACACGGGGCGAATTACGTCGTCTCGGGCACCCGGTCGTCAGGGTGAACGTTTACGGAGGCCTTACTGGCGGCCAGGAATGACCCCAAGGATTGTTCAAGAATGGCAGCCCTTGACCCTCAGGGTGCTGTGCAAAGCCTGGTGGGGTTATCTATATTACAGGGGGGCACGGGGCCTCTGGATGACAAGGCCCAGGGTGCAGGGTGGGCCACCGAGGCCCCCTGCACACCTGCTGTGTGCCATGCTCGTTGGGTTGGGCCCTGGGTGACACCGTGGTGGTTTTGTCCTCCCTGGAACCTCTTCCCTCCTTTCTCGGTGCATTTATTCAACAACTACTTTCTCTGCACCCGCTCAACAGTACCAGGCGCTGTGTGTGTGTACACGTGGCAGCTCCAGGAGTGAGCAGGACGGACCCTCTGAAGGCTGCGTTGTGGTGTGTTGCGATCCATTGGGGGAAACCACATGTTTCAAATAACCACATGTTTTCATTTCTCATTAAAATTTTACGGCACCACAGTATCTAACTTCAGGAGGAAAATGGAGAGCAAAAGGCTTCCTGTTTCTCGTGGTGCAGGGACGGAAAGCCCCGTAAGTCGTCTGTGGGGAGGGAGGGGAGTCACAGAGGGCTGCCTGGAGGAGGTGGCATTTCAGCTGGGCCTCGGAGCGTGAACAGACTGGGTCGTGCCTAGAAGCAGGGAGCAGTGCGGGTTTATAGGGTTGTGTTTGGCTGAATGGTTCCGTCATCCCCTCCTTCTGAGTGTCCGAGTGTCTGGCCTTTGACCAGTGATTGCCTCTTGTCCGTTAAGTTGCGTCGCGAGTCTAAGAGAGTCACTGAGGCCCATCTCCTGCTGCTTCTCATTTAGAATCTAACCGTCCCACCATGCAAGTAGCAGGACCCCGGGTTCACAGACAGGTGACACTGAGGCTCAGAGACGTCAAGCAGCGTGCCCTCCATCATAGAGCTCAGAAGTGCAGGCAGCGGGAATTCAAATCTGGGGCTGGCTGGCTCCCAGGGCCTCACCCAGATGCCCGGCACAGAAGGGAGACTGAGGGAGCGAGGCCTCCACTGACCCCGATGCCCCCGCCCATCCCAGTGACCTCCCTCCCATGAGGCCCCCAAACAGGAGCATGTCCGAAGGTGGTGGGGAGAACCCAGGTGACCTCGTGTCCCAGTGTCAGCTTTCAAGGGACATTTCCCGGGAGAAGATTTCGAGCTGTTTTAGTACAAGAAGCCCAGATCCCTAACAGAATTGTGCCTAAAGGGGGCTTCCAGGGAGGGAGACACTCAGCACCCCCCCCCAATCTCTGATGCCCAGGAGAGGCCCACTGGCTCAGGGGAAGGGCGCCCCTCTCCGCCTAGACCCACACGGAGGGCCCCTGGGCTGCAGATGACGGAGGGGCCCCAGCTTCCACAGGAGCCCATACAGGGGACCCCGTGTCCTCTGGGGCGACACATTCCTTCTGCCAGACTTCAACGAGAGGAGGGCACCCTGCCCGGGCCCCGGGGTCCCCCGCCCACGGCCTCCTGAGTCTGCTGTGGGAGTCCCTGCGCAGAAGGCTCTCCTTTGCTCCCTCCCTTTTGTTGTGGGCTCCAGTCGGGGTCCTCCCTCCCGCTGGCCCCCCTCGCCCGCCACTCCCCTCCCCAGGCCCAGTAATTGCTGAGTGAGTGGCTTTGAGGAGCTGTTAAGAGGCCCCGGAGCTGGAGCAGTCGCCTGATTGCCTGGCGGCCTGGCGGGACTGCCCGTGAAAGGTCCCCTTTGTGCTGGGCCGGTTACTGGGAAGCTGCATTCAATTACCGAGGCCCGCGTGAGAGTTGAAAGCCGGAATGGGCGCCCCGGGTCCCCCCTCGCCGGCTTTCTTCCCTTCTCACCCCACCCCCATGCAGAAAAGAAACAGATGTTCCAGGAGGTGGTGCAGGCGGGAGAGCGGGGTCGCAGAGGCAGAGACCCCCTCCCTCCGCCTGCTCGGGAGGGCTGGGGGCTGGGCCGGCCCACCTCGAACCCCCTGCTCCTCCTGCCTCCGTGGGCTCCTGGCTCTTGCTTCCACGGCTTTTCCGTACCTGTCAGGCGTCTGGCACACATAGGTGCTCCACAGTGGGGAGCCATCAGCCGGTGATGATGTGCATGAAAGGGCTCTGGGGTCTGGGCCCTGGGAGGGCCAGAGAAGCCCATCCCCACTCGAGCGATGCTTTACTTTGAGGGGGCAGGAGCGGAACATTCTTCCCCTTTCCCAGCCGCCTGAACACGGAGTCATCCTCCGTGACTCCTGCTCCTTTCGATCCCTCCTGAGGCGCTTCTGAGCCTTTTTCACTCTGTGAACTACAGACAGACATCTACCCATTTTCCTGACAAGGATACTGAGGCTGGGAGAGACCAAGGGAGGGATCCAAACTTGGCTAGCAAGGGACCGAGTCGGGACTTGGCCATGGCACAGCCACCTCCTAGGTGCTCATTCAGTCTGGGATGGGGGCTTCAGTGACAGGGACTCCCTTGTGGGGCTAGCTAAGTTCTGGAACCCCTAGTAAGGACGCTAGCAGCTCTTCAGGCTGGTTGGTGGGGGCCCTCCTGGAAAGATCTGACCCATGGGCAGAACTGTGGGGTGGCCGTCTCCCAAGCCCACACTTACAGCCCCTCGCTGCTCCCGGATCAGGGCCCCCTCTCCGCCCCCTGCCCCGTGGATGGCATCCACCGCAGCTTGCTCACACCTCTCCTGCCTCTGGGCCGGCCAGCCCGCAGCCCCAGGCCTCAGGTGCCCAGCCCTCAGGTGCTCAGCCCTCAGCCCCCTGCCCACTCTTGGCATATGGAGCCCCTGTCTGTAGGGCCCCTTTGTTCCCTCCTGGGCCGGCAGCTGGGCAGCAGGCAAAGAAAGGGGCTCGTGTTGTACTTCTCCACGTCATGGGGCCAGCGAGGGACTTTCCATTGTCTCTGGCAGCCAGTTCTGCCGCCAAGAGGACCGAGGTCCTGGGAGGGTGTGCAGGGTGGTGGTAAGGACTGTTGAGGGGTGATTTGGAGGCGGGGAGGGGCCAGACAACAGCAATTTGCAGATTGAGGAGGGAGTGTGTCATCCCCTCTGGGAGGGGAGTCCGGCTCTCATCCCGGTCTTGTGACCTCCAGGCAGGAGCCAGGGGGTCATCCAGAGCATGTGTGGGCTTTGGGAAAATCAGGCGGATGGCTGTCCCCCAGCTCCGGGGCCGACCCTCACCCTGTCTGCACCGCGTTCTCGGTACTCCCGGAGCAGTGGCAGCCACAAGGCCACGGTGTGATGGTCAGCCACAGTGTCCTGCTGCCCCGGCTGGCGTGGCTGTAGTTCTATCTGTCATAGATCTTTCCCGTGAGGCGCCAGATGCCATACGGGACTTCAGGACTTCGGGTTGCTGGGGGGCCAGCGTACCTCGCACTCCCCAGAGCTCAGACCCCTCACCGCCGGGTCAGCCGCTCTCCGCTGGCTGTACTGGTCAAGCAGCACGCAGCTAACCACCCCCAGACTCGTGTGCACTGGGTGCACTGGGTGCACTGGGTTTTCTTGCTGCAGTGGGTTTGATCAAATGATACGAGGGCCAGGACGCGGGGGCGGCAACCCGAGTGGGGCCTTCCCAGCTGCATTTCACGGCGAGTGTCCCGTTGGCTCAAATCAGAGCACGTCTCTTCCAGAGAGTTCTAAAGCTGCTCCCATCTGTCCTCTTCTTCGTTCTCAAAACACTGCTGGGAGCGGGGGGAGGAGGGGGCACGATATTTTTAGCTCCACGATTCAGATGCGAACCAAGGAGAGCAGAGGTTTTACTTCTGCAGCCCAGCCTGACTCTTGCCTCCTGCCGATTCCCCACCCCACCCCCTCCCTAGGCCAGCGAGAAGTATCCACAGTTTTAAGGATAAGCTCACATTTTGCGTTTATGAGAAAAAGCTCCAGGGTCGTCAATCGTGTGACGTTGAGAACTCCTGTTGATATTTCTCCCATGCTCGATTGATAACCGAGTGTCGCTTTTATCCTGGATGGCGCGTGGGCGGGCACCCGCGTCCCCTGGGCGCCAGGAGCCTCTGCAGGTCCGGCCCTGGCTTCGTCGTCCCCAGTCACACCGAACGTCAGGGGTAGACAGAGATTGGAACTCAGTGTATCCCGTGCATGAACGTCTGTTCTAAAACGTCGGGTTTGTTGCTATCCAGGTATGGCAAGGCCCGTAGATGCGGAGATGACTGCCCTTGAGAAAACTAATTATTCACAGTTCCCGGGAAGAGGGGACGCATCACACTCTGTAGGGCCATTCAGGGAAGCACCCTCGTGGCTGCTTCGTCCCACCTTTGTGGGACCTCCAGGTCCCCAGGAGGCAGAGGGAGCAGAAGGGACACGTGGGCAGGAGCCTTTAATGCCAGAGCAGGCTTAGGTTTGCTTGAATATGTTCAGTGGACCCTGGGGTTGAGAGGGGCTGTCCCTAGGTGTCTGGTACCTGGCCCTGGGATGCCGAGGGACAGGGGAGGAGAAGTCACTCCGAAAGGGCATCCGCTGGCTGCCAGGACTGACCAGTCCCGGGAGCCGTGGCCCCTGCAGACTCAGCAAAGGCCCCACGTGTCTAAGCGTCGGAAACACAGAAAATGAAAAGGCACGATGAATTCCATCCCGAAAACATTATGCTAAGTGAACGAAGCCAGACCCACAAGCCACATGCTCTGTGATCCCCCCACCCCCGTAGGAAATGTCCAGGGAAGGTAGATCCACAGAAGTAGAAAGCAGGTGGGCGGTCACCTGGGGCGGGCGCTGACTGCCCGTGGGCACAGGCTGCTGAAAACGTTCTGGAACTGCACCGAGCGATGGTTGCCCGACTCTGTGAATGTACCCAAAGCCACTGAGCCTCACACTTTAAAACAGCTTTATGTTCTGTGAATTTCCCTTCAATCGAAGGGATCCCCATCCGGGGCCTGCAGGTGGGGGCAACACCACAGTGGACACTTGGTCTGTCTCCGCGATGTGCTCCGAAGGGCAGGGAAGGTGGGCATGGCGGGGCGTCGGGCCCCCCTTGGCGGTGAGGGCGCAGTGGTGGCCACCCTCTCCTGTCCAGGGGCCTGGGAGATTCATACGGGGGCGCCTGGGGCCTTCCAGCCCTGAGCACCCTGACCTGGCCCCACCGGGCCCCTGACTCCCCGATTCTCCGTCCCCCCAGGGAAGCGACAGCGAGTACGAGGCCGACCCCACCCACCAGAAGGCCCACTCCTTTGTCAACCACTACATCAGCGACCCCACGTACTACAACTCGTGGCGGCGGCAGCAGAAGGGCATCTCGCGGGCCCAGGCCTACAGCTACACGGAGAGCGACTCTGGCGAGCCGGACCACGCCACCGTGGCCAACAGCAGCGGCGCCCAGCAGGGCAGCCTCTTCCGGCCCAAGGCCAGTCGGACCCCAACGCCCCAGAACCCCCCGAACCCCCCGAGCCAGCAGAGCACCCTCTACCGCCCCCCCAGCAGCCTCACCCCCGGCTCCCGGGCTCCTATAGCAGGATTTTCCTCGTTTGTTTGACGTCGTCCTCGTCGGAAGGGGGAGAAGAGAAGAGAGAAAAAAAACAGCACCAACCGCCCCCCACCCGCCCCTCCCCGCACTGCCTGCCAGAAAACAAAAACACCAAGAAACCAAGTCAACTTTTCACCTCCTGAGTTTATTTTTCCAGAGATTCCAGGGCCAGCAGAGCCGGTGTTGAGAAGGACGAGAAGGAAGCCACGAGGGAGGCCGTGTGTGGCCGGCGCCTGGTCGGCTCCAGATTGTGGGGTCTGCTGCTCCCTTTGCGAACGGTGCAGGGTCGGGGGGCCTGGGAGAGCAGGGGGGCAAGAAAGCAGAGGCCTGGAGAGCTGCGAGGCAGCATGGCTGAGGGGCCAGAAGCTTCTGGAAGTCCTGACAGCTGCCCCTTCCACGTGCACTGGGGCCCTGGGCCCATTGCTGGCTGGTGGCGTGCAAGGCTGGGCATCGCTGGGGGGGGGGGGGGGGGCAAGCTCACCTACTCTCTCCACACCCCCCACCCCTCCCCGTGCATCACTGGCAGGCCTCGGACGGCCCCCTGGCCTGCTCCTCTGTCCCCTCTGCTCTGCTGTCCTGTCCCCTCCCTGGCTCAACGTCTCCACCACACTTGGTTTATTTAGAGAAAGGAAAATAAGGAAGGGGTGAGAGTCTGCGTAGCTAGCTCTTTGTTTCTTACAAACTGTTTTCATTGTGAATCCAGGGAAGAGCCCCCCCACAGCACCTCGGGAGAGCAGAGGGACAGGGCACTGGCCAGGCATCACCGGGATAACTGGGCCCTAATGCAAGAAGTCAAGAATGTAAGAAAGAACCTTGGCTTCCCTCTTCGAATTTAGGTTCCTCCTGCATCCTCTGTAAAGGAAGCTGCTTAGACAAGGAAGTTCAGTGGGACTGGAGAGCTAGGCAGGGGTGAGGACTGGCCATCTAGGCAGACACACCCCTGTCCCTGGATAGACCCCCTCCCCCCGAGACTCACACACAAGCGCCCCCCCCCCCCCCCAGCATTTGCAAGGAGGAGGGTCTAGGGATCCTCTCCAAGAGAAATCCCTTTGGGTCCTAGCCACACGGGACACTCCCGTCCAGAGGTGTGTCCCTCTTCCTCTCAACCCGGAGCCATCCATGTCTAAAACACGCACCACCACCCCCCCCCCCGCCCCTGCCAAGCACAGGGGTGCAGAAGCCCAGAGGGGTGGGCCAAGCCCCTGGTCTAGAGGCCAGAGCTCCCAGCATTTGCCCAGTCGGCCCGGCGCCCGGTTTGCAAAGAGTCAACCCCCCAGCCAGGTCTTCCAGGCTCTGCTCAGCCTCGCCAGGGCTTGGAGCAAGGAGGGGCCCCGTCCGAACTGGACACAGCTCCTGAGATGCACAGCCAGGCCGGGAGGAGCGGGTCAGATGGGACCAAGGACAAGAATAGCTGACGGGAAGCAGGGCTTTTACACACAATCTGCTCCAAGGAATGTTCTTTAAAAAAAGCCACTTGGAGTGGCCTGAACCTTCCCTCCAGCCCCCGGATGAAGGGATTAAGGGAAGAACCTCTCTGTCGGATTCTCTGAGTGCCCCTGGCTGGTCCTGCCCCACGGTTTGGGGTGGACGGCCCCTGGGAGAGAAGAGGGTCCTGCAGGGACACGTTCAGTTCAGCGTGGGGCCCCTTCGGGGGACAGGGCTCTCTGGGGGTGCCGCACACGGGCCCCATCTCCATGTGAGGGGAACAGTTAGGGGAGGCCTGAGGGGGGGATCTGGGAGGCAAGCCCAGGAAAGCGAAGGTCCGCACCCGGCCCCACAGCACCCCCACATCAGCTGAGGGGGATGGGAGCAGAGCCAGGGACCCGAGGGCAGGGCACACCTCCCGGGGTGCTCAGCCCCTGGGGGTTGCTGGTTGAGGTCTCCGCAGCCCCGGCCCACGCATGGGCTTCTCCACAAAGGGGCTCTGGGGAGGGAAGCACCCTGGCCCGGCCTGCCCTGCACACAGCTGGCGTCTCCATGGCAGCACATCTGCTGTGCCCCCCCCCCCACCTTGTGTGATCTCACGCTTTTCATCTCATCTTTTTTTTTTTTTTTTTTTTAACAACTTCATCCTTTCCCTTATCTGCTGTGTGTTTCACCATTTATGGAAGTTCCCAGTTTGCATTTGGGGATGAAATTGAGCCCAGCCCAGTGAGGACTCTGGGGGGGTGGGGGGTTGGGGGTAGGGGGAAGTGGGGCGAGTGAAGCAACCTGTGTGCGTGTGCGTGTGCGTGTACTGCCCACGAGGCCGGATCTCCTTTGACTTCCATGGATCGCCTGGGGGCACTGAGATGTGCCCCCCTCCCCCTCCCCACAGGCTCATTCACACCCACGCTGACACACCCGTGCACACTTGGCACTGTGCTCACACACATGCGCGCCCACACACACACACGTGTGCACCGAACACACACCTGGGTGTGCGTTCGCAAAGAGGCTTGCAGTTCCTTCCGATGGCTGGAGTTGTCCCTGGTGAGGCCCCGGGCGGCCGGGGTCACTCCGCCTAGAAGGCAGCTGGGACCTGTTGTCTCTGGGGGGCGAGGACGCTGCACACCCCCGAAGGCAGGCCGGGCCCGAGGAGAAAGTCCAGCCCTTAGTCCGTATCCGCCCCCCACGATGTCGCCCCGCCACCCAGCCACGCCTGGAGGCCGGGTCTCCAGCCAGGGAGCTCCAGACTTCTAAGGAGGACACCTCTGCCCTCGTTTACGTATCTGCCGGGGCAGCCGGGGCTCCCGACCCCTGACCACACACCTGGGCACATCGGAAGGATGTGCTGGGCGCTGCCCACGGGCCCCGGGGCCCTCCCTGCCCTTGGGTTTCCTGGGCCGATGATGCCGGGGCCCTTGTCTGCGTGGCCACCTGAAGCAGGTCCACAGCAGGACACCTGTGCCAGGTGGCTCTGCTTCAGCGTGCCCTCGGGAGAGCTGGGGTTGCACCTGGCAGGTGGCCGCGGCGCCCAGCGCTGCCCTTCCCTCTCGTGGCCTCGACCCCCGTGGGCACAGCGGCCCCGCGCCCAGGCTGGTTCCAGAAGCACCTTTCTCCCGGGGCCCCAGGGAGCTTGCACACCCAGCTGGCCGGGCCCGTCCCCTCACCTGACACTGCCGTGACTCAGAAGAAATGACACTTGTGTGGCTGCCCCGCCCAGAGCACCGCCGCCCCGCGAGGCCTTCCGTCTCTGCCCACACCTCCTCCCTGGGCAGAGCTTTTAAAGGTGCCAGAGCCTCCCAGAGCCCACTCTGGGCAGGGGCTTCCCTCCCCTCCCCACGGTGCACATGGTGTGAGGGGCTGGAGGACCGGAGCGAGGGGTCCCCCGCCCCCGGCCCCAGCAACAGCTGCCCCATCCGAGTGCCTCTGTATGGTCCTGCCCAGTGGCAACCCTGGCCACCACCCGGAGCACAGATGCCCTCTTGGGACCACCCCCTTCTCTCTGTTTCCGTAAGAATAACCAAAAGCATTTAAACGTGTTACCTTTCTTTACACATATAGACTCCAAAAACAAAAACCAACACAAATCTTTATTTTTTGATTTAAAAGATATAATGAAAAATTATGGGGAGACTATTCATTGTGGCAGGTGTCTATCTGTAAGAAAAAAAATATATATCTATATGTCATATAGCTTGTTAGCGGGTTTATTTTTTAAATGAAAGGTAAGAAAGAAATTGATTTGAAATATATACCACGAGATGTCCCATGGCCTGTCAAACTTGTCAGTATTTTATAAATAAACTTTTTTTTTTTTTTTTGGAGTTCTGAAGCAACATTTATTCTCCTCCTCCTTGGAAGGTAAGTGGGGGCCGCTATCTCATATTAAACTCAAGCAATCTGAATCTGAATCTATTAAACTGAAGCAATCCTCCAGCGTCCACTGTTAGCCATGCTGTGTTTTTGCAGAGACGAGGGCCCAACTTACTTGCCTTCTTAATTCATAGGTGAGGGGACATCCGTGCCTCCAAATGCAGCGCGCTATTTTATTTATTTTACGCTTTTAGGATAAGAGCCACTCGGAGTGCAACAAATTGGAGGCAAAATGGCAATGATTAATAACGATAGCTGACCCTTGTGTGCCATTCACCCTCTGCCAGACACCGGTCCTACCACTTTACATTGATTAACTCCGGGAATCCTACGACAGCGCCTTCAGGAGGGAAACTGGATCAGGGGACGATTTAAGTGGGTTGCCCTTGAGGATTGGAAAAGCCGGGGTTTGTACTAAAGCGGTCTGGCGCCAGAGACGTGCGCTGCCTCTGTGATACTTTAAGGCAAGTTCCTTGCCCGCGCTCATCTTCATTCCTACAATTCCAGCACCGCAGACCCTAATGTGGATGTGATAAGAGCCACCGTGGTGCTCGGTGGAACTAACCTGGTTAGTCCACCCGGGTTGAGAGTGATGGCTTGAATCGCTGAGTGTATGAGCACAGGGGTAGCACACGATCCCACATTTCTCTCACATACAGTTCGATTCCAATAGAAAGGGGACGAAGGAAAAATGATGTTGATAGTTCATGTAATGCCACTCGATGAGTACGCTTGTCTTCTATAGTCTACGTTGCCATGTGGTGTAATCAGACATCCCTACAGAGGTTACCCAACTAACCAAAACGATGAAAGCAGGGAATTTTTTTTTTTTTATGATAATCACACAGAGAGAGAGAGAGAGGCAGAGACACAGGCAGAGGGAGAAGCAGGCTCCATGCACCGGGAGCCCGACGTGGGATTCGATCCGGGGTCTCCAGGATCGCACCCTGGGCCAAAGGCCAGTGCTAAACCGCTGCACCACCCAGGGATCCCCAAAAGCAGAGAATTTAAGATCTACCTATATACACCCTTCTACATGATTTTTTCTTAAAACACAAATGTAAATTCATTCACCAATGTTAATATTGGGTTCTAGCATTTTCTTTCTTTTTTTGGGGGGGGGGAGGTCATAGCATTTTCCTTTTTTTTTTTTTTTTTTGAGATTTTATTTATTTATTTGAGAGGGAGAACGAGTGAGGGGAGAGACAGAGGGAGAGAGAATCCCAAGGAGACTCCATGCTGAGCACGCAGCAAGAAGTGGGGCTTGATCCCACCACCCTGAGATCACGACCTGAGCCGAAACCAAGAGTCAGACACTCAACCAACTGAGCCACCCAGGTCCCCTGCATTTTTCTTTTTTCAAGAATGGGCTCCATATCTACGGTTTTTATTGCTTTTTTTTTTTTTTACATAAATCACATCCATCAAGCATCACCAGTGGATTCTAGTCTATTTCTTTAAAATAAAGCAAAAAAATTACAGAAATTGCAAATCGAGGACTTGCCGTTTCCAGTTCCACGTGTAGGGAGCTCAGAAGTCGCTGCTGCATTTTAACCAGTAAAAAGCCAAGCAAACTGAAGAAGCGACAACTCTTCACAGATCCATCAGTAACAGTCACTCACAGGACAAAACGATGCCCACCCCCCCACCCCCCCCGCCCCAGCCAGTGTGGAGATACGCAGGCAACTATAGGGAATCTCTGGTAGAAATCATGGATTGATATAAAAGCAGAGCACCAGATTTTATTATTCTTTCCCTAATTTTTCTACAGTGCTTGTCCACCACTGATACAACACCCTCTTTCATTTTTGCCATTTTCTCTTACCAAGGCATTCAGTGGGATTTTCAAAGAAGTAACTATTCTTTTGCACTCGCACCCATTACGTCATATGTGATGAAATTATGTAATTACTATAAAAAGTACAACTGGCATAAACAAGTTTGCAAAGAGTGATCATTGGTTCTTTGTAAACATACAACTTGATCCAGTAGGAACAGAAGTAGGTGGGCATCCCAGAAAGCAGCCCATTATTAGCCTTCAGAATTCAGAGGACCATGGGCATCTTCGTGTTTGCCAGAGAAAAAATAAGGAATCAATCAATACGGCTAGCTGGCTAAGTGGGACAGCTTCCGCATATGTGACAGTACAAACCGTGCACACTGAACTTTTTTTTTTTTGAGATTTTATTTGTTTATTCATAAGAGACACACAGAGAGAGGCAGAGACACAGGCAGAGGGAGAAGCGGGCTCCTTGCAGGGAACCCAATGTGGGACTCGATCCCAGGACCCCGGGATCATGACCTAAACCAAAGGCAGTCACTCAACCACCGAGCCACCCGGGTGTCCCCACACTGAACTTTATGACCAATCTTCAAGGTGATTTTCAAGGGTAATTTGGACTACACATAGTCTTCATCTTACACGTAATTTGGAGCCCAACCCCACATTAGATGCAACTCCACTCCACTCCACTCCACTCCTCCAATTTGAGGCTGTTTGGGGCAAAGGGTCCTAAAGCAGAAGGCATTCCACAACCTGGAGTCAGAAGAGCGGATTCTGATCGTTCTAGAACGGTCACTGGCAAACTAAGTGCCTCTTAATTTTCTCAGGGGAAACAATTGACGTACCGGCAATTTGACTGATGAAAGGATCAAAGAAAATAATGGGATTTGAAAGGAAGAGCGCTGAACACCAAAAAGCATGTCTTCCTGGTGGCGCATTTGTTCTAGACACAGAAGACAACTCCTCGTAATCTTTAATTCCAGGGTTCTTCCTCATTCTTTTCTAATCCCAGACACCGCAGCTGGGGAGCGTGGCCTCCCGCTGCCTCTAGCTCCGTTGCCAAAAACAGTGCCCACCCCCAACCCCAAAATGAGAAAAGTCAATCAGCTACGAAGGAAGGGAGGAGGGGAGGGAAGGTGCTTTCCAAAGCCAAGGAGATATGGTGTGAGGGTATATTCTGGTTTGGATCATGCACAGTACTCCTTGCCAGGTAAACTCACCTGAGAAACGTCAGGAAAGGCCTCTCAGAATCCAGTGAATTTTCTTTTCTTAGAGCTTCCAGAGTGACTAGCTGGGAAAACCACTTTGGATTGGGGAGATTAACCAAAGAGAACACAGGGTTCCCACAAATTTCAATTTCAACTTGAATTTGAGCTCCACCTTTACCAGCCTCTACTACCGCATCTGTGGAATGGGTTCAACTCGTGACTCTTCTGACTTTCCAGACTCCTGGAATGAAGTATAGGGAAATAACCTCTTTGACAGAGGTGACCTCCAGAGATGTACCCATCCCCCACCCTCAGACAAGTCCCCCAACCCAGCTCCTCTGTCCAGAATTATCAGAGCTACTTTTTTTTTTTTTTTAAAACCTCCTGATCTTTCTGGCAAAGCCCTTGACCATGAGGCTTGGCTACAGTCAACAGGTGGAGAAAGTGGCTACGTTTTTCCTTTTTCAGTGTCCTAGCTTCTGGCAGGAAAGAGACACTGAGGCAGTGGCTCTGCGGGTGATGGGTTGTGAAGTGGTTAAGGTGCGGTGTAGGAAGGTAGGAGGGAAAAGAGACTTGAATGGGCCTACGCAGTCAGCTCCAGGTTCATCAAGCCAATGGGCTCCATGGACTGCCCCCAGCACCTACTCCAAGGCTCCCAGCACATACCACAACCACCCATCTCCAGTGCTGGCCCTAATAGGCCCCAGGGAATCCAGGAGACCTTAGCACGTCCCACTTGGACGCAATCGAGCCAAGTGCTCAGAAGTCAAGCAGTGACACAGGAATGGAAATGAATGACTAGAGTTTGGCTCACTTAGCTCCCAACCTTGACCATCCAAGGCCACCAGGCTCTCTGTATTGGGGTTTATCACTACTTAGCTAGAGCTTCAGCCAAGGCTGGAGTTACCCCAGATGACACAGGGTTCAGAGCCCAGAGAACATCATCCATTGCTCTGGAGGGATCTAGATGCAGTGGCACCCTCGGCATGACCCTTCTGGAATTTACTGCCCTGGAAGCTGGTTGCACGGACATGAGCCCAGGGTAGGACCAGCCTGACTGAACTGACCAGGAAGGCTCCTCCGTGTGGCCTTCATTACACACGCAGCTCAGGGCCCGGGGCTGCACCTCCCCATCTGCCCCAACTGCTCTCAGCAGCATGGTGTTGAAGGGCTTGGAAGCAGCTCCTGGGGGACCCAGAGAAAGTGGCAGATGCATAGGGTCACCACAGGTTCTGCTTTACACCTCTTGCCCTGGTGTGATTATTAGTAATTCCCCCTCTTATTTTGTTTTTGAATCATCTGGTCCCCCCACTCCTGCAGCTGGGCCCTCGGTCTCCCATGGTGAAGGTCCAGGAGAACAGAAGGGACCACCTCCTGGATACGAGCTGTGATTTGGGATGAGGGGGGCGGCACAGAAGAACCAGTGCTTCAGGTTTCCTCCAGGGTTGCATCTTTTGCTGCTCAATTCTACCCCAACCAGGGCGGGACACTGTGACCCTGGATTCAGAGGGAAGCTCATCCTTCTTGTCTCAGACCCTCTGTCCTGACACTGAAAGGTCAGTGCTGTCCTCTGTCCAGGTCCCCCCACCATGGCTCTGGGACACATGCACTGATGTCTGGAGGACGCTGCTCTATCTAGACTGTTCTGACAGAGCAGGTCTTGTTAACAGTTGCCTAAGAAAACGAGAAATACATCCTCCTTGTATAGGACGGCCTTCCCCTCCTCCATCTCTACTCCCACTCCCCCAGACTGACCCTATTTTCTGTGACACTGGGTAGGGTCGCCAGATAAAACACGACCCCCCCCAAAAAAATAAAATAAAATAAAATAAAATAAAATAAAATAAAATAAAATAAGATAAGATAAGATAAGATAAGATAAGATAAGATAAGATAAGATAAAATAAAATAAAATAAAACACGACCCAAAATTTGGGTTAGTTAACGAACATTATTTGTTGCGATCTGAACTTCAAAGTTGTTGACTGGGCATCCTCTACTTTTATTTGCTAAGTTGGCCACCTGGCTCAAATCCCAACTCCATACCAGATGTGGGTACTCATACATAGAAACCTTTTGGAACCTCAGTGTCCTTTTCCAGAAAAAGTAGGGGATGCCAGAAACAGCTCTATATCCCTCACTGGAAGGTGTGTGGGCATCAGAAGTAGGATTACATGGGAACAAATTCATAATTTGTAAGCTGTATAGAGCTCCGCACATGTAAGAAATCACTGCCATTGTTCACAGATACAGTGACACTCACGTGGAATCATCCCAGAGCCTCTGGCTTTAGGCACAATTCCGACTCAATCTGTCCCCACTTCCAATCCCTTAACAAACTGTGTTCTAGGGGAGCACCCGGGTGGTTCAGTGGTTGAGCATCTGCCTTCAGCTCAGGGCGTGATCCCAGGGTCCTGGGATGGAGTCCCATATAGGGTCCCCCGTGGGGCCCCTGCTCCTCCCTCTCCCTGTGTCTCTGCCTCTTTCTGTATGTCTCTCATGAATAAATAAGTAAAATCTTAAAAAAGAAAAAAAGAGTGTTCTAGCCGCCTCAGGACTCATCTTAACTGGAAAATGCGTCAGTAGAAAACTTGTGAATCTTAGAAATGTGTGTGGGGTGACAGCGAGGCGTCCTGGGAGGAGGGTGAAGCCTGCCTCTCAGAGTGTCTCAGTCATCCTGGAAACCAATCATATACTCAGATCAGGACCATTTGAGGAAAATGTCATAAAGTTGTGGTAAAGCACTGAGAAGCTCAAGGAGCACCATGGGACCCAGGATGAAGAACACCTGGTGCCATTCCCCGCCCAGGCCTGAAGAGGCAGATGGAAGAGGAGGTCACTGAGAAGGCTGGATGGAGAGAGAGGCCACACAGGGGCCGCTGGGGAGCTAGGGAAGCACCATCTCCCAAGCTGGGCCTGGTTCTCCTTCCCTCCCCCAGTCTCCTAGCTGGGCTCCTCATGACCTGAACCCAGTGGGAAGTCAGAGGGCCCTGGGATGCCATCCTGGCAGGCCAGCCTCTCTGGGGGGCCCAGAGCAAGGTGGACACGAAGATCACATGGGTGCTGGCTGGCCCGTGTGTGTCTTCTGATGTGATGTCCCCACGTAAAGTTCCACTCTCACACCCAGTTAGTTCTCTTACGCTTTTCTCGATGTTGATAAAGAAAGGAATTAGACCCAGATAGGCTTGCTGGGAGCTTCCACCAGAAGAGGTGGGATTTTCTGGCGTATCAGAGAATTTAAAAGGTCTCTGAGGTTCAGTTGCCTGCAATCTCCTGCGCCAGCCAGAGCCTCGGTACAATGACAACAGCTGACCTTTGTTGGCCACATACCACGCCCCGCCTTGTGCTGAAGGCCTTTTGCACTCTGTTAATCCTCAAAGCAGCCCCGTGACCCAGGAATTCACCTCCTCCCCATTTTACCAGAGAAGGACACCCTGATGTGGAAAAGTGAGGGGACCTGCCAGGTAAGTGCCAGAGCCCGAACTGGACCCCAGGCCTGCCTAGCTTCACTGCACACACCCCCAACCCCACCCCGCTAACCACCAAGCAGCCTTCAGCAGGGGTCAGACACCGCCCCACCTGGAGGTCCAGGGAGGCCTCCACATTCTGGATGGATGCAGGCCAGGCAGGAAACATTGTTTCAGGACAGCCACCTTCATGGGAGGAGGTGGACAAACTCTAAAGGGTCAGCTGGTACATATTTCAGGTTTTTCAGGCCACGTGGTCCCGGCCCTAGCAAGGAAGCAGCCAAAAATGATACATAAATGAATGGGTAGCTGCATTCCAATCAAGTTTTAGTTATGGACACTGAAATGAGAACTTTCTACCATTCTCATGTGTGAGGCAGTATCATTCCGGCTTTTATTTTTTCTGAATCACTTAAAAACGTACAAATCACTCTCAGCACATGGGTCATATGAAAACAAATAGAGTTCGCTGACCCGTTCTAAAGCGCCTTCCAGTCAAGTCCACATTTGCTAGAACCTCTATGGCGTGACCCCCAGATTAGAGAGTCGAGGGTACTGTAGTGGGTTTGACTCGTGTCCTCCTGACATCCACGTCCACCTGGAACCTCAGAATGTAACCTTATTTAGAAGTAGGGTCTTTGCAGATACATTTTTTTTTAAAGATTTTATTTATTTATTCATGAGAGACACAGAGAGAGAGAGGCAGAGGGAGAAGCAGGCTCCATGCAGGGAGCCCGATGTGGGACTCGATCCCGGGTCTCCAGGATCACGCCCTGGGCCAAAGGCAGATGCTCAACCACTGAGCCACCCAGGCATCCCTTTGCAGATACAATTATTCAAGATGAGGTCATACAGGATTGGGGGTGGGGGAACCCTAAATCCAATGAGTGGTGTCCGTATAAGAAGAGAGGACACGGAGAGACACACACAGAAAAGGCCATGTGAGCACAGATGCAGAGATGGCAGTGGTGCATCTACAAGCCAAGGACTGCAAGGGCCACCAGACGCTGCAGGAGGCAAGGAAGGAGCCTCTCCTAGAACCTTCAGAGGAAGTGTGATCCTGCAAAACACCTTGATTTTGGACCTCCAGCCACCAGGACCAGAGAGAATAAAATTTTGTTGGTCTCTGCCGCCCAGTGCACAGCACTTTGTTATGGCAGCCCTGGGGAATGAGCCAGAAGCTCTCCTTGGAGCTCCAGTGTGTGTCTTTTTTATCTCGGAGGGCTTAGGTTCAATAGGCCTCGCACAGGCTGGCGGCATCCCAGGACCAGGCACCTCCCGGACCTCGGGCCTCCCTTCCGGCCCCCGCCCACAGCTGTCTTCGCTTTCTGTAGAAAAGCACCAGCCAGCCCTGAATTCAACCGGCAACTGCGGGATGCTTGTTTTCCTGTTTCTCCCCAACCTCCCCGCTTCTTCAATTGTTTCCACCTCTCAGTAAAGAGTCAAGTAACAGTCATTCCCTGAGGTCAGGAAAACCTTCACCCACACCAACCTGCAGAATATTAATCACAGATGCTAGTGACCAGGACTCGGAGGGAGGGGGGCCTCTCTGTCCCCCTGCGGCCAAGTGCAGAAGGAGTGGCAGGACCCGCCTGCTCTTTGGAGGGGGAGGGAGGCTGGCACCGTGCCTGGTACGTGGGGGCACTGTGCGCCCTCACAAGGCAAGTCTCCACATTCCCCAACTTCTGCTAAGACACAACAGCACATCACTCCATGGAAGATGCATGGGTAGCTGCAAGGACAGGGGTACAGGGAGCAATAGCTCACACTTCGCAGAACGCTTTCGTAGGCACTTTGCATAGATTACCTCATTCTGTCTTACAAAGGCAGGAGCTGGGACACAGAGAGGCCAAGTAGCCTGCCTGAGATGACAGGGCCGGGGGCCCCCAGCGGCACCCCCCAATGCCTGGGGACCGGCCCAGCCCAAAGGCTCTGTGTGTCAGCTTGGAGAAAGCTCCTGGGGGCAGAGGGGCATGAGACCCGGGGCTAGAGCCTGTGTCAGCTTGGAGAGAGCTCCTGGGGGCAGAGGGGCATGAGACCCGGGGCTAGAGCCTCTTCCCCGACTCCCGGTCCTGGACTGCTTCCTCTCCCCGGTCTCTTCTGCAGAGAAAATCGCTGCTCTAGTCCAAGGCTCCTGGGATGACCCCGACGTACAGTTGGCAACCTTGGATTGTTTACTTGGCATGTGTTGTAAAGGGATTTGGCCAATAGCCGGGAAGATCCGGAAGGCTCTAGAAAACGGATGGGAATGGTGGGAAGTCAGAGAAGGCATCTCAGAAGTGGCCCGCACGTCATTTCTTGGAAGGAAATTGGCGGGGGCGTGGCCAGGACTGTGGGGGGGCGGGGCCTACCTGGGGCGGGACCGATCTGGGGGCGGGGCCAATGCTGTTGGGGCGGGGCCAGGACTGTGGGGGCGGGACCGATCTGGGGGCGTGGCCAATGCTGTGGGGGCGGGGCCTATCTGGGACGGGACCGATCTGGGGGCGGGGCCAGGACTGTGGGGGCGTGGCCAGGACTGTGGGGGCGGGGCCGACCTGGGGCGGGGCCAGCGATGTGACCACATCTGTTTTCAGTTTTCCAGCTCACCTCCCCGCCCCTCCTCGCCCTGCCCTCTGTAATCAGCCCGCTGCCTGTGCTTGTCCGGCCTTGTCCTGCTGCCTAGACCCGTCCTCCATAGGCTGCGCCCTGAATCACAGGCCGGCTCCTTTCTGTGGCCTTCTGTTATTAGGTCTTGGGGGGGCCGGGGGGTGCAGTGGTTTCTGCCACGACATCGCCACTTCACCTGATGGGGAGTTCCTGGGGTCCTCCCCCAGGCGGCTTCCTCTGCAGAGCCTGGAGGGGGTGAGAGGAGGGTGGGACGAGCCAGCAAGGACACACAGAAGTGTGAGGGACACACAGCCATGCACAGTGACGAGATGACAACTGACACTGGGCCTCAGAGACGGGCGGCCTGGGAAGTGGGTCAGCTGCAGAGCCTGCTTCCTCCCAACAGAGGCAGCTCTCCCTGACTGCTGCCATTGGGAGGTGGCGAGGTGGGGTGAGAGCCCCGTGTTCCAGGCTTTTCTGAATCTCCAAGAACCGGAAACCAGAAAAGCAAAAATTTTATGAGTCTCCTTGTTCCTAAATGTTAGCAACCATATGGACATATATATATATATATATGCACACACACATATATATAGTAAGCATTTTGTTGGGGCAGGTCATCTCTTCCCCGGATGGTTGCAGCAGATCTCCCATCTCACGTGTTCCTCGTATAATGTAACTCTGACACCCATCCATCCAAAGGTGGAGCTGCTGTTCCCTCCCCTTGAACCTGGGTGGGAGGGGCATAGGACTACAGCAGAAGTAAGGCTATGTGACTTCCAAGATCATTGTTACGGATGAATTGTATCGGCCCAAAGGATGTCCGAATCCTAACCCCAGGTCCCGTGAATGTAGACCTTCTTTAAAAATAGAGTCTTTACAGGGGATCCCTGGGTGGCTCAGCGGTTTGGCGCCTGCCTTTGGCCTAGGCCGTGGTCCCAGGATCCCAGGATCAAGTCCCACATCAGGCTGCCTACATGCGGCCTGCTTCTCCCTCTGCCTGTGTCTTTGCCTCTTTCTCTCTGTCTCTCATGAATAAATATTTTATTTTTTTAATTTTTTTTTAATTTTTTTTTTTTTATGATAGTCACAGAGAGAGAGAGAGGCAGAGACATAGGCAGAGGGAGAAGCAGGCTCCATGCACCGGGAGCCCGATGTGGGATTCGATCCCGGGTCTCCAAGATCGCGCCCTGGGCCAAAGGCAGGCGCCAAACCGCTGCGCCACCCAGGGATCCCTCTCATGAATAAATAAATAAAATCTTTTAAAAAGCAGAGTCTTTAGAGATGATCAAGTGAAGATGAGGTAGGTTCTAATGGAAGGTGATTGGCATCCTTATAAAGAGGGGAAATTGGACACAGAGACAGATATGCATAGAAAACAGTGTGGAGATGCAAGAAGAGGGCCAGAGGAAGACAGAGGATTAGGGTGATGGATCTGTAAGCTGAGGGATGCCTGAGGCCACCAGAAGGTAAGAGAGGGCATGGAACAGTTTCTCCCTCACAGACTCAGAAGGAACCAACTGGGTTGACAGCTTGATTTTGAACTTCTAACCTCCAAAACTATGAGAGGATTAATTTCTGTTGAGTCACACTCTGGTGTAGTTTGTTATGACAGCCCTAGGAGACCAATAAGTCATAAAGGATCATATAGTTTCTGTCTGGTTCTCTTAGGACGCTTGATCTTGGCAGTTGGCCGCCATCTCATGAGGAAGCCCAAACTACCCCACATGGAAAAGCCATACATAGGAGTTCTGGCTGAGAGCCAGCATTAGCCACCGAGGTGAAGGTGAGCCAGTCTGATTCCAGCCCCCAAGTGCTGCTGAGTCACACCACCCATACCCACCCACCTCTGCCTGTCCCCCCAAACCTGTCTTCAGTCTTCCCAGCTGAGATCTCTTACATTACGAAACAGAAACAAGCCATTCTTTCTGTGTTTCATCTCAATTCCCAGGACCCACAGAATCTTGAAGCATTATGAAACGACTGCTTGGAAGGAGTTTGTTTTGCAGTACTAGTAACTAGAACAGCTGTGCATGCAAACAGAATATATCTTCAGGCTGCATCCAACCTACAGGCCACCACTTTGCCTTTGGATATGATCACAAGGCTTCCTGTGGGCTCTGCCAGCCTAAAAAGCTGCCCAACCCAGAGTCGTGCCTTCTCCACACCGCTGGGGAAAGGGGACCATGACGTGAAAAGAAAAGGATAGAAAAGAATGGCGATGAGCTGGGTTGCTAGGACAGGAACATCCAGGTGGGGACAGGGTGTGTGTGTGCAAGAAGTCACCCTCAGCTAGCAAAGGTCCCACATCAAGGTCCCAGGTTCCGAGAGATGCTGTTTGCCAGGTTGTATAGAAGACAAAGCTCTGCAAAGCACCTGCAGCCCCACAGGTATGTGGTCTCACAGGGCTTTCTGGAGATCCGGTGAGCTACTACATGCAAAATCCCCAGAGAAGGGCCTGGAACCTTATGGAAAGTGACCTATCCTGAGGGCTTATTATCGTTATGATTGGTATTATAATTTTTACATTCTCCTGAATTTTACAGTCTCCTGAAGCCTTAGGGTCTCTCGGAAGACACTCAAAAGGTAAAGCAGGTGGGGCTCTGGGAGCCTCACCCCACTGCAAATTCCGTAGGAGGACCACCTTGATCTGTTTTATGTCTTGTACAGCTTCACTTCAGAGGTAGAGAGAAGGACTCCACGCTTACAAAATAAAATCTTTGAAACCACCCATGCAGCAGAACCTGTGCTGGCCCGGGGTTAGAAGAGTTCAATGCATTGCCCCAGGTTTTGCTAGTAAGGGGCTGTGTGACCTTGGAAAAGTCACTTCGACTCTCTGGATTTTATTTTCTGTTCTGTAAAGTGAGTGGCCTAGGTGATTGCTAGTGTCTATCGTTAGCTCTAAAGTAGCCGAACTACGTGCTCAGAAGGAAGGGGAAAATACTCTCTTGTGCAAATTTCCATGCAATTAATTTATTATAGATTTAATTACAAGGCCCATATGCCTCCTCATCCCGTTCTCTCTTTCTGTTATCTTCTGGTGGCTTCGCATGAGCAAAGTTTGCTTTGCTGGAGGAATCCCTGGACACCACTCAGCCAAGACTTTGTTACCCAGAAACTCCACTGATCTGGGCCTGGGGCAATCGGCTCCCTGAAACTGGGTCCTCATTGCTGCCTTGCCTAACTTGTCCACTGCCTTCAACCACAACTGGCTTATGAAGGTGACAGAAGGCTTGGGAGAAGAGGAAGCTAGAGTCCTACAGCATCAAGCCATCAAGCTGGGGAGCGTAAATTAGCCTTGACATCAGGCTAGGATGAGTTATTGTTATGACTCAAAGGCTTTGCAGGACCCGAGGAAGGACACACAAACACACACAGACAGCACCCACACTCTTGCACGCACATGTACACACCCACACACACCCGAGGCAACGCTTACAGGAAACTGAAAACCCTGGAGCAAACCAACTCTGTGGCCAAAATGTGGGACTTTGACAATTACACCCAGCTCATAAACACATTTTTCTGGCACCTGGGCCTCATTCCCCCCACAAGGAGAAGGGACACAGAAATGCCAGACCCGCTTTTCCACTCTTGTGGCTTCTTTGCAGCCACTGGCTGAAGACACAATCGCATCAGCTTGAATGTGGGGACAGACTCAGGAGGACAAGACAACAGATGTCCCTTACAGCCTGTTTCTTTTTATTTATTTTTTATTATTATTTATTTATTTATTTATTTATTTATTTATTTATTTTTACAGCCTGTTTCTTCCAGAGGAAACTCCCTCTGTGTGCCCGGGGAGCCAGGAAAGTTTGGAAAACCCTGGGGTCAGACAGAGGTATACAAACCTCAGGTCAACCCAAGGATCTGGGATCTGGGGGGGCTCAGTAAAAAGACAGGGAAGGAGTTAGGAGTGCCCCCAACAACAGGTCCAGGTAGAAGAACCTCTTGATTTGAGGGGGCTATGCCTTTAAGCACTGGGAACATGTGGATCGATGTGTCACATCACATTGGGTCAGAGAGGATGCCCAGTGATGCCTTCAGCTCGTGCATCCTCCTCTTCACCCCTGAGCCATGCACTGAGCTCCAGGAAGGAATTTAATTGGGGTCTTTGGTGTGGATGTGGGCTGGTGGAGACAGGGTGACAGGCGGAGGAGGACATTGCTGGGGCGTCCTAGGAGCTGCCTGCAGGCAGGGAGCGTCAGTTCTCCTCAACACTGTAGAACCTTCCTGGGCAGACGGGGTGTGTCTGCTTGGTAAGGAAGGGTGCCCAGTCTCCTCTAGCGACTTTCCCTGGCCCACGGTGGCTGAGCACAGCAACAAGATCACTCATGCTTCAGCTGGAATCCTTTCCTGCTGTCTTGTGGTTTTGTGGCTGGAACCGTGGGCTCCAGGGCTTGACTGCTTAGGCTTTTTTTCAGTCTAGGATCTGGATTTACCAGCAGTGGAATCTTGGGCAGGTTCCTTAGCCTTTTCTGTTTTTAATCTGAAGAATGGGAGTAATAACAACTACTCCATAAGACTGAGATGTAGAATTTGTAACTCAAAGTAAAGTACTCAACAGGTGACAGCGACCTTGCCTTTTCTAAGTATCCCCTTTTAGACCAATTTGCTCTTGGGGAGGAGACAAGAATTTTCTGGACACAGACCAAAAAAAAAAAAAAAAAAAGCTCTTTCCTTTTCCTTCCCTCTAGTTGCTTTTCTTTCCATCTTTTCAGGGGCCCAGGAGGGTTTCTGGTTATCAGGGGCTGCCCTCCAGCAGAGCTGGGTCTCTTCCCACCCCTCTCCAGAGACAAGGACAGAAAGCGAGCCCCTCCACTGCCACCCTGAGCCTGAAGGACTCCTTTATCGTAAGTCCAAGGACTGCCTCTTGCAGATAACACTATTCATTTTTTTTTTCCTGTTAGCTGGATTCTGAGAAACACTAATGAAAACAGGTCTACTCTATGCACAAGGTGGAGGACACTCTGGAACAACTTTGTTCTGAAAGGTCTAACTTGAGCCGTTAATTCTGAGACCGGCCAGCATCCACATCCTGAGCCCTTGTGTGGCCCCAGCCTGACTCAGAACTCTGGCCTGCATTATCCACCGCCCTCATGCCAACACCATGATGTGGGGGCCCATGTGCCCCCCACTTACAGATGAGCAAACTGACCCCCAGGAGCTCAAGTGGCTTCTTTCAGATTATACGGTGACAGTTGGGATCTGAGCCCAGATCTGTGTTCCCAATCGGGACCTGCAGGCCTTTGGAGCGCCAAGAGGAGCCCTCTGCCCATAGCCAGAGCTGGGCTTTCTTGATTTTTCCCAAGAGTCACTAGGGATTGAAGTGCTGGGCTTCAGAATCCTGGAGACCACATGAAACATTCCTTCTAGGGTCTCTGCTTCTGAGACTCACTGTCTTTAACTGAAGTCTATGCTAATTTTCTGGGAACCCAGAATCCTGACTGTATCTTTTTTGCCCATCCTTTTCTCCCTCCCAGATCAATAAAATATTTAATATCATCTCCCACCTCCCTGGAAATGTCCCGGCTCGGTAGCCAGGGACAGCGTGTTAATAATAGGACAATGCACGGTGACAGATGGACCTCTAAGTGGGGTGTAGGGGGGCTATATGTCTTTTTCCCTGGCAGAAGGATAGAGAAGGGCACCACGGTACCCTGTTAAGTCTGACTTAACAATAATAATAGAAACCAGGGTCCCTTACATTGGACTTGACAATTCAAAAAGCAAGGTCACACCCTTTAACTCTTTCCATCCTTCCGATCACCTTCTGAGGTTTGTGTCATTACTGTCCCCTCCTTACGGATATGACCCAAAGAGACTAAGTGACTCCCCCAAGGTTATACCACCCAGGTCAATGTTCTGACCCCACATCTGGACTCATTTCCAGTAAACTCCATGGCCTCTCTGCTCTATCTCCACCCTTTGACCCACCTCATCACCTTCTTCAGGTCCAGCTCAAGCCTACTGCCACCTCCTGCCTCCAGAGAGTCCCCAGGTTGTTGAGCAGCATGTTTCCCTTGCCAAGGAGGGCCAGGGGGCCTCTGAGACACAGCGCCTCCAGACCTGCCCATCCTGGGAGGATTCCTGGCCCTGTGGATAGCCCTCGAGGTCACTGAGGGGGTCCTCACACAACTCAGTTGGAGGCTGGGGTTGCAAGTGGGAGAAGGAGGGATCCAGGGCTCTGGACTCTGCTTGTTCATTCATCTGGACAACAGACTGTAGGCCAACCCACAATGGAGATTCCAACACCCATCAAACCCCATCCCATCCCCAGGAGTCTGTGGGGATGAATGGCTGTTTTACTCTCTGGTTACACTGGCTGCCCCAAAGCTCTGATGTGGGTTAAATCCCTCAGAAGGGGGTTCATGCCCTGTGGGGCCAAAGAGCCCTCACCCCAGAGACAGACTTTTCCCCACAGCAGTGGAGGGCCTTGCCCTGACCGCAGGCCCTCTACCCCTAGGCTGGTATCCTGGGGATGTTCCCAGGTTCCACAGTGGCGGCTACCTGGGCCTGGTGAAAGGGCTCCAGGTGGTTCTCTAGAGCAGGGAACCAAGGCACAAAAGAGCCCCTGCCCAGCAGGGTGGGCATGAATAGCCCTCCAAGGATCCAAGCTTTGCTGACATCAGACCCTGGTGATGCCCTGAGGTATCCATCCTGAACCACCTTGGCTAACCTCAGTGAGGGGAGGAGGGGGATGGTGAGGGGACTCAGGATAGAGATGGGAAGCCATAGGTCAGGTCCCTCCAGTAAAATGACCTGCCCCGAGTCATACTTTTTTTTTTTTTCCCGAGTCATACTTTGATGGCAAACCTGACTACACCAGCTGGAGTGGCATCTCTACAAGGAAGTAGGATTAACCAACCTAATGTAATGGACCCTCTTAAAGCTGGGGCAAAATAATATGAACTAAGCTGCCCAGAACCCAAAGTTAACAAAGCAAAGCAGGGAGTGTGTGTTTGGGATGGGAGGGCACCGTGGGAGGCACGGGGTGAGGCAGGCCCATGCAGTTTAAGGATCAAGCCCCAGCCCTCAGGGCAGGCCCCAGCAGCTCCCACTGGCAGAGACACACGCCCAGGCCTAAAAGCTTATCGGTCAAGTTACTGCAAAGGTGCAGCTAAGACCTCAAATCCCTCTCCAAAGTCAGGGGCTTAGAGCTTGCCAGAAATTTCAAGGTAGCTATTCAAAGCTTCAGGTTTCTCATTTTGTTAACTTCCTCTGATTATCAATAGATAGCTCTGGTCAGAAAGGCTGGAGCAAAACTTAGCCTCCCTAGATCCTTGGGAGGCAAAGGCCCCTAGAAATTCACAGGTCCCACATTCCAAACATCAGGGAAGATTAACATTGTCTTGCAACCAAGCCTCCCCACCAGGGTCCTAGCAATGCCTTGGGGACCAGTGTCTAGCAGCCCCTACTGAGCTCCTCGTGGGGGACAGCCTTATACAACCACCCCAGGGATCCTGAAGGCGGGGTTGGGTTTTTGCACTTCTTTGCCCCAAAGGCAAACCACAATGAATGGCAAATGTGTGTGACGGAGCCTCCCAGGCCTCCCAAGCAGTGAATTCGGATAAGGAGCTGCAGAATTACAAAGGGGTGAGGACTTTGTCCTCGAGGTATGCTTAATTGATGTGTAATCTAACTGGGAAGGCCAAACCCCAGACACCAGTCAAAAAGGAAAACAAATTGCTGAAGTGATGGCCCTAAAAGACAAAATAATGTGTTAAAAATGGAGGGAAGGAAGGGGTCAGGGGCAGTGCCCCAGCCATTCAGGTTAAATTTTCTCTGGACAGATAAGATCCAGCTGTGGTTTCAGGAGGAGATGGACCTGGAACGTCAGGAGTGTGCAGTAAAGCACGAGCCTAACGGGGCCCATGGAACAGCTCATGGGTTGGGGGGCCGGAGGGAATCTTGGGCCTGCACCACCTCCTACACCTAATTTTTAAAAAATTTTTTATTCTATTAAAGGTTGTATTTATTCATGAGAGACACCGAGAGAGAGAGAGGCAGAGACACAGGCAGAGGGAGAAGCAGGCTCCATGCAGGGAGCCCGATGCGGGACAGGATCCAGGGTCTCCAGCATCACGCCCTGGGCCGAAGGCAGACAGACTCCCAACCACTGAGCTACCCAGGCTTGCGGACTTGCTTCATTTTTAATTTATTTTTATTGTTTTTGTTTTTTCTAAGATTCCTTAAAAATTATTTTTAAGTCCTCTCTACACCCCAGGGTGGGGGTCGGGGGCTCAGACTTCATCACCCCGAGATGAGCGTCGCATGCACCCCCTCCCCCGGGCCCCCCGCCCAGCCCGACTTGCTTTACCGCCCAGGGCAGCGGCTCACAGCAAGGGAGCTCCCACTCCGCGCGTGCAAAACGACCATCTGCAAATGCAAAGCGATTCCTGGAAGAGGCGAGCGCAGGACCTGCTTCTCCGGGACCCCATCGTCTCCTAGAGGGTCCCCCCAAGCAGAACTGAGAATTTGGTCTCCGCCGGACGCTCAGAGCTGGCGTTGGGCGCAGGCCGGTCAGAGCCGGGTCGCCCCGCCCAGATCCCCTCGGGCACCCGCTCGGGGGCCCCCCGGGGCTTGCAGGAAGAGTCCGGGACGGAATCCCCCGCCCTGGGGGCGCAGAGCCCCCCTCGCTCCCCGGGGCCGGGAGGCAGGGGCGAGGGTGCGGGGAGCTCTGGCTCCTGGTCGCCGCTGGGGCTCCCCGGGACCCCTCCGGCCCGCCCCCCCCGACCTCCGCGCCCCGGGCCGCCCCACCGGGGGCTCCGACCCGCTCACCCTCGCACATTTGAACCGAGGAGGCCGAGCGGCCGGGCGGGGCTCGCAGATGCCATTGGCTGCGGCGGCGGCGTGACATCAGCGCGAGGGCGCGGGAGGGGCCTGGGAGGGGAGTGTCCCGGAGGCTCGCCGCCCTGCGAGCCCGAGCAGAGGGAAGCCGACCCCGGCGCGGACATGGGCCTCCAGCCCCGCGTCCGCCCGCAGCCCACGGAGGGGACAGCGCCGCCGCGCCGCCCGGGCGCCAGCATCTCCGGGGACCCAGGTAGGCGACCGCCGCCCGCGCCCTGCGAGGCCTGGGAGGGAGGGAGGGGGGGGGGCTCGAGGCCTCGGGGGCGGGGGGAGGGCGCGGAGACGCCCCCGGTGCAAGGGCCTGCGGGGGCGCGCGCGGGCGCTGGGGACCCGGAGCCTCGCACCCCGCGTCCGAGCCGGGCGGGCTTTGGGGAGGAGGGTGGCCGAGAGCCGGGGAGCCGCGCGCCGCCTCGATTCCGTCTCCCCAGGCTGGGATCCGGCGTCCGGATGGGTGGGACGGGGCTGGGGGTCCCCGGGCTCCAGGTGGGGGCGCGCGCCGGGGCGGCCAGGGCGCAGCGCTCGGGGCGCGCCGCCCGCCGTGTCCGCGAGGGGGGCGTGTGTGCGCACAGAGTTCTCCATGAATAAGAGCCGAGTGCTTCGCCCGTAGTGGCGGAGGCGTGCACACACTCGCTGTCGTACACGCGCCGCGGCACACGCCACCCAGTGTCACCCGGGCCGGGGAGACCCGAAGGAGGGAAGGCGCCGCCTGGAAGGGACGCGCCGAGGAAACAAACGAACCCCCGCGCCTCCCTGCCGCCCCCGGCCCGCCCCGCGGAGCCCTGGAGCCCTGGAGGCCGCGGGGTGGGGCGCAGCCGGGGGGCGGCCGGGGAGGGGGCCACGCGCGGGGCGGGCGCGCAGGGTGCGCCCGCGGCCAAGCGCTCCCGGCCCCCCCCCATCCCCCGGGTTAAGGATTTAATCACCCGCTTGGGGCGGTGGAGCGGCGGCCGCCTCTCTGGCTCCGCCCCGGGCCGGGGGGGTCCACCCTGCCCCCCTCCCCGCGTGCCCGGGGCGTCCCCCACCGGTGCCCTGCGGGGTGCGCGCCGGCGCCGGGGAGTCGGGGCTGGAGGGCCGCGGCCCGGAGGGCTTCCCGGGGGAGGACCGAGCCCGAGCCGCGGGGGTGCGCGCGCGCGCGCGCGTGTGTGTGTGTGTGTGTGTGTCCGCGCGGCTGGGGGAGGGGTGCGCTGCTAACTCAAACCAGATTCCTGGTGTTTCCCGGAGAGATACTGCAGGCCGAGCTCTGGAAGTTTTCCTCCTGCCCCTGGGAGAATGGAGGGGAAATACAATGCTTTTCCCTTTCTTGTCGCCCCTTGCGATCTGACCGGCTCCCACGCCCTCGGCTGCATCCAGCGCGCCTATTCTTCGCCCGGGTGTATCAGAGCAGCTGAATGGGGGGGGGGGGGTAGGGTCCCCGAGCCTCTGAAGCCTGCTTGCAGCTCCCCAGGGGGTTCGTGGTGCCGCAGGGAGGCTGCCCCTCATCCTTACCCCCAGCAGCCATCTGGACCAGGGAGAGCTCCCCCCCAACCCCGTGCAGCCAGCGTAAACAATGAGGGGCCCAGTTGCAGGAGGGCCTCCTACAATGCAACTTCTTCGCACAGTCTGGGTTTCTAATAACTCCCCGCCGCCTCCGCCCCCTTTCCGAGGCTGGGGTGGAGGAGGGGGACCACCAGCAGGATGGACTGAATTTTAAGAGAACAAAGAACAGGGCACAAAGGAAGGGGAAGCCGAGCTGTGGATCCCCCCCCCCCCCCAGAAATGGGGAGTTGGCTGGACCAAGGCTGGGCCCGTCGAGGCCTCTAGGTGGCTCCAAGGCTCCCCCCACCCCCGGAGCAATATTGGGGCATCCCCTGGAGTCTCCCGGAGGCTTCATCCCTGTGGGGTAGCCGGGACCCTGCTGCCAGTGTGGGGGTGCCATGTGGGCTCCAGGTTTCATCAGCTGCCCCGTGTGAGCTGCCCATGTGACTCTCTGATTAGTGCGATTTATCTCCTCCAAATGTGGACTTTGCCCCTCCACTCCCGAAGACGGCTCCTTCCCACAGCGGAGGCTTTGGTGAACCTGGGGAGGTGCCCCAGTGGCTTCTGGTCTTCTCAGGGGTCCTGGCGACCTGCACAGGGACTGGGAGTGGGCTGGTGTGGCACCGTGAGTCTTCTCCCGGGAGGTGGTGGTTTGGGTGAAGCCCAGGCCCTCTCGTGTCTCCCTGAGCTCACAGACTCCTGCTCATTGAGGAGCCAGTCAATGTTCACGTTAAGCTCCCCAGCTCAGGCCTCCACTTGGAACATTCCTCCCGTTATCTGGGGTTTCTGCTTTTTCCTCCCTTGACCCCTGTTTTTTTTTCCCCCCTTCGTTTCCCTCTTACACATGCCCAACCACTGATGCTCGCCCCAATCACATGGGCATACCCAAATCTGCTTCTGTCCCGCTGCCTCTTGGAGACCGACCGCCCGTCCAGCCCTCACAGCACTGGAGCCCACAGAGTCCCAAGTGAACAAGAGTCTTATCTACAAAGTGGGGTGGGAAGGCCCCCCCGGGCAGATGTTGACCTGGGAGAGGAATCTTCGATCCTTCTTGACAAGTCAGGCACTTTCCCAGAAGGGCCTCAGATTGGCTCTGGTTCAAGGATTCCAACCCCTCCACCTTTGGAGCGGTTGATTGATTTCTGTGGCCGGGACAGGCTGTGCCCAGGTGTGGCAGGGAGGCTGTTTGATACTGGCCAGCCTCGCTTGTCTGCCTTCTCTCTCTCCCACCCAGCCTTCTCCCCTTCTCTGGCTTGGGTGGGTGGGAGTGCAGAGCCGAGGGCTGCTGCCGGGGCAGCGTCTCCAGATTCCCTTGGCTGGACGGTCCAGAGGCTCCGAGGAGTTTGGCCCTAGGTGGGGAGCGAGGAGTCCAGCCCAGAACAGGATCTGGGTTGATGCCAGAGATAAGGCCTGGGGGCGGAGGGACTTGCGCAACCTTGCCCTGGAAGCTGGGAGTGGAATGACCGAGGCTTAGGTCTTCTGACCTATGTCCTGGAGGCTTTTCCTCAATCTTGGGAAAAAGGACCGAACCTTGGAGCCAGCTGGCAGTGTCCCGAAGGCCTGCTCTCGCGAAGACTTCCGGGGTGCTCTGGGGGAGGACAGACCTGTGCCAGGCCTCTCCGGACTGGGGAGCAGATGGTCATGCCGGGAGGGACTCTGTGTGTGTGTGTGTGTGTGTGTGTGTGTGTGTGTGTGTCTGGATGGGGCCCTTGTCTGCTCGCAGTACGTGGCGAAGGAAGTCGAAGCTGTTAGATTCCCACATTCCCACTCAGCGTGTCCTCGAAGCTCCAGTTTAAAATACGCCCCTTGTGAAGCCTTGGGCCTCCTTCCAGAAATGTACATCAGCGTCTCCCCCGGGCACTGCCAGCTTGCAGCCCGGGGCTCCATGCCAGGGTGGCGAGCGCTGGCATCCAGACCCCTCCTTCTCCAGGTGCAGGGCATCGGAAGCCGAGGAAGGGTCTCCCTTCTGGGGAGGGTGAGGGCAGCTTGGGGCTCCTTCACGAAGGTGGGCTTACACTCCTGACCCAGCCTGGAAGACGCTGCTCGGCCCTGCTGGCCTTTCCTCACCAGCCTTCACCTTCACCCCAAGAGCAAGGGGCAGCTGTGAGGCAGCAGCGCCAGGGCAAGAAACAGCCTGTCCGGCTCAGCCAGGTCCGTTCAGGCTACCCTGGCCTAGCGGGGGGGCCTCCTGGGAGAGCCCCCAGGTGCTCTTTACATCGGCGTCTATGCCCTCCTTGCTGTGACCGAATGTGGGCTGCAGACCCCAGCTTCAGGTCTTTCCAGGGTGACAGTGAAGCTGGGCTCTTCTGTTCCGTGCTCCTCCGGACCCCCGGGGGGTCCACTCTCTCTAGCCCTTGACCCCGAAGCATCGAAGCATCGAAAGGGGACTAGTGCCCCTTGGCCAGGAGAACAGGAAAGGAGCCTTCTCTGGGCTTCACTACAGCTTCTACACCTCTATTGAGAGTCGCAATAGGTCTAAATGGAACCAGGCAATATTTTATGGGGGGGCAGAGCGTGTGGAGGTTTGGGGCCTTATTTGTGGACATCCAGAGTGCCCCAGATTCCTGAGTTACCCAGCCCTCATCCTCGAGAGGAAGGGCAGGAGTTCTTTTATCTCACCTTCGCCTCACACCTGCCCCTTTATATCAAGCTGAAATCAGAAAGCACTTAAGTCCTGAGAGAAGTCAGGCTCTTCCATCCTGTGTCACTATAGGTCAGGAAGGGAGGAAGTCAGATGAGAATAGAAACCCGAGTCTCAAGTTGCTGGACCTCCCGCTGGTGGGGACTGCAGTCTATCCCTGGGCCTCAGAAACTTGGAGGACCCCTACCCCTGCAACATTTCATCCTGGGACACACCCCCTCTGCCCCCTGCCCAGGGTCAGCTCTGGAGCCTTTTGGATTGGGTATCGTCAGCTGGACACTGGAGGTTGGTGTCCTAGGTTCATAAATGTGTCCTCTTGAACTGGGCCAGAGTATCTGGGCCAGAGTATCTGTCCCTGGGGGTGCTGGAAATTTCCCCCTGCCTCTCCAGGTAGACACAGGGCATCCACTGAGAGAAAGAACAAACATGTTACAGCGTCTTCCTCACACAAGTGTGAGCGCACACCTCTTGTGCTTGGCCTATGTGAGCATATTCAGTCCTCGCAGTAGCGCTAGGAAGTACCTAGTGTTACCGATCACCTGGAAAGCTAGAAGCTAGTGAGGAAACAGGCCCATGTACCACGCCCCGTGCGGCCAGGCCGTGGGGAGTCTGGGGAGTCTGGCTCTGGGGTCCACGCTCTTCACCTCCACCTTGCGTGCTCCGGCAGGGCCAAGACTGGGTCCAGATCCATCTGCTCCCTCTGGGGAGCCCAGCCTCCTTTCTCCCCCCCCTCCCTGCTCAGCTGGGCACCCTACTCTCAGGAGAAGGGAAGTGAAACCACGCAGGGCCCAGCAGATCTGATTTCAGGCCCAGCTGCTTCTTTCTGAGGCGCTGGGGCAGCTGGGAGGAGCAGCAGGGCCACTCCCAGGTGAGGGCCACCTGACCTGCCTGCGCTGGGGCAGAGGGCCCCCCCTTCCTCTCTCCGGGCTCTTCCCTCTGTGATGGCCTCCGGGTGTCCATCCGTCTGTCCTCTGTCCGTCTATCCGGTGGCAGGCAGGGGGAAACACGTCTCCAGGAAGAGACCTGTAAACAAGCCAAGTTGCTGAATACCCTTGAGTCACTAATGCTTCATCTTCTTGACTCCTTGTGGCTTCCTGTCACCCCCCCCCCGGGTCACGGGTCATGCCTTCTCTTTCTTTCCAGGGCTGTCTTAACTCCCAGGTGGTGAGGGGGCTTCCTTCTTCTCCCTCCCCTGGCCCCAAGCACATGGTTCTGGAATTAGGAGGTTGGTGGATATGGAGATAAAGGGGAGGAAGCCTGGTAAGGAGAGTGGTCTGTTCCCAGCCCTGCAGGAGTCGGCTTCCCAGCAGGATGGGGCTTCTGGTGGTAGGTCTGTGGTCTGTGTTTCCCAGGATTTATCTGTACTTTTCTCTGGCACGGTGGGAAAGACCCTGTAACCTGAAATTCTCTGTAGAACTGTGTATCCTCGGGGTGTCATTGCGTCTAGAACCCTTGGATCTCAGAGACTGGGGCCCCAGCAGTGCTTATGACCCTGCCTGGCACACCTTCAGTGCACTGGGAAAAGCCTAGGGTCCAGAATCAGGCGGATCATGAGGCCCTTCTCACAGCTTTGTTCTTATTAGCAAGTGTGTGACTTGGGAAAGACCTGGTAACTCTTATACTCAGTCTTCTTATCTGCAAGATGGGGATGATGATAACTCAGTGGGATTATGAGAAAGAATATAATACAGGATGGTATTATTACTTGTTTTAAATATATATATATATTTTAAAAGATTTTATTTATTTATTCATGAAAGATACACACACACACACACACACACACACACAGAGGCAGAGACACAGGCAGAGGGAGAAACAGGCTCCATGCCAGGAGTCCGATGTGGGACTCAATCCCCAGTCTCCAGGATCACGCCCTGAGCCAAAGGCAGGCCCTAAACCGCTGAGCCACCCAGGGATCCCCTATATATATATTTATAAAGGCAGTTTTGTCAAGACAAAGCAGCTGCATGGTGCAGACTAAAAACTCGATGATGTGAGCTCCCTGTGACCCAAGGTCGAGGAAGGGCCTGTCCACCTACAATCAGCAGGTCAGGGCTAGGATGTCACTGCCCACAGAGTAGGTTCGCAGGCGCTGGCCTGAGAGTTGTCACACAGTTCCCTTGGTTACTTACAAGTCAGTGAGTGAGGTTGGACAGCTGCTTCCAGGTTTTCCAGCAGTTAAAGGGTAAATGATCTAAGCTATAGTGTGTTTTCCCTGCTGTAACTCAGACCGGCTAAATTACTGGCTTCATTTTCTTATAAACCGTAAGAACTATAAATTCTCTAAAATGAACGAGAATCCCTATGAATCCAGTTGTGAGCGTCATGACTTGCAGAGACCCCTCTAGAACAGCACGGCCCGTGGAATACTGGGCTTGCCGCATTTGTTAACTTTCAGTTCTCCGATGGCCACATTTTAAAAACTAGACAGGTGAAATTAATTTTAATATGTTTTATTTAACACAATACATAATCCAGATGATTGCCATTTCACCACATAAGCATAAAAAATTAATGAGGTGTTTTACATTATCCTACAAAGTCTTCAAAATCCGGTGTGTGTTTTCCACCTTATAGTACATTTTCATTTGGATGCTAAATTGCACACATACTTAATCTGAACTTGAATCTCCTAAAATTTAGAGTTGAAAAAATAGATTTGTCTACTCAGGTATGTTTTAAGCATAAGTTTTCCAATAACTGCATCAAGCATCAACCTTGAAGTTTAAAATTTTATTTATTTCTTTGTTGAGTACTTATTTTAAGATTTATTTATGTATTCATGAGAGACATAACGCAGAGAGAGAGAGAGAGAGAGAGAGGCAGAGACACAGGCAGAGGGAGAAGCAGGCTCTTCGCAGGAGCCAGAATTTGATCCCGGATCCCAGGATCATGACCTGAGCTGAAGGCAGCCGCCCAACTGCAGAGCCACCCAGGCATCCCTACGTTTAAATATTCAAAATAAAATAAAGGAGTGAGTCCCTTAGTGACACTAGCCACATTTCCAGCACTCAGCAGCCCTGCTTGGCTAGCGGCTACTGTATTGGATGCCTGAGGTTTAGAATATTACTGTCAAGTGCCAGGCCCAGAGATGCTTCCTGTCAGCAGTATTATTCTGTATTATATTGGCAATTGTAGCAAATGTAACAAGATAAGAATAAGGAATGTAGGAGACAGAATTATTATTAGTTGCAAATGATGGGCTCGTCTGTTTTCAAGGCCAAAAAGGATTCAACAGTAACATGGATTTGAGTGTCCGAGACAGTGTAAGTTGAGTAGGGCGGAAATTAAATATACATAAATTAAAAAAAAAAAAAACAACTGTAGCTTCCCCACTTACCAGCTATAACAGACAGAAAATACAGCTAAGGAAAAGCAAGAAGAAGCAGAACCTGCTTAGAACAACAGGCCATAAAATGACCCAGAATAAACATGACAAGGACCAACCATGTGCCACTTGGCAGGAAGAAAACCCACAACATTTAATGGAGAGTATCCAGAAGACTTGATGTGGTGATCAACTATATTCTTCCCAAATTAATTTCTTACTTCCTTTCAATTCCAACAGAATCCCACTAGGATTTCTTTCGGGACTTAGGTTTTTAATGTCTGCCTGGAAGAGTAACAACATTAGGGGGAAAAAAAAACGGAGAACACTTTAGGGGGAAAAAAAAGTTAAGTAGGGACATTGCCCTATTAGATACTCAAAAGTGTTTTACAGAGTGGCAGTGTAGACCTGGTTTAGGAATCAACAGACCCATGAACCCAAAGGAGAGTCTGGAAATAGATTTGTGAGTGGGAGGTATCTGTGTAGAAAGAATTTAATATCCGGTGAAGGTAACATTTAATGCTGTCACCCACATTTTATAACAGTCCTATATGGAATCGGTAACTGACATTATTGTTGTATTTTAAATTGTTTTTCTATTTTAAATAACCCACAGTCTACTTTGTTGTATTTCCTTCTAGTATCTTTCTCTATGAATAGTTGTTCATTATTGTATTACCTGGTAGTTGTAGAGGAAGGGACTATTTTCATACTCTTAGAAGTAGGAGAGGTCTTTGCTTCCTATTGTGAAAGCCACAAACCATGAAACAAATCTGGCCCATGTAAAAATTCGTAAGTACTCCGAAGAAAGCAAAATCGCCCCAGTGTAAACGGGTGTATGATAAATTGGCAGGAATGTTTGCAAAACGTGATGATAAAAAAAAATCAATTGCTTTAACATTTTTGAAAAGTCCTAGAAATCCACTGAAAAGATAAAAAACCCCTTCCCCCAGGAAAGTGGGCAACCGATTTCAGCAAGCAATTCCCAAGAGAAAGGATAACAGGTTTTTTTGTGTTTTTTGTTTTTTGTTTTTTTTTGTTGTTGTTGTTGTTTTTGATAACAGGTCTTTAACGCTCATCCTCATCAATAATGAAAGAAATGCAAATCACAAGTTTGGGAGTGTGCTGGTTGTTGTGTTTTTGTTGTTTCTAACTAAAGAAGATGTAACACTGGGTATTGGACACAATTGCCCTGTGTTGGTGGAACTGTAACTTGGTAGAAACTTCTGGGGAACAAGTTAACAATAAGAAACAACAGTAATTTAACTCACTTATATGTATCCTTCGGAAATAAGGACTTGCGCCAACTTAGTGAGAAGGATTTTGTGCCAACTTAGCTAAAAGGATTTTTGTTGCAGAGCTCAGACAAAAGGGGAACGACCTGGCGTTTGTTAGAGGCCCACTGGATTTAGGAATTGAGTACTTACTTTAAAATAACTTGATTTAAAATTTATTAACAGGGGATCCCTGGGTGGCTCAGTGGTTTGGCGCCTGCCTTTGGCCCGGGCCACGATCCTGGAGTCCCGGGATCGAGTCCCACGTCGGGCTCCCGGCATGGAGCCTGCTTCTCCCTCCTCCTGTGTCTCTGCCTCTCTCTCTCTGTCTATCATAAATAAACAAATCTTTAAAAAATAAAAAAATAAAAAAATAAAATTTATCAACACTGAAATATTTTCACCCAAATGTGAACAGTGTGATTGCTGTTCCCACCTGCGGTGGAAGATACTGCTCGTATCCTAGAGGAGAAAATGCCTACACCTGTGCTAATCAGTAGAAGCAGTTTGCAAGTTTCATATATCATTTCCATTCTTTTTTTTTTAATATTTTATTTATTTATTCATGAGAGACACAAAGAGATGCAGAGAGAGAGACAGAGACACAGGCAGAGGGAGAAGCAGGCTCCATGCAGGGAGCCCAACGTGGGAGTCGATCCCGGGTCTCCAGGATCAGGCCCTGGGCTGAAGGCGGCGCTAAACCGCTGAGCCACCCAGGCTGCCCTATCATTTCCATTCTTAATCACTACATTTGATTTATTTATTTTTAAAGATTTGTTTTTGAATTTATTTTTGAGAGAGAGAGAATGAGCAGGGGGAAGGGCAGAGGGAGAAGCAGGCTCCCCACTGATTGAGGAAACACAATGCAATGACCTGAGCTGAAGGCAGATGCTTAAACCAGCTGAGCCACTGAGGGGCCCCAATAAATACATTTTAAAAATTGAAAAGAGATAGGTGAAATTAGCATGTCATTTAACCCAATATAGATTAAAAATATCATCTGGGTTTTTGGGTGTTTTTTGTTTGTTTGTTTGTTTGTTTGTTTGTTTTTAGGTAGAGAGCTGTAGGGAGGGGGGGCAGAGGGAGAGCTAGAATTCCAAGCAGACTCCAGGCCCAACGTGGGGCCCAAAGTGGGGCTGGATCCCATGACTCTGAGATCATGACCTGAGCCTAAACGAAGAGTTGGACTCTGAAACTGACGGAACCAAACAGGCACCCCAGCCTGTTTGGTTATCATTTTATCATTTTAATATTATCATTTTAACTTGTCATCAACAGCAAAATATTAATGAGCTGTTTTTCTTTTTCATTGTAAATCTTTGAAGTCCATTGTATATTTCACCCCTTAGCACCTGTGGATTTGGACTCCCCACATTTCAGAGGCTCTGTAGCCACATAAGGCCGGTGCTGCCACATTGGACAGTAGAGCTGTAAATTATTTAATAACCCCTAGAAAGCCAGCAGAAGGTGTAAGTCACTGAGAAGTCCTGGTGTGGAGTGTGTGGAGATCGCCGGTGAACCCTGCTTTGGCAAGAGCCTGGTGTCCTGATGAGCTGGGCCGGGCTCATCCTGCTCGCCACTTCCCCAGCAGGGATTCCTGGGGAAAGCAGGTATTGAAACGGGGCCTTGCTCACTTTCCCTTTCTTCCAGGAAGCAGGGAATGGCTATCTCCAGGAAATGGGATCTGCCCAGGTGTGGCAGCTGGGCAGTGGCACCCTTGGGTCAATGAGCCTCAGTGAGATGGGCAGCCAGGCAAGGGTGCTGGCGCAAGTACAGGGCACCCAGCCTGGGTCGAGGTTCTGGTCTTCCTTCTTGGTGGCTGCAACTACCATGAAACACAAGATGGGGCCTAAAGCGGGGCGGGCATGAGAAATGCGGGAGGCAGGGCTCTGGGCTGAGCCCACTCCTGAACATGCCAGGGAAGTCCTGCTTCAGGGTGGTCCTTCCCACCCCCCAACCTCTCCCCTCCCAGGGAATCAGAACATGGGGCGGTTCCTCTGAGCAGGAAGCTAGAAGGAGATCCTGAGTGAGGAAGAGCACATTGGAGCCACCCCTGAGAGCAGATCTCTGATGGGAAGTCAATCCAAGTGAGTCTTGGTTCCAAGGGTCTTCCATTAGCAGCCTCCCCAATGCCATCCCACCCCCATCTTCCACGGGTACATTCTTGACTGGGGACTCCTGAATGGGCCGGGAGGCATCACCTCATTCAGAAAACCACGTGTCCGAGGTCGGCCGCATGGGTTAAAGTGGGTCGAAGTCATCATTTAGTAGCTATGAGAGTGATCCGTGTGGGGTGAGCCTCTCACCATCTGAGCCTGTTGCCCTTTCTGTAAAATGGGCACAATCTTGACACCGTCCTTGCAGGGAGAGGGGCGCAAGTTTCCCATGTCCTAGCACAATGCCTGGCATGCAGCAGACCCCAGGGGATGACGGTGTTGGTGCGTCTGCACATGACTTGGTGGATGGCTTGTGGGAGCACTGCGGGGCTGGCGGTCCTGCGGGACCCCAGCCTTCCTCGGGGCTCCCTCGCAGCCACCAGCAGAGCAGAGCTAGGGCTGTCCAGGCGGCAGAAGCAGAACCTTCACCTGCCCGGGGCATCTCGGATAGCATCCCACTGTGGGATCACCCGGGTGGGAGGCTGGCTTGCAACTCGGAGCTTTAGTGACACTGGAGGTTGGCCAGTCTCCGGTGACGGTGCGGAGGGGATGAGGGATGATGGTTGTCTTTCCCCTCCTGCTCGGTTGAGGAGGCTCAGGCGTCAGGAAGCAGCTGTTGGAGAGCAAGCTCTTTCGGGGGAGTCCTAATCTCCATGTCTCCCCTGATTCCAGGCTCTAGAGATTGCCCACCCTCTCCTCCCACGCGACCTAGAATAAAATGTGTCCGGCCTGGTGGGGAGGGAGGGAGGGAGGGAGGAAGGAGGAAGGACAGACATCCATGGGATATTGGCACAGAGTGGACCCGGGACCCAAGCTTGGTGCCTTGTACTGAGCCTGAGAACCAGACTGTTCTGAGATGGTTTTAAAATTAACATCTTCTCCTTGAGCCTTTGATGCTTCGGGATATTATTATTATTATTATTATTATTATTATTATTATTAAAACAGCATTACCACATTAAAGGAAACAAACAGAATGCCTGTTTGCCTCTCAAGCCTGACGTAACTCCTCAGTGTCTGCGTGCCCTTTCGGCCCGTATTCGTGTAGACTTGTGATCACTGTGTATGAACAAGCATGAGCGCCGCCTGTTTTCTTCTTCCCACTTGATGCCATTTAGGCCAGCGGTGGCCCATGTGGCAGCCCAGTCTCCTTAGGCCCCCACTTTCCATGCCTACGTGTCAGTCGATTGAGTTTCAAGGCTCTTGGTCCTCCCAACCGTTTCCTTATTCTCGGCTCTTAGATGGTTTCCAGCCTTTTGAGATTGTAAATAAGGCTTCTGTGCCTAGCTGGGTATGTGACTCTTTTCCTGCCTTTTTCTTTTTTTTATAAGATTTTATTTATTTGTTCATGAGAAACACAGAGAGAGAGAGGCAGCAACACAGGCAGAGGGAGAAGCAGGCTCCATGCAGGGAGCCCGACGTGGGACTCGATCCCAGGACTTCAGGATTGGGCCCTGAGCTGAAAGCAGAGCTCAACCGCTGAGCCGCCCGGGCGTCCCTCTTCTCCTGCTTTGAAATCCTCCCATAGGGTAGGCTTCCCATGGCAGAGGTTGCTAAATCATACTCCTTTTGAAGCCGTTATTTGCAGAACGTGCCTTAGTGGCCGGTGCCCCGAGACCACATTCTGGGTCGTGTGTGTGGCTGTTTTAGTGGCTGGGGCCCTGGTGTGAGAACAAAGGCCTGGCTCCCATCCATGACCTAAGGCAAGTCCCTTCATGTGGCTTCACCATCTCAGAGAGTGGTCATCCCATATACGCAGGGATTTTAAGGGGATACTTGATGCAGATACACGAGTGTACAGGAGGGGGGGTAATGGTGATCCTTCATATTCCATCCTGGGCTTTTTTTTTTTTTTTTTTTTTTTTTGTGGCTGTTCAGGCTCAGATTATTTTAAGACCGTGCTTCCTGGGGCCCCTGGGTGGCTCAGTGGTCGAGCATCTGCCTTTGGCTCAGGGCGTGATCCTGGAGTCCCAGGATCGAGTCCCACATAAGGCTCCCCATAGGGAGCCTGCTTCTCCCTCTGCCTGTGTCTCTGCCTCTTTCTGTGTATTTCTCATGAATAAATAAAATCTTTTTTTTTTTAATAAATAAAATCTTTAAAAAAGAAAAGAAAAGACAGTGCTTCTTAATCTCTTGGTGCAAACAGCACACTTTCAAATATGAGGACTTTTGGCAGTGCGGGTGAAGGAAGTAAAAGATTCCACATAGTCCTAAAGTCAGCTCAAACGGCCACAGCCTCCTGTGAGGTTCCTCCTGCAGCACGTAGCAGCGTGGATGGAGTGTCCACACCGCTCTCCCATTCACGGAGCTGCCCGGCAGCCCCGTCCCTCTGTTGAAGGTAAACTCTCTTCTGCCTTCGCAGGGGCTTCTGATCTTTGCAGGGTAGCTCCCAAGTGCTCCAGGAGGCACCGAATCTTTCTCCGGCCACAAAAGCCCGAGTCCCTAAGCTCTTCTGGAGAGGAGCGGCCCGCGTTGCCCCAGGCTTCCCACACAGGCACTTCCCCCCTTGCTTCAGAGGGCAGTTTGGGCAAAGTTGAGCTCTTCTTGGTGGTGGGATGTTGGTCGCACCCCTGGGAGAAAGGTCGAGAGGCCAGCACATGAGACCTGCCACTGCAGAAGGCTTGGCATGGAGCCTGGAAGGCCTGCAGTCCCCTCTGTTCCTGCCCTCTCTCCCCCGCCCTCCCCCCATCCCTCTCAGGCCCTCAGCAGCTCCTGGCATCCCTGCCTCCAAAACATGCCCAAAAGGGGTCCCCCTCTGCCTGTCTCCGGGCCTCCTCCTCTTTGCCCTGAGCTCCTGCTTCCCCTCGTCCATGCCTGCAGCACCAGCCGCCATGGAAACTTCCAGATGTGCAGATTGGGTGACTTCCCCGCTCAGGCACTGCTGTGGTTTCCTAGTGTACCTAGGATGCCATCCGAACTCCTACGTGGCCTTCCAGGGAGGGCCTGTGGGGCCTGGCCCCCGGCCACTGGGTCTTCATTCTGTTCCTCGCACTCCATCAGCTTCTTCCCACCTCTGGGTGTTGCCATGTGCTGTTCGCTCTCTGGATTGCTCCTGACCTGCCTGGGTCCTTCCCGTCATTGGCTTCTCCGCTCACAGAGCCCCTTCCGTGGAAGGGCCTTCTGTCCCAGGCCCGTAACCCCCACCCTTGCCTCCGTTTCCCCATTTCCCTCTCAACACCAAGGCCTGCGAGAGACCATCTTACTTGGTCTGCATACAGCCCTCTTCCCCAGCCCCCCTGCAGATGTGCCCCGGGAGGGCTGGGGCTTGTCCACCTTGTGATTCTCGCCACCCTGTGTCTTCAGGGCCTAGAAGAGTGTGGGAAAATCGGTGGTTTTGCAGGAAGTTGATGAGTGAATGGAAGAATGAATGAATGAGTAAATGAACAAAGCCTCCTGTGGCCGTTCCAAGGCCCGACTGAGGTCACCCTTCACCAGACATCCCCTTCCGTTTGGCCACGTTGCTTGGGGCTGGCCCCGGGTGGATGTTAGAGCAGCTCAGGGTTGCCGACGGAGGGGCAGCTGCCCGGGTCGGTGGCGACGCGGTGGGCGTCGAAGCGCGTGTCCTCTGAAGCAGGGTGAGCTGCAGGTCAGCTGCAGAAGTGGGAGGCCTGCCTCGCTGCCCCGGGAGAGCTTAGCTCTACGTCCTGCCTTGCTCAGGCCGCCAGGGCCCGGCCACTGCCTGGGTGTTTGGACTGCATTTGTCCAGCCTGCCCTTCCGTCTGTCTGGTTGCCGCTGGGAGGCCAGTGTCTGGTCTGGGAGGCCAGTGCTCCGTGTACGGCATGCCGGGGAGGACGGGTGAGGGGTCCAGGCAAGGGGGCTGCCCCCGGGGGTCCCAGGAACAGGACTGAGCCGAGGAGGACGTGGTAAGAGTAAACCAACCAGGGGGCCTGGCCTCTCCTGCCTTAAAGGAATGTTCTGTGGTTGGTGGGGTCAAGGGTAGAGGAGTCTGGCTCCATCACAGGCTGGGGAGAGTGAGGGAGAGCCGCGAGTTCCTGCTCCGTGTTCCTTTGCTCTGCCAGGAAAGTGGGATATGGCTTCCGGGGTGGGGTGGGGGTGCTCCCCGCCCAGGGCAGGCTGTGGGGAGTGGCCGCCCTGTCATCAAGGCAGCCTATTTTAGCCACTTCCTCAGTGCTGAGTCATGGCACGTAGCAACGCCCCCTGCCAAACACACAGCTCTTTGGCACCGTCCCCTTCCTGGTGGGCTCTTGGGCCTCCTGACCTGCCCCCGGGACTGGGCCCGGGCCACCTGCTAGTCTTTAATCTCGGGATTCCTCACCCCCACGTTGCTGTGGGTTCAGAGCTTAGGGTTCTCACCGGCCCTGAAGCCTGGCCCGTCTGGTCTGAGCTCCAGGATTCCAGAAACCCAGACCTTGGCCCCACTTCAGGGCTCCTTGCTGGGCAGTGGGATGGGTATGTGGGTGGCTCCACAGAGACCCCAGCTCTCTCTCCAGACTTGCTCATGCTGGGTGTTGGAGATGGCTTGGCTTTTTATAAGCCAGGAAGCCTCATTCCTGCCCCCAGGGAGTGAGACCAGAAGCAGCAGGTGGCACTGGCCAGACGCTGGCTTACTCTCTGGTGTGTAGGGCCGAGCAGGGTGCGGGGGGTCCTGCGTGGGGGCTGGCCTCTCCCCCCTGTTCTCCCGTTGTACCTGCCAGGATAGAAGGGGCGCTGATGGGATGATGGGACCCTCCGGTCCCGTAGTCGTGGTGGCCAGAGTACCAGGTCCCCGTGAGGGGCCGCGGGGCTCTCCACCAATGTGCCGCGGCCCTGGCAGCTGCGTCTGTGGTTCCCCTTTCTCTCCCCTGTGGGGAGCACGTCACACGGGGAAACCACAGTGCTGGAAGTTGCTCATGCCCTACACTGAAGCCCTTAATGTAATTCTGGAAGTTCACGTCGTGTGTTCCCACCATTCTAACCCCCCGATGCCCCTGGCCTGGCTCCCCTCTTTTTTTGTTTACCTGGTAAATAGTATCAGCTTTAGTTTCATAGCTGTGTTCTCCACCCCGGGCAATCTTGCACCCCCCGGGGACGTTTGGCACGTCTGGAGACATTTGAGGAAGCAGCCAGGCTCCTCCTCTTTCTGGACTCCTCTGGCCTGGAAGCAGGGAGAGGCGTCCCTTTGGTGATGGTAACCGATGGGGGACGCCACCCACCAAAGGCCGCAGAAAGGTCTGGAGCGGGAGGAGGAGAGAGAGCACTGGACCGGGAGACCAGCTTCTCACCCAGCCCTCCCCTTTTTGGGGCACAAAATGAGTCACTTTGCTTCAGTACACCTGTTTCCTGGGGCTACACTGGGTGTCCTCACCCCCACCCCCCCCCTCCCCCGGCCCCTGCCCTGCTCTTTGAGATCCCAGGACTCTGTGACTAGAGGCAGCAGCTGGGCCACAGGCAGGTGAAGATACGAGCCCTTTCCACTCTTGTCTCACTGCCCCGGTGGCTGCAAGAGCTGAGGGATTCCCCAGTACCAAGGTGCTGGTGGGAACCGGGTTTGGTTTCCTTCTGTTCCTCACATGTCTGAGGCCTACTGCAGCCTCCCTTTCTCTTTGTTGGCCAAAGAGAGTTGCCCCTCAAAGGTTGGCCTGAGAGCCCGTGGCTGGCCCAGAGGGTCACATACGGGGTGACCCTCTTCTGAGCAGCGGCAAGGGATTGACCCTGAGGCCAGTACTTTCCATGTGTGTAGTTTAAGAGTCAGCAAACCCCGGCCCAGGGGCCAAATCTGGCCCCAACTTGTTTTTATATATAAAGTTTTATTGGGACACAGCCACACCCTTTGTTGCTGCCTGCCTGCTGCAAAGACCGTAGCATCCACGAAGCCAAAAATCTGGAGTCTCTGGCCCTTTGTAGAAAATGTTGGCCAATCCTACGTGTTGGTCCAAATGTTGGTCTAGCTGTTCTTGTCTAATTGTTTAGAGGTTAGATCACGGGGCGTGGGCAGGAGAGGGAGGGTTCAGGTTAGGGGTCGGGGAAGCTAAGTCGCATGAGGGTTTGGTGGGGAGAAGGAGAAACGTGAGGAGGGAGAGCTGACTGCCCGTAGTGGGTCATCTCAAGGCCATCAGGAGCCCAGGTCACCTGTGTGGCAGGTCGGCCCCGGTGCCTGGCTCCTTACCACACGTCCTACAGAACTTTGTTTGCTGGAGTGACAAGCCTGTGACGGCCTGGGGCTGGCACGGGGTTGGGAGGGGCGGCACTTGCCGGTGGGGGCGCCATCAGACTGGGCGTCAGCAGCTGGACAGGGAGTGAGAGCCCTTGGAGGGGATGGGGGGGTGGACAGTGGTGGTTGGAGGACAGAGAGGTCGGGCTGGGAACCCTGGAGTGGTCTGTAGGCTTTAAGTGAAGCCACACTGCCGCTGCGCTGGGAGGGCAGGACGGGGGTATTTGAAGACCCAGTGCTAGATGGGCTTCAGTGGCCAGCAGGCCCATCGGAACCTTCTGGAAGCTCAGAGTCCAGTGAGAAGATCACAGCCCAGGGGGCAGGAATAGAACGATGTAACGGTGCCTGCGGCAGAGGGGACACCCAGAGCGCTGCGAGGCCAGAGGAGAGGTGGCTGAGAGGGCGTTGCCCAGAAGTGACGTCTCAGCCAAGCCCTGAAGGACGTTGGGCGAGCCAGGTGACAGGGTGTTCCAGCAGGGACCTGCATAGGTCCGGTCCTGGAGGCCAGGAGGCAGAAGCTCAGGGGCTGGGGCAGAGTGCAAAGGTAGGGGGGGTGGGCGGCAAGGAATGGTATAGGGTTAAGGAGGGAGGCGAGGACTCGTCGCCAGATCAAGGGGTCTGCCCTGGGGACTCCCGGATGGGTTGTTTTAGATAAAAGGTGACGAATTGTCTAGAGAGGGATGAAAGGGGAAAAATGGGGATCTGCTGGGCTGGTGTCAGGGGCCAGGTGGGATGTGGTGGGCTAGCTCGGGGGGCAGCCCTGGGGGTGAGGAAGAAACCGGTGGCGTTCGTACCCATGCTTTGCAATGGGAAGGGTGGGCCTGCCATGAGGAGGGTTGAGAATTGCTGTCGGCCAGACTGGTGGCAACCCCACCGCACCCCTCACCTGCCCTCCTTGGCAGGTCCCCGTGCGTCTCTCCACCCTGCTCAGCCCTGCGCTACTCCTGGGGTTAGCATTGGGGGCAGGTCCCTCTGGAGGGGAAGGGGCTGGTTTGGCTCCATCTCGGCTCTTGCCGGGAGCTCTGCGGGGTGGGCTCTCCTGGGCTCCCCGGGTCTGCAGATCTCGGGGGCCAGACCATCCAGCCCCTGCCCTCTCGCCCCCCCCCTCTCATGAAAGAAATCGGGAGCCAGTTCTCTTCATCCCCAAGAGGCACTGAGCAGGTCTTCCGCAAAGAGCTTGGGCCTGCAGTGGGGAGAGAGGTGCAGGCAGGTCCTCATTTATGGGACACCCAGCGAGGACTGGAAGGCGGGGGAGCTGGTTCTGTGGGTCCCAGTGGCCCCACCCCAATCCTGATTCAGAAAGCGAGCCTGGCCGCCCACGTATCGTGGGGGTGCCGAGCAGCATCTCTCCGGGCCCGTCCTGCTGGCTCCCCCGCCACTCTGTGGACTGTGACTCAGGTTGAAGTGTCCGCCTACTTCAGGGATTGAGGTCAGATGGCAGGAAGAACTTCCAGCATGACTCCAGCCCGGCTGTCCAGGCCCGGACTGCCGCGTGGACTCTTTGCTGCACCTCCACATCCCTCAGTGGTCGGGTTCCTGGCTGCATCCTGGTTGGGGGGCGAGGATGTTGACCTTCTCCCAGGGGCAGGGAGAGTGTGTCTGTGGCTACCTGGACGCCACCTGGATTTGGGAAAAGCGCTCCCCTAACCTGGGTGCCCGTGGGTGAACAAAGAGGCAGGGTTACGACGCCGGTTGCCAGCTTGATTCGCAGTCGCTCATCCTGGTGGGAGAGCTGAGGTTTGAGCAGCGGCCCCCCTGGCAGGTGGGCTGTCCCTGTGCCACCTGCCCAGGTTAACCCTTTGCCTGCTGTTCTCTTTTTGCAGCCCTATGATCTCCTGGTCACCCCGTCCACCCGCCGGACTTCAGATCTGACCCCCGATCCGCCTGACGCCTCCGGAGCCCCCCCCCAGCCCGCCTCCCAGCAAAATGCCCATCCTCAAGCAGCTGGTGTCCAGCTCGGTGCACTCCAAGCGCCGCTCCCGCGTGGACCTCACGGCCGAGATGATCAGCGCCCCCCTGGGCGACTTCCGGCACACCATGCACGTGGGCCGGGCGGGCGACGCCTTTGGGGACACGTCCTTCCTCAACAGCAAGGCCGGCGAGCTGGACGGTGAGTCCCTGGATGAGCAGGCCTCCTCCTCGTCCTCCAAACGCAGCCTCCTGTCCCGGAAGTTCCGGGGCAGCAAGCGGTCGCAGTCGGTGACCAGGGGGGACCGGGAGCAGAGGGACATGCTGGGCTCCCTGCGGGACTCGGCCTTGTTCGTCAAGAACGCCATGTCCCTGCCCCAGCTGAACGAGAAGGAGGCGGCCGAGAAGGGCTCGGGCAAGCTGCCCAAGAGCCTGTCGTCCAGCCCCGTGAAGAAGGCGAGCGCCGGGGAGGGCGGCCAGGAGGAGGCGGGCGAGGGGGAGCTCGGGCCCCGGCGGAACGGGGCCGCCGCGCCCCACTCCCCGGACCCCCTCCTGGACGAGCAGGCCTTCGGGGACCTGACGGAGCTGCCCGTCGTGCCCAAGGCCGGCCTGGGCCTCAAGCACGCCGAGTCCATCATGTCCTTCCACATTGACCTGGGGCCGTCCATGCTGGGCGACGTCCTGAGCATCATGGACAAGGAGGAGTGGGAAGCGGACGACGAGGACGGCGGTTACCGTGACGACGGGGACGCGGCCCGCAGCACCCTGGCGCCGGCTCCCCTGGGGGCCGCGGCGGCCGCGGCGATCCCTCCCCGGGCCAGGCCGGAGGGTGCTACAGGCCGGGACCTGCCCCAGGACGAGGGGTGGGCGGCGGCCCCCAGCCCCGGCTCGGCCCGCAGCGACGGCAGCCACACCACGCGGGACAGCAGCTCCCTGTCCAGCTGCACCTCGGGCGTCCTGGACGAGCGCAGCCCCGCGTCCCGGGGACCCGACCGGGCCCGCGCCCCGCTGCCCCGGCAGCCCGACAAGGAGTTCTCCTTCATGGACGAGGAGGAGGACGAGGAGATCCGCGTGTGAGGGGCTCCGGCCCCCCCGGCCCCCGGGCCACCGTCCCCTTCCCGGCCCCAGCAGACCCTGGACCTCCCGGCACCTCCTGGATGGATGGATGGACGGACGGACGGACGGATGAGAGGCGCTGGCCGGGGCTGCACGGTGCAGCCAGCCTCCCGAGCGCCGCGGGACAGGCAGGTGCTTGCGGGGGGACCCGCTGTCCCTCTCCTCTGCCCCGGCCTCAGATGGATGCCAGACGTCAGCCCGGTTCCCTCCTGGTGCAGCGGCCCCTGCAGGTCAGCCCAGGGCGGGCCGGGTGCCACCGCCAAGGACACGGGGCTCGCCTTTCCCCTCTTGGCGTTTCTGCTGTGACTGTGGCCGTGTGGCAGGAGGAAGGGTGGCCACGGGCCCTGGCCCCTCCGTCCCTCGTCCCCGGCTCCCCTGGAGCAAAGCCGGACCCGCATGTGTGCACTAAACGCAGCCCCTTCCCGGGGAAGAGAACGGGATGGGGAACGAAAGGAGGCCCCAGGCTTCTTGAATTTTCTAGAAGGGGCCCTTTCCAGGTTGACACTAGGAACAGGCTGGGCGCTCGCTCGGTCCCTATCGATTTGTTGGTTCTTGTCCTGTTTAAAGCCTTGCAGAGCGATGTCTGGAGCCGTGTTGGTAGGTCTGCCACCAGAAGCAAAATCGAATCCTCTTAGAAAACCTTTATACTAAGTGCTTCCAAACTTTATTTAGAACCGTATGGGGTGGGTGTCCGTGCGTGTGTCTCCCTCCTCCCGCCCCATAGCAATTAACAGTCAAAGGCAGCCAGTGTAGAAAATTTCTGGAAGATGATTTAAAAAAATAATAATAATAATATATCGTTCCTATGGAGGGATAAAGCTTTTTTGACTGGGTTACTGCCCCCATACACACACCCACTGACTACTCCCCCCTCCTTCAGGCCTTTGTCCCAGCAGGGCCCCCTGCCCCTACGTCGGAGCTCCCCGAGGGTATAGGGCTGCCAGATTTAGTGACCGAACAGAACTAGAATGCTGAGATAAATTAGAATATCAGGCACACGAAGGATAATTTTTGTAGTATAAGTATGACCCCTGCCCCGTTTGGAACATACTTATGCTTTTTTTAAAAAAAAATGATTTGTTCTTTTGAAATTCGAATTTTAGTCTGGTCCTGTAGCCCTGCCCCAGGGGATGGAGTGGGAGCTTGTGTGTGTGTGTGTGTGTGTGTGCACGCCCCCAGGGTTTACTGGTGATGAGTGTCCTGCCCTGAGGACACGCTAAACCCACCTTCTCTCCTGTCCCCTCTACGCCAGTGTGGGGAGGGGGCAGACAGAAGGACCCCAGGATCCAGCCCAGGGCCAGAGGGTGGAGCTACTCTAGCCTCCCAGATTTTCCCAGATTCTGGTCCAGACACTAACTTAGTTCCTGAATCCAGTACCCCCACCCGCTACCCCATCGGTGCTGTTTCCAATAGTGTGGCTCCCACATAGGGGAGGAATCAGAAGGGGCTGTGCAGCCCCTGCCAGCTGCCCTTGAAACCCATTCGGACCGTGGTCAGTTCCAGATTCTAAACTGTATATTTTTTTCATGGTATTGTTAAAACAGTGAGGAAACATTAAAAAAAAAAAAAAAAAAAAAAAGCCTGGTGGCAAGCGTGGTGTATGTCTCTGCTTCTAGGGAGAGCTATGTTCAGATGTTGGGGTGGGGGCGGGTCGCGGGTGAGGTTGCAGGCAGGGGTCCTGGGGCTGCTTGTGTGCCCGGTGGCTTCTCTCCCTGTCCCTTAGGGGCCCAGCCTCTGGAGGGACAAGAAGGCTCATGTGCGCATCCGCCTGGGCAGGCCTTGGGGGCTCTGGGATTTTGGTGCCCCACGTGCCACTTAACAGTTGGGGGCCCTTAGCTGGTTTGTGCTTCATTGTGCTCATCCGTGATACGGGAATCCTGCTGCTCTTACGGGGTGGGGCTGCAGACAGTCACTGCCATGGTGTTTGCCAAGTTGCTACTAAACCGAGGGAGGCTGTGTCCCAAGCCCCCAGGTGTCCCCATAGGTGACAGCAGTCACCACTGGGACACAGCAGGCACCACCCTCCCCTCTTCCTGGCCTTCTACTGTCTCACCTGGAGAGTGACCTTGCAGGCAGCCTCTTCTCTGCTCAGCCTCGTGACCTGTGAGGTGGATTCATGTCCCCGTTTTATAGAAGAAACGTGCTTGAGAGGCTACATGGCCACCTTCCCCAAGTCACTAAGTCGGAGAGTCAGGACATCAGGAACATAAAGCCCTTTATCTTGCTGCTCATGGGCTCCTCGAAGCTTCATTCCATCACGAAGTGAGGCTGCCCTGGGTGGGGACCTCGTGAGCCACCCGCCCCCCTATCCTGCTGGCCCAGCTCCTGCCTTGCCCCTTGCCTTCCCCACACCCACCTGCCCCTCTGCGTGGGCATCTCGCAACGTCGGGCGGGGTGGGGCGGGCTCTGCTAGCTGAAGCCTCCCTGCACGCCCTCCCATCCAGTGTGGCTGAGCTTCTGGAAACCTTGCCCCTTGCCTCGAGCAGCCACAGAGAAATTTGGGTTTGTGCGCCATCCTCCCTGGAAAGCAATTAGAGGCCTAATTAAAACATCTCCCAGGTCCTTCTGCCCCTTCAGGGGCTCATTCCCAGCTAATGAGGGATGTGACTAAGGGTGGGAGTTGGAAGCAGGGTGCGGTGGCCCCAAGGTTGGGGTGGGGGGAGAGGAGGTGGGGTGAGGGGACGGGGCCCTGGGGGCTGCAGTCCAGCTCCAGTGCTTCTGGGGAGAGGAGGTGCTGTTCACTGAAGCCCAGGCAGGTGCGGGAAGAGCACCTGGGTGGGGCTGTGCCTCCCAGACAGTGGGAACCCCCAGAGCCCACCCCACAGCCCCTCACTCGGGATTCTTGAGGGTCTGAAAGAAGCCAGCCACGCTGAGCCCACAGACCTGCTTTTTGACTCTTGGAAAAGTGCCCCAGGGGGCGCCTGCGGAGACGCCTGGCTGGACCCACCTGTAGGAGCATGCATTCTAGGGGGCTCAGTGGACCCAGCGGAGGATGGGGTCACCGGGCAGAACCAGCCCAGACAGACCAGCTCTCATCTCGGTTCGCTGGGTGGCGTTGGGCCACTGATAACTCCCTCTTGGGCGGCTTCAAGTTCTCCACCTTAGAGTTAGGCAATGGCTCAGTTGTTTTCAACTTGCTACTAGAAGCTTTGCAGTGGGGTCATGCATGGAACCCCTAATCACAAACAGACCGAGGCCAGAGCCTCCCTGAGTGGGGTTGGGGTTGGGGTTGGGAGGTCCTTACTCCCTCCCCTTTGGTCTCGGAGGTTCCCCTGAGGACCCCAGGGCCCCTGCAGAGCATTTCTCCCCTAAAAGATGTGCCGTAGGGCCCCTTCTACCTCCAGCAACCCAAAGCAGAGCCCAGGAACTGCATCTGTGCCATAATTTAGTCATTTTCATTCAGGGGGCAGCCAACATTTCAAAAAATGGGCGGGGGCCCCAAAGCCTGCTTGCCCTGGGCAGGGCTGTAGTCATAGCCTAAGGACGCATGAGCGCCAGCCCACCCTGGTCCGGCCAGGCCATCACTGGGGCCTCCACCAACCCCCACCCCGACCCCTGCAGCACGGGGCTCTGCTCATGCTTTGGGCACGTGCTGGTCTGTGCCATTACCATGGTGAGGGCTGGGTGTCAGCTGCGGGGACCGCCATGTGCCAGGCGGGGCCTTCGTATTGGCCTTGTTGATCATGACACCTGTGTGAGGCCCATCCTGTTCCTATTAGCCCCATTCTACAGATGAGGGCACTGAGGCATCCAAAACTGAGGGAACAGGTCCAGCCCCCTAGGCTGGTAAACGGATGAACGGGGCACAGACCCACTGTCCCAACCTGGTGATGTGCACTCGGCCCTGGAAGGAGCAGTGGGGCAGAGATCTTGCTGAGCAGATCGGCGCCAAGAGAGGCCGGGCTGGTCGGGGTGTGCCTGGCTCACCTGGGCTGTGTGCCCAAGGGAAAGGGGGGTGCTGCTTGCTGGCGGCTGCTGATGCACATCACCCAGAGGGCCCACCAGGAAGTGCAGAGGTCCTTCTGGGGTCACTCAGGCCCTGCTGGGCAGAACCAGGGCCCCAGCCTGGGCCCCTTGCCTCACAAGCCTGCACCCCGGGGCCTGTGCTCCTGCTGGTGTCCAAGGTCACCTTTGACCCTGTTCTTGTGCACCCGGCCATCCCCCTGCCCTGCCCGCCTGCACCGGGGTGGCACCCAGAAAGAAGAAAGTGGACGAAGGAATCGAGGGTACCAGAACAGGTGAAGGAGGGGTTCTCAGGGTCTTCAAATTTTAGGAGCTGGTTCACCTTCCCCCTCCAGCCCCGATTTTACAGATGGGCAGGCAGAGGCTGCCGGGAAGGAAGCACTGGCTGCACCCCGTGAACAAAGCAGAGCAGAGGCTGAGGCGGACTGGACTGGCAGGGGCGGGGCGGGGGGGGGGGGGAGCCGAGCTGGTGGACTGGTGGACCTTGTGGGGCGCAGGTGCTTCCAGAGCCGGAGGTTAGTGGTCGGGATGGCTGGTGGGGGACTTGACCTTTCCAGGTGTAGGTGGCACAGCACCCCCATCCATCCCTGGGTCACCCCCAGGCCTTCGCAACAGCCTCCCGAAGGGCCTCCCCTTTGCATACTGGGGCAGGTCCTCCCTGCCCTCACCCCTACACTCCCACCCCTCCCTGCTCCACACCCGCCCTCAGCTGCCTGCCATGACAGCCACATGCAGTCTCCCCGGGCCCTGAAGGCCCCGATCTGTTGTGGGAAAGGCAAGTTAGGAATAGTGAGGGGAGAGCTCATCTAGCTATTTCCCCTTGGCAACAGCCAGATGGGAGATTGGAAAGAACGTTTGGGGGAGGGGGATGCATGTGCAGACAGATGGATGTCAGCGGCTCCCCCTCTAAAAACCTGTTGCTCTAACCCACCAGACTGCTGCTCCCGAAAAGGGAGACTCCCAGGAGGGGACCAGAGAAGCCAGGGTTAGCTGCCTTCCCCGGCAGGACTCTAGCCTTGAAATGACACTTGGCATGTTAGAAAACACCCGCCAAGGCCACAGGGCCCTGCTGAATTTTGTTTTGTTTTTATGCCCTGCTTTGTTGCCAAAAGGATTGGAGGCAGCTTACAAAAATATGTAAAATACAATAGGATAAAAATAGATCAGAGTGAAAACAGGCCTAGAACAAACAGTACAAGTGAACCAAGGGGCGTAGGTGGTGTGCAGGAATGTGCTCCGGGTGGGCCCCCGCAGTTCTCAAAGGTGGGCGGCAAACTGGACTCTGAGCTTCCCATCAGTCGAAGCGAAAAGGGAAACCCGCCCGTTACAAAACTCACAAGTCCACCAGGTTGAAAACGACCCCAGGAGCAGCTCTGCTTTTTTCCTAAGGTCTGAGGGATCGTTGAAGGAGCCAGGAACGGGATCTCAGGCTGTGTCCTCATCAACAGTCTCCTCACCGACACAGTCACACAAATCCCATCAGGCTGCCTTTCTGCTCCGTGTAAATCGAGGGCTTGATGCCCAGATGCAGATCAATAAAATCAAGTCTAGGGCAGCCCGGTGGCACCTGTCTTCAGCCCAGGGCCTGATCCTGGAGACCCGGGATCGAGTCTCACGTCGGGCTCCCTGCATGGAGCCTGCTTCTCCCTCTGCCTCTCTCTCTCTCTCTCTCTCTCTCTCTCTCTATGTGTCTCTCATGAATAAATAAATTTTTAAAAACCTTAAAAATAATACATAAATAAAATAAAATCAAGTCTACGGAGAGGGCCAGACCTACGTGCGCCAAGTCATTCATCCAAGACATATGATTGAGGTTCTTGCAAAGTTGGGGTTCTCAGCCTCAGTGCTATTGACATTCGGGGCCTGGTTGTTCTTTGTTATTGGGAACTGTCCTGTAGGATGCGGAGCAGCATCCCTGGGCCCCACCCCTTAGATGCCAGCTGCAGCCCCCCCGGCCGACTACATCACTTCAAAATGTCCCCAGACATTGCCACGTGGCCCATCCGGAGCTGGAAATCGCTGCTCCTACAGGAATGCTGAAACACCTTGCTCTTTCTTTCTTTCTTTCTTTCTTTCTTTCTTTCTTTCTTTCTTTCTTTCTTTTTCTTTCTTTCTTTCTTTCTTTCTTTCTTTCTTTCTTTCTTCTTTTTCTCTTTCTTTCTTTTTCTTCTTCTTCTTCTTCTTCTTCTTCTTCTTCTTCTTCTTCTTCTTCTTCTTTCTTCTTCTTCTTCTTCTTCTTCTTCTTCTTCTTCTTCTTCTTCTTCTTCTTCCTTCTTTCCTCCTCTTCCTCCTCCTCCTCCTCCTCCTCCTCCTCCTCCTCCTCCTCCTCCTCCTCCTTCTTCTTCTCCTCCTCCTCCTCCTCCTCCTCCTTTCCATAAGGCCCAAGACAAAACTGTTTCCAGGTCACATGTTTTTCATTCAAAGCAGAAAAAGGTTTATGGAGTCCCTCTGGGAGCAAAATGTATCTACTTGCCTCTTAAATCACCCACTTTCCTGAGCAAGCCGGCAGGTCACTTTAGCCAGCAGCACATTACTCTGAAGGGACTTAGTATCTGAGAAGAACCACACAGCTTTCTGATCCCCCCCCACCCCCCACCATGGGGCCAGACTGAGGCATGTGGCTGGGGCCGGGATGGCTCCCCGCAGAGGTAGGATGGAGAGTGGACTGGGTCATCTCCCAGCTGACTTGGAAGATGCTCCTTCATCAGTGTCATTTCTCCCAACCGGGGCTCCTCCCCTGCCCCCAGGAAGTCAAACCAGGGCTCCCCGCAAGTTTCAGGTTGTGTTCTTTGAAGACACAAATGGGCAGTGTGGATGCACCAGGTGTTTACTGAACACCTGCTGAGGGCCTAGCACCGTGAGCGTGAGCAGGGCAGGGACGGTGAGTGTATGTAAGGGGGCTTTCCTGGGCCTCTCCTCCACAGAGATGGTTCAAATAAGATTTATGACTGTGTTAGTAAAAAAAAAATACATGCATTAATATTATATATTAAAACTTTTTGGGGGGCACCTGGGTGGCTCAGTTGGTTAAGCGTCTGCCTTCAGCTCAGGTCACAATCCTGGGGTCCTGGGGTAGAGCCGCACGTTGGGCTCCCGGCTCAGTGGGGAGCCTGCTTCTCCGTCTCCCCCCACTCCCTGCTGCTCATGCTCTCTCTCTCTCAAATAAATAAAATCTTAAAAAAAAAAACAAAACATCTTTTTCTTTGGCCTAAACACTTACAGATTTTTCTTCTATTTTAAGGAAATTCAAACATTTTTGTGGGCCTCTGGAAGTACTGAGGGCCCAGGACTGTACCTGCTGGGTCTGATGGAGCAGTCTCACGGGGGGAACATGGACTTGGGGTGAGGCAGGGTAGCAGGGAGCAAAGCAAAGCATCAAACAAGCAAGAAAATATGTCCAACACTGCACGTGCATGAAGGGCTTTGCAGGGATAAACTGGTGGGTGCTGGGACAGGGAATGACCTGAGTCTCACGTGAGAGAAGGCGATAGAGTGGTTTCCCCAAGAGAGGAGAGTTTGAGTCAGACCAAGGGATGAGAGGAACCTATGATGTGAGGAATGGAGCAGCACTTTTGGGAAGGTGAGGATACACCCCGCTTTGGCCTCAGTGCCTGGTGGTGGGCATTCCTGGAAGGAGCTGGAAGGTGGCACCAATTGCAGGGAAGCTAGGGTTGGTCTTGGGCATCTGGCAGCCATTTCAAGTAGCATTGGCAAGAAGGGGGCACCTGGGTGGCTCAGTGGTTGAGCATCTGTCTTTAGCTCAGGGTGTGATCCCGGGGTCCTGGGATCGAGTCCCGTATGGGGCTCCCCGCAGGGAGCCTGCTTCTCCCTCTGCCCGAGTCTCTGCTTCTCTCTGTGTGTGTCTCATAGATAGATAGATAGATAGATAGATAGATAGATAGATAGATAAAATATTTAAAAAAAAAGAAAAAAGAAGTGGCGAGAAGGCAACTGTATGGGAGGCCGGTGCTGTGCGCTGAGTTCCTATGTGGAAGTCCTACTCCGCCCTCCTCCATGTGATGGTCTTAGGAGGGGGCACCCCGGGGTAGGGGATGACCAGGTTTAGATAAGGTCATGAGCATGGGCCCCCCACGATGGGACTGATGTCCTGACCAGAGCACCCTCTCCACCGCCTGAGGACACAGCGGGAAGGCGGCCGCCTGCAAGCCGGGAAGCGGGCTCTCACCCGGGACCGAATGTGCGGGCGCCGTGATCCTGGACTTTCAGCCTCCAGAAGCCGTGAGAAATTCAAGCCTGCTGTTTGGGGTACTTGGTAACGGCAGCCCAAGCTAACTGGGACGGTGGGCAGCTCCCCATGTGTCGGTAGCTGCTCCCCTAGATGGAGTCACGGCCCAGAGATGAGACTCAAAGCCAAACCAAGTGAGACCAAGGACAGATCTATGGGTTTGATGAACACCCGACCGGAGGCAAGGTCAGGACTGGTGAGCTTCTCCCCTCCAGCACCACTGAGTCTCGCAGCCGCCCCCCACGTGGGGCGGGGGGCTTGGTCCAGGCTGGGAGCGAGGCAGGGCTGCCCTCTGCTTGGCCCTCCTGCCTCCCATACCCACACCTACACCCACCAGGCTTGGACCCAAAGTGGGCACAATCGACTCCCCATCAACAGTTGGGGCCTGGAGGGTTTTTTCCATCCATAATCTGTCTGTCTGCCTCGTGACCCAAGAATCATTTAGAAGTAACAGACTGGAGGGCAGTCTGCCGGGATGGAAATGGAGTTTCTTTTCCAGACTCAATTGACCCAAAGGCAGATCAAACTGGTGACCTTGGCCCCCAATCCATCAACGTACGCGCCCCAGGCCGTGGCTGAGAGAATTAATCCATCACGGTGTCAACAGTCAGCTGGCAGTTCTGTGTCCTATGGAAACCTCCCTCTCCTCCCCCGCAAGTGGGGGGGCAGGGGGCACGTGCACCCCAGGAGGTGCACAGAACCATCTCCTGGGATGCGGGAATAGATACGAGAATTTTGCTGATAATTACGGTTGATCTTGACCTGGGGTGTCTTTCTGCTCTACAAAGCGCCTCGGCTTTCCTGGGACTGCTGGTTCCTGGCGTCGGGGCTGCTGCGAAGGCCTTCTTCCCGCCCTTGCTGGGAGAGGGGGCCCCAGAGCTTTGCAGCCTGAGGCTTTTTCTAAAATGCAGACGGGGGGTGCTTGGCTGGTCCAGTCGGTAGACTCTTGATCCCGGGGTCATGAGTTCAAAGTTCAGATTACGGGTAGAGTTTACTTAAAAAGTAAATAAGGGGGCGCCTGGGTGGCTCGGTTGGCGAAGCATCTGCCTTCGGCTCAGATCATGATCTCAGGGTCCTGGGATTGAGCCCCACATTGTGCTCCCTGTTCATCGGGGAGCCTGCTTCTCCCTCTCCCTCCGCTGCTCCTCTGGCTTGTGCTCTCTCTCTCTCTCTCTGTCAAATAAATAAATAAAATAATAAAATAAAATAAAATAAAATAAAATAAAATAAAATAAAATAAAATAAAGAATAAAATAAAAAGTGCCCATGTGGCTCAGTCAGTTAGGCATCTGACTCTTGATTTCAGCTCACGTCATGATCTCAAGCTTGTGAGATCGAGCCCCATACCTGGCTCCATGCTCAGCGGGGAGTCTGCTGGAGATTTTTCTCTCTCTCCCTTACTCTCTGCCCCTTCCTCTGTTCATGCTCTCTCTCTCTCTCTCTCTCTCTCTCTCTCTCTTTCTTTCTCCCACTAAAATAAATAAATAAATCTTTTAAAATAATCTATTAGGGGCGCCTGGGTGAGCTTCTGCCTTCAGTTCAGGGCGTGATCCTGGGGTCCCGGGATGGCGTCCCACGTCGGGCTCCCTGCATGGAGCCTGCTTCTCCCTCTGCCTGTGTCTCTGCCCCTCTCTCTCTGTGTCTCTCATGAATAAACAAATCAATCTTAAAAAATAAAAATAAATGAAATAATCTATTAAAAAAAATAGATGAACAAATACAAGGCTGGCTCCTTCAGTGGCCTCCCCGAGGCCAGCCTCCAACACTGTCCCCTCCCTACCGTCCCAGGGCTTTGTTTCGCGTCCTCCCCGAAGCCTTTCCTTGCCACCCACCTGAGAGCCGGGTGTTCTTGTCCTAGCCCTGCAAATGCCTCGTTTCCCACCCCTGTCTACGGGGAACTTCTCCTTGTCTTCCTTTCCTTGGTGTTGGTACTAAATGGCTACAGATTGAGTAGCTTAGACCACCACAAGTTCATTACCGTCCGGTTCTGGAGGCCGGAAGGCCGAAGTGGCTTTCAAGTGAGGTGAAATCAAGGTGTCAGCACGTCTGCATTTCTTCCGGAGAGATACCAGGGGGAGAATCCGTTTCCTCACCTCTTCCAGCCCCTGGAGGCCGCCTGCCTTCCTTGGCTCGTGACCCTCCTTCCATCCTCCAAGCGGCAGAGTAACCTCTTCCTCTTCGAGTCTCTCTCTGTCTCTTCTCTCCTCTCCTCTCTCCCTCTGGCTCCCCTGCCCCTCACTTGCAAGGCCCCTGGGGATGACCTAGGCCCACCTCGATAATCCAGCGTAGTCTCCCCATTTCAGGACGCTTCCCCACATCTGCAAAGTCCCCTTTGCCACGTCACACGTCCACAGGTTTCTGAGATCAGGATGTGGGCATCTTTTGGGGTCATTATTCTTTCACAGATAAAAGCTGTGTCTTGTGCATTCTGTGTCCTTCAGCATGAATGGAGGCTCAACGATATTTTTGAGTGAGTGAGTGAGTGAGTGAGTGAATGAATGAATGAATGAATGAACAGCTCCCTAGAGGCGTGAGAGCAGCTGGAGGGGCTGCGGATGAGTAGGAAGAAAGCAGAGGGGGGCCTGAGCTGGCCCCATCCCGCTTCTGCTAGCTCATTTTTGCTGGTGGTCTGGGCCTGGGGTGTCCCCCGAGCTGCTGGTGGCCGGGCTTCTTTCCCACGGGGTACAGGGGTCAGGGACCTGTGGGAGCACCTCCCTGAGCCCCAGGAGGCTCAGAGCAGCCTCTGCTCGGCCTAGAGGGGCTCTCGCCACAGAGGGGACGGTGGCCTGAAGATGGAGACACATGCAGGTGGCAACAGAGGGGGAGGAAAGCTTTCCGGATCCCCCTGGGCCCCAGGAGTCCTGTCTCCTTGACTCTCAGGCCACAGGTGCAGCCCGCATGTCCTCTCAGTGGCCTTCGCACCCCCTCATCTCTCCAGCCAGGGGGTGGGCGCTTTCCCGCACAGCGGCGGGCTGGGCTGGCTGGGGGCTCGTGCGGACTTAGTGACCTTTTCGGAGCTCGTGTCAGGAAGCCTGTGAGCCTCAGTTTCCTTAACCGTGGAAGATAATAATGATGACGATGGTGAGGATGATGATAATGATAATAATAATGGGGCTCTTTCTGGGGTTTCGTGGGAATCAGAGAAAAGATGGTGTACACGGTGAACCTCAACCGCTCAGCCCTAGAAGTGCCAGGGAAGGTCCCGAGTCCCCGTCCCCATTCCGACATCTACTGGGCCCGCAGGCTTCAGGCAGTCCTTCGCCCCTCACAGCCTTGGTTTCTTAGTCTGTAAAATGGGTAGAAGCAACTTGAGCCCTTGCAAGTGAGGACAGGAGGAGGCCCTGAGGAGTGCGAGTGGGTCATCTGTCCCGTTACTGTGCCCAGGCCCCTGGGGGAGGTCGATCCCGTCCTCACAGTAGCGTTCCCAGGGCCACCAGACTCCCAGAGACCACGCTCTTGGGCAGAGACACAGTAGGATCCTCCCGGCTGTCAGTCCTTCCTGCCCTGCTCTCCAAGTGCTATAGTGAGGCCAACAGCTGTCACCGCCAAGTGGCATCTCCAGGACAGAGAGCAGTGGAGAGGGCAGGGCACACTGGCTCATTGTCCTTGGGGCCGAGCTGAGCAGCAGCAGCTGGGGTCCCCGGGGCTTCCTCTGAGCACCCCCATCCCGACAGTAGGGCTATCCAGTCACCCGGCCTGGCCCTCCTGGACTCAGAGCAGCCCACCAGCAGCACCCGAGCAGCATGGAGCCCCTCATCTCCCACATCACCTTTTATCAGGGGCTTGAAGAGGGTGGCCCCATGGACCTGGGGAAGGGGTCCCCCCCCTTATGGCATAGACCTTCAGGGAGGATGACTCGGGTACATCTGCCCCCTGGTATTGGGCACCCACATGTACTTCTCACTGCTGGCACCCCAGGTGAGGTCATGCGGTGGGTCTCGTTTCACTGATGCTGAATCTGGGGCTAAGAGGGGTGATTAAATGGCTCAGGATCACAGGCTGGGGACCGACACAGCCCGGATTTGAACCCTGGCCTACCCAATGCCACAGCCTATGCTTTTTGCACGAACTCAGGATGCCCAAGTGGGGAGTGGGGCAGATGTACAGATGCCAGGGAAGGGGGGCCTGGCCACAGCCTGCCTCAAAAAGCACTGGCTGCCATTGACCGAAGGCCAGGGCGACAGGCAAGATGACCTCCCCCAGTTCCTGGCGGCCAGAGAATTCCAGAGCTCCCCACACTCCTCCTTTTCGGAACAGTGCATTTATAGAGAGAAAGGGGCAGGGTGATGATGATTCAGGAAATCTGCAGCCGGAGTTCAATGAACGTCTCATAATGATGGTGATTAAAAATTAACACCACTGTTGAGCGATTTGCGCGTCCACTCCGCTGCCATGAATTAATTACTGGATGAAAACACGGGGGCTGGGAATACGCCCCAGGGCACGGAGGTTCGAGAGGAGGCAGCACCCCAGAGCTGGGGCATCCCGGTCCCCACTCCAGCTCCTTCTCTGGGGCATCACTGGGGCTTCTGTGGCCTGGAGCTTGCCTGTTGTCTTTGCACAGCAAGTGCTGGGCCACTTGGGGAGGCGCAAGGTCGTAGTATACATGGGGAGCAGCCCCCTGGCCTGAGTGACAAGAGGAGTAGGAAAGGCCTTAGGAGGTGGGAGACCCAGACCACCGCCGGTCGATACCAATTAGCAGAGGGACGTTGGCAGTCACCCGCTTCCCTGTGGGTTTATTTGCTCATCTGCCAGAGGAGCGAGGTCCTCTGAAACAGAATGGCCAGGTGGGAGGATTATGAGTTTGCTGGGGCCACCGTAACAAATTGCCGCAGAGGTGGTGGCTTGAGACACCAGACGTGTGCTCTCTCCCATCACGGGGGCCACAAGTCCGAGAGGGTGGTGTGGGCAGGGCAGGCTCCTTCAGGAACCCCCGGGGGAGCACCATCCCCCGCCTCTGTCTGGGCCTCTGGGGGTGGCCGGCCGGCCTCGGCGCCCCACGGCAGCTGCCCGGGTCCTGCCTCCTCCTCCGCGTCCCGGCCGTCTCCGCGCGTCCCAAACTCCCTCTCCTCTCTCGCAAGGACCCTAACTCCAGCTTGGTCGCCTTGAGATCCATCACCTCATTACATCCGCAAAGATCCCATTTCCGAATCAGGTCACATTCACAGGGTACCAGGGGTAAGGATTTGGTCTACCTTTTTGGGGGAGACGGTTGGACCCACCCCAGAAGGCATGTTGTTGGGTAAGCGAAGGCCGTGAGTGCCGGGCGTCGTCATTCTTGCGCCAAATCTATGGTTGCGCGTCAGGAGTGGGGAGCTCTTCTGGGCGACGTCCTTGGCACACCCTCTGGGCACCGGGCACACGGAGGTTGGACAGCGAGTCCGGGAGGAGGCCGAGACCTTGACCCGAAGAGGAGGGGATGCTGGTGCTGGATGGAGGGAGGAGTGGGCCTGGGGGCCTCCTCCATGCTCAGCTTTTGCCGGGGAACACTTTCCGGCCACCGGAGCGGAAGAAAGAACCCCTGGAGATGTCACCGGGGCTCTAATTATTATTTTTATCATCCTTCCCTCTTTTTAGAATATTTTATTTATTTATTCAGAGAGAGGCAAAGGGAGAAGCAGGCTCCCTGCGGGCAGCCCGATGTAGGACTCGATCCCATGACCCCGGGGATCACACCCTGGGCCGAAGGCAGATGCTCAACCGCTGAGCCACCCAGGCGCCCCAATTTTTATCATCCCTTAAATAGCCGCCCGCCCTGTCGTTCCCCCTCAATCTAGTCTTCGGGGTGCTGTGCGTTGCTCTCCTAGCCCTTTGGGGTTGAAGCCTCTGCTGGCTTCATGATAGAAAACCAAGCCCTAAGAGACACCTGCGTTGCTTCTCCAATCCTGTCGCCCACACCCTTCACCTTGGCCACCCCCCATCACCTGTCATGTCGCCTCACCCCCTGGGCCTTCCATGGCTGGCTGGCCTTCCTTCTGGAATGGCGCTCCTCCAGCCCAGCCTAGCACGCCCCCACTACCATTTATCGCCCTGTTAGTCATTACCATCCCCTTTTATTTTAAAAAAATTTTTAGATTTATTTATTTATTTATTTATTTATTTATTTATTTATTTATTTATTCATGATAGATATAAAAAGAGAAAGAGAGAGGCAGAGACACAGGCAGAGGGAGAAGCAGGCTCCATGTCGGGAGCCTGACGCGGGACTCGACCCCGGGACTCCAGGATCACACCCTGGGCCAAAGGCAGGTGCCAAACCGCTGAGGCACCCAGGGATCCCCCACCATCCCCCTTTACCATCGTGTACTCCCCACTGGACTGGGCTGTGCCTGAGGGCAGGAGGACGGTCCTTTCCCCCCCCTCCCCGCCCCATCCCCAGGACACAGATGCTCTGTGGATGCTGATGGAAGGGGATCAGGAGACGAGGATTAGAATTCCGTCGTCACCGTCTTCCCAACCGTGTGCCCTTGGCCTCGCTGAGTCTTCGTGTCCTCATTTGCCCGCCTGCCCTGCCAGGCTGGTGTGTTGACAGACGGAATGTGTCCTTGGATTACCAACCCATGCACAGGAATAGGGCGTCTGGCCCAGGGGCCTGGGTGGCCCAGCCTCCCACAGCCCCCAGCTCGGCCTCCCCCACCGTCCCCCCTCCCTGGGATTGAAGCTAGAGGGAGGCCTGGGCTTCTGGAAACTCTTGGATCCCTTCCTGCCCGGCCCTGGGCCCCGCCTCGGCACCAGGTGTCTCTCTCTCTCTCTCTCTCTCTCTCTCTCTCTCCAGCTATTTTCCTTTCTGATCCAGAGTTCAAAAGAACAACCAGTGGAGGAGGAGCCGAGGGGGCCACAGTCATGGGAGAACAAAAGCCAGCAGGCTCCTTCTTGTAGGCCGGCTCGGGCCTGCAGGGCGCTGCCCACCTCTCCCCGCTGCGTCCAGGAAGGAGGCCGTCGGGTTCTGTGGGTTCCAGCGCGACTCTGCAAACATTGGCTCCGTCCAGTTGGAGGGAAGGCCAGTTCAGGGCCCCGGCTGGGGGTGGGAAGGGGACAGCCTGCCCCAGTTAGAGCCCCAGTTAGAGCCCCAGAGCGCGCCTTTGAAAGCACTTCAGATGTCCCCAGCCCTGGGGGCAGGGGTGGCGTAATAATAATAAAACAACATTTGCATAGAGATTTCGTTTACAAAGCGCTTTCTCAGGGGGTGGGAGACGCTGGGGTGGCCTGTGGAATCCTGGCGGGGAGGCCCGGCCTCGGGTTGGTTCCACCCCCAGCCCAGCTCCGAGCTCGCGGTTGTGTGCGAGTAAACAAAGCGCTATTCATCCAACTGTTTCCGATTCCTCTGGATCTCGTTCCTTTCCCCCCCTTCTCCTATGAAGAGCTCGCGTGGGGCTTGTCACTAAGGCCAGAAGAGGGGTGTCAGGAGTCCCAGAGGGAGGGGTGGGCTGGGACCTGATTGGAGGGAAGCCCCCCTGCCCCGGCCCCCTCACCCCTTGGCACCCTACCCCCCGCCCCAGCTCCTGGGAATCCGAGCAGCCTCACAGAGGTGGGTTTATGCAAGTCTTCTCGAAGCTTAACCTGTGGCTTTGTCTTCCTGTTGAAAGAATGAGCACAGGTTTGGTAACGTCTGTGCATATGTCGCATGTTTGAAGACACGCCGGGAGGAGCGGGGAGCCTGCGGGGCTTTGCTCCTCCTTCCCCTGCAGCCCGTTCTGTACACCGTGTGGGGGCGTGGGGCCCCCCCGGGGCGTCTGCACCTGCATCAGGTGGGAGTGGTGAGACATCTGTGCTTAGAGAGTCGCTTAGCTGTCACCTGGCAGCTGGCTCCCCCGGGGATGAGGGGGGGCGGCACCAGACTGTGGCCCTTTAAGGGCCTCCAACGACAAGGAGCTATATAGGGGCCACCCGCAGGGTCTTGGGCAGGTTTTGGAGATGGAAGATGCAGGAGGTCATTGCTGGGCTGGAGCAGTTCACCTTCACCTTCGAGAAGGATGTAGAGTTGCAGAAGGGCACTGGACTCCTGCCTTTCCAGGGCATGGACAGTGAGTGAGGACAGGGTGTCAGCTGTCCCTCTGGGGGACCGTGAGGCATCCCCCTCCCCCGGTCTTCTCCGCAGGCCTCTCTGCTCAGCTCCCGATGGGGCCGCCCCTTCACTGTGGCCCAGTGGGGGGCTGGGGCCTGCCAACTGTGATTCCCAGCTTGGTCCCTCCCTTCTCAGGGGCTCAGGCCTCTCACGTCCTCTCCAGGACTCCAGGAAAATGGGGCTGACTCCCAGGCGGCCCGTTTTCCAGACCCGGAAAGCAGAGAGACACAGGTGAATTGTGAGAAGCCAGGAGGGTCCACACTGGCCTCCTGAGCTCCCTTGGGCCTTGGGGCCCTCAGTCACCTCTGTCTCAGGGTTGGGGGGCTTAGGTGCTGAGGCCTCGAGGCTGGTCCTGGAGGCCAGCATCCAAAGAGCCAGGACTTGGGGGCCCCCAGGCCTCAGCCTTGGGGAAGGTCAGGGTCACAGGGGTTGGGGGGGGGCGCCACTTCCTGGGGAGGAAGAGCCCCTCCAGCAGCTGCAGCCTCTGAGGAAGCTACCTTCCTTCTTCCCCTTCCAGAATGGGGCTCAGCTGTGTGCAACTTCTTTGCGAAAGGGCTCTGTGAGAAAGGTGGGTCAGCCGGAGAACCTGGCAGTGGTGGGGCGGGGGAGTGGGGGGCGGGGGCGGCCACACCACAGGGGCTTCTTTCTGCTGGGCCTGGAATAGGGGGGAATCAGCAGCTGGGATTTCCCTGGCTCAGCCAGGGCCACCTGGGAGGGGACATTCCCTTCTTCCCGCCTTGCTGGGGGTGGGACTGTTTTGGGGTCTCAGCCTGTGTGTTCCCAGGAGGCCCCCGGCTTTTTCGAGTTTCCTCCCGGCCAGGAAAGCGGCGCCCTTCTCTCCAACACCCCCTTTCTCATCCTCTGAATCAGTATGGGACCCGGTCAGCTGTCCTGAGTATTCTTTACGTCCTAAGACAGCCCTGGCCATTTCAGTCTCTGAAATGCTACCAACAAGCACCCCCTGTTTCTCCCTGACCCCGACCAAGCAAACTCCTCTCCCCATATACAGGAGGCCTGGCTCAAACCAGGGGGTCCCCACCTCCAGCTCTGGCCCACTCATAGGCTTTTCCTGTAGAAATACACGGTTGGGCCAAAAGCCTTGCCTTCAGTCTGGGGGCCCCCAGTCCCCCCCTAGATCCAGGTTAAGCACCGCTGCTCTTGTGAATAAGTTTAGGGCCCGTTTTTCAGGTCCAAGTGGTTCTGCTCTTGGGAAGCCGGGAAGCCAGGAGGGGCCGGGCAGGGAGGGACTGCCCTGCACCTCGCACCTCATTTGTCTTGTCAGCCCTGGACGATGGGGTGAGAGGGAAGCCAGCTCATTGCTCACTCTTTGCACATCGCTCTGTGCAGCCAGGATGGAGCCCCCTCCTTGGGTCCTGCCCCCAAAGCGGTTTGGGCCGCAGTAACGCTCCTCTGGCTCTGGTGAGGGGGTCACACAGCAGAGCAAGTCACTGGCCCCGGCGAGGGAAGGGCTATTTACAAAGAACCCCATCCCGGCTTCCCTCCCTTTCTATCAGAGTCGGCCACGCAGGAGGCTGGTCCTGCTCAGAGCTTAGGAACCGGGGCGTCCTTCCTGCCGTTGGCAGTGCCCCAGTATAGGAAGATAACAGAGAGTTACAGACATTTCCACTTCTTTCTAAGTTGTTTCAAAGCTGGCTCTCGGGTCAGCACCTTAGGTCTTGGGACTCAGGAAATACAACCTCTGGGGGAGTTTTTAAGACCTGGTTTGAAGAGGCCCTTAGGGAGCACGATGTGCCAGGGACCGTGCTGGAGGGAGGGAGCTGGAAGCATGGCTCTGCTCCCTGGCGGGGGGCGGGAGGGGCACCCCGAACCTGGGGGCTGTCCTGACCCCCGGGGCGTCCTGGGGTTTGAGAGGGGCGAGGGCAGGCCAGACAGAGAGCAAGGCTGGGCAAAGTTGCGGTGGTGGGAACAGCCACCTGTCAGGACTACGGGGCGTCCTCCGTGTCACCCTCCATGCCACCTCTGCCTGCACCCCCCCGCTGTTCCAGCTTCCACGGGGGGAGGGGTGTCAGGGGATGGGACGGGGTTGTGGGGGTGCAGCTGGGGTCTGAGCCCCAGGCCTCTCCTGGGGAATTCCTCCCGGGGGTGCTCTGGGTCCGGGCTGTGGGCTGGGGGGGGGGCCTCCCAGCTGGGTGCTCTGGGTCCCCAGGGAAGCTCTGCCCATTCCGGCACAACCAGGGGGAGAAGATGGTGGTGTGTAAGCACTGGCTCGGGGGCCTGTGTAAGAAGGGCGACCAGCGCAGTTTCTTGCACCAGTACGATGTCACCAGGATGCCCGAGTGCTACTTCTACTCAAAGTTTGGTAAAGCCCCTTCCTGGCTCGGCCCTTCCCCTGGAGGTTGGTGGTGGCGGCTGGGAGGTGGGTGGAAGTTGTGACAGCGGCGCTCAGAGGAGGCCGTGTGTGCCTCGGCGACAGACCAGGCCGCTCGAGCCTCAGGCCTGCTTCTCCAGCCCCTGAGACACAGGAGAGCCAGTTTCACTGCCCTGCAGGCTGGGTGCACACCTGCGGCCCCCCCAACCCCACCCCTGCAGCCCCAAGGGAAGGGGAGGGTGTGGCTGGCATCAAAGGCTGAATTGTTTCCCTCTGCAGTCCTGGTTTAATCACATACCCCGACTGTCCAGAAACAGGCCTGGATTGGGCCATCTCTCTGCCCCAGGGGGGTCCAGGCCAAGGGTCCCCAAACAGCAGCACTTGGAAGCCACTTTCACGATGCTTGTGAAACACACAGAGCACCTGTGCCATTGACCAGTATCATTGTCTACTCTTTCTCTGGTCTTGCTATTATTAAGTCTTATTTTAAAAAATATATTTTATTTGGGACACCTGGGTGGCTCAGCGGTTGAGCTGAGCGTTTTGCCTTTGGCTCAGGATGTGATCCCCGGGTCTGGGATCGAGTCCTGCATCGGGCTCCCCGCGGGGAGCCTGCTTCTCCCTCTGCCTGTGTCTCTGCCTCTCTCTCTGTGTGTCTCACGAATAAATAAATGAAATCTTAAAAAAATAAAATAAGATATTTTATTTGAGAGACAGAGAGGGAGCAGGAGGAGGGAGAGGGAGAAGCAGACTCCCGCTGAGCAGGGAGCCTGACTTGGGGTTCAATCCGGGGACTCTGGGATCATGATCTGAACCGAAGGCTGATGCCCAACTGACTGAGCCCCTCAGGTGCCCCTATTAAGTTTTATTTATTTATTTATTTATTTATTTATTTATTTATTTATTTATTTATATTTATTTTTAAGTCTTATTTTAGAAGAAAACTTTACATTGCTTCCATAAGTGGAAAACTAGCCTCTCTTGTTGGCAACACAACATAACTGTAAACATGCAGTCCTGAGGTCCAGAAGCCATAGCCTCTAAAATTATCTTGTGTGGTCAGGTCTGGACCAGTGTCCTCCTTCCCTTGACCTCAAGACCTCCTTCTGTCGTCAACAGGGCTGCAGAGGGGGAAGCTGGGCCACTTGCCACCTCATTTAAAAATGGTCTGTGAATGTGTTTCAGATCTCATAAGGTATCTTCCCAATAAAATTCTTCAGCTCTGTTCCTTCCAGAGCTGGAAGGAGCCCTAAGGATTATCTAGTCCAGTGCTTTTTAAACTGTTCCAAAAGAGTGACCTGGAGGGAGAGAGCTGGCACAGTCTCCAGGGACCTCTTGAGACAGCTCCAGGGGTGGCTGTTCCTCATTAGAGCCCATGGCGGGGTGGGGGGGGGTGTGGGGGCAGTAGGGGCAGGCCTGGGTATGCGGGAAGAAAGCAAAGCATCCTCAAAAAGCTCCTCCCAGGCCAATGCTCTGTGTCCTGCCTGCTTGGAGTTGAAGGTCAGCTACCCGCATGTGTTCTTTGGAAGGAAGGACAAAGTTTACCCTGAGCCCTGCTCCCCCGGTCACCGCCTAAACCTCTTTCATTTAAAAATGCTACTTACTAATTCCTTCAGTGAAACTTGGTTGGGTTTTCTTTTGGGACTCAGACACTGTGCTGGGAATGTAGGACCAGGTTCCCTTCTGCCCTCAAATGCGTCTCACCACGAGGGGGGTACATGCAAATCCCTGATGGTAGCGGGTAACCTCTGTTGCTGCTCTTGGAGTAAATGAGGGAATAGCTCTAAGGTCCTATCAAAGTAATTGTCGCTCGCCTTCGAAGTAAATTGCTTTGTTTGGGACGTTCCAGTGCTTCTGAAAGGGACCTGGGTGGCTCTGCAGGGCTGAGTGCAGGGTGAGGTGCGGGGGCCACCTGCTGGCCGGCAGAGGAAGGCGGAGACGTGCACCCAGGCCAGGCCAGAAAGGGAGCCTTGCACAGGTGACTTCCCACCACCTGGCCTGGCCAATGCTCACCAGTCTTGGGGGTGGTGGGGGTATGGTGGTGGTGGTGGTGGCGGCGGCAGGGATGTCACTTCCATTCCTCTGAGGCCAGGCCAGCACTTAAGCCCCTCGTCAATGTGAGGAGGCTGGGTGAATGTGGACATGGGATTTCCCCTGTCTGAGCCCTGGGGTCCTCGTTCGAGAGGTGGGAGGGCCGGGAGGGAATGATGGCTTAAAACCCTTCGGCATCCAGGGCACTCTTGTCCCGGGGAAACCTGCTTTGCAGAAGCACAATGTATAGAATAGACTCCGGAGCAGTTTGAAAACCAATGGGGTGAACACCGTGAAGTTCCTTTTGGTTCTGAGAAGTACCGAGTTGCAGATTTTTAAGGAGGATGAGACGGGAAGCAGTCACTGGTTCTCTACTTCAAATGAGGTGAAAAATGAGCTGAATCTTCCCCGTGGGCTCCTTCAAAGCCCCTGGGCCCCTAAGAGAAATCCAGGAGGGTTCTTGTCACAATTCTCAAGTGGTTTGGCTCCTTCTAGGGGACCTGAGTCCTAGTCCGACCCACAGACAGACTACAGTGCTGGGATACTACAGGGGTCCCTCTGTGTCTCGCCTAGCATCACCCCGGTGCCAACTTTGGAGCCCTGGGCACTGCTCTTGGCATTTCCGCCAAAAGGACTGTGCCCCGATTCTGGGCGAATCGTCGGTCTCGTGGTGATGAAGCAGGGAGGGCTTTCATCATGATGCGTCCACGATGTGTCTTCTTGGATCTGTAGCTGCTCGCTCTCTGGGTCTTCCCTCCCCACGTCTCCTCTCATTCTTTCCTCTCTGGTGGCCTCCAAATGCCTCCCGTTCCCATCCCTCCTCGGGCCCAGCCTCAACTCTTCCAGATGTGCTTATTCCTGCCCACGCCCTGCTTAGCCAGTAGTCTTGGGGTCCATCCTCCTTAGATTGCAGGGCAGATTAGAAAAAACCTTGATGTCTTGGAGAAGCGGCCGATGACAGAAGGCAGGCCGGTGGCTTCTAAGGAAGGGCCAAGGTCAGTCCTGTTTGGGGCGGGCAGAAGTGACAATAAAGACTTCAAGAATGCTCTTTAAGAATGCCGGACTTTTCAGGTGATTGCAACAGCAAGGAATGTCCCTTCCTCCACGTGACTCCACCTTTCAAGACCCGGGACTGTCCTGGGACCCGGGACTGGTATGACCAAGGTTTCTGCAAGGATGGTGAGGCCCCAGTGGTAGGGAGCATTAGGTGATCAGGATGGGGCGGGGGGCAGGTCCCCAGCAGGGGAGGGAGGCATATTCCTGATGAGGCCCCGTGGGGCCTTCCCAACAAGCTCTTTCCCCTAGTTCCGCCCAGGGCCCGCTCTGCGACCTTCCAGCATTCAGCCTGGTGTGGCACGGGGCTGGCTTCCCGCAGCGGACTTCAGAATGTATCACCTGTGTGACTGGAACAAACTGCTGAACTCATTTCCTCACTTATGAAAAGGGGAAATGCCTCCCTCGGAGGGTTGTAGAGCCGCTCAGCTATAGGACCCCATGGGAATCTTGGCGCAGGGGCTGACCCACAGGAGACCTTCTAGTGCATTCTCTTACCTGCGTACCTGGGGCTATGCTGCCACTGAAGCTTGCTCCACCCACCCCAGGAAGAGGCAGGTTCCCCCCATCAGAGTCCCTGCTCTGAGTACCATGTGCTTGATCTTCCTTTGTCTTCAGGCACATTGTTCTGAGGTCTCAGTGGTGTTGGTTTTGGGGGATTTTAGGGGAAGATAAGTAAGCTGCAGGGTTAGCCTTTCTTCAGTCGTACCTTCTGGAGCTAAGACAGCAGATGACCGTCTACAGCCCTGTAGATCCTCCAAGACAGTGTATTAGGGACACTTCCAACCCCGCTGCCCAGGACTGGCCAGCTGACCCCCACCCCAACATATTCCGAGGTCACCTTTCCCCTCCCGGTCACATGGCTAGGAAGCAGCTGATTGGGGCAGTCTGGAAGGTTCAGGGAGACTTATACACCCCTGATGTGGAGAGCCTATGACTGCCATAGCCTCCCCGTGAGCTTTGTCATGTGTTTCTGGCTGTGCTTTGCCTGGCAGGGCCCCTGTGTAAGCAGCACCACGTCCCTAAGATCATGTGCGTTAACTACTAAGTGGGCTTCTGCCCCAAGGGACCTCACTGCCAATTTGCACAGTAAGTATGACCCCTGCACCAGCAACTCCTGCCTAGTATGGGGCCCGTTCCCTGGCTTCTGGATCTAGATCTTTCCATACCTTCACTGGCCCGAGGTGGGAATTGAAGTGTCTGGCGAGCATCTGCCCAGGGGTCTCCTTGCTGGCTTACCCTGTGCACACACAGCCCCGTCCCCCGCCTGGTGCTGCACTAACTCCACCCCAGGCTGCTGATGTGTGTTCGTGCTGGGCGCGGGCATAGAGCTCTTCACAGACTGTTCTAGAAATGACTAGAAACACTGAAGACCCACCCCAACCCTCTGCAGTTCTCCTGCATCCCCTGGCTGGGGTATGGGCTCCTTCCCCACAGGGCTCAGGAACAGGAAATCTGCAGCCGGCTGGTGCGGAGCATGCTAATGAGCAGGTGATGGGGGGCGGGGGGCTGGAGCCAGGCTGTAATCGGCTCTCTCTGTACTTCCCTCAGTCCCAAGATGAATCTTTTATTCAACTCGAGCTACACGAAGGTGAGTGCAGGCAGGGAGGGGCAGGTGTGTCTCGCTCCCTTTACTGCACATGCTCCCTGGGGAGCTCTCTCACTCTGGCACCGCACTATGCACAGCCCTCACTCTCACACGATCTGCTCCAAGTACCCCTCGTGGGAAAGGCACACGCCACCACCCAAACCCCCTCCAACCTCTGTAACCTCTGCTTCAGTCCTGTTGGCCCCTGAGGCTTTCCTTCTCCTTGGCTGGATAGCGTGCATGCCTGTGTGTGTGTTTGTGTGCGTGTGTGTGTGTGTGTGTGTGTAAGTAATCTGTATTCCCAACATGGGATTTGAACTCACGACCCCGAGATTAAGAGTGGCGTGTTCTACCAACTGAGCCAACCAGGTGCCCAATGTGTGTGGTTTTTAAATAAAGAACAAGGGGGGATCCCTGGGTGGCGCAGTGGTTTGGCGCTTGCCTTTGGCCCAGGGCGCGATCCTGGAGACCCGGGATCGAATCCCACATCAGGCTCCCGGTGCATGGAGCCTGCTTCTCCCTCTGCCTATGTCTCTGCCTCTCTCTCTCTCTGTGTGACTATCATAAATAAATAAAAATTAAAAAAAAAAAAAAAAAGAACAAGGGGCCCAGCCCTGGATTTGTGTTATCTTGAATCAGGGCCTTCCTGGTTGTGCCCAGTCCCTGTGGGAACATACCTGCTTCTCCCCGAGCGCCTCCCTACAAGGGGGGCCAGCCGACTACAGCCTGCAGGCCAAATCTGGCCACAGCCTGTTTTTGTACAGCCTGGCGCCTAAGAATGATTTTTAAAATAAGATCGTGGGGGAGTTAAAAAAAAAAAAAAAAGCAAACAAAAGAATATATTGTAACATAGGAAAATGAAACTGTCAGTTCTCGTAGCTTTACTGGATCAGGGCAAAACCCATCGTTTCCGTATCAGCCACAGCCCGCCTCACGCCTATGACAGCCCTGGCAGGGCCGAGGGGCTGCGACGGAGGCCCGCGGGCCTGCAGAGCCACAGATCTTTAGGATCTGGTCTTCTACCGAAAGGCTCCATGCCCCTTGATCTGGATGACTGAGTGTCGGGCTGCGGATGAGTCCGACCGAGGTCGACCGGGGCGTGGGAACAGGGCTCGGCTCAGGCCCTGTTGATCAGTGCGGTCCCACATCCGGTCCAGCGGCCGCAGGGAAGGCGGCGCGGGCTTGGGGAGGGTGCCCCCTACTGCTCCTGCCTGGGATCTCTGCCAGAGGGTGGGAAGCCTCTTCAGCGCCGGTGGGGCAGTTGGCAAACCTGACTCTACTTCTCATCAGGAGGCATGCCTTTGGCAGCTAAAACTGTAAATAAAGGCCTCTGGAAACCTGGTTTCCGCCTAAACCCCTGGCCAGGGCCTCCGCCCTCGGTATAAAGTCACCACATCTGCACAGAGGGAATGTCTGCAGCGTTTCCTCCTGACCTTAGCAGCAGCTTGTCCACTGGCCACGGGGCTCAGCACCTGCTGCTTCTGCCTGGGAGCCTCGCAAGCCCCCTTCCCTGACGGCCTGCCTGCTTCCCCACCCTCAGAGGAGGCCCCAGGAGCACCGGGTCTCCTACCACTTGGGGCTCAGGACACAGGAGCAGGGCCCGTGCTACAGGGTGGGTAGCTGCGGACAGACCTTGCTACTGCCACGTGTGTGGGCGTGGGGGGTGGGGAGGATGGGGTGAGCAGCTGCAGCGTGTGACTCCCTTTCGGTTGGGTAAGAACACACTGGGGTGTAGGACTGAATGAGGGGAGTTGGGGGGGCACCAGTAACCCAAAGTTCCTGCTAGGTCTCTACAACCTCATCTGACTCACATCCCTGGCCAGACTTTGTCTTTCTTTAAAAGCTCTAAGTTAAACAGCTTTTACCTTATTCTTTGTTTCCTACAAATTCTGAGTTCATATATACTATCCTCAAGATCTGAGGGGTGGGCAGGGTTTGGTGAGGAAAGGAATGCAGCACCTTGTTTTTCTGGTTTTGTTGTGGATGGTTTTTTTTTTTTTTTTTTTTTGCTATTTTCTGATTATCAGGAAGAAAAACATAACTTCATGAGATCATGTCTTCATTGTCCTGTGCTCCTGACTTCTCTATGCTGTAAGAGAAAGCTCCATCAGGAAAGGGAAGGGAGCAGAGCTCTTGCCTTTCTCATGCATTTGATGGTGGGGCCTTTGAACATCCAGAGCCCTGTTCCCTGGGAAAGTGATGCTGGTTTGACTCTCCAAGTCTTTCGGGCCTGAAATGGAAGTTCCTTTAAGAGAGAATCCTCCAAATTCCTTAGAATGACAGCTAATTAGCTTTTATGGTTCCCTAGACAGTTTTGGGTATTTCTCTGGGGATTTGATTTACAAAATGTCACTCTATTAATCTTTCTCTTTTAATGTCGAAAAATGGGCCATTATGCCAGCCAGTGCAGTAAGACTCCAACAGGTAGGAGTTACCAAAAAATAACCCCTGGTCTGTGCAGTAACTGAAGACCTCCCAGTGAAGATACCCAATGGTCATCCTGTGGGATCCTCTGTTCCCAATGTCCCAGTGAGCCCTATTGTCGTCCTGAACAGGGTGTGAGATGCGGAAGTAGTAGCCTGCTGCACACAGGCTTATTTCCTCTAATCTTACAATGAACGAGCTGCTAAAAATACGACAAGCCTGGAGGCAGATGGACTGTGGTAGGACGAGGTATCCATAAAATGGGGGAGAATGTATGTACACCCCAAACTCAGGTCTGTGGGAAATGCAAGCATTACACTTTGCACAGCTCCTGTACACTTTGCCACAGACAAGCCGGGGCTGCATGCAGCAATTCTTGTGCATATGGCCTCACCTGCTGCTATAAACTAGTGATTAAATCCAACGGTTTTCTTTAGCATGACAGCTGCTTCCCTGTATGGCTTACTTAAATTTAAGGCTATATTCTGTGCATGCCTTATGTGAGGAGTTTTGGGGAGAGAGCTGGTACAAACAAGGCTTTTCTTGGGGGAGGCGAGGGAGTGACATAGACCATTTAATGCCATACTATCTATGCTGATGCCTAAGTCAGATGGCAATGCGATTTAATCCACTGGGAGAGGAGTGGGGAGGCTAAGTCGAGCCTTTTGGGGAAGCAGAGAAAATAGTAGGTGTGTGGTAGGACTGGCACCGGCCCCCTCCACCTTTGGCAGATGGAGACAGCTGCCCGGCCCACCCAGAGATGGAGGGTAAGGGGACAGAGCAGTCTAAAAGAATGTTGGCCTACAGCAAGGCAGCTCCTGAGACAAATGTCACAAAACAATGGAGGCAGACCACTTAATCTCAATCCTCAGCTTCTTCCTGTGAAAAATGAGCATGGCACCTGCCTCACGGGATGGTCAGAAGGATAAAATGAGAGCATGCAGGTAAAGAACTTTGCACAGCGCTTAGCTTTGACAGAGGCGGGCACCCAAATGGCAGCCAGACTTTAGTGTGGGTTGTGGTGGGGTCTTCCTCGCTTGGCTCACGTTTAGAATCTGATGCCACAGAAGTTGCAGGAGAGCTGTTATAATTTAATTCCTGCTGTATGTCAGCCTTAGCTGGAATTCACTGACACAGGACTTCTCATCTCACCAAATCTCTGCCAGGTAGGTATGACCATCCTCACTGTACAGTTCAGACCATCCAAAGAGGCTTCAGTAAGCTACGTAACTTGCCCAAGGCCACACCCACCCATCTCAAAGGTGAGGGTCTGGAAGAGGCAAATAGTAAGAGGGGGATTAAAAATACATATTTAAATTTTTTTTTGTTGTTGTTATGAAGAGTGGTAGTAATCACATGTAGGAGGAACACAGGGAGCAGGGTAATTAGGATGATCTATAAATCAAGATAAAAAGGACTAAGAACAGTGGCAGCAAATAGGGTTTTCCATAAGGAGTAAAATACCCCACTGCTAACATAACCATTGATTCTAACAGCCAAATCTTTTAATGTGCATTAGAAAAAAGTACTTTCTCTAGTACACTCTATTTCAGATATTCTCATTCAGGCTTAAATTCGGTAGCTAACACTGGGGATAACCCACCCTACACAGACCATAAGAGTATAGCCAGGGCTTTCGGGCCTGCCTACAAGTATTTCCAACCTTCCAGAATGGGTCCCCCCGCCGCCCCCCCCCCCTTGCGAGTCTTCTCCAAGGTGGACAGGAAGGTGCATGTGGATTGTTCGTATGGGTTCTCTGCATGCTGCTGGAAGACTTGTCTGGGAACTCAAGCTGCTGCCGTGGAAGCAGAACCTAAGCACTGTTCTGACCTAAAGGGAGCCCCTGCTGGTGCCGTAGAAGACATGTAGCAGCATTTTGGGAGACAAAATTGAGGCTGTTTAACCTGGTACATCAAATCAAGAGCATTCCTGACTTTTCTTGGCTTTGTGAAGAGATGAGCAGTTACTCCTGCCTCTAGTCTGCGGGCACTGGCTTCTGCAGGTCAGGCTCACTCATCTATAATTCCAGTTTTGAAAAGGATATCTAGTTTTTCTGGATGAAGCCTTGCACCCGCAAGACCACATACGTGACTGGGACTGGCTGTACAAATGAACTTCTCTTGGAGGGATATTTGCATACATAAACCAGGTTTATGTTACGACTGCAAGCTGGTGCTATGGAGTATAATCCCTTGATCGTGTAGTTTGTCTGGATCTGAATCCAGGAAAAGAATCAACGGTTATCAGCTGACCTTAACAACTCAGATTATTTGGAACTTTATAAAGACATCCTTAAAAGATGGGATGAAAGGTCTTCAAGCATCCTCCCATCCCAGATGGCAGCAGCAAGTGGACAGGTACTCTCCCTCTCTGGCTGTGGGCGTTACCGAGGAATCCGAGACCCTGCCAATGGCTACCTCAGAGTCCCCTGGACCATTTAAGAATCCACGCTCGGTTATCAAGTTCAAAGGCCTCAGTTAAGACTTTTTCTTCGTTTTCTTCTTTCCTGCTACATGGGAGTTAGGATTCTTGGTATGGACCATGTCAGATTAAACATTCTGAGTGTGGGATCCCGCCTTTGTCTTAAATTTGGCAAAAAACAGCAGCTATCCTTTTAGGACCAGTGGGATCATGATTACGTAGTTCACTCTTCTCATTAAGGAACTTATCTTCAGGAATGAAAAATATTTTTCATAAATGAAACCGTTACATTGGTCTAGCATTTTTTTAAAAAGACTTTATTTATTTATTTACGAGAGAGAGAGAGAGAGAGAGAGCGGGGGGAGAGGCAGAGACACAGGCTCCCCACAGGGAGACTGATGTGGATCTTGATCAGGATCCCGGGATCACGCCCTGAGCCGAAGGCAGGCACTCAACTGCTGAGCCACTCAGGCATCCCACTGGCCTAGCATTTTTTAAAAGATCTTATTTATTTATTCATGAGAGACACAGAGAAAGAGAGAGAGAGAGAGAGAGAGAGAGGCAGAGACACAGGCAGAGGGAGAAGCAGGTTCCATGCAGGGAGCCTGATGTGGGACTCGATCTGGGTCTCCTGGATCAGGCTAAACCACTGAGCCACCCGGGCTGCCCTAGCATTCTGATTCTGACAAGAGTCTACAGTGGTGCTAAGTGTTCTTGATAGCAAGTCAGTCTTGGGGCATCTCCGAGCTGCCCCTCAGAGCCACCACCGCACTTCTGTTGTGGGCAGCACCAGGACACTCAAGGTTCTAACTCAAGAAAGGTTTTGATTTTATTTATTTGACAGAGTGAGCACAGCGGGGGGGTGGGGGGGGTGGGGGGGGGCGGGCAGCAGGAGAGGGAAAAGCAGGCTTCCTGAGCTGGGAGCCCGATGAGGGGCTCGATCCTTGGACCCCGAGATTATCACCTGAGCCAAAGGCAGACACTTAACCGACTGAGCCATCCAAGGTATCCCCTCAAGAAAAGGGTCTACTACTGGGCAGCCCGGGTGGCTCAGTGGTTTAGCACCGCCTTCGGCCCAGGGTGTGATCCTGGAGATCTGGGATTGAGTCACACGTTGGGCTCCCTGCATGGAGCCTGCTTCTCCCTCTGCCTGTCTCTAGTGGATAAATAAATAAAATCTAAAAAAAAGAAAGGTGTTTACTTAAATGTGTTTCCTAACCTGAAACATTTTAGAGCAGTGATTCCCAAGTTGCCGTCAACACTCCAAAGGAGGCTACTGGGAGGGTCCCACCCCTCTAGGGCAGGGGCCACACATGGTCATACCTGATTCAACTTTGCAAACCCCTTGGTCTCTGTCACAACTACTCAGCTCTGCCACTGTAGGCAACACCTAACCAAAGGAGCAGGGCTGAGCTTCAGGGAAACTTTATTTACAAAACAGGAGTGGCCTGGACCCTGCCACAGGCCATTGTAGCCTGCTGAGGCCTGCTTGAGGGGTCTGGGGAAGTGGGCGTAAGGCTATCTGGTGTTCTCCGCCACCTTGACAGCTGGAAGGGTTTCAGACCTAGACTGAGAACAAAGGGGGAAGTGGAGGGAGCATCCCTCCCCAGGTACCGCTCTTAAAGGGCATTTGCAAAGGATGGACACAAAGCCCTTTCAAAATGAAAGCTACAGTTTTGGGGAAGCCTGTATGGTTCAGGGCATGATGCCACAGTTCCTGGGTTGAGTCTCCTTGCAGGGAGCCTGTTTGTCTATCTGCCTGTGTCTCTCACAAATAAATAAAATCTTAAAAAAACAAACAAACTAGTTTTTGGAATTTCAATGAACTTCGTAATATTAGACTAAGATAACCAAAAGTAGCACTCTTTTCCTCAACCATGAATTTTTCCTTATGGAGAAGTCTAGTATACCTTTCCCCCAACCATGAGAAATTGATGCAGAATTAAATTACTCCCATTGGGGATAATTAGAGAGAGCCCAGGGACTGGGAATAGAAAAGTTAGATAAAGCAGAAGATAGAGCCAGAATTCAAGTTTTGAGGGGAGAGAGATGTGCAAATACATGCTGGCCTTACAGGAGCACACCCACTTACTTATAGTTTTGAAGGAGCTGGGACCAAACAGGGATGGGTGTCCTGTATTTGGCAAGAGGATATTACAAGCAAAGCTACTATGTTGTGTGTAAAACAGACGGATAGATGTAAACGTATCTATGATCGATAAAATCACCCCCGTGATGGAAAAGGGCCTGGAGCAACAGTTACCCACCCGTGCTATCTAGATCATGCTTCCTCAAAACCTTTTCTAGCTAGTAACTAGATCTATCCTTTTCTATCTATCTATCTTATCTTGATAGATCTATCTTTTTTGTCAAGTTACTGTCCAGGGGCCAAAGCAGAAGCCTTCAAATTAGAAAAAACACTGAACATTTTGATGGGGGAAAGAGACACAGAAAACTCACCAGCCAAAAACAACCCTAACAAAGTAAAAGGAATGTCGGGAGTATTTCACTGAAATTCTTAGGAAGTGATGGGGTGGGATTCTGAAAGTTTCCAGGAAGAGATGAGAAACAGAAACCATTTGCTCATTATTATACTCACTTAAGATGTATAAAAAGTGATTTAAAATTCTGTTCAGCGTGCCATTTCATTTTAATCAGCTTAAGGACATACTAAGGATTTTTTCATAGGCTCACCTGCAACTCTGAATCCACCCGTACTCTTTAGGTTTCTCATGCCTGCCAAGATCTAGTCAAGGACCCCAAAGACCCTGATGCAAGCCCATTTTCTGCCACTCCACATATTATTCTGTATCAGTACATATGTAGCCTGGTATCCCATGTGGATGAATAGGAAAATGCCAAAGCTTAGAGAATAATTATAGGGAAAAAGAGTTAAAAGATTCAATATTTCCTGAGAATTAAGAAATACTTAAAAAATTTTAGTGACCTCTATTTAATCTTCATGCCTCCCTGAACACCAGCAGCCTTTAAGAGCAAACAAAGTCTTTTCAGTAACTGTGCCACTCCTGAGAGCCAGCTGAAGAAATGTCCGCACAGAACGAGACCTGTCCATGTGGGAAGAACTGACTTCGTATAGAACTGTTTTAGATCCCAATAATTTTATTCTTTTCACTCCTTCCCCAACCCCCAAACCATTTTACATTGTTAAACATGCACCGCAGCTGCCTCTACCGCACGCTCCCTGCAGCCTCCGAGCTTCCTTACGTGGTGTCCACGTCGTCACTTGCGCCAGCGCTGCAGCTCTTTGGATAAACAGAGAAGTGTAAGGATCCAAGGGGCCACTCCTAAGGACTGTTTCTGCCTTTTGTCTGTATAGATCATTCTGGGTCCCTTCTGTTTTCTAGGTTTAGAAATAAAGTCTTTGGTGCAACCAGAAATGTCTGCTTCCCTTTCTTCAAAGATGTGAAAAACCACCTCTGGTATCAACCAAGTTGAGCCCTTTCAGACAGCTAAGCTTTTAAGGGGAAGCCTTTTCCCTGGGAAAGAAGTCAGTTGAGGTTTTAGGAGTCTCTGTTCATGCTGGACTGATTGGAAAGGAACCCCTCTTTGTCACAAACGGACAGGTGTGTCACATGATACCTAGCAGGTGCCCAGCAGTCCTATTTCTGCTGCTTGACCTGCTTTCCCACTTACTAGATATCCAATCAGTCCAAAAATCCAGTTAGTCATGTCTTATTTTTTCATTTAAAAAAATTAGTATTTTAGGTAGGCCTCATGCCCAACATGAGGCTTGAACTCATGGCCTTGGGATCGAGAGTCATGTGCTTCACCGACTGAGCCAGCCGGGAACCCCAAGTCCTGGCATTCCAGAAATCCTATTAACCATTTATAAATTTTATTGGTACTAATGGTTATCTTGTACTTTCACACTGCAAGTTTTCAGAAAGCATCTGGACTTTTTTTACCTGAAAAAAATACTAGGCTTTTTTGATATTCTGCTATATACAACAGCATATTTTTTATAAGGCAATACTTAAAAAAAAATGAGAAAAGTTTTCTTGAACTAAAAGAGAAATGAAGTCCAGATAGTTTTCCTCCTGGTAAGACCTGACTCAAGCTGAAGCTCCTAACTAGAAGGGTGTTATTGTGTTTTAGATGGTGAAAGTAATGTTAATGAAGACTTCTGTGACCCTTAGACACATGAGTGACAGCTGTATTGTTTCTCCCCCCTCTCTTGGGATATAAAGCTGTTTGGTTTCAATGTTAAAAAGTTCTAAGGCAGGAATTAAGAAGAGTGCTGATCTGGCAGGCAAACTACTTTAAGGAGAAAGCAGAAGACCACCAGATCTCCAGTGACAACCTCACGCAGAGCAGAGGAGCAATTATGTAAACCGTAGTCAAGTCTTATAAAAGTCATTATAGCCAAAACCTCTAATAAGAAACCCCAGAGCCTCAGGCAGTGCCTCATTCACTGGGCATGTCAGATAATGCCATGCTATAATATAAAAAGCAATTCAGAGAATCCCCCGGAAGTCCCTGTAATGGGATGTGACCTGCGATATAGATTAAAAATATCAAAAAGGCTTATTACTCAGATGCCGGAAACTCCAGCCGCACCACAGGACGAAGTACCCCGTGAAGAGCATGGTGACGCCCCCAACTCCACTCCTCACGGTGGTGCTGCACCTGATCCAGCCTGTTTAAAAAGAAACATATCTGGTTGCTATGGTGAACTGTAACCAGGAGCCGTGACCTGCCAGTTACTCAGGTTCTCCTAGTTAGCCTGGGTGGTGGGTTTGTAATGCACAGAACGTACCACCTACCACCACATAGGTAATTTTTAAACAGATGAACAAGCTCAAATCTGGAAGACCTCAATTTTAATAAATTTAGTTACTCTTGTTTTGAGAGTTTGGCTGAAATCCTAAGTGGGAAGGAGACTAATACAACTGTGTAGAGTCCTCCTGGCTTTGGGAGGATCGAGGTGGGCAAGGGAGAGGGGAGGGTAGGTGGCAGGGGGCATATTACAGAAATGAATTCTGTTCCGTAAGTGGCAGCTGCTGTTCTCCTAGCTTTAGTGTTCTCAACTACATCACATTCCAGGGTAAAAAAAGAGAAGAGAAGGAAGACTCTACACTCGTCTCTTTTCCTTAGCCTTGCTGTCACAGCCATGGCTAAAGTAAGAGAAACTTTTCCAAATGCTCGGAACCAGCAACACAACCCAACAGTCCGTGACTCCAGCTCACCTTTCTGGACAGCTCCCAAGAGCCTCATCAGAAACAAGTTGGAGGTTGTAAGTCTGGTCGGGGGTTCCAAACTCTTGAGAGCAGTCGAGCTTCTTTCCAACAAAGGAACTACGGTTCCAAACAGAAGGCACTGTGATGGTTCATCTAGAGTCAGTCTCTTTCCCGACACTTCGTGCCTGCAGTCCCCAGGGCCAGGCTGCAGGAAGTGTATCTAAACATCTGGGTTACTGGCTCTGCGGAGCTGCAGCTAGCAAGGCGCGGAGTCAAAGCAGTTGATTCCCAGTCAAAAAGAGGTTCCTCAAAAGGTTGAAGGAGCCCCTGGGGATCAGGACCTGGATACGTTTTTGATCTGATGAATATAGTGCACAGATGATCCAGGTGTACATGTTTAATGAAATGAACTGCCTGTGTTCTCTCCAATTGGCTAAACATACTACCAGAAGGTGTGATTTTCTATTATAGTACCTACTGCTACTTGTCACTACACGTACCAGAGTCAACATGTGTGCCCTGTTAGTCCACTGCTATTACTGACCAGCCAACATTTCTTATTTATGTTCGACATGTAACAAACTTAGAGCCAGGAAGGAGGGCTTATGCTATTTATTTATAGCCTTCCTATGCCTTTTTTTCTGTTTTAATGACAGGTAGAGAATCTCTACTGTTGCTGTTCTCTGGTCTTGTTTGGCTTCATCAAGATAAAGGATAAAATAAGGCAAGTATTTATGACAGGTTCAGCAGATGAAATAAAAGTTGCTATGGATATAAAAATGCTACCCAAATGATCATCACATTGAGTAACAATGAGAAAACCCATACTGGTTTCCAAGAAATTACACAGAAGATAATTATTTTGCAAAGTGAAGATTAAGCTCTCTAAAAAAAGCATGGCATAGTCCATTCTCGGAAAAAAATGGAAAAAGGTGGTAAGAGACACTTGTGGAAACTACAGTTGTAGAACCACTTCCCCTGCCATGCTAGAAACGGGGTGGTCCCTCCCTCAACTCTGTTCCTGCTTCTGCCAGCAGCCTCCTTCACTAAGGGTTCAGACTTGACTAAATGACATCAGTTCCGGCCCTGAGATGGGATTAAAAGCCCGAGGCCCAGGAGAGGCCAGCCCAGAATCCATAGAAATTCTTTGAGTGTCTCCAGTGTCATCCTTCCTGCTACTCAGGGACCCTGGGTTCTGACCTACAACCCTTTCTGCCTGGCTGTGGGCTCAGCTAACACCCACTGTCATCTCATTTAGACGTTATCCTTGACCTGCCAGTGTTGACGTCCTTGCATCCCTAATCTAGTGACAATGGCTTCACTGATAGGAACCCTGGAACTGTCCCTACCTTTATACCTCTAACATTGCCTGTCACCCTTCTGGCCTCACTGCAATTCCAGTCAGGGGATTTGACTCACCCCTCATGTCTCTGGCTGTTGTCACAGGCTCTTTTATTTAAAACATCCCCTTTCATGACCTCCTTAGCTACTAGCAGACCCCACCCTGGCTTGTCATACTTCAGTTTTGCTCCAATCCCAACTATTCTGAGCCTCTTCCCCATGTGTGCTGTCTCAAACATCTCACCAGGGTAGCTTATTGATGGAAATGCTGTTTGATGATGAGAGCAAGGCCTTTAAAAACCCACGATCGGGGCACCTGTGTAGCACGGTTAAGTGCCCAAGTCTTGGTTTCAGCTCAGGCTGTGAGCTCAGGGTTGTGGGATCAAGCTTTGTGTGGGGCTCTGTGCTTAGTGGGAAGTCTTTCTTCCTCACCCTTCCCCTCCCGCTTGAATTCTAAAATAAATAAATAAATAATCTTAAAAAAAACCCAAAACAAACCCAACCAAACCCATGACCCTATAAAGGTTTCTTCACTTTGTTCTCCTAGTCCCACCAGCCAACTTTTGCATTCTGTAGTTCTATGAACTGTGTTTTCCAAACCTTTCTACCCCCATTTGTTTGCCAACACCTTTATCCTGGGTCTGAGGCCCCCACCTCCAGTGGCCTCCCCAACACCAGCTGTACTCTAACTTGGCTCCTCTGCAGAAACACTTAAGAAACGTTTGAAGACAGGATTATTAGGGATGCTGGGTGGCTCAGTGGTTGAGCATTTGCCTTCGGCATGATCCCGGGGTCCTGGGATCGAGTCTCACATCCCTCTGCCTCTCTCATGAATAAATACCATCTTAAACCAAACCAAACCAAACCAAACCAAAAAACAACCACCTAGGATTAGACCTTTGCTTCAGGATCAGTCTTTGGAAATGAGGTCCAGGAATCTTTCATCTATGTGAAACTGTCAATTGTCCAGGTTTGGGATCCAAGGACCTAGATCTCTTCAACTGGAGTCCCAAAAGCCAAGGCACCTGAATTTGGCCAATACTCAGCCAAGTGCCCCCAGCTAGGTGCTCACAAGGCTTTTTCTGAAGAAAGGAAACCAATTTTTATTGCTGAGGACCCTTCTGACACTAGTACTTGCTGAGTCTCTAGTAATTTAAATCTTGAACTTCTAAAAATCTATTTTTGTTGATGCTGGGAAAACTACTTTTTTTGGGTAGTAAGGACATGAAAATCCTTCTCCCTAAACCTCACACGATGGCTCCTAATGCTGCCAAGTTCCATAAGCCTAATTCTCGTTCCTGACTTACTGAAACCCAACTCTGTGGTGTCCTCAAAACTATCAGTCTGCCAAATTACTCAGAGTACTGCAGACTGTAACCGATAAGAGGACAGAACAGCTTTGAACCTGGGGTGCCTGATTCGGACTTAGAGTGTGTGGAGCCTACTCAAGATTATCTGACCACTTACTGTGTGAATGTGGGCAAGTCGCTTAACACGTCTGAGGCTCAGATTCTTCGCCTGTAAAGAGGGCAAGACTGTGACTTCAGTGACAGTCACCTGAGTTGCCAGGAGGGTTGAATGAGGTAATAATGCAACACACCTAGCAGTGGCTGATATTGTCATCATCTGACCGTTAGTCTCCTCCCCTTTTCTTCTGAAATGAAAAGCTTGTGTGTCAGAGACACTCCCCAGCACTATTAAAGACAGTACAGGAAATAAGAAAGTTCCACTTGCCAGAAAGATTTGCCACGGGCCACTGCAAACCAAGAGGTACACAGATATAACCACCACCTGTGTTTCTAGTTATGGCACACTTTTTGCTATATGGTCTAATAGAAAGGATGAAATGTGGTCTGGAGAGACCGTGCTCTACCTACAGCCCTACCACCTACTGGCAACATGACCTTGAACCAACCACTTATCCTCTCTGTGCCTGTTTAATCAAACTTGCAAAGCAGAGATAAAAATCACTGCCTACCTCTCAGAGTGGCAAGGTCGAAATAAGAAAATGGAAGCATTCTCAAAACAGAAGAGCAACACAAATGTCAGTGTAATTCTATGTCAACACGGAGAAGGGGTTTGAAAGCCCAACTCTGACCTTGAAACAGATTATAACTTCATAAAGAGGGCCTAGATGTTAGGTCTGTTTGGAGCAAAACTGGCAATCACTGCAGCACGTGAGGAAAATGTAGCTTTAGATAGCAATATTCTTCACTTACATTTGTTTTGAAATCTTTTCTTTTTTCTTTTAAAGATTTTATTTATTCATGAGAGACTCGGAGAGGCAGACACAGGCAGAGGGAGAAGCAGGCTCCATGCAGGGAGCCCGACGTGGGACTTGATCCCAGAAATCTGGGATCACACCCGGAGCCAAAGGCAGATGCTCAACTGCAGAGCCACCCAGGCTTCTCTGTTTTGAAATCTTTTAAAAGAAAATGCTTTTCAGACCAGATGACTTGTGATTTAGTGAATATGTAATAATTCACAAGATCTACTGGAGAGGAAATATATATCCCTATAAGAAATATTAAGTAGTTCTTCAGGTGTGATGCTTTTCTGAGCTGCTACGGGTCTCCTGTTGAAGCTAAACTAAAAGCACTAGTGAATGCTACATACACAAGAGATGAGTGCTGCATTACCTGTGCTTTCAGAAAACCTCTTTTAATAAAAGGTTTTTAAGAAAAACCCTAAAGCTTCCTGGTGAGGAAAATGAAGAAACTTCATGTACTCTAGCTACAGAGGCAGTCCAATATCCAAAGGTAAGGTCCCGCAGGAAAAAGTGAAAGTCCCTGAAATGGAAGGAACTTCTGGTTCTGTGGGGCCACTTAACCCATTCCAGAACTGCCAAGGAGCCACCAGACACCTTCTGAGGCGACTCAGTCTGTCCCATCTCTTTCCTCGACTCCTTACCGAAATCTCTCAAGACAGCCTGAATACTTGCCCTATGGCCAAGCCTCCTCCTGATGCGGAAACTCAAGTGATCAATGTCACCGGCCGACCTGGCCTAGTCCAGCCTTCAATGGTGCGTGCAGGGGAAGGGAGCGTGATAAATCACTGATACTAATTCTGGAGCAAGAATTAATGTTTTCAGAACAATTTTAAGTCTGGTTTACTGGAATGCCTAGGTAAAATCAAGCTAAATAAACAAAAGCAGGAGTATTCTGAACCTTATTAATTCAAAAGGCACAGAGCTGTCTGGATGGGTGGGATGGCCCTTGTAAATGAGCATGTTTACCTTGTGACAGTCTCTCTCCCTGGGGATTGGTGAGGTGAGGCTTCTGGGCCATTGCATTCCAATACTGGGGCTTCCCTGGCAACACTCCTAGTCCAAGATAACCAGGATAGAGCTCTGGAAACCACTCCAGCCCCAGGGTGCTTGAAAGGGTCTTCCTATCAGCAACGCCCATCTGACTGAAGGGGCTGGAGGAGGCGTGAGGCAGGACTGAATGTAAGGTTTGCTGGCACCCATGGTGTGATACTTGGGGCCCACAGCCAGATCTGTGCTGCACAGAAGCTCGTTCACTGTTCTCTGTTAATGCCTTCACATTGAGGACTTGGTTAGGACTGCAGGCTTCTGCTTTTTCTTCTTGAAAAAATCTGACAGCTAGAGAGGCAAGGCTTTGATTATGGGACTGTGATGCAGAAAGCAGCTCACTGCAGGCTGTCTCCCTTGGAGTGAACAAATGCAAACCCGGACCTTCATCTTGACATTTCTTCTCTGTGGCTGAATCACCACTACTAAAGTTCTCTGCACCACCGTTCATAGAAGCCCATTCCTGCATTTCTAGCACAGATACGCTTTTCTCTCTCTTTCCTTTGTTCCCACGTGTGTCTATTCCAAGCTTCTGTCCTTTATCTTGGGTCTCCTTGACTTGGATGGCATCCACTGGGCTAACTTTAAAATTTATTTGTGATTCCATGTTTTCTTGAGTCTTGGAGTCTCTAACATCAGTAGAGACTTCTGAGAGGTGGCCCCTGGCCTTGGACACACTCTCATTGCTTGACAATGACGTTGTTCTTTCAACCCCGTAACTGAGATTCACGGGAGAACTGTGATAATCACCAATAGGCATATCTAATAAATCTACTAGAAGCTTCTGTCTTGGGGAATCAATTTTGTCCAACCTTAAATTAGTAGAAGTGGTCGGTACATCATTGGGTAAGGCTGAAGAATATTTTCTATCTTGATTTGACAAAGAAGGTTCAACTGGGCCAAGAAGTAAAGATGTTTCAGTTTCTGAAAGATTACTTCTACTTTCTCCTGATGCAGGCAAATCTTTGGCAAGTTCTGTTTTAGGAGTGGTGTTCTCTGATGCATAAAACTGAGCCTTTGTTTCTCCCTGGAAAGTAATCTTTGGCTTAGTATTTTTTAGCTTTTTGATGGAGCACTGAACTGTATTCTTAATGTCTTTAACTGCCTTTGTATTACTTTCCAAACCAACAGCCAGTAGTGGAAAAGAGTTCACTGCCTGTTCTGGTTTGTATTTTACCGAGTCAGTATTTCTCTTCTTACTCTCCGTCTCTAACTCTCTGTCTTTAGTGTTCTTGATGTCTGTTATTTTTTTCATTTTTTTAGTGTGTGGGCGTGTAGCTGGCTTGGACTGATCAGCAGGTACAGTTAGTCCTATCATCTTACAGTATGGCAAGTGGGATTTTAATCGTTTGAATGGCTTCTTACAGTAAGGACACACTTCCATCCTGGGTGAGTATCACTTTCCTATTCCTGAAAAAGGTAAATGCAAGATTATGAGGGGCACATAATTGGAAAATACTAACATTTCTTTTTTATGTGTATCTTTCATTTGGAAGAAACTTAAAGTTTTAAAAAATTTGTTGTGACTTACTTTTTCTTACAGGGATAGAAAACAGAAAACACAGTTGGTTTTAAGATAAATATTCTTGTCTCTACTTCCGTTTGGCATTTTACATTTCTTAAAGTCTTCCAAGAATCAATCAATAGTAAAAAACAACCAAAAGAGTTTTATCGATATCCCTAACTAGTAGATGAACAAAGCCAAAAGACCTAAGTCTAAGAAATTAATGGCTAGTGGAAGGAAAAGTTGTCCAAAATACGAGTTAGGGAGTGCCTAGGGGGTTGTTGGTTACGCATCTGTCTTCAGCATAGGTCATAATGCTCAGGTCCTAGGATCCAGCCCCTAGTAGGATTTCCTGTTCAATGGGGTCTACTTCTTCTCCCCCTGCTAGCTCACTCTCCTCAAATAAATAAGTAAATAAGTACACCATTAAATCTTCAAAATACCAGATTAAAATGTTTGCTCTTTAAGATTACAGCAAGTCAACTAGTTACTGCCTGAGGATAAAGAAACTGTTAAAAGTCCTAAACACATCAACTAAGAATGGTGAACAGTAAAAACTCAGGCCAGGACCTGAAGGCTGTTGCTCAGAGTCACGGTTTTCTTTTTTTTTTTATTTAAAAAAAATTTTTTTTTTATTTATTTATGAGAGAGAGAGAGAGAGAGAGAGGCAGAGACACAGGCAGATGGAGAAGCAGGCTCCATGCCCCGGGAGCCCGACGTGGGATTCGATCCCGGGTCTCCAGGATCACACCCTGGGCCAAAGGCAGGCGCTAAACCGCTGAGCCACCCAGGGATCCCAGAGTCACGGTTTTCAAAGCGGTACATGGGAGATCCACTACACTGTAGTACAAGAGACTATTAGACCTTCCATCATTTCTGCATGAGAAATGAAGCTCTAACACCGTACGAGTAACGTGTTATGGGTTTATGTGTTATGGGTTAACATGTAAAAGGGTTTATGATGGGGATCCCTGGGTGGCACAGCGGTTTGGTGCCTGCCTTTGGCCCAGGGTGCAATCCTGGAGACCGGGGATCGAGTCCCGCGTCGGGCTCCCGGTGCATGGAGCCTGCTTCTCCCTCTGCCTATGTCTCTGCCTCTCTCGTTCTCTCTCACTGCCTATCATAAATAAATAAAAATTATAAAAAAAAAAAAGGGTTTATGATGCACAAATGATAACATCCACGGAGGGGAACACAGTGCTCTACTTTTTTCTTTACAGTTTGCAGTGCAGTAGACCCCCGGGGCAAATTCGTTTGGTTTGAAACCTTTGTGATATTCATACCATGCAAAAACATGAAAAAATAATGAATACCCTGTACCACTTGTCCCTCTTCGAGCACTGAGCCTGGCACAGGACAGCGGTGGAATGATTCCTTCTCTAGATACAAACATGCAGACGCTATCACCACAGAGGACTATGCCTGTGAATACATTTTGATCACTAAATAGGGGAAGAAGTGAGATGGAAACCACTTAGAAACAAAATAGACAATCCTGGCCAATCCATTTAGGATCCTCTATGAACTTGGGCAAAACAAGGCTGTTCCCCGCCAAAACAAAAACAAAAACAACCTTGTAATTATTCTTCCTTTGGAAGTACCCCCCTCTACGATATAATCAACGGGCCCGCTGACTTAAAAAATGTGCACAACTGAAGCCTACTTGAAAGGTCCTGCACCCTCACGTGGTAGCGTCTTACCGTGGGGGACGGACCACTTTCCTACTGGAGCTTCTGCACAAGAATGCTAATTCTGTGGTCGTTTCTCTAGGATCTGCATGCCTCACGGTCGCAGCTCCCCAGTCGGGCAGGACTGGGTTTCAACGATCGGCCCTGCACAAGACACCATCAGAAAAGTGACTCGACTGCACAGCAGCGAAGGGATGCGGCGCGGCGCGGCATCGGTGCTCCGGGACGCAAACAGTTAAAGCCGCGCCCGCCTGCCTGGAGCAGGGCCCGGAGGACTCCCGCCAGCCGCCCCTCCCACGACCGCGCCTCGGGCTCCCCATCCCCGCCCCCAGCCGTGGTCCCCCGCCCCCTCCCCATCCCCGCCCCCCGCATCCCTGGTCCCCGCCCCCTCCCCCCCAGCCGCGGTACCTGGCTCGCCCCTCCCCATCCCCGCCCCCTCACCTAGCGGCGGGCTCCCCAACCCCGCCCCCCTCCACAACCCCGCCCCCCGCAGCCGTGGTCCCCGGCCCGCCCTGCGGCCCGCCCTGCTCCCCGCCCCACTCCCCATCCCAGCACTCGCGGTCCCAGCCCCGCCCTGCTCCCCCCTGCCCCCCGCCGCGGTCCCCGCCCCGCCCCGCTCCCCGGCTCCCCATCCCAGCCCCGCCCCGCTCCCCCGCTGCCCCGCCCCCCCACCCTCCCCATCCCCGCCCCCCCGCCGCGGTCCCCGCCCCGCCCCGCTCCCCGGCTCCACATCCCAGCCCCGCCCCGCTCCCCCTCCCGACCCCCCCGCCGCGGTCCCCGCCCCGCCCCGCCCCCCGCTCCCTCACCGTTTCCGGAAGCCGAGCCGCCGCTTCCCCCGAGGGGGCGGGGACCGCCGGAGCCGCACGGACGCCGGAGAGGAGGCTCGCCCGCCCCCCGACCGAGTCCCCGTCCCCCGGGAAGCACCCCGCCCCCGCCCCCACCCCGACACGGGCCGTGGGCCGCAGGACACAGCCCGACCGCCGCGCCCCGCCCCGCCCCGAGCGGCGTCCTCACCTGGCCAGGTGCGGCGTTCCGGAAGCCCCCGCGCCCCGCCGGCCCCCGGCCCCAGGCCCCAGCCGCTGCCCCAGCCGGGCAGGCCCCCGCCGCGGGCCGCCCGCGTCACTGCCTGACGCTTCCCAGCCGCGCTTTCAAAGGCCCCGTCCGCGCACACGGGCCTACCTCGGGCCCCCGCGCCGTCCTGTGAGGACACAATTTAGTCCGGTTTGCGCCTGGGCTGACTGCGCGGCGCGCCCGCTCGGCTGCGAACAGGCGAAAGCCGAGGCCGCCTCTGCCGAGGCCCGCCCCGCCCCCGCCCCGCAGGAGCTCCGGGTCGCCCCGCCCCGCTCGGGGCCCGCCTCTTCCTGGGGGCGGGGCTACCGGTCGGCGCGGCCGGGCTCGCGCCAGTGCGCAGGCGCGGGGGGGCGGTACCACGGCGGCCGCGACATGGGGGGGCGCGGAGCGGACGCCGGAAGTCGCGGCGGTACGGGTCCCACCGAGGGGTACTCGCCGCCGGCAGCGTCCACCCGCGCCGCGGCCAGAGCCAAGGCCCGAGGGGGTGGGCGTGGCGGCCGCCGCAGCACAGCCCCGTCGGTTCCCTCCGCTCGCGGCGCGGCCCCGCGTCGCTCCCCTCCACCGGCTGCCATGAGCGAGCGCCTCCGCCCCAGGTGAGACCGCGGGGGACCCCTTCCTCCCCGGGCCTGGGCGGGGGGCTGAGCCGAGGGGGCGCGCGGAGCGGGGGGCTCCGAGCAGGCCTGGGCGCTGCGACGGTGCCTCCGGGTGCCGTGCGGCCCGGGGAGGGGGCGGGGAGCGGGAGCCGGAGCAGGAGGCGGAGGAGGGATGCGCCGGGACCTGGGCCCCTGGGCCCCGGGGTGCGGAGGGGTCACTCGCCGGCCCCCCCCCCCGGGCCCTCCCTGCTCGGAGCGCGGCCTGAAGGGCCCCGGGGGAGAGGCAGCGGCCCTAAAGCTCCCCCGTCCTAAATATAGGAGGTGGGGGGATGGGAGGACGGAGCCCCCACAGGGCGTCCTGGCGGGGCCGGGGCGCGAGGCTGCCGCGTCCCCAAGGTCAGACGGGAGGGTTGGCTGTGACCCTGCAGCGGGGAGGGATGGGGAGGGCAGGTGCCCAGAGCGGCCCGCCTGGGCTCAGCAGGCGGGTTCTAAACTGTTGGGACGCGGAGCCGTTTGCCTCCGAGGGCGGGAGGGGAGGTAGGGCCGCGCCGCGCTGCTGCCCCGGTGTCCCCGTGCCCCCGTGCACCTGTGCCCCCGTGCACCTGTGCCCCCAGCCTGGCCTGGACCCCGGCCTCCCCCGGACCGACGGCGGCTGCCTCTGCTCGGCGCGCGCGGGTTTCTGGCTCATCCGCTGCCTTCTCCCTTGTAAGAAGGTAGGTGCGGGCGCCCCAGGTGAAGAGGAGCACCTCCACCTCCGCTTAGAGGAACCCCCTCGTCGTCGTGGGATCCCACGTCCCAACACCGCCCTTGTTCTGAGGAGGAACCCGAGTCCCCCTGGTCCGCGCCCGTCTTCCCAGGTTGCCCGCTCGTCTCCGTAAAGCCCGAGCGAGTCCAGGAGGGTCGCCTCCGCTAGGTTCTGCTGGTCTCCTCCTGGTGCTCCGTGTTGATTCATTGGCTCCGAATGTAGTTGGCAGAGTCTTCGCCCGGAGATCCTTCGCCGACCCCGGAGGATGGTTAATTCAGGGATGAGGATCCTGGGGAACATCCTGAGGTTTTATTTGGTCCAGTAGGGGAAAAACCTAGGGTCGCCCGTACTAATGCACTGGGTTATTGGATGATGGAGTCTCGGGTACGTAGTGAGTGGGGGCATGAAGGAGCCCGCTTGTTGGAGAAAAGAGCGGCCTAAATTTGAAATGAGAGGCCCAGTTAGGGACCTGGCGTTGGAATTAGGAACAGGAACCTTTGGCAGAGTGAGCCAGATGTACCTGCCGTTGTTTTCCTTCCCAAACCTGGTTGATCCTTCTGATAGTTTCCTGTGATGTCTCTGTATCTGAAAAAGCCTACAGATTTCCTGCAGAAAGATTTCTTTTACCCGCGGCTGGATAAGCAAATCTGAATGTGCTTTTTTATACCGGTAGCAGATGCCTTTTATCTAGCACACAAATAACCCCAGCGTGTTTATACTGGTAACATCATTGCTATAAAAGAAACCATGTGATTTGGACTGGGGCTTCTCACCTACTTTTTCACCCAGTGTTTCATGGAATATGACGGACCAGCTCTGCCAGCTGCGGCTGTCATCATATCTCCAAGTCAGTTCAGTTTTCTAGATCTGTTTTCTCGATTTTAAGATAAGGGGTTGATCTGAGATGGTGATTTTTCAGACTGTTCCAAAATATACTGGGATGGCCATAGAAGGGAAGATGTATGTCAAAGAAACCCCTACTTTAACCAAAAGAAGTTCTTTGTTTCTTTTATATATGAGTGTATATACATATATATGTGTGTGTGTGTATATATACATATATATATGTAATGTATATAAAAGAGTGTATACACGTCTATATATGTGTGTATATATGCATATACGTATATGTATACATATATACGTGTTGAGGGATTACCCCCCCCCCAGAAAAAGAAAGGGCTCTGTTGCTTTTTTTTTTTAAAGTTTGAAAAACACTAATGTGGATACTTTTAAAGATTTTTTCTATGCTTAGTTTCTAGGAGATGACAGGAAGATTGGAAAGAAATGAAATGATGGGTAGTGATGTAATCAGCCATCCTTAGAAGTAGCAGATGCTAAACAACAATCTGTAACTAGATGCCTGGGGAGAATATAATCAATTATATGGTGGCTGCTAAAATTATAACCTGGTCTGTTGCGTTAATATGGAAGGCTGTAATCTGACTTTGTGAGTAGGGTTGAACCTGCTATAATCTTGGCAGCTACTAACAATACTGTTGAAAGAATATTTCAAGGATGGAATCTGCAAAGAGCCTAGAAAAGGAGAGAGAACAGGAGGGCTCATTCTTAATCGAGTACTATCCAAAGGAGAGGGCCCCTGACAAGAGCTAATTTGGGTGCCCTGAGAAAGCAGCTGGGTATGAGGCAGGGGTATTTCATGGTACTTTCCCAGAAAGTTAGTTGGAATCTGAAAAACCAGCCCATCCTTTTTGTTCTTACACTTTGCCTGAGAACCTTCTTGACATTCCTTTTCTTGTCATTGGGAAGATATAGCCTGGATTATAAATGAGGACATTGGAAACTTTGGGTCAGGCTCATAAGCGGTTAGAGTAGCTCAGCAGCCCAGAGCACAGTCAGCTGCTGGCATATTGATAAGAGTTTGGAGGCCAGCATTCAGCGAGTTTCCCTGGGGTGTCAACTGGCCTCCTGTTGGACCTTGCTGTGTCACTGCTGCTCATCTCCAAAACAATTCTCTGGTCATATTATGATGAAAGTAGTAATTCCTTGGTTCAAATCTGTGGTAGTAGCACATCCATTTAAATGAGTATCAAACCTGCTTTTCACCTAGTTTTGAACCTCCAAATACTTCAAAGTAACGTGCAGTTAAGATCTAAAACCCTGGGAGAAAGGTTACAGAGCAGAAATGATGGTCCTAGAAACAGCCGAGTCTTAGAACGAGGCCAGTGGTATACCCTTTTGCAGCTTGGTTAATGCTTTATCAGAACCACACACTCCCAATTTATCACTCCAAGCCTCAACTGGATCTATACTCATTAATAAAGTTAGATGTATTCAGATTTCAGGAGTATTGCAGAATACAGGGAATTGAGCTCAGGGTGAGAACTTAAATTTTCTCTGGTATCAAGACTTTAACTCAGAACCTTAGGATCATGCACCTGCCGTAGTATGCCACACTGCTCCCAAAGAAAATGTACAGTTGTATAGATGATACTGTGCTCAAATTCAGCACTTTCCCCAAAGCTGTTTTTTCCTCTTGCTATAGAAATTTGAATCTTTTAAGGGTTTTCATTATAACAGGTTATGCTGCTTTGTATAAACTGGCCTCTTGCCAGTGCTATCCAGTGGCATTTTCTGCAGAGATGGGAATGCCCTGTATCTGTGCTGTCCAGTACAGTTGCCACTAGCTACCTGTGGCCTTTGAACACTGAAAATGTAGCTAGTGTGACTAAGGAACTGGATATTAAATTAAATGTAAATAAATAAGCTCACGTGGCTAGTGGCTACCATACTGGACAGCACAGTTGCAGGCAGCTTGCCTTCAAATGATGCCTTCTCTAGTTTATTTCTATTTTCTAGAGTCTTCTAGGGGCTTAGAAGTCCTTCAAGGAGCACTTTTTTTTTTTTTTTAAGATTTTATTTATTTATTCATGAGAGACAGAGAGAGAGAGAGAGGCAGAGACACAGGCAGAGGGAGAAGCGGGCTCCATGCAGGGAGCCTGACGTGAGACTCGATCCCAGGCCTCCAGGATCACACCCTGGGCTGAAGGCGGCGCTAAACCACTGAGCCACCGGGGCTGCCCCTTCAAGGAGCACTTCATTCTTGAATCAAGTATATACAGATTGTGTCTGTTGTCCATCTGTGGTAAATGTGTGGTTCTGTGGTAAATGTGTGGTTTTTCCTTAGACCTGAAGATTTTGAGCAGTGTGTGCTGTAAACTCAAAGTAACAATCTGGTGAAATGACATACAATACGTGCGTGCATGGTGACGGTGTAGAGTAACAAGAGTTAATGTGTCCCCAGAGCAGCCTTTCCAATGATGGAAGAGTGATCTAATACGTGAGAGGGCATTGAGCTTTTGTTGCATGTAGTAATTGGGGGAAAATCAGGGATGAAAGAAAACTGCAGATTAGAGACCCCTGGACCTCTGATGATACTGCTGGGGTACCTGGGCAGAGGCAGCCACTCCTGTCTTACATACTGTCATATGGAAGGCGGTCAGATGAAATAACCTGAAATTGTGATTTCAGGAAATGCAGAGGGAAGATAACCTTAATGAGGTGGAATTTGGAAGCTTAGTCATTAGCATCACCCTGTACTTATTTATTCCCAGTAGGCATTTAAAGTTGCCAAGCTTCTTTTTAGAAGTCAGTTGTACTAATTTAAGCTCGCCCCTACTGCTGCTATTTTATATTTTCAGTCTTTGTGGCCAGCGATGCTGTACTTCCAACTTTTTACCTATTGGGATAGCATATGATGAGTTGTGTTTTATCAGGCAAGAGGGCAAATTTGTTGTTATGATTTACAATTTCAGGTGTCCAGAGGATCAATTATTGGATTTTTTCTTCTTCTTGTGATTTAATTTCAGGAAAAGGAGAAGGAATGGCAATGAAGAAGACCACCATCTTCCCCCGCAGACCAAAAGGAGTAGTAGAAACCCTGTCTTTCATGATTCCTGGGATACAGAGGTAGGAAGTGTGGTCAGAGTCTCTGTTGTTTTCATTGACTTGAGCTAAATAACCCAGTTTCTTTGTGTACTTAAAATTATTCTTCGAATAAATGAAACTGATCTTACTTGATTGCAGTGGTTTTAACTTTTTTTTGAGTCATGGCCCCTTTGAGGAAGCTGTGTACCTTTTCCCCAGCGAAGCGGTATATCTCTGCACATATTAGTACATACACACAGCCCAGAATTTGTTAGAAGTTTGATGGACTTTGGGAAGTTCATCTTTGAGCTGTCTAGTTGAATTTCAGAAACCCAGCTATTTTCTAATAGTTTATGAGCCATTAATTATTCTTAAGACAAGTATATTTTGTTGCTTTCATTTATATGTCTTTTATGAGAAGCTACATAAATGTTCAGAATAGATTATGTATACACAAAATCCTATTTTTTTTAAGCGTTACTACTTTTTTATCATGTTGTTCTAACATGTTGCAGGGTGGAGGGGAGCTAGTAGGGAGAGGGGGAAACAGCTCCTGATATTTTGGCTTCCTGAAAAGAGAGCTTTGGCAGAGTTTCTGTGCCCGCTCTAGGGACTGCCCTACAGAGGAAGGAGGCTAACATTTAAATGACACCTCCGATCATTTACATACCGGAAAATTGTGACCCTTAACACCTTGTCACCCCGACTGAGAAGCTCCTCGCTGGCAGAGATCCCTGAGCCATATAATTTAAAGCAGAACTCTGTGTATCACAGAAACTCAGCATATCACAGTTTTTGCACAACCAAAATAATTTGTATTTTAATTAATTCTTGGTAATAGGATTTGACCTATATCCAGTCTTTACCGGAAATCCAAAGTTACCCTCCCCCCCCCACAAGGGGGAAGAAATCCGTTAACTCTCACATAGGTCATACTCATGAATCTGTTATGTGGGACGGTTAATGAACAAGCACAGATTCGATCCTTCTGTGTGGAGACTTGAGTTTCTGTAACTCCTATCCCCCTTTTAACAATCGCAGGGAAAAACAAGGCTTTTTCCCTTTTTCTTGTGTTGTAAAAATGATTAATAGAAAAGCAATTGAGCTTTTGTTTAATGTGACAATTGGAGGATGAAAGAAAAGCAGAGATTAGAGGCTTCCATGAGCATCCAGTGATGAAACTGTGACAGTAATTGAGTTTCCATTATTCTTTTAGATTATAAGTCTATTAGAAGAGCGTTCAGTGATTATTTTCTCTGTATCAGTATTTCTTTACTTGTGTCTGCAAATCCTGCTAAGTGATGTTTATATTAGTTCAGAGGTACAGCCGGTCTAACTTTTTGTATTGATCATTCACCCTCTGTTTATGTCGTGATGCCTGGGAACAGGATTATAAATTGTCATTTAAAAAAAATTAGACACTTCTGATATCTTATTTTCAGTAAGACTCTTAGTAGTTTTGTTTTAATTGCCGTTTATAGAAAATGATCTTTACTCCCTTTCTAAAACCTGTGCATTGGTATCACAGAAGCAAACAATGTATTGTTAACTTCTTGGTTCATGTGTCTTGTTCTTACTTGTTCAAAGAAATGGAGTGGCTAAACCACTCTGTAATCATTAGTCTGAAAGATGGACTAGCTTGCCTTTGTTATACTTAACAGGCAGTGCAGGCACTTTTTATTTGTCTTGGTAATCTGAATTTACTGGTAGACCCCGCCTGGATGGTTATGACCATCCCATTCAGCCCTGCTGACTGACTGGTTACCAGCGCTCTGAATGTGTGGCCTCTTGTGCTCTGCTTCTCCAGGGGTGGAGTTAACAAGTAATGAGGCCAGGTCAACCGAGGGCGGGCTAGGGAAGCAAAAAGCAGAGGAAAAACTTTTAAAATGGGAAGTTAAGCCCTTAGTAATTGAATCCTCACCACTGGAATAGGTTGTCATGTTTATAGCACAAAACTATTAAGTTTAGGGGGCAGTTGACTGCTTTTTGACAATTGGGTATGAAAAGGAAAATAATAAAATGACTCATGGCAGTCATGTAATTTATGTAATCGAATGTTAATTTATGTAATCGAATGTTAATGAAAATGTTATTTTTTAATTCTAAATTAGGGCCAATGAGGTGAGTTTCCTAAAGCCTAACTCAGTGAAGAGAAACTGTTTCTTGTGTCTTTCCTGAAATACTTAAGTCATTTTAGAATTCTTTTGCATGTGCCTTGAAGAACTTTTGTTCGGGAGAAGTTTGCTTTAAATCTGAGATAATTAAGGTTGCCTTTTTTTTTTTTTTTTTTTATAATTTCCAAAAGTTATATTTTTCTCCTAACTGTAATAATACTGCCACATACCAGGAAATTAAGTGTGTAAGGTGTTTGAATTATGTATGCCACAAGTAAATCACAATTATCTATAAAATGGAAATAGTAAATATCTCTTCCTAGATACCACGAAGGTGAAGAATATGAACTGACTTGGCAGATGAGTTATATAAAGAGAAACTTTTAATCTACTTGTGCATTTTCTTCCTGTTATTTTTGTAGGTGGTACTATCTCTCCTTTTCAGGTGGGAAAACTGGAGCATAGAAAAGTAAAGTGGTTTGCCTAAAGATGCACAACTAATTAGAGGCAGGGTTGGTGAGCCCAGAGCTTGGCTGGTGAGCTCTCTGCTCTTGACCATGGTATGTGCCGTCTCCCAGAATACAGGCCGGAAGTTCTGAGAGATTTTGCTAAATATATCCAGAGGCAGCCAGGTCCTAGACTTCTCTCAAATCATAGGAGCAGAGAAAAAGAATTTTCTTGCTCCTGTAGCTGGAAAATATTTTTTCCAAATAAATGCTATGATACAGTATTAGCTTGAAAGCAATTTTAGATCTCCAGCTAGAAAAAGGGAAGAAATTGGGGTCTAAGGTTATTTTCAAAACTTTAATTGGTGTTTGAAACAAAGGCCTTAAATTTTAACTCCAATGACTTAGATTTAATGATTTGTGAGCCTTAGGATACTATTTTAAAGTTGAGATATAATTTACTGGTATGGGAACAAACTTTTTTGTAACACCAGGCTAGATGAATCGTGGTAGTTAACAGGTAAGTCAGGCTCATTTTTCTCTTCATTGAGCAAAAAGTGAAATCATTTATCAATCTGTGTCTTCCTATTGGGTCTTGCACAAAGGCACATTCCTGATCTTGGACAGTTATTTGGACGGGTAAAAACTAGCTGGATTTAACTTTAATTTGTTCTCTAGGGGTGGCCTTATTGGTTTGAATTTTATCTCAATTTGTAGTAGAGGAATGCTCTTTGCTTTAAGCTTTAATATTTTTATTTTTAATTTTATTGGTTCATGAGACACAGAGAAGCAGAGACATAGGCAGAGGGAGAAGCAGGCTCCATGCAGGGAGCCCGATGTGGGACTTGATCTGGGTCTCTGGGATCACACCCTGAGCCAAAGGCAGAGCCACCCAGGCGTCCCTCAGCTTTAATATTTTAATCTACAAATTACCTTAGATGTTTCCACGGAAATGTGGCTTTGGTTACATAGGTGAATGCCTTAAAAAAGGTGCTGCTACCTGGGTAAATAAAAGCAGAACATTTTTTAAATGCAGAGGCCTCAGTTTGGAGGGTTGTTTTTGAAAGATACTTAACCTACCAAGACCATTAAAATTTTTCAGATCACTACAAAGTAACAAGGAAAGAGAAAACACAGAGAACAAACAAGTGGCTTGACCTTAGCAGCCTCTGCCCTTTATTCCCCCCCTCCTCTTTTGGGTCTCTACTGGAAGGGGAAAGTTTTCATGTTTAACCCCAAAATCTTAAGGGGGTATTCTTAGTGTGAGTGCAGAGACCTGACTGAAAAATAACAACCAGGGGGACCCATGTGTCATTACAATCAGGGTTCTCTAGACCCATTTGTCTTAACTGATAAGAATTAGCTGAATATTAGGTGGTTTTTTTTAATAGTGTGGATTTAGATGACAATGGGAATGGTTAATATAATTTTTCTAAAAGTATCTTAAGGCTCTTAGTTTTTGCCCTTTCTCATCTTCAGTCTGTTGGGAGGGTAGGAGGTACATCCCAAGGGACAGAAGTGTTTTTGGTGAAACTGTTAGGGTGTGTGTTGTGTTTAAAAACCTTGTAGCAAATGAACTCTGAAATTAACTTCTAAAACAGTCTGTTCAAAGTAGAGGAACGGGCCTTTCCAAAATTAGTCTGATTTTTAGCATACGTTTTAAGAAACTTTGCTCGGGCGTAAGTCCCTGAAGTGTGAGTAATACATTGCTTCAGCCCACAGCATAAAAAGCTGCACCAGGCAGTTTCTTACTGACACTGAATGTTAAGTTTGTTAAGTAACGAGTATATGTACACACGTGTTTTTCTACAGGTTAGGACTATTTTTGGCCTGTTGAAATTTAAATAAAATGAAGGGATAGTAGAGCAGTCTAGGTAGGAAGGAACTTAACATTGTGTGGTCCTACTTCATCTTGTAAGGGAAACTGAGACACCGAAAGGATAGGCTCTTTACTCAGGGATGCAGAAGAGCAACCACCTGCACTGTCTTTCCTTGCACAGTTAGAAAGTGGTTTTAATTAGCCCACGGAATTCATTTGGAATCTTACCGCCTCGCTGATAATAGCAGACTTGGAGCTTTCTTAAATCATTGGGCACTTTGGAAGCACAGAACTTTCCGTTAGATGCTCTGACAGACTTGGCAGGGATCATCTCTTGCACGTACTCCAAACTCTACAGTGGACTTAGAAGGCACTTCATCATGACCCCAGGAAGGGCGTGTGTGCGATGAGCCAGAGTTGTTTGGTCTCTTGAGGCTCATGTAAATGGAAAAGCACCAGTGAATGGGGGAGATGGAGGCGATGAGAAGCTGGGATTTTAAAGAAAATCAAATACGCTGCCAGTCTGCTTTTCCAATTAAGAAGAGAAAGTGTGCAGCCCTAGGTAATAAATAGACACATATTCTGGTTCTCCTTTTATGAAGCAGAGGGACTCCGTAATTAATATTCCTGCCTGGAGGGCCTTCTAAAGATCATTAGCATGAGTGGTCTTTAGAGTTGTTTTGTTTCTACCATGGGCATCACATCCCGGGCTGTCTCTTAAACTGACTTCGCCCCCTGGGAAGATGGAGCTGGGTGGAGGGGAGGCCGAGCTGAGGGGCCGAGAGTTCTTGACCTCTGCTCTAGAATTTCGGTCCTGTGGGGACGGAGAACCTGAGCTCCCTAGCATGCCTTGCCTCAGGGTCAGGATTTATATAACACACGCTCTTCCTTCTGCTGCGGGAGGTGCCCCTCTGCCTTCTGTGTCGGCTCTATTTCCTGGCGAGGCCCCTCAGCGCCCCCCCAGTATGCCTCCCTTCTCTCTCCACCCTGCCCGTGCTCCGGCTTTCTTCCTCTTCCCCAGTGGCTGGATGGCGCTGTTCCATCTGTCTTCCCTCCTCCGCTCCTTCCCTCTGGACCCCAGTTTCCTTCCCAACACCCCTGAACCGTTCCTCAAGGCTCACCGGTGCTCTTTGCATTCAGCAGACGCGTACTGAGCACCTAGTACTTTGCCAGCTCGGTTGTCTCCCCTTGGCCTGTGATGCACCCCTTTGATCGACATTGCCTGCCGCAGGCCTCCCGCGGGCCTGCTCTCCTGCTCGAGGCGCAGAACCCTCTTCCTGCGTGGAGATCTGAGCAGGTCTTCTGTGCAGACTTCAGGGCACTTGGTCATCGAGCCATACCCGCTCATGGATAGTTCATCTGACCGACTGCTGGAGTGGCCCGCCACGGCCCGCCCTTAGCTTTACCTCCCCAAACACTCCTTCCTCCTGGTTTTGCTCTCCTTGTGCTCCCAGTTTGTCACATCCCGCTTGCTGAAACTCTTCCTCAATCTTCTAGGCCCAGTTCAAGCACATTTCATCTTAAGGGAGGCTCTCCTAGTTCTTTGAGCTCCTGGTGCTAGCTTCCTGTCACCAGAGTAGCAGTGATGGCATGATCGTGATCCGTGGCTGTATCGCCACCATATTCTTGGCCAAGCCCCCAGCACATTCTCGTTGAATTCATCCTAGTCAAGATGCCATCTTGTACACAGCAGGCACATGAGCATTTGTGTGGACAGAATAATCTGCGTACTCGGGCCAGGTTTTCCAGAGCCATCTGGGGCACTGGCATGTGCACTTTTTAAAAAAAAAAGCCCACAGGTGATTCCTGAATAGACTGACCTGTGGTGGTTCTCGGTCCTGCCCTGACATCTGCGCTTGGAGACTTCATAAGCGCTTAAGCTAACCAGGTGTCCTCGTTTTGCACGCACTTCTCCCCTGGGTTGTGATTTGCCTTGCCTTGGCTTGTCTAGAGGGATCCTGTTGGTCGGAATCGGCATAAATGTAACTTTATTGTGCTTGTACACATGGATGTGCGAGGGGTTTTTATTTCATGGAGCGTGACCTTATCTCTTTTGGTTTGTAATATAAATCTGTCCTGCAAGTACCTGGTTCGGATGTCAGCACGAAGCCTAAACTGAAAATTCAGAGGAAAGAGGTAGAGCTCTGCAACTGCCCACTGGGACAGTGTGTGCTGAGTGGTCTCCTGAGGTGCAGGGGATGGGGTTTGAGGACTCTTTCTTAGTCCCAAAGTCTGATAAAGGAATTCTTAAGAACGATATTAGTAACAAGGTAAAACTTGTCTTAGTTTAGCAGTTGTAATTTTGAAACTGTACTGTAAAGGAGCGCCCTCTCCCAAGCAGTTTGGCTCCACGGAGTGGGGAAAATACGATTTCTTTTTTTATCTCAGGTTTTTTGGTTTTACTCATAAAACGATTGTCTTCTGTGCAGATCTTAAAACGTTGACAGAGACTTATTTCTTAGTCTTAGGGTTGGGAGGAAATAATGGTTTTCCTTTGTCCTATAAAGTAGACCTGGGTGACAGTGTTCATATCTAGTACAGTAACTTCCCCATTTTTTTTGACCCTGTCCCATAGAAATGTTTTGTGACCCAGCACATACCAAATGTATTCATGAGCAATAAAACAAGGTTCTCAGTACAGTTACCCTTTTCAGTGTTCTGCTGTTGTTTTTTTTTTTTTTTTTAATGCTGGCTGCTGATGGGTTTCCCCTTCAGTTTCAAAACCCCTGGTTCATCCCTAGAGGGTGAGATACTCCTGAAAGCCTCCCTGGTGGTGAGAAGACTTTGTTGCAGGTGGCAGAAGATAGAAACCAAAACATCTTTGAAAGGTGTTTTGCTTTTACCTTTGAGGACAGCAGTACGTAGGTAATAACATTTTGTAAATGTGAAAAGAAGAGATGAGGCGTGTTTACCCTGATTCCTGGATTCTAGATAGACTCTTTTTATTAGTTTATAGGTAGCATTGGTCTGCTCAATGCAAGTAAATGTAACTGTGAAGGAGTTTCAGAGGCTGTTACAGGAGGCAAATAGTTTTCTGCAGATCCCACTGACAGTATCAATATGGTTTTTAAGTCTCGGTCTTGAGGTCAGAAGTACCTGAAGATCTCTCACTGTTTGGTAGCAATGTTCTTTATTCTCTTAATTGTGAAGCAGTTTTCTTTCCACAGAAATCTTTTTTTTGTGGAAGCTAATGGAAGGTCCAAATTCTAAATATTCTGGCACATATATCCTTCTAGACTGTTTTTGGCGTACATATATGTCTGTCTACACTAAAGAAAAACATTTAAAAAAAGCAGCTGGCATACTGTACATGTAGTTTTGTAACCTGTAAAAAAATGTTGAAGACTTCTTTCTCGGTGTGTATATATGCATTATCATTATTGTTAGTAGCTGAGTAGAATTTCATTGTTAACAATTATAATTCACAGAGTCTAGTTTATATACACGTTACGATAGAACTCGTTTCCCTATTGTTAGATATGTAGGTGGCTCACACTTATTTTGCTGTTAAAAACAAAGCCACATTAAACATTCGTGGACCTGTCTTTATAAAGTTGGTATAAACCACGTCTTTACATGAGGTTTTTAAAATGAACTAGAAATCACAGATGTCTTTTCACGGTATTGTACAGAAATCTCTTCAAACCTGTTTATTTTGAAGAACTTTAACCTTTTCTCAGAATAGTGTCACCTTTGCTATTATAGTGTGAAATAAAATTTGAGATGGAAACTTGACTTCCTAGAAACTGATTCTAGTTCTTGCCTTAATTTTCAGACAGTACCTGTAACGAAAAACAGTACAGAAAACAGACTAAGAGGAAACAAAGTGTTCTGCGCGGTGGGTTTCTTACCTAGTGTAGTAGCTGACTCATTAACTATTCACATTACTGGGTGCAGGAGAGCTGCACATCTGGGCTGTTACCTTCTAGGTTACAAGAGGCTTTTGTGGAGAAGTTTTTGGTTTTGAGTTATATTTGACTTAAGTCTTTAAGTACTTTTTTTTTTTTTTTTTAAGATTATTTATTTACCTGAGAGAGAATGAGCCTGGGGGAGGGGAGTGGGAGAGGAAAAGGGAGAAGCAGACTCCCCATTGAGCAGGCTAGATCCCAGGACTCTGGGATCAGGACCTGAGCCAAAGGCAGCCGCTTAACTGACTGAGCCATCCAGGTGCCCCAGTCTTTGCTGCTGCAGCTAACTCTGCCATCTGACTCCATTCAGCCCGTTATAATGCTTTTCATGTTTGTGGGGGTTTTTTTTGCAGAAAGACAGATTGTCTCTTACCGTCTGTGGGCAATGGGATATGTGACCTGTTAAGTAGCTCCAGATGACATATGGACCATGATGATCCTTCCTTTAAGTCTTATTAAGAATGGATATCCTTCATGGACATTGCTTTCTTGGCTGTTTGTTATGTTTCTGTACATATCATTAGGTACAACTTTTGATCAAAAATGGATAAGCTAGTATTTTAAAAATCACTTTTAAATGATCTATCTGGAAACATTAATACATTTATTTTTATTTTTTAAAGATTTTATTTATTCATGAGAGACAGAGAGAGAGGGAGGGAGGGAGGGAAGGAGGGAGGCAGAGACACAGGCAGAGGGAGAAGCAGGCTCCACGCAGGGAACCTGATGTGGGACTCGATCCTGGGACTCCAGGATCACACCCTGAGCCAAAAGCAGACACTTAACCGCTGAGCTACCCAGGTGTCCCTATATATTTATTTTTATAGCAAAAATACAGAATAACCACATTGCAAGAATGTTCTAGTGTAGGGTAGGAAAAAAAAAAAAGAAGCAACTGTAATCCCTCCATTTTAACACGACTACTATGGCTAGTTCTTTTCCAGTCTTTTTTTCTTACATGTAATTTTACGTCGTTGTATGCAGACTTTCCAAAACCAATGTCTTTGTGTAAGGAAGGGTGTGTGAATTAGATAGATCCAAGGGCTAAGTTAAGAAAAGTGTACGCCAGATCATCAATTACTAGAACTTTAACTTTTCTCATGGATTGATTCTTTGTACGGTATTGGATTGAGTTGTGAATGGAGGAAGGGTACTGCTAATCATGTATTTGAAATACAATACTTAAATGGTAAAATACCAAAATTCTTAAATAAGATTCTTACCATTGCCTTCCCTTTTGGGAACCCTAGTTCTTAGGGATTTCTGCGTAGCTTCTTAAGACAACTAAGACACCAAATCATATTTGTTACATTAAAAAAATTAGGCACACACATTTATCAAACTGTAAAATTGCTAGTGTAACTTTATAAGAAGTATGTTGTAGTCTTTCAAGATAAGTGTTCTGCATTCAGAGAATACCATTTTGTGTCCATGAGATAACGAAATTGTCAGACTTTTTAAAACTTTTGCCCAAGAAGCTGTTTTATCTGTTTTTTTTTTTTAAAGATTTTATTTATGAGACACGCACAGAGAGAGAGAGAGAGGCAGAGACTCAGGGACACAGGCAGAGAAGCAGGCTCCATGCAGGAAGCCCGATGTGGGACTCGATCCCCGGTCTCCAGGATGAGGCCCTGGGTTGAAGGCAGCGCTAAACCACTGAGCCACCTGGGCTGCCCCTGTTTTATGTGTTAATGACACTTATGCCCTATACCAGGGATGAATACTTTCCCTTGGAGGCTGAGAACTTCCTCCTTGATTAGTTGGAGATTATTGGGATGAATGATGAAAGCAGGTAGAGAAGATGTGGAAAGGAATGAAGATGTAGTTGAGGGGCTTTGGGGTCAGGCCTGCACTTGATATGGACCCTGCCGCTTCCTGGGGATGTGATGGGGATCATAATCCCATGCAACCTCACTTGGCAGTCAGGACAGAACGAAATACCTTAGGTGAAAGCTCCACTGTATGTTTTGATGCTGGTACTCCTCAATCCAAATAGGAAGAATGCTCTTACATGGGGTATTATGAATGAGACCACAGCGACGTTCTTAAGAAACCCAGCAGCCTAACGGTGGTCCTGTTTTGTTTTTCCTTCCAGTCTTCAAGCAGTGATAGTGGTGGGAGCAGCAGCAGCAGCAGCAGCAGCATCAACAGCCCGGACAGGGCAGGCGGGCCGGAGAGCAGCTTGAACCACATGGCTGCTGGGTCCGGCCCTCACACCCCTCAGCCTGTTCCCGAGCAGTCCGCACTGTGCCAAGGCCCTTACTTCCACATCAACCAGACCCTGAAGGAGGCCCACTTTCATAGCCTACAGCACCGAGGACGGCCTCCAACATGATGTGCCGGCAGTTTCTTGCCTTCTGTGAAGGGACAGCGCTGTGCAGATTTGATATTTCAACTTATGATGTTTTAAAAAATTGCACAAAAATATGCCTGTTGGCTTTTCAGTCTATATTTGAAATAACAGGTTAACAGGCAGTTGTTTACTTGTGGTTTTGCTGCACTATTGCAATTTCAAAGGGGCTTTGAAGCAATTTTTTATAGGATTCTTTTGAGGGTGGGTATCGAATCCATGTCAAGGTAATGGTATGAGGAAATCTCATCTGCGTGTTGAATCCATAGTTTGTCCAGTTCAGATTGATTTCCAAATCTGTCAATTAGAAATTCTACTTTATGTATAAAAAGGCCTTTTAAAAATGCGGGATCTTCAATTTTTTAAATTCAATAAACTAGTGAAGAGTATCTAGTTTCCATGAAAAAAACCTAAGTTGTTTTCCAAAATATAGAAAGCTTGATTCAGTCTTGCACTGAACTTAATTGCCATACTACCTCTTAGTATGTAGATGTCCTGTTGAAAGTACTCTCTCCTCCGTAACAGGAGAACAATCAGATCCAAGTTAGACTGTGTCAGTGAAGCAGCCTTGCTAATAACCGTCTTCTCTCTTTGTTATATATTTGTATCTCCAGAGAGAATGTCTTTCAGACTTGTATACCCAGCTCACTTCCGCTACCGTTATTCCTCCAAAGCCTCCATCTCAGACTTAGGAAACACGGCACAGTTCTGACAGTCAAGTACGTAATGACCTTTTGTCTCACTCACAGACTTGTTTTACCAGCAGCTTCCGAAATCTCGCTGGGAACCCACCTTGGGGTTCAAGAATTAAGGCGCTGAGGAATGCTGACTGTGAGCTATCTGAACTGCTGTCTCACATCACAAGTATTGTGAAACTGTTGGACAAGGATTCACTGTATACTTAAAGTAGTCCCTGACAGTAATGGGTGGGGGGGGGTGGGGGGAGCCATGTTTCCACTGCTGCAACTGGAAAGACTGGTGTGGGTTAGAAACAAACAAGCAGAGACACCGGTAGAAGAAATGACGTAGTATTTATTTAGAGAGAGACGGATACGTTCCCATGTTATTTAGTCATACTAGAGAGCCAACCTAGCTTGAATAATGAAGGCGTAGATGCGTCTTCTTCCTCACTGACCAGCTGTCTGAACAAGGAGCCAGGATGCGTTGGGTCACCTGCTCGGGAGAGTGCCGGGGGGACAACCTGCCATGCATGTAGAGGAAAGTGCCTTAGAGTCTACCCAAATCCTCCTGCCTGCTCACACCCTCCACTCCACTTGGAGTCCACACAGCACACACAAGCAGATCTGAGAAGCACGGATAGCTCTAGTCAGGGGACTTTGCTCTGTGGAGACCAGCAAAGGATCTAGGGGACAAAATGAGATCTGATGTGATAGAACTAACATCTGAAGATAAGGACTATCGTAGGAAAAGGGTAAACACAGGGACCTCCTTTCCGTGGTCTGAGCCTTTACTATAGACAGAACTTACAGGTTGGTTACTTGTAGGAGATCGAGAGTTCTGGGGCAAGTGCCAGCTCAGGTCCCAGCTTTCAGAGGGGAGGGCTTGGGCTTTTCACTACCGCCTCCCAAGTGTTAACAGCCAGATGTTTAAGGAGAATTTTGGTCTTACTGGGTTTGATGGCACGGAAGGTGGAAAGGACACGTTGCTAATATTTTTGTCCAGCAAGAAAGCAACAGAACTAAATGCCAGAAGAAGACAAGCTGTTTGGGCTCAAACACACGTGTACACAACACAATTCAGAAATACCCAGGAGGACTCCTGCGGGCTTAATGGATGGCAGTCTACTGAAACAAAATGTGTATTAAGAAGAAAATGTCAAACTTGAGAAGCAAATTCCCTTTTATTTCCCACCCCAACTGCAAGAAATGGAAGATGAAACCACCACCAGAACAAAAGTTCTTTCCAAATAAGTACAGTCGTAGTACTACTGGGTTAGCGGTTAACTTCTTTCACCCTACAAACAAATCATCTCCATCCTGTCCTGCTTTGTTTTCTACAGCGTTGGCAGCCTGAGATGACGTTTCTATTATGAGGCTATTAATAACGTAAATGGGCATCTTTTAAAACTTCTCGCAGCTCAAGCTAGTGAAACCTTGTACTTCTATATTGCGCCGCCATTAAAAGCAGCATTAGTGCATTTTGTCATTCAGTTCTTTATCGATTATTTGAAGGGGAGTGAATCAGGTGGTTTGGCGGGAGACGGGGATAGGATCGATGGGGGTGAACCCCCGGCTCTCTGCACTAACCTGGGCTTTTGTTTCCATACTTCTGCTGGTTGATTTGGCCTTTCGGGTACTTGTCATGCTCAGTGGAAGAAGTCCAAACCTCCAAGACAAGATGCAGAATTTCAGGGGCATGAACAGGAAGTATCAGATAGGCCTCAGCAAAAGCATTTTGGTATCATTACCTGATCTGACTCGATGCCAGGGGCAGTATATTATGGGGTTCTTGGGAGTTGAATGTGCAGCTCCTGGGAGTGAAATGATTCTCTGTCCCAGTGACCAATCCAAATAGAACCTGACAGACAGGAAATGGGGGACAGTAACAGGCTAGGTTTGTCCCTGTCTAGCGAAAAGAGAAAATCACTTCTCTTGCTAGTAATCAAGCTCTACTTTATTTCTCACCATCCTTTTGGGGAATGTTGCTTGCAGTGTGTTCATGCTTCAAAATTTCCTTTGTCATTGCCCCCAGGTCAGAATCTGAGTCACATCACTTTTATTTTATTCCCGAGGCCTTGATAAAACCTTAGTAATCCTTATCTACAACTGTAGAGGGGTGAGATCACGGTTGCCTCTGCAGTGAGACTTTATCTAATCCTCTTTCAGCCCTTACTACTATGGTGAGCTATTTATGTCCCCCCTGCTCCTGACACTGCCCCCAGGATTACCAAGTGCTGGAGCCTATAGCTCTGCACACAAACTGAGCATGTTTCTCACGTGACTTACAGAAGTTCGTTGCACTAGGCGATTAAGGTTGCTGTTGAGGTGTGGTGTGAAAACATCCAGGTCAAACGGGTCAATGAGTGCTTCCAGATAGTCAGCCACTTTCTCAATTCTGAAAAGAGGATTATGATTAGTCTCCACGCTTTTTAGGTCAAAAACCAACCTTACGGCATTTCAGTGCTAAAGAAACTCCGTATTTGGATTTATTCTTAATTCCTGGCTTGGTACCACTTGTCACTGCCCATCGTGCTTAAGTAATCAAGAGCTTTAGCCTGCTAAGATGTCGGAGTGAAGTCCATTCCTTCCTCATGTTGTTAGGGACAGTGCCAGAGGCTCAAATTATACCCAGGAGTTGGTAGGCTGACTCACAAGAGAGAGGATTGAGATTCCACCTACCACACTCCACCACGGCATTTATCCAGCAGGTGGCCACTATTGATCGAGCTGGTAATATGAGCACTTCCTGGTTAAAGCTAACCGCTAACACACAAGGAGAGGCTGTTTTGTGGCTTTCTGGAAGAGGGGCTGTGTGTGCTTGGGGGAGGCAGCACGGGGCAGAGCCTAGGTGGGTTGAGCATACCTGGAGTCCTGTTTGCTGCGGCCACTTTTCACCTCCTCAGTCCTGGCTGTCAGAACAATGTTGAGATAACGCAGATCATAAAGCAGTTGCAGGGCCCGATTCTGGGTCATCGGGAAGGCACCTTCTTTCTGTAAATGAATTTCCCATCCACACCCTTGAAGGGAGGTGATTTGTAACAGGAACAAAATCAACAACTTTATGCTCTGAGTTACAGCTTGTTGCTTCAGAAGCAGCAGCTTTGTATACTCATGAAGGGCGGTTTGATGTCACAATGACAAAAAGATCGGGTTATACTCAAAACTTTGTCTTAAACCAAACTTAAAAACCTTACAATAGAGGCCTCGGGTGCTAGACTGCCCTTTTTAGAAGAAAAAAGCTCAAGTGAAGGAGAGGCATTCTGAGCAGCTCAGGAGAGGAGACTTCCTCTAATTCTTTCCCAAATCCAGAGTTGGTTCCCATCTTAAAGATGTCACTAATGAAACGGGAACATCCAAGGGCAGAACACTTTGGGAAAGGGGTGAGGGGAGTGGAGGGCTGGGAGGCAGGAGCTCCCTTAGGTAAGTGCCTGTGTGCCACACACTGCACTGGGCATGGTCCACCCCCCACCCCGCCCAAGCAGTTCTCCAAGTGACCACACTTGACCCTGGAGAAACTGAGACAGCTTCACGTTATGCCCAAAGCCACAGCATGCTCGTGGTAGTGCTGGGGTGGGACACCAGGCCTTCTCCCCTTCCCGTGCAACTGCCTTTTAGTGCAGACCTACTCGATCCTTGAGAAGGGGCAGGATGACCTCGCAGGGCGGGAAGCCTACCGATTAGCCTGCACTGAGTATAGACACTTGGAATCCTCTATGGGAACTGCCCAAACCCAAGGGAAAAAAACTCAGGTTTTTCTGTTTTTAGTGGGGAAAAAATTCAAACACCTACCTTCACATGTTTTTCTTCTGCAAGTTTCTCATAGGCAGCCACCACTTGGACCATACAGCTTTTCAGCATTTCTTGCAGTGTCACTTTTGGCAAAGCGTGACCTCCAACCCGATTAATTTCCTGGCAAAGGCTAAACAGGAAGGACTGGACGTACCAGGATGGCTAAAAGAACAAAGGAAGGTTGAGTCACCAACTTGTGCCAGTTGAATGAGACGTTGTAAAAGTGGGTCCACTTCTCCTTACTAGGCTCATGCACCAGGACCTGGACCTCCCCAGGCAGGCCCCCACAGCAGTCCAGTTAACAGAAGTGACCACTGCCATCACTGGTTCAGTGGCTGGGGGTGACCTGGCAGGTGACACTGTGCTCTATGCTTTTGTCACTTTGGGGTGAGCAACTCTCCAGTGAGCAGAGGCCGGGTTACACAAGGCAATAATCACTAGCTGACTTCTTGAACAGTCCACTACCTACTTGGCCCTGTGTCTACTCTACCCCCACGGTAGAAAATCATGAATTTGGCTTTTGGCTCTTCCTCAGAAGCTGTGTATTGGCTGATTTTCTCACCTCTTTCCTCTCTGCAGTGGGCTATCTGGTCTGGTCCAGCCCCTGGGCACTCTGATGGGTGCATCTGCTCACCTGTATAGGGAGTCGGATTGTGGATGTGACGCTGCTGCCAGACTCCGCTTCCTCTTGAATTTCTAGTTCATCCCAGCTGGTGGCTGTGGCCAGGACTGAGCCAGCATCATCTAAAAGTAACGACTGGGTGAATCCATGAGCCAAAACCTGGTAATAAAAGGCAAATATCCAGTAGGCCACTTAGCTTCTTTATAGAGGGTTTCAAACTGCCTGAGTAATCTTGAGCCAAGATTCTGCTGCGTGGGTCATGTGCGGGGTAGCAAGTGGAAATGTCATCTTCCTGGACCAATGACATACGTCAGCAATGGGACTTTTGTGGTCACTACCTTATAATGTCAGGGCCACCCCTAAAGGCACCGGGGGAGACCATAGGGAATATGCCATTCAGGTGGAAGAGCAGGAAAGCTAGACCCCTGTCCAGGGAGGTCTTTCATTCTTATCTGGTGGAAGGACAAAACCCCAGAGTTTCTGTCTGTAAGATCTAGGCTAAACCTTTGAATGGAAAAATTTTTACATTTGTGCTATCTCCTTATCACAGAAAAATGAAGGTAATTGCACGAAATAAGAACTGTTATTCCCTTACTATGAAAAGACCTCCCTGAGGTTGGCCAGCCTGGAACATGGCAGAAGGGAGACAGAACGGGGACTGCCCCGTGAGCTCGGGAAGACCACGTGTACTGTCCCTCACCTTCACAACTGCTGAGCTCCAGACGCGGTAGCCCATCACGCTCTGCTGGAGGAGGAGCTCCTTAACTTCCTGCCACTTGGCCTGCATAGGAATTACTTCCCGCGTTTTCCCCTTTCCCTGTTTTTTCAGAGCCCTAGGATCCCTTGCTGGTTTCTCAGAGCTCCCTGACCTTCCCAAGATGCACTGCTTCAGATGGGGACATAGTTCTCCCAGTGACTGGCAGAGTCTGGCCATGAAAAGGACCGCATGCAACTTGACACCGTTGAGGACATCCTGCTGCCCTTGCACAACCTGTTCGATGCTTTGCAGCTCTGCCTGGATGCAGTCTGTGATGTACTTGATGCACACCATGGAGTGAGTCTGCAGCATCTCCTGCACTGTCCCGGCATCTGCGTACCTGTCAAAGGCACAGCTCTTGGCCTGCCCGGGGAAGACATCTTTGGGCAGGGGTGAGTCATCAGAGGGAAGGTAAGCCAGGAGATCATCCAGTTTCACCTTCAGTTTAGAATCGAGGGCAGAGCAGAAGTTCTGGACACAAGGGCTAATGGCCTGTGCTTTCATGGAGAGCCCACTGCTGGCAAACTGCCCCCGGTGCGCTACGCTAACCCAGGCAGCATCAGGAGGCAGGTCGTGGGGGCTCTCGGACCAGAGGAAGAGAGACATGTTGTGCTCAAAGTGGATGTGCTTATTTGAAGTGGAGTTGCTGGTGGTGTTCTCAAGCTCCTGCAGGGCTGAAATGAGGAGTTCCTTGGAGCTAGTGGAGATGGAGTCAAAGCCTTCTTTTGTCAGAGTCTGAAAGAAAGCAAGAGAAGAATTCCAGTCACGACTCCTGTCAGGAAGTCTCAAGGCAACAGCACCCAGTGGCAGTCCACCCTAGCACTCTGCACGTTTTGCAGCATGCTCAAGAAGTTGACAGAGAACAGAGTCATCACTGATGGCCAGGGACACGTTCCTGACCACCTGACAGAGACCTGGTCTCTTTCTGCATCAGAGCCAGGATCTCTGTTCATGTCTATGGCTTGCTATCCCGAAAAGCCATCCCTGAGTCTGTGAGCTGAGAGAGTACACTCAGGAAGGAACAGAAGTCCATCCAGTCAAAAGATCATACCAGGATTGGCCAGAAAACAACTGGACTATGTGATCTCCTCACCTGTAATCGGTCAAGGAACAGCTGCTGCATCAAATCCTCCCAGAACAAGAGCGGCTTCTCTAGAAGCCGCTGACATATCACATCCCAGCTGTGATTGGTGGATTCATTGGTAAGTAATTCCCACATAGCATCTCGGATACCTGCAAGACCTTTCATGCTCTTCACATACAAAAGCAGGTTGGTGATCCCATTTTTAATGTCTTCATTACACCTGCAAAAAAATCATTTTTCTTAGGCCTTATTAAAATTCATGGTTTTCACATGTTTATTAGGAAAAACAGTAGGACTCCATATGAAAAACTCTTACCTGGGTCCCAATATAAACATTTATCTCTCTGAGTGTTTTTTTTTTTAAGATTTTATTTATTCATCAAAGATAGAGAGAGGCAGAGACATAGGCAGAGGGAAAAGCAGGCTCCCTGAGGGGGGCCTGATGCAGGACTTGATCCTAGGACCTTGAGATCATGACCTGAACCGAAGGCAGACGCTCAGCCACTGAGCCACCCAGGTGCCCCATCTCAGTATGTATAAATATATATAAACACAGCATTTCTGCCTAGATTTGGGGGCGGGGTCCCTACCCTTACCTCCCTGAAGGAACTATTTGGAAGGAAGTTTAGAGTCTCCTAAAACGGCTTCAAAACCCACCGGTTTAAATAAAAGTTTAGGAGTGACAAAACTCTTACATAGAATTTTAAATCCCATAGGTTATATTTAAAAGGCAATTCCCTCTTGGTTCTCCCACAATGGGGGCTACCCACCACGAAGGCAGTGACCAGTGGCTGAAGGAATGACTAGCATGACCCAGCAGGCAGCAGGCAGAGCATTATCCAGAAGATCAGGCCTCTCCCTCATTCCTCAGTGGCCTCATTGGCCCTTGTGTGGCTACACAGGTGGTCCCTGCCAGCCTCAGGAAAGTTCTGGCTACTTACATGTGGATCCATTTCTGCAGGGTGTCTTTCAGGTATTCCTGGCTGATGGGCTGCGCGAGTGTTCGGAGAGCTGGCTGGAACTGGACGATGGATGCTGGCAGGTATTTGAACCAGCTGCAGAGCTTCATCTCCTCTTGTAGAACGCCAGCGCCCTTTCCTAAGAGAAGGCCAAGTGACAAGTAATTGGGGCCATCCTTTGGATGTCATATTAAAAAGGACTGAGAGACAACTTCCAAAAATCATCTCGTATTCTCCTAGGCAGGTCAGACTGGACATCTGAAGTAGAGGGAAAAGGAAAGTAGAGGATGTACGCTCATCTGGGTGCTGGCAGCTTCCTGCCAACTCTGGGCACCATATTGGTTGAGAAGGTGAAAGACAGGGAGGGAGAGGATGGGGCGGGGCAGGGGGAGAAAGTATTACTAAGCACCGTGCTGCTCTTCAGGCTGTAAAAGCGGAACTTAAATTGTCACAAAGAGAAGATGATAGTTTCCCTTTCTTCACCATCCTCTGACCAACAGCTAAGGAACAGCTGTTCCAACCTGGAACAGCTAAGGAAACAATGGAAGACCACTCATCCTAATCGGTGAGTTGTAGCTCTTCAGAGGTGACTTCCCAAGGACACAGGCATCTGTGGGGTGACTCGGGGGAAGCCCCTGCATGGTATTCTGTGCGTGAACCCTCCAGAGCTTGAAACACAGGGGTCTTTCTAAGGTCCCTTGTACTTGTTGTTCAGAGTCACAACAAATGAGCCCGTACTCACCTTTCATAAAGGGGGTAAAGCATTAAGTGGAAGCACCTAGAGGGAAGCCAGGGCATAAGGAAGAGGCACCCTAGTTGGAAGATAAAGTAACACCAAGAAAGACTACGTAACACACACACACCTTCTCTGAAAATGACCACGTGGCTGTCCCCACATTCTTCTTGTTTCCCTTCTATCTTTGGCTGTGTCGCCTCCACCCGACCTAAGTCCTGGCGTCCTCTGTTATCCTCTCTCCTTCCTGATGACATCACCCATCCCCACAGCTTGACACAATAGCCCTATGCACAGATGTGAGTCCAGCCAGCCCTCTTACTCCTCTGTTCTGGAACCACAGTCACCTGCCCACTCCACATTCCCGTTCCAAGGGCTCAATCGTCTCCAAAGCAATATTTTCAAGAGTGAACTCACTGTCAGCCCTTTCAAACCAGTTCATTTTCTAGTAAACTTGGACACCCTCTTTCCACACTCTCCACAGCCAATCCACCAAATCCCCTGCTAAACAGATGTCCAAGTTGTCCAATTAGTCCCCATCGTCTGCCACCTAAGTCATGATGACAGCCTTCCCAGTGAGCTCTCAGCATCCATTCCAGACTCCGTGGAGATCCACTGCCACATAAAAGCAAACTGCATTTAATTCCAGTTAGAATAAATGCTATCAAATAAAAGTATGGGAACACATAACAGAAGGAGGAACAGGCCTGCAAGGTCCTAGAAGGCTATCCATTGTAGTCTGGATAAAGTCCAAACTCCCTAGCCTGGTCCACAGAGCTCTGCATCATATGGTCCCATCTAACAGACTGGCCACATCTCTTCTCATGCAGTTCTTCCCCCCACCCAATCCCCCTTGGCCTCACCTGCTTACTTTTAGTTCCTCAAATATATTAACATCTTCCTTGCCTCAGGACCCTTGTACGTCCCACCCCCTTTGCCTGGAACTCTTCCTTCCCTTCTTCACCTAACTCTTTTTTTTCTTTTTTTTTACTTTATTTATTTATTCATGAAAGTTGCAGAGGGAGAAGCAGGCTCCATGCAGGAAGCCGGACACGGGACTCAATCCCGAGACTCCAGGATCACGCCCAGGCCAAAGGCAGATGCTTAACCACTGAGCCACCCAGGCATCCCATTTCACCTAACTCTTAACCAAACTTTTGGGTTTTGAATTAAATATTCTCCAGGGAAAGCATCACTGGTGAGGTCCCTCCTTTGAATGCTCCTAAGTCAGTTTGTACTATGCCTTTATGGTAGTGGCCACTACTGTTACTCAATGGATAGGTGCATATTTCTGAGTTTAGTATTTGCCTCTACCACTAGACTGTGCCCTCTGCAAAGACAGGGGTCCTAATTTGTCCAGTGTACTGCTATACCCCCAGAGCCCAGCTCAGTAGCAGGCAGATAGTAGGTGCTCAGTAAATAAGTTGGAAAACCTGAAAATAAAAAAGCTTGGCTAAGCTCACCAGTAGGATGCTGGCCTGTGATGGTCTCCAGAGTTGAGAAGAGCAAGCCACATGGCAGGGATGGATCTGGCAGCTGGCCTTCTGGTAAAGTGTAGAAAAGAGCATGAGCTTGGTTCAGAGTGTTGGCCAACAGCTCCACTAATGAGCAAATCTGGGCCTTGATGCTGGCACCTATGAGAAGAAACCATCCTCCCGTAAACAACTTCCTTTAGTAAAGTCAGAACCAGAGTACACTCTAGGTGCCTCAGTTTCCCTCAGCTCCTCCTCCATTCCCTTGTTTAAGGATCACATTTTGGAAAGAAGCCAAACCCACCATGGTGTGGCTGGTTGAGAAGTTTCTGTATAGCTGCCTTTCTGGCCAATAGGAAGTCTGTTAGGGCTTGGCGTGGAGAACTCTCTTCTAAGAGCATTATAGCACACAGGGCCTCAGCTACAGCTTGGTCAGACACGGCCTGGCATTTGAGCAGCATCTTACTTTCATGCAGAATAGTTGACCTAGAAAGATGATGACAAAGGTCAACAGGGAATTTTTTACATCTTGGGAAGAAGAACCTTGGTACATCCAGATGGAAGACACATTCCATAAGCCAGTTGTGGTGAAGTGTGGCCATCCTCAGAGCAGATCTTTATGCTGGACCCACTTACCGGAAATGGCTGGCTGCTGCTACCTGACGGATGAGTATAGGGAATCGTGAGAGGACAGGGCTATATCGGGAAGTAGAAGAATCCAGCTGGAGCAGGTTGTGAAGGTGGCAGCAAAGCAAATAGAGCTGTGTGGCGTGAAGATATTGAGAGGCCTCCATCGAGCTCCAGATCTTCTCGGGAATTTCTAAGAGCAGCTTGATCTGGGCAGCCATGCTGTAGAACTTCTCCTGGGACGGCTGCTGTGGCTGCAGGGAAAGGCACAGAATGAAGGAAGAAGAGCAGACCAGTGCAAGACCAGTGTTTGGCAGGCTTGGGGAGAAATGTGCGGGTACTGTAAGGTACAAAGCTTTTCTTAAGCCCAATTCCATGCCACATGGCAAGCTCTCAAAGTTTAGTGTAGTAGAATTACTGGAGTCAGGAGTGCTGTAAAATCCCGCTGGATTTTGCTCCCAGTGGGTGCACCTGTGCTCAGTCTCATGGAGACACACAGTTCACCTGGTCATCTCAGTCTGGTTATCAGCGACCCTCCATATGTCTCCACAGCACGGAGCCCTATGGACCACTACTCAAGTGAGCTTTCTCCTTCCCTGTTCTGATGTGCAGCCTCCCTACATTTGCTCCTGCTTCTTTGAGTGCATGATGGACTTCTTTATTACTTGTCCATCAACTCTTCATCTGGTGCAGTCCACCCTCCTACTCCAGGACTATCATCCACCACTACCACGTCTCATTTTTAGTCCTCGCCTCTCCCAAGTCCCAGTGGAGGCTTTTCTGCTGCTGCCCTGCTAAGTTTCTCTGCCATTCCATCATCAGTATGTTCAAAACTAAATTCATCTCCCTACCAAAAATTTTAGTCATCTGACCTCCGTAAGTACCTTGGCATACCACCACTCTGCTCCCATGTTCCAAGGAGATTCATATCCTCCCGACGGTTCTGTTACCACTTCCAGGAGTCTAATGCAAGTCCTTAACATCTCACACTAAGATTAATCCAAAAACATTCTCTACCCCTTCCAATCTATCCTTTCCCCTTTGCCTTCAGATTAACCTTCCTCAAATGGCATTTAGATTAAAAAAAAAAAAGGGCATTTAGATCATATCTTTGCTCAGTTCTAAAAAGCTCCTCAGTTTGGTATCTTGGCCTGGTGGTCACAAATTTCCTGTCTGTCCAGTACTTTCTTCCAGGGGCCCTTCAATCCATTTGTTCTCATGTGTAGGAGAGGGGAAGAATTTCATCCCCTAGAGCAATATCTGGAGACATTTCTGATTATCGGCACGGGGAAAAGGGGTTGATACTACTGGTGTCTGGTGGGTCGAGGTCTAGAGGGATGCTTATAAACATCCTGCAACTCACAGGACAGTCTCTACGACAAAGAATGATCCAGCCCCAAATGTCAAAAGCACCAAGGTCGAAAACTCCTGCTTTAATCAAGTTGAATACCTGCTTTTCATACTCCAGACATGTATTCCAAATCTCATGTCATGAAGGCCCCTCCCTAGTGAGGAGGACTCAAACCTCAAGTGACTTCCTTTGGAAATCTTATGGTAAATGTCCATAATTATTTTGGAATTACACATTATCCTAAAATACTTTCTACTGTTACTCTGAATTGTTGCCACGGACTGAAATTCCTGGACTGGATTGTAAGCTCCTTCAGAGCAGGAACTAGGGGGCTTCTGTTTCTTGGTGCCTGAACGCAGAGGGCACTCAAACTTTTGTGGGTCTGCCTGAGAATAAATCAGATAAAACAACTATAGAAAAATAATTTTTAAAAGTCAGGCACAGCCCAAGTTAGCTTTTAACTAAACCGTGAAGCGTGACTCCGTTACAGGAAAGGCTGGCCACCTAAGAGGAGGCCTGTACAAATGCACAGCTTCCAGGGGAGCAGGATGGAGGAGGCCTCTCGTTGCAAAAACTGTGTTGTGTGAGCCCTGCCTACTGACCCAGATTCTCCCCTAAAACACATGTTGTATTAAAAAGTTTCAAACCGGGGCAGCCCTGGTGGCTCGGCCGTTTAGCACCACCTTCAGCCCAGGGCCTGATCCCGGAGTCCCGGGATGGAGTCCCGCATCCAGCTCCCTGCGTGGAGCCTGCTTCTCCCTCCGCCTATCTTTCTGCCTCTTATGAATAAATAAATAAAATCTTAAAAAAGAAAAATAAGATAAAAAGTCCCAAACCGGAGCTAAATTGTACTTTTGCAAGTTCTTCCCCCAGGTGGTGAAGAGCGGATTCCAAACCTTTCCAAACCTTTCTGCCTCCAGGGACCCTTCCACTCGGGTCATCCCTAAGTCAACAGTCTTCAGAAATAATGCAAAATGCTGCTCCAGTATTGGGATGTACTTAGGGCCGAATCCTTCCACACCAGGTCTAATTAATCATTAGGAGAAAAAAAAAAAAAAAAGGCAAGCTAAGTCAACAGTCTTTAGAAATGCAAAAATGCAAAGTGATGCTCCAGTACTGGGATGTACTTAGGGCTGTACTTAGGGCTGAATCCTTCCACACCAGGTGTAATTAATCATTAGGAAAAAAAAAAAAAAAGCAAGCAAGCACTCGGGATAACTCGGCTAGGACGCCCTTGGTTGCCCCCAAAGGAGCATGTTGGCGGCTTGATGACACCCAACAGCTGCCCCCAGAGGAGAGCAGGTCTTTGGGATCGTGGAGGTTGTTCCTGGGAATGGGTGGGACGAGCTGCACGAGGGGACGTCGTCGGCACCGGGGGAAGGTGTTGGGAGAAGTCGGGGACGTTAGGCGGGGGGAGGGGAGGGGAGGGGGCGGGGTGGGGGAGGGGAGGGGCGGGGGGGGAGGCGCCCCCAGGTCCCGCTGCAGGGAGCCCGCGGCCCGGAAGTCCGGCGGGAGCCGCGCGCTGCGGGTGAGCGGCCGGCGGGGCGGGGCGGGGCGGGGCGGGGCGGGGCGGGGGCTGACCTGCGGGTCCCGCGGCGGCCGGGGCGCGGCCGGGCCCGCCAGGCGCAGGCGGAGGCGGGCGCAGTACTGGTCCGTGGCCTTCACGGCGTCCACCAGCCCCTCGGCGCAGCGGCGCATCTGCCCGATGGTGTCGGCCGCCTCGATCAGGTCGCGGTACCGCTCGCCCACCATCTGCCGCAGCTCCTCCTTCTTGTGCTCGATCTCGGCCCGAACCTGGCGCTCCAGCCCGCGGATCTCCTCCGCTCCATGCGTCTCGAAAAGCGCCCCGGGGTCGCGCAGGTCCAGCCGCTTGAGCGCGGGGGAGGCGGCCGCGGCCGCCATGATGGCCCCGTCGGCGTCCTGACGGGTCACTTCCGCCCGGAGGCCCCGCCCGGCGGCCATGTTGGATGGGGGCGGAAGCGCTTCCGCCCCGCTGCCGGCCATGCTTGTTGGGGGCACGTCGGTCCGCGGGTGTGTCTCCCAGCCTCCCGACCGCGCCCAGGGGCTCGTGGAGCTCCAGCAGCCGAGCAGCAAGAGCGCCCTGGCCCGGGGCGTGCAGCCTCCCGGGGCGTCGTTGTGCCCGCGGCCCCGGGCTGCAGTCGGGGTGCCTTGGGGTCCGGGGGCGGGGTCCGGCGGGTCCTTGTGTGCAGCCCGTGCCTGGGCGCGAAGGATGCTCAGATGCTCGGCGCCCGCGGGGGCGCGGGGCGGGGACGCGGGGGCCTGGTTCTTACCAGGACTCCAAGACCCTTTTTTTTAAAACTTAATTTTATTTATTTATTCATGAAGCACCCAGAGAGAGAGGCAGAGACACAGGCAGAGGGAGAAGCAGGCTCCATGCAGGGAGCCCGACGTGGGACCCGATCGCAGGTCTCCAGGATCACGCCCAGGGCTGCAGGCGGCCCTAAACCGCTGAGCCACGCGGGCTGCACCTGCCTCTGTACTTTTAGGCAGATCCCAGACTGCAAAGATCCCCCCCTCCCCCCGCCCCTAAATGAAAACATTCATGCCATATCTCACACCAGCCCCACAACGTACTGGAATATCCTCATTTTACAGCTGGCTAACCTGGAACCCCCCCACCACCCCACCACCAGCAAAAGGATTTAGTCGGGACCACCGTTAACTTTCAAAGCCCGCCCACAAAGTCAACTGAACGTGGTAGGCACATCAGTCTTGCAAAGGAGGTAGAGATATATCCAGTCCGTGCACAGTCCCTGCAAAACGCCAGCTTATGTGCCCACCCGAGTTGCATATGGCTAATAAGGGATGGGGATCCCATCAAGATTTTTCAGTTCCCGGCTTGTGCCTTTTCTGCTTTGTGGCACAGCTTCCTGCAGATTCCCACCAAGCACTCCAGGTGCCAGGTCTGCAATTTACCGTCAGGTCAGCTGCATGCTGTAGGGGACGTTGTGTTGGCGTTAGGCTGCCCAGCCTCTGTGGAATGCCTTTTCTGCATTTGGGGACATCACCTCTGTGTGGCAAGACCTTTTCCAGGGGCCCCTTACAGCCCTGTCGGGAGCCTGTGGACCAGCGATTGACTCATTAGACAACCGCTTGGGACTTGAAACAGAGAGCCCGTGATGTCAAGAGGCAGCAGGGAAAGTGGGGATTTCTTCCTGGTGGTGGTAGAGGTGACCTCTTGCAACATTCACACCCCGGGGGCAGCAGGGGCATCAAACCCAACTGGAGCTCCCAGGTGCGCAGGCTGCTGGTGGCAGCTTTGGGGCGCCCACAGTGAGGCCCTGCCTCAGAATTGATGGCCCAGTGGCATGCTTTGGTTGGGTTCTGAATGCTTTCACTTTCCTTTGTTCCTGTTTGTCCCTTGAGCCTGGTTCTCCAGCTTTCCCAGAGATTGCATGAGCATCTTACTGATAAATTCATGTCTTTGAGAATCAAAATTGGTTTTGGTTGCTTGCCCTCCCGAGTCCCTAACTGACATTTCCTTCTGAGTTACAAGCTCCATAAGAGTTTGGCCGACGTCCGTCTAACAGCCAAGAAGGAGGCAGGTGGAGGCATCGGTGGTGGTGGTGGTGGGGGGTGCCTGGGGGTTTGTATGAGGTGGCTTGCGCTGTGCACACACCTGTCCTCTCAGGTAGAGAAAAGGCCTGCTGGCCGCAGACATCGCCACTTCGGAGTGTGTTCCTAAAGCAGAGCTTCTCCTCCTCTGCTTCCCCAGCCACGTTCTTCTGGCCGCCCTGAAGATGCCACTGTTGCTCTTCCGCCTGCAGAACTGAGTGCCCAACAGAGGCCGTTACCAAACCGTCTTGCGCTGGAAAGGCTCCAGGGGTGGAGGTAATGTGTCCTTGATGCTTTACTCTCTGTCTCCTTCTCCTTTCCCTTTGGCATCAAGGTCCCACGTGCCCCTCCTTCTCTGCATTGTTGTTGTTGTTTGTTTGTTTTGCTCTCTGGCCCTCTGGAGACCAGGGTGGGGGCCAAGAGCTGAGCTTCAGCAGCTGGACAAAGCAAGTGCTGGGGACTGAGGGCTGGGGATGAGAAACTAGTCCTTTCTGGAGAAACTAGTCCTCTTCTCAAGGAGGTGCAAGGAGGTCTCAAAGGGCATTTCGGAGTTTCATTGCCATCATTTTATTTTGGTTCAGGGAGGAGGGTGTGCTATGCGTGGGGTGGGAGGGTGCCGGGAGGGTTTCTTGGTGTCATTTTCTTCTTTTTACCTTAAATCTTTAGAAATAGAAGATATTTAGTGTTTACATTTGAAGAGCTTATGTTTAGATCATCCTGGTTACATTCATCCCTATCTTTCCTCCTCCCTCTGTTAATCTGCTGTTGGTGCCTCTCTTTTTTTCTCTCTCTCCTTTTCTGTCTCTTCTAGTGCAGCCACAGTGGAATTTATTTTGAGCCCCACCTAGGCACTTTGCATATGTTACCTTTAATCCTAACAATAATCCTACAACATAGGTGGTCTCACACTCATTTGTTAGACAAAGCCAGGTTCAGCAGAACCAAGGCACCTGCCTGGGATTACACAGTTAGTCAGCAGCCAAGCCTCCCTACCCATCCTGGTCAGCCTGACTCTAAAGTCCTTGATCTTTCTATTTTGTCACGTTATTAGCTTCAGAGAAAATTTCAGAACATCAAGAGATGGATGGGTCAAACAATTCTGAGCCACATTCAGATGGTGCCTACACTGCTTCCTACACTCTGCTATTGTTTAGGCAGTTTGGAACCCGAGCTGGAGCGTGATTTGGGGGCAGGTGGCACACAGGGTGGTCAGGCCTCGTGGCCAAGCATCTGTGTGCTAGAGGGCTCGCTTTCAAAACCTACATTTGTCCTGACGTGTTTGCTTTCTCTGGCCCCATTGGCATTCTGATTTCGCTCAGTCTGTTGAGGGGACAGGTTTGTCCTTACTTTTTAAATAGAAATACAGAAAGCAAGACAGCATAATGCCTAAAATAGAAGGGTTCTTAAATGGTCTTTGCAGATACCACACGGTCTCCTTCCCTTATGCACTGTGTGGTCTGGCATCTGGAAAGGGTCCGGGACACCATGGCTCACTCCCAGGCAGAATCAGTAAATATTTGCACGAGTGAATAATGTCAGGCATGTCAGTGTTCAGTGTGAAGAGCAAACCTGCAGGACACCCACCCCAGGGCCCCCGATGATGTCAGAGGAAGGGACATCCTCCCACAGAGTTAGGAGCTGGGCAAACCCAGAGAAGAGAGGACGAGTGGAAGAAGCAGGCTTAACCTGGGAATGTTAAAATAAGTTCAACTCCGGCTGCACTAGAAGAGACAGGAAAGGAGAGAGGAAAAAAAAAAGAAAGAAAGAAAGAAAAGGAGAGGCACCACCCACAGATGAATGGAGAGAGGGAGGAAAGATAGGGGAATCTGATCCAGCAAAGGACAGACCAGGTCCGTAAAAGGGACAGGAGGCCGGACTCCACATCGCCGCCTGGTGGGATTTGGACTTTGGCTGTCAGCTCGGGGCTGAGATGCCAGTGCCATAAAGGGCCCGATGCAGTCGTCTTGACGTCTTATCTTAAGAGCCACGTTCATCAGCTGTGTCTGCCGGGGCTGACATTTGTAGTGGAAGGGGTGGTTGTTTGACTTCACTGTTTGCAGATTCCTGAGACTCTGCCTTCGACAAATAGCCAGGCAGGCATCACCCCCGATGAAGGAGCCTGGACGTCTGGGCTACACACATTCTCAATACCTTGACCGAACAAAAAAAGAAAAGGTGGTGGAAAGGGGGTGGAAACTGCATGCGGCACGTGTGATGTGCTTAATTAGCGTGTCATTGGATGCTCCCTACGTTCACTGGCCCCGTGCTGGATGAATAGGGAGGGCCCAAAAGATACTTGATTAACAGTTGGTGACTCTGTAACAGGCTCAGACTTCTTTTCAAGTCCCGTATGTTGTCTTTTCCCTTCCCCACCTTCTACCCTAGCTGATGAGCCTCTCTGGGCTCTGTAATGGTGTGAATGTCCTCTTATTAGATCCGCTGAATCTACCAGCCTGAATGTATACTTAGACCTTCCACCTGTTGTCTTGTTACAAAGAAACAGTGTTCCTGCTCCCTTGACTTCTGGATCTCGCTTCTCACCTCTCAAAGGCTTCACTTCCTTCTCTCTGCTGTATCATTTCCCCCCAGTTCAGCTGGATCTTCCCATCACAGGCATCCCCTGCTTTTCAAAAGTTCACATCAGGCCCCTTTGCTTTTAGGAAAGGTAAGCACTGGGTGTTAGATTATATGTTGGCAAATTGAATTTAAATAAAATTAAAAATTAGAAAAAAAAAGCAGACTTCCATTAGTACCTATTTTCATTAACAGAAAGAAACCTGAAGAGGATTTTCACTTTTATGAAAAAAAAAAAAAAAAACAGGTGAAAAGCGCAAACAGGGGCGCCTGGGTAGCTCAGTCGTTTAAGCATCTACCTTCAGCTCAGGTCATGATCCCAGGGTCCCGGGATTGAGCCTCACGCTGGGCTCCCCACTCAGCGGGGGTCTGCTTCTCCTTCTCCCTCTGCCTCTCCCCATTCTCTGTCAAAAAAATAAATAAAATCTTTAAGGAAAAAAAAAAAAAAAGCACAAACAGAATCTAAAGCCGGGTCCCAATAGAGGCAGTGCACTGGAGCAGTGAGAGGGGTGCCCAGCCCCTTCCCCAGAGCACACCCCGCATCCCAGCATCCAGCCGCCGCAGCTTTGAACTGCGTCTGGGAGCATCCAGGCTGTACCTCCACCGGCTTTGTGTGTCTGTTACCAAGATGTGTCCTAAAGTATCAGAAAAGACTAAGGTGATTTTTGGGGTGTGAAAGTGCTCAAAATTTTTTCCATGTGAAGTAATGGTAATTGCTTCTTTTGCTAATGAGAGGTTCTGTGGAACACTAGACTTTCAGATGGTGGGGAAAACCCGGATCTTAAAAACATTCTCTGATGTCTCCCATCTTATAAACATGCTCTGTCGTCTGCACGCCTCTTTTCAGCCCCTGTCCATCTCTCCTCTCACATCAAGACTTCATGACTCTGGTCCCCTCCGGTTCTCTTCCTCAGCTCCACCTGTCGGGGCTTCTCACATCACCACCCCGTCCAGTAAAAGCGAGGAAGGCCACCTTGCCAGCTTTAGCAGCTTCCCAGTTTCTGGGCCTTTCAGCATGGCTGACCCACCCCTGTGGACACTGTTTCCCTCTTGGCTTCTGCGACATGCCCCCCAGGGCCTTCCCTCCTCCCTCACAAGGCACTTCTCGATCATTTTTGCTGGCTCTTCTTCCTGTCCTTGACTGCTGGTGCTGGATGGGCCCAGGCTTGAGCCTTAGCACCAGTCTCTTCTTGGTCCGCGTTCCTTGTCTGGGTGATCCCCTTCTGCCCCCAGGTCCTAAGAGTTAGAGGGTCATTAGGGCCGTGGAAATGGAGAGCAAGGAACAATGTCTGCAGGTGACTCCTGCATTTGTGACTCCGGCCTGAGCTCCTGCTACATCCCAGGCTGCCTCCTTTAGAATCACCACGTGGTCATCTAAGAGACATCTCAAACTTAATGTGTCCAAAATAATGACTCTCTGCCTGCCACCCATCCTACACCCTCCCCTAGTGCATCCCCAGTTCAGGAAATGGCATTCGTGGCTAAGGGACTCAGAACCATCCTAGACCCAACTCTCTCTCACCCTCCACACCCCAATCTAATTACAGGTCCTTCAGACTCTTCTTCCTCCCAAATAGGGGTTGATGAACTTTTGCTAGAAAGAACCAGAGTCAATGGGCTTTGCATGCTCCACAGTCTCTGTTACTATTCAACATGGCCACTGTAGTAAGGACTCAAGACTAGACAGGATGTAAATGAATGGTCATGGCCGCGTGCCAATGACACTTTATTTATAAAAGCAGGCAGAGTGGCCATCTTCAGTCCATGGACCATAGCTTGCTGATCCCTGATCTACAAGAGATCCTTGTCCTTCACCTCCACCGTCCATCCTAGTGCATCTCCTGCTTCAAACCTCTGATGGCTTCCTGCCCTTTGGGGACAGAAGCAGACTCCCATCAAAGACCACCCAAGTCCCTGCATGGCCTCTCCACTCCCAACCATCTACTCCTACCTCACCCATCTTCCTTCTGTTTCATAGACAAGGTGTTGCTAACTTCTCCCTAAGAGCTCCACTCCGGCTGTTTCTTTTCTTTTCTTCTTCTTCTTATCATTATTATTATTATTTTTAGAGAAAGAGAGAGCATGGGAAAGGGGGGAGGGGCAGAGGGAGAGTGAGAGAGAGAATCTCAAGGAGGATCCACTTGGAGCTCCATCTCACCACCCTGAGATCATGACCTGAGCCGAAATCAAGAGTTGGACATTCAACCCACTGAGCTGCCCAGGCACCTCCTCTGGCTCTTCCTTTTACCAGATCTTCACATGGGGGTCACCCCCTCTGAGAAGCCCACCTGGACCACCCCATCTAAAGTAGGAAGAGCTAACATTTTTCAGGGGCTCAGTGAATGTCAGCCACTGATACAGACTCTGAATATGAACTACCTACCTTATTTCATACTCACAGTTTGACAAATTCACAAATCCCTCCAAAATAGATCCTGTTCCTATTTTTACTTTTATCGAAGAGGGAATTGGGGCCGAGGGAGATTATATAATTTGCCCCAAGTCACCCAGGAAGTAGCAGAGCTGAGATGTAAATCAGACTGTCTGGCTCTGGGGCCTGTGTGCTGAACCACCTGTCCTTACTGTCCATGTATTTTCATCAGAGCATCTGTCACCATATTGAGACTTGGTGTTCTTTTATTTGTTGTATTTGTTTGTAGAGTGTCTGCCCTACAGCAAGGAGGGGGAGACTTGGTCTGTCTTTAAACTCACTGAATTCCCAGCTTCCAGAACAAGCATCTGGTAACACGATAGATGCTCACTATGTTTTTAGTGCACGGATGACAGTTTAACTTCGTAATAGGTTAATTTACTGATATGCTGACAAGCCAATAAGTATTCAAAGATCAGTAGCCCCCGGGCACGCACAGCTGCCACCTGAGACGATTCTGCTGCCCTGATATAGTTTGGTGGGACGTTTCCCTCTGGGATACGACACAACTGGAGGAATATTGGGAGGAAGCATTTCCAAGTCTGCCAGGATCATCGTGCCCTGTCTTGGGATTCACACAACCTGAAATTCTAAGTATCAGTGGACGTCAGCTTTAGGACATTGCAATTTCAGGGATTTGGGCCCGACTTCTACGGCTGCAGAGCCATAGAAGGAGCTGTGCTTGCAGGAAGCTGTGCTAGGCTCTGGCTCTCCTGGGTTGGGATGCTTGTTTGCTCGTGTGGTGTCTTGTTTAAGTTCTGCCAGGTAAAGAGACAGACTGAGACTGTCGGCTCAAGACTGGATGAGAGAAGACTCTGGGTCTTTAGACACAAGACAATGTGAAGTTGGGTAGTTACAAAGATAATTTGGGAGCACATGCAAATAATGGGTTAAAATGTATTGAATGGCTGGTTTTTTGATATGCTTTTGGCGTAGGTAGAGGTAGTAAAAGAGTAGCCTACGTGACCTTTACATTTGAGAAGTCGTGCACAAGAATTGGTGTATGTATATACATATATATATTTTTAAAGATTGTATTTGTTTATTTATTCGAGAGAAAGAGAGAGAGGACAAGCAGGGGGAGAGGCAGAGGGAGAAGCAGAACTGCGGGGCTTGATCCCAGGACCTCGGGATCACAACCTGAGCTGAAGGCAGACGCTTAACCGACTGAGCCACCCAGGCGCCCCAAATCAATATCTTACAAAGAGAGACCATAAAATTATATTCTGAAGTGTGAGTGCCCCAGGCAGTTAAATCTTTGGGAGTTAACCACCCAGAGTACTATGTGGTTGGAACTCGAACCCTGGACCACTTTTGTACCACCTAAGCCATCCGATGCACACAACCTGAAATTCTAAGTATCATTTTCAGATACTGAAACCTCCACTGAAAATGGAGGTTTCTGAAAATCCAGTTTATCCTCTTAGGAATTAGAGAGTGAAGGGCAACCCCCCAGGGCCCTTCAGCTCCCCCACCCCCCATACTTAATGTGGAAATTCTCCTGAGCTCCCTCCAGCTGTGCCAGCAGACTGTAGGCAGCTTTGAGGGTGCTGGGGTCCCGACATGGGGGCTGGTCTGTGCATTGACATGCTGGTAATTCTCCACGTGCCTCCTCCCCGCCACCCTGTCCACATTCTGTGCCTTAAGGCGGACCTTTATGGGCTGTCTCACTGGGCCCTCTGCCCCTCTGGCCCTGGCCGAGTTACCTTACAGCTATAGCTCCCAGGGAGTCCCACCTTCCCCATGGCTGCGGCTCTTGCTGGGCTCTAGAACATCATCTCCTCCCTCGGCCCTTGAGCTCCAGGGCTGCTAAAGGCTTGCACCTGCATGGAGCGTCCGGGCGCCTCATCCATCTCTGGCTGATGCCCTTACGCCCACCCACACCTCTGTGCACAGTTCCTTCATTACATTCATTTCAGTTAAACCCCTTTGAGTGTGCCATCTGTTTCTGGCTGGACCAAGAGTGATACAGATGGTTACACACCGAGGATTAGTGGCACGATCCCCTCCTTCTGGTTAGCACCAGGCCCCAGGCCACCCATGGTCTCACACTGGGGGCAAAATGAAGGACTAACTCAGCAATTTCTAACATGTCACAAACTGCTAAGCTTCTAGAATGTTTCGGCAGTATGAGGCTCTGTTTAGGGAGGCGGGAAGTGGTATCCCAGGTCCGTTCTGGAGGAGACCAAAGTTTAGTTAGGCTTGGCAGGGAAGGAAAGCCCCTTCTCCATAAAGGAACACTCCGTGTAGACAGAAGGCGTGTACACCTTATCGGCAGACACACATAATGCATTTACTTTTCTGCTCTGGACCGGCTTTCATCTTGCATCACGTGGCTGGTGGTGGTAGTGCCAGCTAAGCTCTCTACTAATGGCAGGATTAGAAGCTACAGTTTAATATTAGCTAATTAGAAAATGGTCAGTTGTTTAACAACCAAGAAGTTTCTGGTCTTTTTTTTTTTTTTTTTTTTTTTGCTGTGATTGAAGGTGAGGGAAACCTGCTATTTACTGGGTTACCTCTGTGTGCCTGATAACGTGATAAATTATTTAAGATATTTCCTTTGATCCAGACTCTTATGCAACCCTGTGAGGTTCGTGCTGCTATCCCTGGTTTGCAGACGAGGAAGCGTGGGCTCGAGACCGTCAGGTGGAAGTGTGCTGTGGCAGAGTGGTTCAGAGCGCAGGTTCTGGTCGAGTGATGCAAGTTTGCCACACTTCGGTTTCCTCGCCTGTGGAGTGGGTGTTAGCACCTGTGGGAACTGAATGAATGACACCTGTAAAGTGCCCAGCACAGAGATTGGTCCATTTTGAGCACTCCAAATATTAGCTCACTTTTCTTTTCTGGTTTCAGCGGTCTGATTTGTAACTAAGACCCTGTTTTAAGCAGCGAGACATTTTCATTAGGTTTTGATTTTGAATGTCTGGAACGAAGATGAGAGGGTGATAAAAAAAAAAAAGTTATTTATTTATTTTTTTTTACCTAATTCTAAAGCACTTGATATTTCCCTGTAATCACTTCTGCCATCAGCGGGACCTGGCACATCCGTATGGCACTCTGGGAGCTCCCCCTTCACCGTGTGCTTTGCCGTGACTCAGCCGTGCTCTTTAAACTCGGCCCCAGAATCTGGAGGCCATCATATTGGGTCATTAAGGATCAGTCTATGGACCAAATGGCACTCAGCAGTGGTTGTCTATTTTAAAATGTTGTTTTTCTCTTGCTACCAAATGATTGCTAAGATATCTAGAAAACGTTTTTGTCGGTTTTTCTTTGGGCTTAGCATTAAAAAAAAAATTCTAAAGCTTCTAGTTCAGAGTGTCAGGAAATCTGGAAAGTGTGGGTTATCTCGTGACCTAGGACCATCGCCCATCGTCCTGAATGTGTAGAGTCTCTTTCAGGGGTAGGTGGGAGCAGAGGGGCGCTCACATAGGTGGCCTAGTGAACAAACTTCAGTCTGGGTCCCTTCGATGGATAGTATGATTTCATGTGAAGGTAGTTTATAGTACGGTACACTTGCAAATAAAAAAGAAAGAAAGTCACTAAAAAGCAGTGTTTGCTTCTTGCTTTCTGGTATAGACAGGCAATTACAGCAGCAAAGATAGAGGCCAATTTATCTGACATACAGAGGAACGTACACATTCACAAAGACAGAGCTTATTTGAAGGCAAAGGCAGTTTTAGCAATTTCATCTCAATACTGGACATGCAGGAATTACACGTTAAGAAGAATAACCACATTCAAAATACCACAGGAATAATAAAAATAGCTTGCGTGCATACCTATTCCTGACATATTAAAAACATCAATCACATCACGTCACTGACAGTGTTTTTGCAGTCGGGGCTGCTGAAGGCTTTTCTGGATGTCCCCAGTTTCCTTGTCAGGATCATGGAAGGAGAAAGAAAACTCAGTAAAGCCTTCCTGGGAGGGTAGGAGGGGGCCCAAAGGTTCGGATTTCCTGGCGCCCCCCCCCCGCCCACCGTCCAGGAGGAGGATGCAAACCATGTCAGTGCTGCTCAGAAGAACAGAGAGGGGTGACGGGCGGTGTGAGTGCCCGTGTAGGACGGGCTTTCAATCTCCCACGATAGTGATTGATGTACTATTTGTAGAAACCCACTGTCGTTCCCTGGTGAGTGACAGCCAGGGAGTGATGGACAGATTACGGAGTAAGTATACTAGGAAAGACGCCACACGCGTTAAACTATCACCGAACATGTTGTCAGAGTCAACCCCGTACTGTTCTTTCTTGCTGACATGATTCTCAGGCTGTTGGAAGGTGGAATGGAGATATTTATTTATTTATTTATTCCTGGATAAATGGCTTCCAAATCATTCCGGAGAGTCGGATTGTCTGCTTTGGGTTTGCCATCGGATAGGGTGAGCGTGGAGGCCGCTCACAGCATGTGGTTGTGTTGGCCGGGCTGGTGGATTCTCTCCTCCTCCAAACCGATGGGAAAGCAACCTCCATTAGCTGGTTGCTCTTATTAGGAACCGTTTTCTTCCATTCAGCTGTGCCGTAGCCCGCTCCTGTCTGAGGCCACACCACTAGCAGAAGCTGGGGGGGAAGGAAGGGGGCAGGAATGAGGCCTGGCTCTGCATCATCCACCAGGGGGATGGATGCCTCTGCTGACTATTTCCTTCAGAATTGGTTCCTACTTTCTCATTTTGTGAAAACTAAGGTGTGCCTTTCTATTGTTTAAAGGTGGGCATTGTGGACTTCTCAAGAGAAGCCATTTAAAAAATTTCAATGTAGGTATATGTTTCCATAAACCTTAGAGAACACTGTTTTGAAAGACGGGTGGACGAGATGGCTAAAGGACATGAACTCATCTAGATGAGCTAGATTTTTAGAATGTGAGACTCCCTGCTCACAGGTGCCCTGTCTCCTCTCTTGACGTTACCCGAGGACCTCTGGAGCTCAGCGGACTTGGCATTCCTGAAGGCCGCCTCTGACATTAGGCTTCACGGCTGACACAGTCTGTCACTTCAATGCCTTGCTTTGGCGCTTCTCCAGCAATGAGGGTTGACTTCATTGATCCTGGAGGCAGTTAAGGAGGCCCTTGAAATCCCAAATCCTCTGAAAACCCATTTCCACGTTGACCCAACAGCCCAGAACCATGTTGCTGATGGCAAACCAGATTTTGTATCTGCTCCATTGGACCAGAAATACTCTGTTTGAGGTTGAGGAGGGATGGGTTTCCCCGGCTGCAAAGACCGCCCCCAGCAGCAGCCACATGCAGCATGGTTGAGGATGTTGTCACCTCTCAGCCCACAGGCCCTTTAGAGTGAGGAGAATGCAAAAGAAGGTCATGTGAAGGTGCAGAGGAAAGGAAAAATGAACCGTCTGTGGTTAGTTGCCTCCCAGAGCAAGCCTGTGGTAAATACTATAGTGCCTAGCCACCTGGGAGTTTGGAAGATTCAGGAGACTATTTTAAGCTGCTAAAAAGCATTTCAGCTGAAGCCAAACAAAGTGAGTCTTTATCCAATCTGAGTCTTTGCTCCAGAAGTATCTGGATTGCAGATGGGCAGCACAGCTCTCTTCCCCATCGCATACTGGCAGGTACTTAAAAAGCACACAAAAGGAGTTGATGTAGATATCCTGAACCATGGAAATGCATTGTAGCGGGATGATGGACAAGGGGAAGACTTCTTTTATGGTGGAGAGCCTCTTTGTGGAGGTGTGCTCATGCCTGAGGAAGAGAACTGCAGTTCATTTTCTTGGTGGCCAAGCATCTCCACTTCCCCCAAAGTGTTCAACCTCAGATTTATATTAAGAATCATGGAGGCACAAAGCTATACTAATCAAAATAGTATGGTATTGGCATAAAAACAGACCAATAGATCAGCGGAGCAGCATAGAGCGCCCACAGATAAACCCACATATACATGGTCAGCTATGACAAAAGAGCCAAGAACAGACAATGGGGAAAGGACAGTCTCTTCAATACATGGTGTTGAGAAAACTGGACAGCCACATGCGAAAAAAATTAGACCTCTTACACCACAGACAAAAATCAACTCAAAATGGATTAGAGACCTAAAAGTAAGACCAGAAACCATAAAACTCCTAGAAGAAAACATAGTAAGCTCCTTGACATTGGACTTGGCAATGATTTTTTTTTTAAAGATTTTTATTTATTTATTTGGAGAGGGAGAAAGAGAGAGAGTGAATACAAGGGGGAGGGAGAAGCAGGCTCCCCACTGAGCAAGGAGCCCAATGCAGGGCTCAATCCCGGGACTCTGGGATCATGACCTGAGCCGAAGGCAGACACTTAACTGACTGAGCCCCCAAGTGCCCCTTGGCAATGATTTTTTGTATTTGATACCCAAAGCAAAGGCAAAAAAAGCAAAAATAAATGAGTGGGACTACGTGAAGTTAAAAAGCTGCTACAAGGCAAAGAACAGAATGAAACAGCAGCCCACTGACTGGGAGAAAACATTTGCAAATCATATCTTTGATAAGGGGTTAGCATCCAAAATATATAATGAACTCATAAAACTTAATAACAACAAACATTTGATTAACAAGTGGGCAGAGGATCTGAGTAGATATTTTTCCAAAGAAGACATACAGATAGCTATCAGGTACATGAAAAGATGCTCAGCATCACTCATCATTAGGGAAATGCAAATCAGAGCCACAACGAGATACCATCTCACATTTGTCAGAAGAGCAATTATCCAGAAGACAAGAAAGAGATATTGGCGAGGATGTGAAGAGAGAACCCTTCTGCACTGTTGGTAGGAATGTCAGTTGGTGCAGTCCCTTGAAAAACATTATGGAGGTTCCTCAAAAAATTAAAAGTAGAACTACCCTATGGTCCAACCGTCTCACTTCTGGGTATTTATCCATCCAAAGGAAATGAAAACAGGCTCTCAAAGAGGTATCTGCACCCCCATATTCATTGCAGCACTATTTATGATAGCCAAGACCTAGAAACAATGGACGAATGGATAAAGAAAATGAGATATACATATATATCTCACGTATATCTCATATATAATATATATGTGATATATATATAAAATGTGATATATATGTGATATATAGACACACACGCTAGAATATTCAGCTATAAAAAAAAGAATGAAATCTTGCCATTTGCGACAACATGAATAGATCTTGAGGGCATTATGCTAAGTGAAATAAGTCAGAGAAAGATAAATATGATATGATTTCACTTATGTGTGGCATCTAAAACAAAAGAACCCACCAAACCAAGCTCATGGATACAGGTGACAGACTGGTGGCTTCCAGAGGCAGGAAGTGGGGTGGGGGTGAAATGCATGAAGACGCTCAAAAAAATAGATTTCCAGCTATAAAATACGTAAGTCAAGGGGATATAAGGTACAGCATGGCTGCTATAGTTAATAATACTGTATTGCCTATTTGGAAGTTCCTGACAGTAAATCTTAAAAGTTCTCATCACAAGAAACAAAGAATTCTGGAACTGGGTATGGTGATGGATGGTCATACCACTTGGACTTGCTGTGGTGCTCATTTGCATTTGTGTGCAAATATCAAGTCGTTATGTTGTATAGTATACCTGAAACAAATATAATGTCTGTCAATTATACCTCAATGGAAAAAAAAAAGCAGCACAGTGGGGAAGAAATGTCTGTTAGGATCTGTCTTCTGTGGGTATCCATTTGAAAATTATATTGAGTGATTTTTCTGCAAAGAAATTGTGTGTTTTTTCTTGTGCAGAACTATTGCCGTTAGCAGAACATGTGCTTCCAGTTGGTTGACTAGTGGGGATGATTTGTAATTTTGCCAACTTTACTTTTTTTTAAAAAATTGAAGTGGCCTGCTATTTGCAGGGACAGCAGGGTGGGGCAGGAATGCAGTCGATGACCTGGCACGGAGTCTTTGCGTGAAAAATTGGCTTATACACGACATCCCCTCCCATTAAAAAAAATAAAAAAAAAAGGAAAGAGTGTATATCCCTAGACTTTAAATGAGTTAGTCAAATTATAGTTCTGTCCCTCCATTGAAAGCCTTGGAGAATCCCTGCATTGGAAGTCTTGCCTACAAGATGTAGAAGGCGGATTGTGTGTGAGTACGTGTGCATCACGTGTGTGTGCCACACGTGGGCTCCACTGCGTCACCTGTGTGCACTGGTGCACTGCATCACCGGGGTACCTGTGCCTGAGAGCACAAAGTGTGGTGTGCACACTGTGAGCACAACCAGGCCTTGGTTATGTCGTCAGAGAACCACTTGGGTTTCTTGTTGAAAATAATACCCATGGGGGAAAATATCTGCCCTCTCAGTGATGGTCACCACAATCCCTCACTTGGGGACAGGAACCTCCATGGGAACTGGTACCCCAACCATCAGCGAGGAAGGGGGAGCACCCCAGGAGTGGCATTGCTGCTCCTTCGAGGTACCTGGTGCATGGACAGGGAGCCCTGGAGAGCAGACGTGGTGAGCTTGCAGGTCGTCCGGTAGAGCTGACCGTGGGTCATCCTCTTTTGAGACTAGCAATTTCCCTCAGGGACCCTGTTCTGGTCACTTTGCAATCTGATCTTTGTAAGATCCTGGGACAACTGTGTCTCCTGTGTTTAGGGTTATGACTGTCTGATTTGGTAAACCACAGCTCAGCTGCCTTTCTTCCTTCCATGACTGCCCTGCAAGGGACCTGCTCTGTTGCTTAAGCAATCGGAGGCCCCAGTCACCGAATAATGGGAGAGGGCCAGGCTGTGGCACGCCATTTCAGATTTCTCTTGGAGTAGATCTTGCGTTAGGCTCCTCAACAGGCTTTCCTAGCAAGGACAGGGCCATTTTATGTCTGACCAGTGCTGGTAGGCCCAGGGGCAGATGTGAGCCACCTCTCCTCACCAGACACCAGTATCCTGGCAAAGGGGTCTTCTCTCCCTCTTCCGTCCTCTCAGTAATACCAGGGAAGAGGAGGGATGAAAAGCTAAAGCATCTCTCCCTTCCTCTCCCAAACACCTGAAGTTGGGTCTGTGTGATCCATCTCCTGCTGAAAATCTCCGTCCGACAGGAGGCAGATGCCCACTGAACCCAGGGAGCAAGCGACAGCGTTTCACTTGTCATACTCACTTTTAATCCCAGGGGAATCAATAGTTTTATATTCAGCTTGCTCAAGTCTTGGCTAATGTTTAACTCTGTTTTGAAGCAACAGCCCAGATACATGCAACCTGACACATCCAAGGGAGAAAACGAGCTGATCAGCCTGTGCCCGGTCGCTGAGGAGTTAACGGAGGCACAGTGGCCAGTAGGGGTGGGGGACATGAACACTTGTCCCGCAGTTGCTATTCCCAACCCTAACCGGTCTGCTGACTCAGGTAATAGACCCACGAAAGCTTTTTGGCTGTGAAGTAAAATATAATCCCCGGTGCCTGCTTTCCAGATGAGCTGCTAGGAAAAAAAAATGAGACTCGGCCTGTGGGACTGTTCCAAGAAATCCACATATTAGAAGGAGAATAACCAGTGAGGTGAAGATTTGCTCTGATAGGATATTTGATAGAGAACTTGATGTTTTTGAACCTGGTAGAAATGGGGATCAGACAAGTGACCAAATATAAATTATTACTTACAAAGCTCAAATGCTTGGCTTGCCACCTGTGGTGATTTTTACGATGCCACATGGTCCAGAAACACTAATGGGACCTTCCCAACCATATATGGAGCCTTTCGATGATTCTCTTGCCACCTTCCTTCAACTAGGCAGGAGTTCATTTCTGCCTTCCCTCCTCACTTAGCTGTCTTGATTGAACAGTCACACTTGGAGCTGAAGAGGAACATGCATCCCCACAGACATTCCTTCCTACCTCTCTCAATGACCAGACTGTACACTTGCCCGGCACGGTGCTCCTATCTGGCAATCAACGCTTGCATGCTGCCGTGGGGAGGAGGTTAAATCTGTGTAAGCAAATAGACTCCAGTTCATTGCCAGCTCTGGAAGTCTCACTCACCAGCCCACATTTTCTTCTCTGCATAGCATTTGTGATAGATAAGTGAATCCATGCAAAAAATAATAAAAAAAGAGGTATAGTTTAAAAATGAGACTGCGGGAAAAGCTGCTACCCGCAGTGCGTGCAGTCAAATCCCACCATATAACTTAAGGAGAGGTCAGCTACAGGTTCTGCTCAGCACTTGCTAGCAGCCTCAGCTAATCGAGAGTAAGGATTCCTCTTCTTCCTCTTCCCCTGCTGCCTCCTGCCTCCTCCTCTTTCTTCTTCCAAAAACAAAGGAAGGAAATGCAGTGTCCTCTATCCCCCAGTGGCCTTCTCCTTGTCCACCCAGACTGTCCCAAGCTATGGCACGAACTCCACGTTCGATAGTCCTCCACCCTCTGTGTTACCGAAACACAAACCAGCACCATTCAACACAGGCCACAGTGTCACATTCTCTCTCCTGATAGCTCTCTCACCAGATCCACTGAGGTTTAACCAGCTCTTAATTACCCATGTTCATGGGTAGGTTAAATAGTAGCTCGCATGATCCAAATGATCAGCTGCCCTCACATCAATGGAGTGGCATTACTTTTTGTTCTCTCCCAGCATCCAGCAGATTTATGTTCATAATTAAATGTTGAGTTGAGGCTAAGCTTACATATTGGAATTAAAATCGTATTAACATTTAAATTGAAACGCTTATTTCCTCTTTCGGAAGAACGAAAACCACCAGAAAGCAAGTTATCCTTGAAAGAGGTATTTCAAGAAGTAGAGGATTCCTTTTCATAGAGAAGCAACCTGCCTGCTGATTTGGACAGAATTATAGCTTCAGCCTTAAAGGCCCATTAGAATGATCATCGTGCTGATGAGCACCGACTGTATACCTGGAAATGCATTTTGTTTGAAGACTTTAGATGGCTGCTGTGGGCCGTGGCCTCCTTGGAGGCAGTGTCTGATTGCAGGGGCCTGAATGCTACAGAGTGAGTCTGTCTTCCCTGAAATTATTTCCACCAGTTCTTGGTCCCTTGGAATCACTTCCCTAAGTAAAAACAAACAAACAAACAAAAAATCAGCATTTATTCAAAGGCCCTGGGACATCTCATATTATTAGTCATGGTAAAGTTGGGTTTAAAACATTTCCTTCCAAATCTCTGCTTGTTTTTATGGCAGAGGAGGGGGAGGAGGAGGAGTCACCCTCTATCAGTTGTGGCTGCTAGGAAGTCCTGAGCGGAACTTGTAGCCAACCTTTCCCTCGGTGATGGCCAGAGATTTTACTATGTGCACTTCTGGGTCACAGCTTTCCTTAGGGTTTCATCTTATAATTGTACCTCTTTTAACTTTTGCACGGATTTACTTATCTATCGTAAATATTACTGAACACACTTATCTAGGCTGCAGAAGTGCTCCAGGGAATGAGGCGGCATGAATAATATAGACAGAATGAAGGCAGCACATTACCAGCGAGAGCCACAGGTAGAGAGTTCTTACTCATCCTGTCAAACAGCCCTTGCTCAGGGAGCCAGGAGAGGAAAGCTCATTTTTACGATAAAATCTATATGTGAGACACTAAGAGGGAGGCTTTCATAGAAACCCAGAGATGATGGCATCGTTGCAAACACCTGAGTGTGTGTTTCTTCCTACCCTGGAAATGGTGATCAGTGAAAGGGGCACCATCTCTTTTCTTAGCGTTTGTACGTGAGCCCATCTACCATTTCAGGGACAGAAAAATGTCACTGACGGTGTGAAGTGCCTGTCTGTGATGACCGTGCTTGAGGAATAGCTCAGAGCATCTGTAGCATTAAAGGTGGATGTCTAATGCGTCTACCCTGGGCGAGGAAGGTGGCACAGGTGTACCTGAGAGGCACGGGACTCCCTCCGACACTCCTATCTGTGCACCTGCTCTGGGCTACATATTGTGGGGCTGGTGGACATGTTCATGTTTTAGGGACTGGGTCCTCCGGTCTTTAGGGCATTTTTTTTTTTTTTTTTTTTTTTTAGTGCCTAGCTTTGTTTCAACTCCTTAAAAAAGAAAAAAAAAAACCATAGAGGAGTCATTGAACTGTACGTAGTTCCATCTTCTTTCATTAGGAAGCCATGTCTGGCATTTTTTAAAAAAAGAATGTCACGGTTTCTCGTAAAGGTGTAATTTTGCTTTATTCTTATTCATTTATTTTCATGGTGGGAAAAATAAATTGCTTTCCCCTCGAGAATCGAGAATCGTGGTCCATTTTTTGCCTTTCGTATTGGTGATTTCCTCCACTCTCCCCTTCCATGGCTCCCTAAGAAAGACTAAAGCAAATTAAGAAAAAAATGCAATCTTATTACAAAGCAGGCTTTGTCTTGGTAAATACAACAATGGATGACCCCAACCATTTAAGTCCTTTTGGATAAATGTATAATTCTTTGATTATATCTTAAGAAGAGAAAACACATGAATTTATGTTCTGGGTCCTCAAATATCTTCTTGATCTAACTTGCCTGATATTAGTAAAGCTAATACCCAGGATGGGGTGGGGGGGGGCAGAGAGGGGTTTGAGATACTGGGAGCTTTAAGGAGACCTCCTTAAGAAAAAAAATACAAAAGTATCTTACTTTTACGATTTTTTACAAAAACATGTGATCATGTGAAAATACTGGCCAAGCATGAGAGATCCCTGAAGCTTAAACTTTATTGGCTTCATGGCAAGTCCATTTCTGCGGGTACCATATTGTAATAAACGTCCACCTATACTAGGCACACTTCAATCTGCTACTCGTGTACTTTTGAACACAGGAAACATAGGTAATGACTACACAGGGACTAGAGAAGAGTAGAATAGATAAGTATAAATATAAGACCACAAGATTACATATTAGGTTTTAAACACGCAGATAGACTTTTCTATTTTTGTTGAGCTTCACCATTTCTACAGATCAGACCCAAGCGTGATCTCTTCTTCTCCTGACCTGGAATTGTCTGCCTGCATTTAAATGTTCACTTTAAGTGGGGGGAGGGGTGTCATCAATTTAATACATTATCATTCACTCAGACACTGTTCTCTGATTGGACTCATGCTGAGCAATTTCCTATTCTAGAAGCCAGGTGTGATGGGTGGGAGGAAGGAAAGGGGGCAGGGGGGAGGGAGCACTTGCCACTTGGCAGAGCTTGGCGTTTTATTTATTTATTTTTCAGGCAGTTCAGATACTGGTCTGGAGGTCTCCATTGAGGAGGGTCCTCTGGGTCTCCGTGGTCTCATTCAGCCGGGATTTGTCCTGCTTACTGTCACTCCGTTCCCCGTCATCTGGGCCGCTCACCTTGACCAAGCAGAGGACATTCTGGAAGCTCTTCTTGAAGTTGTCAGACAAGAAGGCATACAGGATAGGGTTGGCACAGCTGTTGGCATAGGTGAGGACCACCACAAAGTCGAACATGCCTTTAAGGGCTGGTGTGGGACTGATGGCCACAGAGACAGAGGAGACATTGAATATATAGAAGGGAAGCCAGCAGAAAATGAACACAGCCACCACTATGGACACCATCCGGGTGACCTTCTTCTCAGACTTTTTCCTCTTGGAGGAACCCACGCGGATCCCAGAGGACTTCACCTTGATGATAATGAACAGGTAGCAAAGACAAATGATGGTGAGGGGCACCAGGAACCCCAAGATGAAGGTGTAGATGATGAACCCTGTGTACCACGCCCCAGATTCACCTGGCCAGTTGATGGTACAGCTGCTTCTCCCCCATTGGTTGCTCCGAAGCCCAGCGTATATCATGATAGGCAAGATGACCAGCAGGGAGACTCCCCACACGGCCACATTGACCATCTTGGCCGTTCGGGGTCTCCTCCACTTGGCCGACTTGATGGGGTGGACCACAGCCAGGTATCGATCGATGCTCATGACCGTCAAGCAGAAAATGCTGGTGAACTGATTGATGCCATCCACAGTCATGACCACCCGGCAAATGGCCTTGCCAAAGGGCCAGTGGACCAGAGCCACCTGCATGGCCAGGAAGGGCAGACCCAGCATGAAGAGCTCATCTGCGATGGCCAGGTTGAGGATGTAAATGTTGGTGATGGTCTTCATCTTGGCATAGCGGAGGATGACATAAATGACAAGTGTGTTGCCACACAATCCAATGATGCAGACCACAAAATATATGAATGTGAGGACTGCATTGCTGGTCAGGTCATAGTATGGCTCTGTCTGGTTTGAGCTGTTGGCCGCCACCACAGAGCCATCAAGGTCAAAAGGAGGGGAAACCCAAGTGTGGCTCTCATTGAGTAGCTCATACTCCATATCCATGGCTGCCTTACACTCTTAGGCTAGTTCCAGCCAGCCAGAGATCGTATTCTCACCTTAATGTGTCCTGAAGGCAAAGGATCCGGTGTGACATCTGCAAGGAAAACAGGAAGATGGGCCCATCAGTCAGAGGCTACGTAGGCTTTCACCAGCCTTCCATGTTTCTGATTTACTCTCTCAGACTCTTCAGTTGAGAAGTGTGTTATCTGTCTACCTCAACATTAGAGCGACCAGCCCATTCTCCTCAGGATGCTGACTTTCTGAGTTGTTTTTCCAATGGGGGGAGGGGGAAGGGTTTGGGTTAAGTCATCATAGTTCATCTTGTCATCTCTGGTGACGCACATGTGGGAGATGGCTGTGGCTGCAAAACACACACATACACACACAAAAAACAAACAAACAAAAAAAAACAAAACAACAACCCGTACTTTGATTCCTAAGAAGTTGACTGGTCCAGACAGTAAAAAGGCAGAGTGTGAAGTCCAGCCCCTGACTCAGAGGGATCTGACACCGGCATTCTTGGCCTGCTCTCGGTGAGGACATCTCCGCTGACTTGCTGACTGCTTTGGAGTCTTTCCATTCTGAAAGCCCCAGAATGGAAAAATCCCGGACTTTAGAGGTAAAACAAACCAGGGTTCCACCACGAAGCCTATGTGACCTCGTGTCCGGCGCGTAACCACTGAGTCTCGTTGGTTAATGCGCACGTCAGGAAGGTTAAGGGATGAAATGTGTGTGGAAATGCCTAGCGTTGTGCTAGGCTCATAGTCAGGACTCAAAAAACCTCATCTTTCCCCCTTTTGTCCTCTGCCGTCTCATTTATCTGTAATTTACCAAAAGCTGCCCACATAATGAACAAGTTTATGGTCTTAAATATTAAAAATAAAAATCTGGCTGGCTTTTCTATTTCAAACGCATGATTTAGTTTATTTTGTTTCTTCTGTTTTCGTTCCTCCAATACCCAGTGCTTGACCTCCACATGCTTCAGAGAGTCCCTCAGGGGGATACTGCTCCAGAATGCTCATCTTCTAACACTCAGGCGGATTTGCCTGGGATCCCACCAATTAAGGAGGAAAATAGGAGCCAGGCCTGAAGGAAGCAGGCTCATTCACAGAAGTGAATTCCAAACAGGACCGTTGCTCATTTACACTCATTAGCCCTTTGATCTTCCCACCCGTCCTATGAAGTAACCATCCCCATTTTACAGATGAGAAACCGAGGCTTAGGGAATTGAAGCAATTTGCTCCCAGTCCCTATATATAACTGGTGGAACTGAGATTTAAACACGGGACACCCGACCCTGCTGCACTTTTCACAGCATCCTATCTGCTGCTCAGTGGGCTGGAAAACGAGTGGCAGATAATTAGACTTCGGTTTAAAACAGCTGGCTCCTGTTTGACCATCATGCTGGGAAAGTAACTGTAACACTACCGGCTTGGCCTAAGATCTAAAACAGTCGCTCATCACATAAGTAAATTATCTACTGTCATGCAAAAATCAGCGCCGGTGGGGCGGGGAGGTGGGGGGCTTCTTTTTCTGCACTCCAGGGATACAGGAATGAACAGGACAGGGCTGGTGCTCTCCAAGAGGTGACAATTTAGGAGGGGAGACAGGCGAGGAAGCCAGCTCATCTAGGGTGTGAATTGTGTGGAGAAGTGAACGCAGGGTTCAAGAATGCCTTCCTTGGGGCTCCCTGGTGGCTCAGTCATTAAGCGTCTGCCTTGGGCACAGGTCATGATTCTGGAGTCCTGGGATCGAGCCCCCCCTCTACGGGTTCCTTGTTCAATGGGGAATCTGCTTCTCCCTCTCCCTCTGCCCCTCCCACACTCATGTTCTCTTTCTCTCTCAAATAAATAAATAAAACAGAATGCTTCCTCTTCTGGAGGATTCGGAGGAGGCTTCATAACAGTAATATTTGGGCCGAGTCTTGAATATATGAAGAGTGAAGCAGGAAGGGCAGGAAGGAGGTCATTCTGGGAAGAGAGAAGATGGTAAAGGCATAGTGTGCCCAGCATACAGTGATTCCCAATTCACTTGGCAGACACATTTCTCCGGGGCAGGGCACTTTCCCTGGTGCCTGAGTGAAGATTGGAGATTGCTCCTTTATGCTTGGAGAGATTGCTAATGAGCTAGGGGGGACTTCACCGGCAACAAGTACTCCACGATCCTTGGCCACCTTTGCCTCTGATTCATTCTGCACTGCCAGGCGCCTTGTTTATCCTCTCCATACTAATTTCCTTACCAGACTGGTCTGGGCTTTGTGGCTGACCTTTCTGCTAAGTACTTTGGGGACCCTGGTTTAATGTCTGCATTGGTTGAAAAGCATAAGCTGGCAGCCATTAAAAACAAACGTTAGGGCACCAGGGTGGCTCAGCAGCTGAGCGTCTGCCTTTGGCTCAGGTCATGATCCCGGGGTCCTGGAGTCCTGGGATCGAGTCAAGCATCAAGTCAGGCTCCCTGTGGGGCGCCTACTTCTCCCTTTGCCTGTGTCTCTGCCTCTCTCTCTGTGTCTCTCATGAGTAAATAAATAAAGTATTTTTTGAAAAGTTATAAAGAAACCATTTTGGGTATTCCTGGGTTAATTTGGGTTGTTTCCACTATTTTTCTAACTGTCTTATCGGTACTTTAATTCTACAGACCCAGAATCCTATTGAAGCCGCCTGCACTAGAGCATACATTAATCACTAGCATTTTTCAGGGGCCCATCTGTGTACTAGGCAAGGTCACACTCCAATGTCTGGGTGAGTCTGAGGACCGGTGAGGGGCAAAAGCTCTGCCTAGAGCTTTGGGGATAGGGATGATGATGGTGCAGGTGAGTGAGGGAAGGCCAACGCTGACCTCCAGCCCTAACTCTGCCTTTTTCGCTAGAGTCTCACTCAGTGGGATGGACTTGCACCTGGGGTCACTGTTTTTCTAAATAGGCTAAGAAGCAGTAATAGCGTGCAGAGCTTTGTGAAAGGGGCAGAGGGGGTAAGCTGGGCAGCCAGTCCAGAGTGGGGAGGCTCCTCCAAGGAAGAAATGAGTTTAAATCACAGTGACTCTGATTGCATTAACAATGAAGTCTGCTGCCCCAGGTCTCCGAGGGACTTCTGCTTCATTTGGGCCCCGGGGAAAGTGGAGCCCAATGCCAGGCAATCAATACTTGTTGGATTGCAGTTCGATTACACGCACAAGGAAGTTTGGTTTTCTGTTTGCTTTATTTTTCCAGCCTAAGACTTCCAGACACTGGAAATGGCTGGTTGTCGGTTTCCTCTGAGTCTGAGTCTGGGCTGTGTTGGAGAGGAGGGGGAGAGTGGTCTGGCGCATCCCTTCCTCGTCCCAGAGCCTAAGAATTAAGCGTGGGGATGGGGTCTGAGCATCAGGAGCGGTGCTAAATCTTGTTGGCCTCCAGCCTTTCCTTTCTCACCTGCAGTCCACCCCCGCGCTCCCCCCTCCCCATTCATTCCCCACAGCCACCTCTCCAGTGACCTGCTAAATGGGGAAGGTTTCCGGGGAGCCAGAGCTGAGCCCCAGTAGGGGAGGGAGAGACAATAGCCAGGTGCGGGCCACCGCGGCGCTAGAGCGCCTAAGAGAAGCCGAGGCGACGCTGGCCGAAGGGCCCGGGGAGAGGTGAAGGCTCAGGACAGTCCATCCACTTCCCGGCGCTGGCACAGATCAGCCTCACCACCCAACTCCAAGGCTCGCAGATCCAAGGGTTTCCTAAAGAATTCCCTGCTCTTTCCAGGTGACGATGGGGGGAGATTAAAGACTGCTGTGCCAGCACCTCAGTTTCTAAATGCAGACTGGGGGGTGGCGAGGCACCAGGGACGGCTGGGAGCCGGCCACAGCTGCTTGGGGACTTGGCCAGTGCCTCGCGGGCGCAGGCCACTGAGCGATTCGGTCTTTCCAAACATAGGCAAACTGCCCTCTGCTTCTGGGCTCCGGGGGAGCGGACCCTAGACCGTTCGGATTCTGTCCCCCAGCGGGGAAAGGAAGAATGGGGAAGCGCTCCCTTTGCCCCGCTGCCAGCTGCTGCCAGCTCGGATCTGGGGATGGACGCCTGCAGGGGCCCTCAGCAGGGCTCGCTGGACGCCCCCTCCCACCCCAGCGGCCTGGCTCTCCTCGCGTGGTGGCTCTTCTGCAGGTGGCTGGGAGAGAAGTTGTCCCCGTCGCAGCCACCACCTAGACGAGTGGGCTGGGGGACGAGGACTGGACGAGGGCGCATGCCACGCACACCGGCATGCGGTGGCGCGGCCGCATCTGTTCCCGCACACACGACCCGCAGCCCCCACTCACGCCGGGACACCTGCGGCCGTTCATTGCCACCAGAATCACCGTCCCCCAGGAGGGAGAACGGCGCACCGGGACCTACTCTCCAGCACACGGAGGTGCGCACCACCACGCAGCGCAGATGCACCCAGGTGCCCAAGTGCGTCTCTCTCTCTCTCCCTCCCTCTCTCTCTCTCTCTCTCTCTCTCGATCTGTGTCTCTCACACACACACACGCACGCACGCCTCACCTTTGCTTTTCCGCTGCAATCCGCTAGCTCGGCTCGCCGGCACCCAGCGACTGTCCCCAACCCAGCCGGGCGCCCAGGCGCGCAGCAGCTCGGCCGGCACCTGGCGCCTGGCGCTCGGCGTCCTGCGCTGCCGGCTGCTCCAGCCCCTCGCGCCGCCCAGAGCCAGGGCCCCGCGGACCCCCGGACCCCGCGGACCCCCCGGACCCCGGCGCCGAGCGCGCACTGGGGCTCGGGGCGCGCGTGGCGGGGCGAGCGCGTGCGCGCCCGGGTGGCTGCGTCGCCGGGACTGGCCCCGCGGAGCCCGGGCCCCTCTGCACATTTCCCCGCGCCCCCCCTCCCCCGGGTTACGTCACAGCAGCTTCGCTCCGCCCGCTGGTCCGTAGGAGGACCGGGCTGGGCCGCGCGGAGAATCCGCCGGGGGCTGCGGGTGGAGCTCACGGGCGGCGGGGGCGGCAGGGGGCGGCGATCCCGGGCCCCCGGGCGCTCCCACTCGTGGCAGGCTCACGCGCTGCAGTCCCTCGTACCGCGTTCACGGAATCGGGTGTGTCTCACCCAGCGCACGGCTGCTGGGGTGGCGGCCCAGGTGGCCCAGACTCGCCTGGGACCCTGTGCCATCACCTGGGTCGGGCAGGTTGGCAAAGCCGCGGGTCATCCCAGGGCGCAGGGCTGGGGGGAGAGCTCCTCGTGCGGGGGGCCGGCTCCCCTCCCTTCCAGCCCATCCAGCCGAACCAGAATTCGGTTCAGGGAGCCGCCAGGGCTCAGCAGAGCAGCACTCCTGCCCCCTCCCAGCTGTGCACGCCCAGAGGTACAGGCCATGCGGCAGGTCTCCGGGCTTTGTGGGCACCTGCTGGTGCGACTCAGCTCGCTCCCCGGCCACCTAACATGTTCCCGCTGTGTGCCAGCCGAGGGGGACACGTAGGAAGTGGGAGCTGAATCGCCCCAGTTGAAGCGATTTCGTTTCTGACTGCGATGATTCAGCCTCTGTTCCAATAGATTAATAAGTCACAATCCCGCAGCCTCTCCTTCCCCGTCCTCCTCCAGGTACAGACAGGCACTCACCATCCCGCGGCCAGTTTTAGCAGGTAGGGAAGGGAGACAGCAAACACCCGCGACAGCGTTCTCCATGGGCTGCGCTGCCCGCCTTGCACTGGCCGTTCTGTTGTCTGACTTCCAAATCCACCCGTTAAAAGTTCAAGTCCAGAGGCTGTTTGGCAGGTAGGGTGAGCCCTAGGGATAGGTGAGTGACCCAGGAAAGAAACCACCAGCGGAGGTAGCGGTCAGCTGCAGGTTTCCATCTGGGCTACACTGTGTCTTGGGGTACCTGCTGCCGGGGTGGGGATCAGGACTTTTCGTTGGATTCGTCTCTTTCTGAGATGTTGGTTATGATGGGGCTTGCATCCCTCATGCGGGAGCTTGGGAGCTAGACAGCATTTTAGCCAGCGGTCGCCTTATGTTCCAAGCCATCTGGGAGCCAGCTTCTCTTTAGACTCCTGTGTGTAGGGTGGAGGGGCTGGGGCAGGTAGCTCACTAGCAGGGGGACGCCCCTGCTGGTGGGTGGCTGGGAGAGGTGGAGTGGTGAGAGTCCCGGGAGGGCAGAGTGGTGATGAGCCAGTATGGGAGGTATGCTCAAGGCGCACAGTTACTGCAGCAATACCTGTTGTCATCTCCAGTTTAAAACCGGTGACCCGGCTGGTTTCTGGGAAAAGGAAGATTGACAGAGTGCCCACTCCACACTCTGATTTCTTCCCTTGTGATCATGTTATCTTTTCGAAGGTGTTGAACGTGTGCGTGTGTGTTTTAAAAGGCATCAGTTTTGTAACCTACACAAGAAATGGACTGCTGGCTTCGATGCCCTGATCCCCCCCCCCGCCCCCCGACAGTGACCCCAATGGCATGATGCTTGCTTTGGTTTTATTCCTATTTTAGTATGAGTACGATACCAGCAGAAGCAGACTGCTCCCGGAAGATGAGGATCATCGCTTCCTTCAAGGCAGCTTGGGTGGTTAGTTGGCACCCCTCTGTGTGGTTGCTGGTTTGCAACCTCGGGAGTGCCCGGGGTGACCTCTGAAACTGGCCCCTGTACACAGAGGGCAAAGAAGGATTGAAGAAATTGGGAGGCCACTGGTGGGCAGGTGGCGGTTTTAGGAAGCAAGAGAATTTACCTAGGAGGCCTGTCTTAGGCACTGCAAGACGAGGACGTCTCTGCACCCATGGCCAAAATCTTAAAAGTTTCTACAGAGGCTTTAAAGGCCAGATGGGCTCAGTAATACATTATTCTCTCAAGGCTGCATCCTTGAAGTGGCTCCTAGTATGGGAACAATGGGTGGAGCGTACATTCCAAGGACAGCGGAGGAAGGTCAGGGGCCTTCAGTCGCCAGAGGCCACCTTGCAGGTCAACCCGACGGTAGTAACCTCCTCTCGGTGACCCACCTCCTCCAACAATGTTCTTTATCTCAGAGATGGAATGCAGTGAAATGCCCCTTCCTGTCCTTTTCTTGTGACGTCTCCTCTCTCTTGCCTAAGTCAGGTTGGGTCCTGGAAAAAATACTGGCCCGATCCACTTCAGGCGCACCTGTCTCTTCTGCAGGGCCCAGTGAATGGGGACTGAATAGCATTGACCTTGACAGCAGAAAACGTGTAATCAAGAATGATTGTTGATTTTGTCTAGATAATGTACGCCTCCCCCTCCCTGCTTTGAATGCCTCGAAAGACCTGTTTGGCTTTGCTGCCACCTGTACTCAGCAGCCACCCTGGAGGCTCTGGTTCCCTGTTTGACTCCTCATGGCTATTCTTTTGACTCTCCACCCCCCCCCCCCCCCCCCCCCCGCCCCACACACACACTTGCTGGATGAAGTCTGCCCTGCCACACCTGGGGCTGCCTCTACTTCTCTGCCACGCTCGGTTAGTAACTAAGTAACCCAACCTTGAGCCAGAAAAATAGAGGCGGTAGGGAGGAGATAACCCTGGCACTGGCTTGTTTGATATCTTTAAAGCAATTAAATAATAGCCTTCCCTCTGTCAGCACTTATCAGAGAGACAATAGACAACAGGAAATAAGAACAGAAGCAGGACAAAGGGTCAGCCGGGTGCTCAGCCTGTAGTTGGGGAGATGCTACTCCGTTTGCTGTTCGGGTGAGAAGTTTATGGCATATGAATATGACCCAAGTAGGTCACTTATGCCTCTTAGTGGCTTTAGTAAGTTAAATGGTGGTGGTGGGGGCGGAGGATTGTCCCTCTGCAATCATTTTAGTGGACGGATTTGTCTCGCTATGAAGCCTGAAGGGGAGGTGGGATCCCTGAGACAAGACTTGGACCTCGCTGGGAGTGGTGGATGCCAATCCAAGCATACGGTATGGTTTTTATTATCTCCGTGGGAATGCCCGAGGATGCAGCTTGCCATTTCCACCGATGTAGAGGGATCAACGCTCCTGTTGTGTGGCACACACCGATGTGCAGAGGAGGAGGAGGAGGAGGTCCTGGGCGTGATGATCCTATTATCCCGACTCCCAGGAGAGACCCTCCTGTTTTCAGCTGTTTCTGTCCCTTGTCCCCCCTAAGCAACTGCATTTTTCCCCCAAAACTGAAATGACAGCTTCCGCATCCTGTCTCTGAGATGGCAACTTCTACCTGGCGGCACAGAAAGTCCCTTCCAACATCATGGTCCTGACATTTAGTTTGTGGAAGATACAGAAGGTGGTCACCAGGTTTCTTCAAAAAAAAAAAAAAATCTGGCCATTTGGTAGAGTGCGTTTAGGGGTACAGATACGGAAGGGGTTAGCTTGAGGACCAGTCTTCATTTCTCTCTCCCCCACCCCTTGATGGGTATGGCCTGGCTTGACACGTCACCCTTTTTCTTTATTAACATCCTCAATCCACACGGAATACAGCACCTGAGTGAGTGAGCAGGTGTTAGAACCTGGGTGGAAAACACTGCAAATAAGCGTAGAATCAGGGATCGTGGTTAGAAGCGACCACGACTTAGACATTCTTTTTCCCTCCATCTCTCCTGTTTTGACAGAAATGTACCCAAACAGAATCCTGGACCCAGAAGGGAGTTTAGAAATTCTCAAGTTTCTAGCCCACCTCCCATCAGTATACAGGGGAAGACACTGGGCCCCGAGAGGCTCAGTGACTTGTCCGGGCTCACCCTGCTAGACAGTGGCCAAGCCAAGATGCAAATTAGCTCTTCTGGGTCACAGACCCACACCCCTTCCACAGGCACGCCACCCTGCAGGGCGTGTGGGAGCTGGAGGAGACGGTTCCCCAGCCCTTCCCTTCCCATCAGGCCGTTATCCCTGCTGCTCTTGCCCTGCCCAGCCTCCTCTTTTCCAGTCCCTTGGCAACAGGGTTGGAAGACATGTGGCCACCCTGCTCTGTGATTTTTTTTTTTTTTCCAGAATGTTTCCTAGAGCACTGATTCTGTTCAATCCTCTGTAGGAAAAAGAGAGCACAAGTCTGGAAAATGCTTCTCCTTCTCTTAAAGACCCACCATGCTTATTAATAACACTCATAGGGAACATTTCTTAAGTACTCATTATGTGCATGGGGGGGCTGAGGGTCTCGTACATTCTTTATCTCATTTAATCCTCTCAGCTTTTGAGGTACCTAACATCATCATCATTATTAACACTGTTATTTTGGGAAGCTTTGCAGTGAAGGAGGCTATTTGTCTTAAACTCAGTGTTTCCTTGAGTAATGCAGCCGTGAGAACTTGCCGTGGGAATAGTTTTTAACACTAACTCAGTGTTCACTGTGTGCCAGGCACTGTACTTTGACACCTTGTACTTACTCATTTATCCTCACTGAAACCCTATGAAGCACATCGCCATTATTACTATCCCCGTTGGTGAACAGAGCATCCGAGGTCCGGAGAGGTTAAGCAACGTGCCCGAGGCCACACAGCTCCCGAGGGACAGAGCTTAACCATCTGCCCCCCGGCCCCCAGGTAGCAGTGCTGAGGCATGATTACGCAGAGCCACACATGTTGGAGAAGGGGCTCCTTCCCATCTGTAATCACCCTCAGAGGCTAAGGTGAGAGAGGGATTTCTTCTCCCCCCATGAATAGCCTTGTTTTAAGCTCTTTGTCCCTTCAGTGTGCCCCTGAACCTCACGATGGGTGTTGGTGAGTTCTGGACTGCATCCGAGTTCTCTGAGGCCCTGACAAGCATCCAGCCCTCCCAGAACCCCTTCTTCCTCCCCCTTCCAGACACAGCCAGCTGCCAACACGTATCCGGCCCTCTCCTGCTGCATGACGTGCCTCTCCATGCTGAACTGCCCCATCAGGCTGCTCCCTGGGCAGGTCTTTCCCTGCAAAGAGGAGCTGCCTTTAGGGTTGGATTTATTGACTCACAGAAGCCCGGTGGCCTCAGGGAACACCTAGTTCAGGGCTTCACAACCCGGCTGCACACCAGAGTCACCCGGGGAGTCTTAAAAACTAAAGACACCCTGGCTTCATCTGATTTAATGGAGCTGGGAAGGGGTCCAGATCATTTTTCAAGGTTCCCTAGGTGATTTTAATGTCAGCTAGAGCTGAGGACTATCTGTGGATAGTACAACCTTCTCATTTCACAGGTTAGAAGAACTTTGGATGATCAGGGGTGGGGCGTGGAAAGTCTGTCCTGGGTCAGACAACACCCCACTCAGTCTCTTTATTCCAGGGCCACTGTGGACTCACAGCCCACCCCACAAGCCCAGGATCCCTGTTATGTGTCTAGAGGGAGCGCTGGGCAGGGCCTGTGCAGGCTGGGGCCTGGGAGCCTCTGCCCTACTGGCAGATGGGACCGCAGCTGTCCCTCTCATAAGGAAAAGCCCTATTGGGTGGCAAATGCCCTCATCTCAGAGGAGATATTGGAGTGAGATGGGGGGGCAGCACCTCAGTTCCCTTTGGCAAACGTCCATTTGCAGACGCACCATCTCTTGTAGTGATGGGCATTTCGCAGCTATGAGAGGCGGGCAGCAATTTCATAAATGGGCCAGAACCAGCCACTGGGTCTCAGTGGTTTCGTTTTTCTTAAGAGCAGGGGAGATCGGAGCCAGATTTCATCCTGGCCACGGTGCTAGAATCACTGCACTGAATCACACTGTTCTTTCTGGCATGTTCTTTCCCGGGGTCTGTGCACCTGTGAGCCCCCAGGGACCTTGCTGGAGAATCCCGTTGGGTCCTTTCTCCACGGGTCACTCTCGCCAGCCCCAGCCCCGGACATTCTCTTTTGTCCTTTCCTCCTTGCTCTTGTGGCTAAAATGATAGTTCATCCTGCATGGGACATAGAGTATTTGCATTTGAAAAGGATTTTGGGGGGGTGGGGCTCCGGTCCACAGGAGAGGCTCTCCGAGTGGAGACACTGGCCTGATGTTGGCAGAGGAGTCTTCGCTGCTAGTGTCTCTGATGGCAGAGCCCTAGCTCCCTCTCCTAAGCTCAGGGATTTCTGCTGCCCAAGGACCCCTGTTCCCTAAGAAGCAAGAACCACTGCGGGAGTTAATCCAGTAAGTGCAGTTAATAGAGTTACATCGTTTCCAGAAAGGCTGCAGTTCCTCTGCTGGCCTCAGGGTGGGGTGAGCGCACAGAAGTCACCTCCCCATCTGGTCTTGGCAGCCCGCAGGCACCAGGCCTTGCAGGATGGGGCCCCAAAGCCCACCCCCCCACTTTTCTTTGCCCTCCCACCTGCCCCACTCCTCCCATCCCCCCCCACCGTCTCCAATCCGGGGATGGGATGCAGCCTGTGGGGTGGCCACAGCTTCTTGCAGCCTTGGGTGGGCTTTCGGGAGGAGGAGGCAGTGAGGGCCAAGGCAGGCTGTGCACGGGGAATTAAAGCCAAATGGGTTTGGGAAAGGATCTTGAAGAGCTGTCTCGGGAGCTCAGTGCCTGTTCTTGGGCTGCGTGCGGGAGCCCCAGATGAGGCTGTCACTGAGCGACACAAAAGTTTCTGCAAGGCAAAAAAGGCAGATTTTCCTTCCTTTCCGCAGGCAGTGTCTCCATAATGACCCATGGGCATTGACAGGGGTCTCAGCTGCAAGGGCGCGAGGGGTTGTGCTGAGCCAGGTGAGGCCCCAGTGATGAGACTTGGCCACTTTCCAGAAGTTGAGAGTTGACCGAGGGCTTCTCCCCTGTGTGGGGGAGCCGGCCTGTTGGTTGTGTTTGCTGATCCCACCGGCTGCCAGTCCCAAGCGTCGTGGTGCCTGTCTGCCCATCAGAGCAGAGCAGATGGCTGGACTGGAGAGGGGGACCGGGGGTTCCCATGTCCCCACACGACATCGTGTGTACCACCCCCCTTCGCTCCCACAGCCCCCAGAGGCTGCTTCTGCCCCCCTCTCTCTCCCTCCCCCCCCTTCCCTCTTCCACCCCACTCTCCTTCTGCAGCCAGATCTCTCCTCTGACAGATTGTCCCTGTGGCTGCCGCCAAAAACTAATTTCTCAGTGCCACTTCAGACACTCAATCTTTTTCCCTGGCAAGACCCTTTTATTAGAAGTTGTGAAGCGTGACAGTTCCTGGGTTTTGTTTCTAGCCTGCTGGAACATGGAACCCTTTTGAGTAACTGGAGTCAGAGTTCAGGAGGTGTCTTCGCCGCTGGTAGAGTTGGGCAAGCACATGGGGCGGGAGAGCCCGAGCCCAGCCAGACCCAGCTGATGACAGGGGACATAGGATTTGGGCTCACCTCAGGATGCTACAGAAGGACTCACTTTAGGGTTCTTTCCATAATGAATTCACTTAAACAGAACTTCAGGATTTTTTCCCCCCCATACAACTCTTCTATGTATACACGATGTACACAAATTTTAAGTTACTTATCAAAATAGGGCTGGTTGCAAATATCAGGTCATCCCTAAAAAAATAAATAAATAAATAAATGATGATTTGGCATCAGCGAGTCTATTCTAAACGTTGTGCTTTGAGCTCCAAAGTGAATTTCCAAAGAAGAGTTCCAAAAATGACTTGGCAGTGGTGATACTGAGTGCGTTATCTAGTTTTCCAAGAGGGGCACCTCTCAGGGCTGTCAGATTGTCAGACTGTTCAGGAATAGCCAATACTCACTTTGGTGTTCGGCTCTGATGTGGTTGGCAAAAGAAACAAACCCATAATATGAAAAGGCGCTGGTAATGTGATCGTGCTCCTGAAGATCGTATCTGTCCGAGAACGTCCTACACAGATACACACCTTCATTCACTTGTTCATCCGTCCGTCCATCCATCCAATAAACAAGAGAGCTGGTCAGAGGAAAGGGGAGAAAGAGGGTTTTCCCAGCTCTGTGATGGGACTTCTGACTGTGTCCTCTATGCTCAGGGACCTCAGAAGCCCCCACCTAAGGCCCTAACTCCTTAGCAAGCGCTCAGAAAGCATGCAGGGCAATAATTGCATGTGAGGCGCCTCTGTGGGCCTTTTGGAAATCAGATATTTTTTTCATGGTTTCTTATATCCCACACAGGAGAGGGGCTAAAAGGGTTGTCATCTCAAAAACCGTCTTTGTCTCCGTTCTTGGCGTGTTGCCACGAAGCTGGCAGTCCATCAAAAAGCAATTAGTGGTGCATGACTTAACGAGCATCTGATGCATTTCTTCAGTGGGGTAGGAGGGCAGCGCCGCAGCCCTGAGTAGCAGAGGCTGCCTAGTGGGCTGGAGTTACTCATCCTGGGTAATTTCTTCCAAAATGATATCATTGCCTATAATTTGAGGTCCAGAGAGGAAAAGAGACGCTGACAAAATATGCTGATCCTTAGTTCCAGCTGATAGAAGGGTTTGTTCGGCCAGTAAAATCTTTTTATTTTAAATTTAATTTTTATCGGGGATCCCTGGGTGGCTCAGCGGTTGAGCGTCTGCCTTTAGCTCGGGGCGTGACCCTGGAGTCCCGGGATCAAGTCCCACGTCGGGCTCCCTGCATGGAGCCTGCTTCTCCCTCTGCCTGTGTCTCTGCCTCTCTCTCTCTCTGTGTCTCTCATGAATAAATAAATAAAATCTTTAAAAAAAATAAATTTAATTTTTATCAAGTTCTATATGTACGTGGTCATCAAGTCAAATAGTGGGAGGAAGCTTCTAGAATGGAATAGCAGATCGCTGCTCCATCCTTTTCCATTTCTGATACACTGCCTAAGGGCGAACACTGTCAATCAATCTTTTTTTTTTTTTCTAGTTATTTACCTCCATGTTTATAAATGACACATTCACACTTCTATTTCTTGATTTCTCTGTTTTAGATTTTTTTGGCCTCCTACGAGGAAAGACCCCCAACCCAACCACTTATACAATGAATTTCCCTCCCCACGCTCCTCTTGGTATAGTTACCATCCTTTTGGTCAAATCAGTGGCCAGTGTTTGCATGGTTATAACTATGTAAATATTACTTAAAGCTGATCCAAGCACTATTCTCTGCTGGTCTCTTCTGTCTTGTAGAGCCTGTGTTTTCCTTGGAGTTAATGATTACCTCTTGAAAAAAAAAAAAAAGATGAAAAGAAAAAAAAACGCGCTTAATTTTCCATGTTACTGTCCGTAACTCATCCTCAGATTCTGGCAGAAGCGGAAGTCTTCTCTCAACGTATCCAGCCTGTTGGTTTCATTTTTGGCTTGGAGGCATCCTTCCTGGATCTCTTGGTCCTTCTGCTCTGTCTGGACCAATTGTCCTCCACATCGACCGCGTGGTTCACATGTGGGGACTTCTCTTCCCCATCATCCTGAGGCTCTTCCTTCTTGCTTTCCAGCGTTAGTTCTTTGTTCCCTCTTGCTCACTCTGTGTCTGGATTGCATCTTTGTTATACTGGAGCAGCTCCTCCAGGAGCTGCTGCTTCTTTTTTTTTTTTTTTTTCTTTTTTCAAAGATTTTATTTATTTATTTATTTATTTATTTATTTATTTATTTATTCATGAGAGACACAGAAAGAGAGAGGCAGGGACACAGGCAGAGGGAGAAGCAGGCTCCATGCAGGGAGCCTGACGTGGGACTCGATCCCAGAACTCCAGGATCATGCCCTGAGCCAAAGGCAGATGCCCAACCGCTGAGCCACCCAGGGGTCCCCATCCTCTAGGAGCTTCTTGAGAAAAAGCATGTGGTATCCACCCTCTAAGACAACCCCCAAGAATCCACATCTCCTGGTCCCCTCCCACGTTGTACTACGATTGGTCTCTGTGACCAACAGACTATGACAAAAGTGACGACATGCTACTCCAGAGGTTGGGGGGTGGGGTACAAGACACTGTGGCTTCTGTCTTGATGACTGGCTTGCCTTCCCCTCCTCTCCTTCATTCCTCTCCACTCCTCCTCCTTCCTCTTTTCTTCCTCTTCCTCTGCTCGTTCTTTCTGAGGAAACCCAGTTACCGTGTCACGAGCTGTCCTTTGTGATGAGTGAGCTTGGATGTGTACCTTCCAGCTCCAGTCAAGCCTCAGATGACCGTGGCTTCCCTGATACCTTCAATGCCCCCTCATGGGAACCCCCCCCCCCCGCCCCCAGTACCACCCATTCAGTACTAAGCCACTCTCAAATTCTTGACTTGCAGAAAGTATGTGACAATAAATGTGTGTCATTCTGAGCCACTAAAATTTGGGTGATTTGTTTTGTGGCAGTAGATAGGACAGTGGCAAATTTTTTGGATACGCTGATTATCTAAAAACGTCCTAATTTTGCCCTCACTTTCAATGGATGATCTGACTGTGTGTAGAATTCTGTTCTACGGTTGGAAGTCCCCTTCTCTTAGAATTTTGAAGGCAGTCACATACTGTGTCCTGGCTTCCAGGGTGGATGCTGATGTGCCCAGCTTTTCCCCAAATCTGGTTTGTATCGTCTCTTCATTACAGGTGTTCTGACATCTCATGAGGTTATGCTTTGGTGTAAACCACGTCTGTTCTTTCCATTTGTTGGGTCTGGCCTCAATTCAGCGGGCCTCTTTAATCTGAAAGCTCATGCTCCTTGTTTTTGAAAAATGCTGTTACATTCATTGTTTGGGAAAATATTCCACTTCTGTTGTCACTGGTCTCCCTTTCTGGAGCTTCTATTTTACAGATAGACTATTTCTCCAATTCCCTTGGTATTTCTCTATTTCCCATCCCTTGCTGTTTTCGTTTTCTGACTGATCTTTTATCTTCTAACCCTCCTGCTGAATCTTTTATTTCAACTATTATATTTTTAATTTCTAGGAACTGGTCCTGTTCTCTAAACATGCTCTCTTTCATAGGTTCATGGGTGCAATATTTTGCCCTCAAGTTTCTGAGGATTTTATTTATTTTTAGTTTTTTTTCTACTTCTAGCTTATTTGTTTCACTCACATGCTTTTCCTTACTTGTTATTATCTGTGTTTCAGGGCTTTCTGTTTTATATTTTGAGTGAAACATTAAAATGCCTGTTGAAGGCGCTTTGTGCACAGGGCTGTCAAGTGGTGGATTTCCTTAGAATTCTCGGGTGGAGGAGACAAGGTCACCTGGCTGAGGAACACACCTAATCTGTAGATTGTTTGTTAGCCTGTCAGCTTTCTGGAAAGATCTCAAGCTGGATCTTAAGGGCTTTATAAGCCTGGCTACCAAGGTCTTAGAGCCATGCAGGAGAAGATGGTTGAGGATTTCACTAAGCATTCAGACATTCGTTTAGTTTCCCTGTTGGCAGTATATTGTACCACAATCCTGACCTTTCCGTGGGGCCTGCATCCCCAAATCCAGAGCCTGGCTCTTTCAGCCACTTCCCAGAGTAAATGTCATCATTTTTTTTTTTTTTTAAACTGGGATAGAGGAAGCTGTAGAGTCATGGGGAAAGGACCAAAGGTTCCGAGCACTTTTTAAAAAAATTGAGCTGTAATTGACATAACATTGCATTAGTTTCAGGTGTACAATATGATGATTCACTGTCTGGAGATATTGCAAAATCACCACCACCATAAGTTGAGCTAACATCCATCACATACATAGCTACAACGAAATGTGTTTTTTTTTTTTTTTTTTGTGATGTCTAAACACTTCTTATAAAGTCATTCAACCATTCTCTTTCTAACTCTGCCTGGATCCTCCATTTCCTGGCCTTTCTGGATATCGACAGCTTGAATTGGCTTTCTTCCTGGTCAGCTTTACCCATTCAAGGTCACAGTTCATTTTCTCTATCCTAGAGAGTCAGTTACCTCCCTGGTCCCTTTCCAACTTCCTTTTTTTTTTTTTTTTTGTATTTTCTTGTGTATTGTCATTTCTGCTGTGTTTCTCTTTACAAACGTTTGCTTTTTAAAATTTCTTTACCGTCACTTTAGAGCAATCCAGAAAGGAAGGGGAAAACTGCATGTGTTTAATCTGCCATATTTGACCAGATGCCTTTACCGGTAGTTTGCACTAGAGTTTTGTTCATTTGCTTGTTTGGTTTTATTTTGTTTATCTATGTGAATGTTTTTCGTTTTTGCTTGTTTGATTTTTTTTTTTTTTAAACCAGCTAAGTATCAGTGACTTGGTTAGCTTCAGACTTGGTTATCTATGTGGTTCACTGAATGTTACTGATCATGGATCAACTCACTGCTTGGTCCTCAGGCATTGGGATGACTTGCTGCCCACTCCATTCTGCATTCATTCATCTGGTAGTAGTAGGGATGGTGGCCAATAAAGCCTCCAGCCTGGAGAGGAACTATTTTGGTGTCCATGGTGATTTTTCCCTCTGGACTGACTTAGCTTCTGATGGACATATCCTTTGCTGGCGTTGATTGGGACTATGACTAGCAAAGTGGGGCGGCTCCCTCAGATTTGAGAAAATATAACTTTTTTCTAGTTACATTCTTTTTCTAGTTACATTTTTTTCTGCCTCCACATGGCAGGCAGTTGTCAACTGGTCTTCAGGGCCAAAGGGTATAATTGACCACTGCCTACTTCTTGAATTCTTTTCCTTGAACTGTCCTTCAAGCTAGCTACCTTTTCCTGTTTCCTTTCTCCTGACTCTCTGATCCTCATCTGCCCATCTATTCATTCAACCAATACTTTTGAGCATGTGCTATGTGTCAGGTCCTGTCTAAATAAGACACAAACACTGGCATGATGTCGTTTTCACAGAGGCAATGGTGCCTATGCTATGCATGTCATGCTTAGGAGTTTGCATTTTATGCTGAAGGAAATGGGGGTTGTTGGGGATTCTATGAGGAGTGTAATGTCATCATTTTCTCCTTTCATGGAGACAATTGGGCTGGGTATGGAAGAGTGGATCAAAGGTTGATGACACTAGTTGGGGGAGAGGGTACCAGAAAAGTCTATTGGGGGGATTCAGGACAGAGCTGTTGAGGGCTTGAACTATAGGGAATGATGTGAAACCAGGGCTACAGAGGAGAGAGTTAAGAGGGAAGACTTTAGAGAGGTAGAGACTTATGGGGTTTAGGGAATGAGGGAGCAGAGGTGGGGGTGCAGTGGGGAGATGAGGATCCCAGGTTTCTGGTTTCAGATGGTGGTGGTATTAGCTACTCTAAGAGGAAGAGAGGAGGAGAGCACAGTGGGGATGATGAAAGTGAGTTCCACTTTGGTTGTATTCAGTTTGAGATGCCTGTGGGACACCTGGAGGAAGTGCACAGTGAATAGTTTGATCTGTGAGTCTAGATACCTTGGGAGAAAGAAACTGAGCTAGATATTTAATTTGAGAGTTAATCTCTAAGGTGATAGTCAGAAGTGGTGGAGTAAATGAGGTCAACCAGAGAGAATATAGGGATGAGAAGAGAAGAGAATGGGGAATGCCAATGTTTAAGAGACAAGTCCTTCAGGAGAAAGGGAGGGAAGGAGGAATGGAGGGAGGGAGAGAGAGAGGGCAGGAATGAAGAGAGAGAAAAGCAGGAAATGAGCCTGATCATTGTCTTGGATGGCAAGAAGAGAGAATCTCCCAGGTAGGGAGGGCTAAGGAAGTACAGTTACGAAGAGGAGAATTGAAAGATGAATGTTGGATTGAACCCCAGGAAGTCATTGGTGCCTTTGGAGGTGGTGTGGGCAGAAGGCAGATGACAGCTTGTTGAGGAGGGAGGAGACATGGATGGAAAGGTGGTAGAGATGGCAGGTGCATTCAGTTATTTCAGCACCTTAGTTGGGAAGAGGAAAGCATCTGGCTGAAACAAATGTTGTTGTTGTTTTTAAAAGGTGTTAAATGTTATTAGATGTAACAGGAGAGAGAGGGAGAGGGAGACTGAAGAGATGGGAGGAAGGATGGATCCAAATAGTAAATGGGACTTCTCTTGCATTGTGTTTGGAGAAGCTCATACATACAGAAGTGACTGCAGGCATTAGAGGTATGTGGGTGTGAGTGTGGATGCAGGGTGCATACGGAAGAAGCAGAAAGAATATGAGAGAGGTTTATTTTTCTTTTTGTCCAAGAATCATCCGTATAACGTTTTTTGGAGTATTTTCTGAGTCCCAGACACTGTATTTCTTACTGGAGATAAGGAAATGAAAAACACATTAGGGAGCCGTCTAGTGGGGCAGACTCATGTCAACAGACAAGTGTGCAAGATGCTGGGGGAATCTCACCTCTGGAGTGGGGTGGGAGTCGGGAAGCCTGTACCAGGTGACTGTGGTGCCTACCCTGGAGCGGGGTCTGAAAGCATGAGAATTTTCCAAGTGGACAAATGGGGGAAGCACATGCCCCTTGGCCATGCAGTTTAACCATAAATATTTATTAAGCACCTGTACATATTATGCACCACATGTGGCACACTGGACGTAAAGGCAGATGAGATGCTACTCCCACTGAGCAGTGTACCGCATCTGGTGGAGGAGATATACAGATGGTTTCCATGTAATGTGCTAAATGTTCGGGCAGTAGAGTGGGTGTCCTTTGGGGAGACAGAATGTCGTTTGGTGTAGAAGGGACATAGAGTATGGGAGAGGAAAGGCAGGCAGGGCTAAGGTCAGGTTTGGAAGGCTTAAAGGGTCTTAGGTACTATCATATAGTGGATTGGCTCCTTGGACTGACTGTAGATTGTGGGTCAGAGTCCTCTTTTTATATATGGTCTGGCCATTGTCTATTTGCCTATTCAGTCTCTCACATGTGAAGATGAGGTCCTCAGGGTGAGTCCTAAATTCAGTATGACCTGTGTCCTTATGAGAAGAGACACAGACATACAGGGAGAAGGGAGACGGTGGAGGCAGAGATTGGGGTGATGCATCTTACAAGCCAAGGAACGCCAAGATAGCGGGCCACACCAGGAGCTGGAAGAGACAAGGAAGGATCGTTCCCTAGGGCCTTTGGAGGGATCATGTTCCTGCCAGCACCTTAATTTCAGACTTACAGCCTCCAGAACCACGAGAAAATACATTTCTTTGGCTTTAAGCCACCAGTTTGTGGTACTTGTGAATGGCAGCCCTAGGAAGCTGATATGGGTATCCAAGGGCACGTTACCTGGGGAGAGTCAGAGTCTCTCGTGCGTGTGGTCTGTGGGCCACCTGCTTCAGACTTAACCAGGGGGCTTCCTGAGGATGTTGATTCCAGGCCCTTTGCACATACCTTTGGAACCGGAATCTCTGGAGAGAAGGCTGGAGAACCTGGATTGTAGCAAGATTCCCGGGTGCTTCTGATGCTCACTGAAGTTCTAGACCGTGTTCACGGGACATCAGGAAAGGGCTTGGGGGAAGGGAGAAACACCGTCAGACTGTGCCCAAGAAAGCTCATCTATCTTACAGGACAAACAATCTGTTTCAACAAATATCCTACAAGGAATACAAGAGCAAGATGGAGGGGGAATCTGTAGATTAAAAATGTCTGAGAAGATCTACCGACGAATTTAGTGGTTAGTAAGTGACAGAACCAGGCCGGGCTGTCCCTGAAGCACCCACACCAGTCCTCCGAGAAGCCTCTCTGACCTGTCAGGACAGAAATGCTCTCCTTCTGTGTGCGGAGCAAGGGTTGCTCCTGGGTCCTTCTCAACAGGCTGTTTCTTGGGTCTTTGTCCATCTGCTAGTCCTCAAACATCAGTGTGTGCGAGAACGGCCTAGGACGCTGGCCCAGACCTAACTGAGTGGATGGGGAGGGGCCCAAGAATCTGCATTTAAATCATCTCCCCAAGTGATTTCTCTGAGGTCGGCCAGTTCCTGGTCTCTAGTAAGCAGTGGGCACTGGGTGGGGGAGCCATGCTTGCATCGGTTCCCATCTGTGGGTGAGGTGCAAGCCGCCTTTCCACCCAGTCCTGCTTCCATAGCTTGCCACCTGTCTGAGTTGTAAGAAAGCACCACAGCGTGTGTGTGTGTGTGTGTGTGTGTGGCGGGGGGGGGGGGTCACTTAAACAACAGACATTTATTGTCTCACAGCTCTGGAGGCTGGAAAGTCAAAGATCAATGTGTTGGTAGGTTTGGTGTCTGGTGAGGACTCTTCAGGCTCCATACAGACAGCGGCCTTCTTGCCGTGTCGTCAGAAAGAGGGAATGAGAGAGAGAGAGAGAGAGAGCCCATCTTTCTTGTGTGTCTTCTTATTCTTTTAAAAAATATTTTATTTATTTATTCAGGAGAGACACACACACAGAGAGAGAGAGAGGCAGAGACACAGGCAGAGGGAGAAGCAAGCTCCACGCAGGGAGCCCGATGCAGGACTCAATCTCAGGACCTTGGGATCATGCCCTGGTTCAAAGGCAGGCACCAAACCACGGAGTCACCCAAGCGTCCCTTGTGTGTCTTCTTATAAGGGCACTGGTCCCATTCCCAATCACCTCCCAAACACCCTACCTCCTAATACCATCATGCTGGCGGTTAGGAGTTCAATGTAGATTTGAGGGACACACAACATTGAGTCCCTAGTACCATTCCAGGTGGGAATGAAGCTTTGGGCCATTTTTTGGGGGTGGAGTGGGTTGGGAGAGGTGGTGGGAAAAACCAGTCCTATATATATATGTTCGAAGGAGCCCTTACTTGCCCTCCTTCCTAGCCCCGCCTCCTGCTCATACTCACTTCCCTGTTTCCTCACAGGAGCACATATCTTCTTGGAAAAAAAAAAAAAAATCAAATTACTATTATTTTTTAAATATAAAAGAATTGTGTGTTCAATGAAAATGCAGAAAAGCAGAGTAAAAAAAACTCAAGCAGAAAAAAAAAAAAAACAAAAAAAAAAACCCCTAGCTATCCTCTTATCCAGACCCAGCCTCTGCAGAAATGCCGCGTGTGGCCTTCCAGTCTTTTCTGTACGTGGTGTGGCTTCACAGAAACACACCCTCTTCTTCCAAGCGCCTCCAGCAGCTCGGTTTCCCCAGCCTCCCCACTCTCCTCAGCACCCCACTCGCTTCTCCAGAATTCAGACCCATCTGTGCCACCCGCCGGCAGCCTGCTCCCCCGCTTGTTCGCTCCTTCCCCAGGAATCACTGTCTTTGGGGGACGCGTTGCAAGCTGATAATGCCAAGTGCTTTGCCGACAGCACCTAATACACCATCTTCCCTTCTCCTGTCCTCCTCCTCGGGGCCCATGGACTAAGGAGGAGGAGAGAGGACATCTCCTCCACTAATACTTAAAATTTTGTCATAGGTCTAAGACCCAAATATTCCCTCTGCTAATTGAGAATTAAGGATCTCTGCAAGGGGTTTCCCTCTCTCTCTCTCTCTCTCTTTTTAGGGCACAGATGTCCTCTTGAAGTCTGTAGACAGGCTGTGTCCAATCTCTTGTTGAAAGCACAGAGGCTGGCCCTCACCCCCTGCAGTCTTCGTGTCTCACGTTGCCAAGAGTCACCAGATCACAGTGACTGGAGAGAGTTATGGTTTTATTTGGGGGTAATAAACACGAGCTGCTTCGGAACCGAATCCTGTTTCCATGCAAATGTAGTTTGTAATAAAAACCTGCCAGGACAGAAGTATGAGGGCTGCTCTTCCCAGCAAATTGCTCCCTTTGACGGAACATTCTTCAAAGTTATCCCGGGAGTGATCACAGCGGCTGTCGAAAAGTTTCCCATCTCAAGGGTTTGGGTGTTAGGCCACTGCTGGTGAATTATGAAGTGTGGGGAGGCAGGAAGCTGGCCGGGGCCGGTAGGGATTACAGAATGAAAGGCAGACTCCTGGCCCTATTGCTTTCTCGCCATTGTCTGCAAAGCCATATTTTATTTTATTTATTTATTTTTAAAGATTTTATTTACTTATTCATGAGAGAGAGAGAGAGAGAGGCAGAAACGCAGGCAGAGGGAGGAACAGGCTCCATGCAGGGAGCCTGATGCGGGACTCGATCCCAGGTTTCCAGGATCAGGCCCTGGGCCCAAGGCAGGCACTAAACCTCTGAGCCACCCAGCCACCCAGGGATCCCAAAGCCATATTTTAAAGTTGGATTTATATTCCTACGTTTCAGAGTCCTTCCAGAACTTGCACAATGAGTGCTTTACAGACCCTCCAAAGTGAAGTGCACAGAGACTGGGGGCAGGAGGAGAGGATGCAAATTCTGCTTCGTCCCCTCCGCACCTCCTCCAGTGATGTTGCTTTAGGCGCAGAAGCCCAGCGGATCCTCAAAGCAACACGGGGACTCTCCCCGAGGGACAAGAAGGCCCCGTCCTGCTCCTGAGAGGTCAGTGCCTGCCTTCGGGTCTCCCGGCTGACTACGCTGCCATCAGAGCCAACAGCTCTCTTCCCATGCTTCTGCTCACTTCTGATCCTAATAGACGGAGCCCAGAGAGAGAGAGAGAGAGAGAGAGAGTCAAGGTTATCCCAGAGGTACAGAGAGGATGTTCTTCTCTCAAAGCAAGGGCCCCAGCTCGAGCTGGCACCAGATGAGCGTTTTCAGGAAGCAGAGTAGACAGCGGACAAGACCCCCTCAAGGGCTCTGAGAGGTCAGAGGTGCTCCTGGAGGAGGGCAGTGCCCAGGAAGAGGGGGACAGAGCCTGGTGGGGTGACGGCAAACAGATGGCCCAGACGTCACTTCAACATCATCTTCCTGACCAGCTGTCACTAGGAAAATGCGCCCCAGGCTGGAAAGAGACCAAATGAGGAGAGGAGAGAAATTCAACATCCAGAACTTATTTGTTTTTACTTCTTCCCCCACCCCCACTGCCGGGTGATGGTGGTCTTCATGGGGTGTAGACAGAGGCAAGAGAATTCCAAGTGGAGCAGGTGTTGGCTTGCTGGGCTCTGGGGGTTGGGTCTCCAGTTGGGGGTTCGCCTGCCCCCACCCCTCCCCGCCGCACTCACTGTGGGGTCATCGCCCCTGGTCCATGGTGCTAGGCTGCTGTTTGTATATGCAAGCGCTGGCCACGTGTCCAGCCAGCAGATGACTGCAGGACCCGAAGGGTCACAATAGCATTGCCAGGCAACACTTGAGGACTTTCCCACAGATCTGAATTCAGCTGTTAAGCTCCTTGCAAAGCCCCATCTCTGCCCAGCCTGCTGCACGCCAGTGTCTGTGCCAGGTCAGACACAGTGCCTCCCCCGCTCCCTGCACTGATCACAGGGGATGTAGTCAGAAGCACTTTGACTGACAGGGTGATTATTGTCGTCGAGTACCGTGTGTGATATATGTGGTACGTGTTCGAATCAATAATTTTGGTGGACCATGATCACAAGTTCAGAATATTTTTACAAACTTTTTTGAAAAAGATTTTGTCTTTGGACTTTTAAAAAATTTAATTAATCAAAAAAAATAAAAAATTTAATTAATCAATTAATTAATTTTCATAGATTTTATTGATTTATTCATGAAAGACACAGAGAGAGAGAGAGGGAGAGAGAGAGAGACAGAGACACAGGCAGAGGGAGAAGCAGACTCCCTGCGGGGAGCTTGATGTAGGACTTGATCCCAGGACCCTGGGATCACGACCTGAGCCAAAGGCAGATGCTCAACCATTGAGCCACCTAGGGGTCCCTTGACTTTAAAAAAAAAAAAATTTCCTTCCTATTTAAAAATTTCTGATTAAAAATAATTTTTTTTGGCAAATAATTTCTGCTCTGTGCTATTGGTATTTATATTTGGAGACCCTTAGGTGTTCAGTAATGGAGGCTTGATGAAATGTGCCATTTTTATAAAAATAACTACATCCAAAAAAAAAAAAAAAACTACATCCATGCATGAACAAAACTCTGAAATAACAGCCAGGGTCTTGGAAGCTTATTTTATGCCAGGTGCCTGCTCAGGATTTGGTGGGTCTTATTTCATTTAATACATACAAATCTTGTGAGGGAAGGGACATTAATATTCTCTTTTAATAATAAATGGGAAATGGAGGGCACGGAAGTTAAGGGACTTACCTAAGTTTGTGGGGGTTTTAGTTCAGACAGTTGAAACCTAGAGTGTGGGCTTGAAGCCACTGTCTTCGAGCTCATGCTACTTACTTGTCACTGGGCTGTGAGATTGGAGACATTTTTACATTTGTCTTGTTGTCTTCATTTTCTTAGTTTTAGCATGCACACATTTTTCCCTTCCACTATAGGGAAAAATACCCCCAAATACATATAAATATTTTAAAAAAGAGTCTGGGGGCACCTGGGTGGCTCAGTTGGTTAAGCATCGGACTCTTTTTTTAATTAATTTTTTAATTTTTTAAATTAATTAATTTATTTTTTAAATTTTTATTATGTTTTTAAGATCGGACTCTTGATCTCAGCTCAGATCTTCATCTCTGGCTTGTGAGTTCAAGTCCCACCTTGGACTCCACACTGGATGTGGAGCCTACACAAGAAAAAAGTCTGAAGTTTTCGGGCCTTGTGGAGTTTAAAAATTTCCAACCCACTTTCATCCAGTTATTCATACTTAATTGTTTTGGTAGTGCTTCATCAGTTTTAAAAATTTGCCAAGTTGTTGCAATAACCAAGTATGTTTTTATATCTTACCGTGGTATGCATCTCACTTTGTCATATACCCTGATTTATTTTAAGGAACTGATGGACATTAGTCTTTTTGTGACTTTTTGCTCTTCTGTGTACAGAGCTGGAAATAATGGACTGGAAATAGATTAGAAGCAAAAAACCACAAAGTGAGAAAAATGGAAGTATCGAAGAAAATGAAATGTCATAAAGTATCATAAAACTACTCCAAGGTGTTCTAGAATTGCTAATACTGGGGAAGACATTGGGCAGTAATTTGCGTAAGATCGTTATCCTGAAAAAAATTATATTCGTATATATCCAAATCACATTGAAATGGATACTTGTTTTTGTGGTTGCCCAACATGGGAACTGTCTTGTGTATGGGGACTTTCCCACTTTATAAGACAGAGCTCGCCTCTGGAATAACCAGATTTGGGACTTCGTTGGGACTGGGGCATGCGTGCCATGATATGGGAAATGCTAATCATATGCATCTACACGTGGCTTTGGATGAGAAGTCAGTAATTGAAACAAACAGGGACCATGCTGAATCCATTCTTGTTAGGGTGGTAGCAACAACAGCGATTATGTCCAGGTTCTAGAATGTTCTGGAAATGGTTCCAGGGGTCTTCTGGTGATATAGATGGCAGTGTCCAACCCCTGGGGGTTGCACTGTGGCTGTCCTCACTGGGTCAGTTCTATAATGTAATTATTTGATTGTATCTGTCTGTTTAATCTTTGTTCCTCCTGAGGATTTTGCCAACAACTCAAAAACCATTTAATAAAATTTATTTCTGTTTAAATAAATCAGAGTTAGTTTCTATTACATGCAAATAAAAACTCTGATGGATACACACATGCTACCATTTACTTCCATATATTTGCCACGTATACTTTAATCTAATTCTTTCTTTATACAATAAAATGATAGCAGGGCCAGGAAATACATTAAGGACCAAGGAGTTTTTCAGAATTTTGGAGCCTTAAAAATTAATACAAGATATTTGCATGATTTATAATTTTTGAGTGATTTAAGCTTAAGGTTTTATGGAAGTCACTGAAAACTATTCTAGAGGGATCTTGTTTCTTTTAGCTAATAAATTGGGTCATATATTGAAAGTTTCCAAGAGCCGTGAAGGTTGGAATGAAAACATTATTTATAATGAATCTCCTACTTCGTCATTTTCCCAAGTGGTGGTTCATTTACATAATAGTGGGAGTTTTGTGATGAAGTCTTTTGATTTTCTATGTTGTTGCAATGCCAGCTCATTTAGTCCAATACCATATTATTAATAACTCATCTTTGCACACCATTGAAATCTCAGTATCTGGGGGATATCCAAGAAAAAGAAAATATTCTTTTCCCAGCTATCCTTTCCTTCTCTGACAAAAGCATAAAATTACATTTAGATGTACTTAGGTCAAGGATTTTGTGAGGGGTTTTCTCTTTCTTTTCTTTTCTTTTTTTTCCTTTTCTTTCCCGTGATCTTATTGGGGTTTTACATGAGGTTACTCAGGGGAGGAAGTTCACGGGCTAGATCTGGAATGCAGAAAGTTGTTCATCTATGCAGCAAGCATCCTTTCAACAGACTTTCCCTGAGTCTTCCTCCGAGGCCTCAGCACCTCCCTGCTCTAGGTGCTCAGGTCAGGCATAACATGATTAAGTTCAACTCCAAGAAATAAAAACCCCAAAGGACAGTGGTTTCAATTAGGTAGAGAAAGGTCTCCAAGGAGTCCAGGGCTAATATTATGTCCCACAGTATTAGTGTCCCAGTCTTCTGTCTTATTGCTAAGCTCAGGGTGCTTTCATCCCCGAAGTCCCTTGCAATCCAAGAGAGTTGATACAGCGACGGCCATTGCATTGCATTTCCACCAGCAGGAAAGAGGAAACTTTCTCCTTTCAGGATTCTTCCAGGTTAGAGCATAGTCACATGAACTTGCATAGCTGCAAGGGATCCTGGGAAATGTAGTCTTTATCCCAGGTGGCCATGTTCCCAGCTAAGAATTGAGGGTTTTTTTGTTGTTGTTGGTTTTAAGATTTTATTTATTTATTTATTTATTTATTTATTTATTTATTTATTTATTTAAGAGGGTAGGGGCAGAGGGAGAGGGAGAGAGAGAATCCCAAGCAGGCTCCACGCTCAGCACAAAGCCCAGCAGGCTCAATCTCACGACCACAAGATCGTGACCTGAGCTGAAATCCAGAGTCCAACTCGTAACCGACTGAGCCATCCAGGTACCCCAGAATTGAGGTTTCTTTAACTGAGGATACAGAGGAGAAAGGATTCCTAGAATATAGCTAAACAATTCTAAAGAACAGGATAATTTTTTTTCCCCTGAGGAAGGAAATCAGCATGTCTACTTGTTGACTGCCATGCAATGTACTAAATGTGCTAATAGTGATGTAGTCAAAGGGCTATGGGAAGGCAGGAAGGGAGAGGAAGCATGGAATAGTGTAGAGGCCCATGGGACCTGATCTTCTGGGCCTAAATTTATTTTGACGTCTCCTAGCTGTGTGACCTCAGGCAAGTTCCTCACCCCCGACCCCTGCTTCCTAGCATTGCTACATAAAATACAAGACACCTGGTGTCCCAATACTTTGGATATGCTTATACTAAAAAAATTATTTGTCTGAAATTGAAAGTTTACTGGGAGTCCTGTATTTTTATTTGCTATATTTAGCCACCCCATTACCCCTTCCCTATCTGTAAAATAGAAGTTATTCAACTCTGTAAACAAATATATATTCCCTGGGAGTTTACTATATGCCGCATACTATTTTAGAAATGGTGATAAAACTGACATGATGGGGTCATTAGAGGATTAGACAAGAAAGCTCATGTAAAGATATGAGGTGACTTAGTTGGCAATTTCTCATCAACTGCTTTGGCACAGCTCTTTTATTTCTCTCTGTCTCTCTCTGCTCTGCATTGTTTGATGTTCTGTGCTCTCTCATCCTTATTTGCAAACCTCCCGAGTTCCAGGGCTGCAGAGCAGCCATGAGAAACAGCCCTTCCAAGTTCAATAGCAGCAGAGTGCCTTGGCATTTCCTAAGAGGTAGACCCTACCAATCTTTCAAGTCTTTGAATGAAGAGTAAGTTTTAAACCTCCCTTCTAAATCCTCACCACCATCACTCTCTCTCTCTCTCTCCCTCTCTCTGGCCATCCACTGAGAGATCCTGTAGAGCCTCCCCTGGTCTGACCATAGAACTGTCAGCCCACTGTATGGCTTTGCCAGGAATGACCTCAAAAGGTACCATGGTGGGCAGAGGGAGCAGAAGGAGGGAGAGAAGCCCTGCTTCAAGATACTTGGAATATTGGGTCTCTCCTTGACATTCCAATTGAAGAAAGGATTGCTTGACTGAATAAAAGGAAAACTTAAAGCCTCTGTTCTAGATGAAGGGTTAACGATCTGGTTGGTGTTTATGAATACATTTCAAGGCATCATGTATCTCCCAAATTTATATGCAAAATTGGGATGTTTATATATGTTTGCCCCGTTCTGGAGGGCGCATCCATAATTTCTGTCAGCTTTTCAAAGGAGTCTCTCTACCTAAAGAAGTTTAAGTGATCATTTTTAGGGAGACCTCCTACTTCTTATTTGCATTTCAAATTTTTCCGGGCCCTGTGGGTCGTGGCCCATTCCTTTGGAGCTCGGCTCCCTATAGATCATTTCTGAGTTCACCTCTGCCTCACTACTTTGCAGTCCATGGGGTGGTGGAGAGTGCTCTGGGAATGTGGATGCATCTTAACATCAGCCTGAGTCATGCTTGATTAGCAAGATAAATCTGCTTGGGGAATGCGGGGAGATGGGCGACTCCTATTGGCATCTGAAACCAATTATAAATCTTTTGCGTTAACTGCAGCTTGGGATTTTCTGGGCCATTGCGTGCACAGTTGGGAGTTGGCCGCCCTAGGAAGTGGAACAGCGGAGCAAACAAAAGGGAGCAGGGGACTTGTTGGTCTTGGAATAAGGAATGAAGCATATACCCTTTCCTACCATAGCACACTATTTTCTTTCCCTAGAGCAGAGGTCAGCCAGTTCTGTCAATGGTCAAAGAGTAAATGCGTTCAGCTTTGTGGGCCATGTTGTTGCAACTACTCCACTCTTATGCTGTTGCAGAAGTGGCCACAGAAAACATGTAGGTGACCATGGCTATGTTCCAGTAAGATTTTATTTAAAAGAACAGGTAGTGACCAGACTTGGCCTGTGACCTGTCATTTGCCCACCCTTGAACTAAAGTTTATGAGAGCCCCGTTTACCCTTGCTTCCTCCCTTCCTTTGGAAGTTTCAAATAGTGCGGGTTAGCATGCCACCATGGCTCCCACTCAGGTCCTCCTGGGTCCCTTTGCCCTCTAGGAGAGATCCATGTTGATTATCAATTGATCGTGACACTTTCTGGGTGGCGTTTTGTGCAGCCGAGTTCTTGGCAAAGAACGCTTTAGCTGACTTTTCTCATTAAAACTCTTGTTTCATAAGCCTGTTTGGATGGTCCCCTTGCAACTCTATCCAACTATTTAACGCTTTTCCAATCTGTGCGGATGGGTTCCTGGAGGCAGGAGATGGAGCTCGGGCCTCCTCAAGGGTGTTGCTGTCCAAAGCCTCACCAACCAGGGTGGTCTGCACTCAAAGCTAGGCAGCAGGGCTCTCGTAGGTGTAGCTGCTCCCTCCAAGGCCCACTTATGAAAAAAAGATTCATAAGTATACAGTCTTTCATGTGTGCATCTATAGCTTTTTAAAATTCTGGTAAAAAACATATAACATCAAATTTACCATCTGTGAAATAATAGAAAATATATATTTGGTATCTGTCCCCAGTTCCTGCTATAGAGCTCCAAAACCCCTTGTAGTCTCTTAAGTGATAAGAACACTAGGAGCATTTCTTATTCTCCTATTTATCTTTGGCCCTGTCTCTGACACAGGCTCCCTGAATCACTTGTGAATTCCTGAGTGCTAAGCCCTAGAAGCATCTTTTGTTCTAATGAAGTGACTCTGGGTGGGCTCTGCATGGCTTCTGGATGGGGCCTGGTCGCTAGAAAGACCAAGCCATGATCAAAAGCTTGGTATTTAAAAAAAAAAAAAAAAAAAAAAAAAGCTTGTTATTTCTAGCCCTGACTCTCACGACTCTAGAGAGGGGAGACAAGTTGGATGTGCAGTTAATGATCAGTCATGCCGATGTGAGGAAGTCCCCATAAAACCCCAATGGTACTGAGTTTGGAGAGCTTCCAGATGGGGGAACACATCCTCATACTGGGTCACACACACCCAACTCCACGGGAACAGAAGCTCCTGTGTTGGGGACCCTTCTAGGTCGTGCCCTAAGTGTCTCCTCACGTGGTTGTTCATCTGTATCCTTTCTTATATCCTTTAGTGAACTGGTAAATAAATGTTAAGCATTTCCCTGAGTTCTGTGAGCCACTCTAGTAAATTAAATGAACCCAAAGGTGATGGGAACCTCCAATTTGTAGACAAGTCAGACGGAGGTTGTGGGTAATCTGGGGACCCACTACTTGCAGTTGGCATCTGACATAGGATGGGGCGCGGTCTTGTGGGATGATGCTCTTAACCTGCGGGATCTCACCCTACCTCCAGGAAGACAGTGTCAGACTTGAGTTAAATTGGAGGATACCCAGCTGGTGTCGTGGAGAACCCCTTGGTGTGGGGAAAACCCACATGCCTTGAGTGACAGCAGTGTCAGAGGTAAAGTGTTCTGAGTGAGTCGTGAAGGAGACACTGAGTTTTTCCTTTACACCATTTTTAAGTGTGTAGCCCGGTAGTGTTACCTGTATGCTCGTTGTTGTAGGATAGAGTCTAGAACTTTTTTCTTCCTGCAAAACTGAAACTGTATCCCTGAAACAGCAGTCCTCCCCTCCCAGCCCATGGTAAGCATTCTACTTTCTGTTTCTAAGACTTTGACTTCTTTGGATCCCTCCTCTGAGTGCAATTGTAGAGTATTTGTCATTTTGTGACTGGCTTATTTCGCTTAGCATAATGTCCTCAAGGTTCGGCCATGCTGTAGCGTATGTCAGAATTTCCTTCGTGCAAAGGCCGAATAATAGTCCATTGTATGCATGTCCTGCATTTTCTTGACTCATTCATCCGTTGATGGACATTTAGGTTGCTTCCACCTCTTGGCTACTGTGAATAATGCTGCAATGAACATGGGTGTGCAAATATCTTTTTAAGACCCTGTTTTCAATTCCTTTGGACATATGCCCAGAAATGGGTATATGGGTTTGCTAGATCAAATGGTAATTCTATTTTTATGTTTTTGAGGGACTTCCATTCTGCTTTCCATAGCAGCTGCACCAGTTTACATTCCCAGCAACATATTTATAGCTTTTTTCTTTTCCAAAGGAAAAAAATGGAAGCAGAATAGTCTATATATTCATTTAAACGTACTTACTGAGTCTGCCCACAGCTAGGCCCTGGGGAACTCTATTAGACCAGGTAAATCCTTGCCTTCCTGGTGTTACAGTCTGGTTGTAGAGACAGTCAATAACCAGTAGACATATGCTGCCACTAGAGAAATAAAAGAAGAATTTAATTTAGCTATGTTTGTTAGTGGGGGAGTGGCACTGGGGCTTCCAGGATAGAAAGGGACTCACCACCCTTCCTTAGTCAAGTAAATGCATCTGCAGAAGCCTACAGTTGGAGCTTAACAATGGGGAACTTGCTTATCATAGATACTTTAAAAAATTGGAATGAAATTCATATAATAAAAAATTGACCATTTTAAGCAAAGAGTTCTGTGGCATTTAGTACATTCACGATGTTGTGCCACCCCCAGCTCTATGTGGTTCCAAAACATTTTCACCATTCCAGAGCAAGACTCTATACCCATTAAGTAGTTACTCTCCATTCCCCGACAACCACCAGTCTGCTCTCTGTATCTGTGGCTTTACCTGTTCTGCTGATTCCATATAAGTGGACTCGTACTGGGGTACCTGGGTGGCTCAGTTGTTTAAGTGACTGGCTCTTGATTTGGCTCAGGTTGTGATCTCAGGGTCATGGTTCCCAGCGCTCCATCGGGCTCCATGCTCAGCAGGGAGTCTGCTTGGGACTCTCTCTTTCTCTTTCCCTCTGCCCCTCCTGCTCGTGCTTTCTCTCTCTAAAATAAATAAATCTTTTTTACAAAAAGGACTCATACTACAAGTGGTCCTTAATGTCTGGCTTCTGTCACTAGCATCATATTTTGAATTTCATACACACTATAGGATGTATCAGTACTTCATTCCTTATAATGAGTGAATAACATTCCATTGTATAGATAGTCCCTTCTGGTTTATCCATTCATCCATTGATGGACACTTGGGTTCTTCCCATCTGTTTTTTTTTTTTTTAAGATTTTACTTATTTTTTTTTCATGAGATACAGAGAGAGAGAGAGAGAGAGAGGCAGAGACATAGGCAGAGGGAGAAGCAGGCTCACTGCAGGGAGCCTGATGTGGGACTCGATCCTGGACCTGGGATCACATCCTGAGCCAAAGGCAGACGCTCAACTGCTGATCCCACCCAGGGATCCCTCCTTCCCATCTTTGGGCTACTGTGGATAGTGCCACTGTGAACTTTTATGAACAAGGATTTGTCTGAGTGTCTGTTTTCATTTTGGGGAGAGGGATCGCAGATGTTTATGGCTTCATGATCACTCAGGTTCCATCCCATGATAGCAAGCAGAGCAATGTTGTGAGCCACCCCAGTGAGCTGGTGGGAAACCAGGAACCAGGCTGTATATGATGTTACTTCCATTCTTTTCTATCCTGTCTGGACCAGCGTTCAGTCTCTCCATCCTGTTTCAGATCTTGAAAAGTTCCTGTCCTCTTCACACAGTCCCCAACTTCCATAAGCCACCGTCACTCAAAGAGAAGACCAATCCACAGTCAGCCACTCTGGAGCTCCAGAAGCCTCTGCTCGCTCTGGCTCCCTGCCCCCCCCCCCCATCTGCAGCCTCTGCAGGGTCCTCTGGCAGGTGGATGTCTCCTGATACTCCAACTTCTCCCTATGGTTCCCGAGGGAGATGGAGGTAGGACCAGGCTGTTCTTGAAGATGGGAGTGGGCTCTGACTTCACATCTGCTCCGAGTAAGTCCTTCTGTGGGGCAGTGATAGATGTTATGGGCCAGGGGAGAAGATCAGGCATTGTTGTGGAAACCCCCTCCTTTCATGGGATGCTCCGGGTAGATTCCCCAGGACAGGAAAGAGATATTTGTCTTGAGATCGAAGTTCAGAAGATTCTAGGATTCTCTAATCAGGTGGCAGAGGAGGCCAAAGTCCTTGGTTCTGAGCTTCTCTTTTCAAATGCTTCTGTTTCAGGGGGAGTGATTTGTTAAATTCCAAGGATCACTGTTTGGTGATACCTGGGAGTGCCACCACTGGCAGGGTTAAGCATAAGCCAGAAAGAGGAAAATGGAGAGTAGAAGAGAGAAAAGAGCAGAGCATACACAGTAGGAGAAGACACACACCCAAGAGAAACATACCATGGTGAGCAGGGCCATTCCTCCATGGGGTCAGTGGCCCAGCTCTCTCCCTGTCTTTGGCCTTGAGGGGCTGACATTTCTCTCGTGTTTAAACCTCCCTAGCACTCAGCAAAAAGCCCAGTGTGTGGTAAATGCTCAGTAACAAGTCAATTACTCTAAATAAATGACGTCTTGTGCTGGAACGAGGCTAGGATGGGGCACGCAGAGCTCACCAACCTGCCACCTTGGTCCAGACCACTGGGATCTCCCCTCCCCAAGAGGGTAACTCACTCGTTGGGCAAGCAAGTAATGCAGTTACCTCTGCTCCAAACAGAATCAAAATGAAATGTCAACTAGCAGTCTGGGTTCAATTCTGGAAACAATAATGTTTCCTTCCCAGGTCAGCCTGCCTTCAGGTCCTCAACGGTCTGATTGACAAGAGTCGCGAGAACTCTGTATTCGCTTATTAGTCTAATGGACAGACTGGAAGGTGGCTTCCCAGGGCAGAGCTGCTTTTATGTTCCCCTGTTTTCCTTGGGCATCACTTACCACTGGGGAACATCTGCATTATCTAATTTATTGCTTTGAAGCATTTCATTTTTGTTGATTGCTGCTTAAAGGTCATTTCCAAGTAAACATGGAAGGAAAGGTCACTGCACCCAGTGGAAAAATCGGCTTTGGTCCTGTGCAATTCTAATGCAGACCTCCTCACTGGCAGAGCCTGTTCTTTTGGTTGTACGTGGCCTAATTGTATTGCCCTTTGCTTCTTGGCTCTGGGTTTGGGAGGGGGGGGTTAGGAGTTGGACAGCAACAGGTGCAAATCTCACTGCGAATCTTTTTTTATGGAAGTGTGGGCGACAGGGTGGGGGCAGGAAATGGGGATTAGATCATTTCCAGAAATCAGTAGGGAGTAATACAAGTTCTGGCTGGCATTCCTGACAACTGTGCTCCTGGCCCAGATGAATTGGATGCCCACAGACTTGTAGATGAAATCGTGGATTTGCTGAGCAGGATTTTGGGAGAAGACGAAGAGAGATGATGACAAAAGACCAGGGATGTTCACCTTTGTTCTGTTTTCCAAATGGTTAAAGAAGGAAAAGACTTCAAGGCTTGTTGATTCACTGCCAGTCCCAGGTGGTTTTTTTTTTTTTTTAATTTAAGATTTTACTTATTTTTTAGAGAGAGAGAGAGAGAGAGAGAACAAGCAGGGGGAGAGGGAGAGGGAGAAGCAAACTCTCTGGGAGCCCGATGCAAGGCTCAATTCCAGGACCCTGGGATCCTGACCTGAGCCTAAGGCAGCTGCTTCACCAGCAGAGCCACCCAGGCACCCCCTGGGGAGTGTTCTCAGAACAGATTAACTGCAGGTGGTTTGTGCATCCTGAGAGGAGAGACTTGAGCCACAAAGAGGAAGCGGCATTGATATTATCCATTTATTTTCTTGGTTGGCTTAGTTGGTAGATATGCTGTGGACCTGGGACCATGGTATATCACAGGGCTTTCATCACATGGGCATGAAGCCCGGGCAAGCTGGGTGGGCTCGAGAGCTGTCCACAGAGGCAACATCCCTTTGAAAACAAAGGGAAGGGCGTCAGCACGCAAAGCTGGGTTGGCAGGATAAGGAAAAGTATGTGTGGTCAGGGAGATCAAGAGGATTAAGGAGGAAGATAAAAAAGCAAAGAATGGTGGGACAATCAGTAGTGCAATTGGTGGCTGAGAGAGGTGAGAGAGAATAGTGGCTTACATGGAGCATGTCCAACCCCATACACCAGCTTCAATGTCAAGAGTGGGCCAAGGCTCTGTGCTGAGCGCTTTACCTGTGCAGTGTCCTGCACCACAGCAGCTCCAAATTCCCCCATTTTCTAGATGATGAACTAGAGGCACCAATGAGAGCTAGAGATGGGTGAGAATCCTGGTCAGGGCAAACCAGTGCTCATACCCTCCACCACTGGAGCCAGGCGGACGGCCTCACACGGTGGGTGCTGCAGTGATGTGCCATCATTGCCTATCGGATTTGGCAACCACAACAACAAAAGAATTCCCACTCGCTGGTGATGGAAGTGGAGTTTGGAGACCCCCTTCAGGAGTGTAGTTCAGCAGTATCTATCAAGATAAAGCACGCACATACCCTATGACCCGGCCCACTCCATATTGGATCTTACAGAAGTGTCCTCAGCAGCACTTAAGGATAAACACAGGAGAGGTATCGCCAGAGCATCGTCTATACCAGCAAAAGATTAGAAATATCCTGGAAGTTCTTCAGGAGGGACTGGCTAATTAAAATACAGTGCATCTCCTCAATGGAATTGCTGTACCAAAAAGAAGGAAGAGGTACAGTCATATGGGATGGGCTTGGGGAGAGGTCTTTGGTGAGAAAAACAAGTAGCAGGATGAGATATATATGATATCATACAGTAATATGATTCAATAATTCTGTAATTATTATATATTATATAAATGTATTTCTACTTATACATTTTTTGAGTAGGCTGCACGCCCACTGTTGAATCCAACGTGGGGCTTGAACCCACAACCCTGAGATCAAGACCTGAGCTGAGATCAAGAGTCAGTTGCTTAACTGACTGGGCCACCCATGTCTCTATACATTTTTTTATATAAGAAAATATACATAAATATACATAACATTATATAATTTGGAATTATATGTGTATATAGTTTGTATATATCTGTGTAAGTATATAGATATCTGAAAATACATATGTGGGTATATGTGTGTGTGTATACACACACACATATATGTGAACTTTTGGGAGATGATGTAGAGGATGCTTGTGCATTTTAACAACTCAATAGATGACCACTGATTTGGTTCAGCCACCGACTTATGTAAACTAAGGCGGTGGTTTTCACCATGTTTCTGTCCTGACACACTAATGGACTCCTGGCCCCTTTACCCCCAACAGTGTCCCCAGGGCAGTTATTCTCAATTACAGGATCTCACCATTTGAGATGTATCTCACACTCCGGTCATTAGTGTGGGGTCATGCCTTAGTCTCTGTAAAACGGGCATGGTACCAGTAAGTAGCTGCATGAGGCGGTCATGAAGATCAGGTGCATTGCAATAGGTAGAGTACTTAGAATGGCACTTTGTACATGGTCAAGTGTTGGCTATTGTATGTAATTTTTAAAAATTCCTGGGATGCCTGGGTGGCTCAGTGGTTGAGCATCTGCCTTCAGCTCAGGGCATGATCCCAAGTGCAGGGATTCAGTCCCACATCAGGCTCCCTGCAAGGAGCCTACTTCTCCCTCTGCCTATGTCTCTGCCTCTCTCTGTGTGTCTCTCATGAATAAATTAAATAAATAAATAAATAAATAAATAAATAAATAAATAATAAAAAAATAAAAAAATTCCTGAGATGGTCCTGCTATGTCTCCCTGCCCTCTCCAGCCCTATCTCAACCTGACCAGCTGAGAATCTCCAGTCTAAGCTAGAAGGAGGCCTTTGAACCAGTAGATTCATTGGTCAACTCAACAAGTTTATTTACTGAGCACCTGCTGTGCAAATTCATTGCCTTAGGTGCTGGTGGTACAAGGCTGAACAATATTGGTCTTGTTTGTGTGCTTGGAGCTTTTGTTCTCATAGGGAAGACACACACCAATCAGATACAACAACTGGCCCCCCTCACAATTGAAAACAGATCAAGTACGTGTTGCAAGTTATTTAAGTTTTCATATGCTGACCCCAAGACCCCCACCCTTATCCATGCTCCCTTCATTCAATGACTATGTCATGACCCCTTCTAAGTATTTAAAATCCACAGTGATGTGCAGTGCTATCTGCTGAGCCCCGACCCGTTGTGGATGACTCGGGTTCCTGAAGTCTGCCTTGTTGCTGAACATTCTAATTCCCTGATGCCCACCAAGAAGGAAGGGGGGGTTCCTCTCTCCGGGCCAGACTTGCTTCCAGAGGCCAGGCCAGCAGGCTTATCCCTCTGCTGCTCCTGGTGACAACATCAGCCACCAGGCTCATGCTCCAGTTCCCTCTAGGTTGTCTTGATCTGGCTGTAAAGCAATTATTTTAGCCTCTAGTCAATTCTTGTCACATCACCAAGGGACCTCAGAGCTCACACAGGCCCTATGAGGGAAATCTGGTGGAAAGGTTGGACAGCTGATAGCTGGCAGTGTAAATGTCATCTAGGACTGCTTATCATGCTGATGTGCTAAGTGCCCTCTCTGGTTTCATGACTCACTTGAGAACTCTGGGGCCCTGGGTCCTATAGAGAGGTTTGTTTCTGGTTCTCAGGCGTTCACAGATGCCCTAACTCAGCTCATCTTCAGGGGCGGAAGCCAGCCTCTGCCAGCAGCACCCAGCTGTGCTCCAGATGTCTAACTCACTCAACTTGGCAGCGCACTCCACTCTTTGTCATGGACCGTCTGTCATTGGAAGGGGCCTCGCTCTTTGGGGGGAATTCAGAGGAAAGCCACAGCAGTGCTGTGAGGATGGGGACAGAGGACTGATGCAGGGTTCAGAGGGAGAGCTCAGCAAGGTGAGATAAGGTAAAGGTAAAGGTGAGATAAGGCCCACTAATCATCTTTGAGAGTGGAACACGTCATCGCACAGAAGGTAGTAACTAACTGTGGTCCAGCCTTGCTGAAGGAAAGGATTAAGCTACATCACAAGAGATTTGGGTTGGACCGAGCAAAGTTAGACCACTTTTTGCTGAACCTGAGACTCTAGTTACCCCAGGATGTACTATTGTTTTGTGAACCAACAGGGGAGAAGAAGAAAAGCGTAAACAATATGACTTGCTTATACTGAGAAATTTTCAGCCTTACTTATTGAAAAATCTCTTTAGGGACACCTGGGTGGGTCAATAGTTGAACATCTGCCTTTGGCTCGGGTTGCGATCCTGGGGTCCTGGGGTCGAGTCCTGCATTGGGCTCCTGCAGGAAGCCTGCTTCTCCATCTGCCTATGTCTCTGCCTCTCTCTGTATCTCTCATGAATAAACCAAATCTTAAAAAACAAAAACAAAAACAAAAAGGACTCTTTGATGCTTAGGTTTATATTTATAAATACATGTAAAGGAAAATATACCTATATGCATTCATACACATAATATATATGCTATGGGTACATATAAAGGAATATAATTACAATTAATTTCCAGAATAATCACTTCTTGCAACTTCTTCATATTTAAGCCTGATGCTTCTCAGCCACTTTTCAAGTTATGTCTTTCCTCCCCCCTCATATAGAGTGTAGTCCCCATATAGAGCCCTGCCGATGTAGCATTTCTTAAATGAATCCATAAAGAAATAAAAGCCCCTGGGGCTGATCTCTTCATGTAAGCCAGCTTTGTGGAGTTAAGCCAGGTATGTGGAGGAGCGCTTGGGCATCAGCAGAATATCCTGAAGGGCTGGGAGAAACGCACATTTTTGGGCGCCACTCACAGAGATTCTGGCTCAGTAGGTTTGGCCTGGGGCCTGAGAATTTGTGTTTCTTGCAGGATCCCAGGTGATGCTCATACACTGGCCCAGGGACTGATGTAAGACTGGCCCACTCTGCTCCCTGGGGGAATGTTACTGAAGCCATCCAATTTCCCACCTCTGTGCCCCCTGACCGCCTATCTCCTAGGAGCCAGAGGGGTTCCCCTCGGCTTCTTCCCAACCTCAGAAGCCCTCCTGAGAGTTTTATGCTTCTGCTTCCAGTGTGGGAGCCTGATCAGGCTTTAACGGCTGCTTCCCACCTGCCACCTGGCTGCTGGCAAAATGAATCAGATATCCGAGATGCCAAATTGGGGGTGGTGCGGTGGTTCGCGCATCTTAGAATCAGCAGAAACACGGTATTTAACCTTGTCTACGTGCCTTGAGTGAGGGTGAGGCTCAAGCCAGCCTGGAGGTCGAGGTGGGAGTACCCCCCCCCCCCAGTCCCCAAGCCTTCCAGGACTACCCAAACAGAACATAGCACTGCCAGCAGTAGGGCACCCCTTATGTTACCAGGGCTGAGGATTAGGCCAGATGGTTTACCCTCGTGATTGTAACATAAACTACCCAGTCCTTTTTTTTTAACAGTGCTGTTAGAAACCATCCAATATCATTCAGCATGGCACTCCAATAAAAAGGCAAAAAGGCCTTCCTTGCACTCTGCCGGTTAAATAATAAAGAGCAGCTGTAAGCGGAGGGGCAGGCGGCATGAGCTTATGGCAGTGGGGCCGCTCGTCTTCATTAGTGTCATCTACAGAAAGCTTCGCCTTAGACACGAGTAGGCCCTTAGGCCACCCAGCTGGTTCTCCCCAGGAGCCTGCAGGGATCAGCTTGGCCTGGTTTTTGAGACTTTAACGAGCTCCCCAGCAGGCAGACCGTCTCTGTTCGCTTCTTGTTGCCCCAAGAATGCCTCTTCATTGTCTAAGACGGTGGTTCTCCACTGGGAGCTGGTTGATCCTTCAGGGGGACATTGAGCAATGACTGGTGACATTATTGGTTGTTACATTGGGAGGGGACACTACTGGTATCTAGTGGGTGGGTAGAGGCCAAGGATGCTGCTAAGCATCTGACCACGCACAGGACAGCTTCCCCCACCACCAAGAATGATGTGGCACAAAATGTCACCAGTGCCATGGTGGAAAAAAGTGCTTGCCTGATAAAGCAACCACTGAATCCGAGACGTTGTGCCAGACTGTTGCATTATGCTTCTTGAAATCTGGAGGGGAGAACGAAGAGAGGAAATAAAACAATTCTTTAGGCAGCATTGCTCTGCGGCTATCCTGCAGTGTGATGCTGTAATTGCTAATAAAAAGCTATAATTCACTTGGCACCACTTTTGGATGGTTTCCCCTGATACTCAAACAATAAAAGAAATGGCGCATGCACAGACTCACGGACCATTTAAGGAACACATTTTATGTAAAAATCTCATGCTCCTGACACTTGACTGTATATAGGAACATCCCAAATGTGGCAGGGTTGGGCGGGGGGGTTGCTGCTTAAACTGTTGGTTCTGGTTCATCAGGTCGAGATGGGGGCTGAGACTCCGTCTCCCTCCCAGGCTCACCACCTGCGAGCTGTTAGATGGGCCTATGCTGCAGGTGCAGGGTCACACGCAGAGTAGCAAGGCACCGACAGCCTTCAGCTGCCCTTCGCATGTGTGATGTAACGTGGAGGTACCCACTCATCCTGCTTTGCCCAGAATTGTTCTGAAGAAAACCCAAAATCCTATATCCGAGAAACACCCTCGGTTCTTTGAATCTAGGATGGTTGGTCATCCTAGGAGCCCCACCATATCCCCATGGGAAGGACAAGGTTAGACCATTCAAACTTCCTTTAATGAGGAAGATCTGAGTCCCATGCCGTGGGGACTCAAGGAAAGCTTTTTTATTTATTTCAGTTTCTCTCCCATCCTGGGATTAGAAGAGGGTATGACGTCAGGGAACCCAGCTGCTTGACATCGGGGCACATTTTTGGTGTCACCAGAACTGCGTTTCTCATCCTCGCCCCACGGATTGTGCTGCTCCTCGAAAGGTCCTTCAGCTTCCCATCTTTTCTTCTTTCCATCCCTGTTACCTTCTGCTTCCAGGTTCTTTCCCACCTCCTTTGAACAGGCCATTCCCCGTGCCAAACTTCCAGCATTTCCTGATGGGTAACGTTCTTGAGGATTTTGCCCTCAAGGAAGTAAGGTTTGTGTTGGGTAGAAAGTGTGAGATGTTTCCAAAGCCTTATGTAGTTTATATTCTCAATGGGTGACAGATACACATGGCTTATTTTTTATTTATTTATTTTTATTTTATTATTAATTTTAAAATAATTTTTTAAAGATTTATTTATTTATTCATGATAGACATAGAGAGAGAGAGAGAGAGAGAGAGAGGCAGTGACACAGGCAGAGGAAGAAGCAGGCTCCATGCCGGGAACCTGACGTGGGACTCGATCCTGGGTCTCCAGGATCATGCCCTGGGCCAAAGGCAGGTGCTAAACCTCTGAGTCACCCAGGGATCCCCATGACTTATTTTTTAAAAAGGTCCCAGATTGTATATAGTTGAGGGCTACCTTGTGGAATGGAGTGTAGGATCTGTGTTGATGTGGATTTGAAGATGAATTAGGGTAGACTCAGGAAGCACATCATCCAAACCCTCCCGCTATGGTTTGTCCAATTTCTGGGGAGTTGGCCAAACACTGGTTAATCTCTGCCTCTGGGCCTTTGCATAAACTGGTCTCCCCATCATGATTGTCCTTTCTTCTCCTCCTGTCTATTCACATCCCTCTCTGTCCTATGAGGATCTCGCCTTCACCATCCCCTCCACTCTCCCAACCCTTAAAGATCTCTGCTCTAGGACGTCCGGCATGTAATCATCAGTGTGGCACCCGTTTCCAACTGATAGTAACCACATTCCAGACCAATGAGGGTTCGAAGACGGGAAGACCTCCAAGAGAAGAGGATGGATTAGGTCTTACAGGGAGGGGATCATGGGAGAGTGAGCTCCCCCCCAAACCCCCTTTGTCTCCTCAAGCCCCATTGACCTCCTGGAGCAGCAGCCATACTTACTTCTTTGATTAATCTCGTGCTTGGGGGTTTTCATGAGGTCGTGTTCTGGGACTCTTGCCTGGGAGTGTGCACTGTAAAAATTAAGAGCCTTAAAAAATTGTAGGTCACCCCTCATTTATTTGACAAATATTTATTAAGTATCTTCTCTGTTCACCAGAGGGCTAGCACACATTCATTATAATTCCCTTTAGAATTGAAAGGCCTAATTAGTATATGTGTTAGAACAGCAGTGGACAAGGGTTGGGAGCTGCTCAAGTAGTGAACTGTTTTGCATCGAGATATTTACATTGTTCTCTTGGTTTCTGGAAGCCAGAAAACTGCGTGTTTCATTTATTCTTTACCCCCCGCAGCCGTGATTCCCAGCTTGGGGTTCCTGAGCTTGATGGAGCTGCCTAGTATCATGTTTATCAATTATTAATATTTCCAAAAGCCAAACGAGGCAAAGGCAAATTAAAATGTAATTTCTTTGCTTTGAGCTGGAATGACAGCCCCTCAGCTCTGTGGCTCTGGTATCTCATGTCGATCTGAAGCTCTGATTAGTAGTTACATCAGTGTGTCTTTAATGAATTAAAAAATAACTCTTGCTTAACATTATGTGTTTGATGCAATGCTATTAAACTGGTTTTGGGGGGATGGGGTTGGAGAAATAATCACAGGTGGCTTAGCATAGAGATGCTTACACACTAGACAATCGATGCTTATTAAAATGAACACAAAGTAGATTTTGGTATTAAAATGGACCAGAGAGTGCTTCCCCCCTATGGCTATAGAAGGTCCTGGAAGAACTCAGCACAGCCCTCTCAACCCCATATGGAGACATCCTGAAGTCCACCTGCCATGTGGCCCCCTGACAGCAGCTGGGTATGTGTCAGGGGCCCTGCAGGAAGCACCTCTTTTTGTACTTTTCGTGGAGCTGGAGGGAGGAGGACAGGAGTTTCAAGACTTGAACACTTTGCCCTGTGCTTGTGGGTACTTCCCTGGGAAGATCCAGGGAGCATTTGGGGTGGCCAGAGGAACAGGGTCTCTGGCGGGCAGTGGGAGCTCCCCCGTCTATGGGTGACTTGGGGGCTCAGATGTTGTCTGAGCCACAGCCCCGCCAACCATCTGTCTGTGAAACTGGAAGGCGAGAGTGTGACAGGCTCGCCTGGTGGTGACAGGTGGCCCCCAGGGGCTCCGGGAGGAGCAGTGTGCGTGTGGGAGGGAGGGAGGGACCTTCCTTGGGCCTTCGCTTCTCATCACTTAGAGACTATCTCATTCTGCAGCTGGCCCGTTGAAGAGCTAATGAGGGGAAGACGATTCTTGGGGATGATTGATTAAAATAAATCATGGAAAATTTCCAGGGAACCTGGCTTTCCAAAGAGCTGAGTGTTTTAAACATCCAGGTGGCTTTGGATACAAGCACAGAGTCTATTCTGTGGACTGACAGTCTTGTGCTGGACATGGTATCTCTACAGGCTTTACGTGTTAAGATTTACGCCCAGTGAGCCTTGTTTCCTGTATTCACCTTCTTTTAGGCCTTATTGAAATATTTTTAAATTATAAAAGGAACATCGCATTACGGAAAGGGGGAAAAGCTCTGCATTCCCGTCACCCAATGCCCCTGCTAATTTGTATGAATTCACTTAGTCTTACTAGCGTAGTTTTAAAAATAGCATCATCACAAAACGGCATATTTTTTTCTATTGCTTTTTTTCACAAAATATATTTCCTATGTTGGTGTGATATTTATCATTTTTACTAACCGCATAAAAGTCTACTGCATTTGTGTTCGGTAACTTAACTTTTTCTTGAGCATTAGGATGACCAATATCTTTTTCTCCCTATAATTTCAATAGCTTTATTAAGGGAGTTCCTAAGAAATCATACTGATGGGCCAACCCCATTAGCAGGAGCAGAGGGCACAGGGCAGTTTGCAGGGCTCCATCGTTCTGTTTAATTAGGCAAATGATTTATTCGAGTGCCTTTCGTGTGGAAGGGCTTTCTATCTCTATTATTCCTGCAGATCCCCGTTGAGGTTTCCTGAATGTGCAGCAAGATTGTAAAGCTTTGCCCATTATGATGACTGTAGACCAAAGGCCAGTGTGAATCTGTGTAAAGTTTCAATTATATCGTATTTTTAAAAATTTAATTAATTCTTTTAAAAAATATTTTATTTATTTATTTGAGAGGGAGAGAGAGAGCCTGCAGAGGGGAGGAGCAGAGGGAGAGGGAGAGAAATCCTCAAGCAGACTCCCCACTGAGCATGAACCTCTACTCGGGGCTCCATCTCAGGACCCTGAGATCTGACCTGAAATCAGGAGCCCGAGGCTTAACCAACTGTGCCACCCAGACGCTTCTCAATTACATAATATTTAAAAATAGTTTTAGAACTCTTACTAGGAAAATAACTACAGTATTCACACCTCTTGCTTTCGGGATGTGTTAAGACACGGAATGGGAATGTCAGTTGTTTGCAGTACGCCTGGCAAAAACCTGAAACATTTTTATTAGCTTTGATATCCTGACCCATGTCACTGTGGTTTTGCTTACAATAATCATTTTCATGGCTGAGCTGCGAGGCTGTGACTCGGACCCGACAGTCTAGGATGATTAAGGACTCACAAATGTGTGACACGTGGTGGGGGGGATGGGGCCAAGGGGAGATCTGGGGTCTAGCCCCAGCCCTGGCACAAACCTAGGGTTTGCACTGCCATCCGGGAAGGAAGGGGCTTGGACCAGAAGCTCTCGGAAGTGCTTCCCAGCGCGAAATATGGTGTAAACCACAGTGACCTTCCGCCCTGTGTTAGTTTGCTGGGACTGTCATAACAAAGCAGCACGGACGGAGTGGCTTCAACAACAGAAATGGGTCACCTCAGTTCGGGAGGCTGGAAGCCTGAAATCAAGGTGTGGGCAGGGTTGGCTCCTTCTGAGGGCCCCCAAGGGAAGGACCTGTCCAGGCCTCTCTCCTTGGCTTGCAGACGGCCGTCTTCTCCCTGTGGTTCTTCATGCCGTCTTTCCTTTATATGTGTCCCTGTGTTCAAATGTCCCCTTTTTATAAGGACACCAGACATATTGGATGGAGGCCCATCTTATAAGGATCTCACCTTGACTTGATCACCTCTATAAAGACCCCATCTCCAAATAAGGTCCTATTCTGAAGGCTTGGGGTTTGGGACTCCAACATGTGATTTCAGTGGCAGAGGCCAGGGGCACAGGACACAGTTCAACGGATAAGGAGCATGAGAGTGGAAGCTGAATTAGGAAGCCTGGTTACCTCCTGTTAGGTTGACAAAGTCCATTTTAGAACAAAGAGATGGCTTCCTTCCTCCCTCCTTTCTTCTTCCCCTTCTCTCTCTCTCTCTCTCTTACTTAAATTGGGACACAAAAGAGCCCCTCAGGTACACTTGGGTAAAGCCTTGGTCCCAGTCTGTGGTCTGGCACTGTCTTGCTTTGATGATTCGGAGAATCCACACTCAGCACAGGAGGCTTCCCCAGAGGTCGCCTGGTCCAGCTGTTACATTTTGCAGCTTCAGAGAGGGAAAGAAACCAGCCCAAGATTGCCCAGTGAGTTATTGGCATAAAGCCCTGCCCGCCCTCAAAAAAACCCAAAAAAACAAAATTGGAGCTTAAACAACAGCGTCCCGATGCCTTGGAAGGAGCCTCTGTGCTTCCTCCTTAATTGCTTCTGTCACTGCTGTGCCCTGGCAGGTCCTCAAGTCCAAGGGCACACCTGGCTTAAGTGATAAATACCTCCCTTCATGCCCACCTGGGCACTGTCATGCAAAAACCCACAGACCCAAAGGAGGGATTTCTGCACAAGAACCCAGGTGTCTGAGAAATGCTCTCTGGCTAGGAGGTATTTTACTCTTTTTATTCACCTTCCACAGACATTTTTTGGGAAGAATTTGACGTGATGTGTTTGAGGATGAATTAGGTTTCCCTACAGTGATTTGTCGTGGGTTCGGGGGGCATGGGTTGGGGGGCTGGAAGGGGAAGCCTCCCTTACTCCAATGCATGGAAGAGACAGGAATCTTGGCCCAGCTGGCAGAAAGGCTGGCAGGGAAATAGGACAAGAGTTCATTTAGGGATGGATCATTCAGGAAAATGGAGAGCCCAGTCAGATGTCTGGGGATCCGGCACCTGTCTGCTTACGCTGCCTGCTGATGGCAGAGGGATGGGGAGGGTGAGGTCACTGTGCATTTTGCTCAGGGCACTTCCTGGTGCTTGGGGGCTTCCCCACCTGCTTGTGGTAGCAATGATCGGAGTCACGGTGCATTTATTTCCCAGCAGCCATAACCAAATGCCATAGACTGGGGGGCCTGAAACAGCAGACAATGATTCCCTCATGGTTCTAGGCCAAAAAAATCAGAAAGTGAGATGTAGGCAGGGCTGCGCTCTCTGAAGGCTCTAGGGAAATGCTTCCTTGTCCCAGCCGGCTGGTGGTGGCTTCTGGCCCTCCTTGGCTATGGCCCTAGAGACTCTAGTCTCTGCCTCTCTTCACATGGCTTTCTCGTCCCCGTGTCCTGGCCTTCTCCCCTCTGTCTCTTGCAAGCACATGTGTCCCTGGTTTAGCACCACCTGGTTAATCCATGACGACATCCCCTCCAGATCTCTACATCTGCAAAGACTCTTTCTCCAAATAACATCACATTCAGGGGCACCAGGGTTAGGCTGTGAAGATATCGTTTTGGGGGGGGACCATTCAGTGCACTACATGGGGCTTCTCGGATGACCCCACACAGCACCCACACATCTCCAGTCCCAGCCTTGTTCCCACCCAGCCAGGTCTGATGGGGCCTTGGAGACACTTGGGGATCTCTTCCTCTCTTTGACAGTGGACGGCTGAGGGACCACCTCCCCACCTGCTTCCCTTCTGCACGTGAGGAGTGCTCCCTCCCCACCATCCCACCTTCTGTGGCTCTCACTTTGCTGGTGCTATTCCCTGGGGGGTTTGACAGAGGGAGATCACTGTCCTCCGTGGAAAGGTTCACCCACTCCTATCATCAGCCCCCCATGAACCTCAGCTGATGAGAGGACTTTTGTTTCTGCTCCCACTTGGAGAGAGGAATACAGTTTCTTGCAATCCTGCCTCCTTCCCCATTCCCTGGGGCCTCTTAGGATCTTTGCAGGCCCCTAAAGAACTCCTGTATTATTTTTTAAAAATATTTATTTTTTAGAGAGAGAGAGAGAGAGAGAGAGAGAGAGAGAGAGAGAGAGAGAATCTCAAAAACACTCTGTGCTCAGCAGTTGGATCCCACCACCCTGAGGATGCTTAACCGACAGCACCACCCAGGTGCCCCAAGGTCTCCTGCATTTTGAGATCTCACCAGGCACTTTAAAATGTTCCCACATTCCATATTAAGTTTCCCCATAAAATGATCAAGAAGATTTTTATAATTTTGCCTTTGAAATTATTTGGCTCTAAGCTTATTTAATTTACGATTGGCTGTGGTTCCTTGGCCATTATCGTGCATACTTAGGAATTCTCCTGAAGTGAGAAAGGCTGAGCGTCCGATTGTTTTTTTGAATGTCATTAAATTTTTATGAACACCTAAGTCAACAATGAACAGGTTTTATGGACATTTAGTTAAACACTTATTGATTTAAATTTCCAGGTGTTTTTTTTTTCTTATTGAGCCAATAATCCAGTATTGTTTTCAGGTCTTCACCAGGTCACAGGTCCCTGGAAAACATGGGGGCCCCACATAGTGGTTCACTAGCTTCCGATGGCCCAGACGAGCCTGCTTCTCCCCTCGCCTTGTCCTTCCTTCCCCCATGAATGGAAAGTCTCCTTCCCAGACCCCGGGTTCCCCCAGCAGGGTGTCCAGCCCCTCTTCCCAGTCTCCTGGGACTGCCTCTGTCTCCTCCCCAGGCTGGCTTGCTTACACCAGCACCTTTGGCTCTCACCTCCACTTTGCCTCCACCCTGAGCATCCTGGCTCCAAATCTCCCTGTGCACTTTTCATGCCGAATAACCAACCCTGGCCCGATTTCCTAGTTTTGACATTGTGGCCTCCTTCAGTCTGGCCCTGTCGTGCCAGTGCCTGTGACGGGGCCAGCTTCACAGACGCGATACCTGTGCAGGTGTGAGGGGTCCCTCGCGTGGAAAGGCTCTGTGCTTACTTTAATGCCCTGATGTCACCATCTTGAAGTTTCCTAATAATTTTATCTCTGAGCTTGGGGTTTTGTAAGCAACATCTAGTGGAACCCTGGAGTCCTCAGTGAGCAGAGAAAATTTGCAGAAGAAAAGAAGGGCTTTAGTAATTAGTATTTTAAAAAAAGATTTATTTATTTATTTTAGAGAAAGGGAGAGAGAGCATGGTGGAGATGGAGCTCAAAGTAGGACTCCATCTCACGACCATGAGAGCATGAGATGAGCTGAAATCAAGAGTCGGACGCCCAACCGACTGAGCCACCCAGGTGCCCTAGATAGTACTTTTGAGGGCATTTTTTTGCTGCCTTTTGAATGAGTCGCCTCCCATTTTCATTTTGTGCCAGGCCCCCACAAATTGTGTGGTCTGTCCTGCCTAGTCACGACCGTCGGTGGTCAGGGGCCGAGTGTGGGTCCTGGTGGTTCCTGGTGCCAAAGGTACCAGTGAAACTAGATGCTTCCAGGAAGACTTCTGGAAGTGTGTTCGTTTCCTTGGGCTGCTGAAACCTAGCTGCGTAAAGCACCACAAATGGGGCAGCCCGGGTAGCTCAGCGGTTTAGCACCACCTTCGGCCCAGGGCGTGATCCTGGAGACCTGGGATCAAGTCCCGCATCGGGCTCCCTGCATGGAGCCTGCTTCTCCCTCCTCCTGTGTCTCTGCCTCTCCCCCACCCCTGTGTCTCTCATGAATAGATAAATGAAATTTAAAAAATATGCTTTTTAAAAAAAACACCACGAGTATATCATCTTACAGTTCTGGATGTCAGAAGTGCTAAAATCAAGGTGTTGGCAGGGTTGTGCTCCTTCTGGAAGTTCTAAGGGAGAATCCATTTCCTTGCCTTTCCGGCTTCTAGATGCCACTGACATCCCTTGCTCTGACCTCTGCTCAGGTCCTCATGCTTCCTTCCCTCCTCTGACTTTGTTGCCTCCCTCTTTTCCCTGATGGGGACCCCTGTGATGACACTGGGCCCATGGATACACCCCAGGATTATCTCCCTATCTCCCCATCCTTCATTCCACCACAGCCACAAAGACCCTCTGTCTCTGTGGGGGGGTTTCTATTCCCAGGTGTCAAGGATGAGGACGTGGACATCTTCACGGGGTTCACTGTTCTGCCTACCAGACGAAGCTATTTGTTTTCCAGCTGAAATCTCTAAATATGCACCCAGGGCACATCAGGTTTTGTGGGTTCCAAAGTGTATGCACTTTTAAGAGGCCTCTTTAGGAAAAATATAGAAATTTTGGTATTAAAATGAATATTACTTTAGTATAAGGAAGAAATCACAAGACTTTAGATTGAGGTCCTTTTCTTCCGAGGCCTCTGGCAGTTATCAGCAATGACATGTGCCCGGGTCTCCTCCCCACCCAGAATACTCTCCACTCCCAGGGACCTAGGTGCTCAGTTGACCTTGGAGCACCAGGGTCCCACAGGGTGCCTGGCACAGAGGCTCATGAGCTAACCATCAAGTGAAGGCAGGCAGGCAGGAAGGAGAGAGGGCCATAGTCATTCAGGCTGCCTTGATGGGAGCCTGTTTGGGTGTTGGGGGCTCCGCTGGAGTCACTGTCTCAGGTTGGGGAGACTGAGGCTGGCAGGGGCTGGGGAATTTGTTCAAGGAAACTCTTATGCCAAGCTGAGATTCCTTCTAGGTTGTCAGGTTCCAAATCCTGTACTCAGCATCTGTAGGACCTCCGAAGAGATACCAAGATCTCAGACAAGGGTGGGAGAGAGGAGCGGGAGGGGGAGGGAGAGCGGAGAAAAGGGGAGAGAGGGAAAGATCCAGGTGCCAGTACCCCACCTCCACCCACCCCCAGGCTCCAAGGGGGAGGTGCTGCTAGCTTGCTTACCCAGATCAAGCCACAGTGACTCCCCTGGAAAGGGCCACCATTGCACTGCCCTGGGGTTCCTTTGCTGACTGTCACTATCAGTTAGTTTTATGGCCTTATGACACTTGGGAGGCAGCTGCCCTCCTTGCCTGCCTAACACCCTGCCACCGTTTCATTAGTGCCTGCTCTGGCCTGTTCTTGCACACCCTGTCCCTCCTCCCCTGCCCCATTTATGGAGGCTGCAGGGCACATTTGCTCTTTGGGGGAGAGACTAGGGAAGGGGGAGGTGGCTGGAGGTAACAGCCAGTGCACTTATCTTTAAGGAAACATTATTGAGCACTTCTTTTTTTTTTTTTTTTAAGATTTTATTTATTTATGCATGAGACTCAGAGACAGGCAGAGACAGGCAGAGACACAGGCAGAGAGAGAAACAGGCTCCATGCAGGGAGCCCCATGTGGGACTCGATCCCGGGTCTCCAGGATCACACCCCGGGCTGCAGGCGGCGCTAAACCGCCGCGCCACCGGGGCTGCCCTTGTTGAGCACTTCTTACCATGAGGGAATGGGAGAAAGACAGGCGGTTTGTACGTTTGGGTCAGTGGTGTGTGTATGTGTGTGCAGGGTGCATTGAGGGAAAGGAGGGAAATGGTGGGATTTGTCTCTTGGGGGTTGGCCACCAGCCTGAGGCCCACCCGAGGCTCTGCTGGCCAGGGTGTTCAGTCTCTCCTGTGAACGCTGTATGTCAATACAGAGCTTTCCTGTGACTCAGTCTCCTTATCTGTAACATGGAGTGTCTCAGCCCTTTGGGGCTGATGTAACAAAAGACCGCAGTCGGGGTGGCTCACACACAACAGATACGTATCAGTGGCAGTTCTGGAAGCTGGAAGTCCCAGATTAGGGTGTCAGCGTGGTAGGCTGAGGGGCCTCTTCTGAGTCGCAGACTTCTCATGTGTCCTCGCACGGTGGAAGGGGTGAGGGAGCTCTCAGGGGTCTCCTTGTAAGGACACCGGTCCCTCGAAGGAGAGCTCCACCCATGAAATTCATATGTTGAAGCCCTACTCACCACCCCTCCAGCCCCCATATGACTGCATTTGGAGATAGAGCTTTTTGGAGGTAATTAGGCTTAAATGAAGCCATGAGGGGTGGGGTCCTCATGCGGTAGGACTGGCGGCCCGATGAGAGAGAAGAGGGGAGAGAGATCTCTCTTTCTTCACATGGGGACAGCGAGAAGACAGCTGTCTGCAAGCCAGAAACCAAATGTGCACTTTCATCTTGGACCAATCCTGGACTTCCAGCTTCTAGAACTGTGCGGAAATAAATCTCTGCTGTGTAAGTCCCCTTGATCTGTGGTGCTTTCTTGAGTCAGACAGTTGGTCTGGGTGTCTTCTTGGTCTGCGAATCTCCTGAGGGCAGAGAGCACCCTCTAGTCATCGTGCCATCTTACTTCCCGGCACAGCGTGGGCGGCTGCCTTTTACTGGGCAGAAGAAGCCAGCTCCTGTTGGATCCTCTGCTCTTTGGCCACTGTGATGATGAACGGTTTTTCTGACCAGGCCACCCTCCGGTCGGTTCATGAGATCAAATATGAGACACCCAGTTCAATGAGGATTTCTGGTCGACAACAAATAGCAAATGTGTTTTTAGCCTAAGCGTGTCCCAAATATTGCACAGGACACACAAACACTATTTGTCGTTTATCTGGAATTCAAATTTGACTGGGCATCCTGTTTTCATTTGTGGCTAAATCTAGAAGTTCCACCCTCTGGTCTTTTTATAGAAAGCCCAGAGAGCAAAGCCCTTGACCTGCAGCAGTGGTTCTCAAAGAGCGGTCCAAGGACCCGAGAGAGAGCATCCGCAAATCCTAGGATTTTTAGCAAATCCTAGTTCGGAACAGAACATCTCGGTCTCCACCCAGGCTTCCAGAGCCAGAACCTGTGCGGGTGCCCACATTCCGCGTGTGGACCTGACTCCCGGTGGGTGATTCTCATGGGAGCTGTCATTTGAGGGCCACTGACCCTGACAGCGAGGGATGCTAATAGGAGTGAGGCTCCTGCACCCCGACCCCCACATGTCGGGCTCTGCGGCTCGCTCAGGGCCTGGGGCTCAGCTGCTAAGTGCAGCGACAGAAATGATGTCAGGGACGTTACCAGGCGATCCCACCAGGGTTTCTGTGGCTTCGCAGGAGTCCCGGCCTGCAGAAGGCGCTCCCGGTGGCCTCGGGGCTCCGCTCCACCCGCCCCACCCGTTCCCGAGCCCGCGGAGGGCTGTGAACCAGAGAATTTATTCTCGAGGCGGGCCCAGCCGCTGGCGGCCGGCCGGGGAGGGGCCTGGTGGCGGCAGGGACACGTGTGCGGGCGCCAAGCAGGAAGTGCCTTCGGGAGTGGAGCCGGCCGGGCGAGCCAGCGGCAGCGGGGCCCATGGAAGTGGAGAGGGGGCTTGAGAGGGCACCGTAGTGAGTCAGCCTTTTCTCCCTTCAGCGCCTCGGTTGGGCTGGAGGCCCGGGGTCTGGGGCCATCAGGAGAGCGTGGGACTTGGAAGGGCAACAGGGAGTTTGGAGGCGGGCACCCCGGGGGGAGCAGAGGGGCTCGGAGGGCGGCCGGGCAGGTGGCGAGGACGGGGAGGCTGCCCCGAGCCCCCTCCGGCCCTGCCCAGGGTCAGCAGGACGGTGTGGACCTGCCTTCCTTTGACACCGGCTCACCAAATCCTCTAGGTTCAGTGCATCCCCCCGGGGGGTGTGTGTGTAGGGGGGGCCCCCCTGGGGCCCCGGGGAGCAGAGGTGGCTGCAATTCCAGCCCATCCTCGTCCCCTCCCGCTCGTGCTGGGAGTGCACGGCCCCTTGGACTTGACTGGCGATCTGTCACCCTGCAGCAGGCCTGAGCCTGTGCATTGCTAACCCTCCCCCGGGGCAGTGGTCCGCGGACCGCACTTTGAGCAGCGAGGTGTTAGGGAACTTTCCCGCGGTCCCGTGGCTCAGACCCGAGTCCCAGTCCCGTTGCTGGATTCTCTGCATGGAGTCGGTGTGCGTGCGGGTGTGTGCAGGCTCCTTAGGTGCTCTTCCCCCCCCTGCAACATCACCAACATCTGGAGGCTGGCTCTCGGAAGCAGGGCAACAGGTTTGCGAGGGAGACAAGGGCAAGAAATCCTGTATCAGTGAGCGGCCCCTCCTGTGCTGCCGGAGCAGGATGTGCACACACGTGGGGTGGTGTTGGCATCTTTAAAGTTGGGGAGGGGCAGGGAATAATCCTGCCTCTTGCAAAATAATCAAGGTCTACGTGTGTTCACATCCGGCTCACAAGGAAGTCTGAGCCCCATCCCGGAAACTGATTTCGAGGTGCCACGACTGGCGCACCTGCCGTCAAGGTGCTCCTGGTCGACCTCTGGTAGAAAAGTTTCCCTCCTCTTGGGCCTCGGCGTCAGCCTGGCCAATCCCTCCCTCGCAGGGCAGGAGAACTCAGTCTCAAAGCTCTGGGTCTCGTACAGGTGTTCCAGTGCTTTCCGACCAATGTGCGTGAGAATCCCTCGTGGAAGGAACTTGAAAAAAGTGCAGATTCTAATTCAGTTAAGTCTGGGGTAGGACCTGAGATCCTGCATTTCTCACCGGCTCCCAAGGGGGACTGGGGCTCTGCGGGTTCGCAGACCACCCTTCCAGGAGTGAGGGTTTAAAATAGCAAGTGGAAGAAACTCCTCGCAGGGGCACCGGGCTGGCATTATCACTGATAAGTACTGTGATTCTCGGGATGGTCAGGATGTGTGTGGCCTTGCTGTTCCTTTTCCTTATGTCTCGGGTCCTCAGGTGTACGGAGACAGGCTAGAACAGGGCTTTCCCTCCCCCTGGCCCCCAGGAACACCCAGAGCTCTCTTGCTGGCTGGCCCACAAACCCCACGTTGACTTTGGCTTGTTGGCAAATGTAAATGGCTTCCTCTCTTCCGTAGCTGTCAAAAGGCACATTCCACACTGGGGGGGGGGGGGGGGGGGAAGTTGTCTTTTTTTGTTGTTGTTGTTATGACCTGTCTTGGATAAGTACTAAGAGGACGATCGCTATATGCCTTTCTTTGTAAGTTCTATTTCAGATTGCATCCACAAGCAGCTAGAAGTAGAAGGTTGGTGTAATGATCCAGATGTCTTGGTTTACAAATACACACAAACCACTCATTTTAGGGTGACTTAACAAGATGAAGTATGTAGATGGGTGGGTTTTAAATATATATATATATATATATAAAATTTCTTCTTTATTTGCTACAGTCACCGTCCTGAGTTTTATTTAGACACAGTCCAAATCCACAGATGCTGTTTCTCTTGGAGGCTTCCTGGCTTTCAGAGCTGAGCCTGGGCTCCTCTGGGCTCACCTGGGCTTGCTGAGACTCACAGCCTTACCAGGTTGGGATCCTAGCCATGCTGCCGAGCCCCTTGGCATAAGGGCCCCCTGTCCACCTTCTGCCACAGTTTCCTTATAGGATCAAACAGCATCAGCTTCTTTAGCTCTTGATCTGCAAGCCTGGCATTGCTGGCTGCTCACAGAGTGCTAGGACCTGGCAGGGCTGAGCCCACTGGGGTCGTGTCCAGCCCTGTGGGTGCTGGAAGACCTGTGGGCAGCTGAATGAGCCCTTTGAGATGAGGCTCTGAGGCCTGATGTTTGTATCCCAGAACACAGGGCTTTTCAACAAGTGGATTTCTCTGCCCTGTAACTTTCCACAGCAAGAGTCAGATTCCCTATCATTTCAGAGCTAGAGTTTAAAACGTGGTAAAGTCTAGAGGAGGTTCTCTGAGCACAACCAAGAGGGAATGGGACCTCCCTTTCTTCCCCTGGTGGGCAGTGGTATAAGTTCCATGTCAGCAATTGACGGGGAAATGCCACTTATGGCTCTGTCTCCTTGTCCTTGCTGAGTGTCCTATCCAGGTAAGTGGCCCCTTTTCAGTACAACAAGAATTCTTAATTTTTATTTATTTAATTTTTAAAAAGGATTTTATTTATTCATGAGAGGCCCACAGAGAGAGGCAGAGACACAGGCAGAGGGAGAAGCAGGCTCCCGGTGGAGGATGAGCCCGATGCGGGACTCGATCCCAGGACCCTGGGATCACACCCTGAGCCAAAGGCAGATGCTCAACCACTGAGCCACCCAGGCGCCCCACCAAGTATGCTTTAGATGCCAGGAAGCCCGATTTTATAGGGGTGCCAAGTGTGAAAGGGCGTCATCCCTGTTCTTCAACAAATGATCTATAAGACGAAGGAGGCAAGCCCCCCCCAAAGAAAGCACCGCAGATGTGCGCCGGGGCGGGAGAGGACGGGGGTGGTGTGGGGGAGGTCCGGCAAGCGTGGAGTCGAAGTTGGCATGAGGTGGGCAGCAGAATGTGCTCTGGCTCCTGCCTGGAGAGAGGTGGGGAGGAAGGCATTCTGGGGGGGGGGGGGGGGAACCAGGTGAAGGGTGACTTGGAGCCAGGGCCATTTGGGATTTGTTGATGGGGCCATAAATGACACACAGGGGGTAGCAGTTGAAGAGGCGATGGGGTAGTTGAATGGTGGCTGGTGGAGCATGCCCTTGGCAAGTCATGAGGGGGCTGCCCCACGCACCTCCATGGGGAGCCGTCAAAGGTCTGGTCAGCACTTAGGTGGGAGAGCTTAAGGGGCGGAGCACCCAGCCAGGTGATGATGGGCCAGCCCAGGTGGAGGGCGTTAGGGACACCTTCCTTAGCACGTGTGGGCGTCATTGGATGAGACTGGCTGTGGCTGACCCTCTCTCGCTCCTCTGCACGCAGCTGTATCCAGCATGCTCCAAGGCCACAGCGCTGTGCTCCAGGCGTTGCTGGGGACCTTCTTCACCTGGGGGCTGACGGCAGCCGGGGCGGCCCTCGTGTTCGTATTCTCTAGCGGACAGGTGAGTTGCTTTGCTCCGGTTCTGAGGTTTGGGGGTGGGGTGGGGGGGTTCTTAGCAAGCTCTGAAACCACAAGGCAGGGCTGCAGATTCCCTAATGCCACTCACTGGCCACACCTGCAGGTTGTAGGCGATGTTTGTTCTTCTCCGTTCTGTCTTTTCCTCCTCGTCTCCCCACCAGGCTGGGAGAGCCGGGGTCTGCAGCTGTTCCCCTCCCTGTGTGAAGGGAGTAGGAAGGGAGCCCAGTTAGTAAGGCTCCTGTAGCCCCTGCCTGGTTTCTAGCTTCTGGCTAGTGTCCGTGAGGCCTGGGGCAGGTGCCCAGTTTGGTTGTCTAACAGGCCTGCCCTGTGTCCTGGAGCTAGCCAGGGTGATAGCAAACCCCTGGGGGAAGGAAGGGCATCTGTTCCCCTTCTCATTTATCTCCTCTTTTCATTCCAATGCTCCCCGAATCCCTTTGGGATGAATACACACAGGCTCATCTTCCCATGCCCCTACAGATTACATATGCCCATCCCACCCCCCCACCCCTGCACTTCCTTTACCCATCCGCCCAGCACCCTCACTCGTCCTTGTGCCTGCATGCCCCACCCCCCACATGGCCCCTGTGCCCCTATATCTCATCCCCTCACATTCTCCCTCCCTCACGCCTTACACTCCCCCAAATACCCCCAAGTACTCCGATACTCCCCTCCCTCCATGTGCATACCCCATCCCTCCCAACCCCCAAACCCAACCCTCCATATGTCCCCCACCCTGTACATCCCATATACCCTCATGTACCCCATACACATACACCCCCCACCCGCATTCCCCACTCATCCCCCACAATACACGTCATGCCACCTACCCCACCCCACTGCTCCACAACCACCCACCCCCGCCTCCCTCCTCATCTGTCTGAGATTCCTTCCCTTTCTCCAGCCCTTGACCCCCTGGTCCATAGGTCTAGAGGGACCCATCCATATGTGTCTTGAGGAGCATAAAGTTCCTGCAATCGTGCAGCAGGCAGCCTTAGAGATTGCAGGAGTGGTAAGTGAGTGAGTGATTTAAGATCCATTTAAACATGCTGTGAGCCGGATCTAGAAACTAAAACATGGTCTAGGTAGTTGGCAAGCCAGACACTCTTGTGTTAGAGACCAGTAAGACAGGTATTTGATGACAGGTAAGATCTGACCTCCCCTCGCCCTCCCCCTCCTCTCCTGAGTGGGAGGTTTGGAGCCTCTCAGAGACACAGGACTCAGGGCACACAGCCTGATCCCAGCTTGCCGTTGACAGGTAATGAAAACCTTTCCAAACCTAGTCCCTGAGTGAGAAACACCCCGGGGGGAGAGGAGAGGGCACCAGGTCACCTAACTCTCTTTCTCCTTCACGACAGCCATGCCAGGTTTTCTGGGGTCCCATCCTTGTACCCTTCTGGGGAAGAGCGGCCCATGGTTTTATCTTCCCCAGTTGTTTTGCACTGAGATGAGGCCTGAGCTGCACTGGGGTGGGTTGCCCTGCGGAGGGGGTGCCCCCAAGCCCCATGTGGCCCTGGCCAACACTGTGGGGGCTCTTCGGGAGGGAAGAGGGGCCTTCCCTTCGCAGAGGCACCCTCATCCCCTTTGGAGCTTAGAGCCCCTCATTTGTCTCGTATTGGTGTAACCACTGAGATCAGCAGGAGAACTTGCTGAAAGCTTCTGTGGGGAGGCATAGTCCCCCAGCCCACCACCACTAGCACATTTGGTGATTCGCCAGAAGGATCCATGCCACTCAGCTTCTAGTTGCCCTCCTGGCTGAGGTTTCCCATTGAAAGGATCAGTGGGAGAAAGATACAGGCCGAGTCTGGGGAAATGTGTGCACAGGCTGCAGGTGCTCCCTCCCTCCTGTGAGGGACACACAGACAGTTCCCCTCCCCCCAGTCACAAAAATGCAGTAACGCAGGTGTGACCTGATGGCAGCCTGGGGCAACCTTCAGAGCCTCAAGGATTCTACTGGGGGCTGGTCCTGGAGGCCCTCTCTGCTGCTGAACAATTCGATACCTGGGAGAGGAAAGCAGGTGTCCTGTACCTTGTTTGGAAAACAGTGTAGACACACAGCCCCACCCCTGCCAGGGAATGGAGGGAGAGGTTCAAGTTCTGAGTCTCCATAAGCCGGCCAGGGACCAGCCAAGGTAGCTGACGTGGGCCTGCGTTGACCCTTTCTGCATAGGAAGTGTGCCTGAAGGGTGGGAAGAGGCTTGGCATTGGGAGACAGAGGTGGCCCAAGACAGGAGTCCACAGAGATGTGCTCTGGCGCCCTGAGCACACCTCACTTTTCATTCGGCTGAGGTGGGGGCTGCTGCGCCAATCACTTGGGATAGTAGACACGCGGACTCTGCCCTCCGCTGCTGCTCTCTAAAGTGGCTTCACTCAAAATTTGTGTTCTTGCTTTAAAATATATTTTAATTGTAGGAAGCTTGTAAAGGATGGAAAAGCTAAAGAAATAATAAAAAAAAGTGTCTTCTTCAATTTTTTAATTTTTTAATTTTTTTAAAGATTTTATTTTTTCATGAGAGAGAGAGAGAGAGAGAGAGAGAGAGAGGCAGAGACACAGGCAAAGGGAGAAGCTGTCTCCATGCAGGGAGCCTGACGTGGGACTCCATCCTGGGTCTCCAGGATCACGCCCTGGGCAGAAGGCAGCTGCTGAGCCACCCGGGCTGCCCTCTTCTTCAATTTTTAAAAAATTTATTGATTTTTAAAAATTAGTTTCAGAGGTAGAATTTAGTGATCCTTCAATGGCATATAAAACCCAGTGCTCATTACATCGTGTGCCCTCCTCAATGCCCATCACCCAGTTACCCCATCCTCCCCTCCAGCAACCCTCAGTTTGTTTTTCCTAGAGTTAAGAGTCTTTTAGCTGTGCCTCCCTTTCAATTTTCATCTTATTTTATTTTTTCTTCCCTCTCCTCTGTTGATGTTTTGTTTCTTAGATTCCACATATGAGTGAAATCCTACAATATTTGTCTTTCTCTGACTTATTTCACTTAGCATGATACCCTGTAGTTCCACCCACATTGTTGCAAATGGCAAGATTTTATTCTTTTTGGTGGCTGAGTAATATTTCATACTGTGTGTGTATGTATGTATATATATATATATATACTGATTTATATACCATATTTGTCTACCTGTATTCATCTTTCTCTCTATATATGTATATACATATATATGTACACACACACACACACACACACTCATCTTCTTTGTCCATTCATCTGTTGATAGACATATGGGCTTGTTCCATAGTTTGGCTATTGTGGACATTGCTGCTATAAACAATAAATAATAATAAAAAGTTTCTGATCCCACTTCTCAGAAAAAAAAAAAAAAAACCAAACCCTGAACCTATTTGTTCAGTTGTATTTGAGTATACACAAATGTATGCATATCTATTTCTTTACATGGTAGGGATCAAATTGTATGTAATGTTTTATAACTACTTTTCCTCACTTGATATAAGTGTTTTCCCTAAATCCCTAAATGGTTTTTTTGATTATTTTGATCACTTTGGTTACTTAACTGACTGTCATATTCTGCTGTAAGGATGCATTATACTTCAGCCATCCCTCAACTGTTAGACAACTAAGTTATGTCCTTTTTTCTTGATTTTTTTTTTTTAGGAATACCTTTATGATGAACATAAACCTTTGAGCATATATCTGATTAGTTCCTTGAAATAAATGTCTAAAAGTGGAATAAAGGCTTTAGTGACATTAAAAAAGTCTAATTTTTCTCCTTTCAGGATCCAGATGAATGCTAGTGGAAAAATTTTACCTGACTTCTTTATTAGATCTGTCTGGTTTAATTAAATTATTTGATTAGGCCAACTTTGCTTATGTCATGGCGTGCCTACAGAAGAATGTCATTTGTGTGGCTGCCTGGGGTCAAAACCTTCCATCCAGCCCGCAGCTCCTCAGAGGTGGGAGAGGGCTGAGCCACTGGTACTAGCTGCTCAGCTTTACTGGGAGTCTTGAGGGTCAGAGCAATCCACAGCTCAGCATGCCTGTAACATGTTCGTGTGGCTATAGATTATACCCCTATCTTAGACTGCAAAGTCAAACAAATATTTTTAAATTGAAATATAAAATGCATATAGAAAAGTGCATATTTTATGGCTTGATGGTTTTTCAAGGCCGTCTATGAAACTCAGATCAAGAAGTAGGACAGTACCACCACCCCCTCCAATCCCCACCCCCCCGCAGCCTTTCAGGCTCCTTTCTAGTCCCTGTCCCCCACCCCAAAACTCCACTGCAAGGCAGTCCCTCTCCCTGGTCTCTGACAGTAGAGGTTAGTTTTCTCTGTTTTTTTACATCATATAAATGGAGTAATCATATAGTAAGTGCTCTTCTGTGTCTGGCTGATTCCACTCTGTTTATTTTCCAGTTTATCCTTGCCCCTGCCTGATTATGGGCTTTCATTCCTACATATATTGTGTGTGCTCTCATTGCCATGTGGTATTCTGTGGTATGAATACCTCCTAATTGATGTATCCATTCTACTGTTGGTGGGCATTCGGGTAGTTTCTAGCTTTGGCTCGCTCAGGTACTGCTGCTGAGAGCTTTCTTATGCAAGTGTTTGGTGAATCCAAGTATGCATTCCTGGTGGGTGATGATTTCACTACTCAGGAGTGGCACAGGGTAGGCTTACGTTCACTTCCAGTGAATGCTGCCAGTTGGTTTTCCAGAGTGGTTTGTTCCATTTACCTGCAGTGTGGGAGTTTGGGTTGGTTCACATGGTTCTCACAAACACTTGTCAACTCCCATCTTTTAGGCCAGCTACTTACTAAGGGTTTATAGTTAGAAGTCACAGGAGAGCCAGGCAAAAGGCAACACATGGGCCAGTGGAAGCCAAGCGCCATTGAAAGAACACTCTGGTTGGCCATGGTATGGATATGGAAGGTTCGAACAAGTTATTTTTCCCCCTTGGTTCTTGGCCCGTTTTCATAAAGGCTCTGATCCAGGCCTACAGCCAGGTTGGCAAACTCGGGCATGGGCCAGTCTTTATTCATGCAGCTCTCTGAGGTCTTATGGTTTCCTCTCATCTCCAGAAACATCCCTTAGAATCTGAAACATCTTGTTTATATTTTCAGAGGCGGATCTTGGATGGAAGTCTTGGCTTTGCTGCAGGGGTAAGTAACATGTGGTAGGAGCGACGTAAATAGAGATGCGTGTATTCTGATATTTCTCTGCCAAGGGGGTTATTTCCAGGCTCTCCCCATGCAACCTAGGTGCATCTCTGTGGTCTCCAGGTGCTAATAGCCCCTTCTTATCTCTGTCCCTACATATTGCCCAGCTTATTGAATGCCCCTGCCTCTGAGACTGTAAGAGAGGCTTGCTGGTTGGGCAGCTGTCTCAGGGCTTGTGAAATAAGATGGTATTGAGGAAGGGCCTCACTCAGGTTCTCCTTGGTGCTAATTAAATATTCTCTTTCCCTTCTCCTGAGAAGCCCTTTTATTATTGACATGTAAAAAACATGTAAAACATGTAGAGAGAACATGTAAAAAAAGTAGAGAGAATCCCCAGTAGCCATCATTCAGCTTCAAGCATTACTGACTTGCTAATTTCATTTCTTCTGACTTGCTAATCTCATTTTTTTCTGACCTCCCCCAACCTTCCTGAGAGGTTGGAATATTTTGTAAAACCAAATCCAAGACATCATGTAATTTCACCTGCAAATTCAACCCTCCACATCCCTAACTGAATTTTTTTTTTTTTTTTTTTACAACATAATCATCTTATCACACTTACCCAAATTAGCAATTCCTCATTGTAACCTAACACCCGGTCCACATTCAGATTTCCTCCATTTTTTTTTTTTTCCAAAGTGGTCATTGAAGATTGTTTTGTTAGAATGGGCATCCGAACAAGATATTCATGTTGAATTTTTTGTTCTATCTCTTCATTGTCTTTTATTCTTGAACAATCCCATTTTTTTCCCTGCTTCAGTAATTTGTTGGAGAAATTGGGTTGTTTATACCCATAGAGTATTCCACATTGTGAATTTGGCTGATGGCTTCCTTGGGGGGGCTATAAACCTTTTTCCCCAGTCCCCCGATCTCCTGTGAGCTGGGCATTAGATCATGCAGTTTGGTGATCTCTGAGCCTGTCTCTGGGCGTGAATGTACCACGGTGGTGCTGTGTATTCCAATTGTGTCCGTCACACCAAAAGTCATGGTTTTCTGTCTCGGTTGATCAGGGTTTGACTCCTCTGTCCTGTGTTTACAGTCCTATGATTTGGGATCTCCCAGAGGTCACCTAAGTCAGTAGCCATCATACCGGGGTCCACATACCTTCCAGAGCATGCAGGGGCCTCGCAGGTGGTGCACAGGGGGCACGGATGCTTTTCACAAAATCAGTTTGTAGGTCCTCAGTGTTCACAGGCTCTCTTTCCTAAAACCACTCTGCCTGAGGATGCCCCTGGCTACCGGTTCTCCTTTCTCACACTCCCTTACACATTTGCCCTCTCCTGCTTTACAAAAGAAAGGCATACTCTTGCCTTATTACCTTGTCTCTGGGTGGCAAAAATGTCCATGTGTAAGGGAGACCCTTGGGATGTTGGTGCTGCTGCAGAAAAAGTGAAGCCTCTCATCACTGGGCATAAATGCTTTAGTGGTTCAGGCAGTCTTGTCCTTTGACTGTGGATCTAATCATATTGTTAGCAGAGGGATCCTTAAAAGTTGGGTTTTCCATGATGGACCACTCTGGGGTTTGGGGCCTGTAATTTAGATAAAAGTCAGAGGATAAAATGACAGTGTTGTAACAAAGTATCTATTTTTTCCCATCCTCTATGTGGACACATTTTTAGTTTGCTTACATTTAAAAAAGAAAAAAAAAAGAAAGAAAAGAAAAATAGAAATAAAATTAATTCCCAGATCTGTCTGATTCTAGCGATGACCACTTAATATTTGTCCATGGATATGTGAATGAATTGGAAAGAACAGGGAAAAGGCCTCATCCATGAAAATATGCATTTCCAAGAATATTTTACTTTTTAATGTGTAATAATCATAAAACAATGTATTATATTTTTGTTGTTAGAAATCTATTCTGTAATGGTAACTCAATCCAGGAAATTGTTACTTATGCAATTAGGGCCCTAAGCCCTAATGGATTTTCCTAAAAATTAAATTATATTGCAAAGAAATCAATAATAGACTTTCTAGTATAAAATATAAGTTGTTTTAGGATAAAATTCTGTGTGGAAATGGAATTGAAATACAAGTCTAGGAGAGAAAGGAATGATGTAAGTTTTTGGACTTTTGCACAAGTGGTTGCTTGTGCATTTTTGTGTGTTTTAGAATATAGCCTATAAGCAGAGAAGTACAGAGAGAACAACATGGCTTAGTTGCTTTTTTTTTTTTTTTAAGATTTTATTTATTTTTTTGAGAGAGAAAGAAAGAGCATGAGTGGGTGGGAGGGGCAGAGGCAGAGGGAGAAGCAGACTTCCTCCTGAGCAGGGAGCTGATGCAGGGCTTAGGCCCAGGACCCTGAGATCATGACCTGAGCTGAAGGCAGACACTTAACCGACTGAGCCATTTGGACGCCCCCATGAAGCTTGTTTATATATATTTTTAAATGGATAATAGAGGCAGGGAATAAAATCCCTATGCTATTTAGATACCAGTGGATACATTTAATTGACCAATGAAACAGTTTTATTTAAAGAAATCAATATTTATATGCCAGATATGACATCTTTTGCAACTCTTTAAACTCAAGATGAAAACATCTTTAAATGTCAATTTTAAAAGGAGTGAGGGGGGATCCCTGGGTGGTGCAGCGGTTTGGCGCCTGCCTTTGGACCAGGGCGCGATCCTGGAGACCCGGGATCGAATCCCACGTCGGGCTCTCGGTGCATGGAGCCTGCTTCTCCCTCCGCCTGTGTCTCTGCCTCTCTCTCTCTCTCTGTGACTATCATAAATAAAAAAAAAAAAAAAAAAAAAAAAAAAAACTTTTAAAAGGAGTGAGGGGGATCCCTGGGTGGCACAGCGGTTTGGCGCCTGCCTTTGGCCCAGGGCGCGGTCCTGGAGACCCAGGATCGAATCCCACGTCGGGCTCCTGGTGCATGGAGCCTGCTTGTGCCTCTGCCTCTCTCTCTCTCTCTCTCTCTCTCTCTGTGACTATCATAAACAAACAAACAAAAAAAAACCAAACAAACAAACAAAAAGGAGTGAGGGAGTACTTAATCTTTAAACATTCTAGTAGGGGTTCCATAGATGCAAAATTTGAAGAACTCTGTTCTGTGTTGTCTTTCTGCTTTTGGCTAGGCATCTGTGTCTCCTTTTCTAGTTCTTTTAGGGCCAAAAAACCTTTCATAAGGTTTGCATAGCAAAAACCAAAGTGAAATAAGGAAGGAAACAAGCAAAAGCAGAGGGTAATAGTCTTTGGGACATGTACGAATGAATTTTGGGAGCATGAAAGATGAACAATTAGAATGAAATCATCAGGCCAGTGTATTATGGTCGTTTAAGTATGGAGATCTAAAATAAAATAGTTTACTTCTGATTTTCAATGTAGTTGGTAAAAAAAAAAAAAGAGTTTCTAAAAATTATCTATATGTATTGTCGTCATCTCCTCCTTCTACTTTTTTAGAAAATAGCATTTACTTTTCTGAAATTGACCTTGAGCTAGTTCATTAGAGAAACCCCTGGAAGGTCACAAATACATGGAGAAAAGTAAAAGCATGATGTGGGAGACAGTGGAGGCTCAAACACCAAGTGGCCTTGGTGACTAGTAGTCATTTCTTACAAATCCTTTCCCAAACTAGGGAAAAAAGGCAGTAGAACCTCAGTGGCCTGAGCTGTAATAACTACTTATAGTAATTACAGGAGAATTTATATTGAATATAGCCACTCTGTTGGCTAGGACAGTAGTTCTCAACTGGGGGGTGATTTTTACCCCTCCAGGGGACATTTGGCATGTTTGGTTGTCAGAACTGATGTCTAGTGGCTAAGGGCTAGGGATGCATACCTAAACACCCTCCAATACCCAGGATGTCCCGCACCACAAAGAATTATCTGGACCAAAGTGTCAGTGGTGCCACACCAAGAAATCCCGGGCTAGAGTATTTTGATGTATCCTCTCTAGTCACAGAGTGCAATGTGTAAAATACAAGTGTATTTAAATTAAAAAAAAAAAAAGAAGAAGAAAATCATCCTATCTCTCCCCCAGGCTTCCCCAGGATCCCTACTATTAGCCCTGAGCAGATCCTTGGAGAACTTTTATTACACACATACGATGTATCTGGATAAACATGCCATAGTGCTTGGCATCCTTCAATACAGCTTTTGTGTTTATTCTTCAACACAGCTCTGAGATGCTTTGAAGAAGTATCTTGAAAAGGGAAACCTAGCAGGGACCCTGGGTGGCTTAGTCGGTTAAGGCTTTGCCTTTGGCTCAGGTCATGATCTTGGGGTCCTGGGATTGAGCCCTGTGTCAGGTTCTCTGCTCAGAGGGGGGTCTGCTTGTCCCTCTTCCTCTGCCTCTCTCCCCTCGCTTGTGCTCTATCTCTCAAATAAATAAATAAAATCTTAAAAAAAAAATAAAAAAAGAAAAAGGAAAGGGAAAAAGTAGCCATCAGTCAGTTGACCGGAGGAGTCCCATTGTACCTGGTACAGATGTAACATGTTTTCACGGGCAGCTGTGCATACATTTATGCATGTGTGTGTGCACTGAAATGTGTATCTGCTCTAATGCTGCCATGATGCATCTCTACAATATATAATTGTGCACTGAGAAAGGCGATTCCTGAGAGTAAGAACATGGTGTTTTAAATGTGCTTAGCAGGATATTTCACAGGTGTTTTTTTTCTCATTAGCAGGGCCTTGGAAGCATTAATCACTTCTCCTTAAATGACTCCTCTTAGAATCCGTTTGCCTTTTTTTCTTTTCCTCCTGACTCTTTAAATCACTCTTTAAGTCTTTAATAATCATTATCTTGTTATTCTCAGTACTCATGTCTGCCCTTGATTTTTGCCTGAGGTGTGAATTTCACGGGGAGAAATGTTACCATTGAAAAAAAGAAAAGGCAGAAAATGAAACCTAGAGTATTACAACGTTAAGGCTGGAAAAGATATTAGACAGTTATAATAGCTAATATTTATTACACCTTTATTTTTTACGAGGTGTTCTGCTGAGCACTTCCCGCAGACCATCTAATTTAATTTTTGTAATGGCTCTAGGAGGTATATGGCAGGTACTATTATATCCCCCCACTTTACAGATGAGGAATAGGCACAGGGAGTGTAAGTAAATCGTCCCGGATCCCGAGATGAACAGAGTCAGGATTTGAACCCACAGTCTGACTCTAGGGCTTCCCCTCTTAAATGACAGTGCCTCCCAGCTGAGGTCTGGTCCAGTTGCCTCCACTTGCAGGCAGGAAACAAATCCAGAGAGGGATTTATGAGCTATCCAGAGTCGAAAATTGCTAGGTAGGAGCAGAGCTAGGACCAAACTCAGACAAGAAGTCAGAGGTTGCTGGTGTGTAGCTGTGTGACCTTGGGCGAGCTCCTTAGTCTTCCTGGACCTCAGTTGACCGTGCTGAGAACTGATGCTGGGCTTGATGGTTCATTAAGGGCTTCTTCATTCTGCATGGTTCAAGGGGCGGGTTCCAGCACCTGTTAGCATGAGTCCTTTTCTTGGAAGGCATTATGAAGCATTGCTGTTAGGTTTGGTTCACCTACTCACCTCTTCAGTGGCAAATTTAAACCTGCAATTGAATATCTTTTTATCTGAGTGAGAAAGAAGTCATTGTCCCGAAAGATAAACGTTTAGATGAATCTGAAGAGGCGAAAACATCAAGGGTCACCATTTTAATTTTCTTTGCTCTGGTTCTGATGTCTCCTCTTGTTGAGGCTTGTATTAACTAGAAATCTCTGAGTCAGTGTCGATTCTCTCTCAAGGAAGGAACACTCATGTGGAATAAATAGGACCAGGAGGGCTACCTGGGTGGCTTAGTGGCTGAGAGTCTGCCTTTGGCTCAGGTCGTGACCCTGGGGTTCTGGGATTGAGTTCTGCATCGGACTCCCCACAGGGAGCCTGCTTCTCCCTCTGCCTATGTCTCTGCTTGTCTCTCGGTGTCTCTCATGAATAAATAAATAAAATTTAAATAAATAGGTAGATAGATAGATAGATAGATAGATAGAGCCAGGAACCTGCAGAAGGGAGAGGCAGCCTACCAATCAAAAATCAAAAAGCTCACTTGCAATCATGAAGAGGCAATTTCATATCTATTATTTAATCCCATAGGGAGCCAGGTTCTTACGAAAGACGTGATTCCCTTAAGGAGATTTTGGCTGAGTCTGTTTTTGCGCAGCACATGGTAAATAATATTTTTTCCAAATAACTGGCTCACTGTCAGAAGTTAATGACACTCTCCAGTGATGGCCTTGGAGTCTGGAGGGATAAGGGTGACCAGCTGTTGTCCATTCCCGTGGAGAAAACGGAGGTGCAGAATGGACTCACATTGTAGCATGAGAGATTCAGGGAGGAGATTTCAGGTAGATCGGCTGGAAAGGCTTATTCTAGAGAAAATAGTAGAGAGAGAAGAGCTGGATGTGGGGAGCAGCCATGGAATAGGGCTTTCAGAAATCTGAGCTTTTGTGCTACTGGCTTCATTGATCCCAGATTGGATGTCGTAATTGCTGATACCTTTCTCTGTCTTACTGCCTGAGAGGTAGGGAGCCCTGATATGTCCTAATGGAGATTTTCCAAAGTGAGGTCTTTTGGACAACCTTGAGACGGCCTGGGCCACAGCCAAAGTACCATAAGACAGCATGAGGGGAGCATGCGAACGGGCTCCGATGGGGCTCCTGCCAGGATCATTGTCCTGTGTCTCTCAGAACCATGATTTTCCTCTTTATGAGGCTGAGAAGAATGGTGGGCCCCAGGGTGACCCCCCGCTAAGGATGTTGAACACACTTGGACCTAGAGCAGACCCTGTCCCAGCATCACTTTGATTGGACAGACCACCTGGGAAGTATCAAGCAGCTGTCCAAAGTGGAGCTCCTCTCTCAAATGTGCTTTTTCAAGATTTTGGGGACTGAGGAGCCCTCAGGGCCTCCTACCTAGAGCCTGTTCTCTGCAAGTTGTTTGCACTGAGTTGCAATGACCGGGGAGGTGATATTTGTCTGTTTTAGGGCTAAGACCTCCCTTGACATTAGTCCTCAGCCAAATAGTGAGGAGGACTACTGGGTTGGCTTGAGGGGAATAGGAGCTGCCTGCCCTATTTGACCAGTTAAGTGTAGCATGGTGTGTGGAGAAAACATGGGGAAGGGCTCTTCTCTAGCCAGGACTATTCACAGCCTCCCTCCGGGGGCTTGTAACAGGCACCTGCCACTCCTGCCACCACTGCTTCTTGCCTAGCAAGGCTGCAAGACACCGATGCTGAAACTCATAGTCAAGGGGTTGGCACCCTTAAGGGTTATATGACAAGGCATTTTGTTATTTTATTATTTTTAGAGGGGGAATGGGGAACGGTGGAGGAAGAGGGCGAAATGATCTTAAGCAGGCTCCACACCCAGCACAGAGCCTGACGTGGGGCTTGATCTCACAACCCTGAGATCATGACCTGAGCCGAAATCAAGAGTCAGCTGCTTAACTGACTGAGCCACCCAGGTGTCCTGCGAAGCATTCTATTTTTAAAGGACTCAGATGGCCAGTTTACAGTGGGAAAACTTCTGAGTCCTCCATGCACCTTGCTGTGCACGGGCAGGAGACGCTGAACACACCACGGGGGACAGGCCTGACTTCTGACTCGGTGCTCCTGGACTCCAAATAGTGATGGTTCTTCTGGGCAACGAGGGCAGTGTGGTGGCAACTCTGTGCCCGGCCCTCCCCTCCTCTTGTGTAACACGTGTGGGCAGAATGAGGGCCTTCCTTCCTGCCACATCCTGACCCTAACTCCACTTGCCTCCACGTCTTGCTGCAGGCGGAGGGGTGGCCAGGGGAGGGAGGAAAAAGGAGAAAGGGAAGAAAAGCACTCAGGAAGGAGACAGACCATCATCACTGTTATTATTGTGATTTTTCTTTTCCATTTCATGCTTCAGATTTCCAGTGTCATTATAAACAGTGTGGAGGAGGAAATGATATACATTACCTTCTGTCTACGGTGATGGAAAGTAACTGCGTTTTTGTTGGTGGAGGAGGCCACGTGTGCTTTCCCGCCTGCTAAGCAGCTGGCCTGGGGGGCCCTGAGGCCTGCCCGGAGGCTCCTGGATGGTTGCATCGCTTCTTGCCTCTCCCATCCTCTCTCCCCACCTTCCCCAAGTGCATCCTGAGGCTGCCTCCACTCTCATGGCCGGGGAACCCCTGCTTCCCCCTTGTCCCTCTGCCTTTCCTTGCAGACTTGGGCCAACCCTCCATACAGGGCCAGGGCATCCTCCTTGGGGGAATACCCGTTCCTCCTTATTTGGGGCACCTTCTCTGTTCCCATGAAGGGGAAGGTGAGAGTGTATGGTAGTGACCAGCCAGTTAAAACGGGCTTTGGGATTCAGATGTGTGTGCTCCAAAGACAGTAACTCTTACACATCTCCCCTTAGAGCAGGCAAGTGTATAATAGATACTCCCTCAAGATGATTGACTCATTTTTCATTTATTTGTTCATTCATTCACTCATTCATTCATTCATTCATTCATTCATTCAGCATTTATGGAAGATTTATTATATTCCAAGGCACCGTGCCAAGTGCTCAGAATGTAAAGCGCTAGGAGACGGTCTCTGTCTTTAAGGAAGTTACGATCTGGTGGAGAGGTGGGCGCACTGCCTGTTTTTGTAAGTAGAGATTTATTGGAACCCAAACATGCCTGTTTGTTCACACATTGTCTGTGGTGGCTTGTGCATTATAATGGCAGAGTGAGAAAGCACAACGGGGCTAGATTGCCTGCAAAGCCTAAAGTATTTACAATCTGGCCCTTTACAGAAGTTTGCCCATCTCTGGGTTTTCTGAGGGCGGGTTGTAGGGCAAACAGTCTGAGCAGGTGTCCGCAGCTCTGTGCCATGCAGGGCCTGGGCTGGCAGTCTCAGAACATCAATGAGATGTCTGGTGTTCCTGAGCAGGTGATTTCCTGGGGGAGCCAGGTTTTGTGTGGGGAGGGGGACCTGACCTTGACTCATGAAATCGATGCCACTGCTGCCCCTTTGCTGGGGTGGGCTGTTCGAGGAATCTTCAGGAAGCAGCTTTGCAGGGAAGCAGGGTGAATTATGTGGACCATTTTGCTCTAATCTCCTTGTCACATAAAGCACACTGTATCAAGACAGATGGCCAGGGACAAAAGTGTGCAATTTGAGATTGTGAGCTAAAACTAGGTTTCCCAGCTCAAATCAACCTCAAGTTGGCAACTGTCCTCAGCATCCGTGGTCCAGCAGAATGAGCTAACTTGGCCTCACATGCTGGGCAGTTTGGTTCCAAGGAGCTCTTGCTCTGGCTTTGGAGTAACTCCCTTCATTCTGATGCAGTGGCTCTACTCGCACTGCATTATAGAACCATCTGGAAAGATTTTAAAAGCCCCGGGCCCCAGACATACGCTGGACTAAATACATCCTAGTCTCTGGGGGTAGAATGAGTCTTCAGTGGTTTCTCAAACTCCACTGGCGATTGCAGTGTGCAGCCAGCATCGAGGAGCCCTGTTCTAACAGGGACCACCGTGTAATGAAGGATGAACTGGTACTTGGAAGCTGTAGACTCCCTTCAGAGGCTCTAAGTAGCTATGGCACTAAGAGTCCAGGCAAGCCCATATATGGGGTTGGGGCAATGGTTAGAGGGGCACTGGGTATGGAGGAAGGGGCCTTGGACCCTGGAGGGGGAATCCCAGGGGGAAACTGTAGCCTCTGGTCCCCAGCTGCAGGCCTATGTGCCACAGGTTGCCGTGGTTGTCCACCCCGTGCTTGGCAGTTGTCTTGGCTCCTAAGGCGGGTTGGTTTTGATATCAGCCCGCGTTGGGAGGGGGCAGGTCTACTCTCAGGGGCATTTCCCAGTTGGTCAGGTGATACTGGGCAGCTGCCAACTGGGGACTCGGGCTCTTCCTCTGGGCTCCTTAGCATGTGCCAAAGAAAGACGAGAGGCGGGGTCTTTGCTGCTTGGAGAACTTGAGCGTGAGCTTAAATTCTCACTTGATGCACAGTCCTCATTAGATCTCACGCTGTGTCTGAAAAATCCCAGTACAGGCAGGGCCTTCTGGGAGTCATCTCAGGCATCGCTGTGCCACCAGACAGGGCAATGTTTCACCAAATCCAGACAGCTGGGGCGGGGGGAGGGGAGGGTGTAGCTTGTTCTCCAAGACTTTTATGAAGCAAGTCTCTACTTTTTTTTTTTTTGGTAACCCAATTGAGTGTTTAGCTAGCTTGTTAGAAACTCATCCAATCTAAATGTCTTCTGCTGCAATTTAAATAAGAGAGAGAAGCTGACATCATCTTTCATGGACATCTTCATACAAATCACATTACAGAGCATTTGCAGAGGGTCAGCTCTTTTGCAAGATACTCTGAGTGCAGCAGATCAAAGTTAATATTGGTTAAGTCTTGTCCTTTATAGCCTTTGCCTGCCAAGACCAAATCTCTACGCGTGTTATTAACACAAGTGTCTTGTGGAAAGCCGGCCGTGGGATTGCTCATGATTGCTTTTCAATGGTGGCTCACTCACAAGAGGGGAGAAGAGCCAGTCATCAAAGCTTTGTCAAGGGCCTGTGCAATTTGAGAGATGATCCAGACATGTGTTCTGTTTGCAGAATGAGCGTTAATTTTCTTCCTTGGGGAGTAGCTGCCCAGACTATGGGAGCAGGGAGTGGATTGTCTTAAGGCCAATCCATCCACCATTTACTGTGTGGAAGGCATTGTGAGGATATGTAAAGAGGCAAGACGTAGGGACGCCTGGGTGGCTCAGTGGTTGAGTGTCTGCCTTTGGCTCAGGTCGTGATCCCGGGGTCCTGGGATCGAGTCCCATATCAGGCTCCCCCTGCAGGGAGCCTGCTTCTCCCTCTGCCTATGTCTCTGCCTCTCTCTCTGTGTCTCATGAATAAATGAATGAAATCTTAAAAAAAAAAAAAAAAGTAGAAGCAGCAAGATGTAACCCCTCCCTTCAAGGGGCTAAGGTCAGCTGGGTTCCTGTCACCCTGAGACAGGTTGGCATGTAGTTGTGTGAAGGTAACATATACAAGGTGACAGGCAGCCTGGGGCAGAGAGGTTACTTCTAGTGAGGAATTAGGGAGGGACTTCTTCAGGGATGAAACTCAGACTAGAAGAGTAAGTAGAGCTTGGGGATGGGCCCGGAGCAGGGGAAGGAAATGAATTCTGGGCACAAAGAACAGGATATTGGAAGCATGGCCAGGGAAAACAGGAATGTTGAGGCATGGTGGTTGGTTTGGTTGGAAGGTGACAGCTGAAAGGCAGGTTGGGACCCAGCTCTAACCAACCTGGGGCCCCATGGATAGGACTCTGCACTCCATTCTCTAGATTGGTGGGGAGACCCTAGAGGTTTTTGAAGGGATGAGATGACCAGAGTTGTACTTTCAGAAAGTGCATTGTCTTGGTGGCAGACAGCCCAGCTGTTTGGGAGTGTGCAGGGAGAGGCCATGGTGGAGAGGCACATGGGAGGCTCTTGCATTACTTTATTTATTTATTTTTTAAAAATATTTTTTAATTTGTTCATTCATGAGAGGCACACAGAGAGAGAGAGAGATACAGGCAGAGGGAGAAGCAGGCTCCCCTCAGGGAGCCCGATGCGGGACTTGATCCCTGACCCTGGGATCACTCCCTGAGCCAAAGGCAGATAGATGCTCAACTGCTGAGCCCCAGGCATCCCAAAGAAATCATAGTCCTGTTTTTTTTTTTTTTTTTAAGATTTTATTTATTTGAGATAGAGAGAGTGAGAGAGAGAGCGAGCAAGCATGACCTTGGCTGGGGTGAGGCAGAAGCAGACTCCCCGCTGAGCAGGGAGCCTGACATGGGGCTTGATCCCAGGACTCTGGGATTGTGATCTGAACTGAAGGCAGATACTTAACCCACTGAGCCACCCAGGTGCCCCATCTGGCGTTACTTTAGATGATGCCTGGACTCCTGAGAGCCTTAAATTAGGCAGAGGCAGGGGAGTTGGGAAGGGCGAGAGCAAAGGATGGTCCTGCTAGAGAACCAAGAGGACCTGGGAACCCTCTGATTGGGAAAGTAACCAGAGGGGCTCAAGCCCTGGACAGCTACCGTGTTCCTGGGCTCCTGTCCTGGGGGCAGTTGGAGAATTCGCTTTTGCCTCCTGGCTTACAGGCTGCAGGAGGGGGACACCACCAGAAACAGGGACGTGGAGTTTACATCGGGCCTTTCTCTTTTGAGTGGGTTTGTACTTTGGAATCTGCGTGGTGGGGTGGTCTCCATGGCAACCAGACACCTACAGCTCGCCGCACCGATGGGGATGCTTCCTTCTGCTCACTCTGCTTTTGACTGAGAGTAACTGAGGCCCCCCTGACAAAGAGTGGCTTAAACAAGAAAGACTCCTCTTACTCAGAAGAAATCCAGAGACCATGGCTGGGAAAGTAGGTCCACAGCATCCCCAGGACCGTGCTTTGCCACAGAGGGAGGCTTTTGTCTTTCTGGCCCAAGGTAGCTGCTGGAGCTCAGGTCATCACGTCCACCTCCAGGCAGCAAGATGGGAAGCAGGAGCCTTGCCTCACAAGTCCACTTTCAGCTCATCAGCCAGAACTTATTAGAAGACCCCATCTAGCTGCAAGGAAGGCTGGGATACATGGGCTTTCAGCTGTGCTGCAGCGTGCCCAGATAAACAGTGGGATCCTGTTTCTGCACGAAGATGGGAGAGTGGAAACTGGAGTAGGCAATTAGCACTCTTGGCCACACAACCCATTGCGGAGAGAACTTTGAGCCCTAATGCTGTTATTGATTTACCTTCCCCGTGTACTTTTTGTGTATGTTGTTCTTCTAAATGAGCCGTGTCATTTCGTTCCTTAACTAGTTTCTTTCAGAGCAGAGGAGTAAAATATGAACTTGGCAGTAAAAGAATCCTTCCGTTTCTGTTATCAGCTAGGGCTTTAGAGGCCATGAATGATGGAAAATCTAGCTTGATTCTGCGTAGGACGAAAAGAAATGTATTGGCCCATGCATTTAAAATAACCAGGCGCAGACCCGGCCTCAGATACTCCTGCTAGACTCTGCAGATCCAAAGACGTCACTGCGGCCTGGGGTTTTCCCTGTGTGGCTCCCCTTCCGGGTACTCTGTTGACAACCCCTTAGTCTCACATCCACGGGAAGGAGTCTTCCTTCCCCAGCTTCAATGGCCTTGCAATTGACTTTCATGGGCTGGGAGTGACTTGGGTTGTGTGCTCATCCCTGCACACTAATCCCTGTTGCCATGGGGATGTGGCATGTTGATTGGCCAGACCTGGGCCACATGGCCACACCTACTGGCCTCCTCTTCTTCCTCCCTTAGATAAAAAGCAAAGACCAAAAAAAAAAAAAAAGATGAATAACGGTGGGATGGGGGTGGGGGGAGATGTTTCCTCTGAAGCAAAATTAAGGTGCCATTGCCAAAGTAGGTGTACTGGAGGTTGGGTAGTCAGCATACAGCCAACATGCCCACATTCTGCAAGATACCGCAGACCTCCCCCACACTCCCTGTGCCAGTCAGAAACCACTCCAAAACATAGTGGCTTACATCAACAACAATTTATTATTTCTCATGATTCTGATGGGCTGGGTTCAACTGGGTGGTTCTTCCGGTGTTGTGTGGGGTCACTCACAAGGTGTGGGCATCTGGTGGCTCAACTAGGCTGGAGGGTAGAGGAGGGTTTCACTTATAGTGGTGGGCACCTGGTGCTACCTGTCCTCTGGGTCTCTGACCCACCCCATGGCTCATGGGTCAGTAGGTGCAGGTGGAAACTAAGGCCTTGGAGGCCTAGACTCAGGAGCTTACACAAAATCTCTTGTTATGTTTTATTGGCCAAAGCAAGTTGTAAGGCCCACCCAGATTCAAGGGTTCTTGGTGGCAGGAGCCTGCAAACTATCCTGGCTCTGCTCTACCCTCTACCAGCCTCACTATGTAGAGGTGATGCCTATTGACAGTCTACCCTCCTAGGATCGAGATTCCTTTTCTGTTGCCATTTCTAGGAGTCCCTGGACCCCTATGCTGGGTCTCCCTTGGTCCTATTTTCTCCACCCTGCTTCTCAGCTTCCCTTTGGGTATCACTCCCACCCAGGGAAAGGAAATTCTCTTTCTAGGTTTTCATTCCATTTGCCAACAAACACCCAAGGAAGAAATCGGAAGACCCAGTGAAGCGGAATTCATGCTCTGTGGGTGGCAGAGAAGCAAAACCTTCACGGACCCAGATTGGTCACGAGTGTTCTGGTCTCCTGAGAGGAAAGTGGTTGGGCTTAAGTGCTCAGGACGAGGGCCACCCCATTCCGGAAGCAAGAATGAGCTACTGAGGTGACATCCTGTGGCTAGCAGCAATGTGATCTCCTTGGAATCTTCTCTTATGAGGGGACACGTGACCTTCTGAGAGCGGGTGTGTCCACATTGTGGAATTGGAGGGGCCTGGGAGAAATACCAGTTTTTACATTCCACGCTTCAGCATTGCTTGGTTTCCTTAACCTGTACGACTTTGATTTTTTGTTGTTGTTGTTGGTGGTGGTTTTTTTCTTTTTTAAATTAAGGCATCAGTCTTACTCCGTCTTTGCAGGGGAGTCTCTGCTTCATTTTGTGAACATAATTTCAGCACATTAAGAGCACGTTGCTGAGAGCAGGGCGGAGGTCCATCCTAGTGTTTCTCTGGCAGGTGTGTGAGCAGAGCAGCTGAACGGTGCTGAACTATGGATTTATGCCTCTCCTTGCCCTGCCGAGGGGGTGGTGGGTCCATGGACACCAGAGAAGCTATAATCAGAGGCTGAGGATCCTCACTGCTGCCTTCTCCCAGGGCCTGGACAGGTTTGTCAGTCTCAGGCCCTCCCTCCCCGATGCCTCCTACCCCAAGGAATGGGACCTCAGGAGTGCCTCTGACATCTCCGCTTTCCTGGATGAGAGAAGCCCTCTCGGGGCAGCCGAGGCCAGGAAGCAGAGCTCTGATCCTGCACAGTAATAAAGGGTGCTGGGCTCAGACAGGGAGTCAGGAACCCTGGGTTGCATTTCTCGCCGTGCTGTTTATAATCCCTGTGATTAGGAGCAAGTCCTGTAACCCCCGCAGATTCTCAGGGCTCCATTGAGACTGAAATCCTTCCCCTCCTACCATGTGCACGGAGTGGAAGAAAAAGTCAGGACATGACTGCTTTAATGCCTCTATGCCCTCCAGAGTGAAGTGAGAACAAACGACCAGGGAGGCAGGCGCCTTAATAGCTTGCTGGTGGATGCTGATCTTTGCTGTCAGGGTGCCCTGGCTTTTAATCCCACATTTGACTTTGGCTCCGGGCCATGATGAGCTGTTTCTCCAGACTTTGCCGAACGGCAATCAGAATAGAACCATCAGGCCTGATGGAGAATGAGCTCCCTGAGAATTGTGTATTTGACAAGTGTCTTCCTTCTTTCCTTTCTTTTTTTATTTTTTGGTAGTGTTTCTTTGGAAACCTCTCAGTTTCTGAAGCCCGGGTCTTCTTGTAAGAAATCAGCCGTGACAGCTCTGGGGCTAAGTGAGTTAGTTGTTCGGGTACGGGTAGAAAAAAAAAAAAAACATTTGTTAAAACCCATAAGCAAAGGGAAAATAGATTAGTATTGTATTTAAGGCAGGAGGAAGGGGCAAAGAATCATTGTGCATAAGCTCTAAGTAGATTACTCATCTGATTTGCGGAATACTCTGTAATTATGCATAAAGAGACTGTGGGGTGGGGTTTGTCCATGAGCTGACTGCAGGGAACACTTACCTATTATGGGCTCGTGAATCCCAAATATTACCCAAATATTATTATGTGACAATAGTTTATTACTTCATATTTTTCAAAGCATTTTCCCATCCATTACTTCGTCTGACCCTCATAATAATCCGGTAGCTGTAGGCCTTTTTTTTTTTTTTTTTTAAAGATTTATTTATTTATTTGACAGAGAGAAAGAGAGCGTACAAGCAGGGGAAGCAGCAGGCAGAGGGAGAGGGACAAATGGGCTCCCCACAGAGCAAGCAGCCCGACCAGGGGCTTGCTCCCAGGACCCTGGCAGGATCATGACTTGAGCCCAAGGCAGAGGTTCAACCATCTGAGCCACCCAGGCGCCCCTAGGCTTTCTTTTTTGCACATAATAGGTGAAAGTCCATCCCATGCTGGACTTCTTATGTGACCAGTCCTGGGACGTTTGAGGCAATTCAGAAAAGGGGAACTTCCAGTCCCCCTGAGCATCCCCAAGGTTGTGCCAAGCACTGGAGATAAACAATAAACAAAGCACCCCCAAAGTCCTGCTCTCATGGGACCGCTATTCTAGCAGAGAGAGTTGCATGATGCACTCTACACGAAAACATATGGTATGTCAGACAGAGATGAATGTGAATGAGGACAATAAAGAACGGAGGAGGATAGAGAGTACCCTGGCAGGGGTGGGAGTCATGACTGTTACAATCTTCAAAGGAATCAATCATTGAAGATGCTGGGGAAGTGGTCCTGACATATGGAAGGTTCTCTATAAAATTTTTTGATGTATTGAACAAATAAACAAATGCTCAAATAGATGGATGGATGGGTGGGTAGGCGGGCAGATGGATGGATGGGTAGATTGGTGGGTGGATGGATGAGTAGATGGATGGATGGATGGATGGATAGAAGAAGAAGGTGTCCTACCCACCCACCTTACTGTGCCTACATATTTTCATATTCCCTTGTTCCGTTTCTTTTTTTTTTTTTTCTTTAAAGATGTTATTTATTTATTTGACAGAGAGCACAAGCAGGTGGAGCAGCAGGCAGAGGGAGAAGCAGGCTCACCACCAAGCAGGGAGCCCCATGTGGGGCTCGATCCCAGGATCCTGAGATCATGACCTGGGCTAAAGACAGATGCTTAACCATTGAGCCACTGAGGTGCCCCTCCTTGCTCTGTTTCCTGAATCAGTCTCATCTCAGGTAGCCCCTGGAGATGGAGAGCCCCTCCCTGCTAGAAGGAGCCAAGATCCAGCTGGTTTGGAATAGGAATGCTCCTGGTTCTGTGCAGGTTGAATTGGGAGGTAAATTGTTGCTAACTGGTCAAGGAAGAATTTGCCTCTCATTTATTCCAACTCAGTCTTCTCATTATGGGCCTCATTTCGTAAATCCACATCTTGCCATTGAGATTTTGCTCCTTATTGGATTGGGCATCTCCTTTTCCCCTTCTTCATCTACTAGCCCCTGTCCAAGATGGGGTTTCCTTGTTAAGTATTTAAAACTCTCTGCTTATATAGTACTTCTCTCTAGATCCTAATTGCTTGTTCATTTCTCTTCCGTCCTTCCCAGACTGGAAGCACGTGGAAGGCAGGGGCTGTCTTTTTCACCGTTGCAACTTGGTCCCTAGTACAGGGACTCCCCCATAGTTGGCATTCAAAAATATTTTTAATATAAGCGTTGAGAGAGCGTGCTGAATGCATTAGAGGTTTTCCTTGGGGTTGGCTGCCCTTAGGCCCAGCCCATTTCTCCAGACCATCTGTGTGCACTGATGGACATTTCTGGAACATCAGGGTGAAATCTCAAAATAGGCAATGAGAAACCCTCTGAGTCTATAAGGAAATCCATCTTTCTGATTCTTCCAATGAAGGAAGGAATTAATTGAATGTAAACTCATTACATCTCTGAAGCACTTTGAAAATTTCCCCATGATTTAATTACGATGAACTTCTCAGGATGTAGTCATGCTAGGAAATGTCTCAAACTGTCAGGGGCATGGGGTGAGCCCAGGGCAGGGGGCATTGGGGACTCTGAAGTGGAGCCTTTTTTCTTGAGGGCATGGGCTTTGATATTATCATGAGCTCTAGAGTCACCTTGCTTGGTTTTGAGCCTGGTTTCCCTACTATTAGTTTTTTTTTTTTTTTCTAAAAAGCAAATATTTATTATTTTTATTTTTTTTAATAATAATTTTTTTATTGGTGTTCAATTTGCTGTCATAAAGAATAACACCCAGTGCTCATCCCGTCAAGTGCCCCCCTCAGTGCCCGTCACCCAGTCACCCCCACCCCCCGCCCTCTTCCCCTTCCACCACCCCTAGTTCGTTTCCCAGAGTTAGGAGTCTTCATGTTTTATCTCCCTTTCTGATATTTCCTGCCCCTTTCGTCTCCCTTCCCTACTATTAGTTGTATGAGCCCAGACTTTGTAAGCCTCAGTTTCCTTTTCTGTAAGACGGAGATAACAGTGCTGTCTCCTCTGTGGGGTTATCATGCACATGAAATGAGTCAAAATATCTGAAGCACTTAGCACAGTGATCGGCACGTAGGAAATGCCCAGTACGTCTCCATTACTATAACCTCCTGTCAAGGCAAATGGGTAGAGGACTCATGTGGAATTAGGAATTGTCCACCTGCAGCTGATTATCTTCCCTACACAGACTCCTTCCACCTTTCTTCTCAGCAGCACCATCTTGGATGCTTGGATAAATTTGGAACTTGAATACATTTCTTTGTTCATATATAACTTAAAAAGAAGGAAATCCTATCGTGTGCAACATTTAAAAACACGTTCTTTCACTTACCATTTCCCAAGTTTTTTCTTGTTGTCTTGGTGCTTGCATGGTACCCCGTCCCAAGAACCAACCATTTATAACTGAAATGCGCTCAACTGTGCGTGTAACCGGGGTACTTTAGGCTAATGACTTGTTGCTCATTTAAGTTGGACTTGAGTTTTTGAATCGTTGTTTACTTTTATCAAGATCATCAATGCACACGTCTAAAAAGAACAAATGTTAATAAAAGGCTTATAGAGAAAAAAATATTCCTCTCTCCTGCCTCCCATGGCCTTGTCTCTTCCTAAAAGTAACCGCTTTTGTCTGTTTCTTGAGAAATCCACCCCCCCCCCCCATATTTCTAAACAAATCTATTCTGCAATTTTTGACTTCAGTTCTGGTCAGTGTTATTTTTAGGTTTCTTTAATAGTTTCCCCCAGTAGCCCTCTGCTTGTCTCTCTATTAATCGTATTAGTTGGCTTTTGCGCTTCCTGGATGAGCCTCTCGTTTTCCTCCCTTCTCTCTTTATTTTATAATTTCTCTGCTGTTTTGTTCTGCATGGTGGCATGCAGAGTTCAACTCCCTAAAAAGAGCAAGTGTTTCTTTCTTTCTTTTTTTTTTTTTTTTTTTGATGTTTTCATAGTTTCAGTTTCTTGGAAACCTTATTCTCTCTGTGTTTTATTTTTCTCCTTAAGCACCCGTCCTTTTCCATGGATTTCTTTTCTTTTTTTCTTTTTTTTTTGTGGATTTATTTCATGCATTTGTACCTCTTTGATACCATGTTCTTCTCCTTATAAACGTTGTTTCCCTGAATTTTCCAAGTTCTAAGAGCCTTCTCTCTTCCTGTTTGTTTCCTGTGGTCCCTGTGGTAGGGTGTTGGGGACGTGCATTTAAAAACAGTTTCCAGGGGCATCTGGGCTAGCTCAGTCTGGAGAGGATGTGACTCTTGATCTTAGGGTCATGAGTTCGAGCCCCACGTTGGGCATAGAGCTTCCTTAAAAAAATAAATAAATAAAAAGGTAAAACCAGTTTCCAGCTGGGTAAAGAAATGGTGCTTTGCAGAGTGCCAGCCACCATTCTGAGTGCCTTGTATATGCCACGTATATGTGTTAGTCATTTAGTCCTCGCAACGAGTGAGGTAGGGGTTGCCAAACTGAACTGCTATTCAGTTTGCAGATGATTAAACTGAGGCTTATGGAGGGAACGGGATGTGCCCAGGCACTGTTGGGATTTGTCAGATCCCGAAGTCTGTGCCCTAAGCTCGGTGATGCACATTTCTCTGATTTTTCTTTGATTACAGGTGAGCTTAAACATCTTATTAGTTCCTTGGTACCCCTGGACATGTCTTTGGTGACGAGCTGGTGATTTACATCCTTTGCCCAGTTTATGTCTCTAAACCTTTATTTGTACCAGAGGCTTCCAAAATCAGCCTTGAGTTTCTCCCTGTCCCTCACCCTACGCCAGTCCCTTCTGCACCTGCCACCTGTATGCAGCTCTGGTCCCCAGCCCAAGCCAGCAGATGCCACTGTAGCCTCCTGACCATCTCCTTGACTGTTCCTTCTCCTGCAGCTCTCTAGCTGGCCGTCTGATGGACGCTGTCTTGCACTTGACAAGTTCAACCCAGGCCCCGAAACCGGGACGTCACCTTGATTCCCATCTGTGCTAGGTTGCATGGCGTTCCCTCCTCTGCCGGACTCCCAATTTCTGCTACTTAGAACCTGTTGATGTGATCTTATTAGAAAAATGGGTCTTTGCAGATGGAATCAAGTAAAGATGAGATTGTCCTGCTGAATGGCGAGCCCTAAATCCCATATGACTGGTGTCCTTATGGAAAGAGGGAAATTTGGACATGGACCTAGAGGCACACAGGGAGAATGGTCCCATGACAGACCTGATGTGTCTACGAGCCAAGGCACACCAAGGATGGCTTGCAGCCCTGGAGGCCAGAAGAGGCAAGGAAAGTTTCTTCTCTAGAGCCTCGAGAGGGACTGTGACCCTGCAGAGTCCTTGATTTTGGCCTTCCAGGCTCCACAATCATGAGATAATATATTTCCACTGTTTCAAAGCCCCCTGGCTTGTGGCGGGTGGCTAGGCTGCTGCAGGAGACTCCTCTACTCTCTCTTATGTGACTGCCTCATCCATTCCACCAACAAACTTGGTCTCTCCCTAAACATGACCCTCCTTCTTCACCCGTGCTGTCAGGTCTGGGCCACCGTGATCCCCCAGGTGTGCCAGAGATGGGCTCTCTGTGTCACTGCCCCCCTGCCCGCCCCCCGTCCGCACCCCTTCATCCACCGCAGCCAGAGTGAGCTTCTGTGAATGTGTGAATGCACATCAGCCCCATTGCCCCTGCCAGAGAATCGAGTTCCAACTCCCCCATGGTCCTTCTTTCTCTTCTCTGTACCCCTCCCCGCCATGGTCATCATCCTTCAACCATTGCCTTTTCTGTCTCGAGCTTGTTTTGACCTCAGGAATGTCTTTCCTTTACTTGGAACTGAGTATCACCCCTCTCATCATTCAGATCTCAGCTCAAATGTCACCTCCCCGGAGAAGCCTTCCCTGACTACTCATGCAAAGTAGCTCCTCACCATCAACTGTCCATCTCAGGACATTGTTTTTTATGTTTTTTTTAAATTTTTTTTTAATGATAGTCACAGAGAGAGGGAGAGAGGCAGAGACACAGACAGAGGGAGAAGCAGGCTCCATGCACCGGGAGCCCGACGTGGGATTCGATCCCGGGTCTCCAGGATCGCGCCCTGGGCCAAAGGCAGGCGCCAAACGGCTGCGCCACCCAGGGATCCCTCAGGACATTGTTTTATTTCCCTCCACTGCAGTCATTGTTCTTAGAATTTCTTAGTTGTTACCTTGTGTGTAGCCTGTCTGCTGTCACTACAGAGGAAGCTCCTCCTGGGCAGAGTCCGCCTGTCCTGTTAATTATTACAAGCCTCCATGCCTGACTCGTTAACCGTTTCCTGAATTAATTAGTGCTGCCCCCAGAATCATCTTCCTTAATCCTAGTTGAGACCCTTTCCCACGCTCCCTACCCCCCATGCCCCTTGAAGTTCTTCACGGCTCCCTGTTTCTGTACTGAGTAAAGTTTAAACATCTTGGCACAGTGTCCCCGACCTTCCTGGCTGGTTCCCATCTCCTTTCCGTGCTTCTCCTTATATGTGTGCTCTGTGTTGACCTTTGCTGTTCCTTGAACCTGTCCTGCCACTCCTGGAATGACGAGTTTCTGCAGCACAGCACTCTGCAAGTCTTTCCTGGATCCCTCCAGCCTGGACTTCTCCCTTGTGCAAAGCCTTCAGCCTCCTGGTGTGTCTCCTGCAGGCTTCTTGCCCTCTCTAAAATGGGCTGGGATCCCAGCTCCCTGCCAGCTGTCTCCACAATTGGGTGGCATGGTTCTTTGCACACATGGGCATGTGAGCACAAACCATCTATACATGTTATTGAAGTGGATTATAACTTAAGGGGTCCGTGACCTGGTGGTAGGGAGATTGAGAGTCCTTTGGCTGCTGGGACATCTCCCCCTTTGTCATGTGTTTTACATGTGGATCCACCCAGGTACAGCACATACTTCATGCTGACATGCATTTTATTATCCATTTGCAGACACGTGTATATACACAGGTGTCAGGATGGGTAAATGGGGCTTCCATGCCTAGGAACTCTCGTGTTTAGGTCATTAGGCTTTGATTTAAACTCTTCTCTCAAATCCTTTGCTCTAATAAGGGGAAAAAGAGACATATAATAAGCATTATAATATCTAGTATTTATCGAGTTGTGAGGCCTGTTTTTGTGCTAGGCATTTAACGTGCACTGTAGTATTAATCTGCACAGCTGTTGTAGGAGAGAAGCATCATTGTAGGGACAGTGTCATACTCGAGAGCCACACGGGCTGGATTTGAATCTTGGCTCTGCTGCTTACGAACCATAGGACCTTGTCAATTACTTAACCTCCCCATGCCTCAGTTTCCCCATATGTGGTGTAGAGACAATAATAGTATCTAACTTTTGACATTAGGAGGGTTCAGAAAGTTCCCAGCAGTTCCTTCCCTGGTCAGTCTATATATAAATGTTGTTATCATGATTAATTCCATTTTACTTATGAGCGCCACTATTCTACTATTGTTTCTGTTTTCCATGTGAAGAAATAGTAGCCCTGGAGAGATGACTTTCTTCCCCAAGGTCTCCCAGCTGGGAGCTAAGATTTGGATTAGGAAGTCCGACTCCAGAGTTGTGCCTTCTCTCCATTATGCTGCTCTGGGTTTCTTTCTTTTCTTTTCTTCTTTTTTTTCTTTTCTTTTCTTTTCTTTTTTGTCTTTTCTTTTTTTTCTTTTTTTTTCTTTCTTTCTTTCTTTCTTTCTTTCTTTCTTTCTTTCTTCCCTCTTTCTTTATTCTTTCTTTTTTCTTTTCTTTTCTTTCTTTCCTTTTTCTTTCTTTCTTTTTTTTTTTGCAGTGTTTCATAAAGAGGGAGAAAGAGGGGAAAAAATGGGCAGATGTGCCCCAGAATTGCAGGTGGGGTTAGCCAGGGTTGCCAGATAAAATACATGCTCCTGGTTAAATTTCAGATTAGCAAGAATTCTTTCATATAAGTGTGTCCCAAGTGAAAACAACTATTCACTGTTCATCTGCAACTCAGATCCAACTGGGCACCCTACATTATTCTTTGCTAAATCAGGCAACCCTAGGTGAGACAACGAGCCAGACCGCTTACTCCTCTGTCTTCTGAATGTTGGCAGGGGCTGCTTCCTTAGCAGCTAGATCTGGGGGTGTTGATGATGGGGTGGGAGAGGCTTGACTAACTGGTGGGATTGTCCACCAACAGGCCAAAGTGGAGAGGACGCTGGTGGCTTGGTGGCTGGGTGCCACAGAGATGCTTGCTTTGGGCAGCACCGTGTTCTTGCTGTCTGGCAATCAGCTGGTGGAGAAGTCCAATAAGGATGCCTTCCCCCTTTTTTAGTGTCCATGGCGTTAATGATTTTGGCACGCTGAAGGGTTCTGGGAGTCCTCCCTTACTTAGCTAGTCTGAATCTGCCTTGAAAGGACTGAAAGAATTAGTACACTCGTGCCTCTCCACTCACAGTAATGGGGCTGTAGAAGACAAATGGTGATCTCAAACCAAAAGTCTAACTATGATTTGACTTTGGAGCACCATGGTCTTTTTTACGGGCCGCCAGGATCATTGCCAGAAGATGTTCCAATGCAGGGGGCGGCACCTCACACCCATTGCTTGAGAAATGTTTGTTGAGTTGAGTTGCATTTGGAATGGGAACAGAAACTTAGGTTTGAAGCAGGACTGGGCTTGAGGGCCAACTTTGCCAGCTCTTTTCCCTCTGTTTTGGCAGAGCACTTTAGAATTGGGTTGTTCGTCAGTAAATTGGAAGCCCAGATGTGCCTTGGGTGATTTCTTTTTGCTTTGTCCTACAGTCTAGGGCCTCACCAGCAGAGACCTATGGTCACTGGGAATGCATGCTAAGAGGTCCTTTTGGGTATGATTAACATATTTGTCTAATACTGCTGGCACTTCGTGTTGAATGATGGCCTGTCAGCCCTCGGCGTAGGTGCAGACGCCCACCTGACTGAGCCACCCAAGCGTCCCTCTAAGAGTTTTCTAAAAAGGGATATAATTTGCATATGATAGCATGCCCAGATCTTACAGTGTCAGCCCCAGTGAGTTTTGACAATTGTATGTACTTGTATAACCGCCACCCAAAAGGAGGTTGAAAGTATTGTGTCACTCTAGGAAGAGCTTCTTTTACCTAAGTTACTTCTTCCTCTCTTCCCAGGTAACTACTTTACGATTTTTATCACCGTATGGTTTGCATATTCTTGTGCTTAAAAGATTGCATTTAAATTATTGTATTTCAATACAAGAATAAATAAATATATACATTTATTATATATGTATTTTTTATATATTTATTAAAATATATAAAATATATTTAGCGTTGTCGGGCTTCTTCACTCAACGTGATAATTTTGAGATTCATCCACGTGGCTGTGATATCAGCAGTTTTCCCCTTTTAATTGCTAAGGAATATTTCATTTTATAAATATAATACAGTGTGTTTGTCATTCTCATATTTATGGACATTTGGGTTCTTTCCAGGTTTGGGCTATGAATAAAGCTATTGTGAACATTCTTGTGTAAGTCTTTGTGTGGACATGTTTTCGTTTTTCTTGGGACAGCTAGCCAAGAGAGGAATTACTGGGTCATAAGGTTGATTTTTTTTTTTTAAACAGATATGTTCTTTTTTTTTTTTTAAGATTTATTTATTTGAGAGAACACACACACAGTTGTGGTGAGGGACAGAGGGAGAGGGAGAGAGAACATCTCAAGCAGACTCCCTATTGAGCACAGAGCCTGGATCCCACAACCCTGAGATCATGACCTGAGCCAAAATCAAGAGACATTTGCCTCACTGACTGCGCCGCCCAGGTGCCACTTAAACTCATGGCTCATATGTTCTTTCCTGGTTTGGAGCCTGCATGCAAACTTGTAGGCCAAGACCTTGCCCATCATTTTCACTGAGTGGGTGTAGCTAACCAGAGTTAGGTCATTCAAGCAGGTCTGCATCAATTAACGACTGTAATTGAAGCTAGATATAAATTATTATAATTTTGAGTTGTTATTTAGGTCTTTAAAATCATGTGAAGCAGGTCTATTATGAGAGCTTTTTGATAAAAGAAAATTAGGCACAGATATAGCCCCCATAGGAATTTGTTTCATGCTTGAGTCATGAGTAATAACTGGCAAGTTTGAAAGCTGGCTCACTGCAGATTACATGTGGCCACCCATCCTGGGTTTTGGTGGGTGGCTCAGTATTGAATGGACAGAGCCAACCTCATCCTGGAGGGTTGCATGCAGATTTCTCTCTTTTTCCCAGTCCCAGTGCCTCCATTCCAGTCAGGAATAACTCCACCTCCTAGTTTCCAATCTAGGCAAATCTGTTCCAGTAGATCATGAAGGGGCCTTGGGTTTTTTAGTTGAAAAATCCCGGGTGATTCTATTGTCCAACCAGAGTTGGAAACAACCTACCTGTGTCTTGAGTTCAAGCCATTCCACCTGGCTTCTCAATCATACCCAACTGTCTCTTGGGACCCCAACACATGCTGTCTCCTCCAGCTGGGCTGAGCACCTTGCAGTCCCCACAACATAAGCTGTAGCATGCTTGCCCCCCAGACTGCTAGAAGGTCCTAACCTTGTTTTCCTTCCCAAATCAGGTCCAACTTTCAAGAGCCCTTCACCACATTTCCTTTGATGTTTTACTTTTGTTTTTAAAATATTTCATTAATTTAGAGAGAGAGAGAGAGCATGTGCACACGTGCCTGGGAACAGGGCAGGGGGCAGAGGCAGAAAAGAGAGAGAGAGAGAGAGAGAGAGAGAGAGAGAGAGAAAGCGCAAATCTCAAGCAGATTCTGGACTGAGCACAGAGCCCAACATGGAGTTTGATCTCATGACCCTGAGATCATGACCTGAGCCGAAATCAAGAGTTGGACACTTAACCGATCGAGCTACCCAGGCATCCCTTGATGTTTTACTTTCTTTCTTTCTTTTTTTTTTTTTTAAGATTTTATTTATTTATTCCTAAGAGACAGAGACAGAGAGACAGAGAGAGGCAGAGACACAGGCAGAGGGAGAAGCAGGCTCCATGAAGGAAGCCTGATGTGGGACTCGATCCCCGGTCTCCAGGATCACACCCTGGGCTTAAGGCGGCGCTAAACCCCTGAGCCACCCGGGCTGCCTGATGTTTTACTTTCGAACAGTGTTGCCATCCTCCGTTCTTGGGATGAAGTCGAGGCATCCTTTGTTTATTGTTTCAGATGCCTTCTCTACTTATTTCAGATACCTTCCATAGCCTGTCTTATTTCCGTACACAGCCTGCTCCTCCAAGGCACGACTCAGATCAGCTTTTGTACCTTTCTTCCTCTCTCCTAGCCCCCTAGGGCCCAGCATAATGTTGGGCCTGTAATAGTCACTGATGAGGTACTTATTGATTGACTTTTAAAAATCAATTTCCTATCTGATTTGGGGACAGAAGTTAGAGACATTCCTTGTGTACTTTCAGAGTAATTATTGCCTTGACTTTTATGGATTGCAAGTTTTGTGCCCTACTTTTTTTTTTTTTAAGATTTTATTTATTTATTTGAGAATGAGAGAGAGAGAAAGAGAGAGAAAGAGCGCACGAACAGCGGGGAGGAGGAAGAGGGAGAGGGAGAAGCAGACTGCCTGCTGAGCAGGGAGTCCAATGTAGGGCTGGATCCCAAGACCCCAGGATCATGACCTGAGCCGAAGGCAGACACTTAACTGACTGAGCCATCCAGGCACCCCAAGTTTGTGCCTACTTCTTAATTCTACAGTGGCCTCAGAGGTTAGAATCCCCATCTGTTTGCCTCAACAAACATTTAAGTAGGACCTTCCCTGCAGCACAGCTTGAGGTGGGTGCTGTTATTTTGAACTCTGTTCTCCCAGTGCACTTTTTTTTTTTTTAAGATTTATTTATTTATGAGAGAGAGAGAGAGAGAGAGAGAGGCAGAGACGCAGGAGGAGGGAGAAGCAGGCTCCATGCCGGGAGCCCGGTGCGGGACTCGATCCCGGGACCCCAGGATTGCGCCCTGGGCTGAAGGCAGGCGCCAAACCGCTGAGCCACCCAGGGATCCCCCAGTGCACTTTCTATAGAGGTGTGCACGCTGAATAATTGATACTGATGATCAGTGCATTGTAAATGATCTAAGTAGAATGATTTCCTCCCCCCTTTTCATTAAGAGGGAAATTTTGTTCTATGACTTGGATTTTCTTCCAGTCTTTAAACTGTCTTTACTATCATAAAAGAAATGCTCAGCTGCACTCATCATACCAGTATGTTCTGATCCTTAGGGAACTCTTTGCAAATTCATTTATATTTCCAGAGCAGAAATTGTCTCAAAATGAGCACTGAAGCAGAAATGAAAAGATTTGCCTGCTGTGGGCAAGGCGTTTAGCTGATTGTTTTTGATTATTCTATGCTGGTACCTCTGACACCAGAGGGAAATTAATAGCATTATAAAGTATGGATCCCTGTGGCATTTTGCGTGATATTTTGCAGAAAGAAGCATGATGAGTTTTGGTAGGTTTTGGGAACTGCAGAAGGGAAATGGGGGATTTTAGTCTCTGGCAACATGAGAAAGAGCTTACAACTCTTTGCTGATTTTAAATGTCTCCTGTCCGGTCCCTTCAGCCTCTCAGTGTCAAGGCCATGATTTAGGGGAGGCTTTGGCAAAAACATGCCATCCAGGGAGCTGTCTCATTATCCTGCAGAAACATTTCTGGAAAGTCTTGCATGTAGGATCCTTTTCTCCCAATTGGCTTTTCATGGTGCAATCATGATTAATTATAATTAAAACATTCAAAAATTGTATTATATGCTTATTTGTAATAAATAAATATAAATATTATTTATAATATTTACTTATATATTTAAATTTTTTAAAAAGGTATTATCCATTTATTTTACGATTCTCCCCAAAGATATGTGCACACATAGTTTAAAAAGTCAAACTGTTCTTCTGGGTTGATAACAAAGCCAGTGGGCTGCTGACCTTCCCCGCCCCTGATTCCTATTCCTCAGGGTCGAGCACCAATAACTTTTGTCTATGTGCCTCCACATTTCTCAACTGCACGCCTCCTCTGCCATTGCCTGGGCTTTTTCAGGCTTAAACATAGCCAGTGACGTGCAGATGTGGAAGACGAGGACCTGGTTCTCTTCTCTCCACCTGCATCCTACACATTGAATAACGTTTTATTTTTTAGGCTAACTCAACAGTTACAGCCTAATAATGGAGTATTATTGAATGCAGTTGTGTCACCTGCTGCAAAGTGGATGTCCCTCAAAAGCATCATGCTCAATGAAATAATCCAGGCCCTAAGGGGCAAATAGTGTATGATCCCACTTACACGAAGCATCTAGAATGGGCAAAGTTGTAGGTACAGAAAGTAGAATGGAGGTTCTTGGAGGGCATAGGGGAGAGGGCAAGAGGATGGGGAGTTACTGCTCAATGGTGACAGAGTTTCTGTTTGGGGTGATGGGAAAGTTTTAGAAACAACGGTGATGGTTGCACAACACTGTAAATGTAATTCATGCCTCTGAATTGGATAGACTTTAACATGGCAACTTTTACATTATGTGTATTTTCTCATGATAATTAAGTATATTCCTTAATAAGTAAGAAATTAACTTACATGAAGATTGTAAATAATATTCAGGAATTTCCTTTCTTGTGCAATTGTGTTTTCTAGCATTAGTAAAGGTCTCATTTTCTGCCCTTTACTGGCCACCAGTCTCCGGCCTAGAGGTTTATAAATCTTTCCTCCAGACATTCACATCGACCAAGGGCCTTTACGATTTTGATCTTCCCAGGAGCCTCCCAGCCCCTCTTCTCCTCTGGGCTCTTGACCCAGCCTGCTGAACTTTAGTTTCCTGACAGCAGAAGGGTGCCAGGAGGTAGAGTCTTCAGCCTGCTTTCCCAGAAGCAGAGCCTGGCCTGGGGTCCCTGTACGGGGCATCTGGGGAGACAGTACCAGGGGGTTGGGGGGTGGCTGGGACTGGGGCAGCAGCTGGGCCCTCCTATTCAGCACACAGGCTTTTACTTTCTTCCCTTGTCAGTGTGGTGCCCAGTGAGGTGGGCCAGTTGCTTGGCCACATGAGGTAGGAGAAGAATCTGGGGCCTGATGGCTCCTTATCCACGTTATCCATCAGTCCTCTCTACCACCCCATCTGTACGCTCCTTTCCAAGGGCTCCCCTGCCTGCCCCCCACCCCTACCCCCACTGCCACCCGCTATCCCGGCTGATCTGGGTTCTGTGAGGTGAACTATCTCACTCTGAGTCAGGGGTCAACCTTCTCAGGGGACCTATCAGTCCTTACCTGCCCCTGCTCTCCTTCTCCTTTTGTTTTTGTGGTTGAGATCCTTCCCATCCCTATACTTTAAGTCCAGCAGGAGTTCTGCAGCCAGCAGCTTGTGGTCGATCGGCTGCATTTACCTATAAATTCCACAGCTTACAGTTCACAATATTCCAAAATGGGCTAGGACTCCCACATCAGTACAGTCAACATTGCTATTGCAAACATGGTTAACACTGACATTTAGGTTTAGGGAGAAATTGTTCTCTGGTTGGATGTGCTGAGTAGGTGACATTGTGACTGTTGTTGTTCCTGAGGAATTTTGGCTGTCTGAGAGATGGAATGGAGCTTTGGGATTATGAGCTTAGCTTGGGTTTTAGATCCCAGCTCTGTCACTTCCTGCTGGGTGTCCTTGGGTGACTTACTCAACCTCTCTGGGTCACAGGGAGGAGGCAGTGGCTTTCCTGGAGGTGAAGCTTGTGAGGCACTCAGTCCCCTCCACTCCCAACCCCCATGAGTAGTGACGCCCCAGCCAGTTACCCTGCTGACCCCACGAAGCAATCTGTGAGCACTCTTGACTTCAAGTCTTTGCTCGCAAAGTTCCATGTTCCTCAGCTGCAGGGATCTCCCTCAATCTTCTCCCAAGCCTATTCATTTTTAATAAACCCTGTTTGGAAATTTTTTAGGTTTTGAGCAAAGTTTCAAAAGCAGCACAGGGGATTTCTGCATACTCTTACCCAGTTTCCCCTACACATGTTACATAACCACAGCACATTTGTCAAAGCCAAGAAATTAACATTGGTACATTACTGTTCCCTAAACCCCAGATGCTAGTTGGATTTCACCGTTTTTTTCCCCCCCACTAATGTCCTTCTTCTGTTCTCAGGATCCAGTCCAGGACACATGTTGCATTTAGAGTGTTCTTGTTTTAAAGTGTAGTCTGCAGTAGAGGGAGGTGTGCCTTTCATTCAGAGCCCCACACTGAAAGCATAATATACGTAGATCTTGTTTGGAAACTGCCAGCTTGGGGGAAGAGAGAAGAATTGAGAAAGATGAGGGGTCCAGTCTGGGTCAGAGTTTGGGGAAGAAAGAGAAAAGAAAGCTTGAGACCCCTGCCTTGGATGAGATGTGGGAGAGATGGATGGGCAAAGAGGGTTTTTAGCAAGTGTGATGTGTATTTGGGATATAGCCCACTCTCTTTTGTTAGAACCTTCAGCCACATGAGGTAGGAGAAGAATCTGGGGCCTGATGGCTCCTTATCCACGTGATCCATCGGTCCTCTCTACCACCCCATCTCTATGCCCATTTCCAAGGGCTCCCCTGCCTGCCCCTACCCTGCCCCCACTGCCACCCCACTGTCCCTGGGCTGGCCTGGGTTCTGTGGGGTGAACCACATTTTTACATATTTTTAAAGAATTTGGAATTGGATTCATGTGTTTGGGGGGTGGGGCTAGTGAATTGAGATTGGTTCCAAAATAATCCGCTTATTTTTGCTTTGCATGTTCATTCAGTCAAATGTTTATTGAGCAACTGTTGAGTGCCCTATTCTGTGTGCACTTGGATGTATTGTTGAACAAGGCAGAATGAGGTGCTCTCCTGGAGCTTTATAATCTAGGTGTGTGTGTGTGTGTGTGTGTGTGTGCAGCTCAGGCACAGACTTGATAAAAAAAATGTATGACAATTTCAAGAATGATCGTGCTTTCAATAAAAAGGTAGAGAAAAGCAATACAGAGTGGCAGGATTCCGAGGCCTGCATTTTAGGGCTTCATAGAGCCCTGAAAGCCCATGGGTTTCAACACCCCAGATTCAGAATCCTTGGCCAAGATAATCTCTCAATGTCCCTTCTATCTAGAAACAAAACAAAACTGTAACTCATGGGACAGGTATGAGAGATGTAAAAGAGATAAAACCTCTAAATTCAATATAATGCGGAGATCTAGTTTATATTATTGATAAAGAGTTTGCAAAATAAAAATTAAAAAAAAAAAAAGGAAACTGCCAGCGTTAGCCATGCTGCCAAGGGGAAATTATCTTTTGAATTACAGAACTGCTTGTTTCTCTATCTCTAAGGCAGTCACGGGCTATGGGTTTTGGTTTCTAAGGCTTACTTAGGTTTGTAAGGTCTGATGAATCTCTCAGAGAAAAATGTTTAACAAGAGCATTTCTCCTGTTGATGAATTGCCAAATATTTCCTAGCGCTGGGTTTTCTAGGAGCAGCTTAGATCCCAATGGTGGGGAATGTCCATTGGATCGATTACATTTGATTATTGCTAAAGCGGACTCATCCCGGGGTTTGCCTGCTGATAAAGGAGGCATTAACTTCGACTTTGTCTTCACTCTGTAGCTCTTAGAATTTCTTAAAAGTATCAGGATTGGTGGAGCAGGGGGATGGACGGCAGGACCTTGATGTGAGGGTGGTGCAGGCAGCTTTGGACTGCATTAGCTTGCTCTGGGGCTCTGGGAAAGCCACCGGATCCGTTCGGGTCTCAGTTTTTCCACCTGCTAAATGAAGCATTTGGACTGGGCAGCCTCCTGAAACCCCGTTCAACTCCACCAGTAGATTCTCTTCCACAGATTATCCCTGACGCTCTGAAAATTCTGGACCACCTTCCTTCCACACCTAAGAAAAGCTCTGTTATGTTAAACAATGACTCATCCCGTATTTGTCAAAGGAGAGAAAGCATTTGAGTATGAGTCTTGGCTAGTACTTAATTTGGAAAGTAAAATCACTTTAAACTTTAGGTAGTAGACTAAAAAAAAAAAAAAAAAAGAATGTTGAATCACTTCCTGATTATGCCTTCTTTTGGTTGCTCCGCCCCCATTGCTCCCCTTCATTAGCAGAGATAACAGGGAATTCATTTAGGCAGCCAATAATGAAGAGCTGCTCTGTTCAGGACTACTCAGACCTGGGGTGCCAGGATACAGAGATGCTCATAGCATGGCCTTCATCCCAGTCCCTGGGGGAATATGGACACAAATAATGAATCCAGTGTGTTGGAAAGGGGCCACCTGGAGGAAGGGTAGGGAGCAAGATGGGGTGGAGGGTGGGAGCATGCTGAGTGCAGGCAGGCTCAGGGAAGAATCTAACACCAACCTGACACTTACGTCACTTAACTTCCTGCCAGGAACCAGTTTGGGGTGGTATGTGCATTGCCCCATACACGATTTTTAAGACAATCTTGTTATATAGTAGCATCGTCCCTAGGTTTAATTTGCTCAAAACTGAGCTGCAGATAGCTTAGGTTATTTCCCTGGGGCTACCTAACTAGTGAGTGGCAGAGCTAAGATGCACATTTGGACCTGATTCTAAATCCTGCATTTTCCCCTCCATTCTATATGTGTGTATATATGTGGTAAAGGGCTTTGGATGCTTCGAAGACAGGGCATGAGAGGCAGGTCTTGGTATTTTGGCATTTTTACAGGTAGAAAGAAGTGCTTGGGTTGAGGGATGGGGGCTGGAGGGTTCAGCGCGCAGTTGGGGGCAGGAGTGCAAGATCGGGTTCTAATGATTAGGGCAGGCTTAACTTTCATGTTTTTAAATTGAGGTAAAATTCACGTAACATTCACCATTTTATAGTGAACCGTTTAGTGCATTCACAGTGTTGTGCAGCAATCGCCTCTGTCTGGTTCCAGATATTTTCATCATCCCCAAGGAAGACCTTGCACCTGTTAGGCAGTTTCTCCCCCATTCCCTGCTCCCACCCATCCCTGTCAATCACTAATCTGTTTTGTGTCTAGGATTTACCTATTTGGATATTTTGTGTAAGTGGAATCATATTCTTTTATTTATGTTTAATTCTTTTTAGCTTTTATTGTTTTAATTTTATATTATTTAAATTCAATTAATTAGCATATAGTACGTTATTAGTTTCAGAGGTAGAATTCGGTGATTCATCATTTGCATGTAACACCCAAAGCTCCTTAATGCCCGGACCCAGTTGCCCCATCCCCCAACTCTCTTCCCCTCCCACAACCCTCAGTTTATTTCCTATAGTTGAGTCTCTTATGGTCTGTCTCCCTCTCTGATTTCATCTTGTTTTATTTTTCCTTCCCTTCCCCTATGCTCCTATGTTTTGTTTCTTAAATTCCACCTATGAGTGAAATCTTATGATAATTGTCTTTCTCTATTTGACTTATTTTGCTTAGTATTATACCCTCTGGTTCCATCTACGTCATCGCAAATAGTAAGATCTCACTTTTTTGATGCCTGAGTAATGTTCCATTACCTCTGTATATACCACATCTTCTTTAATTGGAATCATATTCTATATGACCTTTTGTGTCTGGCTTCTTCCACTTGGTGTAATTAATGTTTTTGAGGCTCACCTATATTATAGTATATAGCCAGTGCTCCATTCCTTTCGATGGCTGAAAAGTACTCCATCAAGTGGAATATTTTGTGTCTCCATTCACCTGTTAATGGACATTTGGTCTGTGCCCATCTTTTGTCAAATAAGATCAAAATGCATTTAAAAAAAAATTAACTCAGGTCATACATTCCTTCACTTGCCCCGCTGTAGGGATGGATGTTGAAGTTAGTATGGGGCCGAGACACCCTGGGCAGCACATCAAGAAGAGAGCTGGGGGTTGGAAGAGGATCAGCCTTGGTCATGGAAAGTGAAGAGTAGAAAGAGCTTCTCAAACATCAGCTTGCCTGGCAATCTGGGCCCTGCAGTAGACCTAATTAACCAGCCAGATGGAAGTGAGACATTCAGTCCTCCTTAAAAATATATATATATTTCCTCCATAGCTCTTTTTGCAGGAGTTGTCATTGTTATTGAAATGCTTACTCCCTTGAGCTTCTCCAATTATTTAGCAAAAAATTGGGCCGCTTTGGTCTTAGCAACATCTGGCTTGGAGGATGGCCTACACACAAGCTTTCCCATAGCGCATTTGATTGATTGGGCTTTATGTTTTATTTTTGGCAGTAAAGAGGCAAAAGAGGGTTTGGGGATGAGGCCCCTGCCATGTGCCTTAAATCCTAATTGTGCATTCTTCTTATACACAAAGATGGGAAGAGGAAGATGCCCATTATCTCCTCCTCATGCTTATATCTTATGTCTTCAGGGCTGGTGCTGCTAGACTAGTTTTTGCCTTTAGAAGCAGCGTTGTAGCAGTAGGAGGGCTTTTGATTCTGTCATCTGGGGTCATAAAGGGACTGGCTGGCAAGGACTTCCCTGTGGAGCCCATTACCTGAAGTCTTGGGCCGACTCCGCACCACCTTCTCCTTGGTAGCCTTCCCCCTCAAGGCCCTGCTTTTTTGGGGTAAATGAGGGTTAATCACATACACTCCTTTCTTCTGCTGTATCAGTTAGTTAATATCACCACATCCAGATTAAAAAATACCTACTATTTAAAGGAGCTTTGCCAGTATTGAGAGTTTCAGGCCCGCCACCTATGTGTGTGGGGGAATTATTAACTAAGGCTTACCATACAATCCAGCAATTGTACTCCTTGGTATTTACCTAAATGAACTGAAAAGTTATATCTACACAAAAACCTGCACACAGATGCTTATAGCAGCTTTATTCATTATTCATAATTGCCAAAACTTGGAGGCAATCAAGACGTCCTTCCGTAGGTGAATGGATAAACAAACCGAGGTTTATCCAGACAATGGAATATTATTGAGGGCTGAAAAGAAATGAGCTTTCAAGCCATGGAAAGATACAGAGGAATCTTAAAAGCTTATCACTAAGTGAAAGAAGCCAGTCTGAAAAGGCTACAGACCATGTGATTCCAACTGTATGACATTCTGGAAAAGGTAAAAGACTATGGAGACAGTAAAGAGATCAGTAGTTGTGAAGGGTCGGGAGGAGGGCAGCAGAGCACACAGGACTTTTAGGGCCGTGAAACTACCTTCTAGGATACTGTAATGGTGGATGCCTGTCTTTAAGTATTTATACAAACCCATAGGATGTGGGTTTGATCTCTAATGTAAACTATGAACTTCAGATGGTAATAGTCTATCAGTGTATTGTCACAAATATGCCACTGCGGTGTGGGATGCCCATCCTGGGAGTTTGTGCATGTGTGGGGCAGGGGACTTCTCTATTTTTTCTGCTCTATTTTGCTGTGAACCTATAACTGCTCTCAAAAAAAAAAAAAAATACATGTAGCAAGCACATGCCTTCAAATGCTATATTAGTTTCTTGTTGCCACTGCAAGAAAACACCACAAATGTAGCAGCTCAAAATGACACGCATATGCTACCCGAAAGTACTGGAGTTCAGAAATCCAAAATAGTTTTATCTGGATTATAGTCGAGATGTTGGCCGGGCTGCCTTCCTTCTGGAGGCTCTAGGGGACAATCTGTTTCCTTGCTCTTTCTGCTTTCTGGAGGTCACCTGCATTTCTTGGTTCATGGCCTTTTCTTCATCTTTAAGCCAGCCCGGCAGCATCTTTCATCTTCCAGCTCCTTACCTACTGTGACCTCTGCTCTTGTCATCACATCTTCTCTCTGACTCTGACTCTTCTTGTCTTCTCATACGAACCCTGGGGTCACATTGGTTCCGCCCAGATCACCCAGGATAACCTTCCCATCTCAAGATCCTTAACTTAATCACAGGTGCAGAGTCACTTTTGCCACATAAGGGGACATATTTTCAGGCTCTGGGGGTTAGGGCGTAGCCGTCTTTGGGGGAAAGTCATTATTTTGTCTACTACATAATGCCTTTTAAATAGCTTTTTTGTTGTTGTTGTTCCCCATTGTTGCTTTGGACAGGCGACCCAATTCTATTTCACGATTGTTCTTTGGTCATTTTTCCAATGTATGTGGGAGACGGGGAGTCTGGTGAGGAAAAGAAATGAAGAACATGAAAGACTCCTAACTCTGGGAAACGAACTAGGGGTGGTGGAAGGGGAGGTGGGTGGGGGGTGGGGGTGACTGGGTGACGGGCACTGAGGTGGGCACTTGACGGGATGAGCACTGGGTGTTATTCTATGCGTTGGCAAATTGAACACCAATAAAAAATAAATTTATATAAAAAAAAGAAAGAAATGAAGGAAATTCAGTTGGGTCCTGGATTTCCCTGGAAAGATAAAGAACGGTGATTCTTGAGGCGGGGTCCACCTGAATCATCCAGCATGCTTTTCTGTTTCAAGCATCACGGCATCCTGGGACCCCTCCCTTGAGAGGTGCATCTCTTCTCTACATCGTGTCACTTGTTCATGGGAATATTTTGCATTTCTCATCTGTAAGGGCAAGAAAGAAGTTGGCCTCCAGGGATGCAGAAGGATGGAAAGGGACTTGGGCAGAAGAGGTTCAACTTTGTGTGGAAGAGGTGAATGGGGAACCATGGCTGATGAATTGCGCGCCCCCCCTCCATGGCATCAACAAGGATGGGAGGCAGGGAGGGATTGGAGGATGCAATCAATGAGTGGCCTTCCTGGATGGTGTGGCCTTAGAGTTGCTGATGGTGGGGCTGTATGGAAGGTCCTGGAATGTGCAGAGAGGTAGCTGGACAGGTATGTGCAGGTCCGCCTCGCTGTGGAGTTTACCATGAACGGCAGCTACCCAAGGCTGTTGAACTCTAAAGCCAGTGAGACAACAGTCTGGGAAAGAGATAGGTTAGGCTGGGGCACAGGGAAGGAGCCCACAAGCTTCCTTGGGTGGTCTCATGGAGCTGAAATGATGAGACATTTTCTTCTCTCTGGGAGTTTCAGAGGCAGATACAATTTTTCTGTGGGTGGTACTAAGACTTTTTCTGGGAGAATTGGGCCCAGAGCAAGTGACTGTGTGTAGATGATGGTTGGCAGAAGGGAAATTACTTTCTGCATGGGTTTGTTCTTTATTGTTGCTTTTGTAATACCTGGTTCTGTCACTCCAAGTGTTATTTTGGAGATGGGTGATGCAGGTTTTTTTTTTTTTTTTTTTAAGGCAAGGCATAATGAAATCATTTTTAGAAACCCATTCAACATTTTCATGTCAGTGATGACTGTCATATGGTTACGATGGGTAGTGGGTGTATACTCTTACCAAGGAGATGTCACAGCAGCTATAAGAGTAAATGGCCATGGATGAGCGTTTAATGCAGTAAACACTGGAGAAGTTTTATCCAGTTGACCGCATTGAGATTTGTGTTCAGTGCTTCATGTTTCTCTTCCCTTTCATGGTTCTGCGCTTATTGAGGGGATTATGGTCCTGCTTGCTCAGGTCCCTGGATCTGCTGCTTATTGGTGATGTGCCCTCCTGCAAACTATCTTATTACGTCTAGGTTCAATTTCTTTATCTACCGATAGCAACAGAAAACAGCGTCTGACTCCTGGGGCTGTGGCAATGATAAAAGAAGGCATCAAAGATCTCTTTCCCTGAAAATAGCAAGTGATCAATAAATACTAGCTCCCTTCTTTCCTTTTGGAGATCACAAAGTTGCAAGACCAAGCTACTGACATTGATCAGCAGTTGTCTTCAAATATTTCAAAGGCTGCCACATATCCTAGAGGAAAGATACCTTCTTTGGTGCCCCAGAATGCAGACCTAGAGCTAACAGGTAAAAATTGAAGGGCCCTGGATATATGTGCGACACATATGCTGTGACAACCAAAAACATCTCCACACATTGCCAAATGTGCCCTGCGGGGTACAGTTGCCCACAGTGGAGAACCACTGAGTTGCAGGCTGGATGACAGGAAACTGGACTTCATCGTCCCAAGGTCACCTCCATCCCATGCCATATTGAGGTCCTATGGCATTAGTTCCAGGCATTCTGGTGGTAGATTTTTGGTTTGAAAGAGAACCTACCATTGAAGGTGAAGGGCCTATATATGTATAGGGTTTGCTTTGGGCTGTAGAGAGCACTGACGTCTGTACTTGGGAGGCCTTGTGTGGTTGTGGTTGGTTTAATGGCTCGTTCATTGTGTTTTTTGCAGGTCATGCTCGCAGCCTCCTATTGGTCTCTCCTGGCCCCGGCTGTGGAGATGGCCACGTCCTCTGGGGGCTTTGGTGCCTTTGCCTTCTTCCCTGTGGCCGTTGGCTTCACCCTTGGAGCTGCTTTTGTCTACCTGGCTGATCTCTTGATGCCTCACCTGGTGAGTACCATTCTTCAAACTTGACATACCTATGTCATGTCTCTGTTGAGTAGCCAGTGATATCGAAATAGATATTTCAAGCCATTTTGGACTTTCATCTAGAATTTTGCCTTGAATTGTGACTTTTTTTTTCCTAAAAGAAAATAAGCTCTTGGTAATATGACTAATCATCCCCTTAGTTACATTTTGGTAAGTTCAGATTTTAAATGTCAGGTTTCATTATAAATATAGAGTGCAGCTGACGTTGTACCGTGTGGCACTATGTCTATGAGCGGACCTAGCAACTGGGAGAAGTGAGTGATTACGATCATGGTCTTGACCCTTAAGGAGCATACACTGTCATTAGGGAGATGATGGCACACCCAACTATGGCATAAGACCATTGACAAAGCGTCACATTGACAAGGGCTTATGAACAGGAGGATGAGGTGGGGACACTGGGTAGCAAAGCTCTGAGTTTGAGTTCATTTCTGTTCCTGGCTGGTTGTATGCTCCTTAACTCCAGTTTTTCTTCCTATAGCCTGAGGATAACTCCCTTTAAGGGCTGCAAAGTGAAAATTTAAAAATCTAAAAGGCACCAGAATTGGGGGTGAGCCAGGGTTTTTAGGCTTTTCTGCTGAAATGAGGCCGGTGGGTTAGGTTTGGGGAGTGAGCACATACTCGCTCACATGGAAGCATGGTACAAACCACAGCCTGAAATCTGGCCGTGAGCACTGAACAGAAAGAGCCGAGGCCAAGCAATGAGATCCTAACTGAGTGCCATTGGTTAAAATCAGGTAGGCTGCATATGCTTCTGTCAGTAGAGAAGGGTCGATGTCCATGAGAATCCAGTATGGGGACACACAGCCTTACCAGATGTCCTGTCCCAACCAGCCCTAGAGGTAGGCAGAAGTCCTCTGTGAGATCTGAGCTGGTGCTTGAATTCTCTGCTCACCCAGAAAGGGAGGAGGCACGATAAGAACCCTATAGGGGAGAATGGGGTTGGAGGTCATTCCTTCTGTTGGACTGTGATGAGCTAGGATCAGGTCAGGCTCACTGGAGTCAGCAGGACATCTAGCCCAGGAGGTAGTCTGACATTATCTTCCCTGCCTTCTTTCCTGCTGTAAATTCCTGACCAGAGAAAGAGAAGGAAGGGTTCCTGGGAACTTGTCCTTGGGGCCGATGAGAAACTGATTCCTCATGTCACAGAAGGACCAGCCTCTGGACCAGACAGATGGACGTGATGGTTGGATGGAGAGTCAGGGCACTGTCTTGGGGGAAAGACCATGTGTCATCTTTTTCACCACAACCTTGAATGTCAGTGTCAGTTTCTGGCCCCCGGCCCCTTGGCTTCCTTGCTGTTGATTATATCTGCATGATAAGAACTTTAAGAGGTCCTCCGTGTGGGCTGTCATATTGTGCTCTTAGATCCACCCTGGTAATGTGTGAACTTGCTGTTGGGGTGTATTATGCTTGCCATGGCAGGAAGATCTTGCAGCCAATGGCCTTAACTCTCAGAACAGCAGACCAGGGCTGGCTCAGTGGCTCTGCACAGCCCCCACTGGGTCTCTTTCTGTCCTTCCTACCTGGGCCCAATTGGGTTTCCAAGACTGTGTCTTGTGAAGGCTTCTTTTTTTTTTTTAAGATTTTATTTATTCATTCATGAGAGACAGAGAGAGAGAGAGAGAGAGAGAGAGAGAGAGAGAGAGAGAGAGAGGCAGAGACACAGGCAGAGGAGGAAACAGGCTCCATGCAGGGAGCCTGATGTGGGACTTGATCCCGGGTCTCCAGGATCATACCCTGGGCTGAAGGCGGCACTAAACCACTTGCGCCACCAGGGCTGCCCAATGTGAAGGGTTCTTTGGACTCACGATGAGTCACTGCTCACTGGGGCAGGGACGGGGGCAGGTATATTGGATCAGCTGTCTGAATGTGAGGACTTTCTCTGGGCAGTGTAAATAGTCATTGGCCAATTTGTACTGTGCAGCATCATTGTTTTAACCTTTTGCTTGGCGTTTGTTCTAATATATGCTTTGAATATGGAGAAGATCCCAGGGGGAAAGTCGTGGCCAAACTGTACAGAAAATTTGGAATGGCTTGGGAGTGGCGGCTGAGCATCCAGGGAGAGAATTCAAAGGGGCTTGAGAAAGGACATAATAACCACTAATGCCCAGACACTTGCTAATTGGCAGAAAGATCAGCCTGACAGTAAACATCTGTTCTAGGACGTTTTAAAAGAAATTAATTCTTGCTGTTGAGGTGAGAAGGAGAATTTGTGCTGCAAGGTCTATAAACAGATAAGAATTATTTATAATTGCTACAGTCACTGAATACAGATGTTGCTGTTGTGAGTGGTGCTTGCAGACTCAGGCCACCATTGCTCTGAGACAGCATGAGGCTCCCCTAGGTTTCACTCTTTAACCTGCTTTCCAAACCCAGAAGGGGCAGCAGCTTGGATCCATGGAAGATGCTTCATAGAGCGTGAGTTAATAGGTTTTGATCTTGAGTCCATGTGGTCATCTGGCACTGATGGAGCACGCACAGGGAAGGTAGTCTTCTCAGGCAGCTAGAAGCTGGTTTGAGAACCCAGACTCTCGGGTTTGTGGCAAGGAGATGGTTAACAACCACCTCTGGTCTCCCAACTCTATTTCTGTTGGTTCAGCTTTTCAGATTTATTTGTCTCCCTTTGGGAGCCAAAGCAAAACACTGCTCATGAAAAGGGTTTTACTCATAACGGCCTGTCAGGTTGGACCCATTGTGGCTTTGTTAACTTCAGATACATCAAATCTCTCTCTGAACTGGGTATTTGTTTTCATTTTTTTTAATCTGGGAATAAAGTAGGGAAGGCTCAGCCAGTAACTGTTAATGGGAAATGAGCTTATGGGGATTTATGGAGATTTTGCAAAATGGCATCTTAATGGGAGAGGGAAAGAGGTGGAGGGGGTGTCGGCACAGACCTTGGGAAGAGTGCTGGCAAGAGGGGGTTGATGGGGAATGCGACTGGGGCCAGCCTGAGCCCAGGGTTCCCCATCAGAGACCCTAGGGAGAGACAGAGTGGATATTAAACAGCTTTTTTGGAAACACTGACATTTTTATGACCTTTGCAGTGTTGCTTCTATATGAAGTTAAGAATGGCAGGAGGTAGGTGGTCTTTACGTTGAGTTTAAAGCAGTGATTTTCTTCTGGTGGGTAGAAGGGTAGGGTTGGGAAGGACGCTAGGATGCATGTCCCCAAGGCCTCCTGTCTTTCTTTTTAAACATATTAGTGTCACAACAATACAACACAAAAATCGCATCATAAAAACTTAAAAAAAAAAATGTGAAAGTCCCTTCCTGCTATAGAGTATGTCCCCTTCAAATTTATATGGTGAAATCCTAACCCCCAGTGTGATGGTATTAGGAGGTAGGGCCTTCTGGAGGTGATCAGATCTCAAGCGTGGTGCCCGTATGATATTAGGGCCCTTATATAGAGGTCCCCAAGAGCTCCCTGTTCTTTCTGCCGTGTGAGGACACATGGTGACACACAAGTGCTGTCTATGAACAAGAAGCCAATTTTGCCAGCACTTCAATGTTGGACTTTTAGCTTCCAGAACTGTGAGGTAAACACATTTCTGTTGTATATAAGCCCCTCGGTCTATAATAATTTTTTAATAGATTTTATTTTTTGGGCAGCCCCAGTGGCTTAGCGGTTTAGCGCCGCCTTCAGCCCAGGGTGTGATCCTGGAGACCTGGGATCGAGTCCCACGTCGGGCTCCCTGCGTGGAGCCTGCTTCTCCGACTGCCTGTGTCTCTGCCTCTCTCTCTCCCTCTCATTCGCTGTGTCTCTAATAAATAAATAAAATTAAAAAAAAAAGATTTTATTTTTTTGAGTACTCTCTACACCCAACATGGGGCTCAAACCCACAACCCCGAGATCAAGAGTCACGCACTCCACCGACTGAGCCAGCCAGGAGCCTCTTACAGTAATTTTTTATAGCAACCCCAGGTGGACTAAGACACTTGGATCTTTCTGTCCTGTCCCCAGACCAACCACTGTTACCCATTCAAGGGGTAACCTTCCAGATTTTTTTCTCTTGCCTTTAAGAAAATGAACTATGCTGTGTCTTTAAATACTGAAACATAAACACTTTCCCATTTGCTTGTGTTGCTTGAGAGCGAGAGTGTGCTTTAAATCCTCTATGGAGCAATCCGGGCCACCTCATTTTGAGCTCCTTTCTCCTGTGTGCACACAGGCCATTCGTTTTTCACACCATTGGAACCCGTGTGTGTGATCTCTTGTGTGGTGTCTTTACATTTGAAGTGACTTTTTTGCTACGGTTGTTCTAGTACCTGTGCAGCGTCCCACCGCCCTACTGTACGTGGTCCGCCTCATGGTCTCCCTATCATCCAGGAGCTGGATTCCTCTATGCTTTTACATATATATCTGTGTACATCTGGAAATGTAATTTTGTTTTGTGTTTTCTGAAAAACACATGGTAACATACTGTCTGTGTTGTTGCTACTTGCTTTTTTCAGCTTGCTTTCCATCTTGGCAGTCTCGCTGGGAGATGTGTGTCTCCCTCCCCAAACCCCTCCCTCCCCTCTCTTGGGGATGTGACATCTTGAGGAGGATGCCCAAGGACTGGGGAAGGGGGAGGGAAGGTAGCGGGTCTCTGATTCCCTCTGAGATGTCTCATCCGGGAGAGCGTGGCTGGTGGTCCTGCCCAGGCTGGGTGGGCAGGGCAGATCCTCAGGCGGTGTGGGGGGGGAACTGCCTTCGTCCCTGCTCCCTCCTCAATCAGTCCGTGTCCCCAGTCCTGTTGAGTTTCTCTTTGTTGTCTCCGTAATGGCAAAGAAGATGCCTCTGCTGAAAACCTGAGCGAGCAGTGTGTGCACGTACTTCTAATATGCAGCCAACTTTGACTGACGTCAATACCCGTTGGCTGGAGTTGCGATGAGGGGCCACATATGATGAGTGTCTGCAAGTGACAGAGGTTGCAGGAAGCGCTTATTTTCCCTCCAGAAGGGGCCTTTGGATGTTTTTCTCTCCTTTGTAGATTCTCTCCATCCTCAGCATTTTTTGTTTTAAAGATTTTATTTATTTATTCATGAGAGACACAAAAGGAACGGGAGAAGCAGGCTCCCTATGGGGAACCGTATGTGGGACTCGATCCCAGGACCCTGGGATCACGACCTGAGCCAAAGGCAGGTGGATGCTCAGCCACTGAGCCACCCAGGCGTCCCTCCATCCTCAGCATTCTGATTCTACTTCACTGAAGAATACCTTGCAGAGAAAAGATGGGGTCTCAGGGAGTTGGGGGATGGCAAGAATATCTTACGGGACACCACAAGGAGAGACTGCAGTGGCAACCACCTGAGAGTCCGTAGCAGAAGCCTGACATTGCCTGATAAGCCCAACTGGCTGCCAGAGAGAAGATTGGCCCTCTGCCTCAGTTTTAGTGCTGCCTCTTCTTCTTCTTCTTCTTCTTTTTTTTTTTTTTAAGATTTGATTTATTTGAGAGAAGCGTGCAGGTCTGTGCATGGGCAGGGGGGAAGGGGAGGGGGTGGGGCAATGGAGGGGGGTAGGGCAAAAGGAGAGGGAGAAGCAGGCTTCCTGCTGAGCTGGGGGCTCCATGGTGGGCTCCATCCCAGGACCCTGAGATCGTGACCTGAGCTGAAGGCAGATATTTAACGACTGAGCCACCCAGGTGCCCCTTAGTGCTTCCTTCTTTCTCATACTTTGTTGGGCATTGGCAGTTCTGTTTGATACTGGAAGATAGACTGGGTTTGGGCAGTTGTTGGCATCGTGGCTAGGCTGGAGAGAGCCAGAGAGCTTCCAGGGCAGGGGCTGGGCTGGGCAGGAGGCTCCACTGGCTGTTAGAATCAGGTCAAAGAGGGATGAGGTTTTGCAAATGGGTGTGCTGCTTCACCGTCTACACAATCTGTATCCATCTCCCAGGGCCTCCAGAACAGAGTACTGTGGACCAGGGAGCTTCAACAGCAGAAATGTGTTTCCTCCAGTTCTGGAGGCTGGAATTCTGTGATCGGGGTGCCAGCGGGGCAGCTTTCTTCTGTGTCCTCGCTCGTTGGCTTGCAGATGCTCCCTTCTTGCTGGGCCCTCACGTGGTCTTTTTTTCTGAGCACGTGCATCCCTGGCATCTCCCTGTGTGTCCAAATGTCCTCTGGTCCAGGCACTGGTCTCATGGGAGCAGGGCACACCCTCACGGTCTCCTTTTTACCTAATCATCCCTTTCAAAGGCCCTCCTTCCAAGTATAGTCACATTTGGAGGTGCAGGGGTGATGGCTTCAACATAAGAATTGTAGAGGCCATAGTTCAGCCCATAACCACGTTCTCTTAGTTTCTTTTGGAATCAATGGTACTAAGGTTGAGAGGTGACTGGGTAGGGATGCCTCATCCTGTGGACATGACTGGAGGCCATTGGTTAAGGCATGGGGTGTTTTGAACAAGAACAAGCCAGGGTTTTCCTGGCAGCTGAGTGGACAGGCTGATTAAGGATGCTCCCAGAGCAGATACATGACACTCATTGATACTTTCGTTCCCACTGGAGCAAACCCATAAGCTTACCCAACAAAAGCAGTGGCTCTGGAGCCCCAGCTCGAGAGTGTTTGAAAAGGTTGGAGGGATTCACTGCCTATGGAACAGACAGGCTATGTCACTGCACTGGGGGGCTCGGAGGCACAAAGCTGCAGGCCCTTCAGAAACCGATACTTGGAAAGAGTGGGCATTTGAGCCCCCAGGGCCCCAGCACCCAGTCCCAAGGTGCAAGTGGGAGCCAGACTTGAGGTTTCTTTTGCTTGTGATGCATTCTGCAGTTTCCTGTGACTTTAAGGAAGATGCTTAGGTAGGTGTTGGTTTTGGCTTCACTCCCAGTATGGTATGGTTGCTGCTTCTCCAAGAAAACCATGGGTTTCAGCCATTCTGTGGCTGTCTTGCAGGGCACGTTTAGCTGTGGACATACATCCTGCTCCAGCCATTTGTGTGCCTGTCTGTGTTAGCTGTGCACACAGTCCTGGCTCCTTGGGGCTGTAGGGAAAATATTTGTAGCTTTGTAGCCAGTGGCACAGAGCCACAGAGCATTGGAGACCATCCACTCTGGCTCTTGGCCAGGGTTCAGAAGCCCATCTCTGTCAGTGTCGTGTCTTCCTGGAGGGAAGTGGGTTTGGCGTGAAAACTCATACATCCGTGTGCACACGTGCACACATACACACACACACCAAAGCGTCCACTTCAGTATAGGCTATAAAGCACTGTAAGACCAACCACTGAATGCTTCTTATTTTTAAAATAGTTTATAGGGGATCCCTGGGTGGCGCAGCGGTTTGGCGCCTGCCTTTGGCCCAGGGCGCGACCCTGGACTCCCGGGATCGAATCCCACGTTGGGCTCCCGGTGCTTGGAGCCTGCTTCTCCCTCCGCCTGTGTCTCTGCCTCTCTCTCTCTCTCTCTCTGTGACTATCATAAATAAAAAAAAATAAAATAAAATAGTTTATAATAGTAAATAGTTTTATTTATAATAAAGTACCATTTTAAAAAAAGATTTATTTCTTCATTTGAGAGAGGGGGAGAGAGAGCATAAAAACGTGAGCAGTGGGAGGGGCAGAGGGAGAGGGAAAGAGAATCTCAAGCAGACTCCCTGCTGAGCACAGAGCCTGATGTGGGGCTTGATCTCACGATCCTGAGAGCATGAGATCATGACCTGAGCCAAAATCAGGAGTCAAATGCTTAACCTACTAAGCCACCCCAGGCACCCCATACTGGCAGGGATTCTTAAATGCAGATAGTCACGGTGGGACCCTTCTAGATCTTGGGTTTTGTTCTCCATGCTTACAACACATTTTCATATTTTAGATCATAAAGTTGTGACTGAGCACTTGTCGGGTCTTGCTATTTGTTGAGTTGGGCAACATGCCCATGGCAAAGATGGTGGTGGCAGAGGAGATTTACGAGGCTGGAATCAGGTGTGCACCTCCTGTTAACTTCTTCTTCCCAAAGATGGCAGTGCCTCTGTCTGGCTCGCAGGGGAATCCCTAGCTAGGCGCCTGGTGCGTCCTTGCCAAGCAGAGCAGATCCAGGCCCTGCCCACGGCGTTGGCCTCCTCTGGGATCATGGTGGTGCTGCTGGTGGTGGTGGTGAATCCAAGCCAGAGGGTGGCCAGAGTTCTGGTATCCAACAAGAAAAGAGGAAGGGAGTGTGGGGCCAGAGATGTGGTTTGGCCAGTTCTTAGAAAGGATGGAGTTGGAGTAAAACCGCTCCCATGTGGAGCCATGGGGATAAACAACAAGGCATATCCATAGCCGTAGTATATAGTGCCCCTTCCAGAAATGCTCTATGCTGTTCTAGGTCTGCAGTTCCTTTCACTGTCCTGTATCTTAGGAATGGCTGGAGGGGAAGGGATTTTATCCTTGTGCCTTGGGAGCACACTGTGGCTTCAAAATCATAGCCAAGCCTCCTTTTTTCCAGTGACGTGGGCAAGCAATTGTAGGACTTTCCTCACCTCAACCCAAGCCAGATGGAGGTGTTCTGAGTTTAGTGCAAAAGCTAAAAGTGATCATCACAAACCCAGTGGCAGTGGTGAGTAGCTAAGAGTACTGTTCTCTCCTGCCTACACTACAGGATGTGGTTTGTGTGTTCCTCCTCCATAAACTGTGTCTTGGTTCCGCTGTGGCCCTTCTGTTCCCTATGCTGTCATCACCCATGGACCCGACCCCCTGTGGCCTGAAGGCAGGAGCTTGGACAGGGATGGACCTGCTCTGGTGTCCCGTAGGTCCCCCGCACCAATCAGCACAGAGCCTGGCACAGAGTAGGTCTCTAGGAGGTATTTGACGAATGTGTGAATGAAGATGTTGGGAAGATCTAATGGGACCATCTTTGTGAAAACCCCCTACAGCTTCTAAGTTTAAAGTGCTTTACGTCTGTGAGTTATTTTCTAGAAGCAGATCCATGCCCTTTGCAAGGGCCTCTTTTTTTGGCACAGCAAACATGAGGCATAGATAATTAACCATGCAGGTGAAAAATAGAAAAACTTAGTCTGAAATCTGAATCCGTTGTATGATTTTTCATGGCTTTACTTTCTTTAATTGTGTTTACTTACAAAGCTAAAGATGTACACTGCTATTTAAAATAGGCATTTTCTGAGCAGTGGGATCAGGAAGTGCGTTAGAAGGGAGGTGAGTGCAATGGGGTAGGGGTGGGAGGGAGCAGGGAAGTTGTCTTTGGTGCTTCAGGAAAATATTAACACCTGAACCTCCCCCTGGAGGTCTGATTCCATTGTGCCCACAGGGAGGCCTAGGTGTCTGAAACAGAACATCCCCACAGAGGCTCCGACGTGCCACCGAGGTCGGTGACCAATGAATGAAGCCTACTCATAACTTTTCGTTCAGATGTTATTTTTGGGATAATTCACTGCAATTCACATATCTTTCTCTTTCCCTTCTAAGCCAAGTTTTACTATTGCAGAAGCCTCAGAAAAGAGGGAAAGGAGGACATCCTGCAGGTGATGAAGGGACAGTCTCCAGATGAAAGGGGAGAGGATCTGGTTCTCTGGATGGCAAACGTCAGAGCTCACCAGAATCACCTGGGAGACCTCCTTTACCCAAAGGGCTCTAGCTTCCTTTTGGCCGCTGCCTTTCTCCTCCCCTGGTTCTCTGGGCAGCCTTTGTAGGAGTAATCACTTGCTTTGTCTGACACCCTGATCCTGACTCTACTCACCCCTGCCCATTTTGCCAGAAGCTACTCGAATAGCTTCCATATGGCAGAGCAAGTGGCAGTTGGTGGCGTCCCAGGAGACTGTCTCTCCCTGAAGATGCCCAGAAATGGCTTAAGGAGGGACCTATAGGTAATGAGCCTCGAGAAGTGCAAGCTAATGCCACGTTTTCTCGCTGCCAGAGTTCTAGTTGGACATCATGGTTGGGGGTAGAAGCAGGATTATTTGTATTAAATAATGATACTGTATTTTGTGATGGCATATTATATGATGATATCTAAGGGTATTACATAATGGCATTATATAAATAACATGTCATTATATACATTATGTCTTAATTGTTTCTTTTTTTAAAGATACATTTATTTATTTTAGAGAGAGAGAGTGAGAGTGAGCATGAGCTCAAGAGAGCACCCAAGCAGGGGGAAGGTCAGAGGGAGGGGCAGAGGGAGAGGGAGAGAGAGAACTCAAGCAGACTTCCTGAGGATGTGGAGCGTGACATGAGACTCAATCCCTGAGATCATGACCTGAGCTGAAATCAAGAGTTAGGTGCTCAATGGACTGAGCCACCCAGGCACCACATACCTTAAGTCTTTCTACCAATCCCATGCTCCCCACCCTAGTCTGCATTTCTAGGTTGGCATAAGGCTTCTTTAGAGGCAGCACATAAGAGGGGAGCAAGCATGGGCATTGGACAAAATTGCCCTGGATTCATTCCTAGGGCTGCACATCTAGGGGCAGATACTTAGTATCCTCAGTATCCTTATCTGTAGAATGGATATAATCCGACCTGAGAGGATGGCCATGAGGATTAACTGCAATAATGCTTATAGAGCACCTAACACACAGTTTGGCTGGCATACAGTAGGTGTTTAATAAATATCAGTTCTCATATCAGGAAATGTGGAAGCTGTTGTGCATTCAGGCTTAATAAAATGGGTGTGTGTTGGGGGAGATGTATCTATGTATTTGTGTATGCCTGTAGTCTTCAAACGAGGAGGGCTTCATCGTGATGTTCATTTGTCTTACCTCTGGGTTCTAGAAGGTGAGGTGTCCTTTCCTAGACGTTTGTATATCCTATAAGCAGATGGCCCCTTCCTTCCGCTGCCCCAAAAGGAATGGATTGAAAATTGTGCCTGTAAAACTAGACCCTTAGGACCATAGCCCATCTTTGCCACTCCTGTGGTATCTTTCTCTCAGATGCATTATTGTTCAATGGAAGAGTGACCAACTGGCCACTTGGAGACCAAAATGATTTGACTAGGTGAGGAGGAAACCTTCAGTTACCTGTGCCTTATCTGTAAATAAGTAGATTTACTTTACTCATAGAACAGGTTGCTAGTAGGTTGTCCACCTGGTTTGACATCTAGGTTGTTGCTACCGACTGAATTATTATGCCTCCCCCCACCCACCTCCCCATTCATATGTTGAAGCCCTAAACCCCAGTGGGACATTTGGAGTGAAGTCTTTGGGAGATGATTAGGTTTAGATGAGGTCCTGAGGGTGGGGCCCTCATTGTGGGATTGGTGGTCTTACAAGAAGAGACTCCAGAGAGCTTGCTCTCTTTCTCTCTCTGCCATGTGAGGACACAGTGAGAACATGACTGTCTTCCAGCCAGGAGGAAAGCTCTGTTGTGTGTGTTTTTTCTGTACCACCAAGCAATTCTCCAACAACCAGCTGGGGATCCTACAGTTCCAGTCAATCCTGATACTATCTACCTGGAGATATCTATCTACCTGCCAATATCAAGTCCCGGTTGTGTCAATCAGCTATAGATCAGAGGTTCCCACCCCCCACCTCCTTGGATTTGATTAATTTGCTAGAGCAGCTCGCAGAACTCAGGAAAACAGTTTATAGTTGACCCTCTCCCCCGCCCCCTGCCACATACACAGTCAAAAATCCCCAAATTTAACTGTTGACATGCTTCCAGTGTTGACCGACAGCCTGACTGATAACATAAACAGTTGTTCAACACATATTTGCTATGTTATATATGTATTATGTACTGTATTCTTAGAATAAAGTAAGCTGGAGAAAAAATATTAAGAATATGCCATGGAAGGGACACCTGGGTGGCTCAGTGATTGAGCATCTGCCTTTGGCCCAGAGCGTAATCCCGGGATCTGGGATCGAGTCCCACACTGGGCTCCTTGCAGGGAGCCTGCTTCTCCCTCAGCCTATGTCTCTGTCTCTGTCTCTTGCTGTGTCTTTCATGAATAAATAAATAAAAATCTTAAAAAAAAATCCTAGGGAAGAAAAGATACATTTACAGTACCGTACTATATTTCTGGAAAAAACTCTCATGTAATTGGACCCATGCAACCCGTATTGTTCAAGGGTCAGCTGTACTCATGAGATTACTGGTCTATTCTAAAAAGATAAAATTCGGGCAGCCCTGGATGGCTCGGCGGTTTAGCGCCGCCTTCAGCCCAGGACGTGATCCTGGAGACCCAGGATCGAGTCCCACGTTGAGCTCCCAGCGTGGAGCCTGCTTCTCCCTCTGCCTGTGTCTCTGCCTCTCTCTCTGTGTCTCTCATGAATAAATAAACAAAATCTTAAAAATAAAATAAAAAGATAAAACTCAGAAACAGCCAATGGGAGAGAAGCATAGGGCCTGGTACGGGGAGGGGGGGCTTCTACTCTCTCCCCACACGTCAGTCTACCTCATCTCTGTGTGTTCTCCAAACTGGAAGCTCTCTGAACCCTGTCCTTTTGGGTTTTTATGGAGGTTTCATTACCAGAGCGCAATTGATTAAATAATCGATTCAACCACCAGTCCCTATTGGGCTTCTTGGAAGTTAGGGGGTGGGGCTGAAAGTTACAGCCCTCTAGCACATGGCTGGTTCCCCTGGCAACCAACCCCCATCCTCAGGTGCTTTCTAAAGGTCACCTGGTTAACAGAAGCTCAGGTGTGGTGGAAAGAGGTTTGTTACGAAAATCCAGACATCTTAATCACTCTTATCACTTAGGACTTCGCAAGGGTTTTTTAAAGTGCTCCTGTGCCAGAAATAGGGGCAAAGACCAAACACATATTTCTTACTGAGATCACAGTGTCACCAGAACCCAATCCTCCTGGCACCCTGGTCCCCTGGTCTTGGACTCTCAGCCCCCAGAACTATGAGAAACCAATTTCTGTTGTTTAAGCTACCCAGTGTGTGGCAGCCTGAGCTAAGGGCAGTGGTGAAAGCTGTTGTCTTAGATCTTGGGTGACTCAGCCCTTCTTTGTCTTTGCATTCTCTGCAGCCACCTCAGCCCTGGCTCAGTGGTCCTGTCACCACCTATGCAGGACTCACCCCCAGGCCATTGCTGTGGAGTGTCCTTTTGCCCCTTTTTACTGTGGGGCCAGATTGTGTTCTCTGCCTGTTTGCACTGTCTGCCTTCTCTCTAAAATAGGCATCAGTCTCCTCCTTCTGGTTCTTTGTACGTGTTCTAGTTTTCCACCTGAAACGGGCTGGCTGGATCCAAGGACCTGCAGGGGGGTTTGCAGGACCAGCCAGGAGGCTCCTTGACTTTGTGCAGGATAGAAATCAAAATGAGGAAGCGAGAATAGAGTTTATTAAAGATATAGAGAGGGTAGACATGGACAGAGTGACCAGGAGACTCAGAAAGGAAAGAAGAGTGAATCTCCCCTTTGCGTGGGGTCTGGGGATTTTATTGAGGACAGTGGTCTGCTGTATGTGTCTTTTCAGTAATCCAAGAACAAAGACCTGTGTTCAGGTGTTTCCCATAAGTCACTTATGCCCTGGAGGCAGGAATTTTGATGAGTCAATGGTCATGTCAACCCCACCTAGTCCCTCCTTAGATGTGATCTGTTGTGCTGGAGGACTCCAAAGAAAGCATTAAATCCTTGACCTTTATAAGGAAGACATACCTTGTCTGTTCTATAAGGTGTGTGTAAGGCAGAGGTGCAGGTCCTAGAAAGAATAGAAACAGGAAAAGGAGTGGAGAAAGCAAGTTTCCAGGGTGCCTGGGTGGCTCAGTCATTTAAGCATCTGACTCTTGATTTTGGCTCAGGTCATGATCTTAGGTTTGTGAGATCCAGCCCTGCATCGGGTTCTGCGCTGGGTGTGGAATCTGCTTGAGATTCTTTCCCTTACCGTCTCCCTTTGCCCCTCCCCACCTAGAAAAAAGCAGGCTTTTGTGGGGTCCCATTAGTTTCCCTATTTCAAGTTCCCCATCCAGGACTTTGCTTCCCAAGTCCTATCAGACCTGTCCATCCCCATTGGTCAAGTCAGTCCTTCGTACCATTAGCAAACTAAACCCCGATTTCTTTTATAATTATTCCAAGCACATCTAGTTGGAGCAATTAATTACATTTCCAGATATTTGGATAAAGGTTCTCTTCCATCACAAGTTTGGAAAAATTAAGATATACATGAACATTTAAAAAAAAAACTTGTACCTATTTGCTTAGATATCTGGGCTTGGAAGGCCCCAGAAACACATTCTACCTTTGGTTGGGGTGGCCAGCTGACTAATGGCCCCCAAAGATATCCAGGTCCCAATCCCTGGAACCTGTGAATATTACTTTATATGGACAAAGGGTCTTTGTAGCTGTGATGAACTTGCGATGAAGAGGTCAACCTGGTATATCCAGGTGGACCCTACATGCAGTCATGCGTATCCTTATAAGAGGGAGGCAAAGAAAGATTTGCCCGAAGAGAAAAGGGCATTGTGACTCTAGAAGCAGAGGTTAGAGTGATGAAGCCCTGAATCAAGGAATGCCAGGAGCCCCTGGAAAGTAGAAGAAGCAGGGCATGGATTCTTCTGTAGAACCTCTGATGGGAGTTTGGTCCTATCACACCTTGATTTCAGTCCAGAGATACTGATTTTGGATTTCTAGCTTCCAGAAAGTGAGAGAATGAATTTCTGTTTGATTGACTGATTGATTTTTAAAAGATTTTATTTACTTATTTGTGAGAGACACACACACACACACACACACAGAGAGGCAGAAACGTAGGCAGAGAGAGAAGCAAGCTCCCTGTGGGGAGCCAGATGCGGGACTTGATTCCAGGACCCCAGGATCATGACCTGAGCTGAAGGCAGATGCTCAGCCACTGAGCCACCCAGATGCCCCAATTTCTGTTTTCTAAACCATCATTTTGTGAGAATTTGTTACAGCAGCGACAGGAAACGGATACAGTTTGCATGGTTAATTCTCTCCTTGGTGCTGCTACCCCTCCCACCACTCACTGCTCTGGGAGCTGCTGGTGTTCTGTGCCACTAAAGTAATTCAGCAGTGAGTCCTTTCTCTGACCAACTTACTGCTTGTGGGTACTACGTTTTGCACATTGAAAAGCTCAGAATAGATCAGTGACTTTTGCACACGTTCAGTGAGAGTTTGATCCCTGACTTCTAAATGGCTTAAGAGGCTGCAGAGCATAATTGGCAATCGCGTGGACTCTGGAATCCCACTGACTGAGATCAGATCCATGCTCTGCTACTTGCTGACCACGGGACCTTGGACTAGTCACTCAGCCTCTCTCCTACTAAGCCCTGCCCTGCCCACTTGACAGAGATGGTTATGAGGATTGAGCGAGCTGCCAGGTTTCATTGATTTTAGAAACATTTTTGTACATCTTAACCTCTCTAAAATTGGGATGCATTATACAGGCAATGGCGGGTCATTGTCTATGACTGTATTTTTCCTTCCTAGCGATACCTTGAGGAATGGTGTATCTCAGAGTAGAAGGCATTTTGGAATCGATGAACATGGTAATCCACGCAGATATGCTGAACTCAGTATCTGCACGTTTTAAGAGCTCAGTAACTATCAGTGATTATGTGGTTCTCTCAGTTGTAGCAAGGAGGCAGAGGGTTTTACGTATGATTTCATCATCTTCTTCTACACCTGATACTTGATGCTCTTCTCTCTCCTCCCTATGTTCACGAACGTCCCCTTTGCCACACCTGTCCTGTCTCTAATCATTTCCATTTCCCAGTTCAGCCTCTCTGCAGAACCTGGAGTAGGAGAGTGAGAATCCGTGGCCCTGAGTGATAGGTCTGGTCCTGTTCTCCTCTTGCCTCCCCACCTTGCAGAGCCACCCAGGTGTATACATGACCTTGCTTATGGGACTTGTATAACTTGAACTTGCTCCCGTGGCCTCTGAGACCTTAAAATCTTTTTCTTTCTTTCTTTCCTTTCCTTTCCTTTCCTTTTTCCTTTCCTTTTTCCTTTCCTTTCCTTTCCTTTCCTTTCCTTTCCTTTCCTTTCCTTTCCTTTCCTTTCCTTTCCTTTTCCTTCCTTCCTTCCTTCCTTCCTTCCTTCCTTCCTTCCTTCCTTCCTTCCCTCCTTCGTGTTTTAAGGGTCTTTTGAGACCTTACATCTTGACTTGTCTATAAATTTTTCTTCCTTCTAATTTTTGTTTCTATGCTCTCTGGTGGCAGATGAAGACTCATACTAGAAAACTTAAGGCAACGATTCTATACCTGTCAGGGTCCAGTGGTCTGGGAGACAAACCATAGCAGTCACTTGAACACAAAGAATTTAATATAAAGAACTGCTAACTAGGTATAAAGTCGTTAGCTAAGGTAAAAGGAGGACCCTAAGGTATCAGAGGTATCAGAGGCGGCAACTGCTGAAAGCAGCTACCACCCCTAGGATTGAGGAAATAGAAGAAGTTAGAATTCTAGAAACTTCAAGGAGGGGGTCCTTCAGAGCTGAAACTCCAGTGTCCGAGGAAGATGTGCCAGCAGGCTGGTACTGATGTCGTAGGCTGGGGCACAGTGAAGCTAGTTCTGCATATGTCAGGAAAAAGTCCAGACCGGCTTTGATTGATAGTATGGGAAGGAATCGCTGCAGCTGTGGTGAAGCTCTGCTGGAGGGATGCCCACGCAGCGGCCAGCACGTGGGAAGGAGCATGTCCCTCCTCAAGCCCTGTGGTTTCCTCTAGCGTGCCTGACTGCCAGAACCGGACAAAGACCAACTGGCAAAACAAAAATATAGTTTGCAAAGCCTCAGCCCAAGTATTACTGAGATACAGGAACCTGCCTTGGGGCCGGTTAGGATTCCGCTAACTGCAGTTGGCTCACGAGCCTTGTGATGCTGTATATAAAAATGAGTGTGCCCATCAGTCAGGGTTCTGGATTGGAAGCAACAGATACTGCCTCTGGCTGATTAAACAGAAGTGGAGCTTGTAAAAGGATTACCAAGTAGCTTCCAGAATGTTGGTGGGAGAGGAGGGAGCTGGAGAATGAGGCTCAAGGCTTTGATTTTAAGAACAAGATTGCGAACCAAGTCACTGGACTGCTCTGATGAGCAAAGCACCACTGGCCAAGGAGCGGCAGATGCCTGCAAGTTTCCCCAGCACCCACATCTTTGTCTTTGCCAGATACACGACTTGGATGCAACGCTGCTACTTTTGCATCAGCCCACACCAGAAGGACAGAGGGGGAGACGGGAGAGAGGGAGGGGAGATTTCCAGCTGATTTCACTACCTTCTCAGTCGGTCCAGCTTGGGTGCATTTGGTCGGGAGAGCTAAGTCATTTGGCTGTGCCCTGGCTGCAACTGTGTATGACCAAGTGTCTGGATTTCCAGCTCCTGTTGTGGGAAGAGCTCTTCATTCTCTATCAAGTGTCAGAGAGTGGGCAGGTCTCTAGATATGAAGGGGTTCAGATATAGCACAACCAAAAGGAAACCATCCCCTGTACTGGGCAGGGTTCATCACAGTAGGAAATGCATCCTTGACTTCCAGTAGATTCTCAGAGGAGTTTGCAATCACCAACATGCTAAAAATGGCTGAAGGTGACTCCTTAGGGAGGGCTCATTACACGTGTATAAACTTCCCTCTAAATAAAAGGGTGAGATAAAGCCGTGGTAATGAGACCCCTTTGATGGTTGAAGTTCAAGGTGTTCAGCACGTTTATTAATGATTAGCAGAGCTGAGAGGCTCTTACCCTGCAGAGTGCTAAACCCTACAAGATTCCTGGATGGAAAGGGTCTCTTTGACCCCAGACTGGCTTTAATTAATCTCCCAGCAGGCCTGCAGAGTGGGAAAATCAACTATTATTGCATTCTGGACAAAGGCAGGGCTGGGGGAAGAGTACATTTTTATGGGTGACATGAGGGAATGGGAGACAGTCAGGAGGTGGAGAATATAATTTGGATGCTTGATAGTTCCAGAAACAGACACTTGTGTTGTCACGAGGACCCGCGAGTTCTCTTTTCTTGGCAGGGTGCCTCCAGAGATGCTAGGGCTTGAGCAGTTGGCCACTACCTTCCCTGAGGGAGATGCGGCTGTGCTTGCAGACCTGTCCCCTTCTCTGCGTCATCATTGTCATCTTTGTCATCATGTCGTCTTTCTCTGTGAGACCCTAAGGCCCTTCTGGTATACACCCCACTCTTACCACACGAGGCAAAAAATGCTAACCACCAGCTATTTAAAACTACGGCTCTTCTCATTTAATCCCTTTACTGTGGTTATTGTCACAGAAAATGCCATCAGCTCTGTTCCATCTCAGAGTTGGCAAATCCTGAGCATGGTCTGGTTTTCCTTGCATCTTTGCTGAGATGCTTCAGCAGGGACCCCTGGACTTTAGCTTCCCTTCCCCACTCTGTTCCATGACTCAGTAGGATTGCATGAGTGTTTGTCCGGTGGGGTGGGGGGGATTCCCCAAAGCAGCCTCGTGTGTCAGGATCACTTTTTTTTTTTTTTTAAGATTTATTTTTATTTGTGATAGACATAGAAAGAAAGAGAGAGGCAGAGACACAGGAGGAGGGGGAAGCAGGCTCCATGCCGGGAGCCCGACATGGGACTCCATCCCGGGACTCCAGGATTGCGCTCTGGGCCAAAGGCAGGCACTAAACTGCTGAGCCACCCAGGGATCCCCAGGATCACATTTTTTTTTTTTAAAAAGATATTATTTATTTATTCATGAGAGACAGAGAGGCAGAGACACAGGTAGAAGGAGAAGCAGTTTCCTTGCAGGGAGCCTGATGTGGGACTTGATCCTGGGACCCCAGGATCACAACCTGAGCCAAAGGCAGACGCTCAGCCACTGAGCCACCCAAGTACCCCAGGATCACATTTTGATGGTGTCTGGACTTGCAGGTTTTTGCCAGGGGGTTGCATTCTTTCTTCCCGGGTTGTGATTCTTCTTCCTTTCCCTCCTTACCCCCTACCGTCCTGTTCCCACCAGGTCTTTTTTTTCTGTGGTTCATTTAGTGCCAAATTTTGGAACGAGGCATTTTGCTAGTGCCAGGGATCAAAAGCCTTGTAATTGTATAAATAAGCAATTACAGAGCAGTAATTGCTCTAATGAAAAAGAGTAGAAGATGGGAGTACTGGCAAATAGTGACTCAGTCTGCTTAGGGGATTCACAGGAGGCTTCCTGGGGTTGATGCTTAGGTTTAGACTTAAAGGTGAAGTTGGGCTTTGTCAGGCGCCTGGCCCTGATCGGAGCTGGGGTGGGTATGCATTTCAGACCAAGGGAACAGTATATCTAACAGTATATACACTGCAGCAGGCTGACTAGTTCCTTGTTGCTGTGTTATAAAGTACACGTTTAGGTAACTATTGCTGTGTAATACGCACAAACTCTCAGTGGCATGCAGCAGTTAATAAGGAGTGATTTCCTAGCTGTCAGCAAATTGGCAAAGTGGCAAGATTGCAGATAGGTGGGGTGGCTCTGCTCTGGAGGCCTGTCTGCCTTAGACCAGAGCATTTTCTTCCTACAGTGAGGGCAGGGACATTAAAACAAGAGCAGAAACAGAGTCCCCAAGGGCTTAGGCATGGAAGGGACACACAGGTGCTTCCATCTGTATATCACTGGCTCAGCAAGTCACCTGCAGAGTCCAGAGTTGAGGGGTGGTTGTCCAGGGTTGGGTGGGCTATCCCCTCAAATTCGTGTCTTTCCTGGAACCTTAGAGTGTGCCTTTACCTGGAAATAGGGTCTTTTGCAAATATAATTAGTTAAGTAGAAGTCATGTGGATGGAGTAGGGTCGGCCTTGAATCTAATATGACTGATGTCCTTCGAAGAAGGGAAGAGACACAGGAACAAAAGATGAATGGAAGGAAGCCTGTGCAGCTGGGGCAGAGACTGGAGCTTTGCTACCTTAAGCCAAGGAGCGCCAAAGATTGCCCGGAATCATCTAGAACTGAGGAAACAAGGAAGACTCCTTCCTTGTTCCCTCACACATGTCAGTAGGAGCCCAGTCTTGCCTCCACCTTGATTTCAGACTTCTAGTACCCAGAACTGTGGGAGAATAAATTTCTGTTATTTTAATACCCCTCCACACCCAGTTTTAGGCCTCAGTAGTTTAAAAACCTCTCTAGTGATCCTCTCTCTCTCTCTCTTTAAGGATTTTATTTATTTATTCATGACTGGTATTTCAGAATACCAGTCATGAATAAATCTCAGAGAGAGAGGCAGAGACATAGGCAGAGGGAGAAGCAGGCTCCCTGCAGGGAACCCGATGTAAGACTCGATCCCAGGACCCCCCGGATCATGGCCTGAGCCAAAGGCAGATGCTCTACCACTAAGCCACCCAGGTGGTTCTCTCCAGGTGATTCTAATGAGTAGCCAACTATTGATAAAAGGAAGCATTTAACACTTGGACATTAAAAGAAACAAATAAAAACCCTTTCTATGACAAAAGACGCCATCAAGTTAAATCCATGTCAAATCCAGTGAGTTGTTTGCATTACATATAACTGACAAAGTATTGGTGTCTAGAATATCTAAAAATCCACAGATCAATGAGAAAAGGACCAACCATAAAAAAAAAAAAGAAACCAGCTGTTTGATTTAGGAATTCAGAGAAGGAAACCCTTAGGGGCCAACAAATACATGAAAAGATGCTCAATATCCTTAGAAATTAGGGAGCTGCAACTTTACCCATTGTATTTGACAAAAAAAATGAAAAAAGTTTGACAGTATGAGGTGTTGACCAAGGAAGATCCGGCAGATGGGAACTTGCATGCACTGTCGGTGGGAATGCAAATCGATACACCCATCTTGGTGAGTAATTTGGAAATATCTAGTAAAACTGAAGATCCATGACCACATAATTCCCCTTTCAGGAATATGCTATCTAAACGTTCCTGCAAAGGTATACAGGGAGCCATGCGTAGGAATGCCTGTGGCGGCATGCCTTGTAATTGTGGAAAATTGGGAAAAAAAAAATACCAGTCATCAGAAGAACAGATCATGAAATTGCGTGAAGTTCACAAAATGGTATGCTAAACAGCAGTTAAAATGCATGAACTAGATATATATATAACAACATGGATAAACCTTCACTATTTAGTAGAAACCAGAGGTAAGTTACAGATGCTACATGCAGTAAAATAAACTTAATAAACTTAAGCTTGAAATTATATAAAATCACATTATTTTTATGTGTTTATATGACTTTATAAACATGTCTATTAAAAGTGTAAAAGCGTGGCTATGAAAGGTGCTGGTGAGCTTTTCCAGAAATTTAGTACCTCTAAGTGTGTGTGTCGGGGAGGGAGCTCCAATTCTTTGTGCGATATATATATATATTTTTTAAAGATTTTATTTATTTATTCATGAGAAACAGAGAGAGAGAGAGAGGTAGAGACGCAGGCAGAGGGAGAAGCAGGCTCCATGCAGGGAACCCGACGTGGGACTTGATCCCAGGTCTCCAGGATCACGCTCTGGGCTGAAGGTGGTGCTAAACCACTGAGCCACCCAGGCTGCCCGGTTTGTGCGATATTTTATTTTAAAAATCTGAATCAACTATAGTCAAAGGTTCAGCTTACCTTTATTAAATTAAGGTGGGAGGTACATGAATCTTGAGCTTGTACTACTCTGTGCTTTTTGACATCTCTGAAATAGTTCTTTTAGAAGCCTTAAAGAGGAGGCACCTGGGTGGCTTAGTCGGTTAAACATCAGACTCTTGATTTCAGCTCAGCTCTTGATCTCACGGTTGTGAGTTTAAGCCCTGGGTTGGGCTCCACACTGGGCATGTAGCCTACTTAAAAAACAAACAACCCCCTCCCCCCCAAAAAAAAACAATAGATAAAATTGTAAATAATAAAAATAAATGACGTTGAAGGGAAGGGGAAAACAGTGGATCAGTGGGGCTTCATGTTTTCATGTGATCATTACCAAGACATCTCTCATTTTGTAGTAATGGTCCTTGACCTTGGATGGTCATGTAATTCAGGTATGCTAAATTTTTGTATATAGTCTATAAAAAAAAATCTGTCAGATTTTGGTGTGAGACAGAGTGTGTGCATGTGCATGTTGGGAGAGGCAGAGGATTATTATAAAATCCTAATATTAAAAGGAGGAGCCTACTTTGAATGTATTTACACTATTATACTTGAGCTCCTCCTGTATTTTTCTTTCTGGTCATTTTCTTTAGTGACTATCGTCACATTTCTAATTTTGATAACTACCGAGAATCAGGTTGTCCATCTTTGGCAGTCTTTTGAGTTTGTGACCGGTTGCAATAATTTATCCGTAGTAGTCATCAAGGTACTGCATTAGTGTGAATTTCTGCATTCTAACTTCGAAATCAAGCAAGACGCAAGGATAGCGCATGCCATCAATTCTTATTTTGCTTAATTAAGTTTTCAGCCTCTGCTTGCTTCTGAGATGGAATATTTGTGATGTTATGCCTTTCATGTAATGAGACGGATAAGCCGTTTATAGTCTCATCTGCAAATAGTCCGATAATATGTGCGGCATTATCCATTTTTTTGCTGGGTGATTTAGGATGACTTCTCGTCGAAAGAGAAAATTGCTCTAGTGATGAAGACAAAAGAAATTACTGGAGCACCTCTTATAAGTACATTCATTTCCTCTTATGTGACAGTAATGTCCCCAAATAATTAAGTTTTATGATATCCATATGTGAAGCCCATTGCAGGAAGAGCATTATCCCAGGACTCAAACGTTGATGGATACTCTAGGCAATGGCGTGCGTTTAATTTTCAAGGTGGGAGCTTATTACTTTTCTTTTAATAAATGCAAAAGTCTACATCTTGAAACAGTAGAATAAGCAAAACTCTCTTCACTCAAAGCCTGGCTTGATCAAGTGCAGGAGATGCGGGTGCCTGACAGCTTGTCATTACAAGTTAACATACTTCCCAAATACAATGGTAATTTCTTGGAACAGTAGATGCCCTTTAAGAATCCTCTTAAAAGACAAAAACAAAGATACCAGACTGGGTTGTTTAAAGGTGATTTATATCCTTAAGACATATGTTGCAATGGGGCAAGCCGAATGATTTGACATAGATGGAATATTTATACCCTTGCTATTATCATGTTATGAGGCACGATAGTTGCTCCAAGCAATATTGGAGAAGCCTGCGCCGCATGCTACATGCTCCTCGTTCATTGTTATCACAGTAAAATCACTTCATTGCAAATAAAAGGATTAAACAATTAGAGAAAAGGAGATATGAGAGGAAGGAAAGCACTGTAACATGGAGCCAAGGTCTGGCTGTGCTGTGGAACTCTCACCTCTGGCATTTAGAGAGGATGGCAGCCTGTTCTCTTTGTTGTCCTTGTTTTGTTTTTGTTTATTATAGTAAAAAAAAACCACGCACACACACACAACATAAAAATGCCCATCGTAACTGTTTTTAATGTACAATTCAGTACGGTTAAGTATGTTTGCTGTCTTGTGAAACGGATCTCCAGAACCCGTTCATCTTCCAGGTCTGAAACTCTGTATGCATTCAGCATGGACCTCCCTCCCCCATTTCTCGCCCTCCCCCAGTCCAGCCCTGTCCCACCCCCCACCATAGCTACCCTCCTACTTTCTGTTTTTATGAATTTCACTACTTCAGATACCTCATATATGTGGAATCATATCGTATTTGTCTGGCTTATTTCATTTAGCATGAGGTCCTCAGGGTTCGTTGATGTTGTAGCAGGTGTCACACATAATTCTCTTCCTTTTTCAGGCCAATTAATATTCCACTGTGTGGATTTGCCACATTTAGTTTACCCATTCATCTGTTGCTGGATGTTTGGGTTGCTTCCACCTCTCAGCTATGGTGGGTAGTGCTGCTATGCACATGAACGTATAAATATCTCTTTGAGACCCTGATTTCAAGATTCTTTTCTTTTTTTTTTAAGATTTTATTTATTTATTCATGAGAGACATAGAGAAAGGCGAAGACATAGGCAGAGGGAGAAGCAGGCTCTCTGGGGGAAGCCCGATGTGGGATTGGATCCTGGGACCCCGGGATCACAACCTGAGCCGAAGGCAGACACTTGATCACTGAGCCACCCAGGTGCCCCTATAGACACCCTTTTTAAAGAAAAAAAACTGTAATCATTATAGTTAGAGATAGTAATTAGGCCATCCCTTGGCTTTCATCTGGGACTAGATTGTACTGACTGGGTGCTTAGTATGCACTAGGCCCTGGTCTAATTTTGCCTGTGTGTGAACTCATTCAGTCCTCAGTCCTGTGAAGCAGGTACTGCGTTATTCCCATTTTACAGATCAAAAAATTGAGCCCCAGATCGGTGATGAGAACAAGCCCAGCGTCAGTGCCCATGCTATCGACAGCTATGCAATGCTGCCTCTCAGATCCCTCTAATATGATTCCCCTTTCCTCATGATTATTTTTCTTGCATTCATTGAGCATCTGCAGGTGCTTTTCATACCAGAATGCGTACAGTATTCATCAGGAGGTTTGCTAAAATGCAGATTCCTACTGGCAGGTCTGAGTTAGGCCTGGGATTCATAATGTCTCATGAGCTCTGAGGTGAGGCTAGCGTTGCTGGTCTGCGGGGCCCACTTGGGAGCGGCCAGGGTGGGTGGAGGATACAGCAGTATAAGCAGCAGTGGAATCTCACAGTTGGAGGGGCCCTTGGAGGTTGTGAACCTGTGCCTGGCAGGTGACATCTGATACCTGACCCTTTGATATTCTGATTTAGGAAAATCAGATACCTATATTTCTAGAAAGCTCCACAGAGGGCTTCAGACATGTAGCCAGTTTTGGGAATCAGCCACATGCATCCGGCTCCCCAAATACGGTTTGGATCACTGCCTAAACATCTCGCCGTACAGATTGTACAGACACTGGACAGTCCTGCTTTCAGCAGTAGTCCTGAGAGCCATCCTGGCTTCAGGGGAACCTAGGGTCTCACTGGAGAGTGTATTAGTTTCCTAGGACTACAAAGTGAGTGGTTTAAACAACAAAAATTTATCAGGTCAGTTCTGGAGGCTGACAGTGATCGGGGCCATCCTCTTGGAGGTTCTAGGGAAGGGTCTGTTGCAGTTTCTTTCCTAGTTTCTGGCAGTTCTTTGGGATGTGACAGCATAATTCCATTCTTCCCATGGCATTGCCCCTGTGTGTGTGACTCTACCTCTGTATCTGCAACTCCTTTTTTTTTTCCTTTTTCCTTTTCTTTTTTTTTTTTGTATCCACAACTCCTAACAAGGACATGATCATATTGGATTAGGGCCCACACTAATGGTCTCATTTTAGCTTGATCATCTGCAAAGCCCGTATTTCCACATCAGGCCATATTCACAGGTACTGAGGGTTGGGACTGTGACATCTTTTTGGGGGACACTGTTCAACCTGTAACAGGAAGGTGGGGAATAGGTAGCTGGAGGCTATGCAATATTAAATGTCAGACATTGGCGTTGCGGCAGGGTAGGGGGTGAAAACTGGAGCCCTATGGAAATAAGGGTTTGGATGGAAATGGACATCTCAAATAAATACCACTGACAAGTCAGATAGAGCTGTCAGCTCTGTCAGCAGAGATGTAGACAGACTTCAAAGAGAGATGATGTGACTTGTCCCTCCCTCCGTAGGCACCTCTGGCTTTTTCTGCCGAGTCCTGGTGTGGCTCTCCCTCTCCGGCCCCTTCAGCTCCAACAGACCATGGCCTGGTGCCTGGTGCCTGGTGGAGGGGCATCAACCATGCTGAGTGGGTGCTCTCCCAGGAGGGTTGCAGCCCCAGATGCGTTGCTGTGCTTGTGCCCAGCCCCAGCCTGGGCCTCCCAGCACCCTGATGAACTAATCAATGCAGGCTGCGTTGTTAGAGGGAGAGATTTTGTTCCTAACCAGAGAAAATCAATTCTTTAAGAGGATTATTGCTGCTGCACACAATTCACTAGAGTTATTGGTCGGCGGAATCATTAGCTTGAGAAGTAAATGAAATAGGCTTGGGATATTGCTATGTTTCAGATAAATAATAGTCCTCCTACTTATCCATTTAGCATTTTCTTTTCAGGGCAGAAATGGTGGATGACTCAGGACCCCACAGAACACTTTGTGGCACAAAAACCAGGCCACTAGATGATATGTGACTGTGCTTTTCTTGGCTCCTGTAAAGGGCTGTGCCTCACTGTGTTGGTCTTCATACTTTAGCTTGTGAATCACCTGGATTTATGGATCCACCCACAGGGGGTCTGGAATGGGGCCCAAGAATCTGCATTTCTACCAAGTTCCTGGGTGTTTACTAGTGCTGGCCTGGGGACCCCACTTTGAGAATGGCTGCCTTCCTGATAAAATTCAGGCTTTCTTTGTTGACCTTGACTTAATGGGTTGTTTGAATAACAGAGTCTCTGTGTTTCTGTTCCCTGTGACACTTTGAAAGCTATTGTCAGCTCACCCAGCATCAGTTGTCTATTAGGGCAAGTATTTATGCCAGTTATAGTTGTTGCAATCATTTGATTTAACCGAATATTACACAAACTGATGAAATAGGGTGAGAAGGAAAAGCGGTTTGGATGATAGTGTGGTCACCTGCTTTGAATAGATTTGCTAATGTCGAATCACCAAATCTCCATCAAATAAAGTACAGAAGAGACAGCTGTCAAAGACTGGGCAACAAATCCAAAATATTGAGAACAGCTGTTTTCAGATTTCTTCCCACGTGCTAAGTCCCTACACTTGAAAGGAACCAAATGTGCAGACTGTAAGTGAAGTATCATGGGTAAGGTTTTTGCAAAATAGAGGAAGCCGAACTCGATCAGTTAACCTATATGCACCAGAATGGCCTCTGTGTTGCACCATAGGATGAGCAAGTTAGTGCACATTTATTTGCTTGAAATTAAAAAGTTATTTTTGGAAGGAGATTCTTCCCTTTGTCCACTTTAAAAATTAACTTACTAATGACCAGTTTGGACCACATCGGAAGAGAGAATATCTACTGAGTACTGAGTGCATTTAGGTCCATGCGAACAGGTCAGCGGTATAGATTCTAGAATCTACATAGCATCCTTTAGAATAGGATTACACAATGTCTTACGAATTTTCCATTTTTATAGGGATTCTTAAGTTGCCGTTGGTAGAGCTTGTACCGATTTATACTTTGACCAGCACTGTTTGAAAATGACTTTCCCCACACCCTCATCATTATGAGGTTTTAGCCTATTTTTTGTTAGTAGGGGTAGGTGAAAAGGATATTTCATGGAGTCTGAATGGGTGTTTTTTCTTTTGTAAGTCAGCTTGACCATCTTGCTGTCTGCTTCAAAGCCATTAGCATTCCTTTTCTGTGAAATGTATCTTTCTCTTATTTTTCTTGGCGCTGTTCATCTCACTTTGGAGTTGCTTATATATTGAGGAAATGCCCCGTCATCAACTCAGTTGCTTTCTCATTTCATCACTTATGACTTTGTTTATGGTGCTTTTAAGTCCGTAGATTTTCATTTAATTTGTACTTATTTGAACTTACTAGTTTTTCTTGAGGCATACTTAGTAAAGTTCTCCTCATTCCAGGTTTTACAAATATCATCTGTCTTTTCTAAGACTTTTTTCCCCTCCTTTTTTTCCATTTAAATATTTGACCCATCCAGAATCTGTTTTGGTGTAAGAAGTGAGGTGGGGATTAAGATGTGTGTATTTCCAGATGTCTGCTAAAACCTAATTTGTTGAATAATACACCTTTAGTACAAAAATCCAACTGGATTGTTTACTAAATTGGGGAATATACTTATTGATTCATTTCTGGATTTTGTTGTCATAAAGTGGACAACATACTAGCCATTAGCCATATGCAGCTATTTAGTGCTTGAAATTTGGCTGGTTCAAATTGAGATGTGTTACAAGTGTAAAAGATGCACCAGATCTTGCATATTTATTAAAGAATATATAAATCTCACTAATTTTTATGGGTGGATTTTATGGCTGTTTCCCCATAAAGTGAAAGTTACATTTTGGAGTGATAATCTTTTAGACACACTGGATAAAGTAAAATATACTATTAAGATTCATTTCACCTATTTCTACTGTGTTTACTTTGGCTTCTAGAAAGTTTGAAATTGTATTTGTAGGTCAGATTATATTTTTATTGTGTAGCGCCGCCTTCATCTTTTCTGCTCTATTTGTGTTCTCTACTGTTTCAATGATTGGAACTTTGTTTTATTGCCTGTTAGATCCCCTGTATTGCTTTTCCTTTTAAAACATTTCTTTGTTATTCTTACAGCCTGTTTTTCCATGTGAACTTCAGAGTCAGCTTTTTCGTTTCAAAAACATCCTCTAGGTATTTTTATGGAGTTTGTTTCATATTTATAGATTAATTTAAACAGAAATGGCAGCTTTATGATGATGAGAATTTCTGTCTAAGAGTAAGATATGCCACTTCATTTATTACAAATCATTGATTGTGTCCCTTGGTAGCATTTTACGTTTTCTTCATAAAGATGTTTGTATTTCTGGTTGAGTGTATTCCTGGGTATCACATTTCCTTTTGTTTCTATGGCAAATGAGATCTTTTCTTTCATGATATACTCTATTTGGCTACTGTTGTTGCATAGGAAAACTATTGATTTTTCCAAGCCTTTGTACTGAAACACCAAACTGAACACTGTTATTGTTAGTGGTTTGTTCTTTAGATTATTCTCTGAAATTTTGCATGTAGATACAGTAAGATCTTCATAAATAATGATGGTTTACTTTTTCCCCCAATTTATATCTTTTCTTGCCAGTTTTTATACTTTTTTATGTCTCGTTTTTTTGACTCTCTTCTCTTTGAATGACCCAGCTTTGAATGATCAACTCTACTGTACTGTTCCATGGGTATATTTCTATCTTTTTTGCCCAAATGTTACTCAGTGAAGGGTTTACATTGTATTTTTAGTGTTTATGCTGTTCTTTGTAACTCCTTTCTGAAGGATTAACTTGAGCAATGGGGTTGCCTGCCTGGGAACAGTAAAGAAAGCCTATGCATTCGGTGAAATTCTGGAAAATAGCCCAATAATTCAGACTATTTGATGCTGAAATTAGGGCAGATGTGAAGAATTTCATTAGCACACGGCTTCTTTTTTTTTTTTCTTTAAGAAATGAGATTGGTTTTATATTTCAGCAGCTCTCATGAGAGCCCTAATGTTTTTGTTGCTATGCTATTTTAAGAATGTGCGATCTGGAGGTTTTATGGTCGTTTCACCATAAAGTCAATCTTTGAGAAGTGGGGGACTGTCTCCTCTGTGGGTTTACATTACCTTTCATCCTAAGTTCAGGCCTTTAGGGTCCATGGTATGTTTCTTGCTTGATTTTAGCAATAACCGTGAACCCAGTGCTGCCCCAGGCATGGTAGAAAAATAGAGGAATGTCCTCCAGGAAGGTACAGACTCTCTATGGAGACAAGCCACACACCTGGAGGACAAGTGGACAGTTGGTGATCTTAAGGAAGCTAGAGGGAGAGGGGCTTGTGTGCATTGCACCTGAATGTTCTGTGTGTGGGCATCCTTGAGCAGAGCAAGGAGGTAATGATGAGCAGGGGCCTGGAAGAAGCACAGGTCTGCTCTGCCAAGAGGAGGAAAGGGCTGTCCAGGTCTGGTGAGCACTCCTTTGAAGGACAGTGCTCCCTGGGGGGGAGGTGCTGGTCAGTCAAGGGCAAGGTGTGTGTGTGTGTGTGTGTATGGGGTGGCTCATGATGGCCAAGGCAAGAAAGGCACATGATGAAGGCATGGAATGTGAGACAGGTCTCCTTTATCTCTCTCTGCAGCTTGAGGTCAATGTTAGTTATTAAGGGGGAGGGGTGGTGAGAGCCGAGACCATTAGATTGGGGAGGGACCCCCGGAGTCTCTGCCATTATTCTCAATCCACTCAGAACCCTTCTTCACAAGATCCTTGGCAGGGACCATCCAGCCTCTCTCTGAACAGTGATGGACAGCTCACCACCCCACGAGCTAACCATCTCAAGTGCAGCTCAGATTGTTAGAAAATTATGCTTTTACCCCAATGTTGAGCATATAGTTAAAATCAGGTAAAGTCAGACGGGACACCTGATTTTTGACCTCTCTGATTGTGGCAAGTCTGAGGATGGCGTCCAGCCGGGCAGCAGTCGGCGGGAGCTAGGTGGGACCTGCCCTCACCCTCACCCCTTCCTGGCTCTCAGTGTGAACACAGGCATGCTCAGTAGGCTTCTCACTTGGGCCCCACCAGGCATTGGCTCTGCGACCCCCAGGTTTGAATTTTGGGGGGTGGATTCTGTGCCACACTTGGAAGCAGATAGTCTCCAGAATCTAATTTACCTTATTTTTAAAGAGATCAGATAATCTCTTATTACTTCTGACCCCGACTGGCATTTGCATTCCAGCTCATTTTGTGCTTTTCCATTTTTATCCCATTGCTCATTTGATTTCTTCTGTCCTCAGACTCTTTCTATGGAAATCCTCTCTCTTTGCCACCCAGCTGAGGTGACACTTCTAGCAAACCTTCTCCAGCGACCTCAACCCTCTTCTGACTCTCCGATAGCATTTTTGTTTCCATCCCCACTGCGCGCGGCACTTTTCAGATACCAGTTTTGCTGTGTCTTCATTTGCATGCGTGGCTTACAGAGACCATTTGTAATGCTTCTTTGTCTCTCCTACAACTGCAATTTGGTGCTTTCAGAATACTGGCTGTTCAGCAGATACTTGATTATTGATTGGAAGTGAGAGGGGAAAAGAGAAGCTTGGGACCAGCTGCAGTGGGGAGGATGGTAGGAAGTTGAAGGCTGGAGAAAGAATTGCCAGGACATGTCTGGCGCTCGTTGTTGAGCTTACGGGACTCAGATCTCTCTGGGTGTGTTATCTTGTCCAGGAGCCACCTACAGACCAGGAGGAGGCACAGAGCAATAGTGTGTGGAGGGATGGAGTCAGGGGAAAAAAATGCATTTTTTATGGATGCCCTTTTGGGGCCCAGAGCTGTGAGCAACGCAATACCCAGGTGATTTTATTTAAACCTCAGAACCATAAGCAATATTCTCTCCTGTTTGAAAGTCACTGAAACCTCAATTTGAAGAGGTTAAAAACGTTCCTGAGGCTGAACAGCTAAAATGTGCTGGAACTGGGCATTGACCCCAGTGCTCTGTGACTCTGAAACCCCTAATCCTGCTTTTGCAGGAGAATGGGGACAATTTAGTGTCTACATCGGTGAGGCTGGCTTTGTAGAGGGTTGGGTGGCCGTGAGTCTAACCTACCGGCGGAGAGGGAGCATTGAAGGTACTGATGAAGTGTCCTCTGTGGGGAGGGAATCAGTGGGGATAACATGAGCCACAAGGATGAAGCCTAAAGGTAAAAGGACCTGGTAACCCCCAATTGAACATTCTACCCACTACAGAAATCTTGGCTTCACCTTGTTTAACAGGTGGTCCCCCTGCCCTCTGCTCTGGACAATTCTGTGAACCGGAAACCTGCTATTTTACAAGACAATATACTCTATTTTGGGGCAATTTTAAAATTAGGGGAAACTTCTTTTTTTAAAAAAATTTTAAATATTTATTTATTTATTTGGAGGGGGCATGAGCAAGTGGGAGGAGCAGAGGAGAGGGTAGGGGGGACCCTCGAGCAGACTTCCCGCTGAGCGCAGACTAGGGTCTGGATTACAGATGGTGACCAGAGCTGAGGCCAAAAGTAGGTTGCTTAACCGACCGAGCCCACCCAGGTGCCCCTAAAATGAAAGTAGTCTTCTAGTTTCTCTCAAGATGAGACCAAAGAGTGGGACAAAGAAGAAGGTGAGGAATGGATTCTAGAAAACTCTGACTTCAGGGCATGGATTTTTCTTATAAGGCAAGCCACATGAACACTCTGCAACTTTTCCTAGGTGCCACGCTTGCAGTGAGAGAGCTCTCTAGATCAGCTGAACGTCTGGATTCCCAAACAGGGATGCAGTCTTGAGTTTTATTACTGTTGAATAATCCCAGTCTTGGTGGTGGAGGAGTGCTTGGAGGTCAAAGGAAATCTGCTGTTGGTGGAAAGAATTTCTTTTCCTTTTCAATTCATGTGGGATCTTCTCTAAATGAAACACAATCAGGGGAGCACCCCCAGAGACCTCCCAGCATCCTGTTTCTGTCCATGCTGCTGGCTTTACACCCTGTGGCTAAAGGTGGGACTCCATGTACTTATTGGGAAATAGGTGTTTGTAAGGACTTTGTCTCTTCAATTTGTTTCCCAAACCCCAGAGGTTCTCCTGACTTCAGCAGTAACTTTTTTTTTTTTTTTAAACCACAGGCTTTCTGAGTCCCTTGAGGGACAGAAGGCCTTTTGCCAACCAGGAGACATAATTTAGGATGTGTGCATTGGACACCATCAACAGCTTTTAGCAGACTGCAAAACATTTGCAGAGAAAAAAAAAAAAAAAAAAACCCAGAATGGAAAAGCATCTCAAATGCCGACCAGACTAAAGCCTTCTTGAGCTGGAGTGAATGTGCTTGCTGCCAATAAATCAGCCATTCAATATGATTTTCTTTGACTCATCCTGGGCTTGAGTATCGAGGGGGCAGTGGCACAGCTACTCTGGTTTTGTTGTATTTTGTTTTGTTTTAATTCTTGGGTTCTTTTGGCAAGGACTCACCAGTTTGCAGCCGGAAAGGAAAGTAAACCAAAAAAGGGGTTGTCTGATGCCCAACGTAGGCGGAACAGTGTTCATTTAGTGATGGTTTATGTAGTGATGGCGGGCTCCTGCAGGGATGGGTCTCATCATCTCAGGAGGACACTCCAGAAGCCTGTATCTGGAACATTTTTGTACCTGTGCATCAAGAAGAGAGACCTATGCTTTATACCTGGATTGACCTGGAAATAAGCTCATTGAAAACTCTTTTGGGATGGCTGTTGTGGAGATTGCTAGGGATTCCTGGGGCAGACACTCCTTGGAGGGCTCCTGGCAAAATTGGTGGTCATCTCTTCTTCTGACACAGTGGTGGCCTCTCCCACCATTGCCTGTTACTTCAGAGTTAATATTGGAGCCATAGTCATGGTACTCACAGCATCTTTTGTGCCAGGAGGTGGTGTGGGAGCTAGTTATAAGACTAGAGGTCTGGAGTCAGATCACTGGCTTTTATTTCTCTGCTCCTCTAAGATTTGCCCAGGCTCCAGCCCTCCGAGTCTTAGTTTCCTCACTGGAAGAATGAGGACAGAAGTACAACTTGCCCCACAGGATTGTTCGAGAGGACTGAATGAAATGATCTGCTTAAAGAATATTCTCAGTGCCTGAGGTTCAGTTAGTTTTAGCTGTTGTTATCTCAGTGAGACTCTTCTAGCAAAAGCGACTGGCTTCTGATGTAAACAGAGCTCTGTGACCTGAGGTTTCAGATTGGAGGGGGACCCCGTTGCCAGCACCTGACAAAATCCAACCCTTTCTCCGACTTTCACTTTTGTTTCATATCACTTTCCCTTTAACGTAAAATTGGACCCAAATGCCTGGTTCTTTTATGCTGAGATAGACATTTGAAAAGACTTTAACTATTAAGGGAGGACAACAAGGAAATAAAAACCTAACGACAATGAGCTTGCAAAGTGAGACCGAGTCCCTGCAGCCACTCTGGAAAACAGTATGGAGGTTCCTCAACAAGTTAAAAATAGAGCTACCCTACGATCCAGCAATTGCACTATTAGGTATTTACCTAAAGGATATAAAAATACAGGTTCAGAGGAGCACACGCACCGTGATGTTTATAGCAGCAGTATCTATAATAGCCAAATTATGGAAAGAGCCCAAGTGTCCATCGACTGATGAATGGATAAGGAAGATGTGGTGTATCTATACAATGGAATATTACTCAGCCATCAAAAAGAATGAAATCTTGCTACTTACAGTGGTGTGGATGGAGCTAGCATGTCTTATGCTAAGCAAAATAAGTCAGAGAAAGACAAATACCATATGATTTCACTCCATATGTAGAATTTAAGAAATAAGACAGATGTGGGGTGCCTGGGTACTGCAGTCGGTTCAGCGTCTGACTCTTGCTTTTGGCATAGGTCATGACATCAGGGTTGTGAGATCCGTCCCACGTCGGGCTCCACCCTCTGCAGGGAGTCCATGTGAGACTCTCTCTCCCTGTGGCCCCTACCCCCTGCGCACTCTCTCTCTCTAAAAATAAGTAAATAAATCTTTTAAAAAAATATGAAGTTTAAAAAAAAAAAAGAAAAGAAACAAAGCAGATGAACATAGAGGAAAAAAGAAGAGAGAGAGCAGCAAACCAAGAAACAGACTTAATGATAGAGAACTAGCTGCTGGTTGCCAGAGGGGAGGTGGGTGGGATGATGGGGGAAATAGGTGAGGGGGATGAAGGAGGCCACTTGCTGTAATGAGCACTGGGGGATGTATGAAGTGCTGAACCACTATATTGTACACCTGAAACTAATGTTACACTGTATGTTAACTAACTGGAATTTAAATAAAAACTAAAAAAAAAAAAAATGAGGTCCAGTCACAGGACCCTGGGATCTCGCTCTTGCCCATGACCCGTGCGGTGTCTATCGTCCAACCCCAGAGCAGCAGCACAGCCTCACAGGCATCTTGCTTTTATTCTTTCCTCCCCCATTTCAGCTCCTCTCTTTGTGGGGGTCAATCAAAGTAAAGGATCCCAGAGGGTGAGGAACCCCCAGGGCACTTTCTCTGCTTGAAGATTCTCCTTCAGGCGCCAGGCCTCAGAAAGTCTGGACTTTGATGATAGAACATGAACCTTCCCTTACGCCTTTGTATTTCTTCCTCCTTAACCATCAGAAGACACTGGTGACCCTACAGTAGGAAGCTTTGATCAAACTGGCATATTTACATTTCTTCCTGATTTTTCTAGGTCCCCTGATTTGTTGATTTGTCTGCTCAAGGGCACAGCACCTGTTCCCTCCCAGGACACGGCCTGGTGTTTGCCCTTGTGCAGTGTTCTGGCTGGGAGTCCAGTTAGGTGACAGCAGGACAGAGAAGGGGCTTCAGTTTCTAAAGAGTCTTCTGGCCCTGCATCTACTTAGGGCCGGGAATATTTTGACAAGTGGATTGTTCCATCCCTCGGTTATCTTTGGACACAGGGAAGGCAGTTGAGTTGAATAAATATTGTTATTAGGGGTGTCCTCTGGCTCTCCCAGCAATCCTGGGGGTGTGTTTTGCTGTTTACTCACTTATGTTGCCTGGTGGGTTCTTCTGGTCAGCTCCGTAGGTGTTGGCTTGTGTTGCAATGACTTGAGCATTTCCCTTGGGTGAACCTCATTGCTGGGACCACTGTGCTGAGAGCCTGGGGCCTCCTTCCAAGATCCAGGTGCTGGGGGAGCAGGTCACTGAAAGTGGGCATGCAACTCTGGTTTGGGAATCTGCCAGCTGGTTGGTCTGAGTTCTTAATTTCCTGGCATATCACCTGTTTAAAATGTGGATTAGGGGACAGCTGGGTGGCTCAGTGGTTGAGCATCTGCTTTCGGCTCAGGGCATGATCCCGGGGTCCTGGGATTGAGTCTTGCACTGGGCTCCCCGCAGGGAGCCTGCATCTCCCTCTGCCCGTGTCTCTGCCTCTCTCTGCATCTCATGAATAAATAAATAAAATCTTAAAAAAAAAAAAAAAAGCGTAGGTTAGGTCCAATGTCAGAGGTGGGGATAGACAGTGAGCCCTGTCCAAGGGCCTCTCTGCAGTCAACTGAGTAGGGAAAAGGCAGATCATTCTAGAACAATGCATGGCATTGGTTGTGTCCATTGTTTCCCAATTCCCTTGCTTGGAATATTGTCCAGTCTCTTCTCTGCTTCTCAAGAGTCAGGTGAGGACGGATGAAGCTTCCGCATCTGACACACTCTCAGAGCTCACACCCCTCTCAGCACTGCCCCAGGATGAGTTCTCAGCGTCACCTATTTGGTCCCGAGCGAGTGCCTCTGTATTTTGCCTTTGTTGGTCATGTGTCTGGTGTGATGGCCCCCGTTTGAGGGCAAGAAGCAGGCCCAACACCCCCGGGTGACACCTCCTTGTCCAGCATCGGCACACAATGAGCGTGGATGAGAATAAAGATGAACCATCGTTTCGTCTCACCCTCACACGCAGGTGCTGCTGGTCCATTCCCACAAGGGCTCCTTTCCCCCTCCCCTGCCGATGTCCTAACCGTCATCAGCTCTTCCCTGGAAGTCCCTCCGTTAGCATCTCCCTACAGGTCTCCCTGCTTCCGTGGCCCACAGCCGTGTCCAGGCTGTTCCCTGCAGAGCAACCAGAAGGCTCTTCAACACAGGTAGCCTGGAGTGCCACCCCCTGCCTAGAACGTTCTGACGACCTCCCTTTGCACTTAAAACCAAGGATAGGTGTCACTCCACAGCCTCGGCTGCTGCATGGTCCCCTGCACCATCTCACGCATTGCCCCCCTCTCTCCTAACCCTCCTCTGGCTCACCCGGCACCCCTGTGCTCCTTGAGCTCACCAAGCCCCATCCCACCTCCAGACCTTTGTGCCTGCTGCTCCCTCCCTCTGGTTTAGGCCCCTGGTGGCTCTGCTCATGCCTCCGTGTCAGTGTCATCCCCTCCCTGCCCCACTGTGGCATGTCCGGCTCTTCTGGTTCCTTCCTTTCTGGAACCTACCATCATCTTTCATTATCCAGTCTTTTCCTTGTGTGTTTGCTTTTCTCCCTCTTTACTGCCTGCCCTCCCCAACAGAATGTAGGCTCCCTGAGGCCAGGCACCTGTCAGGATGGCTCTCGGCCAGACCGTCAGCACCCCTGCAGAGGGACTGACGTTGGTAAATGCTCAGTGAGTCCCGGATGATGGAAGGAAAGAAGGAAACCCTCGGAGGCCAGTGAGATGAGTGCTATTCCTTGGGTTTACAGCTGGGGGCCCAGGCCCCTGGAAGTGAGGGGCTACCGGGGTCTCTCTGTGGCTTCATCTGCACAGCGGGCTGGAGGAGGGCCTGAAGCCTCCCAGGAAGGGAGTCCAGCCAGGAAGCCAGTGATGACGGAGAACGCTTGAGGACCGACCCTCTGTTGACTTTCCTCTGGTGGCCCCATGACTCACTGCTGGTTTTCGTTCCCACAGTTTTGCGGGTGAGAGAGGCTCCTGGGAGCAAATGCTGATGGAGCCTAATTCCTGGGCACCTCCGCTCTCCGAGGCAGCTGGCTGGCTGATGGAGATTTCCAGGGCGTCTCAGTTTATTGCTTTATTGAATGAAGGCATTCATTCACTTGGGGAGCTGTTGCCCTTTGGATATTACCACTAATGTGACTCTCATTTTTCCAAACTCACTGTGACTATGCAGGCTTCTATGATGGCTGTTTATTTTGTGTATATTATATAAGGGGCCAGCACCCTGTGGTTATTCGCCACACATCTTCCTGGGTCCCTTTCTCTGGGCACTGTGGAGAGCTGCTCCTTGCCTCTTCCCGTTCCCTGAGGTTTTTGCTGGTGATGAATCTAAACCCCATTACTGGTTTATCTCACCAGGGCAAGGGGGAGCTCTCCTACTATCTCAGTGATGTGCAAGGCGGGTCTTTCCTGTGCGGATTGGGCCCCAGGGCCACCCCTTTTCCCCTGCCCTGGTCTGTTCATTTTCTCTTGCTGCATAACAAATGACCACAAACTTGGTGGCTTTAAACAGCACCCATTTGTTAGCTCAGAGTTCTGTAGGTCTGAAGTCCAGGCCAGCACGGCTGGGTTCTCCACTTTGGTCTCATGAGCTAACTTCAAGATGGTAGCCGGCAGTGTTCCCATCTGGAGGCTGGAATGCTCTTCCGAACTCATCCCTGCAGGCAGAAGAGTCAGGTCTCCATTCTCTCACTGGCTGTTGGCCAAGGGCTACTCTCAATTCCCTATGGTCACTCAAGTTCCTCCTCCTATGGCCTCCCATCTTCACACCAGCAGTGGCCCACCAGCTCCTTCTCACCTTTGAATCTCTCTGATGTCACCCTAGGAAGCTCTCTGCTTCCAAGGGCTCATGGACCAGAGGACGTCCTTCAGGTCATCTCCCTTCCTAAAGATAATGAGCCAGCCACAGTCATGGGACTGAGAGCTTATCTTAGTGCCAAGTTCTGGTGATTAGGGCAGGACATCTTTGGGGGCCATTGTGTAAATTCTTACACCACCTGGCCCAGGAGTCAAAACCTTTTATCCAGGGACCTAACGGAAAAATTTGCTTGCCTTCCTACAAATTAAGACCTTCTCTCGCCGTGTACTTGTCTGAACAGTGGTTGCCAGTGGGTGACCCTGACTTCCTCTACCAAGTCAGTTACTTTTCTATAAAAATTCTTTAAGTGGAGAATGGGGATGGGATGTGAATGCTAGACCTGAGGCCAAGTCAGGTTACCATCTGTGATGTCCAGACTCCTCTGTTCATTTATTAGGGAGCTGTGACCCTAATGTGATGGTTCTCAAAGTATGGGCTCTGCAGATCCTTTTAGGGGAAATGAGCAGTTAAAACAATAATAAATCAACTCATGAAAAAGCGAGTTAACTTTTCTAACCATACAAAGACTTTGCTAATTTTCACTCTCATCCCCTCAAAGCTCGAGTCTTTGCTAATAATACCTGCCCTCTTCTCCATACCTGCCCTAGATCGACTGCCAGGAGCTTTTCCTAAGGAATAGTCTACTGTCCTTCAACCATTGCTAGCTCTATTTTTGTTACAGCAACTGAATGGATTCCCTGCCAGACATCCACTTACCCCATCGTCCTTTCTAACACAACTCCCAATTTTGTTTGACCCCGTGATGTGCCCAGCTATAAAGCCTCAATCTGGCAGCCTCCCTTGTGGCTAGACCCAGGTGATGGGGTTGGCGGATGTCTTTAGCGGGGGGCTTTCCTTCTCATCTCCTCCTCACCTCAGCACACATGGTTACGGCAACAGGGCAGGAAGCCAGAAGAAGCCTGGTTCCTCCTGGCAGCATTGGGGCCATGGATCTGGATTGTGTTGACCCCAGGCCTCCTTGCTCCTTGAGACAAATAAGCCCTTTATGTGTTCAAGTCGCTGTGGTAGGATCTTCTGTTTCTTCTTCTTCTTTTTTTATTTGAGAGAGAAAGCAGGAGCTCAAGCTGGGGGAGGGGCAGAAGGAGAGAGAGAATCTCAAGCAGACTCCGCACTGACCCTGGAGCCTGACGTGGGAGCTCAATCCCACAACCCTGAGATCATGACCTGAGCCAAAATCACAAATGGGGCACTTAAGTCACTGAGCCATCCAGGTGCCCCAGATTTTCTGTTTCTTCTAATCAAACCTCATCTTAACTAGTTATTTGAAATGATTTTCATGCAAGGAAAAGAGGACTTCCATAATTTTTCTGTTTTACTGTTAGTTCACATTTCCTTAAAAAAGGACAAGCAGAACCAGGCTTATGGGTATCCATGGCGGGCACAGGGCTTAGCTGGAAGCCTGTGTGGTCGCTCTAGAGGAAGGAGCTAGGTTGAAGGAGCTGGTCGTGGTTTCTAGCAACCCACAGCATCCTCCTCCTTCCTGCCCAACCTCCCACAGAGTCTGCTATTTATTTTTTGAGTTCTGGACAGAGAAAAAGAATGTCCAACAGGAGGTCTGTCCAAAACCTGACCCTGGCAGAGGTGGTTCGGGTGGAGGTTCGGGGAGGCAGGAGGCCAGGCAACCGATGACTGGAGCTTTTTCCTTGGTAGAACAACATCCTGCTTCTGAAGTCAGCTCCATGAGGCCCTGTGCGGACTGACTTTGGCTGATGTGGTCTGCAAAGGGAGCCTCACAGGCCCCAGGAAATAATCCGTTGCTGGCAAATAGAGGACAACAAAACTTAGAAACAGCGACCTTTTCTTTTTAAGCTTCTCCGAGGGAGGTAACAATGGAAAATAATTATGAAGTCTCCTTTGGTCCAGGGCCCCTGAATGGAAGCAGGCGAGGGGTATTGATTAGCTCAATGGCTCTTTAAAGAGCTGGCTGTATTTGCCCTCATGCCTCATAAGCAGGCAGCCTCTTTTCTGTCTCCGTACTTATTGGATTTTAGATGGCAATGCACACAAACCCTGCTTTCACTGGGTAAATATTAGGCTTCTGGTTGGATGGGGAGGCCGCAGAGGGAATCTATCAAATGGAAGGGTTGGGGGGAGCTATCTATTTCGTAATGCCCAAACCAGGCCAGGCAGTACACCCTCCCTTGCCTCCTTCTGTCCACCTGTCCTCGCCCTCCCTATCCTAAAGGGATAGGCCACGCTGGCTGTCACCTGCCACATAGGGAGAGAGAGTGGCGCTCATCACCGGGAAATGTCTTTTTCTCTTCTACGGTGGGATACGCTCTTACACGCTCACTTAGATCCGAGTGGCTGAGATTTTGTTGCAGCCATAACGAGGGCATTTTTTCTTTCTCCTTCCCTGTGGTTTCCACTGCTAAGTCAGCCCCAGTCATGGTGCTCCATGTAGTGATGAGCATGATAATCATCACAGCTAATATTAATTGAGGGCTTATTACTTGCCAGGTGTCCTGCTAAACTCGTTACATAAATGTCTTCATTTTCATTCTAGAGAGGAGCTCAAGTCCCAGCAGGTTGGAAAGCTGGACTTGGATCTGCATACTTTGCCTGAAGTGCGGATTTCAGCCCCTTTTTTGCAAACCATAGGTGCTTTGTAGATAAAATCTTGACTCCCCGAAAGGGCTGCCTTGGAGGTCTACAGCTCCTCCACCACCTACAGCTTCTCATCTTTAATTAAACCACAAACCAGTTTCGGTCTTATGTGCCCAGTTACACTGGGTTGGAGCCATGGGCTCCTGACAGCAACCCTCCTGGAAGGGTCACCCTTCTGGGGAAGGAAGATTTTGGCCCCCAGGTGTGCTCCTCATGCTCTGCCCCAGCCCGGGCTGAGCAGGGGCTGCCCCGAACCACCTGTTCACATTTGTTCATGTCACTCTGCTCGAATGGGAGCCAAAGTACCTTCAAGAGCTACTGATCACAAGGGTGATGGTGGTCTCACTTGTGTGATTTTAATGCCCGTGCTCCACTTGGGTGGAAAATAGGAGAAAACATATTCTCCGTCGGGAGGGGTTTGGGAATAAGGGGTGAGGTTTTCATTAAAATCGGGGATGTCATGCCATCTTCTGTGGGAGATAGAGTTGAACCATCAACCCAGAGCTTATTTCCAGCCACCTGATAAATAAACGGATTTTCAGAGAGAGGGAGAAGAAGTGAGTGTGTGTGCATGCACCTGTTGGGTGAGGGATGGTGAATACAAATCTTGATTGTTCCTATAAGCAGATTCTAGAGGTGACTGGGAGCTGAAAGTCATTTTAACTCAGGTTCTCAACATTGCTCAAACCTGTCCTAAGAGACAGCCAGGGTGAGCGAGCGCTCATGATCACTGTGTCTTGCCTTCTCTCGCCTTGTGCTTTGGGAAGCAGGGATTGACAGAGAAGCATAGAATTCGAGAAATGAGAGGTCTGGCTGATTCAGAGGCAGGTGATCCTGTCCGGCAGCCCAGGGGAGGCTCTGCTGACCATCAGCCTGTGCCCTGACCCTTGGAGAGGCAGGCAGGGACACTGAGCCCCACAGAGGTGGCGTGGACAAGGGAACACAAGGGAGAGCTTGCTGGGCCCCGTGATGTGAGCTTGCAGGCGTCCTTTCAGGAGAAATGACTTTCCATTGGTTCTGGGCTTTGCTTTTGATGGGGAGCCTTCCTCTTACCCCCTGGAGAGGTTAGAAGCCCAACATGACCCCAGGACTCACAGTCCTTTGACTCAGGCTCCCCTGGGTTGCTGTTCTCTTAGCTAATCCTCCAATCGCCTTTTCAATAGGCATAAAATGAGAGTCTTCTGGGGCAAATCCTGGTGTGTTACAGTGGACTTAATTCTCTTCGATGAGTTTTGCCCTCAGCAAGATGTCAAAGCTTGATTTTTCATGTAGATATTAAGTTGATAGGACTGCTATATATTTTCAGTTATTAGCGGCCTCTCTTCCCTGCCTCTCTGGCAATCCCACACACATACTCAGGATGCTATTTGTTTCAGGCATAAAAGGGAAATCCTGTATTAGTGCGGTGGGCCTGGTTCCTGAAGCCCAGCTTCTGATGAAGGGCCTGTCACCTGTAATTAGCTCATGTTTCCCAGCCCAAATAAACAGTATTGCTAATGTAAAGGTGAGAACCTGCAGCCACGAGAAGTTGCAAGCTCAGGCAGCAGGTTCTTGCTTAAGAGGAAAAAATTTATTTATTTTTTTTCTGGGGAGGGGTTTGGGTGTGGTGAGGAAGAGAGAGTATAGTCTGTTGGTATCTTCTCTCTATCAAAGGACCCTGATTTATGTAGTGATTATTTTTCTTATTTTTAAAAAGCTGGTTTTTTAACTGTTGAAAGCATAAAGGTCAAATGGTCTAGGGCTTTTTAAAATTAGTTGAGCAAAAAGTAAGTGCTCTGTGGGTATTGGGAAGCCCTGGATTAAGTGTAGTAAGCTGGTGGTGCCGGGTACCCCTGGGGACCAACCCCCAGGCTCTGGCAGGATGAGTCCATTTGAGGAGGAGGGGGAGGAGGAGCCCCAGCAGCTGGAATGCCCAGCTTGGGGAAAATACGCTAGAGGCCGGGATATTCTGGGATGAACTGTATGTGTCACATATGCCTTCTGAGCTTCATGATCTCTACAACATATTAAAGACAAGACTGATGTCTGTTGTCCTTGACCACCATGGTCTTATGGTCTGCATTTCCCCAGAAACCCAGGAGATGAGTTTGGCGTGTCTCCTTCTGGACAGTTTCTTCTGTGTATTTACATGAGTCTTGAAAATACCCATAGAAAATATAGTGTGTGTGTGAGAGAGAGAGAGGAAGAGGAGAGAGAGGGACACACACTCCCAGGGAGGGGAGGAGAGGAGGAGGAGGGAGAGGAAAAGAGGGAGAGAGCCAGTGAGAACACAAATGGCATATTGTTCAGGCTCCTGGTTCCCTGGCTGGTGCTCTGCAGCTCTGGAGCTGGCCTGTTTTTGTCCCAGGGAATTGTTTTAGTGGACAGTTGCCATGGCTATAGCTTCTGTTCACTCCACCCGCTGTCTCCTTCTCCCACATGGGACCTTCTAGGAAAGTAGAGCCCTCCCTGGGTGGCTGGATCCTGGTGGCCACAACTGAAACCACGTTAGTTGTGTCCCAGGAACTGGACAGTTTGCCCATCCTTCCCTTAGGCCAGGGCTCCGTTAACACATCTAACCGTGAAACTTTCCTGTGGTCCTGCTTCCTGCCGACAGCGTGGCTCCCTAGCTGGGGGATTGTGTCCCAGGCCTGGGAAGAGCCACCAGGACTGTGGCCTCCTCTTCTGTGGCACTAGCTTCCCATACTGACCCATGAGCTGTGCATTTCAGGTAGGGGAGTCCAGGTCTCTGGATTTGATCCCCTGCTCCTGCAGGGGGCTGCCAGGGGCCAGAACAACCAAGGCTTGGGAAGTCAGCACATGGCCCCTTCCGCCTCCAAATCATAAATAGTACTTTTTTTCCCTTTTAGTTAACTCTTCGGGAGGCTGAGAGTAGAATAATCTGGGGCTGAGACTGGTTATATCTTGATTGAAAGTGAAGCTCTTGCGTTTTCCCACATAGCCTTGCCAACCCTGTGAGGAGGGCTCAGGCATCAGTGGGGCAGGTGTACGTGGCAGGTGGGGCCACTGTAGACATGACATGCCCCACCCACCTGGTCCATACACAGGTGGGCAGCAGTCAGGTGGCTGGGAGGGTCTGACTGCCCATTAGTCCTTTCTGTGTGACCTTAAGCATTGCCAGGAGCCCTCAGACCCTCACCTAGTCTCTCCACAAACTGTCCTAGTCTTAGAAATGGTCTGTGTGGGGGGGAGGAGACCATGTCAAGCAAGCAGTTTGCAGTGAATCCGTCCAACTGTTTCCTGCACTGAGCTTTGTCCATATTTACCTTCATGGGAAAGCCCCTCCTAATTCAATAATGGACACTGTCCTTTCCCGCTTGCCCCCTTAGCTCATGGGGTTTTGGAGGCAACAGCTAATTTTCCAGATTTGCTCCTACTACCAAATGCTAACTTTGCTTTCCAGGTCCCCAGAGGGAACACATTAATCTTGTCTCCTTGTGCCCACGCAGGCGTGCAGGGTGCTGTTTCAGGTCAGATGGGGCATGATGCTGGGTGGGGAGAAGGGTCTGGATGACGTTAGTTTGCTCCCATGGAGAAACAGCATCAACGGAGGGCAGAAGCGAACAAAGGCGGAGGAACCCCACATACTAACCCCCCTCCTTGATCCCACACATCCTGACAATGACGGTGTCTCCAGCCAGCGCTCTGGTCCATCCGGGGCCGATTTGCTGGCCTCCTCCATCTGCTCCGAAGGTGCGCAGTGGGGATGCTGCACGTAGCATTTTACCTGCGGATACGTGCTGGAGAAAAGCCATCAGCTATTTTTTGCCGCTGATGTGTTTGTGTTTTTTTGGCAAAAGGCTCTTTCCCCTGACCCTCGGAGCTTTTCCATGATGGATTGTTTTTCTGGTTTGGGAGGAGACGCTTGTGCTTTTTCTCCTCCCAGGATCTGCGGACACGTCAGCCCTTTGGTCTCCTTCCCGGGAGGGTGCTATGCTGTGGAGGCCAATTTCAGACTTCCACCGGGATAGATTTGTTGTCTGGGTCTTCCAAATAATGGGGACACACACACACAACACACGCTCCTGGATGCATATCCATCTCAGCGGGGTGCTGTGTCTATCAAGAAAAGGTACCGTTTCTCACGGTTGCGGGTCCGTGAACTTCTGAAAATACCATCATCTTCAAAATGCGCATATCTTCCACCTGTGGGTGTTTGCTCAGCTCCCCTGTGTGGTGGGGAGGGAGTTGTCTACAGGCAATCCTCGTGGGAGAAATGCCCATGCTGGGAAGCTAGTTGGGCTGGCTTGTGTGGGCATCACATGTTTCTCAGCCTTGAAACCCAGAGTCCATCCTCAGAAGAGCTGGGCATTCTCCTTCTCGTGAGCCCTCTGGGTGCAACGTTCCCATGAGGAGCCTCTGCCTGAGAAAACACAGCCCTGGGACTCTATGCTACTACAGATGGCAGCTCCTTGTCCTCCACCAACCCCCCCTCCCCCACCATTGTCCTTTTGGGTCTAGACTCCACTGTTGCTCTCTGCTGGTCTTGTCACCTGGCAGGCTTGTCACCCTGATCCAACGGTGATGAATTCCCACCTTGCAGCAGAGGGCTTTTTGCTCAAGATGCACCATCGAAGTGGCTTGGAAGGTTAGGGGAGGTGTGGCTGGTGGGATTCCCCCGTGGAGCGAGAGCAGATGCCTTTGTCCGGAATTATCGATTTGTCGATTTATCCAAGGTTGGGTGCAGAACAGGCCTTCCGCGTTATCCACATCGAAGCCCCTTGTTTTACAAGCAAGAGGTGGAAGTGTGGTGTCAGCAGAGCTTTCTTCCTATTCAGGCTTCACAGTGCTGGGGGTGGTGTCCGCCCTGCCTGTCCCTGCAGCCTTCCGAGGCCGTCCATCCTGGCTTCCTCCCCACCCAGTAGTCCTCTCCCTTATATTTTTATCCTAATTTGAACTTTCCCCTCTTGCTGGCATCCCCTTCATCCCGATGCCTAAGCATCTTGCGCTAAGACTTGACTCTGAACGTGGAGTGACACACAATTTCTTCTTCCTCTTTTTCTTTTTCATAGGATAATGGTCTTACTGACATTGTTAATAATGAATAGTTTTATGCCCAGTTTTTAGTGTTTGAGAAGGATTTTAATCGCTTTGATTATATCCTTACCTTCCCCGGGAGGCCCTCGGCTCCCAGCTGTGAGGTAGTTGATGGGAGAACTAGGAGTCTAGCATAACCATGGACTCTGACAAAGCCAAGTGGCTCATCCTGGCACCAAACAAGGCCTTATTATTATTAGCCCTTTGTTTATAACTCGAGGCTAATCTGTTCCCTTCAAACTCATTAGCACGCCAACACTGTCCTGCAGTGGCCTGGGGACTATCCTGGTCTGTCTCTTAGTCCAAAGGTCAAACTGTAGGACCACAGGCTTGATTGGCTACTCTTGCCCTGACAAGCTCTTTTGTCCTTTCTTTTTTTTATTTTATTTTTTTTATTATTATTTATTTATGATAGTCATACAGAGAGAGAGAGAGAGAGGCAGAGACACAGGCAGAGGGAGAAGCAGGCTCCATGCACCGGGAGCCCGACGTGGGATTCGATCCCGGGTCTCCAGGATCGCGCCCTGGGCCAAAGGCAGGCGCCAAACCGCTGCGCCACCCAGGGATCCCTGTCCTTTCTTTTTTAAGATTTTATTTATTTATTTGAGAGAGAGAGGCAGAGGGAGAAGCAGACTCCCCACTGAACAGGGAGCCTGATGTGGGGCTCGATTCCAGGAGATCATGACCTGAGCTGAAGGCAGATACTTAACCAGCGGAGCCACCTGGACACCCGTCTTTGCCCTTTTTAAATCGCCGCAGAGCTGTGCAAGCTACTCTTCTCCTCAGAGGGGCACCACTACCAGGCTTACCTTTGGACTTTCATGGGCCACTTCTTCCACTTGCCATGGTTTACTGAGTTAGAAGACTCTATATGCGGTGAGGTTAGGACTTTGATGGAAAGTTTGTGTTACAAAGAATTGGTGGAATGCTAGATCTTGTCCGTAGCATATGGCTCCCAGTTTAGGCATCAAAGGGGAAATTTGGACTAGAAATCTCAGGATGAAAGACATGTCTGAGCAAAGAGTTTTGTACTTTGAGCATGTGGTGGGTAGAAGACAATCCCTGAGAGTTGCAGGCCCTGGTGTGCACTCTGGAGAATCCCCTGTCCTCCTTGGGGTTTCATCCCAGTTGGGTTACTGCTCTGGGTATCCATCAGTTGACTTTGAGTTCATCAAAAGGGAGGTTACTCTGAGTGGGCCTGAGCTGATCAGGGGAGCCCTCAAAAGCAGGACTTCCTGAGGCCAGAGAGATTTGAGCTGGCCTTGAAGAAACACAGCCATGCTGTGAATAGCCTACAGTTGGGGGCCGCATGGCAAGGACCTGCCGGTGACGAGTATCCCCGGGAGCAGTCCCTAGACAACAGCCCGTAAGTAAAGGCAGACCTCGGTTCTTCATCAACACAAAACTGAATCCTGCCAATGACCAGTGTCTTTGGAAGACAGTCCCAAGCCTCTGATGAGAGCGTGGCTTTGATTTCAGCCCATGAGACCCTGAGCCAAGGACCCAGTTTTTCTTGACCTCTGGAAACCAAGATAGGAAATGACAGATGCTCACAGCCCCCAAATGGGTGGTGTTTTGCGCAGCAGTGGCAACCTCATACAAGCAGTCTGTGGGTCTCCCCTTGGGTGTTTGCTTTGGAATTTAGGCTTAGCAAAGAAAGAAGGGGGGAAGATGCGGGTCTTCACCTCCCCACAGCAGGAAGCGGAAAATCATTCCTTAGACGGAGGCAGCTTTGGTACATTTTCAGCTGCCAAGTGCTCATCAAGCCCAGATAACGTTGAATAATTAATTCTGCTCCAAACGGAGTGATGCCTGGGATAAAGCCCCATTAAAAAAAAAAAAAAAAATCAAGTCTGTTCTTCAAAGCCAGAGCTTCTCTTTTGAAGTGGTTTGCATACCATTTGCACACTGTTTCCTTAGCATAAAAATGCTCAAAATGGCCACCCTCACCCAAAATACCCCTCCCCTTTCTACCCTCCTTGGGCCGCCTGATTCCACCTTTCCCAACTGGCTTCCTCTGGGCCGTACACCCTGGCCACAGTCCTGTTTAGGAAGCTGTTGTGTCTCAGCCTCGGAGACACAATCACTGAGAGGCACACAGACTATTTTCAGAAATGATTGGAAGCTTCCAGACCTTGGTGGTCAAGATCCCCCCAGGACCTGATGCTGCTGAGTGGGGCTGGATGCCTCCCCACACCCAGGCGCCCCACCACCGCCCATCCCTGCCTCCTCTCTGTCCTTCCCCCACTGGGATGTGGGGGGAGCCCTGGACATGAACAAGAACACAAAAGCTGTGTCAGGGTCTCAACCCCACTCTTCCTCTCCTGGTCTGTCAGAGCTGGTGCCTGCATCTCTGATCCCCTGAATGGGTGTGCGATAGATCAGTACCCCCAGCACGGCGCCGAGGGCACCCCTGCCCCTTCTGATGACCCTCCTCTGTGTCTTACTTTCCATTTTAGGCCATCTTTCCCAGCAATAAGACTTCTAGGTTCTTGTTGCCTGGAGACCCAGTTATTATGAGGTTGGGCTGTCACCTCAGAAGCTCTCACTTTAGTTTCCTTTTCTCTGTACCTGTGACGTGAGGGTTCCCTGGCCGTCCTGTGTGAGCCAACAAGTGGAAGTCTGTGGTTCCGTATCTCTGGGACTGTGGCAGGCCTGGAGAAACCACATGGTCCCGATCACCCCCCTGTGAACACCACGCTCAGACAACTCTCATACGATGTTGTACCTAGCGTGTACACATTCCCACACCCCCACGTGGAGTGAGTGGTGGTGGGGTCGCTTCTGGAAGGGTATGTTGCCTCAGTACGTTGCCTTGACCACAGCCTGGTGGTAGGAGGAGGTAAGACTTGAAGTCAGAAGTCCTGGGTTCAAATCCCTCTTTTGCCTCTGACAAATGGTGCAGTGTTGGGTAAGTCATTAGCTTTTATGACTTGGTTTCCTCAAATGTAAAATGCGGGGACTGGGGAGTTCACTTGGACTCTGCCATAACAAAATAACCACAGAGGGGGCAGCTTAGACAATAGAAGATGAATAGCTTACAGAACTGGCTAGTTCTGGAAGCTGGAAGTTCTGGAAGCTGGAAGTCCCAGACAGTGAAGGTATTGGCAGGGTTGGCTCCTTCTGAGGGCCCCGCGGGAAGGATCCATCCCAGGCTTCTCCCCTCGGCGTGTCGCTCGGCATCTTCCCCATGTGTCTTCACATGGTCTTCTCTGTACATGTGTCTGTGCCCAGATTTCCTTCTCTTATAAGAACACCAGTCAAATTACATTACATCCCAACCCAACATACTTCATTTTCATTTAATTACCTCTTTAAAGATCTTACCTTTGATAGAGTCCCATCCTGGGGGCACTGGAGGGTTAGGACTTTGACATGTGAATTTTAGTGGTGGGGAAGTTTGGCCCATTGCGGGGGCGGGGGGGAGTATTGCTGCCTGTCAGTCTACATCCCAAGAAGATACGGAGGATCGCATATGATATATATATATGATAATATAAGAGGGCAGAAGCGGAGCATGGTACAACGACAAGACGTTTTGTGCAAACAGAGTTGCTTTATCTAACACTGGTTCAGGCACACGTGTCCAGCAAAAGCCACTGGATGGAGTCTGCTCTCCGGCTGCTGTCCTAGAACCACTTGGAAGCCTCTATCATCTGTACAGAATTCCATGAAGTCATTTGACCTAAGCTTGGCTCAAACACATAATTTGTCTATTGAATCTGTGCTCGGCAATTAGCCCTCAATGACAGGAGCGGTACTGCTTGGTACCAACTGGGCCGTAAACATAAATGCAAACAAAGGCACTGAAGTCAGGCAGTAGGATTTGGGTCTAGCGGGGTTGTTACCTTAGTGATTTAGATTGTTGGTATTATTATTTTTTTTGTAGATTATCATTGAAGCGAAAACACAAAATTAAAAATTTTTTATATAAAACTTTAAGACCTCTGAGAATGTGTCCTTGGGTCCCCATCACAGAAGCACTGTTTTCGGCAAATGAGACTGAATTTGTGGGTTTAATCTGGAGCAGTTGTGTATAGGCTAGATCCATGCAGGGCTGCAATGCGGTTTGTGGGCTCCCTGAGGGGTGCAACATTTTACGTGTCTGTGCATGTCCTGTGGTCAATTGCAAAAACAGCCACAGATTCCTCCCAGTTGTCATCCGTACTCTGACAACCTGACACTACATCCTTCCAACAAGAGGTACAGCAGATGTATCCACGCCTTCGGTAGTCACGGACTTACTGAGGCCCATAGGATGGTAGCAAATGTGATCCAGGCAGAGACTTGAACAGCACCTGACTTTGGATGTTGCCTTATCTCGCTGCCCTTGAAACCCCGAATTCACCATATGAATTAAGCCCGGTGTAGCGTGCTAGAGGATGACAAGCCACATGGAGAAGAATCTGTGTTTCCCAGCCAAGAGTCAGACAACTCCTGGCCAGCAGCCTGTGGGCTGCCAGATGCATGTGCCATCCTAGACCATCCAACCCCTGGGCGAGCCATGAGTCCAGGCAACCTTGACTGAGCCTAGACAGCAGAGCAGCAGCAGTGCCCCATTGATTGTAGACTCATGAGCAATGATGATTATTGCTTTAAGCTACTAAGTTCTCGGGTGTTTTGTTACCAAGCAATAAGTATCTGATACACATGCATTTCTCCTCCTCCTCCTCTTCCTCTTCTTCTTGTAAAGAAAAGTCTTATCTTTTAGCAGATTTCTGTAAGATCTGAAACCTTTCAAAAGGAGAACATAGGTAAGAAAGAGTTGCTTGAGAAAGCCCAGCTGGGGGGGTCCTCAGACTGTTGAGAAGCCAGAAAAGGCACAGTATGGATCACCACCATATGGGTAAAATACACCCATATGGGTCTATTTTAATGAATTCTAGGAGTAGGCCGAGAAGTAGGTTAAAAGTGATGGGTAGTCATTGAGGGTTACAAAGAAAATACCTCAGTATGCCTAGGTATCTGCATTTCTTTAGATTTATATTTTTGTTTTAAGGAAAAGTTGTATTGCGAGTTAGAAGAAAACACTTAACGGCTTGGAAAATCTGCCAACCCCCATCGCTTTGTCAGCCATGCTCACAGAAGACGTGGCTCCTGGGAACACAAGCACAGAGCCACTTACCTGGGCCAGCTATTGGAGGGCTGTCTTTGCAGGCTTTCAGAGAGCTGTGTCTTTTTGCAGAGCCTGTGCGGTACGTTAAAATCTGTTTTATATGATTAAATAGGCTTGATTATGGATAGTAATTTGGCATCAGAAATAGGAGAAGGCCTTGTCCCTAAAAAGATAGTCTGAGCAATAGCAGACTTCCATAGCTTAAATATAGCTAGAGGTCCGTAATTAACTTCTGCCATCGTGAAGCTCTGGGCTGAGGTCAGGGAGGACATGGGGAGGAAGGTGGAAGATGTGGCCTTGGAAGGGGTCATGGGCTTCAGAGCGGAGAGGTCTTAACTTCAAGGGGTGCGAGCTGGGCCGTCCTGCTCTGAGCCTTCCTGCCAGGAAGGGGAGTGGACATGGAGCCTTTGGGTGGCAAACCATAGGATTGGGGGCTACCCCCCCTTACGTGGTCTCAGGGCTGATGTTGAGGATCATACATCATCATCAGGAAGGCAGAAGCAGAGGCGGGAAGGTGAGTGGGAAGCCCCACTTCTTGCCATTAGCCAGACTGCCTTGAATATTTCCAGTCTTTTCTTTCTCATTCTACACGAATCCCCCCTTCCATCTCTCTCAAGACCTAAACGTTTTGTGGTCACCTGGGTCTTTGTGTTGTCTGTCACACAACATCCCCCCCGCCCCCTCACTTTGGAGATTTTTGTAGTATTGTTTCATTCTTGGGAGATTCACGGAGTTAGTGAACATTGGCCCTGTACTGAGCCCCGATGGGAGAGCCAGAAGACACGACTCCTGCTTTGAGAATCCCACGATCTTGAGGTCGCCAAGGATGCTCCAAGTTACTGTGCACAGTTTGGTAAATGTTGTGACAGGAGCATGTGTGGGATGTCCAGGGGGCACACAGAGAGGAAGGCTTTTTTTTTTTAAAGATTTTATTTATTTATTCATGAGAGACACACACACAGACATAGGCAGAGGGAGAAGCAGGCTCCTCGGGGGGAGCCCGATGTGGGACTCAATGAGGGACTTGATCTCGGGACTCTAGAACCACAACCTGAGCCAAAGGCACTCAACCATTGAGCTACCCTGGTGTCCTGAGAGGGAGGAATTTTTTTTTTTTTTGTATTGGAGTTCAATTTGCCAACATGTAGCATAACACCCAGTGCTCATCCCATCAAGTGCCCCCCTCAGTGCCCATCACCCAGTCACCCCCACCCCCTGCCTACCTCCCTTTCCACCACCCCTTGTTCATTTCCCAGAGTTAGGAGTCTTCATGTTCTGTCTCCCTCACTGATATTTCCCACTCATTTTCTCTCCTTTCCCCTTTATTCCCGTTCACTATTTTTTATATTCCCCAAATGAATGAGACCCTTTATTTAATGTTTGTCCTTCTCCGATTGACTTATTTCAAGGGAGGCATTTTTAACCCAAACTAGGCTGGGTCTGTTTAGAAAGGCTTCCTGGAGGAGGAAGCTCAGTCTTCTTCAGCCAAGATTTTAAAGGTATCTAGCATCCAGCTTGGAAACCTGCCCTGCTGGCCATCGATGGGATGCTGTGCTGTTGCCAGAGGGAGAGAGGACTGAAGCTGAGTTACCACCCTAGTGTGCTCGGGCAGGGCAAACCAGCAGGAGCCAAGTACTTTGAGCTGTGTCTTCTTGTCTTTAAGGCTCCTGGTTATGACTTATGATCCCTGAACACATAGGTAAACTGAGGTAGGAAAGACAGCAGCATCCTGCCTGAAGGAGCCGGAGGCAGGACTGTACCCTCTGCCTCAGTGTCTCTACCATTCTGTGTCCCTGTTTGCTTTGAGGCCAGCCACTTGTCACCCTAGGCCAGCCAGGTCCTGGGCAGCAGGCCGCTGCTGGGCTCCCTGGGAGAGAAGGTCATCTATTATGTAAGTGTCATCCCTATTCTGGCTGGCGATCAGGGGCGACATTTAATTTTTTTTCCATTGTGTGGAATAATTTAAGATTGTGTTACGAGTGTCATTACGACTGCAATTTCCCGGTAATAAAAACAGCATCAATTATTTAACGTCACCTTGTGTGTCTGGGTTAAGTGGGGATGATGGGAGGCAGAGGCTGGGCAGCGGGAGGAGGCAAAGCCCACAGGGGCTCCAGGCACCTGCCCTAGCATCAGCTCGCCCCGAGTCCCCAGGGAGGGGCTGCAGCCTCTCTCGGACCCTTGTTCCCTTCTCCGTTGGGTGGAACACTGCCTCGCTTTAGCTGTGTCTGGGTGGCTGGCAGGGGCACTAATTAATCCTCCGACCTTTCCTTTTTTTTTTTTTTTTTTTTTAATTTTTATTTATTTATGATAGTCACAGAGAGAGAGAGAGAGAGAGGCAGAGACACAGGCGGAGGGAGAAGCAGGCTCCATGCACCGGGAGCCTGATGTGGGATTCAATCCCGGGTCTCCAGGATCGCGCCCTGGGCCAAAGGCAGGCGCCAAACCACTGCGCCACCCAGGGATCCCCCTCCGACCTTTCCCTTCACTCGTCATTTGAGAGCCCTGACCGGCTTGCCAACCTCAGTTAACGAGACCGGACTCCATGGGGTTGGGGTAGCTCAGAGTCACCCCAGGACTCCCCCAGCCTGAATGAACATGGCAGGCAGTGTGCCCCATGAGTATCACGGGGCGGCCTACTTTGCTCTCCCCTGACAGTTATTCAGAGCGGTTGACATCCTGGTGGGAGATGAGCCAGAGACAGGGGACCACGCAGACGTTGGCCATTGGGAGTTGGAGCAAATGTGTCAAACTGCCTGCAATGAGTTTTGGGGGCTGCTGGGCTTTAGCTCCCAGTGGCATGTGTCCAGCTGTGGGTCAGCAGGGGGTTTCCGTTTGCCCAGATAGACTTCTTCTTCTGGGCACGACTGCAGCCTCTTGGCTGTGCCCTGGGCTTTGCCTTGTGGGGCTCATTTCTCTGGGGCTCCAGAAACTTCAGTGACCAGTGGTTGTCCTCCCTCATGCCTGGCATTGCACACCCTGATGAGTGGCACCCGGACTGTATTTCCTAGAGGAGATATATGTATTATCTTCTGAAGCCTTTACATTGTCATATCAGGCATATTGTGGGGCTGCTTTCCTCCGCCCTCCCCCGATTTTATTTCTTCCTTCTCTCCTTTCTTCTCCATTCCTTCTCTTTTGCTTCTGGAAAGTGCTAATTATTCTCCAGCTCCTGCCCCCTTGCACAGCCCTTCCAGAGTGGGTGGAAATTGCTGTGTTTGTTCTGAACCAGACACTTGCTTTGAGCCATTAATAATAATAATAATAATTAATAATAATTCTGTTGCAAGAAGACAGCAGTCTCAAGTTCCATGGGCCTGGGTGGTATTGCCTGGTGCCTCCCAGCAGCCCCCTCCCTGCTTTTGGGGCCACACTGGATTCGGAGGGGAGGGTGGGGATGGGGAGGGTCTGGGAAGAGCTGGAAGCGGACTTGGGGGAGGGGCTGGTGCAGAAGAAATCAATCTTGTACTTTGGGAAGGAGCCTGCATGTCTGGCACCTTGATGTTTGGTGACACAGCAACCCCAAACTGCACAAGCGAAACTGCCAGAGAGAGGGGAGGGGGACCCATCCCCCTCTGATGGTTGAGAGTCAAGAGCAGCTTGCATTAGTCAAATGTCTGCCCTGAAGGGATCATGCTCTCACCTTGCTGAGGTAAGAGGGCTGGCAAGGATGCAGTGGGGAACACGAATGGAAAAGCTTTGCAGAAGATTAAAAAAGAAAATAAAAGTCCCAGAAATGTAAGGTGGTGATAACACCAAGTAAAGAGGGCTGTGTTGCCATCAGCAAAGCAAGAGGAGGGTGCAGAGGAGGAATTTCTCCCTGGGGTCTTGGTCACCGGTGCACCAGCCCAGGTTGTGTTCAAAGCAGTGCCCCCTCCACCTGCAGTGTGTGCACTCGGGGAGCAGACGGGGCTCCAGGGAGTGAGGAGTAGGGTCATATCCTGCAGGATGGTCCCACAGGGGCTTCCTGACTTTCCCCCCACTTTCCCGGGTGTTATGATAAAGCCACCAAAGCAGCATTAGCATCTCCCCCAGGGGCCATTCCTTGAAATTCCGAGGGATGTATTTCTATTTTTGTTTTCCTCATCAGCCTTGAGAGCAGAGGGTGGGGGATGTTAGAATCCCAGAAGCGAGTCTGGAAGGAGCGCTGGAGGCCGGCCGCTGTCTGGGCCCAGAGACGCGTGGGGAGCGTTGCCAGGCATGGGCCGTGGAAGCTATCCTCGGCTTCACTCTGGACGCCCCCGGTGGCTCTCCTGCTGCACAGCTGGCCCCAGGCCTTCGAAGGCTGGGTGTGGGGTGGGGCTCATGGAGGGGCTGGGACAGGTGGGATATGCTGGGCCCTCGTTTAGCTATTATTTTTATTTATTTTTTTTTAATTTTTATTTATTTTGTATATTTTTTTATTGGAGTTTGATTTGCCAACATGTAGTATAACACCCAGTGCTCATCCCGTCAAGTGCCTTGTTTAGCTTTTCGAAGGATGACGACGACGACGACGACGACGACCACGACTACTACTACTACTACTACTGCTTCTTCTTCTTCTTCTTCTTCTTCTTCTTCTTCTTCTTCCTCTTCTTTTTTAAGATTTTATTTATTTATTTGAGAGAGAGAGAGAACAGAGGGAGAGGAAGAAGCAGACTCCCCGCTGAACAGGGAACCCAAAGAGGGGCTTCATCCTGGGACCCTGAGATCATGACCTGAGCTGAAGGCAGATACTTAACTGCCTGAGCCCCCAGGTGCCCCTAGAAGGACACCTTCTAAGTGAAGTTGCAGGTGGGATAAAATGGTGAAAGGAGGGACGCCTGGGTGGCTCAGCAGTTGAGCGTCTGCCTTCGGCCCAGGGGGTGATCCTGGAGACCTGGGATCGAGTCCCACATCGGGCTCCCCACATGGAGCCTGCTTCTCCCTCTGCCTGTGTCTCTGCCTCTCTCTCTCTCTCTCCCTCTCTGTGTCTCTCATGAATAAATAAATAAAATCTTAAAAAAAAAAATAAAGAATTTGCCAGAGACACAAAGGCAGGCAAGGCAGTCTTCCTAGAAAAAGTGGCAAAATTCTTATCTTCACAGTAAAAAAAAAAGAGGGTCTGTGAGTTTCCAGTGTTCCTGACAAGATGTGGAGCTCTGGGGGCCCTGAGCATCCTAAATCATTCTAAGTGTTCCTCAGCCTCAGCCTGGTGACATTTGTCCAGGTTGCTCTTTGTTGGGGGGGCTGTCCTGTGCAGTTAGGATGTTTAGCAGCCTCCAGCCCTCTTCTGCCCATTAGATTCCAGTACCATTCCCCTCCCCAACCCCTGCACAGATAAAGTGCCCATCTCCAGTGTCCCCCGCCCCTGCCCCTCCCCGGGCCACAGAATCACTGAGGCCGAAAAACCAAGGTTCTCAGTTACAACCAGGTCTCTCCGAGCTGCACCTTGCTAAATGGGCCAGATAAGCCACATCGAGCGTCTGCATGCTGTGGCATTTCTGCTGTAATGAAATGGTTCTCTTTCCATATCCTTTCCCCAGTTATGCATCAATCACATTATAAAAAAAAATCACATTATTAAGGAAGACAAAGGAAGGAAAATCAGCCGAATCACCATCACGTAGTGAAACACGTCTTTTCTTGCTGCAGTAATTCCTCAGATGTCAGCGTGAGGCATAGAATTAGAAATAATTAAAGCATATAAACAAACAAAGAGCTGTGACTAGCTGGCCCATGGCACAGCATAGGCACCAGCTGTCACTCGGGGGTGCCAAGAGGGAGTTTCTACAGGGGGAGAGACTGGCCCCCTCAAAGCCCCTTCTGTCCCCACGAGTCTGTCCATCTGTACCGCCAACCTTGACTGTGATATGGTGTGACAGGCTGCCTCTCTTTGTGCTCCTCCCAGGGACAGAGTAGGGGAGATCCTGCAGCCACTGGGACTCCATAAGGGGACCGAGGACCCAAAGGAGGGGGAAGTTCAAACAAGGCCATGAAGCTTTTTTCTCCCTCTTTACAACAAGGTTCAAGGAGGTGTTGGCACCCTTCTTTATTTTAATTTTATTTATTTTTAAAATATCTCATTCATTTATTCATGAGAGACACAGAGAGAGGCAGAAACACAGGCAGAGGGAGAAGCAGGCTCCCTGTGGGGAGCGTGATGTGGGACTCGATCCCAGGACCCTGGGATCACGACCTGAGCCAAAAGCAGATGCTCAACCACTGAGCCACCCAGGTGCCCCGGCCCCCTTCTTTAATGTGTGATGGAGGATGTTGCAAATAAAACGATTGGGACAGTATCGATGTATTGGACAAATGGGAAGACGTGAGAAGAAGGGCTTGTGTTTTCATTTTCAAACATGTAGTTGGAAAGAAATAATGAATTAAAATACCTGAATTATTAGATTCTCTTTCTACTCCTGATCCACAGTGACATTGGACAACAAATGTGTGTGCATGCACGTGCGTGCCTGTGTGCGTGTGTACATGTGTGTGTGTGTGTAAGACACAGCCAGGCATGACTTTGATGAAACTTCCTTCATGAAAGAGGCTTAACCAAGAATTTTAGTAGTTGCTTATAAACGGATACATTACAAGGACTGGATCACCAGTCTTCTCTGCCGTACTAGAGACATGTATTTTAAATGGAAACTTCTATTTGGAACTATTTTCGCCTGGATTTCAGAAAGTATCTGTTTTTTTTTTTTTTTCCCCATTTAAGTGATCTACTCACCTTCCTTCCCTTAGCAACTAGCATCAGCATGTTTGGATGAAAGTGGAGGATGAAAGCCATTTTGGGGGTGCTTACCCATCTTCCTCATTTCCTTTGGGATCCTGAGTAAGCAGTCAGTCAGCAGGGTCAGTGGGTTTCCATGGAAGAGAAGCTTGGCCCCATTATGGATTCATTTATCTGTTCCTCCCAGAACATAGGCTCCATGAGAGGCGGTGACTTTGTCTTGTCCACCAAGTAGCCACAAAGTTGGCAGTCTATAACCATTTGTTAACTAAACATGCGGATGTTTAAAAACAAAGTTTTGCCTACCTAATGCAAAGACAGTCTCCTTAACTAGCTACAGACAAAGCACAAGGGCCACATGGCTGTCTTAAGGTCCATCTGGACTTTACTCCAAATATGTTGGGTCCCTGAGACTGTCATTGTTTCCTTCTTTTGAGGTACCTTTGTTTGGATCTTTTCTCTTTTGGATCTCATGAGAAACGTGAAGGTGGTCAGTTCCTACAAATGTTGACCTTGTCCCGGTAGCACAGCTGTTGTCCGAGAGAACCTGCCATGTAGGCTTCTTCGGACAGTTCAAGGGCTGAGTCCCTTGGGTCCTTTGTCCGCAGGATGGGGCCCCATCTTTCCCTGTATGTGTTTTTCCCGTTTCTCAGATCAGCATCGATTGACCCTCAGATCTCAGAGTTTTTATCATCCCAAAAGCTCTACAACCTGAAAGCTTGTCGTCATCCTTGTGAGCCAGCCCGGCCTGACATCTGGGTCTGGCATTGGCCCAGCCCTGGCACGTCTGGTAGAGACTGGCAGGCTGCCTGGGCAGCTCTGAGCTGGAGGGGTCTGGGGAGTGAAGGTAGTGGGGGTGTTACAGTGACGCCACTGCTTCTTGTTTCAGGGTGCAGCAGAGGACCCCCCGACGGCCCTGGCACTGAACTTCGCCCCTGCGTTGACGAAGAAGTCTGACACTGAGGGTCCCAGTCTGCTCTTCCCTGAGAGTGAACTTTCCATCCGGATAGGTAGAGCTGGGCTTCTTTCAGGCAAGCTCCCTGCAGACCCTGGGCTGAGTTAGGCAGCATAGGCTTGGGTCTGGTGGCAGAGGAACGATGAGCGAAATGGCCAGTGTTCTGTCCTTCCAGATTACTTACCCCAGCATTGCACAGGGCTGAGCTGGTGTTCGGCCCCGTGCCTTCCTTTCCTGTTGTTCTCCAGACCACTGGCTTGCCACACGGGAGCTCACAGGGCCTTCTCTTTGTCTCCCAGGCATCGCCAAGTAGACAGGGACCCCTCAGATGGGCCTGGGCTGATGTGGGTTACAGCATCTGGCATTTGTGCCTCCGTCTCCCCATTTCCCAGTCTCAGGATAGGACTGCCCCTCCTTGCCTCATCATCATCACTCGTTCACTCAGGGCATTTGGCTAATTTAAAGCCCACGTAGCATGAGGAGAGGTGGATGCCATTCTATCCCTTTGAATTTATCAAATTCCCATGCTGTAAAATGTGTGCCTCCCCTGCCTTCCCCACTTCTTCTGTAGACCATAGACTTGGAGACTAAAACCACAAAAAAGATGCTGGGAACGGGGTGCCTCCCCTCTTGCACAGAATTTTTTCCTGAATGAGTCGGGGAGAAACAGGCGACAGGTCTTTGCCTTAGTGATTCAAGAGGGGAACAGTCCTTTCGTGTTTCCGGGAGGTATTTTAATTTGATCTTTTCTCTGAGTGTAGGCTCAGGCAATCTCTAGGCCTCATGGGGACTCAATGTACAGAAGTTATAGCGATGCCCGTTCTCGCCGATCTGTGTTCCGATGGGGTCCTGCACGAATTATTCGTGGAGTATCTTCCCCACTTGGGTTGATCCTCACTGCCTCTTACAACTTCCTGGGTGGGATGTTAACAGGAAGTGCCAACTCATCTAACATCAGCTCACGTAAAAGAGGGTTAGCACAAAAATTCTGCGCCCTGTCTCCAATCCCATACACCATTCATACTCAAATCAGAGCGACTTGGGTGTTTTCTTCTGTTCCCCTTCTTTGGAGAGTCGGGAACTATCTGGAGACCAGGACAGGGTGCTGTCCTCTAGAAAGCTTTTCATTTTTCATGTCCAACCCTGGGAACACAGAGACAGAAGCTTCTGGCAACTCTTACTATGCTGGCCCTCTTGCGTAGCCCTCTGAAGACTTTATAAAAGTCCTCATTCTGAATCTTCTCTGGGATGAAAAAGTTGGCCAGATTTTATTCTATCTCATTTTTTATCTTTAAGGCCATGGGATGGGGGTGAGGGTAAGGGTTCATAGCCCGTCAATCAAAAAGGGTAAACAGTGGCATTCTCCTTGATAGACCTTGTCCAGCGGGCCCATAAGAACCTAGGGCCAGGGGAGTTGGCTGTGCAGGAGAGCCTCCCGGGACTCTTGGATCTTCCTGGCAACCCAGGGTGAATCAGTGAAGGGAGGGAGGGCTATGTGGCAGGGAGATGCAGTCCCATCCTCTCTGCTCAGGAACACCGAGGCACAGCCCGTTACTGAGCTACCCTCGGTTGCTGTTGCTAAGTGGTCAGGTGCAAAGGCAAAGATGCAAAGATGCAAAACCATCACAAAAATGGTTTGCTGAACCTCAGGGAGCCCGGCCATCTCCATAAAGGTCGCTCTTCTGCACACCTGGACACAGCTGTGGGTGTCAGGCAATTGGAGACTCTCAAGCTGATAATGGCTATTTGCTGACCGGCCGCATGCAGATCAAGCCCAAATATGCATTATTTGTGCCATCTGGATCTGCCCTTAAGCTGGCTGTAAATGGAGCAAGGAGATCAGCTTAATGAGTATTTAGTGAATAACATCAGCCTTTAAAAAATAATATTGGTGCTGCTGTTATAATGTTCCATAATTGGTTCAGCAAGAGGAAAAGCCAGAAAAGCCACAGTGTGGGAGAGAAGGTTCAGCTCTTCTGAGCGGTGGCAGCAGCCCCGCCGAGCTGGGGAAAGCATTTATGAGATACTTTCCTATTTATGTCTTGGTGCCAAATGTTTTACGAGATCAACTATTCTCAAGGCTGGGGATATTTTGGGACTTAGCTGGACCAGAAGTTCTTTTAAAACCACCAATCTTTCTGTCTCTCTCTCTTTCTCTCGATTCAGCTATTTATTTATCTCTCTCCAACAAATTTTCTTTTAATTAAAAAAGTAATAACACGGATTAAAAATAGAAAAGTTAATTTTTCTTCCAACTTCAGACCCAGGCTTGAAGTTATGGTCCAGGCTTCCATCTCAGGCACACACACAGTTTCTAGTTTCCTGTGTATCTGTTCAGAAATATTATGTTTATACGGTCATGCTTAGCCCATTGTTTCTTACCTCATGTTTTTCAGCGAGCAACCTGTTTTGGCCTTTGTTTCCCGGGATGCTCAGAGATTCATCCCTCTCTTGTTACTGGCCATGATCTTCCTTAATTAGTCCCCTCTTGATGGTGTTGTAGGTTGTTTCCGGTCATTTGCTTTTATAAAGAATGTAGCAGAGAGCCTTTTTGTAGGTATGTCCCTGTGGGCAATTATATTGTTGAGTAATTTCTGGAAATTAGGCCAGAGGTTCCGTGCATCTGGGGTCCATGAATGGGCACCAAAGGGTTCATGTATCTCATGCCATTTTATGCCAAATAATACATGTTTTTACAAGCCAATGGTCTATAACATCCATCACACTTCAGATTGGCTTCATGACCCCTGATATTCATCTAGATCTTGGGGTGGTTTTTTTTTGTGTGTGTGTGTGTGTGAACCTTCCCCATTCAGTTCAATTTTTCTTTTTTCTTTCTTTCTTTCTTTCTTTCTTTCTTTCTTTCTTTCTTTCTTTCTTTCTTTCTTTCTTTCACTAGTAATCCCTCTAGGTTCAAGGACGGTAGTAAAAAAGTGAATCAGGCCATTTTTTTTTTTACTAATAGTTAACTACCCATTTCAGTCTGTTGTTTGTTCTGAGGGCAGATGTTGAAACTCTTTTTTTCAGGAGTGAGGTATTTTTTTCCATTGATCCATTAGCATTGGGCAGATGGAGAATTGTCTATAATTCTGTGTATCCGTGGAAGGAATGGGAGTAGGTATTATTTTCCGGTAAAGAGGTGGATTTAATTTGGGAAATTATTTAGTTAGGAAGTGGCACCTGTTTATTGTCCATAAACTTTTCCAAAGCTTGTCGGAGAGGACTTGAGTCAGGAAAGCATAAGGTATAAGAAACTCTAGTTAGAAACAGATTTTTTTCCTTAATGCCCTTTTCTTTTATAATAGGTGAACTTGCCTGGCAGGCATAAGTCTAACTAGATGGCCTGGCCAATTAGAAGGCATGTTTTGCAAAATGAAAGCGACACAGACCTAGCATTAAGTGGGTTATAGGTTTGCATGAGCTGCTATCACCAGCCCACCAGCAACATTTATTTGTATCTTAGTCTGAAATCTCGAATTCCTTCTTGGTTATGCTACTGACTTGTTGGAGACAAGATCTGCGGAGACAGATCTGATCTTGGGAGAATTTGCCTCTTCTGACTGCAGGTTCCCAAGCACGGGACCCCCAGATTAGCACTTACTGGGCTCATCCCTTCAGAAGCAGGATGGAGTTCAGGTGTTCTCCGATGCCCTTCTCTGTCCTCAGGATACCTTCATTTGTCCTCCAGGTATCATACTGTCCTCTTTTAACCTAGGACTCTCCCCTGTTTTCCCAGTTAAACATCCTGCCTTAGGCACCTCTGGGAACAGATAAAACTGCTGAGCCTGGAGGTACCCAGCAATCGACAGTGTTTTACTCCTGCTCAGGCGTTTGCATTTTAACTGGGGACAGTTTCCCTAGCGGGATGGTGAACCTCCTAGGTGGATTTTGACACTGGTTGGCCTTTGGCGGTTTTATATTTTTCGATAGGGGTGGGGTGATAGGGGAGGGCACTGCAGGGAGAAATCCCTTCTCAGGAGACCGCTGCCAGTTCTGTCTAGAAGTCCATCCGCGTGTGTTCAACTCCCAATGGTTAGACTACCTCGGCACCGAAATTCCTTGCAGTAGCCTAATCCTAGGGAAGCAGAAAGGACTTAAAAAAAAAATATATATATATATGTATATATATATATATATATATATATATATATATATATATATATAATTTGTTTACTTGAGAGAGAGATCTAGAGAGAGGGCACAAGTAGTGGGGAGGGGCAGAGGCAGAGGGAGCAGACTCCCCGCTGAGCAGGGAGCCCCATGCGGGACCCCATATGAGGACCCTGGATCATGACCTGAGCAGGAGGCAGATGCTCACCCACTGAGCCACCCAGGCGCCCAGAGAAGACTTATTTAAACAGCTTCCAAGCTCCTGTGACAATCACTTCTTTCTTCTTCCATATATTTAACATCTTCCTTGAAGGGAATGCTCTTTCTGTCACCCATACTGAGAGTCAAATTTAGTAAACTTACATCTATCGGGCATCAGAAGTAGCTCCTAGGAGAAATTCTGAATGTTTCTTTGTAATCAGGTCTCTAACATAGTGTGTTAGGTTTGTCATGAGATGTATATGAGTAACTTTGACACTTTATCAGTAAGACCTCTAAAGATTAAAGAATCACTTCACAATTTTTAATGTAAATTTAATGTGTTGGTATGTGGTTTTAGCAACTAGACTCCTTCCCCTACCCACCAGCCCGTAACTGATTTGTTAAAGGACACTTTATAGATCTATTTATTTATTTTTAAGATTTTATTAATTCATGAGAGACAAACAGAGAGAGGCAGAGACGGAGGCAGAGGGAGAAGCAGGCTCCCTGCAGGGAACCCAATGTGGAATTTGATCCCAGGATCCCGGGATCATGCCCTGAGCCAAAGGCAGACCCTCAACCACTGAGCCACCCAGGTGTCCCTAGGGAACGCTTTAAAGTCTTCTCCTGGGACAGCCTGGGTGGCTCAGCGGTTTAGTGTCTGCCTTCAGCCCAGGGCATTATCCTGGAGTCCTGGGATTGAGTCCCATGTCAGGCTCCCCGCATGGAGCCTGCTTCTCCCTCTGCCTGTGTCTCTGCCTCTCTCTCTCTCCTCTCTGTGTATTCTCATGAATAAATAAATAAAATCTTAAAAAAAAAAATAAAGTCTTCTCCTGACCTGAGATTGTCTGGAGCCTGGAACATAGGCAGGTCCTGGCATTGCTACCTCCTTTCTGGACTAGGGCCTGTAACCTGGGTTTCTTCATTAAAAGGCTGGGAATGAACCAAACCTGCCAGCACGTGGCAACAGCACTGGAGCTATTAAAATGTGGCACATCTTAATGCAGGGAAATAGGAAAATATTTTGCAGAAGGAGGAAGAGCAAAGTGTTCAATAAAAATAATCACCGGGAGTGCTTTAGCATCGTGGACATTGAATAAAAAAAGGAGGTAAAACATAAATACCCCCTTGGACAGGGCTCCGATGGGTGGTATGAGTGACAGCATGTCCCAGCTCCTGGAAACGTTATTAGGTGCATACCTTTTCCAGATTCTTGTGCTTTTGAAGAGCATTGTATTTCACCTGACGTTGAACACTACACTCGAGTAGCACTTTTCCTGCCCCTGTGCCTTTTCCTAAGCTAGGCAGTCATTTGGGGAGTGCATTTTCACAAGGCCTGGGCTTAGAGGCAGTTTGGCACTTGGTTAAATCTGCTCCGGCTGCCATAACAAAATTGCACAGATTGGGGGTGGCTTAAACAGCAGAAACCTACTTCCTCCCAGTTCTGGGGACTGGAAGTCTGAGGTCAAGATGTCGCCTGGGCTGGTTTCCTCTGAGGCCCCTCTCCTTGGTTTGTAGGTGATCATTTTCTCCCTGGGCCCTCACGTGGTCTCCCTGCTGTGTGTGCCCGTGGTGTCCTTATCTCTCCTTGCCAGTCGGATTGGATTAGGGACCCACCCTAGTGACCTCATTTTAACCTAATTACTTCTTGAAAGATCCTGTCTCCAAACACAATTACATTCTGGGATACAGGGATTAAGGCTTCAACACAGGAGTCTAAGGGGCACATGACTCAGCCCATAGCAGCACTTGGCAACTTTGAAAAAGTCATCTTCCCGTGGCCTGTAATCAGCCTAAAGGAATACCATGTGGCAAGAGAACAGGGTTCTCCTTTTTTTTTTTTTAAGATTTTATTTATTTATTCATGAGAGACACGCACACACACACAGAGAGGGAGAGAGAGGCAGAGACACAGGCAGAGGGAGAAGCAGGCTCCATGCAGGGAGCCCGATGGCGGGACTCAATCCCAGGACCCCAGGATCACCACCTGAGCTGAAGGGAGACACTCAACCACTGAGCCACCCAGGTTCCCCCTTATTTCTGTCTTTTAGGTCCTCTCACTATATTTCTGTCTCCTAGTCTGTTAGACTCGAAGCCGATGCGCTGGGGCCACAGAGAAAGTGGTACGGAAGAGGGCTGAATAAGGGTGAAAACAGCGCCAAGAAAGTAAGCCAGGTGATCTGAGGTCTGATGTAAGGCTGTGGGCAGGTGTGCCGTCGGTGCTAGTGAAATTAAAGGAGCGGGAAAAAGCTAGCCAGCCCTGGAGATGATGGGCTCACGTAACTTTGGGGGAGATCCATAGGAATGCACAAGTGAACGTGTAGACGCGCTGTCCTGATGGTATTCGCTTGCTAGGCCCACCGTTAATGCCGTACTGCAAACTGGTGGCTTCAAACCACAGAAATTCCTACTCTCCAGATCTGGAGGCTAGAAGTCTGAAATTAGTGTCAGTAGTGCCACACTCTCTCTAAAGGCTCTGATAGCTTCTGGAGACTCTGGCGTTCCTTGGCTTGTGGCTGCATCCCGCCTCCTCAACCTCCAGCCCCTGCCGCTATAGGTACATGGCCTTGTCTTGTGTGTCTGTGTCCGAATCCCCCTCTCCTCTCTCCTGTAAAGACCCCGGTTGTTGGATTGAGGACCCACCCTAATCTAGTATGACCACCTCTTAACTAATTACATCCACAACTCCGTCTCTAAGTGAGGTCACATTCTGAGGTCCTGGGTGGACGAGGAATTTTGGGAGGATGCTTTTTTAACCCAGGATGCTGACCAGTCCCCTCCTCTGATCATTCCATGACCAGGCTCCGGGAACTTGGTTAGTCTTGGAGGGGCTTGTTTGTCACACACGAGTGAGGGAGAGAAGAGAAAAGGAGAGGAGACAAGAAGAGCTAATCCTAGCAGTAATAAAAATCCATTTAATTCATCAGGGACCCGTACAGCAGCTGCCAGGGCTCTTTGTTTGAAATATTCATTAAGTGTCTACTGAGGAGTTAGGGATACTGTCTCCTTATGCAAAATTTAACATTTGCTGGGGTAGCAGGTTCTATCATATTTATAAGAGTTCTGACACATTCATTTCAGCGCATAAGTCCATTAAACTGGGAAATGTGTTTTTAATGTGCTTTTAGGAAACAGCAGACAAGTGGCTTGGGTAGTGCCAGCCCCGTTAGGATACTCCTACCCAGAGATGGAGGGGGCTGCTGCCAAAGCCACGCAACCTGGGCTCCCTTTATATCATCGTGTTTTGTTTTTCAGAGGAGACTTTTTGCAGAAGCCCCTTCAGCTGGAGAATCACAGTGTTGGCACTTTGGTTTCAAGTATGTAAGATCCTAAGGAGTCCCTTGGATGTATTCACTCCATTGTTGGTTTATTTATCTCCTCCCTTGGCCTGCTATGATAAGTGCCTAACAAAGAATGGGAGCTAGTGGTGAGCCCACAGAACTGGGACATGACACTCCCTGAGACAAGCACTCATAGAGGATATAGGGGCTGATGGAGAGCATGAGGAGTGGAGTTTGAATCCACGTAGTCAACACCAATGACTCTAGATCGGGGATGGGGTCAGTGCAATCTTGCCTTACAGAGAAGAAGTCAGTGATGAGCTCCATTTCACCCAGGTGTTAGCACACGCATGCATGGGGTCTCTTTGGCCTCCTATGTCTTCTTCAGGTTGTGCACATTATGGTATTTTGTTCTCCTTTCTTCTCTCTAGTGCATTTCCCCTCCTAGGGCTGGAGAAAGGAAATAGCTACAAGTGTCTTAAAACTAAATCAGTTGTCTCAATGAAACATGATTTTAAGCGTTGTAGCATTTTGGAACTGGAACTATTAAGGGATGTGCCAATGACTTCCAGCTGATCATCCCAGACAGAACTAACTCTCAGGACTCCTCGACTTTGTGATTATCCCAAACTAATCATCAGCTGGTAGGGGAGGCAGAGGTGTTCACTGGGAATGGCGGGAGAGGATGCAGAAGATGTCTCTTGCAACTCTTAGATACAGTGGGTCAGAAGTCTGTCGTCTTTGCCATCAGATCGAGCTCCCCTGGTGATTTCACAGCACCGATCCTCAGCAACCCTTGGTCAGGTTTGCTCAAGTCAACCATAGTAAATATTGATTATGTTCTTTCCCGTAAGGATACTCCCATTGTACATATAAAAACAGTCAGGAGACATGGAGCCCTCAGGGAGATTCAAATCTTGGAAAACAAATGGGCCATTTTATAGGGTTTAATGAAACATACGGAAGCTTCTGACAGTTCCATAAGTGGGTGTTGAGGATGTCCTGGGTGCTCCCACATGGAGCCCTTCATTTTGAATTATTTATTTACTTTTAGATGAGGAGTGGGGTACAGTATGAGGTTCAGCTTTTTCCATATGGACATTCAATTGTTGCAGCACTATGTATTGGAAAGACTGACCTTTCTCTATTGAATTGACTTTATGCTTTTGTAAAAAATTAATTGTATTTGTATGGGTCTATTGGGTCTATTTTTGGACTCTAGATTAGATTTCTGCTTCTTTAGTTTATGTGCCTATCCTTTTACCAATATCACACTCTCTTAATTATATTAGCTTCATCATACGTCTCAAAATCAGATGTTATATGTCCTCCCATTTTGTTCTTTTTCTAAGTTGTTTTGGTTATGCCAGTTCCTTTGCCTTTATATACCAATTTTAGAATCAGTTTATTAAAATTTACCAAAAGATCCTGATTAGCTTTTGGGTGGGATTGCATTGACTCTATAATTCAATTTGGATAAAATTGACATCTTTATATTAGTCTTCTATTTCATGAACATGGTATATTTTTCCATTTATTTAAGAGGTCTTGGGTTTCTTTTATCAGCATTTTGTGGTTTGCAGCATATATATCCTACACATATTTGGTTAGATTTATACCTGAGTATTTCCTTGCATGGTGCTATTGTAAATGCTATTGTATTTTAAATTTTGACTTCTGATTGTTTATCATTATTTTACAGAAATATAATTGCTTTTTGTGTGTTTGTGTGTTAGTCTTCTTCCTGCAACCTGGCTAAGCTCATTTTTTTAGCCCTAAGAGGTTTTTTTGTAGATTCCTTGGGATTTTCTGTGTCCTGTCTATGAATAGTGACCACTTTATTACTTCCAACCTGTATGACTTTTATTTCTTTTTCTTGTCTTATTTGCATTGGCTATGACTTCTAGTACATTGTTGAATAGGAGTGATAAGAGTAGACCTTCTTGCCTAATTTTAAGGAGAAAGCATTCAGTCTTTCACTATTAGGTATGGTGTTGTCTATAAGGTTTTTTTTTTAAATTTAATTAATTTATTCATGAGAGACACACACAGAGAGAGAGAGAGAGAGAGAGAGAGAGAGAGAGAGACAGGCAGATGGAGAAGCAGGCTCCATGCAGGGAGCCTGATGTGGGACTCGATCCCAGGTCTCCAGGACCATGACCTGGGCCGAAGGTGGCGATAAACAGCTGAGCCATCTGGGCTGCCCTATCTATAAGTTTATGGTAGATGAAAGGCATTACAGATCTGAAAAGGCACCAGGTTCCTAAGAGATGTCACAATACAGAAATGATATGGAGTTGGGATGGGCCAGAAAATAGGTTCTACAGTGGGAGTGGGTTTGAATTCTGGCTCTACCCTTTAGAAGTAGACATTGGGCAACCTTCATAACCTTTTTCTCCTTCAGTTTCTCTCTCCAGAATCGGGGTAACAGTAATTACCTCATGGAGCTGTTGTGAAGTGAGGTGAGAATGATATGTCTAAAATGCTTAGAATAGTGCTTAGTGGGGCACCTAGATGACTTAGTGGCTGGGCATCTGCCTTTGGCTCAAGTCATGATCCCGGGGTCCTGGGATCGAGTCCTGCATCAGGCTACCTGTGGGGAGTCTGCTTCTCCCTCTGCCTATGTCTCTGCCTCTCTCTCTGTGTCTCATGAATAAATAAAACTTTTTTTTTTTTTTTAAGAATAGTGCTTAGTGCTTTGTAAGCCCTCAGTGAATATTAGTCATCATTATTCTATAAGGATAGCTACACCAGTGGCCCAAGAGCTCAGGGTGGCTGCATGTGGGATTTTTTTTTCCCCCAGATTGTGGGGATTTTGCTGCCCATATTAAAAAGTATAGAAAGCTTTTGGGTTAGCAAATGGATTCTCCAATCATTGAGCACATTCGGGTCTATAATACTCACAGGGTGCTCAGACAGATGTACAGAATTTACATTTGGGCCAGCTCAGTGTTGGAGTGGCCATACTAGAAAAGAACAGATTATCCCTAAGCTGGAAGAGGAGGTTTCTCAGAGGAAAAGGAAATCCCTAAACACATTAAAGAAACGTAGATGTGTGGTTAAGAAAAAATATACCATAAGATAGATGTGAAAAAATTACAGAGAACCAGGAGGTAAGGAGGAGAGAATGTGTGTGTGTATATGTGTTTGTGTAAGAGCAAGGACGTAGAGGAGTCTGGGGCTGTGGTAGTCACCTGGGCTCATGGTTCATTAGCTTTGCTCATCTTCCCTTTTTCTCTGTTCAGGAGATAGAACAATGTGTTAGCTCAGAGAAGGAAAGTTGAAATGGTAAGCACAAGAATTGTGCAGGGGGCTGAGCTGCCTGTCACTGGAAGGATTCAAGTACAGGCTAGGTGACCAGTGGTCAGGGAAGTTCCAGAGGGGCTTCCTGTGCAGTGTGGTGGAAGTTTGGGTTTGAGTAACTTGCTGAGACCCCCCTTCCTGCTCCAAGATGCCTTGTCTCTGAGCCTACCAAGGGCATCTGGGGGAAGGGTCTCCTCTGCCTGTCAGGCTCCTTGGGCCTGAAAGCCTGGGGCAGCAGCTTCTGGCCTGAGATCCTGGAGTTTGGAGTTTGCGAGTGAGAGCCCTGGCACAGGCCACTAGGTAATCTCACAGGTTAGCAGGGGCAGCATTGGCGTGGTCTTCGGGGGCTGCAGGTGCCTTCTTGGGGCTCAGCTACGGGGCCTGAGCTTTCGGCTCGGTGTTGCCATGGTAACTTCTCTCCTCCTTTTCTGCAGGCCAGCGGTACCTCTGAGCCTGCTTAACAGATGGCTCCCCTTGGCTGGTTTCATCTCTGCTCCTCTCTTCTCTCCTGGTTTCTCTCACTCACCTCTTCAGATCTCATCCTTGGAACTTCTCTTTTTTGTGCCCACACCCCTCCTCATCTCCTCTGTCCCCTCTCTTTCTTCCTCTTTCTCTTAGGCCAGCCCCCCACCCCCTACTTGTTCTCAGTATGGGCAGCCCTTGGAGAGTCTTCTCGGGCTCTGCAGGCCCAGTGTGGCCATTCCCGGGAGGCGCAGCAGTTGGAAAAGCTCTTCGGAGGCTCTCTGTTCCCTCTGTGTCTGGAGATCCACGTGGGCAGATTCCACCCACCCCTCTTCCTGGAGAATGAGGTCTGGGTGAGGTTCTCCCCCAGGCCTTTGCTTTGGGTTGGCTTGGCGGAGAGGAAGCCCATTAGCTTGCAGTGCTAATTAAACTCATCCAAGCGATCTGTCATCAGGGTCCCTCCACATTTGGGGTGGAGCCCCATGGGAGTCTAGACACCCTGGAGGTTTATTATGGAACACAAGCCTCTCCTGGAAGTCATCCTTCTTAGTGGCTGTCTCCACGACAATGCTTTAACCCGCCCATCATCCAACTCTACTTGATTAGAGTTATTAACCACTTAGTGTCTAAATGGGCCTGCTTCTTGTATGTCTGCCACAGCCAGGGGATAAAGCTTTGCAATATTAATTTTCTTTTCCGGCAGGGTCTTATGATCCAATACTACTCAACCCAAGGAGTTTAATTGTACTACGCTTCTCCCCTCTGCATGGGCACGAGGGTAGACCCCATGTCGGCCCCTAACGGGATCCTATTAGCTGACCTAGAGTCTTGCTAGTGATTGGATCACAGGGTCCTTCCGCTCAGCCAGGACTGGGTGCAGGGAGTGAGGCCTTTGGGGGGGGGGGGGGCGTGGTGTTTAACAACAAAGGGAGACAACAGGGAAAGGCTGCGACCAGAACTGGATTGAAACGACTCTCCCAGAACTAATGAGCCGCTCCTGGCTTCCCCATGGGCCTGCTAATGGGAAGTCCTGGGGCTCCATAAGCTTGTTTAAAATTCTGAATGCCGAAGGCTGCACAGAGGCAGGCTTTGATCACGGGACTTGACCAGCAGGACAGGATGTTTTAACAACCGACCTGTACTCTGAAAGTCTGGCGAGGAGAGCTGTGGCCCAGGGCTGCGGGGACTGTGCTTTCCCTCCCGCCCTCATTCCCCTTTTAAGTTGGGTGTGCAAAAGTCAGAGACATTTCAATATCCTACCTCCCTGGGCATGTGGAAGCAAACAGGCACACCACCTCGCTGGGGCAGGGACTCCAGAGCACCGCACGTTATATGCAGAGATGCGTCTTATCTTCACAGCACAATGTCTTCCCTGAACCAATTGGTGATTATTTTCTTTGATCTGTAGGGAGCTTAACAGATACAAAATCCACAGTTTCCAAGGGTTTCAAGACCCCTGGGGACACCAGCAGAGGGCTCCGGAGAGGAGGCGAGTCATCTGCCGTGACCAGCAAAGGGGCCCGATACCAATTTCCCTCCTCTGAAGAAAGAGAGATGTACCGTTATTTATCTTTTTTTTTTTTTTAAGATTTTATTTATTTATTTGACAGAGAGGGAAAAAGAGAGCACAAACAGGGGGAGTGGCAGGCAGAAGGAGAGAGTGAAGCAGACACCCCATGGAGCAGAGAGAGCTGGACATGGGGCTTGATCCCAGGATCCTGGGATCATGACCTGAGAGATGCTTAAGCGATTGAGCCACCCAGGTGCCCCACAGACATCTGCCTTTAAACTTAAGATGTTACTAAAAAAAAAAAAAAAAAAAAAAAAAAAAAAAAAAAAACACCAAAAAACAAAAAAAGCCCAACAACCTTAAGATGTAAAATTTCAGTATTTGAAAAATTTTAAATGAAATAGAAATGTTGGCTCAAAATCAGGTAAGAGTTCTTGTAAGGTTTCCATGATGTCTTTGTCCTCTGAAATTGCTACTTACCTCTTACTTATTTGGTCCCTCACATGATGACCCCACCCCCCCCCCCCCCAACCCATCATCCTCAGGACATCTGTCTTGACTGTTTTGTAGGGAGGAAATAGGAAGCCCCCTGAGCACCTCATGAAAACCATACACTGTTGGGTTATTTGCACTTGGGGGCGGGATGGTTCTTTTTTTTGGGGGGGGGGATGATTTTTGAGGTACCACATTATATGTTGCTTCGTACCCCCTAAATCCCTGGAGTATGAACAAACTGTTCACTGGATGCATACTAACATGCTTGTGGAGGGGAACATGACTGCAGTATGGAGTTGGCATTCCCACTAGTCCTTGTCAATGATTGCTCACTTATGGAATATGTGTGCTACTTTCTATAAGCTTTAAAATCACCAGAGTTTTATTTGTTTTGTTTTGTTTTTTTCAAAACAGAAACCGTGTTTCTGAAACTCACAGGCTGCCTTCCATTCTACTTAACATCAGGAACATCCTCTTTAGAATATGTGTTGAGACGTGTATACATAAGAACATGGCGATAGACTTGGAAACGTTTCTGTGAACACTGGTTCACATCAAGGGTTGGAGCACCAGATATTGTCACCTGCAGGAAGCTTGGCACTCAGGGCTCTCTCGATGTTGGGTGCTGTTCAAATTAGGATAAATGGTCCCTTCCACCCAGCAACTCATATGCCAGTTCACATGGGGCATCTGTTTGCTGCCGTTAGACTTTGCGGCTGCTCTTCACCTCAGCCTGGTCCACAGGTGCCCCCTGGGGAGCTGAGTCAGGAGCAAAGAGAGCCACTAGGGCCCACTTGCCCCTGGGCTCCATTTTGAGGTGCTCTGTAACCCCCCTTTGAGTCAAAAGTAACAAGTGATTTAAAAATAATGAGACTGGTATATGAACAAACACTACAGAACTGCTCTGAACAAGTGAGTTTGGACCCCTTGGAAATGATCAATTTGGGATGATGGCATCATGACAAAGACTTCTGGAGGTTTCTTAGGGGCTTCTCTGGGTTGATTTACAATCCAGAGTTCAAAAAACAAAACAAAACACCAGTTTATTTTTGTTGTGACTGGGCACGATTTTAACAAAAGAGGCATTCTCCAAACATTTCTCTTCCCCCAAAACATTTAAAATAATTATCCCAAAGCCAGAAGGGCTTGTACTTATTCATCCCTGCTGCTCTACAGGGCTTCCCAAGGCACAGCTGTTCCCTGGTGTTGGGTTTTCAGGACATTTTCTCATGTCTTTTTGGCCTTTGTGGCTTTAGCTGGCCTTCTCCTGGTCTCTGGAGTTGTTGAGGTTGGTGAGAAGAGAGATGAAGACAAGCTCGAGATATATATATATTATTTTTTGATCCAAAAATGACTTGGTAAAAAAAAAAAAATCATGGTTTGAATTCTTGTTTTCAATGTTATTAAGTTTCACTGCTAGATGACTCACAAAGATGATGGCATTTGCTCAAAATTTGAAGAAGCATTTATATAGAGCCAATTGTGCTCTAGTCTCCTTCCCGGGAAAGATGAAGATTTAAAGGCCTGAAGGCCCACATGTGACTCCAGGCATATTCCTCGCAGTAGATTATGTACTGCCAAGACTTTTAGCATTGGCTTCATTTATCTGAGTGCCACAGGCTGTAGGAGTCAGCTTTGCCTTGTGCCAAGCAACTCTCAAATCTCAGAGGCTTACAACCACAAAGGTGTATTTTGCTTTCAGGTTATATGCAGGCTGCAGGTTGGCTGTGTCTCTGTTCCACCTGTCTTCCCCTCCTGGGTCTCAGCTGAGGAAGTATCCCCTATTGGGACATGGCAAGGGTCATGGTGGAGGGGAAGAATAAGAGACCTGGTGGAAACAAGGCATGCCTTGTAAGAATTCTGCACAGGTATGGTGTCATCTCCACTCACATTCTGTGGCCCAACAGATCATATGGCAACACCCATCCTTGTGCAGGGAGGTGAACTTGACATTTAGGGAGACACTGCAAGTCCAGGTGGGAATGTAAAAATTCTCCATAGGGGAGAGAGGATCAATAACTGTGTAGGTGATACAGTTTGCTACAGTCTTCCTTCTTGGTTGAAAACACTTCTGTTCCTTCCATACGCAAATTCAGTATCGACCCAATGAAAGATACCTCAAAATTCTTATCCAGTCTTGGAATCAGGTGTGAATTTCAGGATCTAATGGTAACTTTCATGCTCTTCCTCAGATCTGGATTTAGTTGTGGATCTGAGACCCACTGACGAAAAAAAGAGTTTCCTATCCACGTGGATAAAGGATAAAGCCTTCCACTTGGAAGAAGGAAGAATGGCAGCCATGTAGCTATCACTGCTACATATCAACTCTGAAATCCTATTGGAGGGTGTGGGGGTTCCCTACCTAGACCATGAGGAATGTTCTTTGAGTGGATCTATTTCTGGTGACCCCAGAGGAAGCTCTATTGTTCCCAATGGCTCTGGACTTTTCACTTTGGGAGATCCTTCCTTCTTGATGATTCCCTTTGGACACATCTGAAAAAATAGTAGAGCGTGTCCCTTCCTTGAGGACTCAGCAGCTTTCTCTGCCTGCTTCCTGCCTGTAGAAATTTGGGACCCCTAAAGTTATTTTTAGGTGTCCAGTGGTCACAGTTTCTTTTATGCCAAGGTGGTGTCTCTTTTGGTAGTATAACTCATCTAAGTCATTTTTCGGTTTTTATTTTCAGTTGATTTCAGTTATTCCACAGGCCAACAGCCACACCCCCATTCCTTTTCGAGATCGTTCTTTTCCAGACACACCTCTCTCTCTCTCTCTTGATTTAATTTTAGGCACTTTGATCTCATCAGGTTTTGGTAACCTTGTCACTAATCACTCTTCCTGTAGACATTTCCTCCAGGTATAAAAGGATTTGCCAGGGGGGAGGGAGGGTTTGGGGGGGGGGTTGTATTTTAATACTAAGACCCATTTAGAGATCTTAATATGCCCTTGGCTTTGTGTGTGACCTGAGGCTAGATCTTAGTCATCTTTCCTTCAGAGAGTGTTTTTCTTTCTTTTTTCTTTATTGACAGGAGATGAGAAACAGTTGCAGCTTCCAACCTTTGAAGTTCCAAATTTTCTAGATTTCCTCTTCTTCTCTCAACCATGCTGGAAATGAGCTAATACTTTCCTGAGCTCTTCTCTTTCTTGTAGCACTTTGTCAAGTGCAAAATGACTAAGTCACATTTGTAGTGCGCTGTTTTGTGACCTTTTCACCCAGAGCCACACAATCAGCCTTGCTGGAGCAACATACGTGTCAGTGGCTCCCAGATATGTGTAGGCTGCAGGCTGGGTGTGGTTCTGCTCTGCATGAATTCTTATTCAGAGACTCGGGAGTAGCCCCTGTTGGTCACACGTGGTGATCCCTCATACACCTGTTTGAATACTGTGACCTTCACATGCACCCAAGTTCCATTGGCCCAAGAAGCTCACATGCGCAGCCCTGACAGTGGGGGAGGAAGGGAAGTGGAGGCAGCCTGTTGCCCCACATGCCACCTGACACTGAGCGGGGATATATCTAATTCTCCCACAGCAAAGGGTGGGGGGATTGAATAACTGTGAATAAAAATTAGAATCTATGACCAGCCTATTCAGTGTTCTATATAAAATGAGAGGAAAGAGCTGAATGATGATACCAGAGCTTGAAAAAGTCATACCCATCTCACCAAATAAGCCAAATTTGGGAGAGTAGAGAGTTTGGTAGTTTCCTTGGAGAGATTTCTTTCAGGTTACCTCCTGGTGGTGGTTTTACTCATGGAGTTCCTAAAAACTGTTTGAGGGAGTGGCAGCATATTAACGTTCGTGAAGATACCCAGTGCAATGGGTGTTTTTTTTTCCTCAAGACCTCTCTCTTTGGGGTGCCAGGGTGGCTCAGTTGGTTGGGTGGCAGGCTCTTGGTTTCAGCTTAGGTTACAATCTCGAGATCCTGGAATTGAGCCCTGCGTAAGGCTTCTCTGCGGGGAGTCTGTTTAGAGATTCTCTCCCTCTCCCTCTGCCTCTCCCCTTGCTGTGCCTGTGCACTCTCTGAAATCAATCAATAATTTTTTTTTTTTTAGAAGACCTCTCTCCCCTTACTTTTTTTAGAGTGTACTGCCCCACCTGACTTTCCAAGACTTTCTTTTTTGTTAATCCTTTGATGATAAGGATGTGTTTTAAGATTGACAAGGAACCATGCACCTTTTGTTTCTAAATCCCACTTTCAGCACAGAGCACTATATGTTCTGGATCATTAAATCCACTTAAATGCTTATTTGGTGAAGTGAGAGGAGGCTATAAAGTTGATAGGAAAGAGATAGTCCTTAGAATAATAAATATGAAACTCCACTCTGGGCATTTGAAAGTTTGTTTGAAGCATTGCTCCTGATGCAAGCCCGATGCTTCTGCAGTCATTTGAGACCCGAATAATTACTTCTCTGCGTCACCCAGCACCATCGATTGTGGGAGGTTCTTGTCCTGCACATCGTTGTTAGATCTGCAGAAGTGGAGACATATCTCTGTTGGGAGGTAGCATGCCAGTGTGGGAGGCTTTCAGACCCAGATTTGAATTCTTGGAATTCTGGCTGTGTCTTCACTTCTAAGACAGGAATAATAGTATTTGTTGCATTGGGACTTAGGTAAAATATGTAAAGGACTAGCACCATGCTTGACAGACACCATAGCTTACCGATTCAAAGACTCACTCTTTTTTTTTTTTTTTTTTTTTTTTAGCATCTCTGAAATTAGTTCTTTGTCTTACATGATCAATGGCATGTCATAGTGGGATTGACCTACTGTACTGAGGTGCATCGAGGTGCAGAGGGGATGGGCAGCCTCCTAGGAGAGTGCGCGCTTGGTATGCACGGACCCAAGAAGACGGCCTCAGTGGCCAGGTGAAGATGGGCTCTTGGGATCTGTCCCTTGAACTTGGCTCCTGGTCCAGTTCGGACTGTTGCATTCCTGCCCGAGTACTAACGCGACAGAGAAGACATGAGGAGACATGTGAGATGGGCATGACATCCTGAGAAGTAGCTGTGGCTCCTGGCTGACCTGCTGCTGTGGGGACAGCTGGATGCAACCTACCTCTTGCACAGGAGGCCCACACAGGAGGACTGGGAAGGAAAAGGAGGGACAGGACCTCTGTGCACCTCCTGGGGCTGGCCTGGGGACTACCAGAGACACCTGCACGAGCCTGGAGGCGCGCCTTAGCCAGCGGCATGGCAAGAGTTAGTGATATCGTGTGGTTATGTTTATATTTAAGGTGATGAGATAGTGTTTTAAGTCCCGTTTTCTCTTTCTTGTACAAGGTTTCAGGTGTGTGCACGCGCACGCACCTGTTTCACAACTGCCGGTGTAACTTCCACATGTTCTGTTTTGGCGATGAATTGTAGTATTGAGATTAATGGAGCATTCAAATGCAGTTAACTTCAGTGCTTACTAATTGAGCAGAAATTCCTATTGTTCCAAAAGATGCAGTGGCTCCCACACGTGATCCCCTTTTGAAAAACAAAAAGCCAGATCTTCGGGTATGCGAATATTCCTGGGTAAGGCCAGACATGTGCCTGCTGCACTAGACTTCAGCATATGGTTGTGTGGGTGTAGGTGGCTGGTTTATGTTTGTACAAGGAGACCGTGGAGGTTTCTGAAAAATGTCTGCTTTGCAGACCAGAAAAAAAAAAAAAAAAAAAAAAGAATTCAGGGCATTTTAGTTAAAATAGTTACAAACGGGGGGGGGGGGGGGGGGGGGTGCCTGGGTGGCTCAGTTGGTTAAGCATCTGACTCTTGATCTCAGCTCAGTTCTTGATCTCAGGGTTGTGAGGTCAAGGCCCGAACTGGAGCGTAGAGCCTATTTAAAAAACAACAACCCCCCCCCCCCCCAAATAGTCACAAAGGTGTGAATAGGAGCTGCTAAGGTGTGAGCTGTTCCAGGCTGCTGGTGCTCAGGACCATCTGGGACCCTGGTATGTGGCTGCTTATCAGACTGGCTCAGCTCTTGTGGCCTGGTAGGATTAGCAAGGTGCTGGCAGGTGAGTTGTGAGGTGACACGGAATGGGGCTGAGGTGATGGTGGCTGGAAAAAGGCTAATGTGGGCTGCGGTGGGGAATGGGGTGCCTCATTTATACTGGTGGGCTTTTAATTTATGGAAGTGCCTGAGTGATGACACTCTATGCCTTCCTCCTTCCCAGAACCAAGCTTTTCTTCTCCGCATATGAGGCCCTGTGTGGTCTGGGGTCTAGCTACCTGTCTAGCCTCAGCTTACACCCTCTCCCCTCCACTCACTTTGCTCCAGTCGTATTGGCCTTTCTTTTCTGCACTATGCTTGTTCCTGCCACGGGACCTTTGCATGTGCTGTGCCCTCTGCTTAGAATGTCTCTCCCACTGCCGCTCTCACGGCTGGCTCCTCTTCCTTCTTCACACATTAGCTCATACATCACGTGCCATCTCTCTACATTAACCTGTTTCTTTCTCAGTACCTATTCTCTTGAAACAACACTGGTTATTTATTTACTGGCTTTCTGTCCACCTCCCCTATTAGAATGTTCCCTGAGGGTGAGGGGCCTGTCTGTGCACCTTTTATTTTTTTATGTCGCATCGTGGGGCCTGGAGTGCTGCTTGACACATAGTAGGTACTCAGGGAATTTTTGTTCAGTGACTGAGTGTAGGACCCAAAGACCACTCTCCTTTATTCTCTGTCTTTTCTGTACAATATCTAATACAATATCAGTTCTTCCCAGAATACAAGTCACAGGGGTGCGAGGTGGTGACGGAGAACACGGGATGTTTACGAGCAGAATGTTTCAGTGGTGAGGTTTTGAAAAACTGCTTAATTTCTGAATCTAGATGGTGGGGAGGCGATACTCTATTTTGCAGGTGTGGGGAAGACCTATTCCTAATGGTGTAATTATTCTGTTACCTATTTAATAAGTGGGTTTGAATGGGTGTTGAGCAAGAGAGAACAATCTGTATCAGGTCGCAACTAAAAGTCCTGCAGAGACGTAGTGGGAGGTGTGGTGCTGTGGCAGGTGGGATGCAGAAACCAGAGGACTCGGTTCCAATCCCACCTCCTGCAGCAACTGCCAGAGACACTTGGGTAACCTGGCTCTGTGGTCCTCAGTTTTCTGGTTTGCGATTAAGGAATTTGGCCTCCATCAGCGACTCTCCATCTCTGCCACTTTGGCCCTGTGGGGCACTCGCTGGATGCTGAGGACCCACTCTCCTAAGAAATACCCAGATATATAATTTTGTCCCCTTAGGACTTGGTACAGTTACTGGATCTCCGAAGCCCAGCTTGCAAACCCCTGGACGAGCTCTTCCTTTATCATTTTCCACGTTGGTCTCCCTCGAGGGTGTTCCACGGAGAGCCTTCCACTGGATGCTAGTTGATGAGACACCTCAGTTCGGCTCTGGGGTCCCACAAACGTGGATAAGATGGCCTGATGGGTCTCTTGTGGCTTGGAGAATGTGAAAACACCCCTAGTCAGGGGTTAACGTTTGGAAACTTCTCTGGTCAGCATCCATCCTTGAGTAGATCGGTCACAGGTTGGCAGGGGGAGCAGCAAGAGGTCTCTGCTTCCCGTCAGACTGCAATTTGCCACTGTCCTGGACTGCATGTCTGTGTCGGCCCAAAATGTATATATTGAAATCCCAGTCCCCGCTGTGGTAGTATTGGGAGGTGGGGCCTTTAGGAGGAGGCACCGAGGTCTTGGGGGTGAAGCCATCACAATGGGATTGGTGCTCTTGCAAGAAGAGACAGGGGAGGGCTTGCTTCTCTCTCTGCCCCCCATCACGTGAAGGAAGAGGGGCCCTCACCAAAAACCATAGCTTCTGGCACCCTGACCCTGGGCTTCCAGCCTCCAGAGCTGTGAGCGGTGAATCATTGTTCTTTCAGTCACCCTGTGGTCATTTGTTCGAGCAGCCTGAGCTGACCAAGATGGACACTTTGATGCCCCTGGGGTACAGATCCCATCCACATGCTAGAAAGCTGCCATCCTGGGGTCCCACCCGGTGTCATCCTGTGGCATCCCCTTCTCTCTTACTGGGCCGTGGTGGACATTTCCATCAGGTGTAGAAGCTTCTTCGGAGATCATTTACCTTGATGAACTGCGTGGGTCTGCTCTCATGGAGAACAGGCCTGGCAAGCCAGGTGTCTCTGGATAATTCTGTTCTCGGCAGAGACACTGTGGTAATGCCACACAGCTAATCGTGTACCGTCTTGGGCGGATATAACCATACTGTTTAGGTCCTGAGGTGTTGAGCCTGGCCCCATCCTCGTGCGAAGCAGGTCACAACAGTGATGTGAAGGGCGCTCTAAGATCTTACCTACCCCCGAAATCTCTCTCCCGTGATCCCTCCTGTCTTCTGCCTCCAGAAGAATACTATTAAAATGTTCCTATTTGAGAAAGGGTGGAGGCGCCTAGGTTTCTCCCACTCACACCCGTGGATTTGTTAGGTTGGATAGCTAATATCCCAGGAGGCGGAGAGCACCTGCCCCCGGGGCTGTGGCCGCAGAAGCCTCAGGTTTCAATGAGACGGCACGGCAGGGACAAGCTCGGATGCCAGAGGACAGTCAGGGGTCCCGCTGGTGGCCGATCCATGGCAAGAACATGTAGGGAGAAAGGGAAAAGACAGACGTTCCCGCACTGCTAGCCTGCCCTGAGGTCTCACCAGGGACGCCACAGAATGCTTTGAGAGCTTTGTGGACCAGGTGAGACCCAGGATACCTGCTGGCCAGCCGGTCTGCTCCTGCTCCCCCTTCTTCTGGGGCCTGGGACTCGCGTGCAGAGCCTTCTGCTGCGGAGGGTTGGGGGCTGCATGTGACATGGGGCCTCTGTCTTTTTTTTTTTTTTTTAAGATTTTATTTATTTATTCATGAAAGACATAGAGAGAAAGGCAGAGACACAGGCAGAGGGAGAAGCAGGCTCCAGGCAGGGAGCCCGATGTGGGACTCGATCCTGAGACCTCGGATCACGCCCTGAGCCAGGGGCAGGTGCTCAAGCGCTGAGCCACCCAGGCGTCCCGGGGCAGCTGTCTTTATCTGCGGAGGAGGACACACCTGGGCCCACTTAGCGGGAGGAGAACGGGAGCACCTGCGCGGACGTGGGATGGGAGCAGCTGGATCCGTTCGCTGTCCTACGGGAGGGGGGGCGGGGTGGGGAAAGGACAGCTATTCTAGAATGTGTGCGAGGCAGGAACATTGGCGCCGATTTCCACTCGGGTTCTGCGGGCTCCGCGTGGGAAGGAGGTCTAATGCCATCTGCCTGAGTCATCCCCTTCTGACGGTGTTTTCCTTCCACACCCCTAGCAGGACCGGGAGAAATGAGCAGGAGAGACCTGCTGAACGAAAACACGGGAAATGTCACTGCTTCTAAATGCCAGCTCCCCCCCACACCCCACCTCCTCCGCCCTGCACGCTTCTCTCCTCTTGTGAGTCTGGGGCTTCAGGCAACCCATCTTCCTTCTTCTGGAAGGTGCTTTCTTACCCTGCCCTGGAATTGGCCGTCAGAGCCTTTCAGGCAGGAGCAGGTGTCTGGATGGGGCAGCGCTGGCTTTCAGGTGAAGGAGCCGGCCCGTGGGCATTGCTGGTGGGATCTGTCACTCGAAGGGTGGTCTGGATTTACCCTGTCGCGAGTACAAGGGGGGTTTCCAATGAGGAGGGAGAGAAGCGAATGCTGTAGCGATCTATAAAGATTGCTAAACAGGGGAAGGGTTTTCTGGGACATCACTGGATTTTGGTTTTAGGCCTTTAATGAGGTTTATTTCAGGAAGCTCTGCCAGTGGATAGTCTTCTGAGTTGTCCATTAAAGCCGTGTTTCAATAAACAAGGTCTGTTTCAGATGAGTTGCCTTCTGTCCTCAGTTGGAGTCAGCAGGACGCAGAGGACATCTCTTGCAGCAGCACAGGCCAACTGAAACACGCTTGGCAGGGATGTCGTTCCAGGCCCTGGATCAGGAATCGCCTGGCACAGACCTCCCTCTGCTCTGGCGTTTATCCACGGTTTCCTCCCGTGGGCTCAGATGCAGAGGAGCCCTGAGTCCAGGTCCGGCTTTGGGTGGGAAGGAAGTCCAGGAGATGCTGCTGCCTCCAAAGGCAGGGGTGCCATGTTCGCCTGTGATGCCCAGGCGCTTATCCTGACTTGGTCAGGTGCCTTGGCCAGGCTTCCCGGCCATCTGTGGCTCCGACCTCTGGCTGACCCCCCTCCCCTCCTCTGGACTCCTAGGCAGGGCTCTGGACACAAACCTCCAGTTGGTTTCCCATCTGCTTGTTCTTTGTGTCACTCACCTCTTTGGGTCTGACCTCTTTCTTGTGTGACTTACAGGAGCCATTAGGTGTCCTGTGGTCCGATCGCCCCATTCTGGCCCTTTGCATCCGCTCTATCTCACTGTGGGCTTGATAGAAGCGTTCAGTATGGGGACGTTCTCACTCCTGATGCCAAGCGTGCTGGTCACAGGGGTGGGGCTGAGATGAGATGTTAGCAGCGCAGGTGACCGGAAGACAGGCACGGAAGCACCTGTCTTGGAAAGTGAAATCCAAGAGCAGAGCAGACCAGCATCTGCTGGGGTCAGGCGAGGAGAAGCCGAGCCAAGAAAAAGAACCAAGGAGACTTGGAACCGGCGGCCGGCTTGAGACTGTCCACGGGGGTGAGTCTTTATGTCCACGTCACCGACTCCAAGAAGCGTTTCCTGAGGATATGCTAGTCTGCGCTCTTGTTCCCGAGTTGCTCGCTGTAGAGACGACACCTGGAATGTTTACAAAGGGCTTTAATGGACCAGAACCTTGTGTTGAAATGATTTTTCTGCAGACTCGGGATCGAGTCAATGTGCCCCTGAATTGATCAAGCACGAATCATCTAGATGTACAGGCATGCGGGTGGCGTGCGACATGGAAAGACTGAGAGAGCTGGGGCTGGGACCCAGGGCGATGTCGTCCGTGGGACGGTTGAGGGCCAGTTGGGCACCATCTCTTTGCTTGGCCTCCCTCTCGGTTCCTTCTATGGATTTCAGGGGAATCTTATTCACAGCTGGGGGGGGGGGGCAGGCCAGGCGGTGGGGAAGGGAACGTCCAGTTGAGGTTTTGTCCCCTTGAGGGGCACAGTCCGTGCGGCGCATGTCCAGGGGCCTGTTGGTCCGATCTTTGGTGTTCTCGGGAGTGACAGATGGGAACGGGGAGCAGAACTCTGCGGAAACTACTCCCTCCTGACCCTGTGCCAGGTTCCCCGGCCATCTGCAGAATGTGCTGGTGGTGGCTCCCTGCACAGGAGTGCAGCACAGTGGTGGAAGCTCAGGAACCATGGGATGAGAAGCTGAGACTTGGTCAGCAGCAACCTCCGGCTTTCCCGCTCACCCACGAGCCATCATGACCCAGAGTGGCATCGGCCACTGTTGTGTTCCTCTCTTATGTCCCTCTGCTGTCAGTGGCTACTCCTCCCAGCCTGAGTCATCCCGAGTACGAAGACCCGAGGACCAAGAAAGACTCCCTTCCTTGACCAATCTTTAGTTAAGGGGCCACTGAATGCACTTGGCCTGCTGAGCCCGGTTTTGGCAAGGAATCCAGCTAAGTCAATTTTTAAAAAAATTTCATTTATTTATTCATGAGAGAGAGAGAGAGGCAGAGACACAGGCAGAGGGAGAAGCAGGCTCCACGCAGGGAGCCCGATGCGGGACTCGATCCCAGGACCCTGAGATCACACACTCTGGGCTGAAGGCAGACACTCAACTGCTGAGCCACCCCGGCGTCCCGTAGCTAAGTCAATTTATGGGGAGTCCCCTTTTGCTTTGTTATCGGATCAAGCTTCCGCAAGTGGGGACCGCCACCCTAGAAGGATATCTTTGGCTGAGTTTTCCCTATTCTGGACACCGGATGGGGAAAATCCAACAGACAGAGTCTGTATCAGGTTCCCTTGCCTGAAATGCCCTTCCCCCTCTGCCTTAGTTCAGGTGGATGGAACAAAACACTGTGGACTGAGGGGCTTATAAACACCAGACTTTTCCTTCGTGCATTTCTGGGGCTCCCTGAGGTCTCTTTCATAAGGTCACCACCTTCATTCTTGAGGGTGGTGCCAATCACCTCCCAAAGGCCCCACCTCCTATTACCATCACACTAGGAATCAGGTTTCCACACCTGAATTGGGGTGAGGGTGGGGGGCACAATTCAGTCCATAGCACCTGCATTCCTGGAAAATCCTTCCCCAGCTTTCTGTCCCCAGACTCCTCTCCTTACCTCTTTTGATGGAGCCTTGCTTGGCCATTGCTCCTTTCAACCTCGTCTTCCCTCTTCCCAGCAAGGCCCAAGCTGTGTCTTCTTCATTTCAGGGCCCCCTGCCCAAGAGTCACAGGTTCCCATTCTGTACAAGGCGTGAGTACAGAAGAAGGCAGGGCAGTGGTTTCGGGGTGGGGGCGGCTGAGTTTAGGGGCTGTGGCAGGAGGCTGGTTACTGAGATCTCAGGATGTCCCCTGTTTTTCCCTGATTTCTCCAGGCAGACAAATCTTCTTCTTTTTTTTTTTTTTTTCCAGACAGATAGAAGGGAAAAACCAATTAAGCCAAATTACTTTGAAGAATTCTCATTGTTTCCATTATCTGCTCCCTCTACGTCCCCCTTCAAATAAAATAGGAAAAAAGACCATGAAGATAGACGATCTGGTGCTCCTAGGCCCCGGGAGCTGCTGTGTCTGCTGAGACTGAGGCTCGCTGTGGCCACGGTCCAGCAAGCAGAGCCTCTCCAGGGACTCATGATTGCTGGGGTCATTACAAGCGGTTTTGCAGAGCACAAGCAAGCTTCAATTATTGTTCTCATGCCTGACAAGAGGCATCGTAGAAGCTGGGAAATACAGATTGGGACGTGCCTAAGAGACACCCACCAGCATCAGGCTCTGAAATGGGGTTTCTGCTGTGGAACGTCCAGCCGAAGAGCTAGACCTGCCCCGGCGCGTGTGTTCAATCTGGAGAGGGGCGGGGGGACCCCTTCCTGTGTATGTCGATGGAGCTTCTTAATGACCCTCCTTCTCAACTCATTCCTAACTACAGTATACCGTCCTTGGCCACGGGGGAAAACCACAAAATGATTCTCAGGTTCCTCTGCCTCTGTCCAGACCCCATTGACGATGGCCACGGGGAGGGAGAGTGAGCACCAGGGGTCTCAGTCTCCCTTGGGTCTTGCTGAGCATCCCTCCTGGGCAGAGGGGTGGCCACCTGAAGGGAGCAGTTTTCAAGCTAATACTACACCTTCTCGTTTGCTTTCACTAGCTGCGTGGTAAGTCTTTCTTTCACTGGCTTTCGGAGGAGGTGCAGTGATCTGATCTGCATGCATTTGTCCTTGGCTTGCTAGTAGAGACCAGCCTTCCCTTCCCCTTGCTCCTTTGTCCATTCTCTCCCTCTTCCCTGAGCCGCCGGGTTCCTTTCCCAGGGCTGCCATAACTAATTACTTGCAAACTCGATGAACTTCAAGCAGTAGATGTTTATTTATACTCTCATCGTTCTGGGGGCCAGAAGTCTAAAGTCCAGGAGTCAGCAGGGCCATCCCATCCTCGCTGTCTGGGTAGACTCTAAGGGAGGATCCCTCCTCGCCTCTTCCCAGCTTCTGGTGGCTTCCAGCAACCTTGGCATTCCTTGGCTTGCAGATGCATGACCCCGATCTCTTGCTCCTGTCTTCACATGGCCTTCTCCCCTGTGCATCTCATGTTCTTACAAGGACACGCTCTTTGGATTTAGGGCCCAATCTGTTCCAGCATGACCTCATCTTTATCACATCTGCAAAGACCCTGTTTTCAAATAAGGTGACATTTGAAGCTCCAGATGGACATGAATTGTGGGGAAGGGGGGACCCTCTACAGCCGTTATTCATTAAAAAGCTTAGCATGTGCCTGGCACCGCACCATCTGCCGGGAGTATGTTAGTGTGCAAATATGGACCGGGCCCTGCCCTCGCAGAACTTACAGGCTGGTGGGGAGGACAGTGACTGTGTCATCATGCTCACATCCAGCTGAGAGCTGGAGCCTCTCTTCTCCAGCCTGCGTTCCCACCTGTGCCAGCCAGGTGTCTTCATCTTCACCACTGCCAGGCCTCCACTTCTTGTACACACCAGCATGTGTCCCATCCTGTCGTCCTTGCCCCCAGCTCCTCCCTGTCCCACGGCAGTGCACACCTCTGATTTCCTTGGGACTGATCACTGAGCCATGCACGGATCACCTTCAGGATGCAATGGGCCTTCACCCCAGCAGAAGGAGATCACCCGTGGTTCTGGCCCACATTGGAATTCCCGCCGCTCAGGCCACCTCATTGGCCTTCAGCCTTCGTTCTCATAAATCTGCAAGGGGAAAGCTTTCTCTCCACTTTGCTTGAACTCTGCTTTTCCAATTTTCTCGGCATTGCTGATAACCTGATGGATTTTCTTTGGTGCTGTGACCTTTTGCAGCACAATCCTGCTGGGGGCCAACATGCTTGCTTTCTCTAACAGGCACAGGCACTCGGGTGATATTTTGAAGCTCGGATTCAGCTTAGGAAAACAAAGATGCTAAGAACGAGGACTGCCCCTCCTGCACTATGGCTGGTGGACGCCAGACCCTTTAATTGCTGCTGTTCTATAATTAGTGTCCACTGTCTTGGCAGTAACTTAGGAACGCCTGGAAGCATGGATTTTGTTGTTTATTGTTATTGCATTAATGACCGCAGATTCTGATAAGGCTCTGACTAAATAATCGCTCCCAGTTACTTACCACCATCTTCTCTGCCCTGGAGGGCTGTACCTGCCTCCTCCCTCACCCTCTGTCCCTAACCTTCCCTCCCGCAGCCAGTTCTCTGCCCAGCTGCCAGAGTGACCCCAGGAGAATGCAAACTAGATTGCACCTCGCCATACGCTTCCAGGTTCTTAGCGTCGGGCTCCTGGCTGCTCCTCTGGCCTCATCTGCAGTCACCCTGCCCTCTGTCCTTTCTCCTACCGCACCAGGCCATGTGGGTCCTCAAACATGCCCAGCACCTGCCTTCCGAGAGCCTTTAAGCTTGTGCTTCGCTCTGGCCATCCACAGGGCTTGTTCCTCTCTCACAGACTTCTCTGCCTCATGTGACCTGCTGGGGAGGTGAAACTGGTCTCAAAGACCATCTTGGACCACCCTCTCTCCATCTCCCTGCCCCGCTGTGCCTCCCCAACTGTGCTCGCACTGCAGAGGCCCGTTAGATGCACCGTCCTTGGTTGCCAGCTTCCCTCCTGGACTCAGTCCCACGAGAGCTTGGGATATCTCTGTTTTGCCTGCCACCACTGTCCCCATGCCAGACCCTGGCTTCACCGTGAGATTCCACCCTCCTCTTCTCAAATTAGAATTTGACATGAAGGACATGGGATTTAAGAAAAAAAAAAAAAAAAGCTAGGTGGTTGTGGTTGTGTGAGGATGAGAAAGGCAAGCAGAATTCAGGGTCTGGTCCGGTTCTGGAAGCCCATTCCACGGGGCTCCATGAAGCACAGCAGGCTCATGTCTGCCTCGTGGTCACCGTGTTTCCGTTTCTCATGTTGGGCTTTGTAAAAAGCCATTAGAGTACCTGGAGAAGCCAGAGAGAGTGCAGCCCACTTACTGGGGCTGGCGGGGCTCAGGAAAAGTGGCTTTCACTTGGACGGTTCTGGACACTCAGCACATCAGTTCAGCTTGGGCCCCCGCGTAACGAAATGTCACCTCCTGCCCTGGCAAGAAACCTGTCTGCTTTCTCTTGGCAGTCACTTGCCTAGGTGTTGAGCAGCTGCCATGGAGGAGAGTGCTAGGCCTAGAATCAGGTCTGGGTTCTTGACCTGGCTTGACAGAAAAGGGAACAAGGAGGGTGTAGTGTAGTGTAGTGTGTGTGTGTGTGTGTGTGTGTGCATGCACGTGTGTGCATTATGCATGTGTGTGCATGTATTTACACAAATAGCACACAGCCATATGTGGGTGTGTGTACACGTGTAGGCATTTATGCATGTGCATGCCTGAGTACAGAGGTGTGTATAATGTGTGCATGCATTGCACACATGTGCACCTGGTACACACCTGTATGCAGATGTGTGTTCATGAACATTACCTACATGTATGTGGGTACACATGTTCATGTGTGAATTTTTATGGGTATGTGTATGCATGTGCATGTATGTGTGCATTTGTGTGTGCACGGCAGTGTGTACCCATGCATATATGTGTGTATGAATGTGTGTAGATGTGTATATTGGTGTATATACTTGTGTGTGTGTGTGTGTGTGTGTGTGTGTGTGTGTGTTCCTTCTTGGCCAAGCTCAAGGGCTTTCCAGTGAAATCAAATCCCTGCCTCTAAGCCAGCGCAGATTTTTGCTGTTTTTTTCACTGGGATTCTTGGGTTTGGCTCGGGTAAAGGGAGGAGCCCACTAACTTATTCCTCCCCTCTTTTGGGGACCACTTTGGGGCTGTCCTAAAATGCTAACACGAACGGCAAAACATTTCTTCCCGAACAACAGTGGTATAACAAGGAGTGGCCTCCCCGGAGACCTGAACTGTCCTGATCAATTCTGGGCCTGCAAGATGGGGTGCTTCAGCCCTTCAGAAACTCCCCCCCCCCTCGCCATGTCCCCACATTTTTTGGAGGCTGCCAGTTGACAGCAGACATTTCCTTTGTGGCTACGAGCTTAGTTGTCTTTCCACCATCTGTCCACTGGAGCTGGTGTCACTAAGGTGACTTCTTAATTGCTAAATGCAACGGATGCTTTTCAGCACATTGTTAGACTTTCTGCTGCATTTGATTCACTTGGCTATTCTTTTCATTTCTCATAAAATCCTCGGTCCTTGGTTTTACGGGTACTATTTTTTCTTGCTCTCCACTACCCCCCTCCCCCGCCCCCTGCCCACCTCTGCTCTGTTTCTCCACAGTGTCCTGTACTTCTTTGGACCCTGTTCCTCCCATCTGTCCCTTAAATATTGCTTTCAACCCCCACCCCCACCCCTCGGGCTCCATCCTCTGCCCTCTTCTCTTGGGTAATCTTTCTCATGCCAGATGCTTCATCTGCTCTGAGCACACATTCACGTCCAGCTCTGTTGCCAGCCCACACTTCTCATTGAGTGCCGCATGCACGTTTCCACCTGCCTGTCAGGCATCCCCAGGACGCCAGCCTCTCCCATCAAACTCAGCTTGTTCAAAGCAGAGCTTACCAGCTGCCCCAAACCCATTGCTTCCCTGGTGTTTGCTCTACATTTATGCCACCAACATTCACCTGTTTGCCTCAGGCCTGAAACAGTTGGCTCTTCTAGACCAGTACCGTTCAGTAGAACTTTGCGTGTTGATAGATGAGCTCTCAGACTGCACTATCCACTATGGGAGCCACTAACCACGTGTGACTACCGAGCACTCAGTTGTGCCCGGTGTGACTCATCGAACTATAATGTCACTTAGTTTTAATGACTTTATATTTAAGTAGCTGCATGCAGCTGGTGATTCCCATACCAGACAGTTCAGTGCAGATGACTTCCTGTTCCTCACTCTCCTCACTGGGATTCCCTCAGTTCAAGCCTCTGGCTTCTCTCCCAGGAATGGTCCAGTAGCTTCCAAGATGGTGTCCATGGCCTGATCCTTTCCAAATATGTGTTCTTGGAGCAGGCTTTCAAGGCATCGTCTCCTCAGTGAACCCCTTCCTTCTCCGCTCCCACAAACAGACAGACCTGAGCCCTTTCCTTTCTGTGTCTTTTTTTTTCCTATTTCTGTTATTACAATTAATGATTGTGTTATAAATTTTATTTTATCTTTTTGAAGATTTATTTATTTATTTTAGAGAGAAAGGGTGTGCAAGTAGGGGGAGAGGTAGAGGGAGAGAGAGAATCTCAAGCAGACTCCCGGTTGAGTGCAGAGCCTGATGCAGGGCTCAATCTCACAACCCTGAGATCATGAGCCAGAATCAAGAGTCAGTTCCCCAATGAACTGAGGCATCCACAACACGATTGTGTTATTGATTTTAAAAATACAGCTGTGCCCCCTCTATAAACTCTTCATGAAGGAGCAGCTTGGTGTTGATACATCTTCTGGCGTCCTGTGTGGGGCATAGCACTAATAAACGTTCACTGTGCAAGCAAAGGAGTCTTATGGATTGTGCCCAAATGTGCTCCTTTGGCTTTGGGTTACACTTTATCCTTCTGATAATTTGTGGTAAAAATTCCATCTCCTGAAAAATCATGTAACTTGAAAACTTAGTTTTCGTAGTCCCAGAAAATAAGTTCAATTCACTGTTGATTTTAAGATACCGAATCATAAGGATGCCTGGGTGGCTCAGTGGTTGAGCATCTGCCTTTGGCTCTGGGCGTGATCCTGGAGTCCCAGGATTGAGTCCCACATCGGGCTCCCTGCAGGGAGCCTGCTTCTCCCTCTGCCGGTGTCTCTGCCTCTCTCTCTGAGTCTCTCATGAATAAATAAATAAAACCTTAAAAAAAAAAAGATACTGAATCATACATACACACTAAAAAACTTTTTTCTTTTAATCTTTAATAGAGCTTTGGGATTATGTGCACTTTATTAAGCACTAGTAGCACTAATTCTTTCCAAAAAAATAGCAATTTGTGTATGATCTATATTTGCAATTTTCACTTAACTACAGTGTTTGGTTAAGTAAAACAGCCCTTTCCAACCATTCTTCACAAAGAAAGAGGTTTTCTTTTGTTTTGTTTTTTTTTTAAGGATTTATTTATTCATGAGAGACACAGAGAGAGAGGTAGAGAAACAGGCAGAGGGAGAAGCAGGCTCCCTGCAGGGAGCCCGATGTGGGACTGGATCCTGGGACCCCAGGATCATGAGCCCAAGGCAGACGCCCAACCACTGAGCCACCCAGGTGCCCCCACAGAGAAAGAGTTTATTGAACATCCTTGACTGGGTTTTGCAGAAGATGATGTTTACGTGAAATTTTCTTTCCTCCAACTCAAAGCAGCCGTGGTGAGAGGGACACAGACTCGGAGGAAAAGAAAGTTGTGAAAGGAAGGAGGAAAACAGAAGGGGAGGATTTGCCATGGATCGGGGGGCCGCTGGCCACTGATGTGCTTCGCTGCTCTTCAGAGGACGGGTGGAAAGGGCTCTTCTGGGTGGAAACAGCATGCAAAGAGATGTCTTTGGTCCACGTGGGCAGTTTTCAGGCCAGGTTGGGGCGCTGTTCTTCTCTCTGTGCACTAAGGTCTCAGGATTGTGTTTCTGAGCTGGGTCCCCTCCATCCCATGGGGGACAGTCAGCTTTCCCTGCTGTCCGCTCAGTCCTTCACCTGCCCACCTCTTTCCCCACTGCTGTCAGCTGTGTTTACCTCGAAACAGCCAAGGAAACAGTCTTCTGTTTTTATATTTATTTTTTAAAGATTTTATTGATTTATTTGAGAGAGAGAGTGTGTGTGAGAAAGAGAACACGAGCATGGGGGAGTGGCAGAGGGAGAGGGAGAGGGAGAGGGAGAGGGAGAAGCAGACTCTCCGCTGAGCAGGGAGCCCGGCCCAGGGCTCGATCCCAGGACCCTGAGATCATGACCTGAGCTGAAGGCAGACCCTTCACCCCCCAGGTTCCCCAGTCTGTTTCTAGTCAGTTAAACAAAGATATAGATGTTTGTTCAAGCACAGTGCTAGGTTCCAGGGAGGCAGTGGCCCGTACGATAGACACGGTCTCCCGTTTACTGTACTCCCCAGATCTGTCCCTGTGGCCAATGGGATCAAGCCCAAATCCTAGCTTTGCTCAGGAGGCCTTCCCAAGCCACCTTCACCCTTCACCCCAGATGCCTGTCCAGCAGCCCCGCCCCACACACTACACGGGGACTGTCCTCTCTGCTGCATAGGTTTTAGTCATTCTTCGAGACTCAGTTTAACTCTCCTCTCTCTATGAGGCTTTTCTGACTCATTCTGGCTGAGGCATAGCTGCTGCTTCTAGATTTGATATCCCCCACTCCCCCGCCCCCCCCATCCTGTATTACTAGCATTGGTTATTTGTGTTGGACTTCATGAATTCTCGTATTGATCTCACTGCTTGGTTCTTCAAGTTCAAATGCTGTGTCGTATCTGTCTTCGTGTGCCTGGGAATGTGGCAGGTGTTCTGGACACATCTAAAAGGAGAACATTGTACTTATTGGGGTTGCACATGCCCTGTCACCTCAAAGAGCTCAATTTCCATCTCTCTACTGTGCCATGACTTAATCCAGCCTCATTTCTGTCTTTTGGCCCCTTCTCCTTCCTGGCAGCCCATTAGAGTAGTGGCATCAACCTAGAACTGCGGCTTTTTAAAGTTAATCTCTCTCTTTATCTCTTTTTAAACATCTTATTTATTTTACAGAGAGAGATACCAAGTGAGAGGGGCAGAGGGTGAGGGGGAGAGAGAGGACCCCAAGCAGACTCCCTAGAGCTCTATCCCAGCACCCCAAGATCATGACCTGAGCCAAAACCAAGAGTCAGACACTCAACCGACTGTGTCACTCAGGTGACCCTAAAGTTAATGTCTTTTAACCATGGTTTTTCTCACGTATGTGCGTCGTGGGTTTTGACATTCCCTTCCTCAGCCCCTTGTACCCATTATTCTTCCTACACAAGATTCTCAAGCAATCTAGCAGGGATGAGATTCAAAGAACCAACTGTATGGCCTAGCTAGCCAAGGAGCTTACTTCTTCTCCATTGAGCTGCTGTAGTCCTCACACTTTCATTCAATAGTATTGGTTTCTTTTTCCTTTTTATCCTCTAATTTTTTTGGGGGGGAGGTGGTGGGGAAGATGGGTAGAGGGTATTGTTGTCTTAGAACTTGGTATAAATGATCATTTTGACAAAGGCACAAAAGCCCTCATTCTGATTGGCACCATATTTGAAATCAAAGTCACAGCTATCATTATGAAGACCTCATTTCCTGGTGATTGATTGAACATAATTGCTTCTTGGAGAACTTACCCCTGAAAAACCCATCGATGCTGGCAAGGAGCGACAAGCTACACTCATTCCTCTCCCTCCCGCCAGCTCATCTCATGGATCCAACGAGGCCATTAGTTGGAGGAGGCAGTTTGGTGAGCAGTGGCCAAGAAATCTCCCAGAACGGTGTCACGCTGAGCTCTTTCTAACTCCAAAAATCGTGTGTGAACCAGCCGACGTGCATGGTTTGTGGACGAATTTCTTCTGCACTGTGTGTCATCTCACCTAGAATCTGCGGAAATTTATAGCATCTTTTATCCCTGGAAATAAGAGATTCAATTTAGTCTGATGCTCACTTAGACAAGATAGGAAAAAAATCACCCCAAATCAATGGGGAAATCAGCGCCTCAATCTGGAAGGAGCAGTGCCATATTATTAAACTATTTCTCTTCTTCCTTTTACCACGGGAAGATGAATATCTCATTTTTTTTTTCCTCCACCTAAGACTCTGAAGAGAAAGAGATTCTATATTTTTCTCTGTCACCTATGCTGGTCTCCCAATAACATTCATAATTTAAAAAGAAAATTATGAATGTCTTCCCTTGTCTTGCCATGGAAGCTCATTTCATCCTGTGCAGTCCTTGCTAAGAATCAAGACTCTTGTCTCTACGTTGGTCTTTCAAAACATTCGTTCAACAAATCCTTAATGAGCACCTACTGTATGCCTTCCTGTCTAAGGTGAGCCTCCTTCTCTCAGACCTTCTTGCCACAGAGCCAAAAGGCAGAGTTCATACCCCTCTTCTTTTCACTCTTAATTAAAAGCCCTTCCAGGGCATCTGGGTGGCTCAGTCGGCTCAGGTCATGATCTTGGGGTCCTGGAATTGAGCCCCATGTAGGGCTCGCTGCTCAATGAGGAGTCTGTTTCTCCCTCTCCTTCTGCCCCTCCCACCCCATCCCCAGTTGTGTTCTGTCTCACTCTCTCTCAAAGTGATAACTAAAATACATATTTTTTTAAAAAAGCCCTTCCTCTTTGAGGCTCATGTTGTCTGCCTTTAGCATTCTTGTTTTGGTGACACGCAAGCTAACAGCTGTAACAATCAGTCCCTAAAGACCCAGGAGAGGGGCACCTGGGTGGCTTAGTGGTTGAGCATCTACCTTTGGCTTGGATCATGATCCTGGGGTCCTGGGATACAGTCCTACATCGGGGTCCCCACAGGGAGCCTGCTTCTCCCTCTGCCTATGTCTCTGCCTCTCTCTGTGTCTCTCATGAATAAATGAATAAAATCTTTAAAAAAAAATAGCCCCAGGAGAGATATCTCTTGCTTGGGCAACAGTCCCATTTAGGTGAGTTGGGGAGGGGAGTTCTGCTCCGTCCCTGCCCCCATGCTCCTTGCTGTGTTCTGATCCCCAGACTTTGGTCACCTGGCAGCTGCCACGATCTTGAAGGTCTCCACTAGATCCTCTGCATCTGGCCTGCAGACACAGAAGGAGCATAGCGAGGAGGATTTTGTGAGAGGTTTTTTTAGGTGCCAAGTATAGAAATGTCACATCTCTCTTCTGCCCACATTCTGTGGGCCAAATCGAGTCACAGGGCCCACCTAAGTGCCAGCAATGCTGGGAAGTACGTCCACCTGTTTGTCCAGGTGGGAGAAGAGAGGGAATTTGATGAACAAAGAGCAGCACCCACCTCCCCTACTGCTGTCAGCTTCCACGTGGACAGTTCTAGGTGCTCCCCTCATGGTGCTCCCTCATGGTCACTCCCTGATCCTTTCTCAGCTCAGACTTACGCTTTAGTATCCTGTCATTTGCCCTGAGCATCCACCTTCCTCCAGAGATCTCTGTGGGGGGCATGTTCTCATGGTCCTCACTCCTTCCCTTCCTTCTCTGCTCCCCGACTTGAGCTCCTGGGGCTGCTGAGAGTGATCACACACAAGCACGGGCATAAGTGCCATTCGAGATTCTAGCTCGCCCACCCAGACTGGCCCTCCAGGCTTGGCCAGCTCTTTCTGTCATGCATTTGGTGATCATCTAAAGATCCACCAGACCCCACAAAGTCCTTTCTCAACCTTCATCCCCCTGATTCTTCAGCCAACAGCTTTGTAATAGGCAGTCAGGCAAAGGTACCCTCCTCTTCCTGCTGCACTCACTCCAAACTTACCTGGTTGCTACCTGCCCCCTTTATATCACTCCCAGAAGATGGAGTGTTCTGCTCCCCCAACTCAGGGTCAATTCTTTGTTCTTTTGGCCCTGTCTTCTTCCCCTCCCTCCTCCTCTCATCAACTACCTCCTGTCCTCTGTTTCCCCTCCTCTCCTGGCTCTTTCCATCAGCCCACACACACTCTTGTGTCATTTTATCTTGACCAGAAAGGTCTTCCCTCCACCCTGCTCCCTGCATCTAGCTATCACCCACTTTCTTGTCTCCTCTTTCCAGCGAAACTTCTGAAAGGAGTCATTCACATGCACTGTTTTCTTTTCTTTGCCTCCAGTCACCTCCTGACAAGCGAATCCTAAATATCAAATCCACTGGGAAATTGTGTCACTGGACTGACATCCCAGTACCTCTGCAATGGTGAGCCTCTGCTTCTCAAAACGTTCTTCTCCTTGCTTGTGGAATACTTCCTGGTTCTTGGCCCTCCCTGTAGGTGTCTGTCAACAAGATTAGGGTTGCCCCTTCTTGTCTTTCCTCAACAGCTTCTTTTCCTTTTGCTCACATTCACTCGGGGGGCCCTCATCCAGGCTCGAGGTTCTGTGTAGAACTGGATCACCAAGTCAGGCTTGGTTTCACAGATGCAAGAATCAAATGTCCCCTCCCAGTGATTATCTTACTTGCTTGTCCAACAGCCACTTAAATAGATCGGGCCTAAAACAGAATACCCGACCTCCCTTAGCCTTCTCTGCCTCCTTCATTCCTCACATTGGGAAGAACGTGATGGAGCCAGACCTACTCAGCCTCTCAGGCAAGAAACCTCAACATCATTGATCTCTCCTCCTTTTTTCTAATCCCGCAAAGCCACTTAATCACCATGCCCTGCTGATTGTGCTTCATAAAGATTTCTCGAATCCCTACTCCAACTGGTCTAGGTTGAATCCCTCATTATAGCTTGTGTGGACCACTCCAACAGCCTCTTTATGCACCTCCCTGCTTCCGGTCTCACCTCACTTCTCACCCACTTGAGTCTGTGAATTTACCTGATTTCAGCCCTTCATTGGGTCAGAGTCTGTTGCTCTCTACTGTCACCCAAGGATACAACCTGCAGTTACCTGGTGCAGATGAAATGCACTCCTCTAGGTTGAATCAGACCATAGTAGAACTGTCCTGGTGCTGTGCTGTGCAGTGCGTCCTTGTAGCTCGGGATAAAATTAGTAGTGACAGCATCATATGTGGATTATGAAAGATCCGAACTTTTAAATCACTTAGATGAAAGTAAAAAAAGTACTTTTTCAACTGTTGTTGAAATTGATGACTCAAGAAGCCTGTCTTGGGAATGCAGCAACACTGGTGTCAAAAGACCCACAGATGAAATGTGAGAATGAGCAAAGGCAGCATCTTTAAGTTAATATATTATTGTATATGATTAAAAAAAAAACACAGACACATGAAGACTAAGTTAATGGATTCAATAGTACCAATAGACATGTGACTATCCCATCCACACCTGCAACTTCAAAAGCTGTTATGTTCAGTTGGCCGGTTGCTTCCTTTTTGTTGGGAAAATGGAAACTGGCCCTATATTCAGAGTTAGTGCAGATCTGGGAGATATTCATTTATTTAAATATTTTGTTTATTTGGAATTTTGTTTGTTGGGCCTCCTCTTGACTGTATTTGAGGTCAATGGTGCCCATGCCTCAGTGACTGTACCTGGTTACTCCCCAACGCTTACCTTGGGTAAAACAAGCTTAGAGCTGATTAGGTGGGCAAAGTGATAATGTAGCATGGGACTCTGAAAAGATCATGCCTGGTGGGATGTTTAGAAGCTTCACTGTTTGGGCCAGCGGAGGTTTGAGAAGACCTTTTGAAAGACCTCTTGTTCCTAAATCCAAGTCAACAAGCAAGCACTGACCCTATCTGTTGGCAATGTAGGACTGATGTGTTTGGGTTGTATTAGGTGGCTTTGTTCACATCTGTGAAAGTGCCTGGGTTGAAAGTTAGCAAGTCAGAGGTCTTTATTGCCCTTCTCCTAGCAGTGCGGTAAGATACCAAAGGAAAGGAAAGCATATTTTAGACCTTCGAGTCCCTTGTAATTTAATGGAGCCCAAAATGTAGAATAAAAAAGAGTTTTAGTCTCAGAATCTGGAGAGGAGTGTAAAAGTCCCCCATCCCACGCACATCCTCATGTTGATGTCCATAGAATAATGATTCAGTCCTGACTTGTATGATTCTAGCAAGAATTTTCCAGTCCTTCACAAAAGCAAAAAAAAAAAAAAAAAAAAAAAAAAAAACCAAAACCACATATTTTTAGAAGCCATGATTTGAATGCAAGAGAAATACGGTTTCCAAGACAGGACGAGAACCATTAGGGGAAGTTTCATTTCTGAGTTCCCACCGGCAACAGGCAAGAGGTGGGGGAAATCATTCTTTTCACAAGTGTATTCCTATTTAGGGTTTAGGTTTGTACCGAGTGAGGACTGAAAGAACAAATGGGAGCAGAGATCTGCTGAGGAGAGTTGGTATTTTTAATGAGGTTTTTTTTCCCTCCCCCTTTCTATATTTGCTGCCGTCCAGGCAAGCATGTACACAAATAGCCACAATTTGTAAATTGTTCCTGACATATTTTCTGCTCTTTGAATTCCCTGAGTGCCTGCAACATAATTAGAAAGAAGCAATCTTTTACATCAGTAATAGGAAAAAGGACATAGTTTCGGCATGCAAATAAGATGTTACCTAAACAGAAAATTATAGATGCAACAGCGACCGTTCTCGTCATGGAGACGGGATGGGAGCTGTTGACGGCAGTGGGAACTGCTCCTGGCTCTGCACGCTGACATTTCCCTCTGCTGCTCTGAGCCACCTACTGCTTACACAAGCACAGGGAAGATGGTGCAGAAGAAAGAGCAGGAAGACAGAGCCCTCCAGAGAGACGCACATAGCCTCCATGGAGGTTTCCTTTTGCGGGTTGGAGGCTCTGGATTTGAAAATGAGAGTTTTTGATGTGCTTCCTCTGCTCTTTTGCAGAGTCCCCCTTCTGATGCAGACACAAGAGCTAGCACACTTCATAAGGGATACAACCCCTAACTTTAGTGGATGGATGGATGGGTGGATGGATGGATGGATGGATGGATGGATTGATTGATTCATCTACTCAGTGAGCATCTGTTTGATGCTGTCCTAAGCTTTGGGGCTACATCAGTATACTGAAAAAAGAGAAAGGACTTATATCTAGTGGGGGATGATGGGGTAGGTGATTTTCTCTAGTTCTATGGTGGGGGTGGAGGAATAAAGCAGAATAGTAGGATGGAAGTGTGACTCAGTTGTTTTTTAGGTAAGGCAGTTAGGGAAGGCCTCTATAGCTTTTGGGAAGAAGGTACTATTAGAATGTCTTTGGAGAGGATATTCTGGTGAGTGGGAGCATCCTCCTTAAAGAAAGCATCAGTGAGAGGTCCTGGAGCTGGGAAGTGCATGATGTCTTTGAGGGGCAGCCAGGACACCAGTGTGATTGAGGGGAACACAGAGAAGAGGCAGCCAGCATGGTGGACAGGCCTCGGACCACTGGGGCCCTCAGATTTCATTCAGACGTGATAGGAAGGCATCAGGAGGTTTCAATCAGAGGCGTCACATGAGCTTACTCAAGTTATACAGTACTGATGTCGTGGCCATGTGGGAACTAGAGGGCAAAGGTGGAAAACAGGTTACCAGTTGGGAGAGTATGTTTGTAGTGGAGAGAGAGAGTCACTCAGACCCAAGAAATAGTAATGGAGTTGAATGTTGAACTGATGGGATTTGCTGACGGGTGAGGCCGTGAGGGAAGGAGAAGGACCAGGGAAGACTCCTAGGCTTTTTGGATTGAGTGACTGGGTGAATGGCTGGAGAAGAACAAGTTTGGGGTGAGAGGAATTGGGAGTTTTGTATCTGAGATGACTCTTAACACACCCACATAGCACTATTGAACAGCAGAGGGAGCCATGACTTGTTAGTTCATAGAGATGTCTGGGCCGGAGATGTAAATTTGGGAATGATTAAAGCTGTGGGGTTGGCTGAGATCACCTCAGGAGTGGGGGTAGGTGGGAGGGAGGAAAGGCTGGAGACTGAGAACCAGAGACCTCTATTCAGAAGTCACCAAGTTGAGAAGAGTCTAGCAGAGGAGACTGATGAAGAGCAGCCAGGGAGGGCATAGTAATGCCAGGAGGGGTCCTGTCCTGGAAGCCCAGTGAAGAGTGTTCAGAAAGGAGGGACTGTGAACCATGTGAAATGCTGAGAGGATAAGCAAGATGTAGTCTGGGCCACCACCATTGGGTTGGGCCAAAAAGAGACCAGTGGTGACCCTGACAAGAGCAGTCTCAATGGAATGGTGGAGATGAAGGGCTGGTTGGAGAAGGTCAAAGAAAGAAGGAGAGATTGGCAAGTGAAGACAGAATATAGAAGGTTCTGCTAAGGAGTTTTTGTTATATAAAAGGGGAGTGGACAGAGGGATAGAGCGGTGTGTGAGTGGCTGTGACATCTTTGGCAGGATTTATTTTTAAGAGGGACATTATGGAAGGTGTATGCTCATAGAAATAATCCAGTAGAGAGGGAGAAATTGATGACATGGGGGAATGAATGGAGCAATGTGGCTGGCTAGGTGAGAGGGGATGGGATAGGAGTGAGGATGGGCCGGCCGTTTCCCAGGACAGAAGGCAGAGCAGATGGTGTGGACACCTGAACACGGGTGCACTTGGTAGTGACAAGCTGAGGAATATTTCTTCCCATTTCTCAGGGAAGTCAGAGATAAAAAGAATGTCAACTGGGAGGAAGGAAGATTGGAGGACCGAAGAGAAAGAAGGTATGCAGTCTGTCCACTTTGGAAGTGGTAGCATGTCTTCTCAAGGGGGCTGTGGGAGAAATTCCAGGCAGCCCAAAGAGATTTCAAGCCAGACCAGGCAGCATGCTGTTATGTTTTTCTCCAGCCACCTTCAGCTCTTGGGGAACAGGTGCAGAGAAGGTGGAAGGTTGACGTCACTGAGGCATGTGTGTAGGTGTGTGCCAGAGGGTGGTTGTGATACAGGACTACTGCTGGATGAGGAGGGAGGTGAAGACACAAGGTGAGCGTTGGAAGCAAAAAGGTGGTTGGACCAATAGAGGAGAGATGCCAGTGGGAACCAAAGAATTCTTGGATGGAGGGTTCAAAAGAATAGAGCTGGAAATACAGAACGCAAGTGGTTGGCCACCTGGGATGCCTCAACTTGACATTTTGGAGGTAGTTCCTTTTTCAGTACTACCCTTGGGGTTAGTTGGCTAAAACAGTGTGTAGGACAAGTTCATTGGAGGTGAGGACGGAAGTACCAAATAGGAGACTGAAGCCAAGGTGTTGGATGGTTTATCTACATGAACCAGGAATGCTGGCATCGTTAATTATGGGTTGAATATGGTTCTTCTATCTTTAGAGAATGGAGGAAGGGTCTAGGCGGGAACTAAGTGATTGCAAGAGGTGACTTCTTAGTCAACAGCAGGAGAGGAGCATAAAAGGTACTAGCACAGTTGATGCTGGCTTTGAAAGAGGTTCATAGCTGCACGGACGGACCCAGGGCTCAAGCTGAATAAATGGGAAATTTGAGTATGCAGGAAGCGTGGGTATGTCAGGGTCCACGGCAAGCTGTTTGAGCTGAAGGTGGTGAGGGAGGAGGAGCTAAAGAATTGGGGGTCTCAAAGTATAGGTAAAACCTAGAAGTTGATTTTGCAATCTGGAGCTAGCCCCCAGGAAATCTATTTCAATAACTTACAAGTATCATCAGGCGTCCTTGAGACAACTGGATAAGAATTGCTGTGTTTCGAAGGCACTCTTGAAACACACACAGAAAATCATTTACGTGCTATAGTACTTCTGTCCTAGGCTTTTTAAGGTGATGACAAACCTGGAAAAAGCCTCCTTCTATAGCAAGAAAGATGTTTTAATGATTACTTTTTAAAAAAAAAAAAATCATGTCTTTAGTGACGAGTCCTACTAGTGACAATTTTCTCTTTGCAGCTGTGCTCTAGAATCTCTCTCCAGTTAAAAACATTTTATTGTTATTTTGACTGGAATTATATTAAAGCTATTAATTTGAAAAGAATTAGTAGCTTAACGGCTTACAACCTTTCTGCTCAAGAATACAGAATGCCTCTTCTTCATCGACTTTGTATTTTGTATATTTCTGTTTGCCCTGGGTTTTCCTTTTTTGTTGTTGTTGCTTTTAGGGATTTTATTTATTTATTCATGACTGACGCACAGATGGAGGCAGAGACATTGGCAGAGGGAGAAGCAGGCTCCCTGCATGGAGCCTGATGCAGGACTTGATCCCAGGACTCCAGGATCATAACCTGAGCTGAAGGCAGATACTCAACCACTGAGCCACCCAGGTGCCCCTCCAGTTTCCCTTTTTATGAAAACTCACTGTTTCAGAGGGACCCCAGAACTTTCCTGCTTACATATCTGCCCCGTAATGGGTGGGGTGGTGTGGGGGGGTGGTGATCATTAAGATACTGAATGTGATCTTTTAGCCCAGAAGGCTACTTGACAAATCTTTTTTTTTTTTTTTTGAACTGGACTTTATTTTTATTTATTATTATTATTTTTAATGATAGTCACAGAGAGAGAGAGAGAGAGGCAGAGACACAGGCAGAGGGAGAAGCAGGCTCCATGCACCGGGAGCCCGATGTGGGATTCGATCCCGGGTCTCCAGGATCGTGCCCTGGGCCAAAGGCAGGCGCCAAACCGCTGCGCCACCCAGGGATCCCGCTACTTGACAAATCTAAAGCAAAAGGTTGCACAGGCAAATTAATGGAGTGTCTGTCTCTTCACATTTAACACTGAACAGAACTGAGAGTGGATTATCCGCTTCCAGGTAGCGGGGCTTGCTGCAGCTTTGTGCATGAGGCTAGCTTTAAAACAAAAGGCTTCTGAGCACAGCCTCGTCCTTCAGTAGATGCAGAACAGGGTGGCTGGAAATAATGCTCCGAGGATTTACTGTCTGAGACACAATTGAAAGTAATTCTCTGTTCCTGCAAGTGTCTCAGTAACCGTCCAACAGGACAGGGACTGGTGCCTCACTGGGCCACCGGCAGTGACGTGCTGCTTTGTACAGCCAGACCGTGGGGGCCGCCAGCCGGCTCAGGGCACTGGGGTCCGGTTATAACAGGTTCTCCATAACCTGGACAGAGTCAGCTCAAAGACCAGTCCCTGCCTGGGCCCAGACTGGAGGTCACAGTTCAGTCTTTGAGCTGTGATAGAATTTCCTTCCCTCCCAAATAAGGAGGGATGGGGGCATGTACAATAGCCATCTTCATGGCTCTCCGCTGGGCAAGGTCCTTTAGGCGAGGTCAGGGCACATTTCTGTTGTCCATTTCTCCCTTTACAACTTGCGGATGGTGATCATTTCCCAGCCAAACCTCAGGAACAATGGTCCTCCCTCACCCTGGATCAGTCCCATGGTCCAGGAAAACAGAGACTTGAACCTGAAATGCCTACCTTGTAACTAACTGGCTCCCACATTCATGAAATTTTGAAAAGCTCCCATTTTAACAATGCCCAATCATCAGCTTTGCACCATTCAAACATCACCTGGGAAGCACATGCCTCAACTGGCTCAGTCGTCAAGAAGCTGCCATTCTGGGTTATCTCTGATTTTCATCCAGATTCATGGCAACAGCTCTCTGTGGCTTTATAGAAGATTCGAAGAGGATGCAGTATCGAGCGAACAGAGCTGGCACAGACAGCTGTGATACCATCCAGGCCTGCGAGCCCATGCAGACTCAAGTATGCACCCGTTAATAGCGGACGCAGGAGTCCGTAGTTACTAGAGGAGCGCTCCACGTAGAACACAGCCCTTGCCCGCGTTTTGTGCGGTGTTTACTCACATACACCCCTGCTTCCGTGGATCCAGTCTGCCCAAGTGACGCGTGGCACAGAGACGGATCCTCCGTGATGAGCCCTTTATCCTTAAGCGAGTAATTCCGCTTCAAACCTTCTGCCTCAAGCAGCCTGTGAAGGTCTTTCATTAGGAAAAGCGGTCGACCCAATCCTGCTGAAGTCAGACATTATTTCCTGCCAGTGGTGACAGCTCCAGATCAAACTCAGACAACTAGATTAAATGATTGCGGTAAGTGACTTGAATAAATGAAACAGCAGAGCAGGCCAGCTTAAAAACACATCCACATAGAGCTGCGACTCCCGAGTCAGGCCCGGAGCAGTCAAAGAAAATATGAGCAGAGCAGTAAAATGAGCGACGTGTTATGTCATCCTCAGAGTTCAGAAATGTCTTTCTGATCACAGCCCTTGGGTTTTCTGGGCTTCTCCTTTCTTCCTGTCTCTTGACTTGTGGGTATAGGTAGTGTGTCTCTTAAAGGAGTTGAAACAGCAGCTGTTTTGATCACTTCCTTAGACTGTATACCCTGAGGTGCTCAGAAAATTTATTATTGTTGTTGTTATTGACCGTAGCGACCCCCTTGACCCGATGTCTGGGGGGTGGAGAAATAAAACAGACTACTACATCCTAGCCAACAGCTTCTTATTTAGTAGGAACTAGGGGGGAAAAAGGTAAGCATGATCCGAGGTTGCAGGAGAGAAGCCAGTTCTGCAGCCTGGGTGGCAAAGTGCACACACGTTTATTTGGGCACCTGGGCTGTTTTCACATGTACCAGAGCAGGTGTTAGGAGATTAGGGGCCTCTCTCGTTGTGAAGACAATACCGAAGGCATCTTCTTGCCATTCCCCACTTACAAATTTTCTGAATCCACAACAGATTTTTGTCATATCTCCCCAAAGTGGTCCGTGGAATGCCAGCTCCGTGAGATACTCATTAAAAGAATACAAGGAGAGGGCAGCCCGGGTGGCTGAGCGGTTTAGCGCTGCCTTCGGCCCAGGGCATGATCCTGGAGTCCCGGGATCGAGTCCCACGTCAGGTTCCCTGCGTGGAGCCTGCTTCTCCCTCTGCCTGTGTCTCTGCCTCTCTCTCTCTCTCTCTCTCTCTCTCTCTCTGTGTGTCTTTCATTAATAAATAAAATCTTTTTAAATTTTTTTAATAAATAAAATCTTTAAAAAAAATAAATAAATGAAAGAATACAAGGAGAAAAAAAGATTCTGTGATTCTGTGGCAGAATTAGTTTGGGAAATGACATAGATTATATTCTCTTTTGGTAGAATAATCATGCCCACTTAGGGCCTCTGGAAATCCTACAGCGAAGAAACCCACTCGACATGATTTAACCCAGAGGTTTCTAGATGCCTTCAACAGCTTTACTGACGTCCACTGGACACACGATGGAACAGTACACACCTCAAGGGCACGATGTGATGGATTTGACATATGTGCACACCTGTGAAGCCACCACCACAATCCAGATAGTTCCTTCTTGTTTCTTTTCTTTCTCTCTCTCTCTCTTTTTAAAATGATCTTATTTATTTGAGAGAGAGAAAGAGAGAACAAGTAGGGGGAGAAGTGGGGAGAAGGAGAGGAGGACTCAGGCACCCACTGAGCAGAGAGCCCAACATGGGGCTCGATCCCAGGACTCTGGGATCACGGCCTCAGCTGAAGGCAGAAGCGTAACTGATTGAGCCACCCAAGCGTCGCCCCTTCTTTTTTTTTTTTTTTTTAAGATTTTATTTATTTATTCATAGACACACAGAGAGAGAGGCAGAGACACAGACAGAGGGAGAAGCAGGCTCCATGCAGGGAGCCCGATGTGGGACTCGATCCCCGGTCTCCAGGATCACACCCCAGGCTGCAGGCGGCACCAAACTGCTGCACCACCGGGGCTGCCCAATTGCCCCTTCTTGTTTCTGATTTGAATGTCATTGTGTGGCTACATTAGACAGGTTGGTCCATTCACTTACTGACAGGCGTGTGGGTCGTTTCCAGTTTGGGGCTCTTCCAAACAAAGGTGCAGTGAACGTTCGTGAGCAAGCTGTTACCCGGACATATGCTTTCATTTCTTTTGGATGCAGACCTGGGAGTGGAAGGGCTGGGCCTCATAGATGGGGTACGTCTAACTTTTTACCAAACTGCCAGGCTGCCTTCCCGAAGCGGTCCTGCCATCTTATACCACAGTCCGCAGCGAGCGAGCATTCTAGTTTCTCCACATCCTCCCCAGCACTTAGGATGTTCGGTCTTTATAACTTTGGCTCACTAGGTGTGTCATGGTTTTAATTTCCGTTTCCCTGGTGACTAACGATGTTGAGCATCTTCCCTTGGGCTTCTGTGGTGTCAGTGTTCTCCTCAACTCAGGGAATCTTCCAGGCACCACCCGAGGCCCCTCTCCTCGCCCTGCATCCCGGGAACTGTCAAGGTGTTCAGCTGGGGAGGTCACAGGGCTCACTTCGTTTCCCTCCCTCGGAAGTCACCGTCTTTTATTATTTGTCACCCACTTGAAAATGCTGGTTGCATTTATTTTTGTCTGTTTTGTTTTATTTTGGTGGTTTCAGGTGAGAGACTCCACCCCGTGCCTATTATTCTCTTTGCCATAAACAGGACCTTCGAAACATATTGCTTATGTTGATTTGACTATGAAAATCAGTTTTTCTCATCTGTTTTTGTAAATCCCGCAGGACTTTGGTTCAATGGAACGCATATTGGCAAAGATGAGATTATATTAATATCCTTGGTCAGGGAGCCCTATGATTTTAATTAATGTGCCAGAATTACTTTAATTATAGTCACAAGAATACTTCCTGGCATTCTCATTATGTGAAATGTATGTGAATGTACGTTTCGTGTTCAAATACCAGGTTTGAAAATTTTTTTTATTTTTTATTTATGAGAGAGAGAGAGAGAGAGAGAGAGAGAGAGAGAGGCAGAGACATAGGCAGAGGGAGAAGCAGGCTCCATGCACCGGGAGCCTGACGTGGGATTCGATCTCGGGTCTCCAGGATCGCGCCCTGAGCCAAAGGCAGGCGCTAAACCGCTGCGCCACCCAGGGATCCCCCAGGTTTGAAATTGAGACAGATGTCATCTTTTCCATTTTAAAAGCAGGGAAAGGATGTCACATACGTTCTTAATGAACATCTCTCAGGCATACTGATCCTTAGTGAATATAGGTATGGAAATAGCCTCTTGCCTTTATTCTGCTCATGTTTGAAACCTCCACGGGATGGACCACTCGATTTCAGGACCAACGCGTATTTGATCCCTAATCCATCATCATACTGCTAGGATGTGAACTTTGTAAAAAGGCCGAATCGATGCAATGACTTTTCTATTTAGAAGCTTACCATTTCCAACAGGATCAGGATAAAGTCCCCAGATCCTGAACTTGACATAAAAGCTTTTATTATCTGTGTTTGTAGAATCATCTCTCATTTCCCCCCTTATGGAGCCTACAGTCCAGCCACACGGGGCTACTTCTCTTCTAAAAAGAGTACTTCATTTTTCTTTTTTTTATAATAAATTTATTTTTTATTGGTGTTCAATTTACCAACATACAGAATAACACCCAGTGCTCATCCCGTCAAGTGCCCCCCTCAGTGCCCGTCACCCATTCACCCCCACCCCCCGCCCTCCTCCCCTTCCACCACCCCTAGTTCATTTCCCAGAGTTAGGAGTCTTCATGTTCTGTCTCCCAAAAAAGAGTACTTCATTTTTCTATATTTCTTTGCCTAAAGAAATGTTCCCTCTGTCTAGAGAACCCTCTCTGCCTCAAGATGGTTCAGGAATCTTTTCCGATCTTAAGACTTCTTTGACTTTCCAGGCAGGATCAAGCGTGACTTCCCTTTGCTACACTAGTGCCTTGGCAAACCTAGCACCAGTGTTACCATTTCGTATGAAAACTGTACGCTGCTCTTCCCTTCCATCACATGTGCTAGACGCTGGGTCTTTTAAAGGTAGCAGCTTGGTTTCTGTTCATCCCTCCACCTCCAACATGCCTTTTTGACAGAGGCTGGAATGCAGGAGCTTCAGGGATGAGGTACACCAAGACCATATTTTCTTCCTAGTGGAGACCTAGCCTGTCAGAGAATCAGCGAATGTAGGCAAAGCCTCCTAAGTGTGCATGACACTCTTAGATGACCTGATAAATCATAAAACACCACCAGGATAAGTCAATAAGTCTACTGAGGAGATAGCTTAGGAGTTTGTGGCTGACAGTGATTTTCTGCAGTTCGGGAGAGCATCTATCTAGATTCTCACTCGGGCGGCGTTGCATCGGTTCCATGCGTCCGTGGCCTGTTTGAGACGGGCTGGTCAGCCCGACCACGGCTTCTCAGAGTTGTTCAGAGCAGCTGATTCCCACAGGTGGTGTGTCTCTCCTTGGACAGTCTGTCCCAGAGGGGATTCAGTGTGTTGGATTCTATGTCCTGTCTCTCAAGGCCCTTCTTCAACTCTACAGAATGAGGTGATGTTTTGGTTGTGGTTAAGATTTGTTTATTGTTTTGAAAGAGGTTGTGCATTTTGGTGTTGAATTTGGCCACTATGCTGGTTCAGCGCAGAATATTTTGCTCCATGTTTAAACAAGGGTTTAAAGAAACACTTCCAAGACATTTTCCTGAGTGGAAGCAGGCAGTCTCACAGGTGTCCAGGGGCACCAAGTTGCAATGAAATGGGATGTTTTCAAAAAATGATAGAACATGGGGATTTTTTTTTTTTATTTTTACTGGCAGAGATTCAGACTATCCACAGATTGATGCCACCATGTCTCGAAAATATTTTTAAGTTCTCTTTCTACAAATGTACCCTTTCAAATGTTCTGTTTTGCCCTTCCGCATCATTTATTCTACTTACTTGCATTCCTGCTTTAGACCTACATAATAGCACATGTTGAAAATCTTAAGCATCCATACTAAAAACTGTAAACTTTTTGTGTGTGGGTTAACTTATCTTTGCATTTCAATTTCAAGTCTAAGGAGAAACTGTAAGTACGGTGTGAAGGCAACTTACCTTTGCTCAAAATTTGGTATTGATTTTCTAGTCCGTTGATTTTCAGATTCAGCTGAGCACTAGCTCTAGGATGTGGGATAAGGATGGTGTCTTGCTGGCCCAGGACCCCCTTCACACAGCATTATAGTGCTTCCCTGCCATCTTTGACCCCTTGAACAAGAGATGATAATCTAGGATTAAATAATAGCCATTTGGATTTGCAAGAAATGTTTGTGTATATGTACATTTTTTCTAAGAGGATGGCCAGCTTTTTAGGGACAAGATGTGGGGGCCATCTGGGAAAGATGAAAGCTAACATCTCTCTGGGACCCAGTTGATGTGAGCTGACATGCACTGATACTTGCTCTTTGAGACAATGACATCCAGGGGCCTTAGGGTCGAGGCAATGCCCTGGGGGTAGAGCCAAACGTCTAAACACAGAACTAATGACACTACCTCTGGAGGGTTTTTTTTTCTTTTTTTTTTTTTTTTTTTAGAGTTCCCATTTGTCAGGCAGGCACTGGCCTCCCCTCTCAAATTTCTTAGGTTGTTGTCAGGAAAAGCTAATCCTGATCTTTTCAAGACTCCACTTGGGAGATAGGAACATACTGAAATGTGAATCAGCTCCAGGGCTCCAAAGATTGAGATAGCAAATACTTCTGACAGACCCCAAAACCAAAGCAGAATACTCTTGATAAATGGAATGGGGATTTTTTTTTTTTTTAAATCCCAGGACCATCGTGCTCTCTATGATAGATGAAAGAGCCACTTAGATGTTGGCATTTAGCATCTTCAATTTATCTTCCTAATTGAAATTTAAGGAGCAACAGTACAGACCACTTAAGACGCTCAGAACATTTAGAACAAATTCATTATTAAAGAGGAATAGGAATTACTTGAAGCCTGTTTCCAGAGGAGAAATGCAGAACTAAGGGTTGCAGAAAGGTTTAGAAGCAAGAAAGGAATGGGAATCGCTAAAACAGGGAGAACAAGAGAGACCCCTTACCCTTGTGTTACCTTGAAGCACTACTGCTGCTCTGTCTGGGTCTACAGCTCTCAGATGGGCCATATTTCCATGGACTTTGAAGGAGGATTTCTGTGGTCAAACAATAGAACCAGCATGGTGGCCACCCCTGCCACCTCCTACCTCCCCAGCACACACACACTATTTACGAACTGCTTTTAGGAAAAAATCAAGAACTACGAGTCATTCTCTCATTTATCTACATGAAGCTGTTGGAACAAGCAGCTCGTGGAGTTAAAAATCTGTCCCATTCCCTCAGGAATATGAAAGCATTAGTAGGTGACAGCTTTGCTACCTACAAGTTCTCCTGGAGAAAAAAAACCACAAATGAAGCCCCGTGGGTTTCTAAAAGTTCAGTCTCTGAACTCAGAGAAATTCTGTCATTTTATATTTCTAAAAAAACATAATAAGACGAGATCAATCTTGATGACTTCTTTAACTCTAGGAAATATATAAGCAGAGAAGCTAATTAGCTTGGTCCTCTATGGATTGTGTGTATGCCCACTACAGGCCAGTTGCCATTCCTGGCCCTGCCCTCAGGTCCTGCAAACCAGTGGTGGAAACAGATATTAAATAAATGCATGGAAATAGCTATCACTTTTGAGGGCCAGCGTGATGGAAATAAACATGGAACTAAGATCAGGACCAGAAGGAGATCTACTTTATTATTTTTTTCATTACGACTTAATTATTTTTGCAAATATGATGCATAGCTCTTTGTAGACATTTAAGCAATATAAAGAGTCCAGAGAAAAAGTCAAGAAATCTCCCCAAGTCTCACCTCCCAGGAATAAGCAATATAAACATTTTGTAAACATAATTCTAGACATCTGTCTCTGCATATTTATAGATAAAAGGTTGGATGGATGGAAGGAATTTAATTAACATAGAAAGGGGAACACATGCCATTTTACAGTAACTATTGAATTTGATTATATTTGAATTTAGCTGAAGTGAAAGAAAGTACAGCTAAAAGAGTTGCTAAGCCTCAGATAAATATTTTTTTGACTAAAAGATGCTCCTCATTCATTAAAAAACCTATAAAGGTAAGAATAGTGTGAGAGCTATTTGCATATATTTTTTTACTTCTATTTTCACTTGTTTTTGGAAAGTAGGAGTGGGAATTGCTGGATCATAGGATACATGTATGTTACTCATACTGTATAAGAAACTGCCAAATGGTTTTTGAAAATAGTTGTACCATTTGACACACCTACCCGAGGTATATGAGAGATCCAGTTGTCTCACGTCCTTGCCAACATTTGGTGTTGTTGGTCTTGTTAGTTTTAGCCATTCTGTATTCTAGTGTGTATGAAATGGTATCTGGGAGTTCTGTTTTTATTTCTCTGATAACTGAAATGTTGAGCACATTGCTGTGTTCTTATTGGCTATTTGTATATCTATTCTGGTGATGTGTCTGTTCAAGTCTTGTCCCATTTTATTTTATTGGGCTCTTTGTCTTTTTCTTACTGGGTTGTGAACATTCTTGATATATTCTAGATACAAGTCCTTTGTTAGATATATGGATTGTGAATATTTTTTTAACCCATCTATGACTTGCTTTTTCAGTTTTTTTAATGGCACCTCTTGAGGAGAAAACATTTTTAATTTTGATAAGGTTTTATTTATCAAATTGTTCCTTTAGTCTCTGTGCCTTTTGCGTCCTCTCTTGGCCAACCTTCAGGTTATGGAGAGATTGTCCTATATTCTTTTCTAGTTGCTTTATAGTTTTAGCCTTATACATTCATGTCCATAAGACATTTTTAATTTTTGTTTGTGGTGTGAGGTAGAGGTCAAGATTTCAGGTTTGCTTGCTTGTTTGCTTCCTTCTTTCTATCTTTTTAAATATTGAAATCCAGTTTTGCCTTTCCTCATTGAATTGCTTAAACACCTTTGTCAAAGATCTACTAACCCACCTAAACGTGGGGTGAGTAACAGGTTGAATCTGTGGCTTTTTAGCAAGACCATGCTAAGGGGTCCAGATGTCTTTGGCAAACTGCAGACAGCGTGTGCCTCCTCCAGGTCAGCAGGGCCATTGCTTACTTAGGAGGGCTTGAAACTACTGCTAGCTTCCTCTCAGCCCACATTCCACCCATGCTTGGAGATTACAGGGAATGGAGCATATGCAGGCTGACAGAAATCTCAGGGTGGCTCTGAGAGCTCATCAGGTTCTATACTTAGGAATGGGTGTTCTTGGCATGCACCAGTGCATTCAGAATGCCTCCAGCCTAAACTAGGACACCCCTGGTCTAAGAGCGGAACGGGAGTCCCCAACCCCTCCTCTTCCCTCCTCTTTGCTCATTTCCTCCCTGCGACACCATGTTCCTTCCTCATTTGTAAACTCCATGAAGAAGAGGATACTGCCTTGGTATCTCCAGCTCTATACCACCCTCCAGTGGGTCAGGGTGTGGGGCGGGGGCTGATAGACAGGGATGAGGAGATAAGAGAAACTCATCCTCTGCCTGAGCCATTGCTATGATTGAGACCTGCCACTTGGTCTTGGGCAGTTTCTGATGCTCTGTGATTCCAGCTGGATTCTCCCGTAGAGGACTCCTGGAAACAGCGTCCCACCCAGAATCCAGCTCCTCTGCCTCTGTTCATTGGCTAGAGCCCCAATTTCCTTCTCCCCAGGGCTCTCTGTGGTGAACGTCATCAACTTCTGGCTGTGCCCCCGGTGCAGGCCTTCAGCAGAAAGTCACCGTCCTACCATCTCAATTGTTTGGAAAATGTGGTTGGGTTCATCGGTATGGAGGGCAAGCACCTGCCTCCTGTCCATGCTTGCCAGCTGTTCGTGGCCATTAAGTTCCTGTTCTCTTCCCCTTTTCTACTGAATACTCTGGGAGAAGAACCTCAGATAAATGGCCAGGCAGTTGTTTGTCATACTTGCTTTACTCCTGGCTTATGAGCAGCGAGTCACATTTGACAACCTACGTATCAGATGCGTATGAAATGTTTCATAGACAACTCTCTACTGAGTCCTGAAGAATACCTACAGACCCAGGCTGGAGGGCCAGACTGTCTTCTGTCCACTAGTTGCAAAGCATGACGTTGCACTTTGGAGCTTACTTCTCCTGACAATTACCCGAAGAAAGTTGAATTTATTTCCATTATTATTATTTTGAAGATTTCTCCCTTTGTTTTAATATCCATTCATTCTTTGATTTATTCAGTAATTATTCACTGAGCGTCTCTGTGTCAAATATTGGGGATATAGCACTAAACAAATTGACAACCCCCCACACCCTCCTAGAGCTTGTCTTTGCAATGGGGCTGGGTGGGGGGCACGTATGTGATGAAGTAAAAAGGTACATCATGTAGGAACTCCATAGCATGAGTGCCGTTTAGAGAAAAAGAAAGTAAGAAAGAGGATGCTGGGAGTGCTGATGTTTTAAATGGATATTGAGATTGTTCACCACAAAGGTGGTCTGTGGATAAGGGCCAGTGGGAGGTAAGGAGACAAGCCATAGAGATGTCTGGAGGAAGAGAATACCAGATCGAGAGGGCAAAGCAGAAGCAAAGGCCCTGAGGTAGGAGCAATTTTGGCATGTTCAAATAGCAAGAAAACCCCTGGGGCTGGGGAGTGTGTGTATATTTCTGAAATATGCAAAGAAAATATACTAACTGGCTGTCATTTTCCTAAAATTTCTGAGAGAAGTGAGTGTCAAGAACACTTTCCACAGTAGGGGCAGAAGCTGGCAGCAGAGGCGTGATGGAGTGAATGTGTCTCTAAGACTACCATTTGTTGCCACAGAGGGGCCCTGGTTCTGGAGGGGAGGGATCCCCTTGTGCCACTTTCAAAATGAAGATGGTTCAGTCACTGGTCCTTGGCATGAATACACGAGCCTGCCACGAAGCCAGAATAAAGCACACTTGTCTCAGGGCTCGGTCCCGATCCATCATGACTCCATCAAGTGCGTCTGACAGGCTCCCAATAGGGGCATCTGAGTCCAGGGGCTAGAACAAGCCCTGTCACGGAAAATTACCTGCAATTTTTCCCCTCTTGCCTAGCTGCAGATATTTTTCCATTCCAATTATCTCTCGTGAATAAGTGGGGGGAAATAATTGATGCATTTCAATTGGGCATCATGAGCATATCACAAAGGAAAGGTTTTTGGACCTCTTTTTCCCCATTTCAATGTGACATGAGCAAGAGTGAAAATAATTGCATCAGAGGGTCTAATTGCCTACCCATCAAAAGAATCGGAGAAACGGGCCCGAGTGTAAAGCCACCCATAATTTTGGCTCATGGGCTTCCATTCAAAGACCCAGTGGGAAAGGTGGTCACGAAGCGGTGCTGGACGTGGTAAGGGGGGGATGGAAGCAGGCCCAGATGAGAGGACCAGAGCGAGGTGCTTCGATTTGAAAAGTGCAGCTGATGGTCTTGAAGCCTTTTCTAGCATTTTCCTTCAAAAGCACTCCTCTCACCTGGCACCAGCTTTTTTTCTCAATAGAATTCAAGACTGGCATGACTTTCTCAGATGAATACAGTTGTCTTTGAAAGACCTGTTACTGCTCTTCTTTACTGAGTTGGGGTTGCTTTTCAATCCATCTTTCGATGCTTTTCAGTCTTTCAATTTTATGATTGAGAGGCTTCCTTACTGGGATGGGGATGCTTCCTTACTGGGATGGGGAGGCTTCCTTACTGTGGTGGGGAGGCTTCCTTACTGGGATGGGGATGCTCCTTACTGGGATGGGGAGGCTTCCTTACTGTGGTGGGGATGCTTCCTTATTGTGGTGGGGAGGCTTCCTTCTTATGGTGGGGAGGCTTCCTTACTGTGGTGGGGATGCTTCCTTACTGAGATGGGGAGGCTTCCTTAGTGGGATGGGGATGTTCCCTTACTGAGATGGGGAGGCTTCCTTACTAGGATGGGTAGGCTTCCTTACTGGGATGGGGAAGCTCCTTACTGGGATGGGGAGGCTTCCTTAATGTGGTGGGGAGGCTTCCTTACTGGGATGGGGATGCTTCCTTATTGGGATGGGGAGGCTTCCTTATTATGGTGGGGAGGCTTCCTTATTGAGATGGGGATGCTTCAATCTTAAGATGGTGCTTAATTAGTTTTTTTTTTTTTCCTAAACCAGATGGAGCATTAACTCACATGCCTTGTTTTGTCTTAGCTCACCGCATTACTGAAGACCTGGAATGTACTGGGGGCCCAGTGGGGGCATCCAGGGGCTTATTTCCTGTCTGTGGGTGCAGGGAAATTAAAAAGATCCCTGTAGGCTCTAAGTTTCTGTGATTACAGCCCCACTGGCACTATATTCTAACAAATGCAGTCAAACGTTTGGAACTTAATAAGCTCTCTTGGCTCTTCTCTGCTTGACTTTGGTTTTGGGGTCGGGGGTCGTCAGCCCCCTGAGAGGAAGCACAAGGCTGCTGCCCCCACCCCTCCGTGAATGTTCCACAGCTGCTCTTCATTTATTCCTTTCTCGACCGTCTTAATCCAACCTTTATTTCCACCCAGAGATCTGGATGTTTGAGGCCATGACAGCATGAGATGATGTATAAAGAGAAAAAAAAAGCAACAATTCCAAGTTTAACTTTGACCCGCACAGGAGGAGGCACTAATATAAAGGAAGCCTTGAAAGTGCTCCAAGGAAAAGGAAGGACAGGAGTTAGGGCGGGAGCCTTGACTGCAGGATGATCATGAATTAATGGACATGCACAAACTGGGTAATCATTAAGAACTGTGTGAATGCAGGACAATAGATACATGCCTGGCGGTGAGGGTGCGTGTGTGCATGTGTGCGTGTGTGTGTGTGTGTGTGCACGTGTGCATGCACACTCTGGTGGAAAATGAGCAAAAGAAGGAAGAATGGATCGGAGAGTATTTGCCATCACTGGATTTGAATAGCTTTCCCATCAGTCTCCAGCTCGCTTTGCAAGTTCACTGGCATATGGTGGAAAGCCTCGGGGTGGTGGCGGTGGGGGTGGTTTCCAGGATCCCTCTGCCCCCCTGTGGAGTCCTGGGGGTGGTGGCAGCTATGTCCAGAAAGGTGGGCCGTTAATAAAACTACATCTTTCTCGTCTGGCAGCTCTCAGGGACATGAAAAATGCTCTACTCTGCCTGGGTGTAATTAAACTCTGGGCTGGAGTTTTGCCCTACAGCTTTGCTGGCAAATTCAATAATGATGAATTCAGTAGAATATTTACAGCATTAATGTGAACAGGATTTAAAAGAATATATACAGTTCACTTAATTACATTCCCTGCGACTTACCCCCCACCCTCGAAATGTTAGCTCGGCATCCACTCTCCTTGGAGCAGCTTTTCCATCTCAAAGTAGCCTCTGTCTCTTCCTTTCCTCTCTCCATGGTCATTTGCTCTCTGTGTTTATCTCCAATCCTGCTTGAGATATATTTGCCCGCCTGGGGTTTTTTTTTTTTTTTTTTTTTTGGTCATGAGGTTCCCTTTCTTCCCCTCCCCGCTGTGTACTCAATGTGTAGCCACTATAACATTCCTCAGCTTTATTGGAGGTATAAAATGATTAGGCCATGTTTTCAGGGAAAAGAACTAGAAGTGACAGAGCCTCAAACTCTGCAATCTGTGTCCTCCTTGCTTTGTCTATATTTGGCAGGAGACCCTGGTTGGGCTCTTTCTCCTGGGGAAGGGGTGGGGTGGAGCTGTCCAGAATACAGAAGTTTTGCAGGTGAAAGTAAACTTTCTCTCTGGACTGGTAACTTTTGGCTCCTCTATCAACCCCTGCACCTGCAAAATTTATAGGACCTTGAATTACCATGAGCGGGGTATCCCCCCTTTCTCCGGGTGCCTGAGCTTTGCTCAGCATCCCTGGGACAGCCTTGCAAATGGGTGCTGAGCTGTCATCTGCTGAGTATCCAGCCTTGCTGGGGGCAGGGAGGGGGGCAGTAGCTTTCCCACCATTGTAAGAGGGAACTGCTTGGGTCTGGGATGGGAGACAGTGAGGAGAGGTTGCATGAGGCCTTGCATGCAGCAGAGAATGCAGAGTGAACTCTGGACTCGTCTCTTTGCTTTGGAGCAAAATTCGTCCGTGCTCTCTGATCCCAGAGGCTTGCTTTCCCTGGGCAAACATTTCAGTGGTTATTTCCAACCTACTGTTCTCTTGTTCGGCCGACAGCTGTCAAGACTTTATCATAACTGCGGTTTTGTCTTGATCCAGGAAGGAGCTTGTGGCGAAGGGGAGGGAAGCCCACTTCAGACGAGCTAGAGGAAGAGGAGAGAGTGCATTTTAAGGACACAGAATCCAGGGTGAGGGGATCAGCCGGCCTCTGGGGACACTGGAATTAGGAAGTGGGAAGCCGATGGCACATGTCTATTCATTCCTCCCTGCTTCCCTGCCAAGGTCTGTCCTTTCTGCTTTCCATCTGCGTTCTTCACCCTGCAAGCCTGCTTTCTCAGCTGTGCCCTAGCCAGTTAAGGGCTCCCCCACGGCTCCTGGGTCATTGTGTCCACCGTTCAATAGAACAGTTGAGGCTGAGACTCTGGCAGAGCGGGTGAGTTGTCCCTGCCTGGTGCCCTTGACCATCTCTGGCGGGGAGAGTAGAGCACGCCTACCTCAGGCTCTCCTGCGTGGGGTGAAGGCACCCCCAGAGGATGCAGGTGGGATGGGGATCTCGGCTGCCAGCTCCCTTCCCCCTCAGGATTCTGTCTCCTGGGTGGGACCACCTGCCTTCCCAGGCACTGGGACAGGAGCAAAAGCACCATCCTCGGGCATCACTGGTCCTGTCCCCCTGCAGATCTCCCAGGGACAGGCGCCATGGCTGCAGCCAGGGAAGGGGGGTCGCTGAGGATTTTCAGAGATAATTAGGTGATGGACAGCATAGGCTCATTAGCAGGCAAAACTTTTCTAATTAAAAGACAAGGGAGAAAAAAAAAAAAAGACAAGGGAGGCTGTAGGACGATGCTTCAGGCCTCTCGGCGGCATTATCTTTGGAGCCACTTAACGGTCAGCCAAAAATCTGCAGGAGAGTGCAGCCAAAGGAGTAGGGGGAGAGGGGTCCCTGTGCATCTGGAGAGCATCTGAAGCCACGTGGGACCAATCTCTCACCCGCTCCCTTTGCTTTGGCCTGGAGCCAAGGTTGAAACCGGGTGAGTGTTGAGTTGGAGATCTACCCATGGGGCTTTGCAGATGAGTGAATCACTCACCCCGCCCCACCCCCACCCCACCGGGCACACCATTTTCAGAGGTAAAGCCAAGAATAATTTCCTGCCGGGTGCTGCCTGGCCCCCAGGCAATTATCCTGAGACCCTTGCAGGTGGATAAACCAAGTCTGGTTGGGAGTATTTACCCAGTTGCCCTGTGACAGGATGCACACGGGCATCGTGTAAATGCAGGGTGTTCAGAGGTATTCCGAGGTCCTGCTTGCCGAGGCGGGGTGGAGGGCATCTCCAAGGCCTCTGCAGGGACGGACACCACAACCGGAGAGTTTCACACGAACACACCTGTCTTCCCGGGCCCGATTTCTCAGTGTGGACTGCTGACCGACCGCCTCCCCCCACCTACCCCCACTGCCCCATCAGAATCATCATAAACCCTGATTCAAAAATGTGATCACTTCTCTGCTTTAAACCAATTTACAGGGCAGCCCGGGTGGCTCAGCGCCTTCAGCCTGGGGTGTGACCCCGGGGTCCCAGGATCAAGTCCCACGTCAGGCTCCCTGCATGGAGCCTGCGTCTCCCTCTGCCTGTGTCTCTGCCTCTCTCTCTCTCTCTCTGTGTCTCTCATGAATAAATAAATAAAATCTTTAAAAAAATAGATTATTAACCAATTTACATGAACAGGGTAGGTTTTTAAAATGCAGATATAGAAAAATCTATAGGGTATCATAAACAAAGAAAAGCAAACTACAAAACTGGAAACAATATTATTCCTTTTGAGTGAAAAAAAAAAAAAAAGGGAACTGTCGGAAAGGGCATATTATGTCCCGGTATTAATGTGGTATTTTTTTCTGGAAGAATACATTAGAATCTGTGATGGCTGCTTACCTTGGAAAGAGACATTTGGGGCGGGGGAGGGAGGCTCCTGGTTTTCATCTCAACCCTTCCTGTTTGCATTTCTAACCACGCATCTGTGTTACTTTCATGCTTTTAAATGTCATCAGGGATTATCTGGGCAGTGGGATTACACACCATTTTCTTTTCTTGTCTCCACTCTTTTTGTGTTAAAATCAGTTTTTAAAAATGCGCTTCAAAAAAATGAACCTGTCACTGGCTGACAGTACTAGATTCTCTGAGGAGGGAATCCCAGGCTTGCATTTTTTTTTTTTTAAGCTTTTATTTATTTAAGAGAGAGAGAGAAAGAAAGGAGCAGTGGGGAGGGGCAGAGAGAGAGAGAGAGAGAAGCAGACTCCCCGCTGGCCAAGAAGCCTGACAAGCCCGACTCAGGGCTTAATCCCGGGACCTGAGATCAATGACCCAAGTCAGAGGCAGACGCTTAACCAACTGAGCCACCCAGGCGCCCCCCACCATCTGTCTGTCACCCTTAAATGCAAATTGCGCTTTCCTTTGTCTTGTCACTTTTCTACAGATCTGTTCCTCTTTGTTACGATGCTCCATAAGCCCCAAGTTCTAATCACCTCTTTGAGTTACTCATCACCGAGCTTCACTTACATATGTATGTGCTGCACATGTTAATAAAGTCTGTTTTTCTCTTGTCAATATGCCTTTTGTCTGTTTTTAAGCTCTAGGCCCCAGCTACAGAACCTAGGAGCGTGGAGGAAAAGTTATTATTTCTCTCCTATAAAAACCTGATGCTTCCCAGATCCTTTCAAACAGGCATCTTGACAAACGCCAGAGCAAACGCTGGGTGGTGCTTCCTTGTTCCTTTCTCTGCTGCCACTTGGGGAGGGCAACGCCGGGACTCATTTACTTGGGGATGCCCACTTCACGTGCACATTTCTGAGCCTGTCCCCAGAGAAATCGCCGGCCTCCTCTTTTGGAACGAGCTGGAGGAAACTCTCTCTTTTAAAGAGCTCATGTGATGAGCAGGCTACCTAGCTGATCTTCCTTATTTTAAGGTCCATTTTTTGTAATCACAGGACTGAGATCCATTGTGTTCACAGTCCCAGGGATTATGCAAAAGGTGCGCACCAGGGGGAGGGCTGCTATATTTCGAATTCTGCCTAGAATGCTAAAGAGAACTTTTCTACTTTTTTAAAGATTTTATTTACTTATTTAAGAGAGAGAGCTTGAGCAAGGGGAAGGGGGAGAGGGAGAGGGAGAAGCAGACTCCCTGCTGAGCAGGGAGCCGGATGCAGGACGGACTGGATCCCAGGGCCCTGGGATCATGACCTGAGGTGAAGGTTCAAGCTTCACTGACTGAGCTAACCAGGTGCCCCACTTTTCTTTTCTTCCCCACCTTTAATATATTCATTATAGATTTTTGGTAGATACCTTTTGATAGATCCTAAAGGTAACCTCTTTTTTGTTTGTGTGGTTTAAGATCATTTTATTGAGGGGTGAGAGGCAGGGAGAGGTAGGGGGCAGCTACAGCCCCCTGAGCCCCACCAGGGGGAACAGGCCCCCTCCCCCCCTGCAGATAGTCTCTTTTTATCCACAGTAGTTTGCATCTATGTTCTTAAATGGGCATGGCTTAAAATTTATATTTATGTTTTATTTCTCTGGGTTTGAATATTAAGGTTATACCAGTATCATCCAGCGTTGCATTGTTGTCCTTCTTTTTGTCCCCCCATTAGTTCTCTGGAATAGTTAGCCTGGAACTGGGATTATTTATTCTTTGATAATTTAATAGTATAGAGGAGGGGGGGAGAAAAAACAACTTTACCTCTATACACTTATGTTGAGTGCCTGGGGCCTGTGAATTAAACGTACAAAAGACAGACAAACAGGAGAAAAGCATACAAATTTTAATTTTACATGCACAAGGGCTCCACAGGAAAATGTGAAAACCCCAAGCAGTGCTTAGGATTGAGACTTTATATACGATTTTGATGAAGGGTAACTCATTGCAGAAAAATGGCTAGATAAAGGAAAACAAAGATACAAGCTTCTAGGGGCCATGCATTGTAGGAAGAAAATATATAAGGAAACTAACAGTAGAGGAGGATTATCTAGGTAGACTCTAGTCCTCTCTGGAGTTCTCTTTCTGGTACTGGGATGGGAGACACCGTCACAAAGGGCGATTTATGCCTTGCCTTTACGCAAAGGGAAGAAGCAGAGAGTTGTTCCTGCATCTGCTGTTTCTCAGTTCCCTTTAGTGCAAAATAATCCTTATGCCAAAATTGTATATTTTGGGGTGGCTTATTCTGATCCCCTTCAATAGTCTCTATCAGTAATATCATCTTGCTGCTAAGGTGTGTATATGTGTACGCGTGTGCATATACACTTCAGCCAGCACCCCCAAGGCTGTGCACTTTGGAGATGTGCTGTGGATGTTGTGCTCGCCTTATCCAAGGCCGATAATACTTCTCCATATTTTATATTGTTCTTTCTATTGATCAACTATCTTCTCCCCTCTTTTGTGCTTTATTTGGCTTATTGACTTTTCTACATGATTTCCTCTTTTTTTTTTTTTTTTTCTCCTCACCCTTTATTTGTTTGGGAGTTTTAAATTGTTTCTTTTTTGTGACTACCTTTAATGTTTTAACATGCATAGTGGACTTAACGATATTCAAAATTGACCGATAGCAGTCTTTTAGGACCCTGGAATGCTTTAAGTTGGTTTACCCCATGTGGCATCCTGCATATTGTCATTTTTATAATATTTTTTAGTTCTTTTTTTTTTTGATACCTCCAAATTAGCTACTATTTATTATTGTTATTGTTGTGGTTTTCTTTAAGAATCTATTTATTTATTTCAGAGAGAGAGCACATGGGGAGAGGGGGAGAGGGAGAAAATCTCAAGGAGACTCCCTGCTGAGTGAGGAGCCTGATTTGGGGCTTGATCTCATGACCCATGAGATCATGACCTGAGCCAAAACCAAGAGTCAGACACTCAACCAACCGAGCCATCCAGGTGCCCCTTATTGTTGTATATTAAAAAAAAAAAAAAACCCAAACTTTAGACTTTATTTTTTAGAGCAGTTTTAGGCTCATTGCAAAACCCAACGGAGGGTTCAGAGATTCCCCATGTACTCCCTGACCTATTCATGCACAGCCTCCCCCATGATCAACACCCCCGACCAGAGAGCTGTGTTTGTTCCATTTGAAGAATCTCCGTGGACGCATCACTACCACCCAGAGTCCACAGTTTACACTAGGGTTCTCTGTTGGTGTTCTTTGGTTTTAGACAAATGTATAATGACATATATCTACCATTATAGCATCACGTAGAGTATTTCTACCACCTTAAAAATGCTTTGTGCTCCACCTATCCACTCCTCCCTCGTCCCTGTCCTCCTCCTACCCTGACAACCACTCATCTCTTGATTATCTCTGTAGTTTTGCCTTTTCTGGAATGTCATATGGATGAACATATACAGTCTGTGTTCACATATAGTCCTTTCATTATTGACTTCTTTCACTTAAGTGATACGCATTTAAGGTTTATTCGTGTCTTTTCATGGCTTGATAGCTCATTTCTTTGCAGTGTTAAATAATATTCCAGTGTCTGGATGTACTAACATCTGGCTATTTATTCATTTACCTGTTCAAGGTCATCTCAGACTCCCAAGTTTTGGCAATAATGAATAAGGCTGCTATAAATATCCTTGTGCAGGTTTTTGTGCAGACATAAGGCATATTTAATATTATATTTTCCACGGTACGTCTGTTGTATAAAGCTGTGTTTCTGCTTCTTTGCATGTCCACGGACTCCATTTATGGTGTATCATTTTCTCCTGTCACTTTTTAGATCAGTACTTCTCTAGTGGAGTATGCTTTTCCTCAAAGGATTCCCAGGGCCCAAGATCACGGGAGAGCCTGTCAGTGGGGTTTTGCATCTGTTTCTGTAAGACCCCTTTATAGAGATTTTAGCCTGGAACTGATATTTACAGTCACACCCAGGTTGGGATTTTCCAGCCCATGCAGAAGCTAGAAATTCTGAACTGTTTGAGGTGAAAGCCCATGTTTTTTGTTCTTCAAGCATTTTGTTTTCCTCCAGAAACCAAGCAGAAGCATATAATCATCCTTTTTTGTCTCTCTGTGCTGCTAGATGGATTTTTCTTTTCTAGTCCCTCCTCTTCTACCTAGGGACAGAATTTCGTGACTCTTGCATTCACAGAATTTCACCTCCTTCTCATGGGGCAGAAAGCCTCATCTTTGTTTGCCCCATGTGTACAGTCACACCTAGAACCTGTCCGTGGGACCTTGTTAATAATCCCTAGGCAGCATCTGAACCAGTTTTGGTGTTTCGGCTCTGGTTTATAGGTTCCTTATCATGAATGATCCCCTTTCTTTGTTGCAAGCTCAAGTGTGCATTTAAACCCTTTTGCCTATTTCATCTGTCATTTCTAGGCGTTGTGGAGGGAGACTTTGGTTTTATCTTAATCTTTAATCTTGCTGGAAGCAGACATAGCTCTAGGAGAAATGTAAATTTGCACAATTGTGCTTGTGTTCTGTCTCCAGGGCTTCAGCAGATCCCAGGCGGTTCAGCCTCTGCCCAGCAACAGGCAGTGCCTCTCCAGGGTCCCTTCCCGGAGCTTCACGAACTCCTATCTCTTTCAAAACTTGTGATTGACGTTTCCACAACTTTGACAATGAGACGTAGCTGAGCTCAGCCTGCCTTATAAAAGACAGATCTATAGGAGAAGCCCAAATCAATGGTCCACATTTCTCACATCTCTCAAGGGTGGATTGTGATGTGTTGCCATCAGGATTCCCTGGGGCACCAGAGGAAAAAAAAAATGCAGATGCTTGTGTTTTGCTCCTGATTTGCCTGAATCAACTCTCTCAGGAAGGGCTGGTGAAGTTCCCTGGGGGACTCTTAGTCATATTGTAGTGTGAGAATATTTGTCCTGGGTGCCTCAGTGAGGTGGGAATGGTGAAGCCAAGTGCAAGCCTAAGAATCTTTTGGGTAAACGATTTCCTTTGAGATAGATAGGCTACTAAGGAAGAGAACCAGGCTCTTAGGTTCTGCTTGAGTACAAGGTAGGGGAGGGGGATTCGGCTCATGGTTTATCAGAAGTCTTGCCTATGCATCTGATTTTCTTTTTTGGGGGAAGGGGATAGTTTAAAGCCACTTGGTGACATGAAAAGATGGAAGGGAATGAGGACAAGAGAAAAATCTAGCTGAGCATTATTAACTTCCTTGGGGCTTATGCTAAAATGTTGCCTGAGTTTCAATTAGCAGAGCACCTTCTTCCCCATCCCTGGTTGATCATGAGTTGCCATGGCAGCAGGCACACTGGTCTCTGGACAGCCCTCCCCTGCTACCTGCTTCTGGCACAGGCAGTTCTACAGTTTGGCTGAGCCCAGACCTGACTTCTCTGTAGGCTTGGGGCTGCAGTGGCATAAAGTGGGACGGATTTTGGCGGGGAGATGAGAACCTGCCCCTTCAGGTGGTTTATGGTTTCGGGAAGATGTGCCAGGCAGCTCTGTGTGGGTCAGATGTTCTGTTCCAGCTCAGATGCTTTGGCCTGGATTCAGGAACCTTATAAGCAAAGGTACAGCAGGTGATCCCCTGGGCAAGCACAGCTCCTTGTCGCTTCCTTTAGGCACTCACGCAGTGCCTGTCTGTGGATTTCCTTTGCTTGAGTCCTCCTGGAACAGGGTTTTTCAGAGTGGATTGATTCCATGGGCTTTCTGCACTGACACTTGCTCCCACGTTCCTGGTTTGGCAAATGAGGAAGATTATGGAATCGGTCATTCTAATAGAAAGTACAAGAGGGGCAGCCCGGGTGGTTCAGTGGTTTAGTGCCGCCTTCAGCCCAGGGCATGATCCTGGAGACCAAGGATCGAGTCTTCTCCCTCTGCCATTCTCTCTGTGTGTCTCTCACGAATAAATAGTCTTTAAAAAAAAAAAAAAGAAAAGAAAAAAAGAAAGTACGAGAGGAGGAACACGCTTTGGGCATAAGGTGATGTGTTCGCTTTGGTGCAAGGTGAGCAACATGTAAAAGCCCAAGTAAAGATTGCCAGTAAACACTTGCCTAGAGATCTGGGCTAGACATGACAAATTGGGAGTTCATTCTCAATGGGTTTCCATTGTATTTTTCTGGATCCTTCTTTCTCCTCTAAATTATATTCCCTAGAGTGCCTGTCATACCTGCAGACTCCTGAGCCCTGCTTGGGTTCTCCCAGAAGTTCCAAGAAACTACACTTTAAAAAAAATTTTTTTTTAATGTGATTTTTGTAAAAGTCATTTAGGTCATACATATTTTTTAAATTTTATTTTATTATAACCCAAGATCTACCTTCTTAAACAAATTTCGAAGCATGTAATCCATTATCGTTGACTTTGGTATGATGTCGTACAGCAGATCTCTACAACTGATTCATCTTGCTTAACTGAAAGGTTATGCCCATTGATCAGTAAACGCTTCTCTGAAAAATATGGAATGCTTCACCATTTTGGGTGTCATCTTTGGACAGGGACCATCATCTTGGTATCCTTCCAGTTTTACTATACACACTATCGAAATGAGCCGATTTATTTATTTATTCGTTTGCTTGGGTATATATATATATATATGCACATAGTTTTGCATCTCAAGTTTGAGAACCACTGTGGAAGACTATACACTTGGCCAGGGCTCAGTTAGGGTCGTCTACCATCTAGCTGCTCCCAGACAGCTCCCAACACACAAACACGCGCACACACACTTGCACGCACACACACACACATGCATGCATGTGCATTGCTTCAGTCCCGCACCTCCCTGCGTAGTAAGAGCTCCCATGTGGGTTGAGATAACTGGCACTCCACCTTCCAACCCTCTTTGACGTCAATCCTTTTTTACGTTCATGGTCCATCATAATCTGGACGTCGCTTGGAGAGTCTGTCTTTCTGAAGCCTTCATTTTCAGCAAGGCGTTTCTGCTTTTCGCAGAAGCTGAAGGAATACAGAGCACTCGCCAGCCACATGTCTCCCTTTTTCTGAACCTGGATGGCATTTGTTTTCCCACTAGAGACCGAGCCATTCTTCACGTGTCCCTTGTGGTTGCTGTCTGAGTAGGAACAGCATGAAAAGGTCCGTTCCCAGCCTGGCAGACATTTCTGCTCTGCTGCATTTAATCTTATCATTTCACCAAGTGAGGTCACCCTTGAACATGAGGGTGGCACTGATGCTACAGGTAAGCCCCACTCCATGTGACATCCCAGGGTTTTTATTCCTGGTATCTCAGAACCAGGTGTTTTTTTGTTTGGTTTGCTTTTTTGCTTTGCTTTTTGGCTCCGAGCGACCTCACATCAGTACAGATAGCTTTGCCCATCAGTCTTCTGTCCTATCTGACCCAGCTCTTCTGCCTCAGAAGGCAGAGGGCTCAGGAACTAAGCTTCCCACACTGGGGTCCACCTGGGGCATCCCCCAAGGCAGCTGGGCATCTGGACGTAGTGCCCCCCCTGGGGTCCTTACACAAGGACAGCCACCCTTTGAAGATGTGGTAGCCCTCAAATCCTAACCAAAATGGTAGAGGGGCACCTGTGTGGCACAGTTGGTTAAGCATCCAACTCTTGGTTTTGGCTAGGGTGGTGATCTCGGGGTCCTGGGATCAAACCCTGAGTCAGGCTCTGCATTCATCATCAAGTCCACTTGGGATTCTCTCTCCCTCTCCATCTGCCTCTCCTGCTTGTGCTCTCTCACTCTCTAAGATTAACAACAAATCTTTTTTTTTTAATTTATTTGGCAGAGAGAGCGTGTGCGCACAAGCAGGGGGAGAGGCAGACAGAGGGAGAGGGAGAAGAGAAGCAGGCCTCCCACTGAGCAGGGATCCTGACATGGGACTCGATCCCAGGACCCTGGAATCATGACCTGAGCCAAAGGTGAACACTTCACCAATGGAACCACCCAGTCACCCCCAATAAATAAGTCTTTTTAAAAATTGGTAGAGAAAGAGATGTGTCTTCCTCTAGGGAGCTGCATTGGTTTCCAGAAACCAAATTTCCCATCTGAAACTAATGATGTACTATATGTTGGGAAATGGAATTTAAATTAAAAAAAAAATTATTGTAAAAAAAGACAAAATAAATTTCCTCCTGGTCATTCCCCTTCTTACTTTTGTTGATGGCAAGTCTAGGGAGTAAAGAATGGTGCTCATTATTCTCAGCAATTAGCTGTCAGATGCTATTTCATCAAAATCATTATGTTTCAGTTTCCAAGGTGAATTTCTAAAAATTACATGTCTATGATTTTTAAAGATGTTAAATTTAGAAATGGAAATATAATGGCTTAATGAAATAGCATTGAATACATAATATTTATAGTGTACAGATCATGTATGTATTTATGTACGTGCATGCACAGTTCATCTCTCGGTCTATCTCTCTATGGATAGATTATAAGTAATCATCCAGCACACTTTAGGGATGCTAGCAACCTACCTTATTCCCATCTCTTTGGTTGTAACATTTTTTTAGGAAGTGCAAACTGGTGTTAATGTTAATCTAAGTAAACTGCATTAGATGACTAAATTTGCTATTCAAAAAAAAGAAAGAACGAAGAAAGGAAGGAAAAGGAGAGGAAAAAAAAAAAAAAGAGGAAATTACTTTGTATTCCAAAGCAGAATGGACCACCCTAAAGGGCACCAGCCCTCTCCTTATATTGATGGAACATCTCTATTATCTTTAGCAGCTGGTGACCCTTTGTGAAAGTTGAAAATGTCAACATGACTGAATCTTAAAAAGCACTCCCAGTACAGCCAGAGCACGGCTCTACTCCGCAAACACAGAGTATGGGGATCTGAAGGTATTTGAAAAATCTGCACCAAATCCTATCATGATCTAATTTTCCCCCCCTCCTCATGGCCTCCTGCCCTTTTGGATTTTAGTTAAGAACGGATTAAGTGTACCAAGCACGCCATTAGCCTTTCTTTTTATATTTGTGTAAATTCAATACAGGCTCACTGCAGGAACCACGAAAGTATGCTTTGTGTCGTGCTCGAAGCATGCCAGCCAAGGAGGCCTGTGCCCACTCTCATCTACGCCCCACGACAGTCCCTTAGGGCAGGTAATTTAGCTCCCCAAGTGGCAAACATGGAAACTGAGTTACAGGGGGTAGGTACCAAGTGACAGCTCCAGAGACACATAAGCAGGAAATGGTTGGGCTGGGAATGCGGGTTCTCGATTCCCTAAAACCATCCTTCCTTTTCCTTCTCATGCGGTGACACCAAGAGTCCTCTGTGTCATTGCTCTGGGAGAGAATGGAAAGAGGAAAGCCTGGAGAGGTAAGAAAACAGCAATGTGCCAGAGAGTGTCACCGCATGGAAAGGATGCCCCCAGCCAGCCTGCCAGCCACTTAGACTGTGTCGACCTTGCCCCTCCCTGCCCACACCACCCCGGCATCTCTGATCGTCCATCCCCAGGGGAGGATTGGGAAAAACTACCGGACCACCTCCAATCAAATAAATTGGTGATAATTTGCAAGTGGGCACACATGTGCATATTCCCTTTGTCTCTCTCATACACACACACATGCACACACACACACACCCGTGCACACCCATGCACATGCCAAAAAGGCGAATAAAAGGAAAACATCAGGGACTCATACCGCTTACAGCTTTCTTCCCCATTATTCCCGGCGAGGTGGCTTCCGTGTCCGAATCACTTTTACTGATCTGGTGAACAGGGAGTTGGTGGCAGAGGTAGCAGACCAGTACCAGGGCTGCCGGGCATGTTTGCTATGTGCCCCTCTGATGGCACCAGCGGGTTTTTCTCTTCCCAGCCCATCCCTCCCCACCTGCGAGTCAGACCTTGGCCGAAGTTTACCTAAATACGGTGTGACCTGTGTTCTTTTTTTTGTGTGTGTGTGAAGGGCACCCATGAGTCTGGGAGAGTGGCTTTTCTGTATCGGTTTGGTCCCCGTTCTTGTAGAGCTTCTTTTTTCTTAACAGAGTCGGTGGCTGTGCTGGTTTACCTTTGCACTCTATCTGAAATGTTTCTTGAGCAGATTAATAGCATGAGAATATTGCTTAGAAAATAATTAACTAATTAAGAAAACAAACTTTCAGAGACACGTTTACATAATGTGTAAATTATTCGCATCTCAGTGATGTGCGAATCTTAGCTCTCATAAGCCCAGGCTGATGGGAAATCAGCCCACCCAGCCCATGAATGTCCTTGACGTGGCTTCGCCTTTCCAGATTTGAAGGGCTACTCTAACAACAGAGATTCTTCTCCACCTGTAAGAATACAGGTGCTTCTGCCCTGTGCAGGTTCTGTGGCCGAAGATACTTTGCCACCACCCATCCTCTCCCCCCAGACAAGAGACTCTCTCTGCTGATCCCTGTGGGGTGCTGTGTCATTTGCTCTCGCCCTCCCACCCTCTGTCTGCTGGAACGTCTTCCTGGATAGTAAACTCATCTGCTAAGAAGCAACTCATCCACTTGTCCCACCTCCAAATAATGCCTTTGTTATTCTTCACGTGGCTCTTCTCGAATCTGACCAGTGCCTAGGAGGCTTTGGTCTTGGCCAGGGTGGGCTTTCTCAAGGCAAAGGAGAGGACAGCATAGGACGACACGGTGCCTACTTGGACACGCTGGCCTTCTCCTAGACTCCTCCTGAACCTGCTCATCTCTGGATGGGCTTCTGGACTGAGTTGAAATGTGAGTGGCCAAGGACCAGGACTGGCTGGGTTGAGAAGATGGGCTGCTTTCTTGGGCTGAGTGGTTAACGTGGCCAACACTCATGACCAGAGGACCGTGTAGGGAAGTGGGGATTTGCACTAGGTGAGAGGGTGGCCCCGAGTCTGAGCCTGTAGGTCAAGTTCAAGTGAGTCCTCTTGACCCTTGAATGTCTGTTCCATGTTGCAGCCTGGGGTGAAGTATAAAGAGGATGGCACTAACAGTCACCTGAAGCTGGCCAATTAATTTGGAATCGCAGGGTTCTTGCAGAGACCAGGGGGAAGCAGGGCTAGGAAAATACAAGGTGCTGAAGAGCAGAGACTGTCAGGAGCGGTCTGCCCAGGGGGGTCTTGGAAGGGTGCCTGACAGCATGGGGGCTGACGAAATGGGGCATTCTCACAGCCTGTTGCCGGGAAGGATACTGTTGCTATGTGACCCAGTGGTTCTCTCGGGCCAGCCAGTGGGGGGTACCAGCTGCATCAGTCCCCACCCCAGAGCTTCAGGGACACTCACTGGCAGCCTCCTCCCTGGGAAGTGCATACCTGCTAGGTCTGCTGCCAAGGCTGGGAATCTGGCTTTTTAAAATTTTTCAGGTGTTTCCAACCTGAGGCCTGTTTCCAGAAGCTCCAATCCAGTCCTTTTAGGAGACTTCCCCGGCAACAAGTCTCCTCCAGCAGGTGCATCCTCCCAAAACCTCTTCCTGTCTCTGCTTGCCAGAAAGCACAGGGAGCTCTGAAGCTGCAGCAGGCACAGGGGTTGGGTGCATCCTGAGACACCTGCATGGTCGAAGGAGACTTTCTGCCCCAAATGCTCTGGGGGATTAGTAGGTCGAGGGGCTTTGGGTTTTTAGTGGAGGTGGAGGCTCTGCCAGAGGATAGATCGTGGTGATAGGAAAGGCTGGAACCAGGCCTAAACACACGATCAGGAGCTCAGGTTGGGACTCTGTCCTGCTGCTTTACAGCTGGATCATCCCCAGGATCATTCAGTAGTCAAGGGCTCCCTATTTCAGTCAGACTTCTGTTGATTGCTGGTGGCAGGAAGCAACTCAACTAGCCGAAGCCAAATCTGCTTTGAGTTGCTCACTAGTGGGGAGAGGTACTGAGAGTTCATGGAATCGGGGTGTGTGGGAGCTATAGGAATAGGCCTCAGGCCTACATAGGGAGGGCCAGGGTCCATGGGGTAGTATCTGCAGACCAAGGGCTCCGACTGGCTGGCTCGAATCATACAGTTCAGCCTCTGAACTGACCACTGTGCTCTGCAGCCTCAGTCAGGCTTGGGGTCAGCAGTTGGGTTTACAGAGACCTCAGGCCAAACACCCAACCTTCACTGTCTGAGCTCTGAATCCACTTTAAGATGCAGTGGAGGCAGAGAGGAATAAAAACCCCACCCTTGTTACCAGTGAAGATTGGCTTAGAAGCCACAGCTTTGATGTATATCAGAGTAGGATTTATGAAGGTGGACTGCAAAATTAGGCCAATTTACCCACCAACTCACAGATACACAAGGGGACTCCTGAACCTCATAGCATAGAGGCCTAGGCGAGAAGTGGGGCACCATGGTCCTCACATTCATCTCTCAAGAAACTCACTGTCTCCATGGGGAGGTCTGGAGTGTGGAACAAAAGGCCAGACGTATTTAGGGGCAAGTCCCTCCTCATGGAAACAGGAATGGGGAAGAAGTATTTCATACACCACCCAACAAGGAGTAGACCAGTCAGTTCCTTGAAGGAGGCAGAGCTGGGAAGAATGGCCCAGGCGGCTAGTTGAAAGGGAGAATGTTGAGGTAGGTCGCTGAGCTAACCAGTTCCTTACTCGTAACATAGGATTTGAAAGAACCCACCTCATAGGGTTGTTTCTAGAATTAAAGAAGATAAAAAGTTGGGGCACCTGGGTGGCTCAGTGGTCGAGCATCTGCTTTTGGCTCAGGGCATGATCCTGGGGTCCTGGGATCGTGTCCTGCACTGGGGTCCCCGCAGGGAGCCTGCTTCTCCCTCTGCCTGTGTCTCTGCCTCTCTGTGTCTCTCATGAATAAATCAACCAATCAATCAGTCTTAAAAAAAAAAAGATAAAATTTCTCCAGGTGGTTATTACATATGGGGTCTTGTGTGGTGCAGAATAGGAACTTAGTGATAGTTGAACCTGAATCAGGGAGGGAAAGGAGGTCATGAGGCAATGTCCTGAGGTCCTCCTCTTGGGCCGCCCTGTGTCACAGCAGGGTTGGTGATCACATGAGCCTCTGAGAGTTAGATTGTCCTTTCTTTGGGTTGTCATCTACAGCCCATGGAACTGCTCTTCCCTCCTCTTTTTTCTTTGTCCCCTGGTGAGGATGAGGTCAAAGTAGAGTCTTCTGTTAGGAGGTACCTCTAACAGTCTGCAGAAATAGTCTATAGTGAGATTTGTCTGGTTCCACCCACTGCACAGTGTTTCCTGGAAATCCAGGTGCACTGAACTCAGGTTGGTCCATTGGTTTTTCCAGCCCAGGCTGGTCCGGATGGGTCATGCAAAGCTCGGAGTTTTGGGGGAGAGAACAGATAATGCTTGCAAAGGTCAAGGCAAACCATTGTATGGGCACCACGAGGTGGCCTTCCCCATAGGATATGCCATTCTGTCTTGGTGGTCACTCTCTGGACCCTTCTTTTGAGTTAGCCAAGCTGACCAGTGACTTCTGTGGTGATTCACATGTAGCTGGATTATCCACACCAGCTGCTGGGTAGATCCAGATAATTAACTCCCTTGGGGAACAGAAGGGCTTTGGAACAACTCTCATGAGGGCCACTGATGACCAAGAGATATGAATCTTAAAGAAATCTTAAAAATCCTGCTTTTAATAGTCTGTATCAGCGGCCAGCAGAGGACAGCCTGCAGGCTAAATCTGGCCTGCTACGTGTTTTTGTGAAAAGAGTTTTACTGGAACACAGACATACCAACTCCTTTATGTATTGTCTTGGCCTCCGTGGTGCTCCAACGGCAGAGCTGAGTAGTTTGCCAGAAAGATGGAATGACCTACAAAGTCTAAAGTATTTATTATCTGGACCTTTACCAAAAAAGTTCGCTGACCCTCGAGATGTGTGTCCATATGATAGGCATTTGGATAAATAAATGCTGGTCTGTCAATGGATAGGATGTTTCAGAACGAGGGTCTTAACCCCAAATACAACCATAAACTCTGAAAATATGCACAAAATGCTCTGTGTAGACGTGTGGGCATCTTTTTGGGAAAGAGCACCTTTGGCTTCCATTATCCATTTCACAAATATTTAAATTTAAATTCCACAAATATTAAGTACCTCCTCTGTGCTAGGCACTGTGCTTGGCACTGTAGACACAATTGCGAGCAAGATGGACTCAGGCCCTCACGGTGCTCACAGACCCAGCAGGTGGTAGACATGCGCACAGACAGTTAAACAAGTGGATCCATGAGAAAATGGCTAAATATCATGGAGGCCAGGCTGCAGAGGAAACTCTGCCCCCCTCACCCCTGCACACCACCATGTACATGTTCTTTCTTTTTTCTTTTCTTTTTTTTAAATTTTATTTACTTATTCATGAGACACACACAGAGAGAGGCAGAGACACAGGCAGAGGGAGAAGCAGGCTCCCTGCAGGGAGCCCCATGCATGACTGGATTCCAGGACCCCGGGATCACGCCCTGAGCTGAAGGCAGACGCTCAACCACTGAGCCACCCAGGTGCTTTCTAACATAGCATTTAAATTGAGCCTGAAGAAGGAAAGGCTCAGAAACCACCCCGAAGATAACATTTATATCACGGAAGTCTCAGAACAATAAATATTGACCCTCACAAGTTCAACAACCAACATTTAGCCAATTGTAAAGTGCCCGTTTATAATTCCTGCCCGGCTAGCTTTTATTACTCTCTGCCCCAAAGCTCACTGGAGACCTGGAAGGTAACTGGTTGTGTTGGACTTTGAAATGATTAGGACAATCAACCTATCTCTTCTTCTTTTTTTTTTTCTTTTTAAAAAATTTTATTTATTCATGAGAGACACAGAGAGAGAGGCAGAGACACAGGCAGAGGGAGAAGCAGGCTCCATGCAGGAAGCCTGATGTGGGACTCGATCCCGGGTCTCCAGGATCATGCCCTGGGCTGAAGGCAGGCGCCAAACTGCTGAGCCACCCAGACGTCCCAACCCATCTCTTCTAATAAACAAATCTTGAGTGTATATTCTTGGTTCTCTGCTGGGCTACTGGAAATCCTACACTATTCCCCACCTTACCTCTAGCAGGTCGTGGAAATTTGGTTGAGAGCCATTATGTGGGAGAACGTATTATGATCTGGAGTATATTCGCACTTGACTGCTACGTGAAGTCACATTTCAGAACTGCAGGATCCACCTAAATATGTGTGTCTCATCTCTACGGAGACAGTATAAATATAAAGAGGATTGTCAGGATTTTTATGAAGGTGGTCCTCTCTGGGCAGTGAAGGATTTTTTTATTTAGTTTCCTTCTGCCCTCATCGGTATTTTCTGCATTTCCTATAACGTATGGGGAGTTCCTGTATTGCCAGAGAATATTTTATACATTTAAAGGGGGAAAATACTGCTTTTCATTTTAGGGTACAAAGAGCAGTCGATTCTGGGCAAATGAGTTTGCTCCTCACGTACTGAATGTTCTCATTTTATGAACAGTTCAAACGTGCCGTCCCCTGAAGCTCATCTTGGGGAGTTTCTTGCACTAGAAATAGCCTCTCTCACTCCTACTCACCCTGGATGAGTGATCATGGAGGTCAGCTGTGGCAGAGCTTAGACTCGGCGCTGGAAGGAGCCCTGAAGTTTACCGAGTGAGCTCATTTACCATTGTAAGAAGCTAAGACCTTTAGAGGTTGGGACTTGTGTAAGGTTATATACAGAAAACTGGGGATAGAGTTGACCTGAGAATGCTATGCCATGGTTTAATTCATTTAATTGTGGCTTTCTAAAGAGAGTAGGAAGCTTGGTGCCGATTTCATATAGACCAGTGTATCGAAGACATGGGTGTCCAAGGATGTGGGTAAGGCTCCCCTGTGGTAGTCTCCCCTACTCCTTCCTTCCCTCTCTCCCTCCTTCTCCCCCTCCAGCGGCTTAGCTTCTGAACTCCTTGACTATGTTTGAGAATCTCCCTTCCTCCAATTTTGGGAGTCTTGGTGGAAGACAGAGCCTATCTCTCAGGATAGAAGTTGGGTTTCCAGCCTCTCTTGCAGCTAGAGCTGACCTTGGCTTGGCCAGTTGGTTGGGTCTGATAGCAAAGACATTCTGGCAGGACTGACTAGCATTCAGTGCCAGGGACCTAAGCTGGGGCATTTGATGGCCAGCACTAAGGACAGAAGTGCTGCCACTGGGGTATGTGGTGGCATTTTGGTGGAGCAGGAGTCCTGGTCTCCCTTAGCTCTGTCGGGGTGCCAGGGTGGATACTGTGGCCTTCTGGGGTTAGTTCCATGAGTCTCCCTCCTCCTATACTTCTGGTTAATTGACATGACTTCTGTTGCCCTTCACTGAGGCCTGTGCCTGATAGACTCTCCCTGTTGAACATGGACGTGGACTTAAATTCTCCCTAGCATTCAGGTAAAGTCTCGGCTCTCTGACCTTCTTGTAATAAAGACAACAAACCATAAATCCTCAGACTTATGCTTATCTTTTCCTTTCCGTGTTGTTATCTCCCATGATTACCCTGCATGCCAGGGTCAACTGTTTGTATCCTGAAAAGAAAGAAAATCCCTCAAGCCAGAAATGTTTGCGCAATGTGAGTCTCAAGGGAACTTTGATTCGCACTGTGTTTTCCATTCAGTTGCATGGCCTGTGGCAAGAGGAAGATTTTGTTTCCTCTAGTAGTTTGTGGACTGTAGTGCTCTTAGCCCTGGCACATGTGTGCTGTCTTGGCTGTAGCAGCTGACAGCATTCCTTGTTAGGGTCAGGTTCTGTTCTTGGTTACTAAATCCTAGGACAAGAGAGGAAATGGGAGATATAAGTAGACGGAGGATTTATGTAGACATAGATTCTGTGTAGACCCTGCATAGACCCTATGGGACCCTATAGAGGTGCTGCATAGACCATGCATAGACCCCACAGAGACTCTTCTAGACCCTGCATGGACCCTACAGAGACCCTGCATAGACCCTACAGAGACCCTATAGAGACCCTGCATAGACCCCACAGAGACCCTGCATAGACCCTACATAGGCTCTGTATAGACTCAACATAGTCCCCACAGAGACATTGCATTGACCCTGCATAGACCCTACAGGGACCTACAGAGACCCTGCATAGACCCTAATAGACTTTACATAGACCCTGCATAGACCCGACAGAGACCCTGCAATGACCCTACAGGGACCCCACAGAGACCCAGGGAAGATGAGAAGGTACCTTGATTTTAGGGAATTAATTTTTCTCTCAATTCTTTGGCTGGTGGTTGTCTTTCCTTATGACAATGGACCATATCTTCTCAAAAATAGGATTGTCATTTGTTAAGGAGACGAAGCTTTCTATCAAGACAATATGACTTTTCACCTTCTAGTCTTAAATTCCTTTGCCTTCCCCACTGTTTGGCAGAGTCATATGTATTCTTAGGTCCCCAGATAGAACTAAGGATCCAGTCTATCCCTGTGCATTACCTCGAGATATCTAACTGGGCAGTAATAGTTGGAGTGACGTAAATGTAGAGAGTGAGGAAGTATACCTGGATTAAGTAGTACTTATGCGATCTAAACCATTAATTTTCAAAATTCAATCTATATCAGAGTCACCTTGGGGGTGAGGGTGAGAGAGGGCACATGGCAGATTCCTGGGGCCCCCTCCCACAGGTTCTGATCAAGGAGCTCCAGGATGGGCTCCAGGAGTTGGTGTTTTATAATCTCCCACCATGACCCAGTGATGGATGGTCTTTCCTCCCACTTGGAGATACAGTGGTCTAGGGTAGTAATCTTCATCCTCAGAATTAGAGAGGATGATACAACAGCATTACCTCAAAGGGGGAAAGTAAGCCCAACAACTATTAGGTTAATATTGGCTGTTGGACATGAGCCCTGAAATGGGTGCTATTCTCCTGGATGCCTCCTCCCTGATTTGATAAGTGACAACCATTCAGTGAAGTGTGTGGCTCCCATCTTTCTGCGGTCGGCTGAGAGTCCTTTGCAAAGCTCTGATGAGCCCTGGTGTTCTCCAGAATGCCCTGATGACCATGCTGGGACTTTTTTTTTTTTTTTTTTTTTTTTTTTTGCAGCAAATGTCTTTCGCTGGTGGACTCCCCCAAAGCTCTCATGATCTCTTTCCCACGGGGGCATTTGTGCTAAGCACACACATGATGCAGGGTGGGCTGAGAGCCAGAGAGAGGGCTCTGGAGCCCACTTGGGATTTATTTTTAGACCACAGTCAATTTACCAGGAATGAGTTCATGTTGATTAATGGGTTGGTTGTGCCTTCAAAGCAGAAGCGCTGACCTGGTAGGTGGACGTTTTAATCTTATTAGAGATTTTGGCTCCCTTGACCAAGAGTAGAAATTATTCCCTTTTAGATATTTGGAACAAGCCATGTTTTAGTGAGTGGTTTGCTTAATAGATGAGAAATCTTTTCGCTAAGAGTGAACCCATCTCTTCTTCTGATGTATATTTAATTTTTACCAATTACGCAGATCTGTTTGTGTCTGTGTTGTCGCCAAGCAGTTGCTTGCTTAATCGTAAGCATCGTAGGTGAGGCGTGGATTACTTTCAGTGCCCGGGAACGATGGACTGAAAAGACAAGATAATCAAACCAGCCACCTGACCCAGGCAGCATTTATCCCTCTGATAACTGTGTGGCTCGGGATCTTTAGAATGATAAATGGAGACAGCTATTCTAGTTACAGAGATTGTAAATAAGTTTTGCATCATATTTCTTAAACTCCAGATGCTTCTCTGCTCAGAGATTAGTAACTGAGCCTAATAAACGCTTCAGTTATCTTTCCATGAGCTTTCCTTCATCTCCATTAGAATCTTTTCCTGCCCTGGATTACACCCGACCCGTGCAATGCCTCCTTGGACAGTTTTGCACTGAGCGTGTGGCTGCTTCCAGAGTAGAGTGCGGTCAGTCTGCACAGCCTCATATAGAATGTTTGCAGAACTGCAGTGTTGCTCACAAGAATCCCGGGGTTGTTAGATAGAAAGAAGATGAGGGAAGTAAGAGAAGCTCTCACATACCCTGCTTTAGAAAAAAGTGGTGTTTCATTTTGAGAGAGAAAAGTAGCTTTCAGGACCATACCAGCTAAGAGCAGAAATGAAGGAAATGACCTCCCCGCACCTTTTTTTTTTTTTTTTTTTTTTAAATAGGCACTATGCTGTCTTGAGAAATGATAGAGGAACTTTTAAAAATGCAGACTAGAGGGGTGCCTGGGTGGCTCAGTGGGTTAAGCAGCCAGTTCTTGGTTTCAGCTCAGGTCATGATCTCAGGGTTATGGGATCAAGCCCTGCATCAGGCTTAGGGAGTCTGCGTAGAGGATTCTCTCTCTCCCTTTCCTTCTGCACTTTCCCCTGTTCATGCTTGCATTCTCTCTCTCTCTCTCTCTCTCTCTCTCTCACTCACTATCAAATAAATAAACAAATCTTAAGAAAAAAAAATGGAGGCTAGAGCCCCAAGTTGGCCAGGTGGATACATCAGTCTGGCGTGCGAAAACACCCGCTGCTCTCATTGGCCGTCGACAAGCAGAAGTGGATCACAGGAAAATAACCCATGTCTGTAAGGAATTAGCTAATCATGTATCATTAAAAAGGCCTTGTTTGGACTTAAGACCTTTCACAAAAGAGGAAAGAAATATACCTAAAATCTTTAAAAATGTTCAACCTCACCTGTAGCCAAAGAAATACAAACTAAGGGAAATATCATTTCCTTTGTAAGAGAGTATATTTATTTTTAAATGAGAAATACCCATGCTGACCAAGAAATGCTGTGATGATAACTTGTAAACTCTACTCACTGGAGCGTAAATGGCATGGCCTTTCTGGAAATTAATTAGCCAAATGTATCACAGCCCTCTGATCAACACTTCCACTTCTGGGAATTTTGTTCAAATTCCTGATTGTTTATACAGGTGAAAGGTTTTGCAGTGATATTTATAGAAATAAAATTAGAAATAGCCTAAATGCCCAACAGTATGGGAATGCAAATAATAATTTGTATTGCTTGAAATGCCTGTAAGAGTTTTCAATCACAGGGGAGAAATGCTTATGTTATATTTAGTGAGCACAAAAAGCAGTCTCCAGTTGTATCATATGATATCTCCGTTACGTAAAACCATGTGAAAAAGCATGGAAGGGGGCGCCTGGGTGGCTCAGCCGGTAAAGCATCTATCTGCCTTCCCCTCAGGTCATGATCCTGGGGTCCTGGGATCAAGTCCCTACTCCGAGGGGCGCCTGCTTCTCCCTCTCCCTCTCCTTCTGCCTGCCACTCCCCCTGCTTGTGCTCTCTCTCTGTCAAATACATAAATAAATCTTTTAGAAAAACATGGAAAACAATGCACCAAACTCCAAAATATATATATATATATATATATATATATATATATATATATATAGTGATGTGATCACGTGTGATTTAAATTTTCTTCTGTTTATTTTTAGGGTTTCCAAGGTTGCCTTGACATGCAATCATATTTGTAGTCAGAATGAGGTTACTGGCAAGAGTATGGTATTTGGAGCATCTGCCCATGGTGAGGTGGGTCTAATGGCTGGCCAGCCCTGCCTTGACTACTGAAGCCCATCAAACTTCTTAAATGGGCAACAGGGGGAGGGGCGGAGGCAGAAGGAGAAGCAAACTCACCGCTGAGGAGGGACCCCGACTTGGGGCTTGATCCCAGGACCCTGGGATCATGATTTGACCTGAAGGCAGTTGCTTAAAAGACTAAGCCACCCATTTAAATGAATGGCATACTGCTGGCTTTATGCAGGGACTTCACATTCGCAGCATATATGCTGGCATTTCCAAGGGCTTCTGGAGAATCTAAGGACACTCATGGATGAGTAGCCTTATGGGGGCTCAGGAAAGCTAGGGAACTTCTCCCAGGGGCATCATCTTAGCTACCCTATTTCCATCAAAAGAGAGACCATGTTCCATCGCAAGCCTCCAGCACCCAAACCTTCCCAGTTCCTAACAGCTGAGTCATGTCTCAAGTGCCCAATGGGTTCTAAAGATGGCATTTGAGGCAAAAAAAAAAAAAAATGTTGAAGAGTCAAGATTATCCCCTTGAACATCCTTTTTCTCCCTTAAACCACCAAGACTTGCCCCTCCCCCAGATCATCAAAAGCCAAGCATTAAATTTGCTTTACCATTGCAACAAACACCGCTCTCTTTCTGGGAACTCGAAGCCTAAATCACTTTGAAAAGATAGTGGAGAGGAGAAAGAGGGCGATGGATACATGAAGAGGATTTTCATGGTTATCTTCAAAGGCACATCCCTGCATTTGCCATTTGTAAACTGCACCTGCCGTACAGCTCCACCTCAGCTCAATGTTAGCTAACCAGTTGGCCACGTGCAAGATTTAAGGATCATTGCACAAAGATTCCCTGTCTGCGATAGGAACCCTTCCTCACGTGCTGGGGTGTTTCCTGGGATAGGTCAGCCCTATGCTTCCCTGGTATATATAAATCATGAAGCCATAAAACAGTGAGCGCCTGAGGTCAAGAAGTTACTTTCCCTGGGCCGGTGCCCTTTCTGGGCGGGAGGGAGCAGAAGGAGTTTGCCCCCGTGTGGCAAGACGGGGCACTGCCTCTTTTAGCGTCTGGGTAAGAGCGGCCATTCAAACTTGCATAGAGAGAGATGGTTTTGCAAACGATGGGCTCAGAACTAAGCAAAATTCCCTCAAGGCTTTAAACACTAGAGTCACAGAGGCTGAGATATGGTAGGAAATATTTCTAGTTTTAAGTGAAAGAAATAGAATATGAAACTGTACGTTAAGATGTGTAATCAATAGGAACCGCTGACATGAATCGTGCCTTTTACGTGCCAGGCACTGTGCCAAGCACTTTACCCACATTTTAGTTCTCATAGAAACCTTACTAAGGAGTTATGAGTATTAAACCCATTTTAGCACAAAAGCACTGAGGCACAGAGACAGCATCCCCCTAAAGCCTTATGGCTAATGATTGACAGCCACAATCCTATGGTTGGCAGATCCCTGATCCCATGGTTGACAGAGCCACATCCTGTGGTTGGCAGAGCCCTGATCCCATGGTTGATAGAGCCATATCCTGTGGTTGACAGAGCCACTTCCTGTGGTTGGCAGAGCCCTGATCTCACGGTTAACAGAGCCACATCCTGTGGTTGGCAGAGCCCTGATCCCATGGTTAACAGAGCCACATCCTATGGTTGGCAGGGCCCTGATCTCATGGTTAACAGAGCCACATCCTGTGGTTGGCAGAGCCCTGATCCCATGGTTGACAGAGCCACATCCTATGGTTGGCAGAGCCCTGATCCCGTGGTTGACAGAGCCACATCCTATGGTTGGCAGAGCCCTGATCTCATGGTTAACAGAGCCACATCCTGTGGTTGGCAGAGCCCTGATCCCATGGCTGACAGAGCCACATCCTATGGTTGGCAGAGCCCTGATCCCATGGTTGACAGAGCCACATCCTGTGGTTGGCAGAGCCCTGATCTCATGGTTAACAGAGCCACATCCCATGGCAGGCAGTGCAATCCTCCATCTAGTCTCTTCACCATTTGCACTGACTGCAAATATGCAAAACATGAATGTGCATGAACTGGACAAGGGGTAGGAACAAATGACAGCCAGTGTGGTGAGGATATTGGGGACGTTTTCTTTAATCCAGTTATGTCTACCACTTTATAAAAGCATGGATGAGTGTGGATAGGTTTAGAAACAGTCATAGCCTTTAGTTCTGGATGTCTTTGAGCTGAAAAGTCATCTGTCAAGACTGGGAGAACCACCTGGCTCCTTAAATTTTCAGACTGTCAGGAAGGGCTTCCATGGTCCTTGACTTCTCTATGTGCCACGGTTGATGCTAACCCATGTCGAGTCATTATTTCATGTTCACATTCGGCATTAATTACGTAAAGGAAGTCATGCTAATCCCAGAAATGATTAAAGAAACAGAACCAGATTCTTCACAAGCACTGTCACACTCGTGACAATAATTGAATTTCTTCCCGCAAATCAGTGATTCTCTGGGAAACCAGAAGAAAGAAAAAATATAGATAAATTCTCCCCTCTCCCTGCTTTTGATCTTGTTTGTGCATGTATAGTACATCGTAAATAGTACCACTGACTACTCTTCATTTTGTGTTTTGTAAATGGAGTTTAGAAAGAAGACACTTCTCCAGAGGTTTGAAGTTTTCTGTGCTCAGCAGAGGAGGATTTGCCCATTTGTGCTAATCCAACCAAATCATTTCCATTGATGTCTTGGGGATGTTTTTAAAGCTCTCATGGCTGGTGATCTGTTAATTAGTGTTGCCGCATTCACTGGGGGCTGAGGTTCCTTCATTGGGCCCTATTAGATTTGGCCGGTTACATCATCAGACGAACAGCAAACATCCTGTGTCCCTGCAGGGACCAGGCCCATGGGTTATGAAAACAAGGGTTAATGTAGCGTTTGTCTCGCATGATGTTCTTGGTCTGAGGTCCTTGAAGCCAGAAGGATTCAAAAATTTTTTCAAAGTCGTAATTTTTTTTTAAAGATTTTATTTATTTATTCATGAGAGATACAGAAAGAGAGGCAGAGACACAGGCAGAGGGAGAAGCAGGTTCCATTCAGGGAGCCCGATGTGGGACTCAATCCTAAGACTCCAGGATCACACCCTGAGCCAAAGGCAGATGCTCAACCACTGAGACACCCAGGCACCCCATATTGTTTTCTTTGCTTTTTCTTTTTCTTTTTCTTTCTTTCTTTCTTTTTTTTTTTCTGGAGAGAGGATCATAGCTTCCACCTTACTTTCAAAAGCAGTTGCTGACTCAAAATGGTTTAGAGTCACTGATCTAGAGATGTCAGCACTTTTTGCTTCACCAGAGAGAAGGTCAAACCCTGAGGGGGACAAGGCCTCCCCAAGGCAACAGGGTTCACGATGGTAGCCTAGATTGTGCCCGCCAGACCAGGGGTGGCTTTGCTCTATGATATGATGTGTTGGGATGAGAATCACACGCATGATTGTGTGAATGTGACACATAAGTTCACCCTGTGATTCACCGGGAAGAGTGAGCCTCCGATGGGTCTGTTTGTTCCCCTTCCGTCCTTCTCAAATGCAGCAATGCTGTGCCTCCCCAGGGAAGATGAAACTGGGGGACAACCAGCTGGCCCCAGCAGTGGGTCCCTTCTTTGTGTAGATTCTTAGATGCTGGAGCCTAAATTAAAAAAAAAAAAAAAAAAACTCCTTTGATAATGGGGAGCTTTGAAGTCTTTTCTTCTACTTTCCTGAAAGAATTGTAAACCCCATGTTCCTTGCTTGATGTTAATAACTATTTTCTACTTACAGCTGCTTTACACTTGGAAATAGTTAGAGCTATTATTACGAAACACTGTTTCCGTGCATCCTTTTCAGGTTGTCTATGAGTGGGAATGACTGTGGACAGGAGATTTCCACTGGGCCTTTCCCACCTCTGGGGTCATGGGATGCAAGCTCACCAGACCCTTTCTGCACCTTGAACATTTCCAAGCTAAACATCTTGGATTTCAAGCTCCCAAATATCATGGCAGTGACTACTCTCACCACCCTTCTTGGGGGGGCAAAGAGGCAGATCACCGCTCGACCCCTCTGCCCCCTAGTCAACACCAGGACCTTGGTTAAGAGGTCGCTTCTAGAGCCAAAGACCTGGCTTGGCTCCTGAATCCATCTAGGACAGGTGATGTGGGCCTGGGACCAGTTAACTCCACCTCTCAGCTCTTCAAGCTCCTCATTAGCTAGAGGGACTACCCTCTGCTTTGCGGGGCCTCCGGAAGGATTGAGGAAAAGTTCTTAGTACCAGGGCTTAGTTGGATGTCACTGATGCCATTTTGCGTTTCTGAACCGACATGGGCTGTTCCATCTCTAAATGTCCTTCCTCTTTGCCAACTCCTGCTTCAAGTGTCCAGACCTTTCCCCTCTCAACACATCTCACAGGTTCTTGTCACTCTGGCACACCCCATCGCCCCCTCCCAGGCTTGACAGTTGCCTTCACGAGGTGGTCATCCTTTGCCCATGGCGCTGGTGTTCTACTCTTGGTGTGCAGTGGTTGGACCCGCCTTGCCAGGAGAGGTGAGAAGATTCATTGCTCAGGAGGCATCCGTAGTCTCTGTAGTAATTTATTTGGACTAATTTTCCTCGTTGCAGGCTCATTAGAGGCTGTTACCAAATGGTGGCTTATTTGCTTTCAACAAGCATGTCAGGTGTTCACCGCCCCCCTCCCGTGCCCATGTCCCACTAGGGGAGGCACCAACAGCAGCTTTCACACGCTGGGGCCCCAAGGCGGAATGTGCAGCTCTACTTCCATTAACAGCTCTTTCTGCTTCTTGATCGTTCCTATTAAACACTAGTATGCTGCTGGAATTCCCTAATGGTGCCCCCATCTCCGTTGCTCACAGTGCATTATTTGCAGGAGATTCAGAGTCCAATCCTTCTGTGACCCTGACAAAATTCAGAGATTGTCGGAGAGTCTACATTTCTGCCCTTAGATTGAAAGGAGTCATTCATATCATCCCTGTCTCTTCTCTTTTAAATTGTAAAATCCCAAAAGGAAGAGTGGCCTCCATGCCCCCGACCCCATCAACTCCCACTGGAGAGCTAGGTCAGGTCTGTGCGCTCAAAGGAAGCCCAAGGAATTGGTGGTGTTTTCCGACTGGCCCGGGAGGAAGGCGAGCACCCTCCGCCACCCCGTGCCTTAGTTCCTGGGTGGCGCTCGGGCCTCCTTTGCTTGCACTTTTATGGATTCGAGGTCCCAGACGTGTACTTCAGTTTTCTGACCGGCCTCTGCAGCCTGAGTCATCGAGTATTGTCAGCTTAAAAGGTGTAAACAAATTCCTCCCGTGGGTGTCGAGAAACACGTGTGCAAACGTGCACGACGGCTGTGTGAGATGTGGGGTGCCAGGTGAACAATCCCGTGCTTGTGTGTGTCCACACACACGAACACACATGGTGTGGAGACTGCACAAGGAGTATTTAGCTTCATCCTATGCAAATAGTGTCTGGGAGGAATCGTCTTGCAGCTGAGACATCAGTGTCCCCAGAGGCCAGTTATGGGAGCTGTGGCCTCTGACACTTGGGGGCAGCTGGCATTCCTGCATTTGGGGGGATCCATAGGAGGCGCCTCCTCCCTCTGGGGACTGAGATTCAACTGTCATGAGAGAGAACAGGTTGGGATCTGGGGCAGCCTGAGTCAACCTGCCCTTTGGCACTTGCTTCCTCTTCACGCTTACCTGTTGGATTTGAGTGAACAAAGACAAAATGATTTTCAAAAGAAGTGGGTTTTTTTGGTTTGTTTGTTTTTGTTGTTGCCTTTTTTTTTTCCCCCTGTCTTGGAAATATAAAGCAGTGTCCACTTCGGCGGGTTCATCTTAAAAGGGCAACAAAGACCCGATCAAGTTTGCATAGGGAGAGACTGGTCTTACTTTTTTTAAAAAAGGTTTTATTTATTTATTCATGAGAGACACACAGAGAGAAGCAGAGACACAGGCAGAGGGAGAAGCAGGCTCCCTGCGTGGAGCCCAATGTGGGACTCGATCTCAGGACCCCGGGATCATGCCCTGAGCTGAAGGCAGGCGCTCAACCACTGAGCCACCCAGATGTCCCGAGAGACTGGTCTTTAACTGAAGCATCTGAGAGGGTGAGCATCCCTACCTTGCCTTTTGCCAAAGGAGTAAGGAGAGGCACCTCCAGAGGCCCCTGGTCAGGGCCAGCAGGGTCCTTACAGTTGCCTGTTGTTTCTTAATTTGACTTTGGGAAAAAATTTTCTGCAACTTCCAGCTTAGACATGAGAATTCTTCTGCTAGTGGAAAATGTATGGGGAAGGGAAGTAGAACCGCCACAGTTCAACAACTGTGTCTCCCGACACAGCAGAGCATCTGTCAAGCTTCTGCCGTTTCCCACAACCGGGGGAGCCACATTGTTTATTTTCCAAACCAGGGCACTTTGAGAGCGAAAAGGGACACGCGTAATCCCCCCAGGATGGCGGGCCCGAACTGGGATGAATGGGTGCCTTACTCAGGATGGGGATCCTAAAAACACATTCATGTGTCCTGTCTGTGACCTCTGAGTTATGACTTGCGGGTTCTTATACTCACTCATGGTGGAGACTTTCCTTTCCATTCGTGCCACCTCATTTCTGCAATTTGCTCAAGACTCTGCTCTTCCGGGAAGCCACCGTCGCATCCCATGCTGAGCATCACCGCAGTCTGGGCGCTTGGCCTCAGACCCAGGCGATTTGCCTCCGTTAGGAATGAGCAAATGACCCAGGAGAAGGCCGTGGGTAGTTAGCATAACCTGGGCTTACGAAACGACACCCTTCAAATATATCCCCCAAGGGGAAGGTTTGCAAGGAGGGTTGCCTGGTTAGCTAGTTAGCTCATGAAATCCTGGCTGGGTACCTTAGTCAGCCTGTGAGGGTCAGAATGTCCTGTGACACCCAGGCTGCCATTTGTCCATCTGTCTGTGTGTCTATCTGGGTGGTACACCTGCTTCTGTCTATCACCCGTCAATGCTTCCTTGTGCCCTTCCTGCGTGGAACGTCAGGCTGCTGGTATATGACCTTTGGACCTTTTGGACCTTTTGGATGCTCATCCACACTTGGATCACCAGGCCTGTCCCCACTCCAGTACCCACCCCCATCTCCCCGGGGAAGGACTCTGATTGGCTGGGCCTGGCATATGGATGGGTCCCCATGAGACGGCTTGACCAGGAGAGCAGGGTCACCCATGATGTGTGACAGCCACCACTGTCCACACCTGCGCACTTAGTAGCAGCTAAGTGCTTGCCTGCGGCCTCTCGTTTAATCCTTACACTCCCCTATGGGATAGGTACCGTCATTATCCCATTTTATGATTCAGGAAACTAGGGCACAGAGAGGGTAAACAGCTTGTTGGGCACCACACAGCTGATAAGTGGACGAGTCAGGAGTGAGCCCAGCTGCCGGGCTCCGGAACCTGAGCTCCTAATCACTCCTCAGTGTCGCTTCTCCTTAGTAAGCATTGCTAGGGTGCCCCCAGTTTCATCTTTTTTTTTTTTTTTAATCCTTTCTGGTCCCTGTACATTGGGCACTGAACACTGTTCAGGGAGTGTTTGCCGAACGAATGAGTAAGCAAAGGAAGGGAGGGAGGAGGAGAGGAACAGAAGGTCCATTAGGAAGTTAGGAAGCAGACCAGTTCCCGGGGTGGGGGGAGCTTCTTCCACTGCTACCTGCCCAAGGACCAGGGTGCACAGTTTCAAAGTACTTTCTCTCCCTGTCCCTCTCTCTCTTTGCTCAGACAAGAGCGAGAACGGCGAGGCCTATCAGAGGAAGAAGACGGTGGCCGCCAGCCTTCCTGAGGGCCCTGCGGTCCCCGAGCCTCCGCGGGGGACCCCGATGCAACCCAACAGCGGCAGCTGGAGGAGGATCGCACTGCTCATCCTGGCCATCACCATCCACAACATTCCAGGTGAGGTCCGGCCACCTGCCTGAGGGGGGAGTCACTCTGTCAGCCTCGCTGCCTGGCTAGAAGAGGGGCACCGACAACCGTGACATGGGTCCTTTTTGCAGGGGAGAGGCTCAGGGACAGAATGCAAATCTTTCTTGACATCATTTTAACTCACGTCATTGCTGTGGGGCGCACCTCGTATAATAAGTGTGGGATGTCTCTGGTTCTGCTTCAATGCTCTTTTAAAATAGTGAGCTCCGTAGAGTTTGGCACAGGTGGTTGGTTGCCTTACCTGCCTTCTTCCTGCGGAGCACCTGTCTGGAACACCCTTGCCCAGTGGAATCCTTTTTTAGCATGCTGCGGTAGTTTGCTTTGCATCTTTGGATTTATTTTAATTGAACAAAATGTGTTGGCATTCTAACTGAAAAATAGTGTTTCATTTAGAGTAACTAGAAAACACAGATAAGCATAAAAAAGAATAAAGATATTATTTAGAACAACAAATTGAGGGAACCTCTGGAACTCCTTGAGTCACATCTTGGAATTCCAGCTCTGCCACTTACTTGCTAGCATATCTGGACAAGCTACTCAAGCTCTTTGAGCCTTGTTTTTCCCATCTGTGAAACGGGCATAAAGCTACTACTACTGAGATAACCGGGACTTTATTGGCAAAATGAATTACATTTATTTTGATACTTAAATAAGACGCTATAGCACATGCGCGCACACACAGAGACACAGATTTTGGTGCAGTACTTAGGCCACATGAGCATTTGGAAAATGGTAGCGGTTATTAGCATTAATAATACTCTTGTCCTTCCTTTCTGCTGTGACTTCCTAGTCTTGAGTTCTCCAGCTATCTGATCCATCATTGGTTGTGCTAGAACTCGAGTTTTAGGAATAACCTCCCTTAAGGGAGTGTCCCTGGGTGATATATTATCCGAGCCCTTTGCCTATCATAGTGCCAACTTGTCACCCTGTTTCAGGGCAGTGACTCAACCAGAGAAAGCTTGCTAGAGGCACGTTCTTCTCTTCGAAGCTCGTGTAGATGTTGCTCCACTACCCTCCGGTTTCAATATTGTGGGAATGAAGGCCATGGCCAAACCCAATTTATTCCTCCTTGGGTAGCTGGATATTCTTCTGCTTATGCAATGAAGACTGTTTTTTGGGGGGCGGGGGGGGGGGTGGGGGTCATTATTAAGGTCATTATTTCATTTCATATTAATGAAAATTTCGATATGTTATATATTCCAATGTATACTCAATCTGTCTAGAACACTATGTTTCCAATCAGTTTTTTTTTAAATTAATTTTTATTGGTGTTCAATTTACCAACATACAGAAAAACACCCAGTGCTCATCCCGTCAAGTGTCCACCTCAGTGCCCGTCACCCATTCCCCTCCAACACCCGCCCTCCTCCCCCCTTCCACCACCCCTAGTTCGTTTCCCCGAGTTTGGAGTCTTTATGTTCTGTCTCCCTGATATTTCCCAACATTTCTTCTCCCTTCCTTTATATTCCCTTTCACTATTATTTATATTCCCCAAATGAATGAGAACATACACTGCTTGTCCTTCTCCGATTGACTTATTTCACTCAGCATAATACCCTCCAGTTCCATCCACGTTGAAGCAAATGGTGGGTATTTGTCGTTTCTAATCGCTGAGTAATATTCCATTGTATACATAAACCACATCTTCTTTATCCATTCATCTTTCGATGGACACCGAGGCTCCTTCCACAGTTTGGCTATTGTGGCCATTGCTGATAGAAACATCGGGGTGCAGGTGTCCCGACGTTTCGTTGCATCTGAATCTTTGGGGTAAATCCCCAACAGTGCCATTGCTGGGTCATAGGGCAGGTCTATTTTTAACTCTTTGAGGAACCTCCACACAGTTTTCCAGAGTGGCTGCACCAGTTCACATTCCCACCAACAGTGTAAGAGGGTTCCCTTTTCTCCGCATCCTCTCCAACATTTGTTGTTTCCTGCCTTGTTAATTTTCCCCATTCTCACTGGTGTGAGGTGGTATCTCATTGTGGTTTTGATTTGTATTTCCCTGATGGCAAGTGATGCAGAGCATTTTCTCATGTGCATGTTGGCCATGTCCATGTCTTCCTCTGTGAGATTTCTCTTCATGTCTTTTGCCCATTTCATGATTGGATTGTTTGTTTCTTTGGTGTTGAGTTTAATAAGTTCTTTATAGATTTTGGAAACTAGCCCTTTATCTGATATGTCGTTTGCAAATATCTTCTCCCATTCTGTAGGTTGTCTTTTAGTTTTTTTGACTGTATCCTTTGCTGTGCAAAAGCTTCTTATCTTGATGAAGTCCCAATAGTTCATTTTTGCTTTTGTTTCTTTTGCCTTTGTGGATGTATCTTGCAAGAAGTTACTGTGGCCGAGTTCAAAAAGGGTGTTGCCTGTGTTCTCCTCTAGGATTTTGATGGACTCTTGTCTCACATTTAGATCTCTCATCCATTTTGAGTTTATCTTTGTGTCTGGTGAAAGAGAGTGGTCCAGTTTCATTCTTCTGCATGTGGATGTCCAATTTTCCCAACACCATTTATTGAAGAGACTGTCTTTCTTCCAATGGATAGTCTTTCCTCCTTTATCGAATATTAGATGACCATACATTTCAGGGTCCGCTTCTGGGTTCTCTATTCTGTTCCATTGATCTATGTGTCTATTTTTGTGCCAGTACCACACTGTCTTGATGACCACAGCTTTGTAGTACAACCTGAAATCTGGCATTGTGATGCCCCCAGCTATGGTTTTCTTTTTTAAAATTCCCCTGGCTATTCGGGGTCTTTTCTGATTCCACACAAATCTTAAAATGATTTGTTCTAACTCTCTGAAGAAAGTCCATGGTATTTTGATAGGGATTGCATTAAACGTGTAAATTGCCCTGGGTAACATTGACATTTTCACAATATTAATTCTGCCAATCCATGAGCATGGAATATTTTTCCATCTCTTTGTGTCTTCCTCAATTTCTTTCAGAAGTGTTCTATAGTTTTTAGGGTATAGATCCTTCACCTCCTTGGTAAGGTTTATTCCTAGGTATCTTATGCTTTTGGGTGCAATTGTAAATGGGATTGACTCCTTAATTTCTCTTTCTTCAGTCTCATTGTTAGTGTATAGAAATGCCATTGATTTCTGGGCATTGATTTTGTATCCTGCCACGCTACCAAATTGCTGTATGAGTTCTAGCAATCTTGGGGTGGAGGCTTTTGGGTTTTCTATGTAGAGTATCATGTCATCGGCGAAGAGGGAGAGTTTGACTTCTTCTTTGCCAATTTGAATGCCTTTAATGTCTTTTTGTTGTCTGATTGCTGAGGCGAGGACTTCCAGAACTATGTTGAACAGCAGTGGTGAGAGTGGACATCCCTGTCTTGTTCCTGATCTTAGGGGAAAGGCTCCCAGTGCTTCCCCATTGAGAATGATATTTGCTGTGGGCTTTTCGTAAATGGCTTTTAAGATGTCGAGGAAAGTTCCCTCTATCCCAACACTCTGAAGTGTTTTGATCAGGAATGGATGCTGTATTTTGTCAAATGCTTTCTCTGCATCCAATGAGAGGATCATATGGTCCTTGGTTTTTCTCTTGCTGATATGATGAATCACATTGATGGTTTTACGAGTGTTGAACCAGCCTTGTGTCCCAGGGATAAATCCTACTTGGTCATGGTGAATAATTTTCTTAATGTGCTGTTGGATCCTATTGGCTAGTATCTTGTTGAGAATTTTTGCATCCATGTTCATCAGGGATATTGGTCTGTAATTCTCCTTTTTGGTGGGGTCTTTGTCTGGTTTCGGAATTAAGGTGATGCTGGCCTCATAGAACGAATTTGGCAGTACTCCATCTCTTTCTATCTTTCCAAACAGCTTTAGTAGAATAGGTATGATTTCTTCTTTAAACGTTTGATAGAATTCCCCTGGGAAGCCATCTGGCCCTGGAGTCTTGTGTCTCGGGAGGTTTTTGATGACTGCTTCAATTTCCTCCCTGGTTATTGGCCTGTTCAGGTTTTCTATTTCTTCCTGCTCCAGTTTTGGTAGTTTGTGGCTTTCCAGGAATGCATCCATTTCTTCTAGATTTCCTAATTTATTGGCATACAGCTGTTCATAATATGTTTTTAGAATCGTTTGTATTTCCTTGGTGTTGGTAGTGATCTCTCCTTTCTCATTCATGATTTTATTAATTTGAGTCTTCTCTCTCTTCTTTTTAATAAGGTTCGCTAATGGTTTATCTATCTTATTAATTCTTTCAAAGAACCAACTCCTGGTTCTGTTGATCTGTTCCACAGTTCTTTTGGTCTCGATATCATTTAGTTCTGCTCGAATTTTAATTAACTGTCTTCTTCTGCTGGGGGTGGGGTCCATTTGTTGCTTTTTCTCTAGTTCCTTTATGTGTAAGGTGAGCTTTTGAATTTGAGTTCTTTCCAGTTTTTGAATGGATGCTTGTATTGCGATGTATTTCCCCCTCAGGACTGCTTTTGCTGCGTCCCAAAGATTTTGAATGGTTGTATCTTCATTCTCATTAGTTTCCATGAATCTTCTCAATTCTTCCTTAATTTCCTGGTTGACCTTTTCATCTTTTAGCAGGATGGTCCTTAACCTCCATGTGTTTGTGGTCCTTCCAAACTTCTTGTTGTGATTAAGTTCTAATTTCAAGGCATTATGGTCTGAGAATATACAGGGGACTATCCCGATCTTTTGGTATCGGTTCAGACCCGATTTGTGACCCAGTATGTGGTCTATTCTGGAGAAAGTTCCATGTGCACTTGAGAAGAATGTGTATTCAGTTGAGTTTGGATGTAAAGTTCTGTAGATATCTGTGAAATCCATCTGGTCCAGTGTATCATTTAAAGCTCTCGTTTCTTTGGATATGTTGTGCTTAGAAGACCTATCTAGTATAGAAAGAGCTAGATTGAAATCACCAAGTATAAGTGTATTATTATCAAAGTATTTCTTCAGTTTGGTTATTAATTGGTTTAAATATTTGGCAGCTCCCACATTTGGGGCATATATATTGAGAATTGTTAAGTCTTCTTGTTGGATAGATCCTTTGAGTATGAGATAGTGTCCCTCTTCATCTCTCACTATAGTCTTCAGGGTAAATTTTAATTTATCTGATATAAGGATGGCTACCCCTGCTTTCTTTTGAGGACCATTTGAATGGTAAATGGTTCTCCAACCTTTTATTTTCAGGTTGTAGGTGTCCTTTTGTCTAAAATGAGTCTCTTGTAGACAGCAAATAGATGGGTCCTGCTTTTTAATCCAGTCTGAAACCCTGCGCCTTTTGATGGGGTCATTAAGCCCATTCACGTTCAGAGTTACTATTGATAGATATGAGTTTAGTGTCGTCATATCTATTCAGTCCTTGTTTTTGTGGATTGTTCCACTGAACTTCTTCTTAAAGGGGAGTTTTAAGAGTCCCCCTTAAAATTTCTTGCAGAGCTGGTTTGGAGGTTACATATTCTTTCAGTTCCTGCCTGTCTTGGAAGCTCTTTATCTCTCCTTCCATTTTGAATGAAAGCCTTGCTGGATAGAGTATTCTTGGTTGCATGTTCTTCTCATTTAGGACCCTGAATATATCCTGCCAGCCCTTTCTGGCCTGCCAGGTCTCTGTGGAGAGGTCTGCTGTTACCCTAATATTCCTCCCCATAAAAGTCAGGGACTTTTTTTCTCTTGCTGCTTTAAGGATCTTCTCCTTATCTTTGGAATTTGCAAGCTTCACTATTAAATGTCGAGGTGTTGATCGGGTTTTGTTGATTTTAGGGGGGGATCTCTCTATTTCCTGGATCTGAATGCCTCTTTCCCTTCCCAGATTCGGAAAGTTTTCAGCTAGGATTTGTTCAAATACATATTCTGGCCCTCTGTCCCTTTCGGCGCCCTCGGGAACCCCAATTAAACGTAGGTTTTTCTTCCTCAGGCTGTCATTTATTTCCCTTAATCTATCCTCATGGTCTTTTAATTGCCTGTCTCTTTTTTCCTCAGTTTCCCTCTTTGCCATCAGCTTGTCTTCTATGTCACTCACTCGTTCTTCCACCTCGTCAAGCCTCGTCGTTAGGACTTCTAGCTTGGATTGTATCTCATTTAATTGATTTTTAATTTCTGCCTGATTGGATCTCAATTCTGCAGTCATGAAGTCTCTTGAGTCCTTTATGGTTTTTTCTAGAGCCACCAGTAGCTGTATAATAGTGCTTCTGAATTGGCTTTCTGACATTGAACTGTAATCCATATTTTGTAACTCTGTGGGAGAGAGGGCTGTTTCTGATTCTTTTTTTTGAGGTGAGGTTTTCCTTCTAGTCATTTTGCTCAGTGCAGAGTGGCCAAAAACAAGTTGTATTGGGAAAAGGAGAAAAAGAGAGAGAAGGAAAGAAAAGAGAAAAAGAAAAAAGAGAAAGAAGAAAAAAAAGGGGGGGGGGAAAGGGGAAAGAGAAGAAAAAGAAAGAAAGGAGAAAAAAGAAAAAAAAGGGGGGGGTGGGGGACGCAATCAGAAATCAAGAAGAAAGAGAGAAAAGAAAAAAAAAAAGCACAAAACAAAACAAAACAACAAAAAAAACAAAACAAAAAAAAACACGGGGGAGTATCTTCCGATTCTGTGTACTTTAAGTCCCTTGACTTCCCTTGGAACTGGTCCGTGTCGCTGGTCTTCTGGGGGAGGGGCCTGCTGTGCTGATTCTCAGGTGTTAGCACTTGGGGGAGCTGCTCTGCCCTTGCCTGGTGCAGGGCTCAGTGGGGGTTGTTCACCCCGAGAGGCCCCGGGAGGAAGCCACAGTGGCGGGGGCAGCTCTGGGACCCTGGAGTCAGCCCCCGCAGTAGCTCCGGGGCTCTCCGTCTGCAGGGCCTGGGGGCTCCCGGGTGGGGCCGCTGATCTGCTCAGCTCCAGGCAGGAGCGTCCTCGCTGTCCTGGGCCCTCCCGGCCTCTGCCTGTCCCGGGGGAGGCCGGATCCTGGGCTGTGTCCCGGCGCCCTGAGCTCCGGGGCCTGCGCTGTTGGATTCACGCTCCCGGCGGTGCAGCCTCCTCCGCGGAGCCGCCGCCCGAGCCCCTCCGAGCTGCTCCCGGAGCCGCGCCGCCCCCTCCGCGGAGCCGCCGCCCGGGCCCCTCCGAGCTGTTCCCGGAGTCGCGCCGCCCCCTCCGGGCTGAGCTTCTTCCTCCGCCCGAGCCGCCGCTGCCGAGCTGTTCCCGGAGCCGCGCAGCCCCCTCCGCGGAGCCGCTGCCCGAGCCCCTCCGAGCTGTTCCCGGAGCCGCGCAGCCCCCTCCGCGGAGCCGCTGCCCGAGCCCCTCCGAGCTGCTCCGGGTCCCGCCGAGCGCTGCAGCCCTTAGGGAGCTCGGCGCATCTCCCGGGGCGCAGTTCCTCTGTTACTGTCCCCGGGAGCCCGAGGGCATCCCCGCCTTTCTGGGGATCCTGCTCCAATTCCCCGGGAGGCCTTTCCCCCGGGAAGGTCGGTGCAGCTCCTGCTCCTCCGGGACGGGGCTCTCCTGTCCTGGGGACACTCGCCCCGGCCTCAGCCCGGCTCCTCGCGGGCCCCTCCCCCTTGGAGGCCTTTTGTTCCTTTATTTCTTTTTCCCCGTCTTCCTACCTTGATAGAAGCGCGAACTCTTCTCACTGTAGCGTTCCAGCTGGTCTCTCTTTAAATCTCAGGCCGAATTCGTAGATTTTCAGGATGATTTGAATGTTTTCTAGGTAATTTGTTGAGGACAGGTGACTTGGAGACCCTACTCTGCTGCCATCTTGCCCCTCCCCCCCAATCAGTTTTTTTTTTAAGATTGTGTTCATTTATTTATTTGAGAGCAAGAGAGCAAGCATGTGCATGAACAGGAGGAGGAGCAGAGAGAGAGGGACAAGCAGACTCCACACTGGGTGTGGAGCCCGACATGGGGCTTGATTCTAGGACCCCGGGATCATGACCTGAGCCGAAATCAAGAGCCAGCTGCCCAACCAGCTGAGCCACCCCGGCCCTCTGTTTCCAGTCAATTTTAAAGCTCAGGTCTTCCCCTCGATGGGAAGCTCTGTCCTTATTATTTCTATCCTGGTCTTAGGAATTTCTATCATCTGATTGCGTAGGCTGGTTTGCTCCCCAATTTTTCTTCAGCATATTTCTCTCATTTCCCTTTTGGCTCTTTGCTTTTGGGTCATGGGAAAACTCCTTGGTGTTTCTATAGCTTGCTGTTCAGTATTCCCTGAAGTCTTATGTGGGACCCCAATGCACAAAGGTGACCAAAGCGGCTTTGCCCTGGCAGGTGGTTCTGGCCACAGTCAGCCTCAGAATCTTAGCAAGCTCGGAAGACCAAGGGCTTGGCAGAGGGCAGTTTGAAAAACCTCCATAGTCACCTTCAACCTGTGGAAATGCTCATCAGTAGAGAAGAGAAGGTTCTTATCTTTTCAGTTGTAATAGTAGCTTTCTTTCTGCCACTCAAGCCTCCTTCTCTGAGCAGTTGAGAATGAATAAAGATGTGGCCAGAGGGTCGACAGTCAAATAAGACAACTATACTGGCTCAAGGTGTCCCGTGGGGATTCCCTGTCTCCCTGAAGAATGCAAAAGTGCTCTTAAACCCAGATTTCATTGCACTGGGCTTTGAAAAGCTGGGAATATGCTTTCCTCTGGTGGAGGTCTTCCTATCTCTCACCTGCCACTGCCCTTCTGTGTTCCCGTGTGCTCAGCTGGGACTCTTTCCTGGCTCATTCTGACAGAAGGTTGGGGAGGGTCAGAGTTCACATCTTTCAATGTTTATTGACCTCAGGGAGAGCTCAGGTTAGGACCGGAAACAAAAATGTTAGCAGGAAGGTATAGGGGATGATTTGATGATACCCAATCAGCACAGATTCAAAGGTTACTTTTGCCTTGACAATAGACTTTCTTCTGGATCATTGGCTTTCCCAAGTTCATGGTCACCCCATGTCCCTATTATGGTGAATGTGGAAGCGTCTTTTGAAATGAGGATTGAGTGGCCCATAGGAACCCCAACTGAGCTTCATCAGAAGCCCAGTGTAACGGCCCGTGACCTGGCTTGTCTGTATTCGAGAAGTTCAAAGGGAAATTTCTTCCCTACAATTGCCTTTTTAAAAAATTAATTGCATTTTAATAATGAGTTGTAGGTACTTGAGTTATATCAGTCATAAAACAGACCAAGATCCCTGGCCTCCTATCCTTAACATTATAGCAGGGCAGAAAGACAACATAATAGTAATAATTGACTTGTATGTTATGTTCAAGGGGGCTGGTGCTATAAAAAAAGGACACGTCCAGCAGGGCTGATGAGATCCAAGTTGTTACAGAAAGGAATTGTAATTTTAAAGAGTGGCCAGGGGGGTCTCACTGAGACCTAGCATTGGAGTCAGACAACCAGTTATCTGGGGCAGTGAATGTTCCAGGCAGAGGGAGCAGCCAATGCAAGGGCCCTGAGGCAGGAGCATGTCTGGACCCATGAGGAGGAGCCACGAGTCCAGTGTGGCTGGAGCAGGGTGAGTGGGAGGGAAAGGCACAAAGTGAGGACAGAGGGGTCAGCCCTGCTCCAGGTGGAACTCAGACGCATTGTAAGGACTTTCCTTCTTACTCTGAGAGATGGGCCCACCCCAGGGATTTGAACACAGAAGCATATGATTCTCTCTAGGTGCTGAATTCAGACTGGACCCAGGAGGGGTGTGGGCGGCCACCAGGAAATTGGGCAGAGGCCACTCTAGGAATGCGGTCTGTGAACAGGGGCAGCTCAGACCGGCGTGGGGGATTGTGAGACAAATATGGGAACCAGGGAGGACCCCAGGGTTTCAGGGCTGACTGGCTATGAGCATGGAGTTGCCACCCACTGGGATGGGAAGGACCCCGAGGGGGCAGGTTTTAGAAAGGCATCTCAAGAACCCAGTTTTGCACTGGGAGGCTTGGATTGTTGGCAGACATCTAAGTGGAGGTGCCGATTAGGCAGCTGGGTGTATAGATTCGGAGTGGGGAGCAGAGTCTGGGCTGCAGAGAGAAGCCTGGACCAGATGTGAATCACTGATTGGCACAGTTGTCGTCGAAAGCCCCAGCACAGGATGACATCACCAGGGTCTCGCTGCAAGTAGCCGAGTCTCCCGAGGCCCCGGTGGGGCCCATCCCCGGAGCCCCGGGCTGCTAACTCCAGTCAAGAGCATTTCGCTCACCGATAGTTACGGGCAGCAGCTTCCTGCCCTTTGATGGGAACCGTATCAAGAGCTGGTCTGTCACCAGTTTGCCTTTGAAGGGATCTTTTTTTTTTTTTTTAACATTATCCTTTATGGTTTATTAAAAATTTAACTAGAGCTTTGACGTTCACCGAGACTCTGGGTTTTAAGATAGACTGTTCACAATGACTAAAAGGATAATTGATTTTTTTTTTTTTTGAAGTTTCTTATCTTTGCTGGTTCAGTTTTACATGTCCTGGGGATATTTTGTTATTTATTTATTTATTTTTAATGTGGAAGTGAAAAGGAGAGCTTGTTAGCAAGTGTCCCATCCTCCAGAGGTTTCCGGCACGCGAGGACATACAGGTCCGCATGCACACACACCCAGAGCACTGGGTTAACATTTAATAGGCGTGTGCAAGGACGGATGTGCTCTTAAACTTCTGTGGCTCACAGTTGTCCTTATGAATGTGGGAAGAGCTGGGGGGCCCCTAACACACATCCTCCGGGCAGCTCTGGGTATGCACGGGCCCCACGAAGACTATCCGCAGCCCCAGAGCAGAGAAGAAATCCCGTGTTCAAGAAACAAACACACAGTCGTGTAAGCAGTTTAAATGTTTTAGGAAGCAACCATCATGACTGATGGAGACCATCAGACGTGAGCCCCTCCGGCTGGTGGGGTAGACACAGCATCTCCACAGACGGAGATGCCGCTCCTCTGTATGCCACATCCCTTCTCCGGCTTGGCCTGTGTGCATTGGCGGCAGGTTGGGGTGCAACCCCGAAGGACTCGTCCTTCGGAAAACGATCTCCTGAGGAAGTGACACGTTTTCTGGGAAAGCAACTCTGGAGCCTTTTGATCATTGTCTCTTAGAGCGATTTTCATGCAACATCGTGCAGGCTCAAGGGCTCTGAGCCTTCCAGAGGTTCCCGGGCCTTCAGAAGACAAGCTCCCTCTCTGCGTCAGAGTGGAATTAAAAATCAACTAGCAATCGAGTCCCTACTAATCTCTTTTCATGAGTGGCTTATGGTCTTGACAGCGCTCTATCGCATGGCTTTGTATGCCAGAAGGTTAAATTTAGAGCTTAAAAGGGATATTCCAGAGGTTATCGCCTTCAAACACTACTCCATTGGGTGATTCAGGGTGTGTGTGTGTACGCGTGCACGCATGTGTTAAATTATCACTGTGATTCCTTTCAGCCCTGGCATTGGATGATTCTGTGAAAAATAATACAGATAGTACAATATTCTTTTCATGTGTCTAACAGTGTTAATCGTCCCTTCCTTTGTGACTCCATGCTACATCCTGTGTCTGCTTCTGTTGTGATCCTATCACTCTGAATGGGGATTATTCAAATAGGTTCTCCCCTGCCCTCTCCCCCCCCATCCATAGGTGGGGCTTCTTGCCAGAAGCTCCATGCCATCTTCCTCTTAGGATCTCACATTACATATTGAAGCTGAAAATCTATTCGAGCATGTGGAATAACCGGTGCACTTGGTATCTAGCCTCCATCCTAGGAGGAGGGGGTATCATTCGAGAGCCAGGGGTCCCAGTTCCCCTTCTCCCTTGGCCAACCAGGCGGGCGAAGGGATGGTATTCAACTCTTGAGGGCCTCCTGGACAGGGGAAGCTTTCCTTTGTATTTGAACTGATTTATAAATCCATAGAAGAGATGAGCTGAGTCACAGGCTTTTTATTTTCCTCTCATTAAGAGTCAAGAGTCAAGTTCACTTCGCTGGCTGTTGCTGTGACATAGAGCGAGCTAGGGTCGCTGCCTGTGTCTGCAGAACAGCACAGTAGTTGATTTTAATTATTTGGCTTGTCTTCCTTGACGGTTCCTATTAGGCTACATTTCATGGCTTTACATGAGATGCTTGGAGTTTTATTTTATTTTATTTTTTTTTATTTTTTATTTTTTTTTGATGCTTGGAGTTTTAATCAGAAGGGCTTTTTTTTCTCCCTCAAGGAACAACACCTCACAAATTTACACACTGAGATATTAACAGTGGTTGGGTATTCCCGGGGTTGTGGATGACTTTTATTTTCTTCATGTTCTTGTGAGGTTTACCAGCTTACCTATAATGAATGACTCATAGGGTAAAAATGGGTCTTGGAAGGAGAGCCTCCAATCACCTAACCACCGCAACATCCCTAATCCCCAAAACACACAAAAAAGGGTAAGAGTAACAGTTATTCCTTTATGCCTGAGATGATCTTGGTAGGGTTGTTTAATGACAGGTTGGAAACAAAACGAAGGATTGTATTTGCTTCCCGTGGCTGCTGTAACAAACGATCACAAACGTAGTGGCTTAAAACAACCCAAACCTATTCTTTTACTGGTCTGGAGGCCAGAAGTCTCACATCAGTTTTATTTAACTAACATCACAGCGCTGGCAGGGCCGTGCTCCCTCTCCCAGGGAGGAGTCTGCTCTTGCCTCTTCCAGCTTCTGGAGGCAGATAGCCCTCTGGCCTCGTGGCCACACCTAAGTCCAGTCTTTGCCTCCATGGTCACATTGCTTTTTCTTCTGTGTCTAATCTCTTTATCTCTCCCCATCCCCTCCTTTTTTTAAAGTTTTATTTATTTATTTATTTATTTGAAAGAGAGAGAGCCAGAGCACGAACAGTGGGTGGGGCAGAGGAAGAGAGAGAGAGAAGCCAACCGTCCAGGACAGTCCTCCCTGCAGAGTCTCCTTGGTCATGAAAGGTGGCATTCACAGGTCCCAGGGCTTCTGGGTGGCACATGCCTGGGCATTCACTTTACCCTTGTGTGGGCTCCACGTGCTGCAAGGGCAGCTTCGGAGGGGCAGCACTGAGGCCTTGCAGGTAGGTGCCAAGAGCTAGAAAGAACAGCTTTCTGACTCTTCATGTTTCTGGGACAAAGAGCGGACAGAAAATTCTGTCATGAGGGTCCTTTCCAGGGAAATCACCAAAGCAACAGCCTCTCCTTCACATTGTTCTGCTCCCAGAAACTAGAGGAGTGTTTTGCGCAGCCAGAGACCCAGGCTCAGGTAATGAGTAAGCTGAGCACCACTCAAGGCCAACAACTCGTTGGCGGTAACAAAGGCCACTGCTCACGCTAGAGGCTGCCACTTACTGGGGCCTTTGTAAGCACCCTCCATCTGGGAGGGAGATATTTGTACCCCCTGTTTTACATTTTAGAAACCGAGATCCAGGGAGGCCAAAGAGGATGCTCCAGGTTGAGAGCAGGCCCAGGAAGAGCCGGACTCATGCTCCGTCCCTCCTGTGCTTCTAGCTTGCCTTTGGCTTTGGTGAGCCAGGCTTCCTTCCTCCAGGCGGATCACAACATTTGTTTCAGAGCCAGTCACAGAGAAGTTCAGAAAATGCTTCTCATTTTTTGAAGCTTGCCACATTAAATGTTAATGTGTGCAGCACCACCACACTGGCGTGTTGGTGTGATGCGCACTTCAGACGCCGCGGCTCAGTTCAGCAAGGAGGTTTTGGCGGGGGCAACGTGAATCACCTCTGTGGGTGCTTGGCAGACGCGTGTAGCACGGGCACCCACGCGGCTCCCATGCACCTGGCGCCGCCACCACCACCTACACCGAGTGAGGACCGCCTGGGACCCAAGCAGATCATCAGCTCTTCAATATATCAAGGAGGGTGATGAGGGGAAAGGGGACAAGCCCAGGACTGAAAATCAGAAAGGCCAGGGTGCAGATCCTCGAGCCACCAGATGCTTTACTAGGTGGGTGACCTTACATAAGCCTCTGGGAGTTTCAGTTTTCCTGGCTGTAGAGTGGAGATAATATCCATCTTGTGGTGCGGTGTTAAGTGAGATGACAGTGCCAGCCACCAACAGAGCCACTCACCATGTCCTCTGCTGTGACGTGTGCATCACGGGGGCTAGAACATGATAGGACCTGAAAGATATTAACTCTCTCATACTACATTCACTCACCTTGCCCTTTCTCCCTCCTGCTTTGCCTTCCCTTTGCTCTGATCCTGAAAATGGCTTGGTAATGGCCTTGGTGGTCTCCCAATGGAACATCTCCAACCACTTTAATTTCTAGCTCCAGCAGGTTACATTTGAAGAGACTTCTCATTTACCCCAGGAGTCAGAAAACACTGTAATATTCTCCTCTAATTATCTGTGTCTCAGTGGGAAGCCTGACATTATAATTAGCTCAGGCTCCTGTCTGGGATGACATTTTGCTCAGCATATTGCGTTCCTGGGTGTGTACTGTAGCAGAAGCTGGTAGCATGCTCCCCACTTATGTGATAGGGTTTGAGCATGAGAACTGGCACAAACACCCCGAAGGTGAAATCGTTAGCTCTGGGATTCCTGCAGGATTTCCACCCGCCTCCCACCTCCAAAAAAGCAATGGGGTGACACTCAGATTCACTGCCAACCCCTGCCACAGGCTATATAGACCCATGCCGTTTCCCTACCGACTGGCCTTCAGATCATGTGAGTTATGTGCTAAAGCTGCACGAAGACTGGGGTTAAAATCAAGACTCATTTCCACATTGACTAGATTATGTCATCCTCCCACCTATTATGTAAATTAAAGGAAAGAGTTAAGGCAAGAGAAATTGAACATATTTTTGTATTAAGACTCAAAGTTTCCGGTAAATTCTAGTCATCTTTCTACTCTGGCCAGGTGGATATCAGCTAGAAAACATGGTTTTCCTTCCTTTTAGACCTTATACTGCCCAATACAGCAGCTAGTAGCCACCAGGACAGACAAACCAGAGGCTGTGGAGTCAGAAAGGCTTAGGACCCAGAGCCACCAAATGCTCTGTTATTTATTTATCAGATTTGAACAAAAGGCGAAATTGAGGTCTTCCTTCATAACCGAGCCCCACGTCAAGTGCTGAGTAGCCATTAGCTAGTGGCTACACGATTGGACAGCACAGATACAAAACAATTCCATCACCACAGAAAATTCCATAGGATGGCACTGCTCTAAACCCTGGACAAAAAAAAAAAAAAAAAAAAAAAATGCAACTCCACAAATTATTTAGAGCCTACCCAAGCTTGCCTTGGGCTGAGTTCTATTTAGGGGAGGCAACCTGCTTCCTGAGACAGCTGTTCTTGTTAGCTATGAGGTGTGTCAAACATATATTACAAATAAAATGCCTTAAATTTCAAAATTTGAAAATAGTTAATTTTAAAAAAAAGATTTTACTTATTTATTCATGAGAGACACGGGGAGAGAGAGAGAGAGAGGCAGAGACACAAGCAGAGGGAGAAGCAGGCTCCCTGCAGGGAGCCCAATGCAGGACTCGAGCCCAGGAGCCTGGGATCACGCCCTGAGCTAAAGGCAGACGCTCAACCACTGAGCCACCAGGCATCCCAAAAGTAGTTAATTTTTTATATGAATTAAGGGTAGTACAGAGTCACCCCATGATGGCGTCATCTTGTTCCCATTGGTCCTGACCTGACTTCTTATTTCTGGAATGCGAGACAGCACAGGGGTCGGGGGCGGCTTGTGTGGGGAATCCACAGCGGGCTCATCAGATGTCGGGAGTGGAAAGAGCTGCTCCAAGGATGAGCTTGTCATCCTCTCCCCTGGGTGACACACACCCGTCCCCTGAGCAAGGCAGCACATTGGTTCCTGCCAATTTATCCCTCTTACAGAACAATTTCTCTTGCCTCAAATCGGGTTTCAAAGGAAGGATATTAACTGTCACATGCAAATCACTACAGAATTTATTACCACCTTTCTTTCTTCCCTTTCTTTCTTTCTTTGGCTGAGGACATTGCCCAGTTCACTCCCCAGCGCTCCCAAATAAGATATTTATTGTGGAACGCGCTCCCTGAGAAAGCTTTGCCTCCTTTGTGGAAACAATATTCATAATTTATTGTGTTTAACTTTTCTTTTCTCCCTTGGCTGCTAAGAAGCTGCTGAGATAAGAACGAAGTGCATTCTGATGGTCTCATTATCTGAATTCTTCCCTCCTTTTACAACCTATTGTGCTGTACTTTAATCCATTTCAAAAGGAGGGACGTTATTCGTTAATTGGCACGTGCGATTTGATTCTTTTGTCTCCAGTTTTCTTTGTGTCCTGGGCAAATCCCCATACCTGGCCTGAAAAATGCTGTCCTCTGGTTACAGTGAACACTGGGGACCAGGTGAGAGTGATGGAGTCATCTGTTTATAATGTATCTATTGTCTGCTTTCCAGTAGCCATTAAAAAAAAAAAAAAAAAAAAAAAAAAAGAAGTAAAGAGCAAGTGAAACTAATTTTTTATTTTTATTTTTTTTAAAGATTTTATTTATTTATTCATGATAGACACAGAGAGAGAGGCAGAGACACAGGCAGAGGGAGAAGCAGGCTCCATGCAGGGAGCCTGATGTGGGATTTGATCCCGGGACTCCAGGATCACACCCTGGGCCAAAGGCAGCCACTAAACCACTGAACCACCCAGGGATCCCGAAACTAATTTTTAAAAATATATCTTCTTAAATCCAAAATAGTCAAGATATTATTATTTCAACATAGGATCAATCTTAAAAAATTCTTCCCCCCCCCCCCCCCCCCACTAAGTCTTTGAAATCCAACGTCTGTTTTACTCTCTGGCATACCTCGATTTGGATGCTAAAGTTTTAATGGTTCAAGTGAAATGTAGTCCCACTGAATAAAGCTGCATTCAGTGTTGAACAGGCATTTTCCATTTCGTCAGTTCTCAAATTCAAACTTAAATTGAGGGGATCCCTAGGTGGCTCGGTGATTGAGCATCTGCCTTGGGCCCAGGGCGTGATCCTGGAAACCCAGGATCGAGTCCCACGTCAGGCTCCCTGCATGGAACCTGCTTCTCCCTCTACCTGTGTCTCTTCCTCTTCCTCTCTCTCTGTGTCTCTTGTGAATAAATATATAATTTAAAAAAACTTAAATTGATTAAAACAAAATAGACTATTCATTTTCTCAGTCCTGCTAGCCAAATTCCAAGTGCTTCGTGGCCACACGTAGTGAGTAGCTGCCGAGTCCATGGGCACAGCTCTAAATGCTCCGAGAGATACCAAAAAAAAAAAAAAAAAAAAAGGAAAGAAAAAAGGATAAAAAGCAGTCCTTGCCTTGAAAGAGCTTCCAATCTGACAGACAAGATAAAGTTTATGCGTACACATATTATAACGTGGTGCAGAATGAATCCATCATCACGGGAAGTCAAAACAAGTACAGGAAGGAAGGGTGTAATGTCTTTTGGCTCCGTGTGGTTTAAACAGTAAGATTTACTGCCCTCAGACTTGGGATTGGACCCAGGCCTTGGAGGACCCAGCAGGTTGCCAGTGATCCACATCCCCACTCCCCCCCAACACACACACATGGTAGAGGGGATGAAGGTGGCAGCAGGAATGCCATGCACAGCAGCACGCGGGAAGTGTCAAGACCACCGGCTTGGTGTGAGGCTGTTCTCTTTCTTCCCGCTAGTCAATGAGATAAGTAGGAGGGATCTGGAGCCGTAGCACTGACCCTGCTGTGTGTGCCAGGCAGATGGGTCTGTATCAGGAGTCATCTTTGCCACCAGAAGCCTGCATCCCTGCAGCTCTGTTCAGCCGGGCGGCTCCACCCTAGGCCAAGGCTGCAGTGAGAAATACCTTCAGACCCTTCCCACCTCCTGGAGAAGCCACACCACACTGAGGACAGTTGCTACTGCAAACTGGCCCCTCGCTCAGACATTATCATGTGCAGATCCATGTTGGCTTTACGATGATCTGTGCCCAGAGCTTGTCTTGTCTTTGCTTCGCTGTAAAGAGAATCGTAGCTTCTCTAAAACTTTGTGTCCTATAAAAAACAACCTGAGCCTTTGCTCGCAGGATAATCCTCCAGGGAACGGCTCACCTGCTGCTGAGTCCTTGTCCCCTGATGAGAGGGCCTCATTTGTTCAGAGGCTGTAGCACAGAACGGGTTTAATCAGGTGATAATATTTGAGATGCGTACTTTGTAAGAGTCCCAGCTCATTCGTATTTATATATGCTAATTTTAGTGCACATTAATTATGTATTTAATAAGTCCCTGTTTATTCTATTTTGTCTTCATTCCCTTGATAGCTGTTATGGTGCGGAGTTGAAAATAATTAAAATGTTACTTGTGTTCTGCAAATAACAATTAACCAAGGATGAATTCTGAAATCAAAATTCCGTTCTCTTTGCCTTCCTGTGATTAAATACAGTGAGCAAAATGACACCTAAATGCACTTGTAGGTCCATTCCTCGTTCGTCGCTCAGTTGGAGGGTAATTACTTCCTTTAGCAGGGGGTAATTGCTAGAAACGTGGGGATGATCTGACTGAAATGTCTTCCATGGCCTTGGGCAGCTCTCTTCTTGTTGACCTGGAAGACACACATTCAGAAGGTGAGCTCGGCCAGGGGCTGCGGGAGAGGACAGGAGGAGGGAGGCTGTTCTCCACAGAACACACGAGAAGTTGGCCATTGATAGGTTCTGTCTGTGGGAAGCCCTTGGGAGAGGGATTGCATTGTATCCAAGCTTCCTCCAACACCTGGATTTCCAAGCCGTGTCAAACCACCGTCCTACAGGCAGCCGTTCAATGCCTTGGAGAAGAGGCAACCCCATTGCCTATGTTTTTTGCATGTCACCTGCCCAAAGGGTGGCACCACCTCCTCATGCAGGGTCTCATCCTGGTCGGTCTCGATTCTGCATGCACACGCAGTGGTTGGTAGCTACTGGGAGTAGACATTGGGTCCCATTTCCTTTTTTTCTTGGGGTTTGTGCCACCTCTTGTCCCCAACGTCCTGCCACTTACCAGCACATTAGTAACTCTTCCTGCCCCTAATCTCCTTCTTCCCTAACCCCAAGAGTGGCCCTAAGCTGTCGATCTTTGCAGCCCATGCCCAGGGCTTAAGCCCCACTGTCAGCTTTGTAGGGCGCAGATCCCTCTGCTTCAGCCATGTAGCTATTGGAAGTGGAACTCACATGAGTGCTCAAAAAGGAATTCATCACCCCATTTATTTTATTCTTAAAGATTTTATTTATTTATTCTTGAGAAACAGAGAGAGAGAGAGGTAGAGACACAGGCAGAGGGAGAAGCAGGCTCCATGCAGGGTGCCCGATCGGTGGGACTCGACCCTGGGTCTCCAGGATCACACCCTGGGCTGAAGGCGGCGCTAAACAGCTGAGCCACCCAGGCTGCCCTCATCACCCCCTTTAATCAGTAGTTCTACTCCAGGGAAAATACACAAGGAGAAGAGTCTCAAACAGATCCATCCTGTTGATGAGCTACTAGGAAAATTTAATTAGAAGATAACTCAAAGCTCATGGAATTTGAAATTTGGAAACTGCCTTTGAATGATAGCAATTGAGACTAGCCAAAACTGTCCCTTGCCACAGATAAGCAAGAGCTAGGACTCAGAATCTGTAGTTTTTACCTTATTTTGAAAATAACCGTGTGGTTGTACTTTAGCAAGTTGTGATTTCCAAATCCACGAAGGAGGGTGAATCTTTCCAGCCCCACCTCCCTGCCTCACAGGTGATATGAGGATAAACTCTGATCCTGGACCTGAGCCGCCCGAGGAGTAAAGGGACCAGCAAGCCAGTGGTTTCCCTGATGATCAGACACAGCAGTTAAAAGCACTGCTGGTCCGCACCTTCCCCTTACAAATCCCCATGTCCTCCCAGCCGCAGAGCCGCACGCTCATGCTCATCATCTTCTCTGGCTCTGATTGAAGTTCAGAGCTGTCATTTCCAGATATTTCGTTCATTTGCTCCTCTTCTGTATATTCCCAGAAATCCTTCGCGGTGCAGAGATGTTAGGGAAGAGGCCGGGGCGTGCTGGTGGGAAAAAAAAAAAAAAAAGAAATTATCTGGCTCGTGTTTGCAGGTGCAAATGAAGTCTTCTCAAATGTTAGTCCAGAACAGAAGCATATTCTCTCATCTGCTTTTAATCGAACGCTTTTCTCCAGCAAAACTATCCGTTTACAAGATCAGCAAGTCACAGAGGCATCTTCTTTTTCCTTCCTATGCCTTGTTCTCAAGGGACGGCGTTCCCTTCGCTCAAGGTGCCACGCAGGGCTTTCCTATCGGGAGTGGGATACGTGATGAACTGAGCCACTGACCCTTCCAGAGGACAGAGGAAAAAGCCATGGGGCGGAGAGTAGAGAGGTGGGATTTTAGGCACTAAAGACGTGGGGGGAAGCCGGGTTGTGTTTGGGGCTTGGTGAGAGTATTTGAGGCCGTGCACCTTTCCATGCTATTTGGGGTGTGCCCTGGAAGGGACATGCTCTGCCCTGGTTTGCGTGGTCCCTGGGGGCTCAGGGATAAGCTCTGGGTTTTACCTCCCTGTCATTCTAAAGAGTGCCCTGTTGCTTAGAGACAGGGGATGGTGCCTGGAGTGAAGATAAGGTTGCCAAGGAAACCAAGCCACAAATTCCCTTGTTTTTCTCCAGGTTGCTGGACAGAAGAGTAAAGGATTTTTTGCTCTGACAACTGGAAGAAAAGTATCTTCTTTTCTGCGTGTGTTTTAGACAAACATCCATTGTCCCAGACACAGCCGAGTTAGTCCCTGAGTTGACAAACGCGCTTGAGTTTTGCGTTGCTTTTTTGTTTTCCGTCGGTGAGTGCGTTTTAATTTTTAAGTAGGTTCCATGCCCAGCGTGGAGTCCACCTCGGGACTTGAACTCACGACCCTGAGATCAAGGTCTGAGCTGAGATCAAGAGTCAGACGCTCAACCGACTCCCCCAGGGAGTGCTTTCTGATAGAGACAGAATTCAGCCATTTTAATGGATTTTTTTCAGATGTGTGGACCCCAGGACCCAGACCCTCTCTGTGATACAACTGAGCTTTGTTGAACTCTTGAGTTTTCATTTTCTGCCCCAGCTTTTCTCTTTCTGGGGTCATTGCGATGACCTTTCTGGAAATTCACAGCAGCAGCGACCCTCTCTGTCCCCCATCTCTTAATTTGTTTGCATGTTTCACATGACAGGAATCCATAAACCCATTGCCCTCTCAACTCTGGTGTTCATAATTCGGAAAAAAAAAATCCTTTTTGGGGTCATCCTCAAGGGATCTCTTGGTGAAACCACAGAAGTTCACGTCCACTCGATGCCCTTGTGTCGGTGGACTGCTGAGTCGAGGGGGTCCACACAGTGGTGCCCCAAATGCTCCCTCCCCCTTGGGGAGTGTGAGGCTTAGGTAAAGGGTTCTTCATTTACCTGTGGTAGCAATCCTAGCTCCTGCCAGGAGCTTGAAGAATCACCTGTGTGTGTGTGTGTGTGTGTGTGTGTACATCCCCCTAACTTTCTGTACACTTACACCTTTTCCTACTTGTTCAGAAACGCATCCTTGGCTTCTCTCCCTTTCTCCTCACCTCTGGCCTAGGTATTCCTCTTGAGCAGTAATATGGGCTTCCTGAGTTCCTCTGATCTGTTCTTTGCGCCATCACCTGGCGTCACACACGACTTCTGTGCCGCTTGGTGACATTCCTGAGCACCCCCAGGACTGCCCCTTTCCTGAAGTCCTAGTGCTGATCTCCGGAGACACTTGGAGGGCCACTCAGCCAAGTGAGGGGGTTCAAAACACAGCCACGGAGCGGGAGGATCTCCCTCCCTGGTGACCCAGAGAAAGGGCATCAGGGGCTGAGAGGTGGCCCCAGTGTCGGGGATGTGAGTCCCGTGGGGAGATGGGGAGGAAGGGCAGTCTGGAGGAGTTAGTCAAAGATGCACAGGATTTTGATGAATGGAAAGAGGATGGAGAGGAGGGGACTGGGTCTCTCTGGAACCCAGACATGGGTTGTTCTGGGCTACAGTGTCCCTCCAGTGACAAAACACACTGTTTTGTCCTCACCTCCAATGTAGGGCTGAGGCCGAGTCTTCTCAGGTTCCTGCCCTTGATCCTTCCCCCTATCCAGTGTCCCTGGGCTCCCGTATTCACACAACAGCCCCCACAAACGTGCTGCTTGGGGCACCCCATGCTCCGATCTGTCTGGAGGCTACTACACCCACACACTCCTCTGCCTCTGCCCCGTCCCTCTGTCCCCTCATTTCTGGCCCACCTTCTCACCTGGCCAACTCCTACTCAACCTTCAGTGCCCAGCTCAAGGGTCATCTTGTGGAATGTTTACCAGATCCCACCTTGACCAGTGCACATCAAGGGCCCCTTCTGGTGACTTCAGTGCTCCGGACAACCCCATCCCCACCCCAAGCTGCATTTCCCCTCCTTGCTCTATAGGGGTTTTAGATTTCTAGACTCTCCAAATCCAGGTGGACATTTGCAGACAATGGCTCCCCTTCCTTGTTACTAGGGTTGGCTTTGTTCCCACCTGAAATGGGGAAGGGCCCTGGAGAGCAGGGAAGTAGGATGGGGGAGGAAGACATGCGGAGCTGAGAGGGACCCAGGGCTGCTGAGCAAAATACTACAAACCGGAGTGGTTTAAAGAACAGAAAAGTAATGCCTCACAGTTTTGGAGGCTGGACCTCCAAAATCAAGGTGTGGGCAGGGTTGGCTCCTTCTGAGGACCCCAAGGGAGGGATCCGTCCAGGCCTTTCTCCCTGTGGCTCTCCACATCTTCCCTCTGTGCATGTCTGTTACGGAAGGACACCGGGCATGCTGGATGAGGCGCCCACCCCGCACAGTATGACCTCACCTTAAGTAATCACATCTTCAACAACTTCGTATTTCCAAACGAGGTCACATTCTGAAGTAGTGGGAGGTTAGGACGTCAACATATGAACTGGGGCGAGGTGGGGGTGAGGGGGGGCCATGATTCCACCCATAACATCCTCCTTCCAGAAAGACCAGACAAAAATGTTTCACCTGCCTCGCCAAAAATTATAATATGAACAGAAGCCGAATCTAATCTAATTAATCGCTCACCTCATCCTATTGGTAGCGTGACAATTAATCTGTAGCTGACATGAAGCTGGGAGGGACAGGTAATTTGCAGGTTGATTAAATCATTAGACCAAAACATCTCTACATGCTGGAATTCTGATGCGCCCCAACGAGTTGAAAATGGACAGAAACAAGGACCGAAGTGCGGTCCCCGAAAGTAGATCTCTCCCCCAAACAGGTGATAAAAGTGTATTCAGGAGGAGGAAAATGAATTTAGGCTCTGGTTTAATAAGAAGTTGAATCATTCATTCAATCACGTATTGATCAAGATGTTCGCTGCTCACCTCTTTTCTGTGAGGCATGAGGTAGCCTTGGGAGCTTAGGTCAACCTGGGGAAGTGGTTCCTCCCGGGATTCATGCTGCGTCTATCATCATGAGGACAAGGAGAAGCACAAGGAGGAGCACCCTCCTCTGAGATCCCAAGAATAGAAGAGAGCCCCACATCCTTGGACTTGCCGACGAGGATCCCCCCCAGCATGCTGGGCTGGAAGCTAAGATGGGAGCAGTAACTAAGGTCACTGGACCTTTTGGGCCAGAGCAAAGAAGACGAGGGGTGGTGCTGCTCCCTGATGTGTTGGGAGGACCACCATGGGGAGAACAGGTTTGTCCTGTGCTCCCTCCCAAGCCAGAAGTAGAACAAAGGAGTGAGAGCTACAGGGGAATAGACGTTAGCACATCATAAGGAATAACTTCTTCACACTTAGAACTAAGAATGAAATATTCTGATTAATCTTGGGAGGTGGTGATGTTCTCCTTGGCAGCATCATTGGGTGCTTACTATGCACCAGCCTGCTCTTAACACTTTCTGGGGGAAAGAGACCCCAGGATCTGCCCTAGTCAGCCATTCCTCCATCTGATGTAATACAGACCGCCTCTCAAGAACCCCTAAAGTCAGCAAATGCTCACAATCAAGCTAATTGCTTTCTTTCCCAGACTACAGAATTTGGAAGGAACTAGTTACTTGTTTATTAGTGGATTCGAAATAAATTTTTCTTTTGGAAAAAGAATTCTCTCTTTCCTATCTCTCCACATACGCTTGGGCTGGGCTGTGGTGTATGAAATCTAATCTCCTACCAGGAAACGATCATTTATTTGAACGCTTCCCCCAAATCCATTAGGCACTCTGGAGTGTTAGCTTAGGATGACAGCTCTCATAGCTGTGCTGCTGACACTTTGGGTTTCTTCTAATTCACGCGAGCCTTTCTTCCACTCATGGCCAGCAATGAGTGAGAGGATTAGGAGGGCCCCCAGCCGTGATTGACAGGCGCCTCTACGGATCTGGATCACCTTTCCCACTAGCTTGGAACATGTTCTCCGACCCCCATTGCTTTCCTTAATATGCTAAGCTTTGCGCTCCTGGATAATTTGCAAATGCTCTTCAAGGGACTGCCACTGGCTTTTCAAATGTTTTGCTCCTTGCAATTAAGAAAGGGAATTGGATGTGCTCTTGCCTGGCTAATTTTTTTTCTCTCCCTGGCATGGGATGGGGGTGGGAAGGAAGAGCAAAAGAAATAGCTAAGAGGGGGCACCTGGGTGGCTCAGTCGGTTAAACGTCTGCCTTCAGCTCAGGTCATGATCCTGGGTCCTGGGATGGAGCCCCACCTTGGGCTCCTTGCTTGGTGGGGAGCCTGCCTCTCCCTTTCCCTCTGCCCTGCTCATACTCTCATGTACTCTCTCTCACAAAAAAGTAAAATCTTAATAATAATAGTAATAATAATAATAATAATATTTTAAAAAAAGGAAATAGCTAAAAGATGTTTAAAAAGAGACGTCTGATGCGACCCGTGACAAAGCTGTATCTGGGAGTTCATTCCTATGAGAGAGGTGTAGGGATCACCAGGTTCAAGTCCAGTCCAAGGAGCACATTCATGGAGATAGGAATAGACCCTGCAGCTGGGCACCTGCCTTCAGGCACTTCTCTCAGCCACAGAAATGTGGGCAGATGATTTTGAATGGAGCGTGCAGGATTCGAAGACCAACGTGGAGAATTTCACTACTGGCTCTCTGCCTTCCCAGTTGGGGTCAGCTGCATGTAGAGAAAACCTGAAGCAACAGCATCAGGTCTCATTTAGAAGTCCAGAGACAGGCAGTTCAGCACAGGTATGACGACTCCAAAATACATTTAGGGACACAGGCCCCCTTTTGTTCTCTGCCATGCCTATGGCTTCAGTCTTGAATCGCTCATGGTCAAGATCACCATTTGAACTCCAACCATTCCCCGCCTCCTTCAGGTAGTACGGAGGGCAGCTCCAAACTCTTGTTTCGCCTTCTGGAAAGTTCTAGTTCACAGTTGCTCCCCTGCTAAGGAAAGGAGGAGGATGGATATTGGAAGGCAGGAGCAGTCTGTGCGCCCCTGCAGACAGTGGTCGCTCAGAGTCTCGGGACCAATGGCATGCCCGAGTGACGTGGTGGGAAGGGTTCCCCATTCAAGACCACTCCTTGCAGAAGCAGCAAAATGGTGGTTAAGAGCCAACCTGAGTCTGAATCCTGATTCACCTGCTCACTGCAGTCTTTGGGCAAGTTATGGAGCTTTTTTGAGCCTCCTTTCCCTCTGCATAAAAAGGAACAATTACCCATGCCTCCTGGTGTTCCTGTGGCCAGTCGCCTGCATTCCAAAGCTGACAGGTCACCCATGTCATTGTTAATTGAGTGCTCTTACCATTGCCTCCTTGTGGGCCAATGGCATCCCCGAAGTCCACTTTTCTTATCTATTCCTTCTAGAACCTTCTGAATTTGTATGGCAAAATCATAGAAGGGCTTTATATTCTCTCACTGTCCATCTCACTGCTCGATGGTTCTTCCTTCCTGCCCCTGGATGATTGCATGGGCAGGCGTCTAAATTTTCCAGCACACTTGAGGTTCATGAACACTTTTTGTTATCCTGTTTGGTGCTGATGAGCCCTCTGGTAACTTCAACTTCAGTCCCTCAGTCAGTATAACAAACATCCTTCTCTCCGCTTAATAGCTCCTCATCTGATTAGCCTTGGAAGCCTGCCTGAGTCACAGGTGGGTAGTCTGACTTTTCCTTTCCTTTTTTTTTTTTTTTTTTTTTTTTAACCCATTTACCCTGTTCATCTTGCTGGGAATGGCTCAGTCATGCCAAGGAATTGGAGGAAGAGGGAAAGAAGAGGGGACGATGGGATATAGCTGGTGGCGGTGCCAAAAGGTCTTTCTTAAAGATTACAGTTGTATTTTAGTGTTTTGTCCTTAAAGTGGCAGATTCTTAAGCGTGGACCCTTTGTCTCGTGGGGCCCTAATTTTGAGGGCTCTTCCAAGACTCCAGTGGGCATATCTACTGGTACAGATAGGATACCCTGTGGTTGACCACTAGAAGTTTCCTCTCCTCCCTCGGTGGTCCTCTCTGCACAAATTCCATTAGAATTCCATTTGCCTTTGAAAGTGGACCTCTGAGAAGAGAACTTCTATACATTATCACCTTCCCAAATGTCAGGTTGGCTTCTTGCCCTTTGGAAATGGAGGATACTTTCAGAAGAGCCTCCTGTCCTTGTTCAGCCATTGGAACTCTCCCAGCCACCTTTTCGTCTTGAGACTCTTCCAGGAGATGTTCAGAGAGCAGTTCTACAGGGAAGCATGCCACACTTGGCAAGCTTATTTCTTGGAGTGGCCTTTTACTTGGCTTGAGTGCAGAGAAGTTCCCTCATCCTCAGGGCATACTCTGAAAGCTCTCCTTGAGGGGGTCCTGGCTATTGTTTGTCCTCTTTACCCAACTTTCCAGGGACCATTGGGAGCAATACCATTTTGGACAGACAACTCCGCTTTAAGACCTGCATGGAGTATCAGGCATCTCTGTGTAGATCAGTACTGTCCAATAGAACTTTCTATGATGATGGAAATATTCAGTATATGCGCTGCCCCATATGGTAACCACTAGCTACCATATTGGATATGTGGATATGTAATCTTGTTAAGTTTTAATTAATTTAAATTTAAATAGTCACCTGTGGCTACTATATCGACAACACAGTTTTATAATGAGAAGGTAGTGCCAGCTATTTTTTCTTAGCAATGGTTCTGAGGCCAGGTACATCCCATTAGATATCTTGCTCTTTTCTTTCAAGAAAGTAATCCTCAAAGTATGTCCCAACCATAAATAAGTAGCAGTGTCAGTGACAACTTTTAAATGTTGGTTCCCAAAGCCACATTGTTAGGGAGACTGACTTTAGTCTTTGTTAATGGGGAGTAGGTGTCTTTCTTTGAACCTCCCTCTGCCCCACTGTGCCCTCGCTGGAGGCATTTTAACTCTTTTGAGAGTAATGACTGAAGACTTAGCTCTGGCATATCTTTTGACCACATGTTAAAAAGAATCTCATTATTTTCCTGGAAGATATACTATACTCCCAGTGGTGCCATAATGGGTTTTGGCTGAGATCATTTTCTGCTTTTCTCTCCAGGAAATGCTTGGTAGACTGGATGCTGCCAAGGGTTGCACAGGATTCTGGTGGCATCCATGATCATAGGAAAGGACAGAACTAATTCGAGACTTTGATACTTAAATGCAGTTGACCTTAGTTTGAAGGTCCAGCATGATAAAGAGCCATGCTGTTTGACCAAGTTAATCTAGTACAATCTATAGGAGCAAAAATTAAGATTATGACTCTCAGTGTCCTGTAACTCTGCTTATTCTAGTTAGAGAAAATGTCCTATTAGACAAAAAAAAAAAAAAAAAAAAAAAAGTCTAGTTTTCTAGAGTACTTTAAAACGAGTTGGGGCAGCCCGGGTGGCTCAGCGGTTTAGCACCGCCTTCAGCCCAGGCCTGATCCTAGAGTCCTGGAATCGAGTCCCACATCAGGCTCCCTGCATGGAGCCTGCTTATCCCTCTGCCTGTGTCTCAGCCTCTCTCTCTCTCTGTATTTCTCATGAATAAATAAAATCTTTAAAAAAAAATGAGTTGGGTTTTATTAACCTAAGGATAACCTTAGGTCCCATATAGGATCAGGAAAGAGTTCTAGGTCAGTTAGCGTTCCTTAGTTGCAAGCAGGAGAGGTCAGCTCTGGCCAGTTTCATCAAATCAAGGAGATTATCAAAAGTATAAGGAGTAACTCAGACAATCAGAGGGCAAGTGGAATAGCCGAGCCTTGGAAGATCATAGTGAGGCATCCCCAGGCTTGCAATGATAGACACGAGCTAATGGGCAGCTCTTGAAAAGGCTGACACCAGGATGGCTCAAGAACAAGCATTTTCTGACTCTGTGTCATTCAGCTCAAGAATCAGTTCTGGAAGAGAAAATCTGATTGACCTAGTCTGGGTGTGGGGGGAACAACATCCTCAAAGCAAAGCAGAGTGCTATCTCCAAAGAGAGGGGGCTGTAGGGGTTCTGAGCATGTGAGATCTGAGCCCTTCCCAAACACATTGCCTCCTTCAATAGCATCGCAATAGTTACAGACACAGTTACAGTTAAAAGGAGAGACTTTGTGTTTATCTCTACAATTTTTATCCACGTCTCAGACAACAGTAGAGTTCATCACAGAAAAGAGATTTTTGGATGTTATTTCATTTACCCTAATATGCCCACTTTATAGATCAAGGTTCCATGTCCAAGGTTCCACAGTTAGGTAATGGCAGAGATGGGACCAGAAGCAGTTCTCTTGATGCAATAATGATGTCCCTGCCACTATACCAACCACTCTGCCTCTCCCGTCAGCAAATGCTTTCCAGTTGCTCTAAAGCACATCATCTTCATATGTAGCTGACCATTGTTTTTTTTTTCCTTTTTCTTCTTTTTAAAGGTATTAATTAATTAATTAATTAGGGAACATAAGCAGGGGATGGGGCAGAAGGAGAGGGAGAAGCAGGCTCCCCTCTGAGCAGGGAGCCACACATGATCCCAGGACCCCGGGATCATGACCTGCACCGAAGGCAGACACTTAACCGACTGAGCCACCCAGGCGCCCCTAACCATTCCTTTTTCAATCTTCCACTAAGTTCAATTGCTTAGGCATCTTTGTAGCTGAAGTATCCAACCCTAGACTCTAGATTCTGAAGCATTCGAGTTCATAATACTTTTCATTATTGCTCTGATTTCAAATAGCGACTAAGATGTCTAGGATATGATGGTGATAATTCTTAAGCTTGACTCTGGGGGAAGATCTGCAGAGAGAAAAAGACTGCTAGGCCCTCAGACTGATGGCCCAGATACCTTCCCCCCTCGCAAATGATCTCTGATTAGAATAGGATGACCCTGGGGAGTACCTTTCTCTCCAAACATCATATGTGTTGTTTTTCTTGTATCTGGCCAAAGGAAATATAATATATATCTATCAAGGCCAAGTTTGGGGTGGAGAGTGGAGAGAAACAGGCAATTTCTTCAGTGGCCCATTAAGTTGGCTAATAGGAATAGTAACTCTCTCCAAAGTCTTCTATTGTTAGATAACTTTGCTGATGGGATTTTTACTGTGGATGCAATTTCATACCTTTATAGATATAAGGCTTTGTTCTAGATCCAATATATTTTATGGCAAAATAAGGTTCTTTCACCTAACAGCATCTGCTGTATTCATCTCACTGAGATAGTTCAGTAGAAAAAACATGAGTGATGTTGTCTCCGACCCCTGAGTGTTGTGCTGGTCAGTGGTAAGAGGCTCAAAGCAAAGGGATTGTGTGTCTGATTGAAAAGGAGGAAAGAGATAATGTATCTTTTGCAAAAGAAAAAAAAAATCCCAACTTTCCTGTGGTCATAGAATTTTAGAATTGGAATAGGACTTCAAAGATAATGTACATCACCCCCTCTGGTTTAAGAGAAACTCAGAGAACCAGGAGAGGGAAGAGGATTGGGCTCTGTGTGTCAATCACAGCATCTCAATGACTACACCTCTGGTTTGCAAAGATGCCAGGCCTTCCCCTTACTTCTGAGATCCAGATAGGTTTCTGAACACATCTCTCTTTTATTTTTTCTCCCAAAAAATCTTTTCCCACAAAGCTTTACAATTACAACCAGTGATATTTTATTTTTTTAAAAGAATTTATTTATTTATTTGAGAGAGAGAGAGAAAGAGGACATGTGCAGGGGGAGGGGCAGAGGGAGAAGCAGATGCCCCACTGAGCAGGAAGCAGGATGCCTGTGGGGATGGATCTCAAATCCCAGGACCCTGGGATCATGACCTGAGCCAAAGGCATATGCTTAACCGACTGAGCCACCCAAGTGCCCCAATTTTTTCTCTTTTTAAAGTCAAATTATAACCTATGTGCATTAAACAAATCTTAAATATACAGCTCTATGAATTTTTATGTATTTATGCATCCCTGTAACCACTATTGAGATCAGGATGCAAAATATTTCTAGCAACACAGAAGGCGTCCTCCTATTCCTTTGCAGGTGGTAACTTCCTCTAAGAGATAACTATTGTAACTGAGTTTACCCACAGATGGGTTCTCCTAGTTCTTGAATATCATTTAATGGAATCATCCTGCCTGTTCTCTTCTATATCTGGTTTCTTTGGCTTGGAGATTCATTTATGCCTCTGTTGCATTAGTTGATTAATTTAAAAATTTATTTTGCTATGTAGTATGCCATTGTATTTATGTCCTACACCGTATCCATTCTGCTGTGGATGGATACTTGGGTGTTTCCAGTTTGGGGGTATTAGGAGAAAAGAGGCAGTGAAAGTTTTATTCATGTGTTTTGGTCGACATGTGCCTTCATTTTTCAGGTCTATCTATCTATCTATCTATCTATCTATCTATCTATCTATATCTAGGGGTAGAATTGCTGGGTCACAGGGTAGAGACATATTTGGCTTGCATAGATTCACCAGTACTATCTTAGAATCGGGAAAGACATTCCCTTACTGTAGTATTCAGTGATGATTATAATCGGTGGCTCTTCTTTTTTTCATTTAAATACAAAAACAACAAAGCAGAGGCTTCGAATTAAGCTGACTTCCTTTAAATGTGGTAGATTTAGCACATGCATTTCTGCGCCGTCCCCAAATCCCACTAAAAATGACAGTAAGGAATTAAAAATCACTACCTAGAAGGACAGAGACTCCGAGTGGTGAACAGATGTTTGGTAATGGAAAACAGATGAAAAAGTGCTAATTGATTGTCTTCCAGTGGAGAAAGACTTAAGTGCCTGCAGAAAGAAAGCCACCAAGAAGCCAGCTGAAATGTGCTGTGTTAGTCCCAGGAAGCCTCGACGATCCTGGGAGTAGAGCTGGGGACAAGATGGGAGAGTCACCAGGGTGGCTGGTCGTCATCTGTATCAGGAATGGTTAGATCCCTATTCCACATCTAGTAATTGGATGGTCACCCCTCGTGCAGCACAGCAGGAGAAACATTTATTATCTGCATAAATGAGTCCAGAGAGGCATCTGGCTCCATAGACCAGGAGAAAATAAAGACAATAATCCAAGCTGATATAGTGAATAATAGTGGAACCAAAAGCATAGCATCCAAGCAGGAAAGGGAGGGACTCTTTGCTAAGGAAACAGAAGATGATCTCGAGGAGTCTGCCTACCAAAAAGATGCTGCTGCCATGCAGTCCCTCAGGCTTTCACCCAGTCCCTGACAAGCCCCATCTGTCCTAGGACTCCTGTAAGCTTTCTAATGTCTTGCAATGAAATATGACTGGACAGCTAGAGTTACTCAGTCTTCTCAGGAATGCCTTCCTGATGAAAGATAAAATCCGAAAGCTAATTTGGAGATCACAGAAACAATGCTGCGATCACAAGAAAACATGAAAACAAACAAACGAAAAGGTTAATATCCTCGGAGGGAGAAGAAGAGGATGCTGTCACTAATAAAAAGGGACGATCTGACAAAGAAGGAGCTCTTGGAAATTAAAAATAAGATAGCAAAATTTAAAAAGGAGAAAGGCTAAAAGAGTAAGTCTGGGGAAATTTCTAAGAAAATAGCATAAAAGACAGAATGCCACAAAGCGTGAGACAGGAAGATAAGAAAATGAGCAGGTGAAAGGAAATCCTGGGTGCCAACCCCGTAAGTAGAAAAGGGACCCTTGCCAGGAAGCACCATCATGAATTTTTCGGGTACCATCAACAGAGTTTGCAGAATGGGGGACACGGTTGCAAATTAGAAGGACATCAAACATCCCAACAGTAGCATTCCAAGCCAGAGGGCCATTGAAGGAGGTTTTCAAGATCCCAAGCTTCAAGCTCTCAAAGGTCCAAGGATTCTGAAACTGGTACAGGTCTCTCCTCGTTTCCGTGCTTTGAAGACCATAGGCCAGAGCGGTTTGGTGCAAGTTAGCGCTGTGTCACTTCTCCTGGTCCCCACTATTGGGGTGTCACTTTGACTTGGGTGGCTTCTTCGCACCTCCTGAAGGTGTCACTTTTCTCAACCTGAGAGGTCATGCGCAAGCAGGTGGTGCATATTCTGGGTAGGTCCTGAGCTGCTTCTGCAGAGACTTGTGGGGCCTCTTGCCAAGCCCGAGGCCAGCAGGAGCGTGGGGCCCTATCACAACACCGTGAGCCCGGGAGTCAGGAGGCATTGCTGGTGCTACACCCTGAGGGATGGGCCGCACTGGGGGTTCTCAACAAGAGGCAGCAGGGGAGGGAGACCCAATTGCTCCAGAGATACTGGGGGGAGCTTAAAGTGGCAAACTCCTTCACCCAGCCCTTGGGGACTCCCCCTCTGGCCTCCTCTGCCCATGCTCCCTAGCATGAAGCTCCCCACAGAGTCAGCATGAAGAATGATTGTGAGCATATACCTGGAAGCAAATTGGGTTTGGGTGCTGACTCTGCCACCTACTAGCTTGGGCTGGACACTGGATACCTCCGAGCTACGGTTTCCCCGTGTGTAGACCTGGACAGCAGTAGTAGCATCATCTCGAGTTAGCGGGGAGGACTAGGTGAGGTGGTGCGTGCCAAGCACTGGGCACTTACAAAGAGCTCGGTGAATGGAACTGCCAGCGTGAGTAGGTATACGACAATTAGCCTTTGGCCATTTCTTCCACTAGTTCCTGGAATAAACAGAACCCCACCCTTTAAAGCCCTTCTTCTTGCCTCACCGCCTGCATGGAATGGAAGGAGGAGGAAGGAAAGCATTCAGGTGCCCTCCGCCTGCCAGCGATTGCGCCATTCCCTATCTTATTCGCTACTCACACAATGCACATCTACCGATGTGGAAGCTGAACCCCGTAGGGGCTCCCTATTGCCTCCAGCACTAGAGAGTAGACTGCTTGGCGTTCCCAAGGCACATTGTTGTCATCATTATTTGTTATTATTCACAGTAACGTGGTCTTGTGCACTGCTTTGGATCCCAGGTGTTTGTGCACCTGTGAGTCTTATGTCCTCCCTAAGCTCCTAAACTCCTGGCGGGCGGATCCTTGTTTTGTATCAGGCTGTCCCACTGTGCTGCACATGGAAAGCAGAGCAGCGTGTGAATGCACACACTCGTCATACACAGGCATTTACCAGCCGAAGCACCGTTGTCTGGGAGTAATCTTCCCCCAAAGCTCTGCAGGGAGTCAGCAAGTTTCAGCCCCAGCTCCCTCAGGAACTCTCAGGGACTGTCTTAGCCTGCGGACAGCTCCCTCCCGACAACTCTTGTGTGAATCACTTATTCGGCCTGTGGCATCTGCCATCCTGTATATATTGTTATTTGTCCTTTCTGCATGTGTGTTGTTTTCCCAAGTGACTCTGAAGATCAGGAACTGGGGGTAGTGTCCTTTTTTTCTTTTTTTATACTGAGCACTTCCATTATCTTGCACAGCGTCAGTGCTAAGCCAGTATTGCTTATGATGGGGTGATGCCATTGGATTTTAACGTGTGCGGTTTGCCCTGAACGCACCTGGACACTCTCCAGGGTCCGGTTTTTCCAGCCTCGCATTGGAATAGGCTCTCCATCCTCTCCATCCTGCCCTCTCCCTCCCTTTCTGCCACCGTCCACCTCTGCCTCCTGCCCTTTCTCTCATCTGGCATTTCCCCAGGAGAAGGTAGAAGGTTTTGCCTGCAGAGGCCACATCTCAGGCTGCTGCTTAATTATTGATGACAGCCTGGCTCCATGGAGAGGGCATACTTCCAAGGGTCTGGAGCAAGGATGCTGGAAACAGCAGAGATATGAGCCTGCATTCGTATGGGGTGACCCAAAGTGAAGGAGGCAGGGCACACCCGCCGGCTGGCTTCACTGGGTACTGTGGGTGGGAGCAAGTGGATTTGAAGCCCGTCACTACCAGGAGGATGATGAGGGAAGCCTCATTTAATACCAAGACGTGACTTCCAAGCTCCTCTGTCTCATGTATTAGAAAATGGGTTTTCTGTTGTGCCTGGAGCCCTGCTGGGCCAATTTGAGGAGTTTCCTGCTGCCCAAGGCTGAGCCCAGGGCTCCATCCTCATAACTCAGAGCATCTGAGCTGCCGGTCACAAGACACAAGACATGGAGGCTGACTGCCATGCTGTTTGGGATGGAATGGCATTTTGTGACATTGCCCTTGCACTCTATGAAAGTCGACCCCGTTTTTACTTTTTTTTTAGTCACTTTCTGTTTCCTACTTGTTTCTCCTCCATCCTTATTCCTCTTGCACTTGTCATTTGTCTCATTCATTCTTTCGTTTTCTCATTCATCCAAAAAATATGTGTTGACCCCCTATTATGTACCAAATGCTGTGTGTTATTCACCAGGGGCATAACCTGCAGCTGTCCTTGCCTTCATGGAATCTTGTACTTAGAGACACAGTACCCTGCAAATCACACACGCACGTAGGTACATGCCATTGTGACAAGTAGTGAGAAGCAGAAGCATGGTAAGGTGGGACTGCTGAGCTGTTGAGCCGGGAATCCTGACCTCACATGCTAGAAGGATGTGGCTGTTTTAGAACTATGTCAATAAATTCTTTGATACTCTTCCTTTTAAGAAGTGGAGCCTAATTCTCTTTCCTTTGGAAGGAGAGTGCCAGATTTAGTGATCTGCTTCTGACCAAGAGGGAAAAGCAGAAGTGATGGTGTGCCACTCTGGAGACTAGGTCATCAAGTCCATATGGGTTCCATCTTGACTGCTCTGTTGATCTCTTTCCTTTTTGGATCACTTGCTCTGTAGTAAGAAACTGAGGCCTCAGCCAGCATCCATATGAGGGTGTCATCTTGGAAGCAGATCCTCCAGCCCAGTCTGGCCTTCAGATGACCACCGCCCTGGCCAACATGTTGACCTTGGCCTCCTGAGAGGCCCTGAGCCAGAACCGCCCAGCTAAACCACTCCTGAACTCTCGACCCACAGAGCTATGAGATAAGACATGCAGTATGTCTTAGGCTAATTTATTACATGGTAATAGATAATTAATACATAGTATGATGGAGATTAATTCTTTGATACCCTACTTATCTGAAAAATCTTTATTATACCCTCACTCTGGACTGATGCCTTGACTGTATATAGGATTCTATTCTATGTTGGAAATCCTCTTCTCCCAGAATTTTGAAAGCATGCATCCATTGTGTCCAGTGTGGGTGTTAACATGTCCACAGCCTTTCCTTCCCCACCCCTGACCCACAGAAACTGTGTGAGGTCATAGATGTTTGTTGTTTTAAGCCGCTAGATTTTGGGGTGACTTGTCACACAGCAATAGATAATTAATACAGAGAGGCAGAGAGAAGATGGGGTTGATGGTGGGGACTTGCTCAAGGAAGTGAAAGTTACCCAGAGCCCTGCAGGCACAGAAGGAATCGACCAGGGGAGGAGGAGGTTGGTTGGGGGGCAGGCCAAGGGCACAGGGGCGCAGGAGCCCCGCTCCAGGACGGAGTGTGGTGACATGCAGGTAGAGAAAGGCAGCTCATTTGCTGGAGTAGAGAAGGAGGGGCAGAGAGTGGCCAGCCATGAAACCCGGGATCTAGGGGGAGGACAGGGCACCAGGGCCTCTGGGACACAAAGCTCCCACTCTTCTGAGCGATGAGGAGCAGAGGTTGTATAGTCAGGAGAGCAGCGTTACCAGACTTTACAAAACTAGCAGAGTGACTGCCTGGGACCCAAGAGAAGAGGATCCCGTTGTGTGCTTGCTGCAGCCTGTCCATAACCAGTGCTACGGCCAGACCAGCCTTTGCAGCTCTTAAGATTACAAGATGCCTTTCAGCAGTAACCATCGGGAACCTTTTGAGAAAAAGGCGTCATTACTTACAAGACCTGGGAATTAGGTAGCACACTAGTGGCCACAAGTGGGGTCGTGGGGAGAGGGCGCAAACAGAGAATTAGCAAGAGTACGAGAGCCAGCACATTGGGCCTTGGGTTCTGCTTTTATTCTGCTTTGATCTGCCTTGGGTCTTGGGTCGAAGGCAGGGCCTAGGGCTTTGTGAATTCACTCCTTATTACCGGATTTAAATCCTGAGAGTGGGAATCTACAGTGTGGGGAGAGAAAGGCAAGTGGCCCAAATGGCCAGTCATCAACAGCAACCAAGATCTCTAAAACTGGAGGGCATTATGCTGAGTGAAGTAAGTCAATCGGAGAAGGACAAACATTATATGGTCTCATTCATTTGGGGAATATAAATAATAGTGAAAGGGAATAGAGGGGAAGGGAGAAGAAATGGGTAGGAAATATCAGAAAGGGAGACAGAACATGAAGACTCCTAACTCTGGAAATGAACTAGGGGTGGTGGAAGGGGAGGAGGGCAGGAGGTGGGGGTGAATGGGTGATGGGCACTGAGGGGGCACTTGATGGGATGAGCACTGGGTGTTATTCTGTATGTTGGCAAATTGAACACCAATAAAAAATAAATTTATTATTAAAAAAAAAAAAAGATCTCTAAAACAAAGGGGCCTCCGTGTGGGGAGGTGGCTTGGCTCTTCATCTCTTTGTGTGGCTGGCAGTGTGTTTATTCCAGAGAGACATCTTTGAAGTGGATGCCTCCTTTGAAGTGTGTGTTTAGGCAATCAAAGCTTAAGTCATGCATTTGCATGACAAAAAGAGAAAAAAAATAACTGTCAGGCCTTACACTACAGATGGGTGCTGTGCTGGTCCTCATGGCCCGGGCTGTCTTTATGGGAGCTGGTCCACTCTACTCTGTTCTCCGAGGCGGGGTTGCCTCCCCTCAAGGAGGCCTTTGCCTTATTATGGGGGAATCTGTACTCCTGGATTGCACAGCTCTGCTGAGCATGAGCTTTCTGAATTTCCTCTTTCTAGGCGAGAGGAGGTGCCAGGACCCACTGAGAACAGCACACAGTGACTGTTCCCCGGTGTTACTGCCAGCGCTAAGGTGTAGTCTCATTTCCCCCAGGGTGGCTGAGGGTGCTCTGGGGACAGCGCTGCGAATCCCAGGCACAGCCGGCTGCTAACAGCAACCCTGATCTTGCAAGCTGCTCATACCAGCTTGGAGGCAAGACTGTGGTCGCTCAGGCTTCCTTCCAGCCTCCAGACTCTGTCTTTTCCTGCACACCGGTCTGGGCTGCTCCCATGGGGAGGGGGCTTGCAGCGTGGGAAGCCGTGGAGGCCGGTTCGTGCCTGCAGAGCAGGACTGGGCAGCTCTGCTGGCCCCATGTGAAACTGCTGAGGTCCACCCTAAAGCTCCATCCCACAGAAGCAGAACTTGGTCTCTGCTGTTGTTCTTTCCCTTTCTGAGTGCCTTATCCTTTCATCCAGACAAAGCAATGTGCACAGCAAGGGACATTGTGTGTCCTACACCTGAAAGCCCTGAAAATCGTGTGTCAACTCTACTTCAGTTTTTTTTTTTTAAAGATTTAAATATTTTATGTATTTATTCATAAGAGACACACAGAGAGGGGCAGAGAGAGGCAGAGGGAGAAGCAGGCTCCCCGCAAGGGGCTCGATGCAGGACTCTATCCCAGGTCCCCAGGATCATGCCCTGAGCCAAAGGCAGAGGCTCAATCACTGAGCCACCCCGGCATCCATTCAATTTTTTTTTTTAAAAAGGTATTTTCCCCTTTCAAAGGAGAAATCTATTCCACTTAATCCTTTTCCTCCCTTACTCACCCATTCCTCTGTTCCACACAATGCATTCTGCATCACCTCCTATGTATTAAAGAAAAATCTGTGCAGTCCAAACGTCATAAATATAGAGCCTCAGTAGGCCAGACAGCTCCTGCAAACAGTGCGAGCTGGCTGGTGAAAAGCAATAGTGGGGTGTGAGTGGGGTGTGGGCCCTGCGGCTAACAGGAAGGATGCTTGCCCAGCTATGGGGCTTTATAAAATGTGCCTTCTGTGTGGCCTGTTCGGCTGGCACCCTGGGAATCTGTGACCTTGCCCCTGGTCCTTAACCACCTCCTCTCCCCACAGCCTTTTGTCTGGAGGTCTTACCAGAAGCCCACACTTTGTCCCCAGAACCACCAGAACTCAGCCATGCCCCACAGGAACCTCCACTGACTCACCAGAGCCACAGGGTGTGAGGCGGGGCTGGACACCTCGGGGATGAATTTAAGCCCCCCAGCAATTTTCTCCCAGAGCTCCGTGTGTATTCTGGTTCCCCCTACATCCCCCAGCCAGGAGTTCTCAGGGCCCTGTTGTTTTAATGTTGCCTTGGCATGTCTGGTGCCGAGCACAGTGCCCTTTGCAGAGGGATGGCGTGTTTGGGACATGTGGCACACCCTGGATGGTGTTTCTGCCCTTACTGATTTGCAGCAGGGCGTGAGGAGGGGATAAGGAGGGTCTGCAGCCACCACGGGCTGGAGCAGGTGACTCAGTGGAGGGAGATCTTTGACCGAGATGCCCATAGTGTCCCCAACACCACCTGCTGCCTTACCAGGTGTGTCTGGGCCCAAGAGGGAATCACGGCAAGTCCACCAGCGGTGCATTGTGTGGTTTGGTGATAGGTGATGGGGGACTCTGGGACCCATGGGCTTGGGTTCGAACCCTGAGCCTGTCACCTCCGACCATGTGACTTTGTACATGTTAAGGCCTGAAATTCTAGATGCTACCCTGAACTCTCGGAGCCTCAGAGGGCTCCGGAGTTCTAGCCATGAGCTCCCTGCTCCTGTTAGGCTCCTCACCCGGCGGGGTGGGCTGCCCTCCCAGGCTGTCCAGCTGCACGTTCACATAGGCCACTCACATCCAGCATCAGCCTCAAGAGCCACTTCACCCTCTCATCATTATGTACCTGCCTCCTGCCACCCCTTCTGGTTCACTCTGTACCTGAATATAACCCCCAAGTGGCTCTTTGTGGCATGTGGTGTCCCCCTCCACTGGCTGTGCGTATATGTGATTGATGAACTGCTGCAAATCTCACCTGAATAGTGGCCGGTGTCCCGTGTTTGGCCATCTCGTACTATGCAGGGTGGGGAACCCCGCCTCACTGCCAGGTGAAGAGGAGGGTGGTCAGAGCCCCTTGTGAGAGCAATCTGACCTCTCTGTGCCTCAGTTTTCTTCTCTGTAAAAGGACAGGTTATCGTAGTTCCTCCATCCTAGGGTTGCCATGAGCACTGAATGGAATTAATGACCTGTCAAGCACCTGAAATAGTGCCTAGAACACAGGAAACACTGCGTTTGCTATGGGATTTGATATTATTGACCTCAAATGTGGTGGTTCTCAAACTTGGGACTGCATCAGGATCACCCAGAGGGCTTTGTGGCACCCCACTCCTGGAATATCTCGCTCAGTAGGTCTGGGTTGGGGCCCCAAAATGGGTACTTCTAACAAGCTACTATAATGTTGATGCTGCTGATCTGGGGGCCTCACTTTGAGAACCACTAGGTTCATGGAAAGATCCACCAATCGAGGGAGCCAGACTTGTCCTTGACTTGGCTACGTGACTATGTGGACTTGATCTAGCTGGTTTGCGTTTAAGCTTCCCTTCCACCTTCTATTCAGTGTCCCGCTAACTATAAGTGAAAATGTGATACAAATCCCAGAAATCCGCCACTTCCTGTGAAAGAGGGCTTTTCTTCTTGTGATCTCACTCCTTAGAAATGCAGTTTCAGGTCTCTCCACGGAGTAAAGAACATGCTGGCCAGGGAACACGTGCCACCACCTGCTGTCTCCGTTCCTGCACATTGTGGTTCTATTCTGGAGGGAGTGCCGCCTACTTCCGTGCCAAGTTCTGTTTGTTCAGATCACTTGGAGTGTGTATTCTGCATGTTTGTTTGTTGGAGCTTGACCACGGGCCACCAGGATGGAATCTTTTTCATAGTCAGAAAACCTCTGGGTTGGGGGGCACCAGGATGGCTCAGTCTGTTAAGCATCTGCCTTCAGCTCAGGTCATGATCTCAGGGTCCTGGGATTTGAGCCCTGCGTCAGCTCCCTGTTCAGCAGGGAGCCTGCTTTTCCTTCTGCCCTCTGCACCCCACCGCCACCACCACTTGTGCATGCTTACTCGTTTGCTCTCTCAAATAAATAAAATCTTAAAAAAAAGAAAAAAGAAAAAGAAAAAGAAAACCTCTGGGAGTAGCCCAGCCTAGAGTCCTGGATGTACCAGTCCGCTCTCCTGGGGGTGCAGGAAATGTTGACGCTACCTGGTGCTTAGTGCCCTAGTCTACAGAAAGAGGAAAATAAACAGATACTCGTCCCCAGTTCGTAATTGCCAACTCCCCATTGTGTAGCCATAGGTAAGTCGGCTTCCTTGCATATAGTACAACCACTTTACGTTGTTAAATCCTAGGCAGGGAATAGATTTGTTTTATCATAGCAGCCTGATTTCCCCCAGCTTAATCTTTTGTCCTCTGGGGGATGTCTGAAACCAAACTAAAGTCAGATTCTCCTGCACAAGCACCTCTATTTGTCAGACCAGACATGGAAAGTGAAGCTTGGGCATGTTCATCAGTGATTTATTGAATATGATGGGAGGCCCATACCTGTCAACAGATTTCTCCTCCTTCTCCAATAATGCTTGACTACTGGGCCTGGGCTTCTGGATGTCCATGCCTTCACACTGCCCCAGGGAATGAGGTTCCATAGATTCCCACATAAGAGAAAATGTTCTTTTTATACCTAACTCAGATACTTTCTTGAGAGAAAGGGTGATTTTTACTTGGGTTGCTGTTGTAGACCATGCCTCTAGGCTACCTGGTGTCTGCCACATGTGGGTAACCGTAGGCGTTTGCTCAAGTGAGCGAAAGGGTGGAATCGGAGTGCTAGCCATTGTCTTCTTGGTAATAGGCCTGCTTCTGGGGAGGTTCTCACCTTGGTGACCCTGGACCTGCTTCCACATCCAATCACAAAACCATTCTTCATCTCACACACCCTTTGCCCCGACAAATTCTTCTTCTTTTTTTAAAAAATTTTAAATTTATTTATGATAGTCACACACAGAGAGAGAGAGAGAGAGAGAGAGAGAGAGAGGCAGAGACATAGGCAGAGGGAGAAGCAGGGTCCATGCAACAGGAGTCCGATGTGGGATTCGATCCCAGGTCTCCAGGATCGCGCCCTGGGCCAAAGGCAGGCGCTAAACTGCTGCGCCACCCAGGGATCCCCCGACAAATTCTTCTTTGACGTGAGTTTCAGGGTGGCCAATCCTGTATCCCGTATTGTTCTCTACGGTCCTGTGGCCTGTGTGCAAAGTTAATGACAAATATAGAGAGATTGTGTGGTGTGGGTGGGGTGTAATGTTGCTCTGCCTGCAAAGTCTTGGTCTCTGTCGGTGACCAGGAGAAAAATGGAGCACTGACCTCAGAACTTGACACTTGGTCATGCAAAGATAATGCCATCAGGATACACATGAGAAAACAGGCCAGGGTGAGACAGCTGGCTTTGTCACTGACCTTGTCACCTGGGGTCCCATTTCAGTTGCATGGTCTATGGTGGCTGCCTCATTTCACTCCAGGCATGACCCACCTGCCCTCTGCACCTAGCCTTCCCACAGCATCCTGTCCCAGTGCTTGGGATTGGGGTCTCTGCCCTTGGTGTCATCAGCGGCTTCTGCTCAGGTGGGGGCAGATTACCTCTTCAATACACACCCCTGACAGATGTCCTCTCCATCAGCTTTTAGATGGGGCCATTGTTTGGCTATTTTGTAATGATAATCCCTCCTGTGTCTCAAAGTTATGTGTGTCTCATTCTTATACTCCCTTTTCTGGGGCCAGGTTATTGAACATGCTACTGAAAAAAAAAAGTGGGACTTCAGAAAGCAATACAGCAAAAAGAGTTGTAAAATTGAAGGATAGAAAGCATAAACTGGAGCTGCTAACCGGTTGTGTGAGGTAGTCAACTTCCTTGACTTTGTTCTTTTCTTTTCTATATAAAAGAAAATGGATAGGGGCACCTGGCGGGCTTAGTTGTTGGAACATGTGACTCTTGATCTCGGGGTTGTCAGTTCGAGCCCCATGCTGGGTGTAGAGATTACTTAAAAATAAAATCTTAAAAAAAAAAAAAAGAAATGAAAGAATAAAGAAAATGGATGAATACTAGCTATCCTCAGAAACTCTCCAAATGCTAATATGGTATCATTCTCAGACCAGAAAGTTACTAGAGAAAACTATTAACCACAGAAACAGGGAAAGGATGGATTCAGCCAAAAGTAATGGCAGAGAGCTATCAGGAGAGCCTGCTGCAGAATGGATGCTAAGAAGGGGCTAGGTCAAGACAATTCTGATCAAAGGATCCAGAAGGTATGGAGGAAACAACTAGGGGTGCTAGTTGTGGTCTAACCACTGGGGGAAGCACCTCAGTTTCCCAGGCTCAGAGGATGCAGTTAGAGGTGACCTGATTTGCAAAATGCTAGGGAAACAATGATTCGTAAATTAAAGGCCATTCGAACTCTGCGAAGTGTGCTAAGTTAGTAAAACATGCTGTCCCTGCCCTAATGGAGATTTATAGTCCAGTGGCGGGATGGTGGTGGGCGGTGGATCCTAATTAAAGAATCATACAAATAAATGTGAATCTTCAACCCTGATAGAAGTACAACAGAGAGGTGCATGGTGCCATGAGAACACATAATGGCAGAACTGGCCCAGAGAAGGAATCCAGGGAAGAAGAAGAATCAACTGGCATAGGCAGTGCACCCCAGGAGGGGAACAATGTGTGAGGGATGAGGGGCATGGTGACTTTGGTTTGGGCAGAAATATGGCCATGGAGTTGTGGAGTTGTGTTTAGCTGTATAGAGTTGGATTCTCTCCATACTTAATTTTTCCCACTTTAAAATTACCTTTTGGGCAACCCGGGTGGCTCAGCGGTTTTGCGCTGCCTTCGGCCCAGGGCATGATCCTGGAGACCTGGGATCGAGTCCCATGTTGAGCTCCCTGCATGGAGCCTGCTTCTCCCTCTGCCTGTGTCTCTGCCTTTCTCTCCCTCTGTGTCTCTCATGAATAAATAAATAAATACAATCTAAATAAATAAATAAATAAATAAATAAATAAATAAATAAATAAAATTACCTTTTGCCCCAAGAGTCAACAGATATTATTAGCTGAGTGTATGATAGTCTGATTAGTTAGAAGAAAGCCACTGTAGAACCCCAATATTTCAACATAAAAGAGGAGAATTTCCTTGAAACTTTGGATGGATACAGCAAAAGCGACAAATCGTAAATGCTAAAGCTGTGCTATTCCAGTTTCTTGAGGCGTATTTGTCTCAATAAGCTAGTACCAGGTCCTCTGGCACTCTGTCTTAAACAGAGAGAGGCTGTCTCTAGGACCCTGGTCTATAGCATCCCTCACTGCTCCCAGCGTCTCCATCCCTTAATCTCGTCCATTCAGGAGGGACATCCCACCCCCTACCCATACGGAAGGTCTAAGGCAGATCAAGACATGGCTATGCTTGCTCATTGAGGAATATCCTGGGTGTGTTTTAATCTGGAAAACAACACCCCAGCGTTCATCCTGGAATCTTCTGTTCTTGTCACCAATTGAACATTTTGAGGCATAGGGAAGGGGGCTTATTTTGGTATCTAGGACTACTTTCCTATCTTGTTGAAAAGGCAAGATGTGATGTATAAAATAAGACGCATACGTGGGAGGATGTATGGAGCATTTGCCTTTGAAATTGGGTTATTTACAGTAAGACAGGAAGACAAATGTAAAAATTCCCCTGGCACAGGCTGTAGGTTAATTGTCTGGAGGAGCCAGGATCAAAGGCATCTGTAGTTACAGTATTAACTAAGAATAGAACTTTCCATTGGCTGTCCTGGCACTCTCAGAGTCTTTCCTGAAGCTCCCATATGTTTGTAGATGGGGTAGGGTGATGTTTCCATCAGATCCCAGCGGGGTGCCCTGACTCCTGGTTTCCCACCCAGCAAATTGCTAGGATCAAGTTTAAGCCCTCAGCATGTATTGAGGGTGTTTTCAACCTCCCTATACATTTATTTTTTTATTTTTTTATTATTTTATTTTATTATTATTATTATTTTACATTTCTTTATTTTTTTCTTTTTATTTTTTTTTATTTTTATTTTTTAAATTTATTTATGATAGTCACAGAGAGAGAGAGAGGCAGAGACACAAGCAGAGGGAGAAGCAGGCTCCATGCACCGGGAGCCCGACGTGGGATTCGATCCCGGGTCTCCAGGATCGCGCCCTGGGCCAAAGGCAGGCGCCAAACCGCTGCGCCACCCAGGGATCCCACATTTCTTTTTTTAAAAAAATTATTTATTTATTTGCTTGAGAGGGAAACAGAGGGAGAGGACAGGGGCAGAAGCAGACTCCCTGCTGAACGGGGAGCCCAACGCAGGGCTCTATCCCAGGGCCCTGAAATCATGACTTGAGCTGAAGGCAGATGCTTAGCCGACTGAGCCACCCAGGCACCCCATCCTCTCTATGTTGCTGGTAATTATGACCCATGGATGAAGGCAAAAATGTCATCCCAAGAGGTAAAGAAAATGAATATTCGGTAGTCTGAAGAATAGACTTTGGTCAATCCAAATGTTCTTTGGAGCATAAAAGATCATTTCCAGCCAAGCTAATATATTTTCCTGGTTCAAGATGTTTTTCATCCCTAGATGTGAAATGCATTTAGCATCTCTGAGTGACAAGACCAGACCTAGAAGATTCAGATACATACATGACTTACTCTGGAAGCTCTTCCAATTCAATGGGGAGCGGAAGGAAAACACGTGGGAGAAAGAAAGCCATTTGCCCAGCACTCCTGTATGTGGCCTCTCAGCTCTTGTCCTCCCTCCCAGCAGAGCCCTGAATCCTCCACTGAAGTCCTTCCACCTCCAGCCTGGTCTCCTCTTCAGAGCTGGAGGAGCCCAAATACCACCGGCTTGGTGCCTCAACACACCTGTGAGCTTTCCCGCCGTCTTTCCTCAGTTCTTTCTCAAGTGTTGTCAGTTCCTCTCTTGCCACATCCATTCCCCTTGTAGGGCTTCTTCCCGTCAGCCCACAAACATCTCTTCTAGCCTTAGAGGACAGAGGGAGGGAGGGAGAGAAGACAGAAGGAAGGTGGAGGGAAGAAAGAAAGAAGGGGAAGAAAGGAGGGGGCGGTTATCTTTGGAAATAATTGCTCCTCAAGCTCTACTCCTCTTTCCTTGCTTCTTCTCACCTCCAGACTTTGCCAAAGGAGCTCAACACCCTAGAAAATGCTCGTTCCAACTCTACGCCCTGTGTTGACATTCTGGTGACAAGCCCTCTCTCTTGGGCTTTTTTGCTTTGCCTTGTTTGTCTTCTGAGCACCTCTGAAATGCTTCATTCATACCTCCTTGGCTTTTACTCGCTCGCTACCCAGAGTTGCCCCCGCAACCCCTGCCCCCCGCAGCCTCCTATTCCCACCCCATCTGTTCTCACATTGGACTCACCCGGCAATCATGAGGCAGCCCTGCCCTGGCTCCTGAAAGACCCAGAGTTCTGTAGGGCCTTTCTCCACTGGCCGAGGTGGGGCCAGGGAGGCACTGCGCCTGCCTAGGGTTTTTTTTTTTTTTTTGGAAAGTTACAGTCATGACTGTTTTTTCTGCTCCTTGTTCTTCAATCCATCACATTCTGATTCAGCCATTTATTGTCTCTGACAGCTCCCTCTCCCCTTCCCTTTTCAGATTGTCTTCTGCCTGCCTTTTAGAAGTTCATGTTCCATTGGATCACATCTATAATTCTCTGGATTTATTGTCTTGTCCTGGGCATTTTTATCTGCCACCACGGTTTCAGACCATCTGTAGGTTGATAACCCCCAAATCAATATCTATCGTTCAAACTTGTGTCTCCTGCTCCAGGTCATGTTGCTCATTGCCTTCCAGCCACGTGGCTGGGGCAGATTCATCCGAATGTTCTATTGGCATCCAAATCAACGTGTTAAAACCTTGAGCCTACATCACTTGCCATAAGCTCAATTTCTATTAATATCCAAACACTTCATTTCCCCAAGAAAGAAGCATGTTGTCCTTGATCTGTTTTCTCTCATGCTTAATATCTAGTTGATATTCAGATCCTCTCAATGACACCTTATCAGTGCCTATGAAGTGCATCTCCTACCTTCCATCCGTTCAGCCTCAGCCTGCCTTCAGTTAAAATCAGTGGAGCAGATGTTTAGTGGATCCCACTCTGTGCTTTGCTACCAAAGGCTTGTTATCCCTGTAGTTCAAGGAGAGGAAGGATTCCCTCAGGTGGATTATTTCAAACCAGTGTTACCTGTGGAGGCGAGTGTGCTTATGGGAGGAGGGCACAGAAGAGGGGTGTGGTGGTAGGCCAGAGCGGGTTCCCTGGAAGTGGGGACATCTGTGCTGAGTCTAGAGGGGGATGAAAAGTGGATCCGAAAGAGAGCATCCTGTGGCGGGTGATGAACAGCAAGTGCCATCGGCCGGATGTAAGGCAGCTCTGGCTCCCACTGTGGCCAAAGGCAGTTAGGACTCGCTGAGGAATGACGTCGGAGGGAAGGTAAGGCCAGAGGGGCAGGCTATGCCCAGCTCCAGAGGGTGTCCTATGCCATGCATGGGAGTGGGGGCTTTTGCGTGGACGCAGCAGGAGCCGCTGCTCCAGTGTGCAGGCACTTAGAAAGCATCGTGGGGACAAACTGGCTGTCTGAAAGGAGGCTGGGAAGCTATGGCAACAATTCAGACAGAAGTTAAATAGCTCCAGTGTTACTTAGGATGCTGGCTGTGGAGCTGCCACGGGCCCTGAAACGCAGTGACTAATGTCAGAGAGGAGTGTGTTTGTGTCTTGGTAGTTTATATACTTGATTGCAGTTACCAGGGAGGCTAGAAATAAAGTCTCTGGCTTGATAGCCCCATGCTCAGCTAACCTCTGCTCCCGGGGAAGGTGAGGAGGTTGGGTGGAGGGGCGATGGACTGGCTCCCCTAGTCATGCCATTAGGGGCATCTGCTGGGGAGACTCAGCATGCACAGGGCTTGGCAGTCAATGGCCACAGGAAGCAGGAGGGAGGGTATCCCTGAAAATGATGCCTGTCCTGCTTGAGCAATCAGGTGTTGCCCTCAGGAGAGCAGGAAATACAGGACAAGAGGGAGCACAGAGGAAAGACCAAGCATTCTCAAGCCAACCAGGCGGGAGCCCAGTACCCTGCCGAGAGCATGGGCCAAGATGACAAGTGTGGGATAGAGAGAAAGAAATTGAGGCAATGTGTTCGAGAAACGACGAATGCTGATCTAATACAGGAGGAGAGAAAGAAAGAGCAGTCGCCGTCTACGCGAAGGGATGAACCCGCGGAGTCCAGGGGTTGTTCGAACAGGCTCCTGTGCCCTTGGGGCCTCAGTGCAAGGCAGTGGGGAGATGTGCAATGAACACCCACCCAGCGAATATTGCCCCTCTCATCCTGGCTGTCAGTTCTTAGATCAAAATTGAGGAGTTCTTGCTGGGCCTCTCAGAAAAGCTGTATGTCCCCTTGACGGTTATGCCCAGCTCAGGGATGTGAAAGGCAGCCCCCGACCAGGGAGGGCAGCCCAGGCACTGACAGCAGGCTTGCCTGGAAGATATTTTCTGGAGAAGGCCCAGTTGGTGGAGCATTCACTCTGTAGCAAAATCAGTTTCTCCTCATTTCTTTCTCTGAACAGGGCTGGCCCACTCAGAGCTCTTCCTCTCTTTTGCTTTTTTTTTTTTTTTTTTTCCTAGAGTCCACAAACTGGATTGAAACAAAGAAATTAGGGTTTAGGGGCTCCTGGGTGGCTCAGTCTGTTAAGCATCTGCCTTCTGCTCAGATCATGATCCCAGGGTCTTGGGATCAAGCCCCACGCTAGGCTCTCTGCTAAGGGGAAAGCCTGCTTCTCCCTCTCCCTCTCCCTCTCCCACTCCCCCTGCTTGTGCTTGCTCTCTCTGTCACATAAATAAATAAAATCTTAAAAAAAAAAAAAAAAAAGGAAAAGGAAAGACAGAAATTGGGCAGCCTGGGTGGCTCAGTGGTTTAGCACCACCTTCAGCCCAGGGCCTGATCCTGGAGACCTGGGATGGAGTCCAACGTCAGGCTCCCTGCATGGAGCCTGCTTCTCCCTCTGTCTGTGTCTCTGCCTCTCTCTCTCTCTCTCTCTCTCTCTCTCTGTGTGTGTGTCTCTCATGAATAAATAAATAAAATCTAAAAAAAAAAAATAAAGAAAAAACAGAAATTAGGATTTAGCCCTCCTTCACCTTGACACTTGGTAGGCCTGGGGTGCACAGACCAGCAGGCTAGTCACTGCTCAACCGCCATGAGAAAGAGGTCCATGCTGACCTTGCACTTGGGCCCAGGGCCTTTGGGAACAGAATCCCCTGATGCCACACACTCCGAGAAGAGGTGTGGGCCATAAGTAGTTGTACCTCCTGGGCTCCCTGGACTCTTTGTCTTCTTGGGAGGGGAGCAGCTGTAGGACACCCTAGGAGGGGTGGTCTTATGTGCAGGCCTGAGAGCCGGCTTGATGGCCCTGGTCTACAGGCAATTCCAGGTTTGGATGCTCCTCACCGTGGATCATGTGTGCTGCTGGGACATGCTCGGGGGACCACACATTTCAGCAGCAATGAGGCAACTGAAAGTACAGACCAGACGTGTGAATCTGCCCTTGAACCCAAGATGTTGCCATGACAGTGTCAAGTTGGGGAGGGCAGGGGGGTGTTCTTTCCCAGCAGCTGCAGTGCATGCAATGAAGGGGTGTTACGGTCAGATGAACCATCTCCTTAGTGCTTGTGATGGAGACGTAGAAGGGAGCCCAGAACTCCTTAAACTCTTCTTAACTCCTTTTTTTTTTAAGATTTTATTTATTTATTTATCTGACAGAGAGATAGAGTGAGCACAAGCAGGGGGAGTGGCAGGCAGAGGGAGAGGGAGAAGCAGACTCCTGGATGAGCAGGGAGCTCCATGCGGGGCTCAATCCAAGGGTCCCAAGATCATGACCTGAGCCGAAGGCAGACCTTAAAGACTGAGCCGCCCAGGCGCCCCTCTTAAATACCTCTATGTCCCAGGATTTGGTGGGGGTCTCATTAAGCCAATCACCACCCCCCTCAAGTGCCTTCTGAAGGCCAGCCTGCCAACTGGAGAAATGAAATAGTTGGACACTAAGCGAACACCTGTCTTTCATTCCGAAAGCCCAGTATCATTCATTCCCTGCCCCAGAAAATGGGTGTTTATGCAGCTCAGCAAGGTTGTGATAATGCGTCTTTCATTGTGAGTGCTGCTGGATAATAGGAAATTAAGGGTAAAAGCCCTCCACGTTCCAAGAGCGAGATTAGAAAAATCCAGAAGCATGTGGATTTGACCTATAAGAACACTAGTCTCTGCTCAATTCTAAGAGATTTGGTTATCCGCTTCCTAAACCTTTATCAGATGAGGAAAAAAAAAAAAAAAACGAAAAACAACAACAACAAAAAAAACCAAAGGAAACATGAAAGGGGAAGGTCCTGCTCAATGTGAATCTCCTGGCATCTGTGAGATTAGGAAAGCAGATGCCCTAATGACGACGAACAGGACATAAAATCAATGACATGTGTCATTCATGCGGATGCCACCTCAATAAACAGGCCAGCTGGAGGTGGCTCTAATGAGGGACCTGACGTCCCCTCCTACCTCCAGATGTCTGAGGCCATCATGTTTCATGTCCTCACACAGTAAGGGACGTCCCCGGGATGATTCTGAGTCATCAAGGCAGAAATTAAATTTAATTAAGGATGCGGGGAAATGAGGATCGCCTTTGAGAAAAGCCTCTGTCAACATAAAGGACAATACCAGTGCTTAAGGGTGGATGCTGGGCTAGAGGAAAAACCACGTTCATTAGGCTGTCTGGCTCCCCCGTGGTTCGGAGTCACAGAGTTTCTTTCCATCAGGGCATGGGCACTGAGCGCTGGCCGGGCCGGCCGGGGTGGGAGGTGCAGAGGTGGCCCCCCATAGCGGGGTGTCCCTGGAGGTTGAGACTGAGGCCGGCAAATCAGACCCCGTGTCCCACCGTGTCTGCAGAGCCAGGTGTACTTAGCCAGGTTCCAAGGCCTGTCTAAGCCTCACCGTCTTCTCCGAGCAAAGTGCTTCTGACACCATCTCCCTCGTCAGATGAATGAGAAAATGCATCTAAAGCACAGAGCCTGTCCCAGAAATTTCCATTACTATTTGTCCTCTTTTCCTAGGGCTGCCGAACCAGGTGGCTTAAAAGAACCGAACTTTCCTCTTCCCACAGTTCTGTAGCCAGGACCTGAAATCAAGGTGTGGGTGGGCCCACACTCCTCCCAGAGGCTCTGGGGGTGATCCGTCCGTGGTTCTCCCGGCCTTGGTGGCTGCTGGCAATCTTTGCCCCGTAAGACGCAACACTGCTGTCTCTGCCTGGGTTCACGTGGCTTCTCTGTGTCTGGGGGTCTCCTCTTCTTAAAAAGACATCAGCTGTTGTCCTACCCTACCCCACAGCAGCCTCACCTTGACTAATTACCTCTGCAAAGACTCTGTTCCCAAAGCCACATTCTGAGGCTCGGGGGTAGATGTGAATTTTGGGGCAGGTAGGACCACTGTTCACCCCAATATAGTATTCCCTGGTGTGGTTTACTATTTTCTGAGAGGGTCCTGTCAAATATCAAACTCGTTTCCCCGCTCCACCCCAATTCCCATCATCCCACAGGCCACGGAGGACCTGAAGCCTGTTGCTAGAAAGTCCTTCATTTGGCTTAGAGCTTCGTCTCTTATTAAAGTGCACATGGGGGCACCTGGGTGGCTCAGTGGTTGAGGGTCTGTCTTTGGCTCAGGGTGTGATCCCAGGGTCCTGGGATCGAGTCCCACATCAGGCTCCCTGCAGGGAACCTGCTTCTCTCTCTGCCTGTGTTTCTGCCTCTCTCTGTGTCTCTCATGAATAAATAAATAAAATCTTAAAAAAAATAAAGTGCACACGGATCAATGAGGATGTTGTTCCTGTTGTTTTAAGTCTTTTCAAATACCAAAGCCCAGGTGTGGGTGTGCTCATTCAGGCCTCATCCCAAGTATTACCAATAATGCAGTTCACAAAGCAGATCCCTATCACCTTAGCCCATCCTCCCAGCTTCCTAGAGACGGAGGCAGATCCCATATAATAGATGAGAAAGATCACGTACCGTGAACCGTGATAGTCGACTGCAGAGCGAGGGCCGGAGACTGCTGGAATTCCAGCAGGTGGTGACCAGGTGAGAGGTGGGATCCTTGCTTTACCAGACAAGCCGTTACCATGGGCTGGTGACTTTGCTTCTCTGAACCACTGTTATTTCCCCTGTAGAATGGGATGGATCGCATCTTCTTGGAAATGCTGCTGTGAGAATTAGATTTGACACGTGTGTGTAGTATTGCAAATTGCCCAGTGAGCGCTAGCTTCTCTCTCCATCTAACGGTTATATTATCAGCACCTGGTCTTCCAGTTTTGCTTACTGCCTGCCTTGCATGGTCCCAGGAGGGTTTGCATTTGGGAAGTAGAAAGTGTGCTGGCTAGGGTGTGTGGGAAGGGGAAGGATGGACGCAACGGTCATGGGTGCCCCCCCACGACCCTGGCAGCTTTCTGGGGGAGGTGCCAAGTGGACTTCCTGGAGGGGGTGACTCCACTGCCATCTGGCATTTGCAAACGCATGTCCTGGTCCTGCTGTTTGTAATCACATCTCCCCCAAGCAGGGGAGCTTGCCCATCTGTATTTCCTAATTCTTCCCAGACCAGCCTGATCCAAGGAGATGTAACATGTGGCTGCTCTGTGGGATCTGCCTGGAAAAGAGGGTTTCATAAATAACTTAGAGCCACAGGGTACCTCAGGAAGGGGCTGGCAGAGGAGTTCTGTGTGAATATCTATGGTCGTTCAGAAATAAGCGTGGATCCAACATAGGCGAGCACCAAGCTCTCTGCAGCAGAAGAGCGAGAGCGAAAAATCTCATCCCTAATTTTTAGCTCAGCTCTGCAATGGGTTTTCCCATCACTGGACTCCAGAGAAGCATGTCAGGTTGGTCCTTCAAGTAAGACCAGAAGTGCCTTGAGGCAGAGTCCGGCCTTGAGCTCAGGGTCGGGTGGTTCCTGTGTGTTGAGGCTTGAGGGTCACTCATTGAAATGAGCTGGTACCTTATAGCCCAACTCCCTGCAGCTTTCCCCAGGCAACGCTCCATCTGATTGGTACAGTGCCCCTGCGATCATCTTGCAGGATGTAAATCTTCACATAAAATCGATTCCCAGAGGTTTCCATTTGGGTGTAGATCTTCCTGCTGCATTGGGTGGATATAAGCTCAGAGAGCTCATCTTTTACCTTGTCTGGCTGTGCCCTGGACCTGGTTCCTCAGTGCCTCTGATAGGTAGTACTAGAATCAAACTGACATACTTGTGACAAATGCAGCTTCCCTGTCCCTTCCATGTTCCTTCACTGAGCCCAGATGTGTATTTTTGAGGAGAGTCACGGATGAGTCAGATTCAGCCCATCCAGGGACCAGCCAGTGGACCACTCCTTAGAATGGTGGCCACTGGGTCACTCCCCCACCCCCCCGCCCAAAACTGGACTGCAAGGGGCCAGGATCTTGAGAGGACCTCCAGGCGTAGAGCCGTAGAAGCTCTTATACAGACAAAGCCACTGCTTGGTGTGAGCTCCACAGTGGAGGGTCTCGGGGCTGGAAGTGGGTCTGTTTAAAGTGAATGGAGGAAAGAAAAGAGTATGACAGCAGGAGAAATGAGTACACGCAGCATCAGCCGGAGCTGGGTTTTGTTTTGTTCCTTTTTCTGTGATGTGTAGCCAGGCACCATTACTCCTTTGACAATGAGTGCCTGAAAGTTAGACAGGCATGAATGGAAAGATGAATGAAACAAAACAGAGGGGAGATATCTCATGCCTGAACCTTGTGGAGAGAGAAAGAAGGGAGAAGAGAGTAAGAAGGAAGTAGTCCGAGCTCCAAGTCACCCTGGGCTCATGGGATGAACCCCCTGACCTTGGCTTAGAAGGAAGAATAAAGCGATCTAGCAAATGCCAACAGCTAGATCCAGACAGCTGGGGGATGTTCGAGCCAGGAACCACTATTTCCTTTTCAAAGAAGCTTTTTAATTGTTTTAAATAACGAATGGGACACCTGAAATGGCTCCTCATTTGTCAGGAGAGTCAATGGGGTCACTGCCTGGCTGATTGGATTCTTGAGGCCAGCTGACATACCCAATTAATACAAGGTTGGGAGATCCCCACTTCCCCGGGCATGAGTTCAGATTAGTTTACCTTTATTTAGCAAAAAGCAGTCTTTGCAAGGTCTTAGGTTCTCCCAGAGAGATGTAGCCTTGGCCAATTTAATTACATGCTGTTCTGGAGATACTGTTTTGCAAACCGAAGAGCTCTAACGGAAGACCTTTTATCTGGTTGCTTGGAAACTTGTGCTTTTACTACCTAAAGTATCACCAGGCCCTTCTGGGGAGGCAAGGCAAGCTGCCACAAGCCCTCCTAAGTCATAAATTTCTCAGGAGCCAGGCATAAACGATGCAGCAAGACGATGGAGATTTGGGTGGTAATTGTCCCATTCCAGACAACTTCAGACCATACAAGGAACGTGGGCCTGTCCAGTCCCCACTTCTGGCTCCAGCCATCTGTTACACAAGCGCACCCTTGTTTGTTTGCATTCCATGGACCAAGTCACCATTCCGTGTGTGAGGATGGCTGCTGCAAAGCAGAAAACCAGAAATCAGGAGCGACTCTGTGACCTTCTGCAAACAAAGGGACACAGAGGCCCAGAGTGCTTAGTCGGGACCCCGCACATCTTTGGCTACAAAGTTAGTCCTCACTGCTGGCCTTATTAATACTATCCCTTGCTCTTTGGCTTATCAATCACACATCCAGGCTGATAAGAAATACAGATGATTCCCAAGCCAGGCTCCACTGTGTGCCAGTCTGCTCCTACTGGATCAGAAGCTGGGCGGAAGGTCAGTGCTTTGGCCTGCAGCCCCCAGCCCTCCTTGAAGTGTCTATTTAGTTGATGGTGAGGCCTGAAAATGTGTTTCTGGGTCTACCAGTCAGCGATGGTAAAATCGTACAGGTCCTATTCTAGTGGCCTTGGAGGTGCTCACAAGCTATAGTCAGCCTGGCACAAGGTCATGGTCTGTGCTTTTGGCCACACTGCAGAGGACGCCACACCATGATATCCCGTGAATGTGTGTCTCAGCTCGTCTAGAGAAGATGACATTTCAAAGCAGAAAACTGAGCTAGGGCTAAAGCATGCCTCTCCTCACGTGAATTCCAGAATAATCTGATTGTGCCAAGGCATAGCTTCTGCTGACTTTTTCAGATCCGAGAATATCTGTGCATGTCTCCTCCATATTCCCCTTTTTCTAGGCTCTTTTCATCATTCCTTCTGTTCGTTTTGCTCCTTTGCTTCATTCATTCATTCATTCACCTGCCATGAGCCAAGCCCTATGCTGTGGGCAGCAGGTCTGTAGCATGGGTAGCAAAACAGAAGTCACCTTCTCTTTCTGTCTCTCCCCCTAGCTGAGCCCTGCCAAGTGGGGACTGGGTTGCTTTATGCAGTGTCTCACTCCGCCAGCACCACAGATAGCATTTTGTCAAGCAGGATCAGCCATTCTGCCCCTGAGTTTTGAACACTCACTGTGCAGTTTCCAGAGCTGCAGAGATGTAGAAGATGCCCCAAGCATGGTGCCCAAACCCAAGTCGCCTAGAGTAGGTGTTAAAAATTAGGGAAAAATAAAGGGAGAAGGTATATGTCATTCTGCTAAGCCTGGGCATATTGGTGGGTGGGATGGTCCCAGAAGGTCTTTAAAAGAAAAAAAAAAGATTTTATTTATTGATTTACTTATTTGAGAGAGAGAGAAGTTGAGCAAGGGGAGGTGCAGGGGGAGAGGGAGAGAAAAAAGTCTCAAGCAGACTCCTACCTGAGTGTAGAGCCTGATGAGGGCCTCAAACCCATGACCCTGAGATCATGACCCATGCTGGAACCAAGAGTTGGATGCTGAACCAACTGAGCCACCAAGGCACCCCCAGGAGACCTTGAACTTGGATGTGCAGATAAGGGAACAGAGTGCTCAGGTGTCATGAGGAAGGAACAGGTACTGCATGAAGGATGGGAACCCCAAGGACTGCACTTACTGTGGTGGAGGGATGACTGCAGATTTGGGTGGGGGTATCCAGCAGTGAAGTACAACCCTTTCCAAATGACTCAGTCCTTCTTGCTCAGCCCTGAAGCCCAGTCTTACTGTGAAGGTTTGTTGAGTGAATATTTACCATGGTGCAGTGTTGTTGGAAAGGGCTCAGGGGGAGGAGGGAGAGCCCAGGAAATAGCTTTCCCCCCCCAGCCAGGTGAGTGAATGACAGAAGAATCAAGGGCAGGGATGTGTCTAGACACTCCTATTTCAATGAGGGTGGGGGGTGGGGGGCGAGGAGGAACAAACAGTGTGGCAGGTTGATTCAGACGAAAGCTCCGGTTAAGAAAAGGACCATTGGCTGGTGAAGAGGTGCCCACCCTCTCGAGAGACAAGGCTGGGGAGCAGGACACACTCTCTGCACCATCACTTTCTTCTCTTCTTCTCCGCGCCTTTGGCTCCATTTCTTTCTCTGGTGACTAGTTTATTGCCCTTTAAAAGTTAACATGATGTGAGACGTCACATTTTCCTTGATTGTTTGACATCTAAAAGCTGAAAATTGTTCTCTCTGTAAATCACACATGGATTTTTCTCGCTTCTGTATTGCAGTTGGCCTCAGCCGTGGCCGATGGGCACATTACCACTCAGTCTCATTTTATTAGGAATCTGAGCCGTGTGCTTTGTTACCCATTGTCGTCTTCTCATTGAAGGCGTCTGGTGTGAAAGCAGAGGCAGCTGCATGAAACTTTAAAGATATCCTATCAGACCGCAGAGACTCTCAACTCAGAGGCTCTGTCATCTAGGGCAAGGCTGATTCACAGGGAGTGTAGGCAGCCTCCTGCCAGGTGAGCCTGCAGATGCAGGAGGGCTGTGATTCCCTATTCCCTCCTCTAGGCCAACTCCTAATAAAGCATGACAAGCCCAGCAATTCCCAGTGCGCATCTGTGCTTCCCGTTCCTCATGGTTCCCTGAATCATAGTCCCATTTTTTGTTTTTGTTTTGTTGTTTTTTTTTTTTAATGAGCAACACATAAAAAGTGTAGAGCAATACTTGGCATAAAGTAAAAGCTAAATGACGTCGACTACTATTTTTATCATCATTAATCATCACCAGATTATACCTTGATCGTAATCCTTTACAGTTTACTCGTGTGAAAAATATGGATGAGAATGCCAGCCTGCCTTGTAAGTGTAGGAAGTGCATGTGCTTGCTATCAGCGGGGGCTTACTACACATTTATTGAATGGATAATGTAGACTTTAAGCTGTTAAGTTCTGAAAAAAAAATTAAGGCAATTTTTGCTGTTCCTCCAAATGCCTAGTGCTAATTCTGAGTGCGTATATTACTCTGCATGGCATTTAGTGGGCATCTCCCTCCTTTGGCCAGCGTGATGGTGTATCAGCTCAGAACCTGTGAGGAGCAGGTGCCAAGAAGAGATAGATGTGCAAGAGGTCTGTTGGGTGAAATCCCTGTAAGGATAAAGGGATGGAAGTAGGAGGTGGTAGGGGGAGCCTTCAGCCCGGGATGCAGGTCTGGCATCTATAAAAGGAGACAGAGAAGGAGAAGTCTCCACCTGTGGCACAATCCCAAGGATGTCTCAGCCCAGACAATGTAGGAGCAGGTCTGACAGTCCTCTAAGAAGGGCCCCACATCCTGTACTGATCACCCCACGTTCAATCGCTGGCTGGGAGCAGCTGGGGGGTGGGTGGGGATGTTGTGGTGGGTTCTGAAGAGCAGCCACTGGGGCCACCAGTTACTGTGCTCCCCATAGCAGGAGATCTGAAGGACACGTTTTCATGGCTACCACAGATGGTCGGTGAGATAGGCTGAAGACATGGAATCGACTGTCTCTGGTTTTCTTTTTCCCCCTCTTTGGTTTCTGCTGCTCAGTTTAATTGGTAGACAGAGCTCTGGGTACATTTGCTGAGGCTCCCTCAGGAAGAAGCAGGAGACTGAACATGTCCCAGGGGAGGGCAGGGGGTAGTTAGAGGCAAGACAAGGTGTTATCAGGGATTGGTTGCGAGCACTGTCCAGTAGAACTAGTGCTGAATTCTGGTAGAAGGACCACTAGTGGGGTGCCTGGGTGGCACAGTTGGTTAAGTGTCTGACTCTTTGTTTCTCCTTGGGTCATGGTCTCAGGGTCACTGGATTGAACCCTGCGTTGGGCTCCACACTCGGGGCAGAGTCTGCTTGACATTCTCTCTCCATCTCCCTCTGCCCCTCCTCATCATGTTCTCCCTCCCTTTCTCTCTCAAATAAATAAATCCATCTAAAAAAAAAAAAAAAAAAAGACAGCTAGAACTAACTTCTTCCTAGGAGTGTTGGTTTCCCAGGAAAACACTGAACGCATTTGGCCACAATATAAGGAAACTGAGGCTAGGAGCTGGAATGATACATCTAATATGCCACCACCACTGCTGCCAGTTGGTCCCTGGCCACGTCTGAGAATTCACCCTTGGTTTTGTGGTTCCTGGTCCACTATCTCAAGCATCTTGATGGTCACTGTAGTTTAATGGAAGGATGATTCACCTAGAAATCTGACTATCTAGACTGGTATCCTGACTTCCTAATGAACTTGCTGAGTGATTTATTCAATGACATACTAGTGTGGGAACTGTACTCCACGCTATTGGGGATTACCAAGGCATTAGGAGCAGATCCCTGTCCCCGGTGTGTCTGTGATTTTCACCACCAGCATAGCCTATCTATAAAGTGATGTTCCACAAAGATCAAGGGTTAGGGGCAATATATGGAAATAAAGGAGATCTCTTTCCTGTTTCCTTGGTGGTTTATCAAGGAATTGATTTATTTCAACATTTGTTACATATGGTGCAAGTTTGACATCTAAGAGGTCATGCTTGGATTTTTTTTTCCCTGCACCTTGTATTTTTTTATTGTGATAAAATATATATACTATAAAACTTGCCATTTTAACCATTTTAAGTCTATAGTTCTGTGGCATTAATTACACTTATGTTACTGTGCAACCATTACCACCACCATCCATTTCCAGAATTTTTCCATTTTCCCAAACTGAAATTGCACCCATTAGACAATAACTCCCCACCCCCTCCTCCTGCTCTGTCCCTAGCAACCACTGTTCTATTTTTTCATCTCTATGAATTTGACTACTCCAGGTGCCTTGTATACTTGGAATCTTACAATGTCTGTCTTTTTTTGTGACTGGCTTATTTCACTTAGTGTAATCTCTTTTAAGGTTCATCCGTGTTGTAGCAGGTATCTCCGTATTATTCCAGTGTAGTAACTAATGGGTATTTAAAGGTTGTGAACCTTTGCTCTGTTGTTGCCGTAGATGAGATATGCTGGAAAGATGAGCACTAGGCAGGCCAGAGGCCTGTTGACATCATGGGCTCTGGGATCTCACCACTTGGTATTAAGGTGTTTTTCTGAGTCAGAGCCAGTGGCTAATATTGTGAACTCCAGGCCACTTAGGGAGGGTGGTGAGTGGTGAAGGATGGAGGGGCTGGGGACATTGGAGAAGTTCAATCTAGAAGCCAAGCAGCAGCCCTGCTAGCTCACACCTGGTCATCTCTCAGCATCTGGCTGGGATCCAGCTGCACTAATGACTCTACCATATGCCAGTGTTAGAGAGGCAAGAAGAAGCACAGAGGATGGAGGGTAGATCTTGTGGTGGGAGCAGGAAAACTGCTTGGCTCAGGGCTGGGAGACTGCTCTCTGACTCTGGGGTTCCTCCAAGTTACCCTGTGGCCATGGAGACAGAGAATTCGAGGGCTCCTTGTGGGCAGAGTCATTTCATTTATCCACTTATCCTATTACGTACAAGACATTCACCTTGGTGCTGGAGATTCTCATGATGATGCATGAAACAGACACAGGTACCCCTCATCCAGAGCTCATGGGCTAGTGGGGGTGACGGATGTTTATCTAAGCCACCTGATGAGACTCCAGTGTGATCCCACTGAAAACAGCTCCCCATGGAATACTCTTCCCAGCCCTGGATTGTTTACCACATTCCTCATTACCTGACTTTATATTCTCTCTGTTTACCTGGTCTTCTCTTCCTCCTCTACAAAAAAAGTAGACCCTTAATGAGTGAGGACTTGTTTGATTTATTGACATTTCACAAGCACCTAGATCAAACCCCAGCCCCCTGTAGATGCTGAATAAATACTTCCTGAGCCAATCAACAGAAAAACTTGCAATAAACATGCAATTCACATTGTGGTGAGGGACAAGTAGAAGTGCCATGGGGGCCATCCTGGGTGTGCCTGACCTAGTGGAGGGACCAGGGAAGGCTTTTCTGAGGAAGCTACATGAAATCAGAAATCTGAAAGACAAGTAGGTGTTAATAACGTAGACAAAGTGCAGAGAGGGAGAGACACAGCCAGAGGAAGCAACAGCCCAAAGGCCCCACAGTTGGATGACTCCTTGCAAAGTCCAGGGAGCTAGAAAACAGAGAGAACACAGGGCTAAGATAAACAAAACCAGGTGTGTGGATTACCATTTCACTTCCCCCTAAGCTCAGCTGGAGAGTTTAAAGCAGAGGAGAGTGACATTGATCTGTGCTTTCAAACAATGCCATTGACCTAGCAATTCCACTCCTAAGAATATGCCCCCAAAGGATTGACAGCAGGTGTTAAAAAAAAATAGTTGCACTTGAATGTTCACAGCAGTGCTATTCCCAATAACGAAAAGGTGGGAAACAAGCCAAATGCTCACCAGTGGATGAATGGATAAGGAAAATGTGCTTTGCCATCTAGAGGAATATGGCTTAGCCGTGAAAAAAAGTGAAGCACGGCTGGATGCTGCAAGATGGAGCCGCCTCAAAAATATATCAGGCTAAGTGAAAGAAGCCAGACACAGAAGGTCACATCTTGTGTGATCCCGTTTATATGAAATATTCAGAAGAGGCAAATCCATAGGTAGAGAAGGCAGACTGGTAGTTGTCAGGGGCTGGGGTAAAAGGGAAGGAGTGGGGATTGACTGTTTAGCTCTCTTTGCGTTTGGGAACAATGAAAATGTTTTGGAACCAGGTGGTCATAAAATATTATGAATGTACTAAATACTACTGAAGTGTATGCTTTAAAATAGTGACTTTATTTATTTATTTGAGGGACACCTGGGTGGTTCAGTGGTTGAGCATCTGCCTTTGGCTCAGGTCATGACCCCAGGGTCCTGGGATCAAGTCCTACATCTGGCTCCCCAGAGGGAGCCTGCTTCTCTGTCTGCCTATGTCTCTGCCTCTGTTTCTGTATCTTTCATGAATAAATAAGAGAGGAGGAGGGACATAGAGAATCTCAAATGGACTCTGTGCTGAGCATGGAGCCTGATGCAGGGCTCAGTCTCACAACGCTGAGATCACCACTTGAGCTGAAACCGAGAGTCAGCCGCTTAACCAACTGCAGCACCCAGGCACCCCTAAAATGGTGACTTTTGTGTTCTATGAATTTCACCTCAATAATAAGAGAAAAAGTTCCATTGGCTTAGTTGTTCAGCATCAAAAGTGGTGCCCTGAGCTAGCAGACTGTCAGGGAAGCATTTGGTGATCAGGATAACTATGGAGGGAGCAGCCGAGGTATCCCCGTGTGCCAGTTACTTGCATGACACAAACACTACCCTACTTGAGTCAGTCCGTGGGAGCTTGGAGGCAAAACACTGAGCACCCCATGGCCTTGAGTTCCTGACACATGGACGTAGCTGCCATACCCATCACCCTATCTTTGCCGTCAGACAATAAGGGTGACAAAAGAGCACCTTTGCTCTATCCACAGGTGGCAAAACCAAATGCCCATCTGGGGTGGATGCAGGCTGTGGTGGCTTCTTTGGCCCCTCGTCTCCAAGAAGATGAAACAATGAGTGGTTTCTTTACCCCTCTTTCTAGAAGAAAAGTGAATCCATGGAGACCAAAAGCTTTATGGACTAGAAAACAAGACCTTTGCCCAGAAGACGTATTTAAAATGACTGAATCACTAGGTTTTCTTCCATCCAGTGATGGGTAGGGCTATGATTAGGCGCTCCCTTGGGCCAGGGTTCCTTTGGGAATAACCGTCTTTCCATCTGTAGTGCTGCTGAACAAGGGATGGAGATAACGGCCCAAATCACATAGTGTTTATAGCTGGAAAACTTTCATCCACCTTGTATCTCCCTGCCTCCTCACCCCGACTTTGGGGGGTAAGCACCACCACTCCCACCCCTCAGTCTACTACTAGGCCACTGGAGCCCTTTGATAAAAGGTGATTCACTGAAGGATACTCAGCTGGTGAGCGATCTGAGGCCACTTGGCATTATCCTCATTCTTAAATGTACATCCCGCTTTCTGCCATCAGGCCTTGTGGTTTCTCTTGCCCAGAGGAGCTCCGAGCAGCGTGGTGATCCCCATCCATGCTCCCGCCGCCAGCGTGGAGGATCCTGGATGGGCTGATAGCTGGAGTGCTGTCTGGGCTCTTGAGGTTGATGAAAAATTTTCCATTATCTTGCAATCAGCACTGGGTCAAGTTCTGAGTCAGACTGTCCTTTGCAGGATGGGGGGCGTGGGAGGGGGGAAATCGTTCCTTGGGGAGAACCTTAGAACACAGAGACAAAGATAAAACTGACAAAATATGTCATTACCAGATTAAAAAATAGCCCGTTTGTGGTTGACCTGCTTTTAAAAGTTTGTGGCTGCGGGGGAATATTGCTTTTTATTGTGATTTTATTTGAAAGGAAGGCTCCCCAGCCCTGGCTGGCCCAGCTCCTCAGAGCCCCTGGGCACAGTTCCCTGTGTGTCTGGCGGTGGGTACCCCAGCCAGGCTGACCTGATTCCCCACACCAGACAGGTGATCCTGTGTGGCAAAGCTGCAGAACTTCGTACCTGAAGCCCTGCTCCCACCCTCCGCGGTTACTCATTTTTCTCTTCTGTTTCTGGGCTACAAATTGCACATGTATAATCCAACTTCCACAGGATGCAGGATCAGATCCCAAACTCGTGGGCTGGGAACACCAGAGTCTGGTAGCGTGCCCCCCTGAAGCCCCTGAGCTTATGTCTGCCCCGTCCCCTGCTCACCCTGTCTAGCCCCAGCCGTCCATGGGCCGCCTCACTGGTGGGGCCACTTGGGTCTTCTTATTGTGAGAGGCAGACCCTGGGGCTTCCTCAGGAGCAGGAGGGGTGGGCATTGAAAGGGCACACGTGGGCTGGCAAGCTCTCACGCTCCCTAATGACGCCGTGCCTGTAGCCACCCCTGTGGTTTACCCACCGGGGGCGTCCACTTCAGTTATGGTTACGGATGAACCAAGGGAGAGGATGAGCTGTAGAAATCTCCCTTTGCCCTGGGCAAGCACAGAAGAGCTTTGCCTCTGTTCCCAGCACGGCTTCAGGGCTCTGGAGGTCCAGGGTTTGAAAACCCAAGGGGGCAGAGCAGGGCACCCCAACCCTGAACTGATTTCTATGAGTCCCAGTTTCCGAGACCCGACTTGGTCTCCCACCTCCCCGTCCTGACAGCCACCAGAGGAACTCCCTGAGCCAGAATATACCTGCATGGACTCAGAGAAAGACCAGAAGACAGAAGGCAAAGGGTAGCTAGTGACTCTGGGGTCCCCCACTGGACTCTAACTTGAGGGTATACAGCACAATAGCACCACACCCGAAGGAGATCAGGTGCTGAATCCACATGGAATTGGATAAACCTTTAGCAGGGGAGCCGGGGGAGGGCAGTCAGACAGAAGCAATGGGAGCAAGCCATGTGTTGTCACATTGCCTGGCGACCTCGAAGCTCTGGCAGATAGGCCCTGGAAATGTGCCAAGCCATGAGCGGGTGAACTGGGCCTGCCTCACTGTACTGGGCACTGGCCTTCAGCCTCCTGTTCTGGAAAAATCCACTAAAACCCAGCTCAAAAGTCACAACCCCATGCAGCCCTCACTGACTCCCCTGAGCCACACTGGCCGTTCCCTTGAGCAGAACACTCCTGTTCCTGCACATCCCCAGTTCTGAGAGGACACTCTGGTGCAGAGTGAGCGAGGAAGACACGGGTGAGTGAATTTCCTTTTATTCAAATAAAAAAATGATGTGGTAGTGATGAGGGCAGGTTTGCAGAAGGCTCAGAAACCTCTTAATCATTTCTGATTCTCCCAGGCGGTATTTCCCCAAACGAGTGCCACAAAGCACAGGTTCTGCGAGATGTAACAGGTGTCACCTAATAAAAGGGTCCTGTTGTCAAATAATGTTCAGAAAACGGAGCCCGTGCAGGTTTCTCTACCGTGGGGAATTATTCCAGCCTTTAAAATGTTAATGAGGATTCTGAATCTTCTAGAGAAGAATATTCAAGGTTTCCAAAACTCGTTAGGTTGGGCCAGATGAAATTGCTATTTTATAGTTAAAAAAAAAAAAAAAAGACAGTGGTTAAGTAGGAGTAAGTTCATAGAATTCGCCCCAATATTTGGCCATTGGATCTTTTAAAGTTGTTAACTGGTGTTCCACGAACACAATTCAGGAGGAAATGAGGATCCAGGATGTTGGCTTTCCTTTAAGGTGAGGGAGGAGATGAAGGTGCAGGGTTCCTGGAGGAGAGTCAAAAACCCGGAGAAAGCCTTTTCACAGTGCCCGTCCCTAGACTCCTGTCCCAGGAGAGTCTGCTGTGCCTTTGAGGTTGTGGGTGGAGTGTGTCTTAGAAAGAAAAAAAAAGGAAGAATTCATCAGATAGGACCTGGAATGGTTCAGCAAATTCAATCTGTGTGCATGGAGCGCCAGGGCTATGGGGAACAGATCAGTCCTAAAGACAGATGTAAAAGCTGCAACGGAAGGAAGATAGTTCGAGAGAAGAAGATTCCAGAAGTGCATATTGACAAAGGCATGAAAGATGGCCAGAAGATATCATTCCATGGTGAGGGAAACCAAGAACCAGGACTGGAATCAGGATATATTATCATTGTTTTAGATCAGAAGGACCGTGCTGTTTTTACTCCACGAGGAGACGATCTCTTCATGTGTATGGATGTACACCTGGTTGAAGCCCGGTGTGGCTTTCAAAAGCCAATATCTACTCTTGACAACCGAACCATCGTCATCACCTCTCACCCAGGTCAGATTGTCAATCATGGGGATATCAAGTGTGTGCTAAATGAAGGCATGCCAATTTATCGTAGACCATATGAGAAGGGTCGCCTAATCATCGAATTTAAGGTAAACTCCCCGAGAGTGGCTTTCTCTCTCCTGATAAACTTTCTTTGCTGGAAAAACTCCTACCTGAGAGGAAGGAAGTAGAAGAGACTGATGAAATGGACCAGGTAGAACTGGTGGACTTTGATCCCAATCAGGAAAGACGGTGCCATTACAATGGGGAAGCCTATGAGGATGTTGAACATCATCCTAGGGGTGGTGTTCAGTGTCAGACCTCTTAGTGGGGCCAGTGAATGACACTGCTGCTGGCATTTTATATGCAGTAGTGGATGAGTGAAGGACAATAATCAAAGCTCTCTACTTGCTATTGTTTTTGTTTTAATATTCAACTATAGTAGTGTTTTAAAAGTTAAATGAAGAATAAACTCAAACATAAAAGCTCTGGAGTGAGTCTTAGAGAATTCTCTCCGTGGAGACTCAGGTAGGAGATTCAGGTATGAATCCATAGCAGCCACCGGAAAGCCACAGCCTATGGAGGGAACCCCTAGAAAGGCCGAAAACATCTCTGCTGGAGTCAGGGCTTGTTTCCACATCCCAGACAAGTCACAGTCTAGCTGGGCCCTAAAAATGAGAAGAGCCACAGTGAACAACAGTGAGCACAAATGATCACCAGTGGGACGCGTGTGAGGCTGGCACTTCCTGGGCATTCTGGTTTTCTGTCTGTCGTTGAAGAAGGGGTTATGTTTGATGAAGATAGTGGGAAGGACTGTGGCAGATCTGAGGGAGCAAGGTCGCAGCAGGGCACACCACTCTTCCGGGGAAACCCCAACAACAGCACATCCGCAGACCCCGGGGTCCTTATTGAAAGGCCAGGCTTTGCCAACTCGTATCTCTGGAATATCCCAGACTCTCTTAAGGCTGGATCTATTCTGCTGTCCACTCCCACTCACAGTTTGCCCCAGAGTGGAGCTCTGGTCCTAGATTCTCCACAGATTCCCTGTACTCTTCCCTTCTCATTGTGGAAATAGCATGGCCCAGCCTTCTCGCTTTGTCCTCACCCTTCATTGCCTGTTGATCTGAGCACCGCACTGCACCTTGCAATGAGCCAACAAACATAATCCTCTTCCCTGGGGATGGATGGCGACGGCTGTGAATTCTGGACCAAACCCACACTCGGATGTTAGACAAATGGAGAAGGGCCGATGGCTGGGGCTTCACGGACATGGGTGGAGAGTCTTGTCTACCCTGGAGCAAGTTCCTACCCTCTCTGCTTTCTTGTCCTTAAAATGCAGACACTGACAGTGTGTTTCTCTACCCTATGGTCGTTGGAAGGATTGTGTCTGAAAATGTGATATAAAGTAGCTTAAAGATAATGCTCAAGAGACATCACCATGCCCTTCCATTACTGCTGAGGTCTGGTGTGGTGTTTCACCTCCATTCCTGAGAGGCTTTAGCAGAAAAGTTGGGAGGCCTGGGCTAGAGCTTGGTTAACATGTTTTTATTTTCCTTCATTTAGTTGACTGTGCCTGGGGCATACACTCTACAGTTTGCATTGTGTCATAGATTATGTCAGTAGTGAGTACGGGGAAACAGGTGACACATAATGGCTATCGATGGGACAGCTGTGTGACAAAGGGGCGTTGAAGGGGATCCAAGCAGAAGGAATAGTCAAATAAGTTGAACGGGTGCCTTTGCCAGAACATCATTCTCTGGGGGTTTCGCCAGTGGAGAGGTTAGAAGGCAGATCGCGGAGCGACCCCGTGGCCCAGGAGGTGGCGTGAGTTGACAGCCCCCGAGGGAGATCATTGATTTGAGTTGCCTGTAGAGGTGGTTCTGACACAGCTGTGGGGTTTGGGGGTGGGGTGGGCGTGTCGCTGGCTTCTGCCATCATGAACATCCGATCTCAGTCAAAATGAAAGGATGCATCTTGCGGCGATCCTGTCAACCCCAGTGACATCTCAAGGCATTTAAAAAAATTGTTTCCAACAGAGGGTAAAGTTTATGCCAAATCAGTCACATCCTCACGCTCAGCACAACTGAGAGTACAGTGCATGGGCTGTAGGCGGCCGGGGTTAGAGACGGAGCCACACAGTGGCCGCAGGGGAGCTCAGGGGCCCACGGGGAAGCCACAGCTGCGTTTCTGTCTTACGGCCCAGGGCTTGACTTCACAAGCGGGAGGAAGCAACAGGCTCAGACGTCTTCGACACACTCTTTGCAGGATGGAGACTGTTTTTCTAAGCAGCATATGCTAAAATACGCTCCACAAAAATCCATGTATCCTGGGATCTGCGAAAAGAAAAGTGAAAAAGGATTCCGTGGCCAAATTTGGGCAAATGCATCCTCTGTACTTCTGGCAGATTCATAAAATACGCACACCGATTAGGTGTCTGCTTCCATAGCCACAGGTTTATATGCACATACACGTGCACACGTAAACACACATACGTGCATATACGGAGATGTGTGTGTGTGTGTATATATACTTACGCACATACTTATAGATATATATGGGGGTGTAGGTATTTAGGGTCAAGCGTATTTGACGGGCACTTCTGTGAAATGCTTGTAAACGTGCACCAGACCTTGCACTGCCCAGAATTCACCTTGGGAAATGCTATCCTAGCTCATTCTCTGTGGGTTGTAGGTGAGCCAGACTACGGACTAGAATCATAGGCAGAGTCGAGCTTATTTGAAAATATGGCCCCTGCTGGACATAACCTTAAAGCCCCCACTTCCCCGCCCCCCCCCCCCCCCCCGCAAGTGGCGTTCCAGAAGGAAAAGCCCATCGAAGTCAAGCAGGTAAATAAATGTGAGACTGGGCCAGATATAAGCGTTCGGGGAGTGGCGGCTGGTTCAAGGACTAGAGGGGACACGCGTTACCTAAAGGTGTTCAGCGTCTTAAGCCCGTAAATCGCCTTGTCGACCAAGCTGAACTCTGCTGTGAACCCAGATTCACGGAGAGGGGGACTGTGGCCTTCCCCCTGCCCCCCACTCCAGCTGCCACGGGAAGTTTCAGGATCATACAGGTTTAGAGCTGGGGGGAGACATCAAATATCCAAACTTTCTGTATCGGTATCGACGCCCCTGAGGTTCTGTTTTCTGCCTCTGCCAAAACATTGCTGGTATGGAAAGCCCTGAATCCCAGGGCCACGTGGGTCTGTACGGATCACTCTAATCACGAGGGGGTGTCTCCTTGCACAAAGCCGAGGGCCGGCCACCTCCGTCTTCTCCTTTTCGTAGATGCCGTGTCCGAGCTAAGTGTTTTCCCTCATCGTCCACCCTTTGTGATTCCTGTATCGTGCGTCCGCTGAGCAGACCGTGTTTTCTCCCAGTTTTTCCTTCTGGGTCCCCACTGCAGCTGCTGATGCTCCCCCTGAATGGATAGCAGCAAAGGCCAGGCCCTGCGGCTTAGCTCCCCACCGCAGGGCTGCGTGAATTCGCTGGTTAGCTGATGCCTACTGGATGGAGTCACTTGGCCAGTCGTGAACGCAGTTACCCGCACCGTGATGCATTATTTTATCTTGCTCCTATGGTACCGTGAGAACCACAAGAGGTGATGAAATCCAGACACACTATGGATTTCTATCCTTTGCGTTCCCCCACTCTCCCAGTTACAATTCCGTCAAAAAAGCGTTTTGTGCTTTGTTTGAGACGGATTGTTCATGAGTCCATGCTCTTGATTTCTCTTGATTACCATTCCCGTTTGGTTGGTTGGTTGGTTTAGAGATTCGTAAACCTCGTAATAATCCATTTTTTTGGATTTTTTGTTCTTGGAGGGACACTAACAATTTCTTTGGTCGCTGTCTGCCACATCCCCCCCTCCCCCCAACCTCCCGCCCCTTCTCCATCAGCTAATTCTTAGCTCCCTGCTGCTCAGGGAGTGCTCACGTCTGTCTCGAATCTCCCTCGTAAGAAAACCAGGAGGTCAGGTGCCAGGCACAAGAGCAGATCCTCCGTGGCGCGACTCAGGAGGGCAGCCTGCGTGTGGGGCCTCATGCTGAGGCTGGTGGGGAGGACTCTCCCAGCGCCTGCTGATCTATCTCGGGAGTGTCTTGGATCAAATCTGACGTTAATTAAAAGAAGGCCCCGGGCTTTGAGCACCTTGCTGGCTGAGTTACATATTTTATTAGTTTTTGACATTTATGCTGGACTTTAAATTGGCCAAATGTTTCACAGTGATTTATGAGGTCATCCCCACCGCCGCTTTGCTGGGTGGCACCTCGGAGAGCTGGCTGGCCGTCACTGACCTGGTGCTGGTGCGGAAGGAGACCCAGGGCTGTCCCCCCAGCTCCTCTGCTCACTGCTTTTGTGTGCTAATTTTATTTCTTTTTAATTTTTTTAATTCGTTTTTATTGAAGTTCTGTTTGCCAGCACATAACACCCAGTGCTCATCCCATCAAGTGCCCACCTCAGTCCCCATCACCCAGTCACCCCAACCCCTTGCCCCCCTCCCCTTCCGCAACCCTTTGTTCATTTCCCAGAGTTAGAAGGCTCTCGTGGTTTGTCTCCCTCTTTAATTTTTCCCACTCAGTTCCCCTCCTTTCCCCTATGATCCCTTTCACTGTTTCTTATATTCCCTGTATGAGTGAAACCATACGATGATTGTCTTTCTCCTATCGACTGACTCGTGTGCTGATTTTAAAGACACCTTTGCTTCATCCCGATTGGCTCAAGATAACCTTCCTTCTTGCTTCTCCAGAAGAATCCAGAGCCCACGTCCCTCACCCCTTTGCCATCTGACTTTCATCCGACTCTATTAACACGTTACTTGCAAAGATTTCCTTGAACTTGTTTTCAGATTCCCCGACCTTTCTCATTTCTTATCCGTGACCTCAGCAGCCACTTGAAACCTGTACTCGCCCCACGGCCCACCCCGGTTCTTCTCCCCGCTCAGGGCTGCTGTTTGTGTGCGGCCCGAGCCTGACTTTCCTGATCAGAGACACGAGCACTGAGTCTCCGTGTGGCCGACTGGCCTTGGGTTGTGCGGATGCAGGGTGGGCTTTGCGAAACGGGGGGTCCAGTGTCTGAGCATTCAGACAACTGATTCACACTTTTGTTTCCCCGCATTGAGGCCACCTCTCCGGTGCGCTCCCATTCACGCATGTGTGGGAATTTGTGTGTGTGTGTGTGTGCACTCACATCTACACAGGCTGCCGTTTACTCCTACCATTGCTGCACGCCTGTGGGTTTGAGCTCACATCTGCGCACACCACTGTTGGACCTCTGTGGGTGTTAGCTCATACTGGCTCACACCATCCCTACATCCCTGTGTGTGTGTGAGCTCACACCTGCTTGCACTATTGCTGAATCTCTTTGGGTGTGGGTCGTATCTGCTCATACCATCGTCGCATCTCTGCGTGGGTGTGAGCTCACACCTGCTCACACCATCGCTGAATCCTCGTGGGCATGACCTCACACCTTCTCACACCATTGTAGGACCCCTGTGGGTGTTAGCTCACACCTGCTCACACCATCTCTACATCCCTATGTGGGTGTGAGCTCACACCAGCTTGCACTCTTGCTGAATCTCTTTGGATGTGGGTCATATCTGCTCACACCATCACTGTGTCCCTGTGGGCATGAGCTCACACCTGCTTGCACTGTTGCTGATTCCCTGTGGGCGTGAGCTCACACCTGCTCACACCATCACTGATTCCCTGTGGGTGTGAGCTCACATATGCTCGCACTGTCACTGAATCCCTGTGTGGGCATGAGCTCACACCTGCTCGCACTGTCGCTGATCCCTGTGGGTGTGCATCATACCTCTTCACACCATCATGGCATCCCTATGTGGGCATGAGCTCATACCTGCTCAGACCATCACTGAGTCCCTGTGGGCGTGAGCTCACACCTGCTCGGACCATCACTGATTCCCTGTGTGTGTGAGCTCACCCCTGCTCGCACCATCACTACATCCCTGTGTGGGCGTGAGCTCACACCTGCTCGCACCATCACTGAATCCCTGTGGGTGTGCGTCATACCTCTTCACACCATCACTGCATCCTGTGTGGGCGTGAGTCACACCTGTTCGCACTGTCGCTGCACCCCTATGTGTGTGAGTTGGCGTGTTCCCTGGAGAGAAACCTCTCTGAGGTTTCTACGTTGTGCTCCTGGCAGATGTCACTCAGGCTACTGCCCATCACGCCTTGTGCTTCCGCTTAGGAAGCGGCTGAAGAGGAACACGTTTTCGGCACCGGAGTAGTGTTGTAGTCCGGAAGTCGATGGCGCCTACCTTCATGATTCCTACACTCTTCTCTTTGCCTCCCCGACCGTCCCTCATCCTCCGTGTCCTCCTGCCAAGTCAAAGCGATAACCTTGTTAGATTTGCTGGGCAGGCTGTTGGGGAAACACTTGCACAACCACAGAGGTGCTCTCTCTAGGATGTTGATGCATCTCACACCCCCCGCCCCCACAGGAAGGACAGAGGTGCAGCCAGGCTCCAGGCTTCAGGGATAAGTGAAAAATAGACACAGACACCTCCAGGGGCCAGTCTGCTTTATCTGTCCCTGCTTCTCTTCACATGCCGGTGACACCGTCTCCTGCAGGCCGGCTTCTTCTCTGAGACACAGAGGAAGCATAGTGACAGCTCCTGACCTCCCCGTCCTGCGGCTGCCAGTTCCCCTTCTTCTCTTGCGCTGCAGGAAAAAGCCCAGCTCTGATCGGGCCCACTTGACCCGGTGCCCAGTCGGCCACGGCCCGGAGGACGGGTTCGCACGCGGTGGCCGTGACCACCGGGGGCCCACCCCGAGGAGCCCGCAAGCCACGGCTGGGCACACGGCGATCGTAGAGCTGGGGTGGGGAAGGCAGGCCCGTTCTTTTCCCCCTCTGTGAACATTCCCGTGACATGCCCCTGCTCCCTCTAAGAAAAATACCACCCGCCCCCGCCGCCGCCACCTTCATAGCAGCATCGTATTATAGACGAGCTGCCATCGGAGGAACAAAACACAGCAGTGTGGTCTGAGACGTCAACATCTGCTTCTTGCCTGGCTCTTAGAAATACTTCGGTGGGAGTCAGGTACGGAGTGTGATAAATGGACCTGTGCCTGAGGTTATTCATCATCCCGAAAGAACTGCCAGAGTCTAATTTCACCCGCAAGTCCTTCAAGGGTGTTTAGAAAGTTCTTTTCCTCCCAATTTCTTGAGGCCCTCCAGTCCACATGAGTCGCAAAACCATGAATCAGTGCCTCTCACGCCTCCAAGTGTCCCGCATCCAAGAGCTCGCTGTACCCCCTGCGTGGCCTGCAGGACAGTTGTGCCTCCAAGGCAGCTGGCCCCGGGCTGCCTGTCCCTTTAGCAAGACAGCTCCTCGGCCCTACGGGGACCGAGGCTGCAGGGGCTCTTCACGTGGAACCCCGGGGAGGACGGGGAGGGCAGCCACCACCTGTGTCCTCAGGGCTGCGAGATGCTCTGGGTGAGGTAATTCCCAGGGAGCACAGGGTGGGTGATAGCCAACCCCCTGCTCCCCTGGCTTTGCCTGACCCCGAGAATTCCCAGTGTTTTGGTGGAGAAGAGCCTCCTTTTCACAAAGCCTGTGAGATGCTGGGCTGACAGCTGCAGGCACTTCCAGGGAGGCAGGCATCCGGCTGAGTTCCTGCTACCACTTCCTTCCAGTGGTTTGTGGCACCCAGAGACCGGGATGGTGCCCCGGGGTGGCTTCAGCCATGCTCTCCCCTCTCCTGGAACTCCATCCCACACGAAAGCAGTTTTCCCAGAACTGGGAGATCGGGGTGGGAGCCTTCAGAGTGCAGCGTGGCCTCCTCCGTGACTGGGGTCAGGGCAGCACCTAGCAGAGTTTCCTTCGGCAGCCCCGGCTTCGGGTAGGCCCACTCACCACAGGACTTGCTGGTGTTGGAAAATAGCCCTGCGCTGGTCACACTGCTGACCACCTGGTGTGCATCGTCCTGCCTCTTCATGGCTGTAGGGCTTCTTAGGTTTTCAGAGCTCCCGAAACCCCCAGAAGGATTTGTTTGTAAATTACAGAACAGGACCTTATGCACTTAAATAGTGTGAATTTGTCAGATCTGAGCAGATGCTTCCCTGCACACCACAACCTTTGGAAGTGGGGAGAGGAAGCTCAGGGACCACAGTGCTTCTCTGGCCCCTCTCCCACCCCTGGTCTGACCCCACTGCTGCACCTGGTCTGGCCCCACTACCCCACCTGGTCTTACCCCTCTGCCACCCCTGGTCTGACCCCACTACCGCACCTAGTCTGGCCCCTCTAGCACCCCTGCTATGACTCCACTACCAAACCTGGTCTAGCTCCACTATAGCACCTGGTCTGACCCTACTACCACACCTGGTTCATCACTGGGCCTGCAAGTTAATCCTTTAGCTGGAGGGCAACCCCCGCTGTACTTGTAGCAGTTGCATGACGCGGGGAGCTGGCTAGGGGCCTGAGTCCGGCATAAAGGAGGGTTCGCCGGCTGGAATAGCTCAGCAGTTTCTGTACCAGCGAAGGCATTCCCTCCCTTTTTCTCCATGGGAACACAGGGATCTGCTCTTTGTCTGGTTGCTGAAAACTGAAGCAAATTGGAATTGACTCTTGGATGTGGGTATTAAACAAGATGCCTTCACTTGCTGTTTAAAGATGTGGCTGTGTCATCTGTCCTCATCCCTGCCAACCAGGAGACACCACCTTCCCTGCTGTCTGCTGGGGTGGGTGGTGGCAGGGGCCGCAGGACAACAGTTTCTCTGGGTCCTTCACCAGAGACAATAGAATATGCAAAAAAAAAAAAAAAAAAGCAAACTTGCAAACATTAATTATGGGGTGCTTCTTTTAATTAGAGGGTGATCCCGGTTGGAGTATCTTCAATTATCAAAATCTCTTAATAAACTCTTGAGACATGACCACAGACACTGATAGGAATGTGAGTTAAATTCAACTCTTCTGGAACACCTGTGTTTCTCGTCTTTCCCAACACTTTACCCACTACCAATAGTAAGGCTAGTAATCCATATTAGAAAGTGTATCGAACTACTTGAAAAAAAAAATGACACTAAGTAGGTCATTATTATCCTTCATAGGGTGTAGCAGGGATTCCGGGGCAATACCTGGCTAGTTGTGTCAACATCTTGTTTACTAAACGTGTAATATGATCAGAGATCCCACCTTCCTGGTTTCCCTTCCTGCTGGTAATCTGTTTGAGGCCAAAGACAGGCCAAGTGGGGGAATCAGCATGTCGTGGGCCAGTCTCCCCCCCCAGAAGGCTCAGCCAAGCTGTGGGTTCAGCATCGAAATAAAGACAGCAAGTGTGTTTGTGCCAGAAGGGCCAACCCTCTCCACAGGGGCCTGAGTCCAAAACCAAGCCTTTATGGCCCGGCAGCCCCTACTATGATGCAGCACTGCTGCCTCACCTAGCATGTTGCCCATCTCCCAGCCCAGCGACAGTGCCCAGATGCGCAAGAGTGAGGAGGAATCAAAACTGAGCTCACCCAGCAGCCCTTGAGGCTCCCAATGTCGCTAGGGGTGGGCATGCCCCCTGCCTCATGGCCCCCCATTACCAACATGGTCCCCTCCAGCCACAGATGCTCCAGGTGGTTATATTTCTATTTTTATAAAGATTTATTTATTTATTTTTGAGAGAGAAAGAGAGAGAGGGGGAGAGGGAGACAGAGAGAATCTCCAAGCAGACTCCCTGCTGAGCATGGAGCCAGACGCAGGCCTCGATCCCACAACCCTGAGATCATGACCTGAGCTGACATCAAGAGTCAGACACTTTAGTGACCCCGGTGCCCCTCTCTATGTTTCAGTAAGTAACCCGGAAGGGCCTGGGAACATGTTCAGTGGTTGCTCGACCTCGCTCCTAGGACTGAGCCCATATTTAATGATGAAGCATCGTTGGCCAGAAGGGTCATCACAAGGCGAACCTCCCCATTCCTTTCAACCCGGCCCACACTCAGCACCCACAGTCATCCCAGCCTGGGGAGCAGCTCAGTAGCTGCAAACACCTGTCTTCTCCCAGAGAGGGAGATTCTTAAGGTCCTTTCAATGAGAGAGTCAGACATTTCAAAACCCTCTTCCTTCGAGGTAATTTCTCCCACTTGCCTAAGTCCCTCTGGCTGCGATTTGAGAGTCATCCTCCTCTTGTTTTGTCCTTGGTGGAGTTGAAAACGAAGTAAACCATCCTCTTTCACATCACTTTTCCACCTTTGGAATTGGTGATGGTAGTGGTGGCGGTGGCGGTGGCAGCGGCAGCTATGTTTTTGGGTTTTTTCTTTTAAGATTTTATTTTTAAGTAATCTCTACACCCAGCATGGGGCTCGAACTTGCGACCCTGAGATCAAGAGTCACATGCTCCACTGACTGAACCAGTCGCCCCCGCAGCCAGTTTTCATATTAAGCCCCGACAGGCTGTGAGCTGCTGCCTTCATTTTCATACTTCGTAAGTCAAGGAGAAAAAGTCATAACCTCACCCTTCATTTCCTGCGTGGCCATTGTGCTGACCTTCTCTAGACAGCTTCTGGCTGTGATGCCCGGAACGCATAGCTTGAGTACTTCAACTGGAGATCTAGTGGGAGCGTTGAGTGGCGAGTAACCAGGAGACCCCTGTGGTCCCCCTCAGAACAGCCCTGAGATGCAAGAAGTAACAGCACAGACATTGGATACAGAGCTGTGGCTTCCCAGCATCACAGAAGCGCAAAGACTGAGGTTTTAGGTCCCTGTGAGGCTGGTGGCAGCCCCCAGCTTGAGAGCCATCCAAGGGGCATGTAATCATGTGCTGTTTTGGAGGCTGGCAGGGTCTCCTGCAGATGACCTGTGAACTAGCCTAGCCCACCCCTTGCCCTTAAAAATGAAGAAATGGTTAGCCCTTGATGGAAAAAGAAAACATTGGTTTCTATGGTCTGAATGTTTGTATCCCCCCAAATTTCATACGTTGAAATCCTAACCTGCAACATGATGGTATCAGGAGGTGCTGGGGATCCCTGGGTGGCGCAGCAGTTTGGCGCCTGCCTTTGGCCCAGGGCGCGATCCTGGAGACCCGGGATCGAATCCCACGTCGGGCTCCCGGTGCATGGAGCCTGCTTCTCCCTCTGCCTGTGTCTCTGGCTCTGTCTCTGCCTGTGTCTCTGGATCTGTCTCTCCTTCTATCTCTCAAGAATAAATAAATAAAAAAAAAAATCTTTAAAAAAAAAAAAAAAAAGGAGGTGCTTAGGTCACGAGGGTGGAACTCAGGGATTAGTGTCTTATTCCAGAGGCTCAAGAAAGGTCCCTGTCCCTCTGACCACGTGAGGACAGGTCTGTGAACGGGGAAGCAGGCTCTCCCCAGACACCCAGTCTGCCAGCATCCTGGTCTCGGGCTTCCCAGCCTCCAGAACCGCGAGAAAGAGATCCATGTGACTTACTGGCCGTCCCGTTGATGGTATTTTGTGATGGCAGCCCAGATGGACCAAGACACTCATTTTTAACTGTTCACTTTCCTACCACCTACTTAAACTCTTACAGTGTTCCAGAATAGTTTAAAACTGACGAAAAGTACCTCTTGATGGGAGGCCAGTGGTTCTCAAGAGGACACGATTTTTCCCCAGAGGACATGAGGCAATGTCCAGAGGCATTTTTGATTAGCACACCTCGAGGGGAGGGGGTGTGAGCAGCACCTAGTGGGCAGAGGCCAGGGGTGTCGCTCAGCATCTCCCTAGGTACAGCCTCTTACCACACAAGGTCAGTAATGAGAAAATCCGCTCTATGCGCATCATCCCAAATGCAAAGCCTCATTATCCTTCTTTCATTTTTACAAGAACCTTGAACAATAGACCAGGACTTGAGCCATAGCCTCTTTGTTCGTCCCTTTCTCTGCGGGTGACAAGGAGGGATGGAGATTCAGGAGGGTGGGGGAGCTGGAGAAGCAGACACCCCCGCCCCCCACCACTCACCCCCCCCCCCCAAGAGTGGAGGGGGCAGGCTGGTCCTGGGACTCTGGCTCGCCCTGCTTCCACCAGACTCACAACTGCAGGGCTGGCATTCATCTTCTCTCTCTTTGCACCCGAGTTAATAGCAGTAGCTGTGAAAAGAGGCAATGGCTTACTGATAATATTCCAGTCACTTTGGTTTCTTGTCTTAATTACCTTCCTAATTTGCACTTTTGGTGGAACACCTGGGGTGTGAGCTCCCGTCGGCAATTTTTTTCCTCTGCTCCTTTTCCACCCAGCGGGTTCTTTCTACCATCTGTTGATCTTAAGTATCTGCCTTAATTCTCTTATTTATGTTCTTTCTGTGTGTGTAATTTGTCTTGGTCTCTCATTAGTTTCTCTCCCGGGTATTAGTCTACCTTCAGACAAGGTAGCAACTGCATTCCCTTTCTCCATCACCTCTCCTTCCCCTTGCTGGGGGAACACTGCTTTGGCCACTTCCCAGGGCAGCTTGTGCTTTTGGGGCCAGGGGCTGTGTTTCCCTCCCCTAGGGCAGAGCAGAGAGGAGGGACCCCCTCGTTTTGCAAATCATCGCAGAAGGTTCCCTCACTGTTAGCCCAGGTCAGGGTGGGGGAAGAGGGACTATGCATTCACTTTGCTCCAAACCTCTTTGGGTACAGATTCAGATGCCAGCTCTTGCCTCCCCACACACCTGGGAAAAAGCCATAAGCGCAGGTGGGCAAGTGGGTGGGGGTGGGGGGGAGCAGGGCACTGAGGTTCAAGGCCTGGCTCTGCTTCTCAGGGCTTGTGTCCCTTTGGGCAGATGCTTTTTCTCCTGCCGTAACTGGGTACTCACCTGCCCACCCTCCCAGAGCTACTATGAGCATTTATGCAAGTCAGCATGCTGGGACTTATACTAAATAACCAGAAGGGGTTAGTTTGCTAATTAATATAGGTCATGTGGCTCAGAGCTGTACTATCATTTACATTAAAATGACTAATTAGAGCAAAATCTTTAACAAAAGAACAGACCAACTGTTGTTTATAGTTTAGAAAAGCACATTTTTCTCAAAGGAAGGGATATGCCCCTCTGGTGTCATAAAACAAGGCTTGGTCCTTCCCTAGCTTTTGACACCTCTCCCTGGTGGGCCAGGGGTCTCTGGTGAAGTTCTTTACCTTGGAGACCCACAGTTACCCCTGAGAGTGGGTTGAGGTCTTGGCTTTGTTGGCACAAAACAAAATTGAGAACAGCAGGTTTGTAAACACTGGACTGTGATGGTAGGAGACTGGCCAGATGGAGGCATCTCAGATGTCCTCCAGCTTTCTGAGATTCAGAAGATGCATAAAAAAGGCTTCCTCCATCCTCCTAGAAAGGATGCCTGGAGCCCCCAGACATCTTCATCACAGCCTGCTCTCACCTAGGACACTCCCCCTTTCGAAAGATTGTCAGATGCATCAGGCAAAACTGGAAATGGGGAACATGCCTCCAAAGGTCTCCCTGGAGTTGTGGCTTCCTCTCCACCCTCAGAGGACATTTCTGGGAGAGGTGGAAAAGAACACACAGCCATGGAGGATGAAGAGCCTGGACCTCAGAACCAGAGCCCACCTGGGCCCTCAGACCAGCTCCGCCTCACCTTTGCTCTCTGATATGGGAGCAGAGGTGATGATTGCTACCTTTGCTTTCATGTATAAGGGCTTCCAGAGCAATATCTGGCCCACAGAGGGCCACCAGCCCCCCATTTCTCAGAAGACAAAGCACAAAGATGCTAAGATCTTAGCATCAGAGTCATCTCAGAAGAAAGACTTGCTGAGTGAAGCCTCAGACTTTGCTAAGAATTTACATCAGAAGCCTTAACAATTAAGTAAAAATAAATCAGTTTTTAAAACCTTGATTTTTGAAACATCTGGTTGCTCTGGCAGTGTTGACTTGGCTGGCTACTTGGGTCCCAGACCTCTAGAGGCACTGTCTCAGGGGCTTCTCTGTAGTCTGCTACAGTGTATATCTTGTATGCTGGGAAGATGCTGTCGGGTTTTGGAAAGATGCCCCCCCAGATCTCTAAATTCTGAATCTGACAGTGATCCAAGAGTCATGCCACATGATCTCTGGGGTTTCCTCCACCTCTAAAGTCCTAGGATTCTTTATCCCATCATTCGTCATTATGAGAAATATGGGAAGATATTTGATGGAGCATTAGAATCCCAAATTCTCCAGCAGCAGTCTTCAGTGGCTATTGCTACCTAATAAGGTCCCCACAAGGGACTGATGCACAAAGGGTAAGGTGAGGCAAAAAAAAAAAAAAAAAAAAAAAAAAAAGCCCTTTATGCCTTCGCAGGGTCTTTGGGCTCCAAACCCCATTGTGGCCTCTCAGTGAACCAGACTGGTTTATACGTGATCTCTTACCCCTTGACATGGGACAAGTCTGAGCAGCCCTTTTGTCTCTTGGTGCCTCCCAGAGTCATCATTACACTCCCAGCATCCGGGGCTGGCCCACCCCAACTAAACAGGACACATAGGACAAAAAGAAACATTTCAAAGAGACAGTGAATCCCAAAAGAAGACAAGCCCTTCTCACTCAGTAGATTTTTTTCCCCCTTCCCTCTTTACAACACAAAAATTCCTTCTAGCCCCAAAAGTCCTTGGTCTTGCTTCTGACCAATCTTGGTAGTCCTCTTTCCTGTTTTGATTCAGAGGGGTCTTTAAACTCTCCCATAGCTATCAGAAAGTGTTTTAACATTATGGGTCTACCCCTCTGGTCCCAGGCCACTGGGACAGTTCCATTTTTTCCCATAACTCTTCCCTCTTCATCTTCCAACACTGTCAAAGGACCAGCATTGACCTTTGACATTTGATCAAAGTCAGGGGCTTATTAAACTTGGCAGGCTCACTAGGCCCTCTGGAAAGGACTTGGGGAATCATCTTGCTCATCCCCAAGCTTAAGCTAGACTATAGCCACACCATCTCAGAGTAGACTGGAACAGTCTCCCACTTCAAGATGGCTCCTCACATGTCTGGGTAGATGTCATTGGGCCACCGCATCGGCCTTTGGACATCTTGTTAATTGAGCTAATAAAACCTTCTGTGTTTAGCTCAGGAGTCAGTCATCAAACTCTTTCTATAAAGGGCCAGACAGTAAGTATTTTAGGTCTTTGGGCCATATGGTCTCTGTCACAACCGCTCTTCTCTGCTGATGTAGTGCAAAACCAGCCACAGACAACTTGTCAACCAATAAGCATGGCGGGGAGCCAATGAAGCTTCATTTGTGAACACTAGAATTATATAATTTTCATGTGTCATGGAATACTATTCTTTCTTTGATTTTTTTCCCAATTATTTAAAAACGTAACAATTGTTCTTAGCTTTCAGGCCATACCAAAATAGAAAGCGGACTAGATTGGGCCCCCAGACCATCATCGGCCAACCCCTGGTTTAAACTCCTGTTAAGTGGGTTTTCTGTTGCTGGAAGCCTGACACTGTCTCACCTGACACAGTGATAGTGATGAACCTTATTGAAAAACTGCTTCTAACCCCTCCTGCTTCTTTATGTCTGTTCCAGAGGGTCTTGCTGTCGGCGTTGGATTTGGGGCTGTAGAGAAGACGGCATCTGCAACCTTCGAGAGTGCCAGGTAAGCCAGCACCTGCTGCCTTAGAGCAGTGTGGCGCCGTACCCAGTGGTGCTCTGGAAATGCTAGTTACCTGGTTGGTCACCCCCAGCCCCACAAGGCCAAGACTGGTGGAAGTGTGGGTGAGATCAGGTGAAGCTTCCCTGAGAGAGGTTGCCCATCAAAGGAGCAGGTTTACCCCATTTGTCAGATAAGCTATCTAATGGGTAACCACTTTGAAAACATAACACGGACATAATCACCTGCGTTCCCTCAAATCCTTTCAATGTATAAAGACCAAAGACCAAAATAAATAAATAAATAAATAAATAAATAAATAAATAAATAAATAAATAACAAAGTTATCACTGATGCTCTCAACTGCCCCCTCCTTTTGAAGCTCCCCCTTTTCCTCTCAGGACACTGAAGTCCCCTGGTTCCCCCACTTTGTGTCCGTTACTTTGCTCTTCTGTGGGCTTCTCATCCTCTGGCCCTTTCCGAAATGTTGATGTTGCCCAGGATCCATCTCTGGGGAACCTTCTACATTCCCAAGACTTTATTTTCCATCTACCTGTGGGGGATGCCAACGCTGGTCTTCAGCTTAGATTGTTCTCCAGAACTTATCCCTGTGGGTCTAGCTACCTTGCACACATCTCTGCTTAGATGATTCTAAGGATCTCCACCCTCAGCTGATTGCCTCCACCCCCCATCATGCAAAACCTGTCCCCTCCAAAGACTTCCCCAACACTGCCTTGCCATTGGTTGACCAAACCAAACTCACTGCTTTCCTTGACCCCTCATTTCTATAGACAGTCTTCCATGGATGATCACCGCACCTTATAAATTCTTCTTCCCTTCTACCTCCCTGGCATTACACAGGGTCTACATAAGGTGACAGCCCTGGGAACACAGAGAGGCTTACCCTTTAGCCATCATGGAGGTGGGCTCTACATGGCCCCTGGAGCCCACAAAACCATGAATACTACAGCCTCCAGGCTGGAGGGTTTTGTGGGGGAGCCCACAAAACCATGAATCCTACAGCCTCCAGGCTTGTATAGAAGGCTGGAGGAGCCTTCTATCCAAGGGTGGCAGTGCCAGGTGCCTTTCGGAGACAAAAGAGCAAGAAAACGAGTGGACACGGTCATCGGGTAGAGACAGCTGGGAATGGTGAGGATGGACGTGAACCTCAGCTAGGCAGCACAGGCACCATCTAAAGGCACAATCATTTTGAAACTGTAACTCACGTTAAAGAGATTGCCTGGAGGCCACTGGTGTCTGACCCTCGTGTCTAGCTCACTTCACTGCTTTCTGACCAGTGCAATCTGAAAATAGACTTTGATTCCTCACAAGACACCACGTCCTTCAGCAATCAACCCTGTGTCTGTCTCCCCCAGCAACTCATTTCTCTAAGACCCCTTTTCCTGCCCTTCCCCAGCGGCTGAACCTGTGTGAGGCCTCCTTATGGCCCATCACTCCGTCCAGCTACTCCCTTAGCTGATGCGGGGCACCCACGTGTCAAGCATAGTCTCTGCCAGTCTTTAAATCCCACCGCCACGCATTAGGGGACATGTGTGCTCCTTGAAGCCCCAGACGTGCGTGTGGGCTGGCATGTTCTTAGTCAAAATTTTCCCCGTTCTCAGCTTCTCATTCCCTCCTGTCAGGCTCGCAAGTCACTCTAGCGTCATCTGTTCACATGATGTCTATTGTGAAAACCAAATGAGAGGTAGACAGCGGGGGCGGGGGGGGGGGGGAATGTATAATGTAAGAAATGTCACCAAAATCAAGGGCTAATTGTGACTCATAGCACCCTGCAGACTGCTCTTTCTCCCACTGGGAGAGGGTCGGGGAGTGTGGCTCTGTGTCCTCGGCACAGGTGTTTTGATCTTGGCCTCACTTAGACCACAAGAAACTTCAGAGTTTGCAGGAGCTGGGGGGACAGAGCAGCCCTGAGGGGCTGGCCCCGTAAGCATCCACGGGCCAGGTCCTTCCAGGGCACAAGCATTGGGCACGTTGCAGTAGGTCTGTGGCCAGGAGGTGACAGCCGTGCCCCGGGCCCTGCGCTCGCAGCCCGGGCTCTCAGTCTGGTGTCACCATGTCTCCTGGGACACTGAGATGTCAACTTAGATGTCTCTCTATTCTATCACCTGTATTTTCTGCTAATCTTCATAAATAATTCTGAAGGAAGTAGAGCAAAAGCCTTTCCAACCCAGCTCCTCTCTTCCCTTTGACCAAACAGGCTCTCTTGGAGTTACATAAACGCTTAACAGGACCCTCCAACTGGAAATGAGCTGGGGCTGCAGGCCTTGGGATTTTCAGCCTCCCCAAACCCCCTGCTGAATGAGCTACTGGAGGGGGGTGGTTCTCACACCCCCACACTCTAGCCACCCCAGCCACAGCCTGCAGTGGGTCTGGGGAGGGCGGGCTCTCCCTCCAGCAGACCCTACCCTTCAGCCCACTTGCCCACCCATCAATCCATATCTAGCTCGTGATTTGGGTTCTTCCTTTCCAAATGCCTGTGATCCTACTCTGGAGCAGGGACAACACCCAGCAGCTTCCCCCCCACCCCCCTGGGACCAGGTTTGTTAGCTTCCTCTGCCCTCAGCTCATGGTACAGATGAGTTTCCATAGGAGGCTGGGGACCAACGGGTGGTCGAAAGGGGGCTAGGGAGAAGGCGAAAGGAAGCGACAGGCTAATAATGCTGCTACGTGGGCCACAAAAGCAAAGTCATTGGATGATTAAACGCATCTCCGCATGAAAGGAGACAGGTTGTGCTTTGTGAAATTCCAGCGCCATGTGCTGAACAAGCGGCACGCTTAAAACATGACATGGGGAGCTTGAAAATAAAGGAATGAGAAAAGATACGAGGTGTGCGTGGACCAAAAGAAAGCAGGGGATGGCAATTTTAGAATCAGACAAAACAGGCTTTGAGGCAGAAAGCCACAGAAAGAATAAAGGTCAGGACTTCACAAGGAGAGAGACAGTGCACCAGGAGGATATAATGGGCTTGCATTTGTATGCGCCTGGCAACACTAAGTCTCAAAGGGGTTAAGAAAAATGGTCGGAATTGCAAGGGAAAAAAAGACAAACCCGCAGTCCCGGTGAGGGTTTATGATCCCCCTCTCTGGCGCTGAGCAAACAGATAAGAAGTTAACAATGCATGTCAGGGACAGATGTAGAACCTCAACCCAGCGATGAAAAAAACCTACGTTCTTTTTTAAGCACGAATGCATGCGTGTTTCCCAAAATCTGTGACCTCAGTGTGACATAAGTGAAAATCACTAACAGGAAAGATAGCCAAACTGTGGGTTAGTGGGCAGTGAAACCCGCAGGCACCATAAGACAGGCAGAGCGGAAGCTCCAAGGGAGGGATGCCAACCAAATCTGTATCCTTCCCTCACGTCAGGGGCGCTTCGCAGAACAGGTGGTATCTCATCAGGAGCAGGGAGGTGGTCAGCCTGGGTAGGTGGAGATGACGGAGGCAGGGAGTGCTGTCAACAAGTGCCCAGGTAGGGCTCAAGGCGGAGAGATGAAGTCACCGAGGATGGAGTTCACTGGTGGTTTCTAGAAGGCACGCCTGATGGCTGGAGAAACACATCACTGAGCAAGGGGCTGGCAGTTTGGGTGGGTTCTGGCACCGGGAAATGACCAAGCCCAAGAGGTGATTTGAACAGTGATCTGGCTCTGATGGGATCACTTGAGGGGAAGAGATAGACCAGTGGAAAGAATCCAGCCCTTGACCGAATGCGTGTTGACGGCCCTCAGCTGTGTGCCTTCACAGCTACCAGGAGGACAAGGGAGGTGGCGACAATGTGGGAATGACGGGGCGGGGGCCAGTGGGAGGAAGAGGTTTTAAATGCAGAATGTCCAGACGGCATCTGTCAGCAGATTTGTAGGGGTGTAGAAGGGAGAAAGGAGAATTCAGGTTCGGGCAACAGGGAGACACAGGTGATCACGGGGCACCACGGAAGGGCCCAGAGGGAGAAAGCACACATTTGCATGGACTTGGGAGCAAGAGTTACCTTGCATGCGCCTGACGTACAGGCGGATGAGGCTCGCTGCTGTTCATTTAGTGCAGGGGGTCAGCAAACTCTGGCCCGACACCCGGTTCTGGAAATGGCATTTTGTTAGAACACAGCCAACCCCCCTTTGCTTTACAGATCATCTGTAGCTCCTTCTGTGCTGCGATAGCCGAGTTGGGTAATTGCCACAGAGTCGCGAGGCCGAAGGCGGAGAGTATTTACTGTCTGGCCCTTTGCAGGCCGTCTCTAGACCCTTTGATTTAGAGGAAGACCATAATTTTAGTCCAGGCCTGTCATCAAACGCTCCGACGCCCACTTTTGACTTCTTCCTCGCGCCCTGTGTACGATGCCTCTGGAAGCGGGAGGTTCTCTCTTCACCCACATGGCATCGCAGCCACCATGGGAGAAGAGAAAGGCGCAAAGTGAATGCTCCCGGGAAGGCAGGTGGATTCTGACCTGGGCTCGTGGGCGCGTGATTTGTGTATGGCTGCTGCCACCTAGTGTTGTGACGCTGTCATTTCACCTTTACGCCCCCCCACCCCCCACCTCAAGGCCCTCCTATGCTCCATCCACCCTCCCTGGATAGCTTGCCTTGCACTCTTCATCCCGAATTCAGCATCCCCACCCCCGCCCCAAATTGCAAAGAATCTCAGCAGCAAAGGGCAGCCTTTAAAGGAGAACACGACTTTGCTTCTTTCTGATCTGGTCCCGTGGCAATTTCTTCTGGTCTCACCACAGAGAAATTCTTCAGACCACACGTCCTTGGGGAGTTTGCTGTGAGAGTAGTTTTCCTTTCCGAAGCGGCATCACCTCCAAAGGACGTGTTTCCCAGAGAGGAAGCAAGCCCTCGCCTCTCCCCTGACTCCGTGGCACGCATAATCCAAACCTGCAGGGAGAACAAGCTTACTTAGGTGGAAGCGTTTCGCTTCACGTACCGCTTCCGACTTAGGCTTTGACCAAGCACACACGTTGGGAGACGTCTTGGATCCTCGAACACACCCCAAATGGCAGGTGCAATGGGCTGTGTGCGGCCGAGGAGGCTGGCTGGCTGCAGACTCATGGTGTGCCATGCATGATCCACAAGACACGTTCCCAAGTTGGGCCTGGATGGGTCTCTCGTGTCTTGCCAAGTGCCCCCAACCGGCTAATGCTAACTCACCGACACCCAGATGCTCGGGAAAGGATGTCTGGTCCTTTAGCTTGCATTCCCATCTAAGATAAGGTCACTAAGTGGCCAGGGTGGGGGGAGAGGGAGACATCACAATAAAGTGTAAAGAACTATATTTGCCTCCCAGATCAAGGAATGAGTCATAAGTCAGATATATGCTTTCTGCGGCTTAAAAACCAATACATGTGTTGGTGTATTAACCATCACTCAAGACAGCAGTCATCGGTCAACCAACACAAGCAGCCATTTGTTTAGAAACAAAAATGGCAAGAGACACATTTTCCTGGTCATCGGTCCACAGCAACCAGTCGATGAGTTTGTCTATATGTGGTGTCACCTATTACTTGTGTGCTTCTGTATGTCCAAGCAGTCTCCCTACTTCGGTTCCAGTAAATTCTTGAAAACAGGGTTGCAGATTAAATGTAGAGAAGGTCAAGAACAGGCTGTGATGGGGAGGGGTCTCGGAGAACTAACGCGTAAACTTCTTTATCGTAGTTCACTCACACATCTGCCATAACCGCCCCCTCAGTTCAGGCCCGCTCTTACGGGGTCCCCTAGGCCTCCCAGTGGCAAGACCAGCTCCAGACTTCCAGAGAGTTCTGAGGAGACTCTCCCTCCCTGAGGCTGCCCACCTTGACCTCTCCACCCACCCACAGACTTGGGTCACACCATTCACCACCACCCCCAAGCGAGAAGGGGGGCCAGAGCCCAGCCCGGTCTCTCTGAACACTGGCCTTCAGTCTGAGAAGCAGAAAACCCAGCATGGGGACAGGAAGGTGCCTGGGATAGGAGACACCTTGACCCAACCACTGCCACCCTGCTTCACCGCAGAGTGGCCTGCACCCTGTCCACCTTCCCTGCACCACAAGCCGTCCCACCCTTCAATCACTCCAGCAGACCTGGGAGCGAATTCTTTTTTTCAAGAATTTACTTATTTATTCATGAGAGACACACAGAGAGAGGCAGAGACACAGGCAGAGGGAGAAGCCAGCTCCCTGCAGGGAGCTTGATGCAGGACTCGATCCCAGGACCCCGGGATCACGCCCTGAGCTGAAAGCAGATGCTCAACCACTGAGCCACCCAGGTGCCCCGCTGGGAGTGAATTCTTGTGTTGTTCTGCATTTGCAACAGCAGACTGGGCTCTCGATTTTATTTTCTGCCAACAAGCCCTCCTCCTGACCCCCCATCAAGCTACCTTGGCTGGAATTCTAGGGTTATCTATCAGCAGCTCTTTCTCTGAAATTCTTCTTTCCAGCCCTCCCACTCATCCCTTTACCTTGAATTATGAAGAGCCCGTGGAATTTGCAGGCAGGCGGGCAGGCGGCAGGTGTCACACAGTGCCACCAGGCGGTGGTTTGACATCATCGTTGCCAGGTGATGGGCGAACAATGAGAAGGGAAGGGAAAGGAGGGATCCAAAGGCAGCTGAGACGTGTTGATGTCTGAAGCGGTGGGCGTCTTAACAGAAGTCGTATCTACAGAAGTGGAAGACCGTGTACTATATATGAGCTTATTTTAAAAACCTGTGTGCATTTTTATAGCCTCTCTATATTCTAAGCTGTTTTGATCCTGATGGTTCATTGAGTTCAGCCCTGACGGCTGTGGCCCCACTCTCTTATTTTCCCCCGAGTCAGCCTAACAGCAAAGCTTTTGTGTGCCTCCCACCCCACCTTCCGGGAGGAGGGAAAATGTGGGACGACAGGGAAAGAACAGCCTCTCTGCACCCTGACCCTCGGCACCTTCAGGAAAGCAGTGGCGCGACGGGCCTGACTGCAGAGCACCCAAAGATCCGCTAGCTTTTTCTTTATGTTTTGGGGGTAACACATTTATTTTTTAATGACTTTTTTTAAAAAAAAACATTTATTTATTTATGATAGACATAGAGAGAGAGAGAGAGGCAGAGACACAGGAGGAGGAAGAAGCAGGCTCCATGCCGGGAGCCCGACGTGAGAGCTGGATGTGGGACTCGATCCCAGGACTGCAGGATCGCGTCCTGGGCCAAAGGCAGGTGCTAAACTGCTGAGCCACCCAGGGATCCCCTCTAACGACTTTTTAAAAAAAATAATACTGTTATAAAAATTATTCTATTAGTCCTGAACATTAAGGATGGGCCTAAAAGCCTGCCAAGCACTTGGGCGGAGACAGACTTAGACTGAGCTGTTCTTCGTGGACCATTGTGGAGCCGTTCTCTCCGCAGAGCTATTCCACAGTGCTCCCCACAAGGTTTTTTTTTTTAATATTATTTAATTTATTTATTTGAGAGAGAGCAAGTGAGAGAGAGAGAGAGCATGAGCCAGGGGGAGGGGCAAAGGGAGAAGCAGACTTCCTGCTGAGCGGGGAGCCCAACATGGGACTCGATCCCAGGACCCTGGGTTCATGACCTGAGCCAAGGACAGATGCTTCACCAACTGAGCCACCAGGCACCCTTTAAAAAAAAAAAGATTTTATTTATTTATTCATGAGAGAGAGAGGGAGAGATACAGGCAGAGGGAGAAGCAGGCTCCATGCAGGGAGCCCCATGCGAGACTCGATCCCAGAACCCAGGGATCATATCCTGAGCTGAAGGCAGGCACTAAACTGCTGAGCCACTCAGGGATCTCCAAGAGAGGGAATTCTTAACGAGGGATCTTGACACTTGAATTTCCTTGGTATTACCCAGGAAAAGAGCAACTTCTTTTGGAGAAGGACCCGATATTGGAAGGCACTAAATTCCTTTTAATTGAAAAATTCTATTTCTTCTGCTGTGTGGACGTGGGGGCTCCAGAACAGGATAATATTTTAAGGAAAAGGATTATTGTTTTTAAAGATTTTATTTATTTATTTGTGAGAGACAGAGGGAGAGAGCGAGAGAGGCAGAGGCACAGGCAGAAGGAGAAGCAGCCTCCATGCAGGAAGCCCCATGTGGGACTCGATCCCGGGACCCTGGGGTCACAACCTGAGCTGAAGGCAGATGCTCAACCACTGAGCGCCCCCGGCATCCCCCCAGGGTTAATTGTTAATACACATCTGAATCACAGGGTGTAAATCTTGATACAGACGCACACGGAGTGCAGTGCTTGCTTACCCAATGTGGGGTTTGGGGTGTATCTGAGAGAAGGCAAGTAACAGGGACTCAGTCAATCCCAGACACTTGTGAACCTGCTTCTGACCGGGGGAAGATAGCAGGTGTCACTCACTCACGGGAGGGAGTTTGAGCGCCCGCTGCCTACAGCTGCTCGCATGCGCAGGGCACCCTGAGACACCTGTGAGAAGACATTTTGGGGAGGTGGCCCTGGTGCAGCACCCTCCCCTCCCCAACTCAGTGCACCCGAGAACACGTGGAATATTTAGCAGCATGGACCGTGGAGCTAGGCCACCCCGGTTTGACTCCTGGCTCTGCCACTTGCTGGCTGTACAACCAGAACGGGTTCATTTTTGTTCTGTGCCTCAGTTTCCTAATCTGCAAATTCCCACAGTAATAATAATAATCAGGGGTCATAGTAGTAGTGGGAGTTAACGATAATAGTGTCTACTTCATACGTCGTTCTCAGAAGTAACTGAGCGTATATACACGAGCACCTAGATCAGTGCCTGGTGTACAGGAAGGTAGTGTACAAGGTGGGTTGTTGCTTCTTTTTCTTTTACAACGTAGGTATTGGTTTTGCTTATTAATAGGCCTGCCCACTGCAGACGCTATAGATAGATGTCCGGCCCATTTCTGCCCCAGCCCAGGTTCCAGGACAAGGGCTCCCAGCCCCCTGTCTACCCAGAAGGACAATTGGTTTGGAAGTGGCTTCCACAGTCTACATGGGACCACACGGGGCCAGGAACGTGGGGGTCTCTAGGTGTGTGGGGGGCTGGTCCTGATGCTGCTGCTGACCTGTGTTGTGGGCCCCATGTCTAGCCTCCTCTCCCTGATTTTCCCCTGGCCCTCCCAGGCACATTCTGCTGCCATGTCTCAGCAGGGAGTCTTCAGGCCCACTGTCCCTTGCTCTGAGGCTGCTCCACCAGCGTCCTCGGCCTCTATCACGTGGCATATGCTTTTCTCCATCCTGCACCCTTGTCTGAACAGAGCCTGGAACACGTTTTCTGTTCTCTGCACAGGACCCAGGTCCAGGCTGTGCATGGTCGGCGCTGCACCCGGGACATTGTGGAGCGGGTGGCAGGGGCGGGGGGTGGGGGGACGGTTGACAGCCTGCCTGGAATTCTGTAGGTGGTTTCGTAATGCACAGCCCCTGCCAAGGGCACGAGCTGCTTCCCCCTTTTTTTTACCCCACAATTCCCTGGACTCACTCACAGACCTCGAGTTGCTTGTACCAAGCTGTGCAGGAGGACGGACAGGGCGGTGATGGGAATGGAGGAGAGAAAAGTCTGTGTCGTCTCCAGTGCCTGGGAAAGCCACAAAGCAGCCACACTGCTGTTCTCAAAGAGCTTTGTAGGGTCCCTGCCTCCCCCCCGCCCCCAAAGCCCGCCGCGGGCTAAACAGAGTGCACGTTGTGTGGAGATCGGTCCCCCGTGCCAAGATGTCCAGCCCTGTCGCCAGGGACGTGGGTGGGGGTGGCTGGAGGCAGTGGGGGAGGAGGAGGGGGCCCAGCATAAATGGCCCCTTGTGTGGCAGACAGGGAGAAGCTGCTGCTCCGCAGACAGGAGGCAGTGCGGCCGCCTCCCTCCTTGTTCAGAGAGCGTAATGTGCCTGGGTACGTCGGAGGGACCCATCACTGCCCCGTCCGGCCTCCCACACAGCTTGTTACAAGCAAGGAGAAGCCGAGAGCAACGGTGTTTTCCAGAACAGACTCTAAGGGAGCTCTCGGCGCGGCTTGGTTGGGGTGGTGGTCTTCCCTTCACTTGGTTTGCCCTTGTGACACTGGTGGGGTTGGCTGTCGCTCTGGGCTTGATCACGTGGACCCCTCAGTGCTCACTGCCGTCCCGGCGTGGGGATGAGGGTGCAGAGCCTGGGAACTTCCCGGGAGGGCATGCTACGGCAAGTGGAAGACCTGCAGGGTGTAGCTGAGGTCCGGCCAGTGCAGAAGCCCACCTCCCCACCCCCTGCCTCCAGCATCCGTGGAAGGGTCGTGAGAGCTGACGTTTACCGAGTGCTCCCACGTGCAGACCCTGCGCTCATCGACGTGCGTATCAGCCAATCCTTGCAGCTGCCCGTGACGTTGCCATGCCCATTGTACAGATGCGGGATGCCCTTCACAAGTAAAGGGCAGAGGTGGGATTTGAACCCCGGCAGCCTGGCTCTGGAGCGTGTGCCCTGAACCATTGCCCCCTCCTGCCACCCAAGTCACGTACCTGCCACGACCAGAGAGGCTTCAAAACTCACCCCCCTCCCCCGAAGTGGTGCCAAAAACAGCTTCAGCTTGGCTGTAGGACAGTCTCATGCCCTCTGTGGCTGCTCTCGCGTTGGCTGTGGGAGGTCTGATTCCATTGTCCTCGTCCCCTCTGACATCCTGTCTCATGGCCGTGTTGGGAGTTGGAGCCGTGTATCAACGTCCACAGTGGGGGACAGACTATCTGGCCGGTCTCACTGAGTGCTTATGTCAAAGGTCATGCTGAGCATCGCTCCAGACATCTGTCGCTGCTGTAAGAACCCTGCCCCTTGCCTGGTGTCTCCACGCAGCCAGATGCCGAGACAAGGAACTGGGGAGAGGAGAAAGCTCCAAAGAGAAGGGACAGAGATAATCTGGGTGGCAATTATGTCATATCTGGGTGGCCACTTCCCCACCCCACCTCCTGGGAACCAGCATGGACCGCCGGGCTGCGTCACTGGGTGGATAGAGCAAGTTACCTGTCCCGTGGGTTCCCAAACAAGAGGAGGTGGTTGGCTGCTTGGACGGAAGCCCCAGGTATTTTGGACGGTGGCGTTGTAGTAGAATTATGTCCCCCCACCCCCACCCCCACCCCCACCCCCAGGAAGGTGTGTTAAATGTCCCGACCTCCCGCACCTGTGAATGGCCATCGTCCTGGGCAGGAGGGTCTTTACAGGTGTAACTAGTTAAGCTCAGGTCATGCTGGCTTAGGATGGGTCCTAAATCCAGTACGTCCAGTGTCTCTATAAGATGAGGAGAAAAGGCACAGACATGCACACACACAGAGGAGGACACACAGACATGCACAACACAGACACACGGAGGGGAGACTCCGGCCGGGTAAAGACAGTGACGCGTGACGTAGCTCCAAGCCAAGAACGGCTAAGGGAGGAGTGGCAGCTGCCGCCAGGAGCGGGGAGAGCCAAGGGGCATCCTTTCCTGGCGGTGCGGGAGGCAGCCTGGCCCTGCTGACCCCTTGACTCTGGACTTGGAGCCCCCCGAACCGTGAGAATAAGTCTCTGTGGTCTGCAGCCACCGTGTTAGTGGCACTCGGCTCCCGTTGCCACAGGCCACCGACACGTCGGGTCTCCACCTGCCCCATCCGCATCCTCTCCACCCTCTGACCCGCTCGTTTCTGTTCGCTTCTGCCCGCGGAGGCCGTGGAGGCCGCGGAGGCCACGGGGCCGCGGAGCCCTGCGCGTCCCTCGTCACCCACGTTCTTCTCTTTCCGGACACGCGTTGTTTCCCTCGCCCCTTCAGGAGCTTTCCTTGCTTGTCTCAGGACGGAGTGATGGTTTGCTGTGCTGTATTCCTTAGGTCTCTCTCGTGTTCAGCTGGGACCAAACCGGGGGAGACCAGTGCCTTTCTCCTCCACGCGGCTGCCGCCTTCAGACACGGGCCCATGGGAGAGTCAGGGCTGTCCCCCGTATTGGAGCTATTAAAGTGTCGTAAGAAAGAGGCCTTTGTCACGGGGAGCACGGCCCTCGGCTCAGAAACAGAGACAGATTGTGCCAGAAAACAAACAACAACAACAAAAAAAGGTTCGACCACAGAATTCTTTGGGACTTCAGTCATCAGCCTGTCGCTTGTTCTTAAAAGACACGTTTCCTTTCCTCGCTGTAATTCCATCAGATAGGCCGTCAGGCTTTAATTCTGCCCAGACCCGGGCCTGGGGGCCCCACCCGGACCGCCTGTGCCGGGCCTGCACCCCATTCCCTGCTGGGGTGACCTCATGCCTGCCTGCCTGCAGGGTGGGGAGCCAGAGGGGCCCCTCCACCCCACTCCACCCCACCCCGGGGCCTGGCCGCTCAGGGGGCTGGGTGAGAGAGCGAGGACCCAAGTCAGGTGAGGGAGAAGCACTTGGAGAAGCCGGGGAGGCCCACGTATAGATGCCTTAACCTGTGAGGGCAAAGATTTGTATAACTTTGCATTTGACCCAGGAGAGCCTCATTTTATGCAGGAGAAAAATAGAAATAAAGTGACTTGTCCAAAGCCACCCTCTTCACTGATGTCAGGCCGTACCTGCCTGCTGGGGACCAGTGGCCACAATGCCCTGGGTCCCAACTCAGGGCCGGCCGGGGGCCCTGAGGCCCGAAATAGCTGCTTTTCAGCCTGTGGGCCACAGAGCCTCAGCCTCTCTGAGCCAGCTTCCCCCTTGACCGTCTCTGATCACATCTGGGTTAATGTTCCCCAACTCTGGTTTGGGACCAGGCACGACAGTCACATCCCAGACCCAGTCAAGAACTCGGTTCCACAGCTCTGCTTCAAACATACCAGCTCGGGGTCGGGACCCCAATTCAGCAAGCTCCCCCGTGCTGTGGCTGCACCAGCCACGACTCTGGGAGGAAAGCAGGGAAGAGGGACTTGGGGTTCCCCCACCCCCATTCCCGCTGTCCCTCATGAACGGGGATATGCTTCCCCAGCCCGCCTCATTCCCAAGTCAGGGGGACAGAGAGGCAGCACGTGGGAGCACACAGCCGCTGGCCTAAGGTGACTGTTCCATTACAGACGAGTGACATGGACGGAAATGACAGCTTTGTTTTACACGTGGGCAGATTATTACATAACCTTCAGGACTTCACTCAAAATGAAAAATGCAAAAAAAAAAAAAAATGCAGCGTGTCCGTTGTTCAAAAAAGCAGGAAAAAAGGGACACCCGTGTAGCTCTGTCAGTGAAGCATCTGCCTTCAGCTCAGGTCATGTTCTCAGGGTCCTGGGATCGAGTCCCGCTTCGGGATCCCTGCTCAGCAGAGAGTCTGCTGCTCCCTCTGTCTCTCCATCCCCTTCTCCCTTTGTCCCTCACCTCTCTGCCGCCCCCCTCCTGCTCTTATGCTCACTCTCTCTCTCCAATAAATAAATAAAATTTTAAAAAGAATCAGGAAAAAAAAAGCTTTTTCCTTCTTCCATGAGATCTCTCTCCGCCTGTCATGGTGTTTTGTTTCGGTTAGATTTTTTTTTAATTGCAGTAAAATATACGCAGCGTCAAATCTACCGTCATTTCCGTTTCGTGGGTGCAGCCCGGTGGCAGTTAGTACATGCGCATTGTTGCACAACTGTCACCACCGTCCGTCTCCAGAACTCTTTCATCTTACAAAATGGAAACTTTGTCCCTGTTAAACAGGAGCCCCCCAAGCCCCCTGCCCTCAGCCCCAGGTGCTCATCAATCTTCCGTCCATCTCTGTGAATTGATTACTCCAGGAACCTCATGTGAGTGGAGTCACACGGCCTGTTGTGTCTTTGCGACTGGCGTATTGCACATAGACTAAGGTCCCCAGGGTCCATCCACGCTGCAGCAGGTGTCAGAACTTCCTTTTTAAGGCTGAATAATATTCCACCGTACGTACATACCACATTTGGTTTATCCATTCGCCCGCCGACGGCCTGCTCCCACCTCTTGGCTATCATGATAAGGCTGCTATGAACATGAGTGCACAAATATCTCTTCAAAACCCTGATTTCAATTCTTTTGCATACATTCCCAGAAGTAGAATAGCTGGATCACAGGGAAATTCTATTTGCCACGGCGTTTCTTGTTTGCTTCTCAATGTTGGGCTCCCTCGGGCACAGGGGCTCTGTGCCTGGAGGAGCGCAGACCCTCACAGGCTCCCGGGGCCCAAGCCCTTGACCCTGACCGGGTGCTTGGGGTGTGTGCTTCTGACCTGACCTTCCCGGGACCCCCTGAGTGGCTGCACTGGTTGCTTGGCCCTTCATGCAGGAGAGTAGAAAGAAATTAGGGAGAGAAAGGGAGGGTGAGGGGTACAGTGAGGCCAGGTGAGGTGATTTTGAGTATGTGCATATGAAGATTTGTGATTCCAGACTTTTCTGTCCGTTGGTTCAGTCAAAAGAACCTTTCGTTGTTGGCCTCATGCATCCAGCCAGGTTCCCTCTTCAGGCAGGTGGGAAGCTCCACGTCTGGAGCTGGTCTGGACCAGAACCCAGGTCTGGACCTGGAAGTGCGTACCGTGGGCTCCAGGGGCAGTCCTGTCTTGCTGGCAGTTTGGGGGTGACGGCCCCATAAACACAACGGGGTCTTGTTCTCTGGGATGTTCACACCCAGGCTTCCTTTTCTAAGCCTCAGTTTCTGCATCTGTAAAAACAGGGTTTCCTTGAGGAGTAAATGGAAGCGAAGGTCAAGGTGTTAGGTGGTGCTCTGCTGTGTAGCTGTGAACACTCTCCGCAGCGGGGGTGTGGTGTTCATGGCTGTGGCCGCGTTCCTTCATCTGTGGCCAGAGCGTGCAAAGGCAGGATGGGTTAGAAGCTTCTCCACGGACTGGCTAGCTGCTGGAAGAGCATGTCTCTCCGCTCTGACTTTGCATTCTTCACGGCGTCTGCTTGTTGGTAACACGCAAGCAATTTGTGTCATTAAACATGACCATGATGTCGTCGCTATGACTTGTGTGCCGTGTAATGTGCGGACGTCTCAGGAACCCCACATGACCAGTTGGGACCCGCTCCCCAGCTGAAAACTAAAATAAAAAAGGTTCCTGACATAACATGCCCCTCGATGTGCCCGACAATGGCTTAGACATTAACATCTATTATAACCACTATAAATGTACCTAATAACATTTTTTTGTAACAGCTTTATTGTGATATAATTCACATGGTATATATTTCACCCATTTATAGTGTAAAATTTTTAGTATCTTTACAGAGCTGTGCAGCCATCACCACAATCCATTCCAGAACATTTCATCACCTTAAAAAGGAAGTCTGGGCACTTTAGCCATCACTCCTCCCACCCCATTTCTTCTCAACCCTTCAATCCCTGGCGACCATTAAGCTACTTTCTATCTCTATAGATTTTCTTATTTGGGACATCATATATATATATATATATTATATATATATATATATAAAATATATATATATAGTCATATAATAATGATCCTCTGCAACTGGCGTCTATAACTTAGTATAATTTTCCCAAGTTAATTCATGCTGTAGCACGTACCAGTACTTTGCTGTTTCTTATGGCCCCAATAATATTCCAGGGTATGGATGCACCACATCTTGTTCATCCATTCATCAGTTGATGGACACTTGGGTTGTTTCTACTTCAGGACAGTTGTGAATAGAGCTGCGAGGAACATCTGTGTGCAAGTTTTTATGTGGACATTATTTTCAGTTCTCTTGGAACTGTTCTCACCTAGGAGTGGAATTTCTCGGTCCTATGGTAAATCTACATGTAGCATTTGAGGAGCTTGCCCCACTGTTTTGAAAGCAGCTGCACGTTTCCCGTTCCCACCAGCAGTAAAGGAGGGTTCTGATTTCTCGCAGCCTCACCAACACTTGTTGTTGTGTGACTCGATGACAGCCATCCCAGAGGGGAGTGGGATGCCATTGTGATTTCCATTTGAAATTCCTCTATGGTTAATGATGTTGAGCATCTTTCCATGTATTTGCTGGCCGTGGGTTTGTGTTCTTAGGAGAAATGTCTATTAATGTCCTTTGTCCAGTGTTTAAATTGGATCATGTGGCTTTATTACTGAATGGCAAGAGTTCTTAATGCATTTGATCCAAGTCATTTACCAGATATATGATTTGCATATGTTCTCCTATATTTGGGTTGCTTTTTCACTTTCTTGATGGTGTTCTCTGAAGTACAAATTTTAAATTTTTTGATGTCAAATTTATCTCTTGGTTTTTTTTTTCTTTTATTGTTTGTGCTTTTGATAACATATCTAAGAAACCATTGCTTGATGTCAGGTTATAAAGACTAACTCATTTGATTCTAAACATTTTATAGTTTGGGCTGTTAAAGTCTTTAATTTGTTTTGAGTTAGTATTTGTATATGGTGTGAGATAGGGGTTCAATTTCATTCTTTTGCATGTCAATGTCCAATCGTTCAGTACTATTTATTGAAAAGTCTTCTTTTTCCTTTGAATTGACCTGACATCCATGTTGATAATCAATTTACTATAAATGGGAGGGTTTTTTTCCCCTCAGCTCTCATCCTGCATCCTGCATCCTGCATCCTGCATCCTGTTGATCTCTAGGTCTATCCTTATGCCAGTATATCATAGCCTTTGAGTACTGTAGCTTCGTAGTAAATTTTAATTCAGGACATGTTAGTCCTCCAACTTAGTTCTTCCCTGTCAAGATTGTGTTATCAATTCTGTGCCCCTGGTGTTTTCATATAAATTTTAGCATCAGCCTATCAATTACTGCAAAAAAAAAAAATCAGCTGAGATTTTGAGAGACTCTGCATTAAATATGAAGATCGATTCAGGGAGTGTTGTCATCTTACCAATATTAGGTCTTCCAATCCATAAACATGGGATGTCTTTCCACTTGTTTTGGTCTTCACTTTCTTTCAGTAATGTTTTGTAATTTTCAGGGTACACATCTTTCACCTCCTTGGTTAAATTTACTCTTAGAAATTTTTTATTCTTTTTGATGATATTATAAATAGAATTGTTTTCTTAATTTCATTTTCAGATGGCTAATTGTTAGTGTGTATAGAAATACTCTTTTTTTTTTTTTTGGTATGTTTATCTTGTATCCTTAAGCCTTACCAAGCTAATTTATTATCTTTCATAATTCTTTTTGGTAGGTTGCCTAGGATTTTCTATATATTTGCTTATGTCATCTTTAAACAGAGATCATTTTACTGCTTCCTTTCCATCTAGATGTCTCATTTATTTTTCTTATCTTTTTTTAAATTAAAAAAAAATTTCTTATCTTATTGCTGGTGAGGAACTTCAGTATAATGTTGAATAGAAGTGATAAGAGTGGTAATCTTTATCTTGTTCATGATCTTAGGGGGAGACTATTCAGTCTTCCACCATTAAGTACAATGTATGATGTCAGCTATGGGATTTTGAGAGATGCCCTATGTCAGGTCAAGAAAGTTCCCATGTATCCCCAGTTTGTTGAAGGTTTTTATCATGAAAGAGTGTTGGGATTTTGTCAAATGCTTTTTCTGCATCTATTGAAATGATTGTGGGTTTACTTCCCTTTTATCCTATTGATATGGAATATAGCAGTGATTTTCAGATGTTTAAAACCAACCTTGCATTCCAAGGATAAATCCCACTTGGTTCTGATGTCTAATCTTTTTTCATATGTTGCTAGATTTGGTTTGTTAGAACTTGATGGAGGAATTTTCTATCCATATCCATAGGAGATATTGGTCTTTAGTTTTATTTTCTTGTGATATTTTTGTTTTGTTTTGGTGTCAAGGTAATACTTGTAGTCTAACTAAATATAGGAGATAAGAACAACTAGAAAATCCCCCCAAATTTTTGGATTTGTACTGCTAGGTAGATGTTAGCACCTCTTACAGAGATTGGGATTCAGGGGAAGAAGAAGAAAATGAATTTGATGATTAGGATCAGGGTATGAGAACCATTTGGGTTTTACCCCTGTTGACAGAGCAATTGCTAATCTGTTTTAAGAAAAGTGTGGTCCAGGGGATCCCTGGGTGGCTCAGCGATTTAGCACCACCTTTGGCCCGGGGTGTGATCCTGGAGACCCGAGATCAAGTCCCACATCAGGCTCCCTGCATGGAGCCTGCTTCTCCCTCTGCCTGTGTCTCTGCCTCTCTCTCTCTATTTCTATAATAAATAAATAAATCTTTTAAAAAGAAAAAGAAAAGAAAAGTGTGGTCTACAATCTCCACTTTCTCCAGAACAATTGGCACCTACCCTCAGAAACTCTCCCATCTACCTCTGTTCCAAGAACACAGGAGTAGTTCCTGCTTTATAAGATACATGTTCAGTATTGAGATGAGACCTGCTGTCAAATCCTTCACCTGTGCTTGGCACCTTATGACTCCTTTTGTGACCTGGGCTTCAGGTCTCTGGCTCTAAATTCTTTCAGCCTGTATTTTGATCCCATTACTTACCTGGTCTGTGGTACAGAAGTCCTCACCTTGCATTTCATGGGTGCTGAGCCTCATCACCCCAGGCTCTGATGGCATATTCTGGCTACTTGAACCTGCTTCTTCTCCTCTACCTTTCTTTTTACCTGGATTCTTCAGACTGTCTTGTCTGCTTGAATTTTGAGCTGCTTATCTGTCCTTCTTCATTGGTGCTAACTGTTCCCACTGCCTCCTTATCTCCAGAATCCTGACCTTTGTTTCCCCACCTGGACTTAACTCTTCTTACATCCCATCCTGATACCAACTGGCCTCACCTCTCCCCAATCCTCCCATCTGTCCCTATCGTTGGTCATGGTTTTCTCTGGCCTGCCTCATCCTGCTGTTGATCATATGTCAACTGTGACCCCATGGTATTGACTTTCAAGGTGAAAAATTCAATTTGTTTCCCTTTGTGATTAAGTTAAATATGTGAAAGCATATCCTTTGACTGAGGATCCTTGTAGATGGAGAAACAAGGAAGTGCTGCAGCTTTCCCGGGGAGGATTACCTCTAAGCTCTGTGGAAGGTTCCTCATATCACCCAGCAAAGTATTGGAGACCTTTCAAAGCAGACTGAAAACTCAAACCTTAGAATCACAAACACCGCTTTCTGGTAGAGCCCCAGCCAAGGTTTTAACTGGATCCAAGCCATCCTGCAAATGTTCTCTCCATGTTGCCTTTCTATATAAAAAAGCGAGAAGAGGGAAACACTAGATTAACATGATATACAGGGTAAATAATCAGTGTGGTTGGCAGAACAGATCACCCTGAGATTTGTACATATCCTGAAAGAAGCGACTGGATTAATTTGAACAGGAACAATGATCGAAGTTATAATTAATATTACAACTCCTGGGAAATGGGAGGGGGAGGGCAGTGATATCTAAGGGATGAAATGCAGGAGGACTTACCACATTTCAGGTGAATTTAATGAAAAGAAGCTCACAGACATACCCTGGAAAATTTACTGTATTAGAAAAATAAATAAAATGTTACAAGACCATCCAGATAGAAAAAAAGGCAGGTTACTCATAAAGGAATTAAATTCAGATTGATCAGAAACTAGCTCAAGTGAAAAGGGACATTCATTGAACGGATACAGGAAATTAGGAGCAGGAAAACCCGCAGCCTCATAAACAAGTGAAATTGGGCCTAGGAAGTCTCCTTCTTCTGTTCCTCCTCCCTCCTATCCTCCCCTCCTCCTTCCTTCCTCCCTCCTCCTCCTTTTTTTCCTCCTTTCTCCCTCCCTCCCTCCCCTCTCTCTCTCTAATGCACACACATACTCACATACTTCATTTTTTTGTGCACAGCTCAATAAAGCTGTTGGCCTGTAATTTCTTTACCCAACAACCACTGTTCCCTGGATACGCTCTCTTTGTCAAATTGTAATTAACTGTAAGAGAAAAGATATTTGGCTCAGCTCATCTGCGTTCAGGAGGGACCTTAAACAGATTGAGGACCAGCCTATATATCAGTTCACCTTGGACCCAGGATCCACTCCTGATCCAATCCTTTTGGACACTCCAACAAAAAAGAGCTCAGCTCTTTTTGGTCAAGCAAATGGCTTTAAAAAGAAAAAGGCTGGGGTACCTGAGTGGCTCAGTTGGGTGAGTGTCTGACTCTTGGTTTTGGCTCAGGTCGTGATCACAGGGTCATGAGATTGAGCCCCTCATCAGGCTCCACATTCAGTGGGGAGTCTGCTTAAGATTTTCTCTCCCTCTATGCCACAGCTCCATCTATCTCAAATCAATAAATAAATCCAACAAAAAGAAAGAAAGAAAGAAAGAAAGAAAGAAAGAAAGAAAGAAAGAAAGAAAGAAAAAGAAAAGAAAGAAAAGAGAAATGTATGATGTCAGCTATGGGATTTTGAGAGATGCCCTATGTCAGGTCAAGACATAAGAGACAGAAGACAGAAGAGAAGAGAAGAGAAGAGAAGAGAAGAGAAGAGAAGAGAAGAGAAGAGAAAAGAGAAAGAAAAAGGCTAATGGTCTTAGCCTGGATTTTTTAGAAACCGGAGCTGAAGGCAAAGTTTGCATGCTGAAATGTGTACTGGGAGGTGTACTCCAGAAGAAGAAAGAGTGAGGGAGATAGGAGGTGAATGGTACTAGGAAGGCAAGAAAGTAAATCTGAGGCATATCACTGAGCTGGCCATAGATTCTAAATCTGGAAGCTCCGTCACGGTTATGAAGAACATCTTTAGAGACAGAACAGGACAGCTGAGCCTCAGAACTGCCCGTCGGAAGGTGCAGAGGGGAGGAGAGAAGAAACACACATGTGATTTACCTCATAATGCCTTCTCATCTCTGCTTCTTTGGTCCAAGCTCACCTCTTCCATGCCTCTGAGTTGCATTACCCTTCCCTCCAGGCCCAGCTGCTGGGGTCTAGCTGGGGGCATGTGGGCACTGCACCTGCTGTGGGTCCAGCCACCATGGAGAGAAGCTGAGTCTCCACTTTTGCGTGGTCTGAGACCATGCTTGATGTTAGGATCTAACCAGCTGCAGGTGAGACTTTAGGAATGGCACGTTATATTAGTCATGGTTTTCCAGAGAAACAGAGCCAATAGAATGTGTACATATAAGGAAAGAGATGTATTATGAGGAATTGGCTCATGTACTTACGGAGACTGGTGAGTCCAAACTTGCAGTATGGCTGGCAGATGTGAGAACCAATAGTTCCATTCTGGTCCAAAGGCAATCTGCTGGAGAATTTTCTCTTACTCTACGGAGGATCCATTTTTTTTTTTCTAGTCAGTCCCTTCAACTGATTAGATGCGGCACCCCCAAAGACTAATTGCTTTAGTCTACCAGTTGAGATGTTAATCTCATCCAGAAGCACCCCTGCAAAAACAACCAGCACAATATTTGGCCAGATAACTGAGTACTCCATGGGCTAGTCAAGGTGACACATAAAATAAACCATCACACGTGAGAATTTCTGGGCTTGCTTAAGAAATTCTCTGCCAACGTCCAGGATTCAGGCAGGAACATAGGGAACTGGGATGAAGCAGACTGGTCCCAGACACTGGACTCAGCACACCAATTGCCCGCCATGTCTGATACAAGATTGTATGACCGCATCATTCATTATTGTTGTGCAGAGATTATCATCATTCACATTTATCTTTAAATTGTATTGACTCGCCTCTTCCCGATGACAACTGTGTTTTTGAAACTATTTGTATTTTGAGTATATATATATATATATATATATATATATATATATTTTTTTTTTTTTTTTTTTTTTTTTTTGCCATACTTGAGAAGAATGGATAAAAAGAATCTCCAAAGCTCAACTTTGTTTTTTGCTGGGAAACCATCATTCCACTTTGTAGACTTTGCCTTCCTAATCATGTTTTCTTTGGTGGAGAGAAAATGAACTGTGGCCTAACGCTGATATACCAGAATAAGCATACCGAGGGAGTGTGCCAAGGGAGATGATTGGGAATGTGTGCTCCATATGAATGGAAAAGATGCTGTCTTGAAGGCATGTGAGTTTGTCTTCTGTCTTTCCCTTCCTTGAGTGATTCCTTAGAGATTTTTGACCTACCCTACAGCACCATCCACCATCCGCGTTCCTGCCCCTTCACACGTACACATTCTCACAAGGGCCCACTTGTTTCACTGGCTAGCAATGTCACAACATGGTTGATGATGTAGTTCAATGTAACAAGATTGTTAATGATGACGTGACTCGCATTCTCTTTGTCATGGTAACTTGGAAATCTGGTGCACATTTCCCATTTGTAGCGCATCTCAATTTGGATTTACCACGTTTTGGATGTTCCATAGCCACCCATGGCTCATGGCTACCATATTGGGTAGCGTAGCTCTCGAGCACTGGTTCTAAACCTTGGTTGCATGTTGGGATCGTCTGGGGCTTTGAAATACTGAATCAGAGGTGCTCCCCTGGGGCGATTCTGATTTAATGGGGCTGGGTTGAGGCCTGGGCTCCTCAAGTGACTTTTCTACTCAGGCTTGAGAACCACTGGTCTACAGGGCATTCTTCTTGGGCAGGTGAGCCCTTCCCTCCACCCCACCCCCCAACTCTGGCCAGACCTCTCTTTCCCTCTATCCCCATGAGACCCGCATTGTAAACAGAAATTAAGCAAGCTCTAACTTGGGTCATGGGTAGACGAAAAACAGAAACAGGATGGTATTACATTCTGTCTCACAGACAAGAGTGAACAAGCTGAATACATTCTCTGGGTCTGTTTACCAACAGGCTCGGTAATTATTTGCTTGCCACTGCCCTTTCTGCTTGCAGTATGCTTCTTGATCCGTCTTTGCCAGAGCGTTCTCGGAGACTTGAGAATCATTTATGAACACCGGAGATTTGGCCATGTTTCCCCCACTGCATTCCACTGGGAGCTTCCAAAGGGAACAGAGGCGTTCTGTGAGGAATCTGGGTTCCTGGAGACAACTGCAGGAAACCAAGGGTCTCGTGACTTCTGCTGAACCCATTTTTCTCTGCGCGCCCTAGACAAGCAAGCTCTCCTTCTTCCACAAATAGAAACCAGTCCAGACAAACCACAGAGACTCGGGTTTCCAAATGCATCCAAAAAAGATTGTTTCAGGGAAGTGGACAAATGAGGCATGAGTAATTCAATCAGCAGGGAAACAAACACAGTGACGCCCCACCTCTGAAACCCAGGGTGTCGGCAGGCAGCTGTTTGGCAGTCCCAGCAGCTCCCGAACACCTGGGGCCCCATCGGCCCAGTCGGTCCCTCACATTCAAATTAGACTCCCCAGGGATGGTCCAGAGCTGGAGGCCTTGCATCTTGAGGAACAGAAAATTGCTGTGGGCTTTCTGGGGGCTGAACAATTTATGGAGAATAGAATCACTGGAAAGGTGTCACGAGTTGCTTGATTTTTTACTCTTTTTTGGATGTTTGCAACCCAGAATTCATAAAGTAAATAACCGGCCCAAGCAGGAGCTTTTTGCTTTAGTGAAACATGCCAGGGAAGGTACACACAGCCCAGCCGTTGACACCGAGCTAGACCGCCCTCCATCTGCTGGGATGCCAAACCCTTTATGTTGACCTTCAGGTAGAGGAAATGGGCCAAGCCATCCACTCTTATCCATCCAACCTGTCACCCAGAGCCTGTAGTTGCAAATGCTAGTTGGTATCAAGGGTACAATGTGGCTGTGTGTAGGAGTCCGTACAGCGCAATGAATAATCCCCACAGGAACAAATCCTGTGAATTTCCTAACAACATCCACAGATAATCACTTTGCCTACCAACATAGTGCACAGAAAGTCAACCATATTTCCTATGCTTTCCTAGAGTTTATGTTGTCCTTTCTTTGTTTTTTTTTTTTCTTTTTAGGATTTCATTTATCTACTTGAGAGAGAGAGAGAGAGAGAGAGCATAAGCAGGGGGAGGGGCAAAGGGAGAAGCAGATTCCCCTCTGAGCAGGGAGTCTGACATGGGGCTCCATCCCAGGACCCCAGGATCATGACCTAAGCCAAAGGCAGACACTCATCCAACTGAGCCCCATCGTTCTCCTTTCATATAAAGGTGAGGGGAGAGGGAGCAAGGTCTCCATGACCAACCTTTTCCACACTCTGTTCCCAATCAGTATAGTGTAATTGTGCAACTTTTTAAACAGGTATTTTCAGGGTTCATTTGTAAGGAAGAGAACCATAGTCCTATCGTCCTAAGCTAAGGAGAGAATTAACCGGTTCACAGAGCTGGAAAGTCCAGGGAGTCTGGCTTCAAGCACAGTTTTGTCCAGGGGCACCTATGATATCATCAGACCTCTGCTTGTTCTTCTGTCCTTCAGCTCTGCTGTCTTCAGTGTTATCTTGATTTTTGGGTTCTCTATGGTGGCAAGATAGCCTCCTATTGACAGCTCCAGCCCTGTGTCCTCCCAGGTTCAAGTCTGACAGAAATGGGCCATCTCCTGTCATTGGCTCCCTTGAGGTCCAATTAAACCAACTTCTATCATAAGTTGAACCAGTCAAACCAACAACTAGCCGATTGGAATTATACCCATCATCTGGAGTAGGATCAGTCTGCTTCCTGGAGCCCAGCACAGTCTTGACTGAACCCCTAGGGACTGAGAGGGCATAAGGTGGGTTCCCCGGGGGGAGTTGCCTGGTCTCTTCAAGACGGGGCCTTCATACTCTTGGTCCTTCCTGCTTGATTCCATTGGTCCTTCTTGGATGGAACACACCACAGAGGATATGCTCTGGCTGTTTCTGGTGGCGGTGTCCTTGCCTGCTCAGAGGCCACCATCAGATTGAGGACCTTGTCGGACCTACGAGAGATCATAAGCAATGTGCTTCATAAACTGCCCAGGGCTTCACAAACTCAAGTCCTCTTTTTGCTGTTATTTCTCAGGACCTGTGAACTTAGCTCCTTCTTTTACTTTCTTAGTCTGAATGACTGAAGAATTGGGGCATTGTTCTCCAGAGAGGCAGCCTAGCCTAGCACAGTGTCACGAGCACGGACTCTGAAGCCACCGTCCCCGGGTCCAAGTCTGGACTCTGCCGCTGACCTGTGGGGTGGCTTTGATTAAGACTCCAGATCTCTGTACCTTAGTTTTCTCACCTGTAAATTGGGGACAATAGGATGATCTCCCTTGTATTTTTTTTTAAGATTTTATTTATTTATTCATGAGAGACACGCAGAAAAAGGCAGAGACACCGGCAGAGGGAGAAGCAGGCTCCCTGCGGGGAGCTCAATGAGGGACTGGATCCCAGGACCATGGGATCACAACCTGAGCCGAAGGCAGATGCTCAACCACTGAGCCACTCGGGTGCCCCTTTCCACAGTTATATTAATCAGTTAATATATTGTATTAATTAGTTAATACACATCAAATGCCCAAAACAGGGTCTGGCATGTTGCAGGTACTCAGTAGTAAAAGTAATAGCTTTTACTCTTAGGGAGTGGGCTCCTCCGTCCAGGGGTCATCAAACAGAAATTAATTTCTGAGCCTGTCCCAGAAAGATACTCGGGTGGGAGGCATTCATTCAGGGTCTTGGTGTCTAAAAGCCCTATCTTGTTTGGAGTGGGATGTCACCATTTTTTGAGAAGGATTTAAAAACTGGATCTGTCTGGGGACTCGGTCTGGCCTTAGAAAAGCTACGTTAGCTCATCAGAAAAGTAGTTGAGAGCTCAGACCTCTGAGTCCGTGTGCTTCACGAGCCCGGTGTCAAGCCCAAGACAGGACTGGGCCCCCCGTGGGGCAAAGATGCCCTGGGTGCTTGACCCGCGGGTGTCACCCAGGCTGGCACTACCTCCCCCCGGGCAGGGAAATGCTCCTTCAAAGGCATTCATTGCTTGCTGTGTATTTTTATCATAACACCTCTTCCACCTCTTGCCCCCACGGAACTGCTCTAATTAAAAGGCTATCAGTTCTGACTTGGCCGGGAAAGTTCCTGCAGGTTGCAGCTTGAGTCTAGAGGGATTTGGTTTTGATACACGGGCTTTATGTTGTTGTCTCTACTCTGTCTTGAAGCACAGACACAACAGGAACATCAGTCCCACGGGAGGGACTTTTCACTGCTTTATGGTTTGGACAGGATCCACTCCTGACGGAAACCCCCTAACATTTCGGGGAAAATCTGTACAGTAAATCCGAGCAGGAGGAAAAGGCAAAAGAATGAAAACCGGACAGTCCACAGCCTGGTGACGGGCTGATGATGGAGCCCAAGAGACTAGGCCACCCGTTGAAGTCTCCTTCGTCCCCTCCAGCCTCCTCAAGCCACAAGGACAGCTGGAATCCATTCTTAACATTCCTTGGAAAGGAGGAATCCACTCCCTCTCCTAGGCTCATGTGCAAAAGCGATTGCCAGAGCTGGGCTCCGTCAGTCTTTGGGACAGATCATTCTTCGTCGTGGGGACTACCCCATGCACTGGGGGCTCTTTCGCAGCATCGCCAGGCTCCAGCCACCAGGTACCAGAAGCACCCTGCCCAGTGTCCCCTGGGGGGCCAGATCTCTGTGGCTGAGAACCACCACTGCAGGTGGTGCATCCTTCAAACACTTGAAGGCCTACTAGGTGCCAGGCTTGTGCCAGGGGCTGGTTAAATCCAAAATAGTAGGCTCCTATCCTCGGACTCAGAAGAACAGAGTTGAAACCCATTGCAAATTAGTGCAAATGCATAGAGCATGGATTGGTGCATCCCGGGGTAAATTAGTCATGTGTTTGAGCCAAGGGATGCCTGTGTTCTGTTAAAGGCTTTACTTACTGTCTTCCGAAAGAGCTCTCACAGGCCCCAAGGCCTTCCTACTTAGCCACCCCTCAAAACCATTCTGTACGCCCTCCCCAGTGGAAAGGGAGCAGCTGCTCCCAGTCTCCTGAAGAACCACACTTCAGAGGCTTGGCCTGCGTCCTCTGCGCCTCCTTCTCTCCAGCCAGAATTCCAGGTCTCTAACCTCCTGGGAGGCATTGTGGGTAATGCCGAAATTGTGCCAAACATCTGGATGAGAACGGCAGGACGTGGCCAGGTCTCCCAAGGTTTCCACGCTGCGCCGCTGGGATAGGATGTTAAAGTGTCCCTCCCCGCTGTGCTGTGACATCCGTGCTCGACTGGCAACCCCAGGCTTCCAGCTCCGCAGCGGGGGCCCCACTCATCGGCCCCGTCCCCTGCCCCCCCCCCCTTGTTTGGCCTGGTCAGCTCATGTTGGAGCCTGGGGACAGGGACGGTGCCATCGTGACTTCCCCTTCCCTGGCCACCCCAGCCTCACCTCTGTGGGACTGTCTCTAGGAGATGCTCAGAAACCAGTAAATACTTCTAGGCGTTCGATGGTGTGTATAGAAACAGTCAGAGGTCCCCCTGACATCTTAGCTTCCCCCAGTTAGATAGAAATGACTCTACGCTTCTGAGACTTAGCATCACTCCTCCACCCCAGTTGTTGATGGGAAACTACCAATGAGCACTGGGTGTTATGCTATATGTTGGCAAATTGAACTCCAATAAAAAATAATAATAATATAATAATAAAAAAAGAAACTACCAAGAAAACTTGAACCAAGTTTCCTGTCCCAACTGAACGCATGAGAACAATCACAAGTGCAAAATATGAACCTTAAGTTAAAAAAAAAAAAAAAAGCAGCTGGCCCAAACCATGCCCATTTCCCCGACACCGTGGTGCCCTGGCCATGGAAGGGCCCCCCAGACCTTTGACCTGAAACTGAGGTTTCTACATCCTTGAACTTCTATTCTCGAAGAAACCTTGTAGCTTATTTTCTGTGTGACTTTTGGGTAAGATACCAGAGGAAGGGTTCCAGAGCGGGCTCACTGCCCCTCTGGGTTTTCCATGGTCTGACTTCTCGGTGTGGGACTCCACCAAAACCCAGATTCAGGAAATGGTTTCTTGAAAGTTCTACATACATGGCAAACCAGAAATCTGGACATTCCAGGATTTCAGCTGCCTGTGCCCAGCCAGTGAGGATGAATCATGGGTGGTGCAGTTGACAGAGCACAGGGCTGCACAGAAGGCTTTTGCCACCTGCTCGGAAGCTGAGAATGTTCGCAACCCCAGCCTCTCTTGCCAGCCTCAATCCTGGGGTTGCTTCGTCCCCAGAGACATTTAAAAACAGAAAAGAGGGCAGCCTGGGTGGCTCAGCAGTTAATTATCTGCCTTTGGGTCATGTCATGATCCCGGGGTCCTGGGATCAAGTCCCCCATCGGGCTCCTGGTGAGGAGCCTGCTTCTCCCTCTGCCTGTGTCTCTGCCTCTCTCTGTGTGTCTCTCATGAATAAATACATAAAATCTTTAAAAGAAAAAATACAGAAAAGATAGCTGTGTGTCCTGAGCCTTGATAGTGTGGCCCCAAGTTGAGAGGTGGATGGGACCCTCCCTGAAAATGCCTTTCAGCCTCAGGGGGTGGCTGTTACCGGTGACATGAACAAACAGGTCCTGTCACACGTTGTGGGGGCTCCCTGGAGCCTCTCCCCTCTGTCCTGCTCCAGAATTCTCAGTCATAACAGACTAGATCGATTTCTGAGGGGCCAGGCCAGAGCTGCTCCCTCCTCCCCAACCCCCAGCTGGGTCTGGAGGGCTCTCCTTCCCCCCTTCACAGATCCTCCCCCAAAAGTATCCTTCATCGCGGAGGAAGCCCAACCAGATGTTCACCCTGGAGGAATATTTGTAGTCTGGGGACTGTCCCGTCCGACACCGTCTCCCAGTACTTAGGACAGTATGTGGCACAAAGAAATACTCGTTAAATAAGAGGAATGGGGTTTTAAGGCATTGCCTTTCAGCCAAAGCTCCCCTCTTTTTTTTTTTTTTTTTTTTTTGCTTTATACACTGGAGTGTTTTAAACAAACATATGGGAAGGAAAATGCTATAATAAATCTCCATATGCCCATCACCAGCTTCAGTAATTTTTCAGCCAAATTTGCCTTGTTTTATTTTTTTGCTTTTATTATGGAAACGTGTAAACATACATTAAAAAACAAGAGACGGCTATAATAAACCCCCTGTGCATGTCACCCAGCTTCAAGTATGATGGGTGGTAGCCACCCAGCCTCACCACACTGAACACACCAGAGGCAGTTTTAGAAACACCCCCCCACACACACACACTCCCTTTTGGGAGTAACCAAATCAGTTTATTTCTAAGCTGTTTAGAGAGAAACAAACCTAAACATCTTATAATTACATCCAACCTCCTTTCTGGAAAGAGATCCAGAAAAATGGCTTTTTTTTTTTTTTCCTTTTTCTTCTTCTGCTCCCTTTGATCTGAAAAGCAGCCCCCAAATGTCAGGCCATATGTGTGTAAATGCAGACATGGAGGGCACATATAAAAGCGTCCCCCCCCCCCCCAAGCAGGTCATTATCTGTGTTTATCTTATCAGGATACTCCTAAACCAGGCCCACTTAGAACAAGGCGTCCTCAGTTCAGTTTATAAATCCACCGTCCCAGGCGGAAAACAATTTGAAAGGCAGCATTGTTTCTGGACAAGGCTGTAACTGTGATAGCCGAGCTTGTATGGCTCCTGTCTGCTAATAAATTGCCGGCCCCGGGGTTGTGGCCAGGGACCTTGGCAGAGCATTGTGCCCTGTGTCTTCTCCTTCCCAGGCCCGTCATCCCAATGGCTACGTAGAGGGCCAGGCAGACAGAAGAGCGTTTGCGGAGTTCCTGGGTCACGGGGTGGTGGAGGCTGCTCTCAGGGGGTGTGGTCCCCACCGTAGGACCTGCTCCATGTGCCTCCTCGGGCGGGTGGGCTCTAGTCGGGAGATGGAGTCCTGGGGTCTCCCCAGTGGCGCAGTGAGCTCCTTGCTCCAGATATTTGGCTTTTTGGTTTCTGTGAGATGGTTTGGTGGCAGTGGGATTGATCGTGACTGTGGGAGGGAAGGGTTCCAAGTCTTTCCTGCCTGCTTCCCGCCACCCAGCCTTACCTTGGGCCCTTATTGGGAGCAAATTGAGAGATACCTTCATCTAGGGGCGGTCAGGGAAGATTTTGCAGTAAAAGTACATACGCAGAAGTACTAAAACCATCAAAGGTCATGTGAACATTGCTGTCGTTGTTAGGGGGAAGAAACTGGAATTCTGTGGGCAGGGTGTAGTGGAACACATGGGGGGGGCAGAGAAGGTCACCCCCAGCCTCAGGCCAGGGTCCTAGGGTCCATGTACCAAATGCAGATGCTGAGGCATGTGGCACAAGGCTGCGGCAGGAAGAAGCCAATGCTGTGTGTGAAGCATCTAGAACATCATGGACGTGCAGCGGGGCTCAGAAAAGATGAGGAATGATAAAGTAACAATATTATCATAGTATTTACGTGGTATATCATTGGCAACATGATTATCCAAAGCAAGTTCACGGAGGTGCTAAATAGAGGCGAGCAGGCCTGTGTGGGTAAACTGGAGAATTCTTGATGTGGAATGGCAGTAGATTAGATGACATTTTACATGGAAATCGCAGAGTTAGGGGCAATGACGTTGCACAAGAGAGTGTGGATTTTTTTAATGTCAGGCTGTGGGCAACCCCTGAAGGCTCTTGAGCGAGACAAGCATGGCGAGGACTGTCCGTGAAGCCCAGCGGGAAGAGGAACAGACTTTGGAGCGTGATCTTGGTTTAACCATGCAAGTGTCCACCAAGCCCCTGGCCTTGGGTCTTTGATCTGTAGCGTGGGGATTAATATCAGCCCCTCACATCCTGCAGCTCTCCTGGCAGACACCTTTGAAGTAGTGGCCATCGTTATTTGTGCTTTGAAAGATCATGTGTCGGTGTGGTGGACGATGGGGGTGAAGGAAGGAGTAATGGGAGGCAAAGGCTAAGGTCAGGCAGGATCCAGGTGAGGACCCAGGTGAGGACCCAGTGAGGACCCAGGAGAGGACCCAGTGAGGACCCAGGTGAGGACCCAAAAGAGGACCCAGGTGAGGACCTAGTGAGGACCCAGGAGAGGACCTAGTAAGGACCCAGGTGAGGACCCAGGAGAGGACCCAGTGAGGACCCAGGTGAGGACCCAGAAAAGGACCCAGGTGAGGACCCAGTGAGGACCCAGGAGAGGACCTAGTGAGGACCCAGTGAGGACCCAGGAGAGGACCTAGTAAGGACCCAGGTGAGGATCCAGTGAGGACCCAGGAGAGGACCCAGTGAGGACCCAGGTGAGGACCCAGAAGAGGACCCAGTGAGGACCCAGGAGAGGACCTAGTGAGGACCCAGGAGAGGACCCAGTGAGGACCCAGAAGAGGACCCAGGAGAGGACCTAGTGAGGACCCAGGAGAAGACCCAGTCACAAGCCTAAGCTCTGCTGCTCCTCCCCATCCCCGAGACCCCCACTGAAATGCCATCTCCTCTGAAAGTCCCTGCCCTCCCCTCCACCTCACCCCCATTTACTCTTGATCCCACCAGCCCACCTGTTTCCTTCTGAGCCCTTCGCAAGCTGTAATTATATATGCTTTCCTCTCTACTTAATTATTATCTGTCTCTCCTCACAGACTCTTTGCCCCGCACCAGAGTCTGTTTCGCCACACCTGGCGTCCAGGTGTTACAGATGCGCCCTCCCACACACCCTGGCTGCCCCATACTAGTGTCCTCTGGCTGCCGGAACAAATTACCACAAACCGGAGGGCTTAACATGACAGAAATAAGTTTCCTCCCAATACTGGAGGCCAGAAGTCTGCAACCAGGGTGTTGGCAGGGCCGCCCTCCCTCCGAGGGCTCCAGATGGAAATCGTCTCTTGCCTCTTGTGGACACTGGTGGCTCTGGGCAATTCTTGGCTTTGGGCAGAGTAAGTCTGGCCTCCGTCTGACCTCACGTGGCCCTCTCCTCTTCTGTGTGTCCCTCCTCTGTGTCTTCTACAGACACTTGTCATTGGATGTAGGGCCCTACCAGATAATCCCAGTCGATATCAGCTCCAGATCCTTAACTTAAATATATCCACAAAGACCCTTTTTCCAAATAAGGTCACGTTCACAGGTTCTGGGATGTGGGTGTTCCTTTTGGGGGGCCACCATGCAGCCCACCATGCCCTCCTTTGTGCGACGTTCCCCTGGAATAAAGATGTCTTGAGCAAAAATGACTTGCCAAGTGCCCACTGGGTTCCAGGCACAGGACCAGCCACACGTCAGGGTCCAGGAAGTGTCCGGCTCTGGTGAAGCTTTGCCTTCCGTTTAGGGAGAAGGGACCAACCACGAACACATGAGCAGGAATGTGCCAGATGGTAGACAGACATGCGGAGGAGAAAGATCAAGCCAGGAGTGAGGCCGAGCCCGTGGGATGAGTGGTGGAGGTGGGCTCTGTTTAGGCTGGCGCTCAGGGGAGGCCTGCAGGGGTGGGGAGGGGGGAGGCGTTGAGGCAGAGACCTGAATCGAGGTTGGGGCCGAGGGGAGTGGTGTGCGGTAACCAGAAGTGGATTTCCCATTTCTACCCTTCTTGGCGTTCCTGGCCTCTGACCCCTGTGTGGACCGTTCCCGTGATTTCCAAAGAGAACCGAAGAATTCAGTACCAGGCCAAGGAAAGGGGCAGGCAGGAGAGAAGGAAGGAAGGGCCAAGGGAAGTTCCGCTCCCAGCCTCAGGGAGTGCAGCCCTGCACATGCCCGGAAGGAGGGAGCGAGAGAGAAGGACTGGCCCCGGGAAGGGGGTCTCCGAGTGGGGACCCGTGGCGTCCCCACCACCTCTGGGCCACAGAGCCAGGACGGCAGACTCTGCAGGGCAGCCCAGGGACCACCAGCCCCAACCCCAGGTCTTGCTGCAGAGAAACACTATCCCAGACTGTAGTGGATAGACCCCGACAGGACCCCACAAGCCCCCCCTTCCTGTGCCTTGTTGGTCATCATCCTGCCTCCCAGTTCCCGGCCAGCCATAGATCCACTGGAGAGGACAGAATGGAAAAGACACAGCACGTGGCAGGGGAGGGGACAGCAGACACCCCTCCGTCCCTCCCAGCGCCCCAGCCTCAGCCCCGCAGCACACAGGTGGGTGTGGGGAAAGCCTCACAGGATGGGGGGAGCCGAGTGGCAGCTGGCTCGGGGTCTGTAGCCCAGCAGAACTGGCTCTTCCTTGAGGAAATTCAAAGCCAGGTCAACTACGAAGCCAAGGGGCTCCACGGGGTTAGGGCCGCGCCCTGGAGGCGCCCCACGGGGGGCAGAGCGGCCAGCAAGCTGAGGCCACGGGGGACCGTGGTATCTGGGAGACATCGAGGAGACAGGCCCTTTGAAGCCCATGAAAGAGGAGCCAGAGCAGGAAGCTGCAAAGGACACCAGGGCTCAGGGAGGTGCCCCGAAGGAGCCAATTCCAACTTCGCCGACTACGGCTTAAATAAGCAAGGAACCTGTTGGCGATCTCAGGGGGGCACAGCCGACCACCCATTTCTCTAAAGCGCCAGAGAGCAAACATTTTAAGCTTTGTGGCAACTATGCATTTCTGCCCTTTTAACCCCAAAGCAGCCATAAATGGTACAAATGGATGGGCGTGGCTGGGTGCCAGGAAAACTCTATTTACTAAACCAGGGCAGGTTAGATGTGGCCCGTGGCCATAGTTTGCCAACCCCTGATGTCGACAGTGGGGAGCTAGGGAGGGGTTTGAGCAGAGGAGTAATAGTCCGGCCAATTCTGTGCTCAGGGAGGACAGCTGCGGCGGCCGTGGGTGGCGGGGACAGACCCGGGGCAGGGAAGACCGGGGTCCCCTTGGCTCGGGGTCTCCCACTGGGCTCTGTGCTCCTGAGGACACAGCAGTTTTCTTAGATGATGTAGCATCCATCAGGCTTCTGGGAAGCGAGATGCTCGCTGCTCTGGGACCACCCAAGGAACCGGACGGTTTACTGATCTCATTGTTAAATAAAATATTTTAGTAACGTGTCCAAGTTCTTTCCAGGCCAGGCCCCTCCTGACATCTGGGCAGCGTCTGGCCAAAGAATGCTTGGCAGGCAGCCCTGCTGATCTGCACCCTTGGGTTTGGATTAAGGATGGGAGGGATGTCCCCCGGGCCGCAGGCGTGCTGGACAAGGGTCTGAGCCCACACAGATTTGGAGAAAAGCGGGGCCTGTGTGAGGCCAAGTGCTCACGCACCCTCTTGGGGCTGAGGGCAACCAGACAGCCGGGTGGGCCCAGACGAGGGGTGGTCGAGGTACCCACCAAATTGGGAGGCTCGCCTTTTGACCTGGATTGAGGGCGGGGAAGTCGTGGGGGGTGGGGGTGGGAGGGGAGGTTTGCTTTGGATTCTGGTCATTCTTGTTTTGTTCCATTGTCGTCTGGGGTCGCTCCCTAATTTAAAAGCGATCCAGATGTTTGGTTGTTATGAAGATATTTGGCATCCGATAAAGCCCACGGAATGCTGACAAAATTCAATATTCTTGTAGTGCAGGGTGGACCCAAATCACACCGACCGCTACTACCCCTTCCTGGCAAACAGGTGTTGCCCGAGGAAGCAGACCCTGCAGCGGCCAGAGAGCGGGCGAGGCTGCAAAGCCGCCCATAGGAAGCACAGTGCTGTCCTCTCAGCTTCCCTTCTCTCCACAGCAGCTCCTGGACTCTGGGTACATGTGTAAATCCTTGCTCTCCTCTCCCTCCTCACCCCACCCCAACTCACGGCCCCGAGTTGTTGAGCAATTTAACGAAAAGGTGCTCGGCATGGATGGATAGACAGGCAGTGAGGCCGGCAGGCAGACAGTCTGCAGGGGGCCTGGTCCGGCCAGGGCTCCTGGGTTGGGTGGGACAGGCCTGTTCCCTGCCCCCTGACCCCTCAAGACCAGGCATTATACCTACTGGGTAGCCCAACTGACCCCATTTTAACAGAGTGTCATAGCTGTGGCGGGGTCAGGGGGGAAGTATCTGGTCCAGAAACGCACAGGCACTTGGGGCCCCGTGAACACTGCGGAGACTTCCGTGAACAAAAGCCATCTCTGCACATGAACGTGAGTCAAAGGTGAGTCCAGGACCAACACTGGCTCTATTCATATTTAGTTTCCACGTGTGAGTAATTCTCAAGAATGCCCCTGGTTTACTCTGGTGACGTTAGTGGCATTAATACTCAACGGCTGAAATGATTTCAGGCACAGTTTCAGCTGCAAACAGCTGTTGATCCAGCTCCCAGAAGGTAAGCATTCTGAGGGCAAAAAAAAAAAAAAAAAAAAAATTAGTTAATTAATTCAGCTTTTGCATTTCTGGCTAAGAAGTCCTTCTGGGGTTAACCATATCTAGGTCTGCTGATGGGAGGCCCCGTCATCAGTTTCAGTTTCCAAATGGTTGGACTAGCTAACCACTTTATTATTTATTTATTTTTTTTTTTAGCTAACCACTTTAAAAAAAATAATAAATCTCAGAAAGACTAGACCCAGGGTCGAGTACAGATGGATACGGTACAGAGAGGACGCTCAGGACACTGTGCAGTACATTTTTACACAGAGAGAAGCAGATACAGGGAAGGGAGTGACTTGCCCAAGGTCACTGCAAGGAGATGGGTGAGCCAGGACCTGAGCTGAAGGCTTTTCTCCGTCTCTTCCCCCACCCTCGGGGTCCTCAGTGAGGACAGCACTTCTACATCACCTGGGGAACTTGATCAATAGGCTTCATCCGGGGGCACCTGGGTTGCTCAGTGGTTGAGTGTCTGCCTGGGGCTCAGAACATGATCCCGGAGTCTTGGGATGGAGTCCCACAGGGAGCCTGCTTCTCCCTCTGCCTATGTCTCTGCCTCTCTCAGGAATAAATAAATAAAATCTTTTTTTTTCAATTTTATTTATTTATTTTTTATTTATTTATGATGGACATAGAGAGAGAAAAAGAGAGAGAGAGAGAGAGGCAGAGACACGGGCAGAGGGAGAAGCAGTCTTCATGCTGGGAGCCCGACGCGGGACTCGATCCTGGGACTCCAGGATCGCGCCCTGAACTAAAGGCAGGCGTGAAGCCACTGAACCACCCAGGGATCCCCAATAAATAAAATCTAAAAAAAAAAAACAGTTTCATCCGCAAGGAGTTGGCATCCACGTTTTGAAAAATCTCCCAGACGTTCCCCCATCCCCAAGGCTGCCCTTCTGCTTAAAATCTTTATTTATAGGATCACTCCTTTGAGACGAGGCTTCAAGAGGTCTTGAGATGTGCTGAGAAGAGATCTCACATCAGTGGAGTGACCCTTTCCCTACTTGCCCCTTCCCACAAAGGGCACTCACTCTCCCTTGCATATTTGGAATGTCTGGTCTGGTTTATCTGCTCCAGAGGTTTCCATGTGACTGCTCCTCCCGAGGGCTGTACTTTTGTCAGCCGGTCTTCCTGCCACCTTCAGCGGGCCTGAAATCCTTCCCTTCCCTACCCTGTGGAAAATAATTTGGCTCTTAGAGGCCACTGTGGAATCTATCTATGAACTGCTCCTGCCCTAATGATCTCCTCTCATTGCTAGCAGACACCCTGTTAAATTCGGGGAGCCACTAGGGGATACCCGGGGTGGGGGGGTGGTAGCTAAGATATCCCTCCACCCCCACCCGTGTACACACACACTGTCTGGAAAGCAGAGGGGTATTGGTCTCGGGTGGAGGGCAGCCCAGCTGTGGATGCACTCATGATGACCTGGCCTGGGTTGAGAGGCTTGTCCAGCATGAGGTCATGGCTGCAGGGTTTCCAGTTAGAAAAGTTGCATTGTTTGCCCAGAAAAATATTAACATCGTCCCTCTCCTGCAGTAATGCTTGGCCGCTGGGCGCTCTCCTAGCCTGGCACGGCTTCCCTCGCCAACAATGGCAATACTTTGTATTTCCCCTGGGCCCTTCATTCAGGCATCTTAGGGCCTATTCTTGTTCTGCGGGCGCCTGCAAAGCACAGCTTCCTCATTCAGAGGGCGGAAACAGGCCCCAACAGGCCTGGGAGAGATCTGCGGCGTCAATGCACACTTGTCTTCTCTCAGGCTCACAGTTAATCAGCAGAGAGCATTTGACAACCACTTGAGTGGCCTCTGAAGCCGCTGGGCTCTTCCTGATGTGTGGCCAGCTTGGACCATTGTTCAGTGGAGCCACGCAGTCCTCATACACCAAGGGGCCCTCTGATGCCACCGGTTGCAAGCGGAGCCCTCCTGCTCCCCCCCCACCCCCCTACCCCAGCAGGTGTGTGGCCTTGGGGAATGTCGCTTAGCCTCTCAGTGCCTCAATTTCTGCCTGTGTCCAATTGGAATTACAGGCTGGAAGGGCTTGGATGTTCAACAACAGAACACGGAGAGCATGTAGCTCCGTCTGGGCAAACACTTGCTCAGGGGAAGGTGGCTTCTGTTACTGTTTTGTCATCCCCGTCGTTGTTAGTTAGCATTGCAGAACTTTCCATGCCTCAACCTCACAGGGGCTAGGGCTCCCCACTTAGCATCTCTGCATTTTCAGCCGCGGTTTTCAAACTGTGTCCCACAGAGGTCTCAAGTCTCCATGGTGGAAGTGGGAGCCGGGCTTTGCTCTCACCTGTGTTAAACATTGTGCCCCTACCCAAGAACTCGTCTGAAGAAAAGGATTCCCCAGCCTGATGAATTTGAAAAGTAGCTATTCTAGAAGCTTCTAGAGAATTTGTTTATTTCCTTGGCAAGGCTTCCTTGCCTGGCCTTAAGGCAACGGGATAACGGGATGGATGCTTGGCTGGGCAGCTCAGTAATGCCTTTAATGGCAAGCAGCAGAGGGATGGACCAGCCCACCTGTGCCCAGTCCCATTATGCCCCTGCTTCAAGGACACTCTCATTTAGACCCCCTTTACTGCAACTCAAGCCCATTCAATAGGTGAAATCTGCTGGCCATCAGTCTGCTTTCAAAATCCCCTTATAAACTTGAAGGCTAGTATCACAGGTGGGCCCCTGGGGATGTTATATCTTGGGCCACCATGGGCACTCACAGTGGCAGCTGGAGAAGAGGTGGTCGTAAACCTGGCCCCAGGGGTCACCCACCTCCCTGTCCAGAAGCCCCCAGGTGCCTGTGCTGAGAGGGAGCTCCACCTGCCAGGCAGATCCAGGGCACCGTTTGGAGGAAAGTACCCTCCAAGGGCAGAAGGGAGGGCCACAGGCTGCAGCCAGCCAAGAGGAGCACGTGACATGGGGTCCCGGAGCCAGGTGGAGCGTGATGATAGTGGGATCCGGGATCAAGTGCTGCTTGAAAATGCGGGCAGACCACAGTCAGCTTTGTGAAGTTTTGTTGCCACGTAGCGGGATTCTAGACACTGGACAATGTCTAGCAGGGCTGCAGCTCTCAGAGGAGGGGCAGTAAGGTGAGGCCCTGATCCAGAATAACCCTGCATCAGTGAGCACGCCGGCAGCGGAGCTTAGAATACAGGCAGGTACCCTTTTTGCAGGACCGCGAAGGAGGGATGTTGCATCTCACATTATATTGGACTGGAAACTCCCAAGTGTGTCTTGTGGTGAACTACTAATGGCCCTGGGGACGAGACTCGACCCTGCAGGTGGGGAGCAAGTGGTCCCGCCGCGGATAGATTTGAGGCAGAAAACAGAAATCTGGCTGTTTCAACATCAGAAAGTTGCCTGCTGCTCCTTGGCCCAAGCTGACCAATTTCCACCTACAGGTGTGTTACGAGGGCAGCCGGCCCAACAGTCTGGGAGGCCTGGTCCAACCCCATTGTGAAAACTAACCTTTGCCATGTTCCTGACCTTAATCCTCTTGGGGCTCATTGCATTTGGAATAAAGTTCAAGTTCACTCGCACCTCTCTGCCGCCCATCCCTCAGTGGACTCCGGCTAACTCAGGACCTCTGTGGGTTTCTCCAACACACCAAGCTCTTGTGCACCGACCGACAGGCCTTTGCCCTTGCTTTGTCCCCTGTGTGTGTGGGGGGGGGCACTCGTTTTCCCAAATGCTCACCCTCTAAACCGCTTCACCCTCCTGTTCGTTCTTCAGATCTCAGTTTCAATTTCACCCCTTCACAGAGTCCAGCTCTGGCCACCCCATCTCAGTGAGGTCCTCCCCGAAATTCCCTATCAGATCCCACGGCCTGTGTCCTTCCCAGCCCTGACCACTGTTCCTCTGTGTGGAAGTGTTCGCTTGCTGGCTTTTTTCCCTGTCTGTTCCCTGTCCTCGTGAGAACGTGGAATGAGGCACCTAGGAAGTGCTCAGTAAGTTTTTGTCGGCCTAATGAGTGAATATCTGTTCAGCAGAGTTTAGTAGAAGCATTTTCCTGCTTGGCACCACTTCTATCCATTCCTAGGTCCATCTTGCATCAGTTTAGTTGGATTCAAAGACCACAAGGCAGTTCATAAGCTTAATGAGTCATCATACCCCCACCCCCACCCCCACCCCAGGTGGCCTGGGACAAGCCTGTGTACCACAGATGTGCTGGCAAGTTCCAGCTACTGGGGACCCGGGTGGCAAAAGGCCAGGTTGACAGTAGCTTTGTAGGGTCTGCAGGAAAGTCGTCTGAGTTATCCTTGGCCATTGTTGTCAGGCCTGGCCACGCAGGCCTGCCCCAACCCAGGGTGGTGGCTGTGTTAGCACCCCTGGTCAGAAAGAAAGGCCTTCTGTCCTGGCTTGTTGGCTCCTTAGCATTTGCTGCTTACTTTTATGATGTGTTACTTCGCTCGTAAATTGTCTGCCCATCCCACGAGCCTGGGCAGAGCCTTCAGACCACAAGCCGGACACTTGCACCATTGACTTTACCAGGATGTGATGCCTTAGAGGTCCTGCTGACCCCTGATCTGGTGAGTCCAGATGCTTCCCAGGCCGGAGAGGGGGTCAAGGAACCCGGTCTCTTGACCCATGAACTGTCCAGGGAGCCTGAACAATCAATCCACTTTGGGACATAGCCTGCAGATAATCTGGAGCTATTAGTAGCGGGCCCTGGGGAAATAACCCTTGGGAGCCAGAACTAGAGCAGTAAATCTCTCTTGTGAGTCACTGCAAATATTTACCCTCGAAAGTTTGATTGTGAAATCTCCTAAGCTCTTGGATGGCTCTACTCCTCTTCCCAGGGTGAGCCTCAAGCTGCCAGATGTCCAGGGAGGGGGGATCCTCTAGGAAAACGCAAGGGATGGAGTTGCAGGTACTCTGGGAACTTATCCCCTGGTGGCAAATCTATCGGCTGCACTTTGCTTTCCTGGCTATGTGTTTACCTAAATGGGTAATTCTCCACTAGATCAACCCTTTGCCCCTGAGTGGGAGATTTTTATAGGCTATTATAGGTGCAAAAAATCCCCTCCTGACCCGATTCTGGCCTCTCCACTATCCACATCAGCCTTGAGGAAATGGCGTGGCAAAAGCAAAGCCATCATGACACTGGGTATCTTTAATCTTCCTTCCATGGGTTGGTCTATTTTATGCATTCGGTGGAGCATCCTTCCTTCCCACCAACCGGGACCAGTGGAGAACTAACCACATGGGAAGGTCACAGGGGGTCCTTTGCCAACAGTCGCTTGTGGAGGACTGGAATACAAAGGGCATCCAGGAGATTTTGCAGGAGGTCAAGCCACGTGGCCAACTTTCCGTCTGAGGATCTGGTGCCCGCCCTTTCCTGCCCCGCTCCCAGGACGGAACAGGAATGGAAATAGCTCGTTGTAAAGACCGTGGGCGAGAGTCCCTCTCACAGATGCTAGTTCCCTGCAGAGGGGCCGGGAGTTCTGTCTGGGGTGGGGCATGCAGTTTTCATTTTGTGCTGTTTTGCTGACACCTCTGTTTTTGTTTTAAAGAAACGGGTGCCTCAAGGTAATGCTATAGGTCTTAGGTTATTTAGATTTGGACTTTAACCCTGTGCTTGAGATTGGCTCGTAAGTCAGGCAGTTAAATAAATCATGGGACTGATAACAAGACAGCTGAGCCTCGGGTTGAATAAATAGTTTCCTTTAGGGTGGAAATCATGCCCCCCCCCCCAACAAGTTGGAGACGAAGTACCCAACTACACGGCCTCTGCAAGTCTGGAAGTGGAGGTTCCTCAGACATAATTGGGGCTCCACTCTTGGCTAAAAGAGATCATGAAAAGCTCTATGAGGCCAGTGAGTTTCTCCTAATCCAGCTGGGGAGAAGTCCAAAATCAGCTTGACGCACCTGTTTGGCCTGCGATGGGCTCTGCGCTTGGCTCCCCGGTGATTTCAGGGGAAAATGTTAGCAGGGAGAGTGGCTCTCTCCCGCGTGTGACGAGATGTCCACAGCTCCACCAGAAGAACAGCAGGGGCAGAAGGGACGAGGAGGATGGGACCTGCCGCTTCTCTCCTTGCTCCTGCCAGCCTATCTGGTCTCTCGTCCACCCTGGCCACTCCTCCCTCCCCGTGACCCTCCGCCCAAGCCAGCCACAGCGAACACTTAAAAACATGATTCTAACAATGTAGCTCCTACCCGACTGGCCTCCAGGTGCTCTGAGACAAGCACTGAATCTTTGCCACATGGCTCAACCACGCCACTCCTGTCACATGCCCCTAATAACTGAAACAGGTGTTTGGACAAAAACTCACGTACCCTCACGTCCGTAGCAACTCTGTTCACGGTCGCCTAAAGGTAGAAACCATCCAAACGTCCATCCATGGTTGAATGGATAAACAGAATGGGGTCTGTCCATACCCGGGAATATTCTTCAGCCGTGAAAAAACAACAAAGTACCGAGGGGCACCTGGGTGACGTAGTCGGTTAAATGTCCGACTCTTGGTCATGATCTCAGGGTCGTGAGATCGAGCCCCACGTCAGGCTCCACGCTCTGCACGGAGTCTGCCTGGGTTCCTCTTGCCTTCTCTTTCTGCCCCTCCCCGCAGTGCTCACATGCTCTCTCTCTCTAAAATAAATCCATCTTTAAAAAAAAAAAAGGTGCTGATATGCGATACAATGTGGATGAACCTTGAAAACATGCTAAGTGAAGGAAGCCGGTCACAGCACGTCGCCTGTTGTGTGATCCCATTTATACGCTCCTGAGACAGCAGAGCTGTCAGAGCTGGGGAGAGAGTGGGGTGGGTAATGCCGGCCGATAAGTATGGGGTCTCCCTTCGGGGTGATGAAAATGTTCTAGAGCTAAGAAGTGGAGGTGGTTGTGCAATATCGTGAAAGTGCTAAACGCCGGTGATCTATACACCTAAAAATGGTTAGGATGGTAAATTTCATGCCATGTGAATTTTACCGCAATTTAAAAAAAAAAAAGTCCTTACCTTGCCCTCTGAGCCAGCCTCACCGCAGGCCACTGTCCCCTAGCTCGCCCCACTAGAGTCCTGACGATCACCTCCTGCGCTTTCCTGCCACGGGGCTTTGTCTCTGCCCCTGGCCAGCCTCCCTCGGGAGACTAGAGCCCCAGCATCTGGCCTCAGTGTCACACTTCGGTTCCAATAGTCTCTGCCCTTCCTTGCAGCATGGGTTCCCTGGGGGTTTGCACCCTTGGGAGTCATAAGGCTGTTTTGTCCGAGAGAGAGAGGACAGGAAGTTGGCCGTGATTGAGGATGGATGAATCTTCAAATTGCTTCATGACCGTGACCCCAGCGGCTAAGGAATGTCCTTCTCGGAGTTTCAAATTCCTCCCGTCTCCTCATCTGTCTCATTCACATTTCTTTAGTGCTTTCTTGTCCCCTCCCCACTGTTCAGAGGGAAGGCCTTTTCCCATAAAGGGGGAAAAAAAAAACATGTTCTAAATGGTGATTCAGTTCCTGACCTCCCCACAAGCTTTACGTAAGCCCTAAGGTACTTAGATACTTATAAGCCACTGATGGATGCGTTAAATGGGCTTTTGTGAGCTAAGCAGGCACTCAACCTGCCAGTCATAGCAGAGCTTTGTAGGGAAACCTGCTGGGAGCTCGAAAAAGATATAAATGTTTTGTATTCCAGAAGTGCCATGTACAAGCCGACTCACTTAGTCTGCTTATGGGATGTTCGTTGATGGATATGGTTGTGCATGGAGGGAGAAGGAGCTGGAGTGAGCTTGGAGATCAGGCTAAGAGAGGAAGGCAGTGGGCTTTGCTGGGCTTGTAGGTGATGACGCTGTCACCAAGTGGGCCTTGGTGGTGGGGAAAGGCCCTCCGTGGGTCTCCTCTGCTGCCTTCTACCCTACACACTGCATGTCTGCTCCTAGGCTAGCCGTGTCTTAGCCACCTGCCAAGGAGCACGCCCAAAGAGTCTTCAGAAATGGAGTGGAGACCTTCTAGCTTCACCTTCCCATGATCACAAGTCCCCACGGATGCTGTGCCTGCTGTATTCAGAGCCTGCCGTGCACAGGCGTTGAGTGGGCTTTCTCATCCCTCATCTCATCCCTGACGCCTTAAAGCAGAGACTTGTGTCACGGGGGCCAGCTTGTGTGTTGTGGGATGGTTAGCAGCATCCCTGGCTTCTTCACACCAGATGTTAGGAGCCTGGCCCCAGAGTCTCCAGACATTACCAATGTCCCTTGGGAGACTGAGTCAGCCCTACTTGGAAAACCCTTGGTCTGAGGAAATAGGAGGGACTGTCCCTTTTCTGGATGTCTGCAGGCTTTCCTGGAGCCCAGCACTCATGGGACAATCTCCTCAGCAGGGCCAAGACCCAAGAGGTGTGGGACAGTCCCCTCCCCCACCCCAAGAAGGGCCAAGACCCAGCAGGTGTGGGACAGTCCCCTGCAGCAGGGCTGAGACCCGGCAGGTGTGGGACAGTCCCCCCAGCAGGGCCGAGACCCAGCAGGTGTGGGACAGTCCCCCCAGCAGGGCCGAGACCCGGCAGGTGTGGGACAGTCCCCCCAGCAGGGCCGAGACCCGGCAGGTGTGGGACAGTCCCCCCCGCAGGGCCAAGACTCGACAGGTGTGAAGGGTCCTGTCTGGACTCTGGCTTGGCCTGGGATATCCTGCTACTGCCTGCAAGGTAAAGGTGCCTGAGACAGGGTGGGCACGTGCATCTTCTTGGAAGGCTCTGGAACATTTCCATTTCCCCAAAGCTCTGCCAAAGCAGCCGCACTGGGGCTTTTGAGCCCACCTCTCCCTGCTGAGCCTTCCCCGAGCCCTGCGTCTCCACACAGCTGCTGCCGTTGGAGGGATGGATTCATGAAATTCTCATTGCCCAGGGTTGCTCATGCAGTTTGGGGCAGATCGTTCTTCCTCCAACGCTGCAGAGACCGGATCATTCTGATCATGATGTGTAAGTGTAGGTCTCTGTGTTAGTGGTTCTCAATGTGTGGCTTCTGGCAGCATCAGTGTCACCTGTTCAAAGTGTGTGTTCTCAGGCCCCGCTCCGATCTACCGGGTCCTCTGGGCAGGCCCAGTGGTCTGTGCTTTAACAAATCCTCTAGGTGACTCTCAGGTACCCTTGAGAACCACTGTTGTCCATGAATTTAACCTTCATTTGCCTGGAAGGTAAACACGTGCCATTTAAAGCTCGTCCTGTCACCTCTAATCGTAAGTGTGCTCAGCTTGGGTTATAGACATAGGCAATTTGAGATTCCCCCTCCTGCTTCTCCTCTTCTCTAGAGATCTGAATTCTCAGCATTAGCTCTCTCCTGACCAAGGGGAGCATCTGCTGTCCTTTCTCCTTATAGCTTCACTGTAATGTGACAGGCCCACCTGGGCATTGTCTCGAATGTGCCCCTGTCGCTGGTCCCTGTGGTCCCATGGTGGCCCCGGCCTTGGGTTTTATGTACTGAGCCTCCATTTCCAGTCCATTAAGGTCGGGATCCCTGGCTGCCTCCCACCCGCAACCCTCGGATGTGATGGCTTCCCTTAGGTCCAGCCACCTGACACCAGCCGCAGTCACTGCTGCTCCTTCTTACTGTGGAGGTCTCCCAAGCCCACACCAATTGGGTGATTCATTGTAAGGACCCACAGGACTCCGCATTCAGTCACATTCATAGATAAGATGATTATAGGGAAAAGATACAAAGCAAAAGCAGCAAAGGAAAGACACACATGGGGCAAAGTCTGGAGGAAGCCAGGCCCCAGCTTCCAAAAGTCCTTTTCTTTGCTAGCTCATAGGCTGTGCTTAATTCCCGCAGTGATGAATTTGTGGCAACACGTGCAAATTCCTGTCTACCCAGGGCACTCATGGGGACTCCGTGCCCAAAGATTTTATTGGGGGCTGGCCACACAGACACCCTCTGACTACCACATACTAAAACTTCAGACTCCCGGAAGTGAGGCAGGTGTTCAGCGTCAACAATATGATTTGCACAAACAGTTTGGGCCCAGAGAGACACCCTGATCAGGTTCCCAGAAGCCAGCAAAGGGCCAGCCCTGCAAACAGCCTCGAGCCTGCCCTGTTAACTCTTTTTTTGCACGTGGCTACTCATCATCCTGGTGATGAAAGAAGCAGCTCGCCTTTACTGAGTGCTTACTCTGTGCCAGGCGCTAATCGCAGCGCTTTCAATGTGCTGATTTCATCTCCCTCCCAGATGCCATCCGAGTACCGTGACCATCCAGGCTACAGACCTTCTTTGCACTGGGAACCCCTCCCCCCTCAAAAAAAAAGATTATCTGGAATTTCCATCTGGGATTTTGACTTCGGCAAGTGGCAGGAGACTGGGGTCCCTCACTGGGCCACCCAGCTAGACGCCAAACCTGAGTGTCTAGATTTACGTCACTTCCACACCAACTCACCATTTCTGATCTTTCTTTTTTCTTTTTTTTTAAGATTTTATTTATTTATTCATGACAGACACAGAGAAAGAGAGAGAGAGAGGCAGAGACACAGGCAAAGGGAGAAGCAGGCTCCATGCAGGGAGCTTGACGTGGGTCTCGATCCCAGGACTCCAGGATCACATCCTGGGCTGAAGGCAGGCACTTAATCACTGAGCCACCCAGGGATCCCCTCTGATCTGCTTTCAATATATTTACTTCTTCACTTCCTTTCTGTGTCCGGCAAATAATGCAGGTGTTTATTTCCCGTAGGAAAGTATCACAATTTTATTTAAAAAGGCACTTGAAGAGGAAAAGGTGGGTTGATTTAATGTAAGTAATTGTGGCATACGTTGTGAAGGTTGATGGGGAGTGACCAGGCCTGGGAGGGCCCCCTTTAAAATGTTGGCCCGACGGGATATCAGGAGACAGAGCACATCTGGCTGGGGGCGTGGCTCACCTGAGTGCTCTGCTAGTTTTCCAGGCTTCCTAGGGATGTGCCCAGCCTGTCGGCATTAGAGTCCTTCCCAGAGTGACTTGTCATGTGGAAGCCATGAAGGCAAAAGGGGAGGTTGGGTGATTGAGCATGTTTGCTGTAGCTACAGGAGGGAACAGTGGCATGTTGACGACTGACTCATTTTGTGTGTATATGGAGAGGGAGGAGCTGTGTGTGTGTGTGTGTGTGTGTATAATAAGACTATTGTTCTCTCCATAGATAGGTAAACACACATGTTCACATGCATACACACACACACACGTACTTTCCTTGCCCATTGAACCATTTGACATTTCAGGACCCCTCACCTCTGTGTATTTCAGCTGCATCTTTTAAGAATAAGGACATTCTGATTAAAAAAAAAAATAGAGAATAAAACACGAATAGTATTCACAGAAGGCATATAAAATTGGCCTTCCAGCATGTAGGAAAAATGCTGAAACTCACTTCTTATTAGAAAAATGCTAATTAAAATAGCAAGGGAAAAAAAATAGCACCAAGATATCATTTCTAACCTATCAGATGGACACAATTTTAAAATACGGCACCATATTCTGTGATGAGGCTGCAGAGAAACCAGCCCCCTCGTATACTGCTGGTGGGAATGCAAATTGATGCAGCCCTTCTGGAGAGAAACTTGTCAAGATCTAGCCAAATTACATTTGCCTTTCCCTTCTGGCCCAGGCCGCCCTTAGCAATCTAGCCTGCAGATACACTTCTACGAATGTGAAAATGAGGATGTGCGCACGATGATTTGTTCATTGCGACATTGTTTGTCATTGCAAGGGATTGGAAGTGACCTAAATGGGGTTGAATAAACCGATAGGGCCACACAGTGGAGTAGTATGCAGTTGTAACAAAGAATGGAGAAGAGCTCTGTGAACTGATTTGGGGTGATTACCAGGACATACTATTAAGTGAAAAAAAATTGAAAAAAAAAAGCATCTGTTAGTATGCTAACATTTGTGTAAAAAAAAAAAAAAAAAGGAGGGTGAAGGGAGAGGTAATAAAATAGAGATGTATGTGCTCATTTGTACAGAGATAAACCAGAAACTAAGAAAACTGATTACTCACAGTGGGTAGTGAGAAGGGAGGGAGTAGGGGGTAAGGTCCTTCCTTCTTTTTTTCTTTTTCTTCCTTCTTTTTACGCTGATGTACAATGTTATCCTCCTGGTTTTGATCGTTGTACTGGTGGTTATGTCCATTGTTAACATTAGGGGATCTGGATGATGCAGACACAGGAAATCTATACTATTTCTGCAACTTTTCTGTAAGTATCAAATTATTTCAGCATAAAAAGAAAAAGAAATACAGAGTACCTGGTGCATAGTAAGGGCTCTTTAAATATTTGATGAATGTAGGGACACCCCACCCGGCTGGCTCAGTTGGAAGAATAAGCGACTCTTAATCTTGGGGTCATGATTTCCAGCCCTTGGGATCATGATTTCAGGATTACTTAAAAAAAAAAAAACTTTAAATATGTGATGAATGATTAAATTTGTATACTGAATTATTTGAGAAGTCTCAGAGCAAAACAACCTCCTTAACTTTGAGGCAGGGAAAGAAAGATCAAAGACATTCTCGCACAAAACCACGATACGATTATCCCAAGAAATTCAACATTGATCTAATGAAATTATCTAGTGCACCGACCCTATCCAATCTTTGTAATCACTCCCGAGTGCCCTTTATAGACGTGTCTGCTGATGTTTTATTTGTTGGTCTTGGCACTGCATTTGGTTGTCACGTCTCCTTAATCTCCTTGAATGGAAAGCAGTTTTCCTGCTTCTCTGTCTTGGATGACACTGGCACTCTGGAAGAGTCCAGAGGACTGGCTGTGTTTGACAGGATGCAAAGGAAGGCAGCCTTCTCCATAATCTCATATGCACATGGGATGATCCTTAAGTCTCAGCTCTGACTGGATGGGCTCTAAATGCCCCCAGCCCATGTCCCCAAGTGGCTCCTTGGGTGGGGACCAAGCAGCTGTCGGTAGGATTGTGCTTTCTTGGCCATCTGATGGACACTGTTGGTCCTTTCTCCTCCTCTTGTGCCCAATCAGAGCCCATGATTATGCCCTCCCCTCACTCTGGACTTGCTATTCCTTTTGCACTGCTTAGTTACCCCTCAGAGGGAGCGCAGGGGTCAGCGATGACAGGGTTTAATTGGCTTCCTCCTACCAGGAAGGCTAGGGATTCCTGATACCTTGGGAATAGGGCTATCCATCAGGGCCACTGAGATCTACGTAAAACAGCCAAAGAATTCTTTATAGTTACTGACAGAGAAAAGGATCCCGGATATGTGTCAGAACCCAGCCACTCATTTGAAAATACTGGGAAGCTCTTATGATTTTACAGATAATTACAGAACATGAATATTTTAAACCAAAAGGATCTTTTACGATGTTTGTGCTAGGCCCCTATCCCCAACCCCCGCAGCGGAAAGTTGGTACTAGATGGCTTCACGGTGTGAAATATTGCCCATAATCACAGGTTACCCCTCACAAAGTGGGATTACAGAAAGATCCACCCTTGCTCTGTAAGGTTTCTGCTGGTCTGGGTTGGTGGGATGGTGCAGCCCATGTAGGTGAAGCCCACGAGCTCTGGAATCAGCAGACCTGAGCTGGAATCCCAGCACTTGGGGCCTCATGAACTTGGGAGAGATACTTCACCCTCTCAAAGCCTCAGTTTCTACGTCTCTAAAATGGGTTAGTAGGGTTTCTTGTGTAGGGTAATCGCCAGAGTAACATGAGATGACTCATCAACAGCTCTTATCTCTAGATCCGGTGCAAGGCCAGAGCTTATTAAATGAGCTGTCTGGTGCTCTTGCTACGGTTGCTGTTAGCCAGGCACTTCTGTGAGCAGCACCAGCTGTTTCTAGAAGCAGCGGCTCTGATCAGGGTGGCTGCTTCACCCACCATCTTGGCGTGAACCTCCCAGCTGATGATTATCCGCAGCCCACCTCCCTGGCATTGGCTTTACCGACATGCATCTTGCACTCACCTTCATCCACACTGAGAAGCCAGGAAAACACGGCCGTTTCCCAGCAGCAAAGCTCAGCGTCCCCAGCTAGTCAAGACGAGGAAGGAAAAGATTTATTTTTTTGGTTCGATTTCTTTCCAGTGCCCCGCCTGGTTTTCGTCATGTCAGTCTGCACTCAGAGACAGCAGGCTGTGAGCTAGGAGCCCTGTGCTTCCAGTGCTGTCAGGCTTGACAGCAAAAGGCAGTGGTCCCACAGATATAGAGTGTTCTGAGTCTTGGGGAGGTGCTGTGGTTTGAGGGTAAGGGTCCAGGGCTGGGCCTCAGGACCATAACTCCCTCGGTTTTGCTCCTGCTCTTCACCTGCACCCTCAAGAGACCTCTAAAGAATGACAACGAGGGACGACCCAACACCCAAACCCTCAGGTCATCAGCTACCCTCATGTGCTCCTTGCAAGCATCCCCTGTTGTTCGCACATCGACTCAGTACACATGCTTTGAGTTGCAGCTCGAGCCTTCCCATGCTCCAAGTCACCTTGGCCATCAAGCCTTTGACATCTCAGGCTGTGAACTTGGAAATGGGTAAAACCCCACGTTTCCCTGCCTGCCTCTCCCCCACTCCCTGCACTGTCTTTGCTAGTGAAGAGATACTGCCGGAAGTTCAGAGCCCCTGACACTCGTTTCGTTTGCAAAGGAATATCATTCCTCTTTGTTCTGGGGGCCCAGAACTCACTGCATATTGACAGGCGGCTTTCTCTGCCCAGCTGCAGTTACAACTGCATGCAAATCGCCTGCGATTTCTCACCAGAGCTCAAAGCTCCCTGTTCGGTTTGCATTAGGCGTGCGGTTCAATTGCTCTCCCTGAAGGAGGAGGAGGAGGAGGAGGAGCAGGTGGTGTTCAGCTTTGAACTCAGTCCATATGCCCCAAGGATAAGTGAAGGTATCGTTTGGTCTTAACAAGGGAGCGGGGGAAAAAATCCCTGTTCTCGGAGTTTTGCATTGGCCAGGAGCCAGGCCAAGAGAGCAACGTGACAGAGACTGCAGTCGAAGGCTATTGAGAGCGTATGTTATTCAGCAGCAAAGCATTCAGCTTCCAGCTTCGTGCCCAGAAGATTGTTTTGCGGGTGGAAAAGAAAGGAGCCTTTCAGCCCCTCTCATTTGGCCTGCGCCGCGGGTTTTCGCTGAGCAGCCGTTTCGGAGTTTCCTCTTGGAGCGATTGGTTTATGCTGTCCAGATGTGCACAATGCGATGGTTTTGTTTCTCGGCTTTCCAGATGTGCAACGGCCAGGAAAACGAGCTTTGGCAAACGCCGAGGCCTGTCTCTGCAGCCCCTGGAATCTGGAGAACCCACAATGCCGCCCTTGTGTAGGAATCCCAGAGCTTAGGATCTGGAAAAGAGCTTACGGGTCGCCCGATTCAGCCTCCTTGTTTTAGAGCAGAGGACACCGTGGCCCAGGGAGTTGTGACATGCTCGCTGCTGATTGATGACCTGCAGCTGGGAGCAGATGAGACATGGGCCTTGCTGGAACTCACCGGGCCACATCTGTGTGCATGCCTGTTCCATGGCTGTGTGCACCTGGCACTCCTGTAGGTGCTCGGGACGCATCGGTGAACAGAGATTCCCAGCTTGTCCTGAGGCCGGGTCAGACGTGGGGGAGAGGGCAAACCATACACGTAAAAAATGAGTACGTTGTACAGGAGGTTAGACGGTAGGAACTGCTATCAAAAAATATGGAAGAGGAGAAGAAAAATAGGCTAGGCTTAAAGGGGAATGGGAGTGCTGGATGGTTTGTGATTTTAGATAAAGGGACGAGGGCAGATTTCGTCGGGGAGGTGACTATCTTACAACTGCCGAGTAACACAATAGCTCCAAGTTTGGTGGCTCAAGCCAGTAACATTATCTCATGTTTTTGGTGGGTTAGGAATTGGAGGGTGGCTCTGCTGAGGGCCCCCTGCTCTGTGTCCCTCTCGAGGTTGCAGTCAAGAAGTCAGCTGGAGCTGTACTCATCTAAAGGCTGGACGGGGCCAGAGGACCAGCCTCCAAGGTGACAGGCCACATGGCTACTGGCTAGAGGCCCTCTTGTCCCATGGGTGCCTCTCTGTGGCTGCTTGAGAGTCCTACAACATGGTAGCTGGCTTCCCCCAGAACTAGTGCTCAAGAGAGATCGACAAAAGCCACAATGTCCTTTATGACCTAGCCTTGGAGAAATCAGATGGCCTAGTCTTGAAAGAGGTGAAGAGGTGAGTCACAGATACCCAAGGAGGAATATTCCAGTAGAAATGCCCAAAGCAGGAGCAACCAAGCATGCAGAGAGAAGTTCAGAGAGAGAGAGAGAGAGAGAGAGGCTGGACCTCTGGAGTGGAAGGAGCCAGGGAAGAGGAATAGAGGAGGTCAGAGAGAGGACAGAGGGCGGGGACATGTAGGTCACCGCAACCCAGAGGAAGGACCTGGACTCTGCCCTTGGGTGAAATGGGTAGCCACAGCAGTGTCAAGCCAAGGAGCAACATACGTAGACATAGCAGCGGTGGAGAGGACAGAGTGGAGGGGCAGGGGGAGAAGCAAGGAGACCAGTTAGGACACTGCCACTGTGCACCAGGCAGGAGACAGTGGCGGTCCCCACCTGGGCAGAGCCATGGAGTGGGGAGGAAGTGCCTGGATGTGTACAGGCTTGGAGGATAGATCCCTAGGATTCCCTGTCGGGTTGTGTGTGAGGAGGGAGCGAGCGAGACTAGCCAAGAATGACATCAAGGTTTGTGGTCTTCCTTCCCCGAAGCCGTCTCTGGCCCCTCTTCCTCCCTGCCTTCTGTGGTTTTACATGAAGAGATGGCATATGGGGAAGGCTTGGGATCCAGCACTGTTGGCTTTACTGCAGTGACCCGTGCCGTGTTATTCAGTTTATCGCTTGCCCTTTGTGGGACCTGGGTTACCCTGTCTACAAAATGGAAAATGAACGTACACCTCCTAAGTGAAAGAAAAAAAATAAATGTTTATAAAGGCCCTTAGAGCTCTTTCTAGAAGAAAGTATCAAAATGCTGGAAAATTTTTCAGTGGCTTGTAAATGGTATTTTTCCTGCTGGAGAACAAAATGGTTTTATTGCCGCCCTCCGTCCGCCCCCCCTCCGTCCCCCCAAATGCCGATCCTACAAATGGAACTATTAGAACATTCAGTGAATGAGAAACTGGAGTGAAGGATGAGCAAGGGGACAGATGCAGGTACCCTAGGAAGGACAGTACCCCGAAGGGCCTCCAAACCTACAGCCGGGGGGAAGCCACCTGCGGGCCATGTTTGGAAAGGGGTCATCACCCACAACCCTCACAGGATCCTCCACCCAGGTCTTGTAGGGCCGCCTACACTATTCACAGAACATCCGCAAGCAAGCGTGACCAAGCCAAGCGGTTGGAAGTGAAGATAGCGGCTCCCCTTGGAGACCAGGGACCCCGGAGTTGGAGGCTCCTGGGGTGCTTGGTATGTTCCGTTTCTCAAGCTGGGTGTGGGTGTTATGATGATCATCACGTTTCTGAAAAATTCATCAAACGGAACAGATGGAGCATGTGCTCTTCTCTGCGTGTCCATTCAGCTGCAATGAAACATATTTATGAAAAGGCAATGGGAAGTTATCCTTGTCCTCAGAGTGTGACCCCCACCCCCACTCAGGACCCCAAGTCCTACCATGAGAGCATCCCCATTCTCTGCTAGAATGCATGGTTTTAAAAAATCGATTACTTTTTTAAAAAAAGATTTATTATTATTTTTTTATTTGGGAGAGAGAGAGAGAGCTGGGCAAGGGGCAGAGGGAGAGGGAGAGAGAGAATCCACAAGCAGACTCCCCACCCAGCACGGAGCCCGACACGGGGCTCAGTCCCAGTACCCGGAGATCATGACCAGAGCCGAAACCAAGAATCAGATGCTCAACCCACCGAGCCACCCAGGCGCCCCTAAAAATCAATTATTTTAAAGGAGAACTCACCAATAACCGGTTGCCGTTGGCCGCCTACCCATCAGTTCGCAGTCAGAAGGCATAGCTCGGTTTTGTCTGGGGAATTCATGTGACCAGAGGGTCACAGCATTCACGATTCGTGTCTAGTTTTTCTCGCCCACAATTTCGCCTCTGAGATGCCTCATCCTGTTGCACGTAGCTGTAGATGGTTCACTCTTGCTGCTGTAAAAGCTCTTGCACGGGGTGAGCAGATCACTGGTTTTTTTCTTCATTCGGTCCTTGACGGGCATTTGCTTAATTTTCAGTCTGGGGCTAACCGATCGAGCTCCTAGGAGCCTGGTAGCCTCTTTATGACTGTGTAAGCACGTTGCTCTCGGGTCCGTACCCCCAGGTGCTTTTAAATCACGTGGAGGCAGCCTCTGACCTGGCCTGTACCCTGTACATAGGACGGATTTATTTGCTGGGAGACTTGGCAGGTGACGATCCCCAGGGCGTCCCTCGGTGGGGGTGAGCGACCCCCCTCGATATCCAGGAGACTTCTCTGCTGTTCTGCAAGGAGGGGTGTGCAGTGGTGGCCTGAATCACCCTCAGACGCCACCCTGCCTTGTGGCTTGACTTCCCGGGGCTCTTCCCCGCCCTCTTTGAGAAGGGCGGCCGACTTTAAGGGAAAGGATGGGTCATCCTGGCTTTCCAGCCTGTGGCAATCAGCCTCCCAAAACTGAGAAGCAGGGGGGTGGGGAAGATCCCTTCCGTGCTAAACCAGCTCCACGAAGCAGGTAGGGCCCGGCAGCCCCGCGGGGAGCATCCAGCCCCTTCCCACCTGCAAGCTCATCAAACAGCAAGCGGCAGCCCGAGTGGGAAGCCGGTGATGTCACCCCTGAGCCTGAACACTCAGGCCTTTCAGGGCAGGACGATAACAATCAAAACAGTATGTAAGGGCCTGCCACACAAGAACACACACGCTCACGGCCCAGGGGAGGATCTGAGAGCCCGGGTGAAGCGGGGCTTGTCAGGAATATGCTGTGCTTCTCTCATTATCGGCAGGCCGGAGAACATAGCCTGGAGAGCAGGCTGCGGGTTGCAAGGACGCTCACCTGCCAACTCTCAGAGAAATCCGTGACCCTCCCTACCGCCTCCCTGGGGACGCCTCGCCTCCAGCCCCAGAACTGAACCCGAGGCTGAGCAATAACCTGCGGTTGGGGTTCAAGCAGGAATGTCCCATTGCACAACTCCGGAGGGGGTGCCATTCCCAGAACACACGATGTGCACGGTTCCCCCGGAATTGTGCAACTCCAGGTCCCAGAGCTACTGCCTTAGGAATGAGGGAGCAGGGAGCAGGGGCCCAGTCCTTCTCCAGGGTCCTTTTTTTTTTTTTTTTTTTTTTTAACCTTGAATCCCACAGCTAAGTTCCCTTGAAGACTCAACACCACCGAATCTAGAAATTCTCAAATCAGACAGATGAGATCAGAGATTGTCCTTGGTTGGTCCGAGGCATTTTTTTCCTGCTGCTCAGGTACTTGGTGAGGAAGCCAGCTCCCCTACGCTGTTGCTCAGTGGCTCTCAGGCAGGGGCGATTTGCCCCCATGCTCGCCCCGCCTGCCACCTGAAAATGTCCTGGAGCATCTGGAGACGTCTTCGGTTGTCGTGATTGGGAGGACCTACTGGGATCTGGTGGGTAGAGGCCAGAGATGCTGCTAAACATCCCACTATGCCCGGGACAGCCCCTACCTACAGCAAAGAACGATCTGACCCAAAATATCCACGGTGGCAGCTGTAGAGGAGATGTTCCAGCTCCCTTAACTCTGGAGGACTCTGGTTAACATCTCCTCCATCTGGTCCGCTCCTCTTGCCTCCAGAGTGGGCATTAGGCAGCACCTGATCCCCTGCTGGAGACTTGAGCCCAGGTAACCATCTCTCTCCAAGATGGTTTGTGGGTCTGCGTGAGGCCCAGAAGCCCCAACGTATGTGACCACTGTCGCTTCGTGGCCGGGTGACCTTGGGCACAGCGGCTTGTGCGGCAGCTTCCCCATCTGTAAAATGGGGATATTAAGGGGGAGGAAACACTTAGAAGGTGGACGAGAGGACTGTGTGTTGCTACCGTGCCTGACACTTCATCAACTTAAGTAAATGGCAAGGGTGATTGTCATCATTTCTATTCCAGCAGAGGGACCTTAGGTGCCCTCTGACGGGCGGAGTATCGGGAGATGAGAGATGAGCTGACTTCGGCCACAGGTCATTGCCACGGGGACTGTGCGCTCTGTGCTTTGTGCACAGGACATAGGCTGAAAGCCTTCCCCAAGTTCAAGGCCCAAGACATGAAGTGAGGGGTCTGGGTGGACATGGCCAAGAAGTGGGTCTCATTCAGCACCGAGTCTGCCTCTAAAGGAGGGCTGGAGACCCAAGGGGTGCAACCCTGCACTTGGCCTTGGGGAGGCCCCTGGGGTGGGGCTCAGGCCGGGGCACTGAGCACTCAGGTTTTCCCTCGGAAGCCAGCAAACTGAGCAGATAATGAGCTTTCCTGTGCACAAGACTGATGTCTGGGACAGCTGGGCTGTGACTTCTGCACATGTCCTGTGTGTGTGTGTGTGTGTGTGTGTGTGTGTGTGTGTTGGCTTTGAACTGATGAAGGGGCAGGAAAGAAGGCCTGGATGGCCCCCGGCCTACCGTCTTACATGTTGGCGTGCTCTCTTCCTTCTTCCGATACGACGTGCATCTCCTCATCTCTCAATGTCCGTGAAAAGAATCCTCATCCTTCAAAGTCCATCTCAAATGTCACTTTCTATCTCAGATCATGTTCCTCTACTAGAATGTTCTCTGCATCCACTTCGTGCCTCCCTATGGCAAGTTGGGTGCCATCCTGTGGTTCTTTATAGACAGGTGTTTTGCCCTCTATTCAACTGTAAACTCCTTAAAAATAAGGGCGGGGGGGCTTCCTAACATCTCTCTTCATGTCCGACATAACCTCTCACACATGGGTGGCTCAGTGGTGGATTCTGAGTCACCCTTGAGAGGGGAGGTCCCAGCTGGCCGTCAGTTGCTATTTCTGGCTTTGGTTCTGACCTGGAGGTCACAGGATCCAGAAGGCTGAGGAGCAGGAGTTGGAGAAGTTGGTGTGGGCCTGGGAAGGTCGCCAGGCGGTGGGGAGCAGCAGGGCCTGAGTGGCGCCTCCTTCGGGAACCTCGGGCAATTTTCACAGGAGGACTGCTTTAGGAGCACCGGCTCTGGGCTGTGAGCTGTGGGTGACACAGCGATCATGCACAGAAGGACCCCCAAAATGGCAGGCGTTTACACCTGTGTCATGGACAAAGTCAAGGCCCAGTTGCTTATAGCGTGTATTGGGTCACAGTGGTGCAGCTGGGGGTCCCACCCAGGTCTTTCTGGTGCACCCACTACCTGTCACCCCATCTCTCCAAAGACGTGCAGCTTCTCTGTGTCTTTGTTTCTCCCTTAACCAAGAAGGTGTCGAACAGCCGGCCTCCAGCGGCCCTGACAACCCGGGTGTTCTCGAACATTTACTCCGGGGACCGAGGAGGAGGACGAGAATGCAGACAAGGAGCCAGGCCTGGTCAGGGTTGGCAGGGTCAGGCCTCTAGCTGCTTCCAGGGCTCTAAGCAAAAGCAGAAATCAACTGTCCGCCGAGATGGCCTTTCCTCCAGTTGCTCGTCTCTTGGGATCAGTGGTGTCTGACGATAAGGCAGGGAAGCCTCTCCTAGCTGGCAGCCTGGAGGGCCAGCGTTGCACTTGCCAGGCCCGGCCCCCCATCCCTCCACTCCCCCTCTCTCCTCCCTGCCCCTGCTCTCCCCATGGATGGCCTTTCCTGGCCCTTCTCTCCCTGTCCCTGTTCATCCTGGTCCGGCTCAGGTGACAGATCACTGTGGGGCTTGGCTTGACACCGAAGGAAAGGGGTGCCGTCAGGGGAGAGCCTGTGGTTTCTTTTCTTAATGAGCCCTTCATCCCCACCTCCCTCTCCCTGCTGCTAATTTGCCACAGTCTAGACTGGCGATGGTGTCTTCATGCTCCCTCTGGGGAGAACAAAACACAGAACACAGCAGCCTCACTGTGTGTGGGAAGGACAAGGTTTGGGTTTTTCCCCTTGCCTTTGAATCCTGTTTGGAATCTTCGTAGCCCGTCCTGGAGAGGAAACCTCTCATCTAGGCTTTCCCTCCCCTAAAAGGTGAACAATGGAGGGGATGGCCCAGCACGCCTCACTCTTGGGGGATGCTACAGGGAGTGTCCAGCTGGTCATGTAAACCCCAGGAAAAGCACAGTAGGGCTGCAAGAGGGAGTGAGCATCTGGAGCTTCCTTCTTGGCAGGCTGCGCTTTTGCACCCCATTCACTGGGCCCTAGTCTGCTGATTGAGCCCCCACGCACACCCTCAATAAGTCAGCCCAGAGTTTGTGCTTCCCAGGGACCAGCCCTGCCACACCGAGCCCTGCTTCTCTTCTGCTCCTGTGGCCTGGGGCACCCAGGAACCCCTCTCTTCTGTTGCTGGTTCTATCTCCCCAGCAGCCCCCCACTTTTCTGCTTCTGGTCTTTGTTGTGCAGATCCCCTCCAGGGCCCCCCAGTTCAGGTTTTGTACACAGGAAGCACCCAGTCTGCAGCCCAGCTGGTGCATTCACAAGGAGCCGCTGGTGTCCTCAGCTCCCACCTGGGGTCTCCGCCATGGCGCTTCTCAGTGGGGTGGCAGGGTGGCAGGGACGGGGCTCCTGGGTGGGAGGTGGGCGTGACCACGAACCCTGTCCTCGCCCATTTTGATGATGTCTTAGGTCACTGGCTCTCAGTGCTGTCAGCGCGTTCTTCGAGTCTGCAGATCTGAAGCCCAACACCATAGCGATGAACTGGAGTCTTGGGGTAGGCCTGGGCATCGGGGCCAGGGCCAAGAGCTCTGGGTTTAACTCAGTCCTGAGCTGATGCAAGTGATGAAGTGGGACAGGGAGAGTGAGTAGAGGGGACTCCCGTTGGGTGACACCTGTCTGGTTGATGTCTAACAGAAGCGGAGCATACAGCAGAGCAGGGGAACATGGTGGGAGAGCACGTGTGTGTGCAGACGAAGAGCCTGGTGAAGATGGGAAAGGCAGAGAATCCGTGGTCCAGCCCTTGTTGGGGGGTGAACACTTAAGAGAGATTTGGTGATCACCCAGCGAGGTGGCGCCCTGCTGAGGACGGCCTGGCAGGATCCAGAGGGTGCGGCACCTGGTTGGGCTGGAAGCACCATGCCAGAGCCAGGGCAGGGCAGGGGTAATGTGCCTTGCCAGGGATAGAAGAATGGGGCTTCTGTGCTGCTTATCGGGATGGTGGCTCCTGGACAGGATGTGGAGGAGGCTTCCATGGTCCGCCTGGCGGATGGCTGCAGTCCACGCTGCGTCATGGTGAGGACTTTGGACAGGGAGCCCCACCTCTGACTTGCTGGTGACAATCCCGGGACGGGCCGGCAGCTCTGGGGTCAGGCTGGGGGTAAGCTGTTCACCTCCCTGTGAACATGGCAGGGCAGGTGATGGCATGGGCCGGAGCTCGCCACAAAATGCCGCGTCTGCGGTCAAAAAAGGGAGTACAAGAACTGGTCGGACCCTCTGATCTTCCCCATTGAAAGATACCTTGGATTCAGGGCTTTGCAAAAGGTCAAGAAAAGCTGGTTGTATTCACTTATCCATTTTGGGGGTGGGGAGAGGAGACTAGAAAAGTGTGGGGAAGAAAGGATCGCCACTTCGAGGGCCTGTTTGAGAAGGCAGGTCACAGGGGCCAGTGACATATTGGCAAGATGATTTTGGCAAGTGGACCCTTAAAGCTCATTTCTTAAAAAGAAATATATTTCAGATGCCCCTTGCTCCTAAAATAGGAGCTCAGGGTCAGTGTGGGCTATGACAATGATAGCAGAAGACTAGAGACCTGGGGTATTTCTGCCCAGGGCTGGTGGGAGAAGATAGGGTCCTGTAACTCAAGCAGGGCTCCACTGTATGATCCAAAGCTGGGTTGAGATTCCTAGACTTGGGACCCAAGAGGTGAGAAATGAAACTCTTGACCCTGATCCCAAACCCAGTCCCCAAAGCCGGCCCTTGTCACCCTCTGCAGACACCAGTCTGTCCTTGAGCCCGACCAGTTCCCAGAGCACAGCCCCTCTGTGTCCCGCGGGAGCAGAGGAGAGAAGATCACGGTGGACACCACTGGGGGCCCAAAGAAGCATGGTGCCAGTGCCAGGCCCGCAGAGTCGGCGGGGATGCCAAGCCCAGGAGACCTGTGCCCCTGTTGGATTCTGCTCCCTATGTCCCTGTCCCATTGCTGAGGTTGCTTCTCAATAAAATACCATGAGTCCATCTCCGTGCCATAAGGGAATAAAAACCACAGTGTACTGAGCACCTCACAGGTGCTGGGAACTTCAGAGGCATGAGGTCATTGGGCCACACGGCCGTCGGCGTGTGGCGTCGGTCCTCCGCGGGAGCTGTAATCATCCCCATGCAAGCCCGTCTATGTTACTCTAAGGATCTGAGATGTACAAAGTTAAGTGGTTTGCACAAAGCTATGCAGCTAAGTAGTAGAACACGGGTCATCCTCATGCCCAACCAGCACGTCCTCTGCTTACTGTGGCACCGTAAAGATCGAGTGTCCCTGGGGACCAAGGACAGCATGAAGGGGTGGACAGTCTGTGCCAGCTGCTTCTCCTTGTGTCCCGCACCCACCTACACACCTGCACTAACCTTTGTCCTTCCTCCACATGACACAGGTCTCACCTGGATCTCCAACGCCACGGGACGGCGTTGGGTCTAGGCCACGGGGTCCTATGTGTGCGGGTGCTGCCTTCATGTGCCTTCTTGCTCTTTCAGGAATTTAGCCATTGGAATTGGGATCCAGAATTTCCCGGAGGGCCTGGCTGTCAGCCTCCCCTTGCGAGGGGCTGGCTTCTCCCCCTGGAGAGCCTTTTGGTAAGTGCTCCAGTGTGTCAGCTGTCAGAGGCCGGGGTCGTGTGTGATGTGAAGCTCAGAGCAGTCCTTAGTTTGGGCTTCTTTCTTCGAGAACCTCCTCTTCTGACCTGGAAGTGACCCTGGAAGTTCTGGTAAAATGCTGACAGTCTGAATCCCATGGCCCCAAAGGAGGAAGGAAGCCCAAGATACTCATCTCTTGACCTTCAACGTTTACACAAACCAGCCCACATGGTCATGTTCCCTATTTCAGAACGCCTCCAGGTGCTACCCCACAATGCCCAGTCAGTGTGAGGTTCTCTCCCCATCAAGTAGGAGGTAGACCAGTGTCTACTCTAAACGTCACATGCCTTTACTTAGGCCCATCGGACCACAGTGAGTCATTACATTGGCCCCTGTCATGGATTCTATCAATAAGGTCTAGGGGAGGATGCTTGTTGCACTCAGACTTCGTGTTTTCATGGTCCCCAAAGACCTTTCTCTTCTGGTCTATTCCTTTATGTTACTTTTCTGGTGACATGTAAGGGGAGTCCTCAGCTTTGAGAGGGGAGAACCGTGGCCCAGAGGGTCAGACAACTTCTCGGTGGTGACTCCGAGACTGGAAGTCTAATCTGCCCCTCAACTCAGGACTCTGAACCCCAGAATACCTCTTTGTGAAGACAATCCCTGCTCTAGAATGCACGGTGAGGGCATTTTAAAAGACTGCTAATAATAACAATTTAAAAATACCTTCCATTTTATGGGGCCTTATGACTTACAAGTTCTTACACATACTTAAATTATTTTATTTTACCCTCTCTTGTCTCTTTCTCCATTGTTGCAGTCTACAGAACAGAGGACAGGGTGAGGGCAGGGCAGGGTGGCCTTAGAAATTTGGTTCAAATGTGGGTGCTGGAAGCCCAAAAGTTGTGACTGTTGTTTCATACAGGAGGGGCACCACGGGACGGGAGGCGGGGAAATGAGGGGCCTCGTCATCACCGTCTGGACCCCAAGATTAAACTTCTTCTCTCTCAGTCCATCTGGGCTTGACATCGAACTCACTTTTTTTCCAAAGTGACAAAGCCAAGGCCAGGAATTGTACACACACTGCAGAGCTGCAAGAACTGCCAACCCACGCTCACGGTATATAAATCCAGAAGCTGTGTCCCCTTAGAGGGTCCTGCGGTATAGACAGTGTCTCCCCCATGCCAACTGTCTGCTCCTGGCCACGGAGAAGCAGGGGGCCGTGGGAGGTCATAGCCCTGTCCTGACACTGGGGAGACCAGCTGGGCAGGGAAGTGCCCCAGTACACTTCTGGGTTTCTCAACCCCCAATTTACAGATGGAGAGATTGAGGCTCCCAGGTAGTATATCTTGCCAAATGCCCACGCAAAGGATAGTGGGAAAGATGTCCCAACTCCCTTGTCTGTTGGTTTTCAACCCAAAACCTGCCTGGGCTCAACCATGGGGAGAAGGTCCCAGCTTATCTCCTACTCTCTGGATTCTCAGGGCTCACGGGGGCTGCTGTTTCAATCAGGGCCCAAGTGATTACAAGCAACAGAGACCCATCTCACTAGCTCAAATGAAGGGATTCTTTTTTCAAAGAAGAAATCTCATCTTAATCCAAGATGGCAGGTAGCGGGGACCAGCCCTCAGTATACACCTGGCCAGGTAGGTCCACCTCTTCGGCAGAGGCATGTGGGTGCAGCTCCTGCAGAAGGGGCGCAGAGGTGGCGCCAACCCCCAAACCTACCACAGGCAACCATCCTTGGGAAATGTCCATATGACTCCTAATCAGCGTCGTGTCGGTCAAGAGACGATGTCAACATCAGCTGGCGAGTGGATAGAGAGCATGTGGTGTATCTGTACGGCGGGATATACTCACAAAAGGACCAGGGAACACTGATATGTGTTAAAACACAGACGCATGTTGAGAACATTACATGAGATGAAATAAGCCAGTGTTGCACGAGTCCCTTTATGTGAAATATCCAGAATAAACAAGTCCATAGAGACGCAAAGCATTATCAGTGGTTGCTGGGAGCTGGGGGAGGGAGGGATGGGGAGTGGCTGCTAATGGGTATGGGGTTTCCTTTTGTGGTGATGAGAATGTTCTGGAACTAGGTAGTGGCGACGGTTGCACAACCCCGTGACTATACTAAAACCACTGAACTGTACACATTAAACGGGTGTGCCCTATGGTATGTGAATTGTATCTCAATAATGCTGTTACGGAAAACAGACAATGCAGAAAACTTAAAACTCTACAGGAAACCCAGGAGGGGGCACCTACGGTGTCTGAGGAGGTCGGGGGGACGGAGGAGGTGGCTGAAAACACGGTGAGGAGCTCTTGCACTGCCACGTGCACCCAGGCTGTGGCACGAAAGGCATCTGTTTTCTGGGGCTGAGTCAGCAGTCTGGGCACGCTGGCTACTGAGCGTCTGCTTGGCCCTCCCCATGGTGACACCTGTCTCTGGTCTCTCCTTAGGTACGGGCAGCTGAGCGGCATGGTGGAGCCGCTGGCCGGGGTCTTTGGCGCCTTCGCCGTGGTGCTGGCCGAGCCCCTCCTGCCCTATGCTCTGGCCTTTGCTGCGGGCGCCATGGTCTATGTGGTCACGGATGACATCATCCCCGAGGCTCAGATCAGGTTGGAGAGCGAACCCTCCCTCATCCGCCCCGGGTCCCCAGCCTCCAGATCCTCCCACCCATCCATATTCTCACTGTGTAGCTATGGGCCGAGCGTCGGGGTGGTAAGGGCTTCCTTTCTTCCTTCCATTTGGTTTTGACAGCAGAATGATGTTGAGGCTACTTTAAAGGTCAGACTCAGTAATATGAGCGAGAATTTAATCGCCACACTGGATTCAAGTATACATTTCAGAGCCATGAGAGCTACCTTTGGGCAAGTTACATCTGTATGCCTCAGTTTCCCCACCAGTAACAAGGGAACACTGACAGTACCGGTCTCATGTGATTATCCTTTGGGATTACGTGAGCTAGTTCTCCTGGCATATAGTAATCCCTGATAGATGCTGCTTATCAATATTATTGTCCTTATTAATTTTCTGTTGGAATTGGACATCGCAGAGGATTCTTTCAGCTTGGATGATGTCCCAGAGCGCGTTAAGGTCTCATTTCCCTTCCTTCCTAGTGGTAATGGGAAACTGGCCTCCTGGGCCTCCATCCTGGGATTCGTGGTGATGATGTCCCTCGACGTTGGCCTGGGCTAGTGCTGAGATGCTTCGGACCCCAGGACAAGCGGCACCAGGAAACGGCAACGGTTGGCTTCTACGGGACCACAGGCCTCTTCCTTTACATTAAAACCCTCTTCCTTTCTCTCCTTTTCATCTCATTATCCTGATTGACTCTGATTATAGTAGGACAATTTTTACCTTTCTTTGGAGGGAGATATTGGTTTCATTTAGAATGTTGAGGTGTCACGGAACTACAGATTTTTGTTTGGCCACAGAATAGAATCTGTCTTCAGCAGGATTACCAAGGACACACCAATCAGGGAAATCTCTGCTTTCACAGTCTCAAGTCTCCCTTGGTGGGCTCAGTGGCAGCTTCTCAAGGTCACCTACAGGAGCAAGCTACCAAGAGAGAAGCCTCCTAAGCATTTTTGCCTCGTGACTCAGAGCAGAATGGCCAGGACACCTCTCATCTGTACCTCTTGATCTTTCACCATTGATCGTCTACCCATGAGACCGGAACTGGAACATCGTGGACATAGCAACCCACTCTCCAAGGTCCAGCCAGCCAAAGGAGGAATATGCCTTCCTCTGTGTCCCCCAAGGGAGATGCTGTATGGGAGGGGAACACAAAGGGAAGGGAGGCGGGTAGTCTTTCTCTTTCTTTCTTATTTTTTCTTAAGGCAAAAATCGACACTATTGATGTTAAGGGAATTAGGGAATTCAGACGACTATGAACACAGAGCGAGAGTGCAGCTTTGATTAGAGACCTCTGCTCTCTATGGATTCCAAGAGCAAAGTGGTTTGTCATGGTTTCCAAATCCCCTAGACATTTATCTCCATAATTCTATAGCCTTCAGTTTTCTAAGAGACTTGGGGACACCAGCAGACAGCTGGAACTCAAGCCCTCATGTAGTTACGAAGGGAGCCACTTAAGCTAACTTAAGTCAGAGAAAGACATTTGGAATCTGCAATAGGTCCTTCCCTATTGACTATGTGACCTGTAACCTGACCTTGAATGTTTAAGCTGCTGCAGGCTTTCCTGGAGTTTGGCCTGACAGTTTAGGATGAAGAAGGGAGAAGGGGTAGGAAGAAAAAGAGAGGTTTTGTTTGTTTGTTTGTTTTGGCTTTTTTTTTTTTTTTCAGCATTCCCCTTGTAGGGTAAATCTTAGCCAAGTCATCATCCTGAAGTGACTCTAAAGGATGACTTAAGTAGTCTACAAGCCAATCTGCTCCTTCCTACACGTAGTTTCTCCAACAGGGGTGATATAATCTGTCTGCTTCAAACATAGGTAAGGCCTGCCCTCCTCATTGGTCAAAGGAGCATATGGGACCTTGAGTGGGCTCCGCCAGCAAGGCAGGCAGCCCAAGAGCCAGCTTTCAGGTGTTGGGTTATCAATGCCTGCCCTCTGAGTTTACATGTTGAATTGCTTCCAAGGGTGAATAAATACCCTGCTCTGTGAATGCTCTAAGACCCCCACAGCCAACCTTAGGCTGGGTCTGTGTATGTTCTTCTGAAGCACTGATGAACAAAATTGAAGATACATTCAGAGGTTTTGATTGGTTGAAATTAACTGGTTTGGTGGTTGGTATACGTTTATTTTTATGTCTTTGTATGTAGTTCTACATAATGCAAACTTTCTGATGGACAAGACCTCATAACTGTGATTAATATCAATAAAGGGGATATTGTTGTGGATGAGCCGTGTTCAGTCCTTCTCCGAGCTGTTTCTTTCCAGGGTTGATAATATAAGAGCTAATTAAAGTTCATCGTAACATCTCCCCTACCTACTGTGAGTAGAAGCAAAGGAAAGCGCCCAGATGAGATAGGCTACTTAGATTCATGATTCCAAACAACCAACCCAACTCTAGCTAAGTTGGACAGGAGTTTAACAGAAGCCTATTGGGACCTCACAAGATCTGTAGGAGAAACAATCTTGAAAACGGATTGGATACAAGAAAGCTAGAGGCCTAGGACCATGGCCAATCACATCTCAAATACAGCTTGGTTTGGGTGCCACAGTCCCCCGATGCATAACCACTACTTGATGCTCCTTGGTTCTACCACCACCGCCATGGGGATGGACTGTAAACTGACCCTGATTCTTTTGTCCTGGTCCCACATGCAAAGTTCTGGGCAGTAACATCTAAGCTGGCAGAGCTTATGTCCTGTGTCTATGAACTCGCTGCTCATGCCTCCCCATAAGACTCATAAAATAATGGATTTTCAAATTTTGGAATGAATTCAGATAGTGGAGACCCAAAAGAAGGGAAAAAATATTGTTTATTATAGTCTCGCTCTTTTGCTGTTCCACATCCACATCCACTCTGATTTCTCTGTTCACTCTTAAACAAAACGTTCTGCTTAGGTAATGGAGCTCTCCCTCATGCAATTGAAATTTCATACTTCCCCTTTCCAAAGGGAGCTACCCCAATGGCTGGCTGCCCCAATAGTGGAGCAGTCCTTTCTTGGATTCAACACCTCTAAACCGGTGGGGTCTACAGGTGAGGAGAGTGAGTCGTTTGATTAAATGGAGCAGGCATCATCCCCACTCCCCCGTCTTCCAGACCTGCTTAGTCTTGCTATGGGAGAAGCTGCCCCACATATTATTGATGGTTGGTTCTGAACACTTGTCTAAAAGGACAATGTCCTTTAAGCTTCATTAGATACTGTCTCAGAGCCAGTCTTGAAACCCATCTTCAATAATCCAAGTCACAGTTCAAACAAATTACTGCACCTGAGTGATAGGCTCAAATCACAAAGGTATCCACCCATTGCCGTCCCTCTTCTACTGTGAAGCAAATTCCTTGGTCAGAAGCAGTGTCACATAGAATGCCACAATGATAGGCTACACAGGGAATTCCAAATCCAGATATGTGAGCTTGTTCCGGCGGGGCAAAATCTCTGCCTTTTCCACAATGGAAGAGGTCCAAAGTAATCTTCAACTAAGTAATCTGGGGATGTCCCTGGAGTATCCCCAGGACCCAGGGGGCAGGGCCCAGTCCCATATAAACCATTTCTAATTGGTAATGGCATTTTATGAGCGTGTTAGATAACCTACATATAATGGACAGCTTGCGTCACACATGACACTCAGTACTTTAGGGATAATCACCTGGAGTCCTATGTTTCTCATGGTGGCATAGTAAACCCAGAATCTCTGTAACAATTATATGTCAATAAATTCAGGCTAATTCAGAATTATATTCTTCCCTCCGTTGTTGAGCACCCTAAAAATCTATTCCCACACATATTCCCCCCCCCCCACCAGTTTGTCACTAAAATTAGAAAAAAATCCTAAAATTATGTTGGTTTCAAATCCTTATTCTCCTCGGCTTGAGTTTGCCTTTGCCCTTCCTTTGGGGACATACTGGGCTATAACTCTGATCATTTCTGGAGACCATACAGACTAGTGCATGAGGAGAATTGGGTTTCTCTTGGAGGGTGACTCTTTCATGCACAGCAATGACAGTGTCTTCAAGAAGTGTTTCAGAAGACTGGAGGAAGGGGGTTGTTTCAGCTGACAAAGGAGGCTCTTTGAGGATTTAGAATTCAGAAAATCCCAAGGTTTTCAAATCCTCCCATATATCTCTGTTTTGCTTTTCTGAGTCCTACTGCTTCTTGACCATTCCTTTCTACAGAACACCTCTAATTTTACTAGCACAGACATTCAGCCAATCATCGGGGTCAAATTTTGCATTTGTTTTTCTACTTTTCTCAGCCTTATGGACCCAAGAAGTAAGAGGGTAAGATATCTCTAGGTTTCAGTCTTTTCCTTGAGCTAATATTTCAGGACTGGTTACAGGTGTGTTTTCTCTAAGCTGCTAGCACTGCTTGACCAGACTGCCCCTCAGTCCTATATCCTTGACTGATGGCTGTTTCCCTGAAGGCTTTGCTTTTGATGGGCCCTTCTTTCCAGGTGACTGTAATTGAGAGATGGGGTTAGGTCTTACCTTCTGGGTCTCTCTGGCGACCTATCAAAGACATTCTCAGCCTGCTGTTCTGAGGGAAGGACCAAAATCCCTTTAGGTGAAGACTGTGGGCCAGACAGGGTGCTATGCATCCTCATTACCTCCTTTTAAAAAAAGATTTTATTTATTTATTCATGAGAGGGACAGAGACAGAGACAAAGGGAAAGCAGGTTCCCTGCAGGGAGCCCGTGGTGAGACTCGATCCCAGGACCCCAGGATCACAACCTGAGCCAAAGGCATATGCTCAACCACTGAGCCACCCAGGGATCCCCCTCATCACCTCCTTTAAAGCTCAACTTCCATACGATTACCCCTCTTTGCTGACAAGAAAGGTGAGGTCCAGGAGGCCTTACTCTTTCTCCCTAAGGTGGTGATAAGTAGTGGCAGGATTGGTTCTCCTTTGCCCTGAGGAGGCAGAAAGTGACTTACCAGACCCTGCTCCCTAAAGCTTTCCAGGTGCAACATTCTGCACCCCTCCACGCTCTAATAAGTAGTCGAATCTGCGAAAGTGAGAAGCACATGGGAGCCCAGGGGTTCTTCTCCCCACCCCCCTTCCTTCTAAATGGAGGTATGATTACATATAACAAAGGCACAGACCTTCAGTGTATACAGTTCCACCAGGTTTTACCTGCAAGCCCAAGTCGAGCCCTGTGGCATGGTTTCCCCAGCTCTCAGGTGCTCTCCCCCTGGCCACGTGCCCTGGTCAGCCGCCTGGCCCGCAGGTGCCAGCGACCCGCCCGGCCAGGTGAGGCTGGGCTGCCTGCGTGGGCGCACGTTCCCCGGGCTGGTGCAGCGCTGGGTCACCGGGAGCCTGCTGGGCCCGCCCCGGGGTGCCTGGCAGGTGCTTACCTGCAACGGAGGACGGGGCGGGCCTCCCCATGCGCTGGGCCCCGCCCCTCCCCACCTGCCAGGAACCATCACAGCGAGGCCATCCTCACTCCAGCAAAGGGACTGAAGGGACCGCTGGCTTCCCAGGACCCCTTGCTGTGTCTGCAGGCTTGTCCCTTGCAGGGGAGGCCTCGGATTTGGGGGATCCGCAGTTTATAAGATATGAGGAGCGCTCTTTGGGGAAAATAAAAGGACAAACACACAATTAGGCACAGGGCTTTGGAAGGGGCACCCGAGACCAGCGGCCCTGCACTCCAGGCTTCGCTGACTTTAAGGTAGGTCCACCGTGTACATACACCCCGAGCTGGGGATTTCACACCCAGGGCTACAGGATTTTAGAGGTTCCAGAACATCTGGAATTTTATCTAGTGAGTTCACCCTGTGCATCTTCCTAACACAGCCCAGCCCTGCAGCTGGGACGAGGAGCAGCGGCTGTGTTCACAGGCAGGAGGACCACTACTCAAAATTGTGCTTCTCTGCCCTGGAGCAGAAAGAACTACACCTGGAGGGAGCATTTCCTTCTTCCCGCCGGAAGAAGCCAGAGGAAGGCTGGCCCTGGGCAACCAGCGAGCGCTGGCTGCAACAGCAACCCTAAGCCTTCTTTTGGATCCTACTCAACCCTCTTCCTTTGTAGTTCTCCTCTGCTTGACACTGCCTGGGCTTTGCCAGCGACTTGATAGCAAAAGGGTCCTGCGTGGTCACCATCTGTCCCCAAGAGCTGTCACTAAGATCTGTGCAGCGTCTGTTGGGGCCACCCAGCCTCAGGATCCCCACGCATCCTTAGGGCACCTCTGTGGTGCTATGCACCTGCTATGCTCTCTGTTCCAACACATGAAAGACAACACATGAAAGGTGGATGGATGAGTAAACAGAACAGCTGGATTATGCCAGGGAAAGGCATAAGATTCCTTTGGCACAGGGTAAACCTTGGGACCTGTATCCCAACACCCCTTGATTCTTCCCCAGATTAAAAGTTTAGACCGGAAGTTGTGTAGGATCTCCTCTGATGTGGTCACCACTCTTTGGCAAACTATGAGCCACAAGGTTAACCAGTCTTTCGGTGGCCTCCTTGTCTAGCAGGCAGGGGTATGAGTCTAGGGTGTTTGGAGTTGGTGAGGACCCAGCCCCGGGGTTTAAGGCCAGGCTTAACTCCCTTCAACTGAGGGCAAGCCATGACCTCCAAGAAATCCAGGATGTGGCAGGAAAGAAGGAAAAAGTAGGATAAGCCTGGGGAGGGATCATGCCAAGAGAGGGGAGACTCTTAGCCAAAGTCGAGTCCTGCTTTCCAGGTGTGCAGTAATGGTGTTGGAGGTGTACCCCCTTCTCCGACCTTGCCTTTTAGCTTTAGGGTTGGATATGCACTTGGATCTGCGGTCAACACTGGTCACTACCACACCCTGGAGGATGTCCCATCAAAAAAGCTATCAGCTGTTTTAAGATTAGTACTTAGGTTTATATTTCCTCAAACTTTCTCTTGAACAGGAACCTACTCCCTTTCTGCTTTTTCTTTCGTTTTTTTAAAAAAAGATTTATTTTATTTATTTATTTATTTATTTATTTATTTATTTATTTATTCATGAAAGACAGAGAGAGAGGCAGAGACACAGGCAGAGGGAGAAGAAAGCTCGTCGCAGGGAGCCCGATGCGGGACTCCATCCCGGATCCCGGGATCACACCTGGGACCGAAGGCAGATGCTCAACCGTTGAGCCACCCAGGCGTCCCTCCCTTTCTACTTTTTCGATGAAAATGCTGATCGAACTTACTATGTGAAATTATGGGGAATATAAAATTAGTCATTTACTAACAAGCCTGTAATATAGGTTAAAAGAAAAAAGATGTTTCATGAATTTATAGATTTCTTCCATGTGGGCACTGGTCATATTTACTAACTTGGTGGGAGACGGTCACTGTGTTAGTTCTCTGGTGCTGTATAACTACCACCAACATGTGGCTTAAAGCAACACACCCTTTTGTTCCAATTTCTCTGGAGCAGGAGTCTGGACGTGGTTTAACTGACCCTCTGCTCAGGGTCTCACAAGGCTGTAGTCAAGGTGTTGGCTAGGTTGTATTCTCTGGAGGCTTGATTAGGGAAGGGTCCACTTCCAAGCACATGGGAGTGGTTGAATTGTGGGACTGGGGCCCAGCTCCTTGCTGACTTTCCCTAGCTCCTAGGGGCCCCCTGTGGCTTCTAGAGGCCGCTCACAATTTCTTGGCACATGGACTTTCCCAACATGACTGCTTACTTCATCAAACCAGCCTCTGGATGAGTTTGCTAGCAAGAGGAGTCCTATATAAACGCAGCAGAATCACAGGAGCGACATCCTATCACCTTCGTCTTGTTCTCGGAGCTCATAAACCCAGGTCACACAAGTTGATTTCATAGGTTCACAGTCTTTTTTTTTTTTTTCTTTTTTCTTTTCACCAATCAGGGTAAGCATGACACAGCAAACCTTGTGTGAGTGGGATATGACTTTATTCTCGCTCTTGCACGTACACTTCAGAGTGTTTCAGTGAAAACCTGTAAGGGTTGGATGAGTAGTGGAGAGACTGGAGTCAAGGGTCCCCTCTTGGAGAAAAGGACTGTACCACACGATCTCTGGGGATCCGGATTCTTCTGCCCTCACGGAAGAACATCCATGAGCTAATCCTCTAGAACTGTGGGCCAGAGCTGTGGCCAGCTCTTGGCTTCTTTACATGACCCATGGACAGGAACTGAGGATGCTGAGTGCTTGGGAAGGAGCATCTGCAAGTCTATTCCCTCCTACCCCATCTTCTCTCCTTAGCAGAGAAGTACACATGCTTCAGAGTCAAGGTGATAGTTTTCAGGCAGACCTGGGAAGAGGCAGGGACACCTGAATTTTAGTCACTGTCTTCAGTTTGGTCAAGAAACTTTTACAGATCAGCTCCTGTTACATATTTCGTGGTGGTGGTCACCTGTGTCTCCAGCCATTGGCTGTGCTTTGCAGGCAAGAGGGAAGGAAGAGAGAGACACAGGGATGATAACCAAAAACCAGTCTACTCCCAGACCTATAAGAGCCTATAGACCTAGCAGTGTCCCAAGGATTGTTTAATGAATATATCTGTACATTCATAACTTGTGTGGATAGATTTGTATAATAAAAACAACAACACCAACAAAAACCTCGTAGCTCAGAACCAAACCCTAACTTTCTTGCTCTGGAACCCCTTAATGTAAGGAAGATGTGAGGTGCATAGACTTCTGGGTCATCTGGCAGAGATTAAAATGGACCCTGCTCCAGAAGCTAGAAGGGTTCGTGAGCCTGTACTAGTCCTCCTTCCTGGGGCTGTTTCTTTACCCAATAGGTTATGCGTCCTTAGGAGGAGGGGTGATGTAGGCGTGTGTGTTTGTTTAATGTAGAATTCTTGGCAAATGGAAAACTCTTGGCAAACCTATCAGGTTGGCAGGTGCTGAAAAGGTCTTTTTCCAAAGCAGAAAAATCCTGTTGCCAGTTTCCCCCATCATCTTCCCTGCTCCACCAGGCAGAGGGCCAAGTCTCTCGGCTCTCGGTAGACCCAAGCACCAGCCGCAGCGACAGGCTTGGATGGATGGCGCAGCCATCAGGGTTAGAGCATTTCTCCAATGGGCTCTGTCCTTCTGAACACTCGTTTCCCAGCTGTGAAACACAAGGGTGAAGATGGTGGGTGATTTAACCTCATGGTAGGGCTTGGGTCGTGGTGCGGCTGGAGGAGAAGGGGCAGGGTGAACGGGGCTGGAGACTGGGCTGATCGGCACCGTTGGGGACAAGTGCTACCCTAGCCCTGGATGGCCAGATGTGATGGCTGTGCGGGACTCGTGCTGGCAGCTCCTTGAGAATTCACAGCACCGACTGCATGTCCATGGAAGATGACAGTGCTGATAGCCTGGCAGATTGCGATCAGCCTTGGCAGGGGAGCTCCAAGCAGGGCTTTGTGGTTTGGAAAAGCGCAGCGAACAAGTAGGGCACCGGGCTGCCTCGGGAATACCGCCTTCTGTGCCCAGGGCTGCCACTGCCACCCACACGCAGGCTCCTCCCACCGAGGGACCCGCTTCGCTCACGTTTGCTCCCCCACTTTCATTGATGGGGGAGGCTGGTCCCACCTGTTTGGCCCCTGGGGCTCTGACCCATAAGCACCCAATGCCTTGCTTTTTTTGCGGGGTCATTGCCTTTCTGTGTCGCCGGGTCCCCGTGAATTGGTTAGCACCACTCCTCCTAGAGATTTTGCTGGCAGGTGTGAAGAGGAATCGAGCCAGCCCGGGGTATGATACGTCTGGAGGCTTGATTAGGGAAGAGTCCACTCCCAAGCACATGGGAGTGGTAGAGAGTAGGATCTTGCCAGTCGGAGGGAGAGAGAGCACCTGTGCGTTTGGATGGGACTGTGACGACCCAGGGAGTGGACTGGTGATTTTTGTTATTCCCTCGATCTTAATCTGCACCAGCACAACCCACTAAGAACACAAATAACAAGAGAAAGAGAGTCACTGGATAGCATCGGGTTGAGTAGAGCACCAGTTAAGGGTGGAACTCACGGACGCCTGCAGAGAGGGCACCAGTGTCCTTCAGACTAGGTGGGATACTTGACCTGGGGGTGGGGGGGCTAGATGACTACGTGGGGTGCTGCCGCCGTTATACCTGGCCAATCTGCCCTTCCTCCTGCTCCTAAGTCTTTGTGACGGTCTCCTTCTGAGCCACGTCTGCAGCTTGGACCAGAGGCGTCCTGTGTTTAGGAAGTGCCTCAGTCCTTCTGATCTCCGCTGTGACATAATCTGGTGCTACAGCAGAAGTCTTTGGGGGAGCAAATGTCACTAGACGTTGCTCTGGAGTCCCGCCATAAATGATGAGTGGTTTACTGTCCAACACCGCAGGAGCTTACTCACCTTTCTACTGTCTGCTTAAAAACAAAACAAACAACAACAACAAACACAAGAAAACCAAGTCTACTTTAGCCCCTGTAATTTCAAAGCAAGGCCAGATCTGATCATCCGCTTGACGACGCATATGGAAGTCTTACGTTGGCAGATTTACTCTTTCTTCTGTGTTTTTGATCTTTACAAGTTGTTTTTGTTCAAATTTTATTACGGAGAATTTTGGGCCTACCCTTAACGTACACAGAATAGTGTTTCTGTTCCGGCAACGACCAACCAGTCTGGCCCCCTTCGCCTCCCTCCTCCTCCTCATTTTGAGGAAAAGAAAATCCCATATGTTTGTGTCATTTTATTTATACATAGGTCAGTGTGTATCTCAAAAAGGAAAGCATTTATTTTTTATACATGACCCCGATACCATTATCATATCCCCCCAAGAGTGACATTATATAATTTGCTTTAAAATACTGCACATACTGTCTTCCCTCCTTTTTTTTTTTTTTAATTCTATTTATTCATGAGAACACACAGAGAGGATTGAGAGAGAGAGGCAGAGACACAGGCAGAGGGAGAAGCAGGTTCTATGCAGGGAGCCCGATGTGGGACTCGATCCCGGGTCTCCAGGATCACGACCTGAGCTGAAGGCAACGCTAAACCGCTGAGCCACCCAGGCTGCCCTCTCCCCTCCCTTTAAATTGAGTGGTAGCCTTTGGCCAAAAGCAATAAAATCTTACCTGATGTTATTTAGCTCGAACACCTTATATTTCTAAAGGAATTTGTGCTTTTCTCAAAACTCATTCATCAGCTCCTTTCCTTTCCCTACATAAGCCTGTGGGGTAAGCACAGGGAATGAGAGAGATCCAGGGAGCAGGGCTCAATCCTCACTCATCGTAACTCTGAACTTGCCTTGCCCCCATGGCCTGGGCAGCTTGTGCCAATGACCCCACCCCAGAGGGACAGCAGGTTTGGACACACCCTCCTTGCCTGTCCCCTCCCTCTGTGCTGAGTGCCAGAGCCCAGCTAGGAGTCTGCAGTGCAACAGTTGTTTGCTGGAGGAAAATGCTTGCATGTTCCTGGCCAAGTGGCGAGCTGTCCTGTGGCCCGAGTGGGAAGGGGGGTGTGGTGACCGAACAGAACAAGACAGCCAAGAATGGTTGGCAGGACTTGTCGAGAAACACACATCTTAGTGCGGAGAGCATCCATGCAGGCTCCTTGCAGATTCTCTAGACCACAAAGTCCCCCCCGCCCCCCACCCCGACTTCTGTAGAGCCTGCCCCCTCTCCGGCTACAAAGGACAGCGGCACACCTTCCTGGTTGGTGTTGCATTTGTAGGGACTCTCCTCTGGAAATTTGTACTTCTTATTTTCCCTCTTTCCAGACAGAGTTTTGTCGTTGTTGTTGTTTTTTAACTGCCAGGCACATAGGCTGGGGACATACACGACACAGTGGCTCATCGTGTTTGTTAAAGTACCTAGAAGAACCCTCTGCTCACCTGGAAGAGTAACTTTTCTTTCTTTCTTTCTTTCTTTCTTTCTTTCTTTCTTTCTTTCTTTCTTTCTTTCTTTCTTTCTTCTTTCTTTCTTTCTTTCTTTCTTTCTTTCTTTCTGTCTTTCTTCTTTCTTTCTTTCTTTTTCTCTCTTTCTTTCTTTCTTTCTTTCTTTCTTTTCTTTCTTTCTTCTTTCTTTCTTTCTTCTTCTTATTTATTTATTATTTATTTATTTATTTATTTATTTATTTGAAAAGTAACTTTTCATACTGCGGCTCTCGCTGGGCTGCTTTAGAGAAAGGATGTGTCAGAGTTTCAGGGGCACCTTCTCTGGCCCCAGTTGGCTTCTGGGGATGGGAGCCATAGCCCTGCCCCTCCCCGGGTCCCTCACCCCCACCCTCCCGGGGGGCTTTTGGGTTGACTGACACTTTGCGTGTCAGTGAGAGCTGCCTGCTGGCAGCCTGGGGCTTTGCTGGAGAATGTGGATCATAACTCGCATTGTGTTCGTCAAGGGCCCTGACAAGTGCTGATGGATTTGGCTTCCTCGCGAAGCCTGAGCTCTGGGCGGGGACAAAGGAGAGCATTGTTTGGCAGGGCAGGCCTCTGCCTGTGAGCCCACTCATTTGCCTGACGGTGGAGACAGGTGTATCACACACTCAGCGTGCCAGAGCGACGCTGGGTGATTAAGATTTTGGCTGTGTTCCCCAGGGCCAGGCGGAGAGAAGCAGATGTGCGTAGGGGAATGGCTGTGGTCACTGTCCCTTCCCTGGAAACCAGCCCCGGGCTTTTCCTCTCTTAGCTTGCTCTCCTGAGCTCTGCACCTAAAGGTGGCATCTTGTAGGGACGGGAAACGCTGGGTCCTGTCCTGACTCCCTGCCCTTTCTAGCTCGAGGGGCAGTGGTAAGGCACTGGGCATCGTCGAGGGGGAGGCTCGTCCATCTAGACGCTGCTGACCAGGCATCTCCCGGCCGAGCTCTCAGTGGCAACCAGAGGGACCATCCATTCTCCCAGGAAACCCTTCCAGCCAGACCCACCCCAGCTGGGGCAGCACCCGGGCAGGTATCTTCCTGGAGCCTTTTTTGTTTTTTTTAAAGATTTTATTTATTTTTTCATGAGAGACATAGAGAGAGAGAGAGAGAGGCAGAGATGCAGGCAGAGGCAGAAGCAGGCTCCATGCAGGGAGCCCAATATGGGACCAGATCCCGGGCCTTGATCCTGGGACTCTAGGATCACACCCTGGGCCGAAGGCAGGCGCTAGACCTCTGAGCCACCCAGGGATCCCCTTCCTGGAACCTTCTGCGTGGTTGCCAGAAATGGGTAAACCATTTTCGCTGTCTTTTAAAAAAATTAAAATGTTAGTGTATTGAGTATAAGGTAAATAACGCTTAATAAATCAAACAGCACGCTAACGCACGCGGTGAGCCCGTCCTCACGCTCTGCGCTTTGCTTCCTCAACTCTGAATCTGCTCCCCTTGAACACCTTCTTCAATTCCAATTATATGTTTCTTTTGATATTTACCTCCGATTTCCCAATACCATGCTTGTCCTGGCACTTCTCCCTGTTTTGGTTTCAGATACTATCTACTGACTTCTTACCTTGCGAAGTGAAAGTTGCCTTCACCTCACGCTGGGTTCAAGCTACAGGCCTCCCTGAGGGGTCTTAACCTAATAAGGGTCCGCTTCTCAACGTAACTTGAAGTGTGCTGGAGACCCAGCCTGGCCCCTGGGGACCCTAGTCCCCCTGCCGCTCCAGCCCCTAACCCCCAGCACAGGCCTGCCTTCCTCTTCTCTCTGAGGGGCCTCGGCTCTGTCCAGAACACACCATGCCTAGTGTCGTAGGCAGAGATGTCTGAGTTCTGGTCCCCAGAACCTGCGAGCATCTCCTAATTCAGGCCCGAGGGGAACCGAGGGTGCCCCTGGAAAGAGGGCGACTTGTCTGCTGACCTTGGGATGGGGAGATCACCCTGGATTATCGGGATGGGGCCCAGCATCAATACAAGGGTCTGCATGAGCGGAAGATGGAGGGAGGAGGCAGGAGTGGGGTGTTGAGAAAGACTCGTTGCAGGCTTTCCGGATGGAAGGGGCTGTGAGCCGAGGAATTCAGGCAGCTGCCAGCAGCAAGGGGCAGGCAGGTGGATTGTCCCCCGAAGCCTCCAGAAGCAAGTCAGCCCTGCTGGTGCTCCCTTACCTGCTTTACAGTAGTTCAGCACTATTGAGATTTCTGGTCTTTCACGTGTGATCTCTCTGCCTCCCTTCTTCCCCTCCTGCCTCCCTCCTTGGAAGGTCTCCTTTTCATTCCCAGTGGGTTGCAATTGTGTGACACCGGATATTGGTGTGGATCCGGTCTCATCCATCACGTGGGGTCCCTGACACAAAACTTCCAACCCAGGAAACATGTGTCCATTGTCTCAAATGATCTGTCTCACCGTTTTGTCCCCTCAATTTTTTTTTCTGTTTCTCTCTTGGAAATCTTATGTGGTGGATCTTGAAACTCCTGGCGTGATCCTCTTTCTCATCACCCCTCCTGTATTTACCCACGCCCTTCTCTGTCTCTGTCTCTCAACATTATCTTCCAGTTCCACCGCTTTCTTCAACGATCCCATTATTCATTTCTGAGAGCTCAGATTGCCATGATAATTCTTCTGGTGGCCTCCTCTTCTCAGCTTCTTGGATGCAATACTTTCTTCTGTCACTCCAGTGCTTTCTTCTATCATCCAGGGTGATAATGAAAGGATTAGTAGGTCTTATTATGTTTTTGTTTTCTTCCGCTCCCTGCCTCAGTTTACCCCGGCTTTCCTTCTCCTCTCCCTCCCCCATTTTGGTGTTTTGATCTCTGTCTGCCCTCCTTGGGAGTTTCCCCCAACGTCTGGTGGTGTCTCACCAAAAGCTCTATATGTGGGGATGGAGGTGGGTAGGACCATGTGGATGGGACCGGACGGCTGGTCAACCCCTCTGAAGGGCATTTGGGCAGAGACTAGACTTTTCACTATGAAACTTCCACTGCCACTATGTGTAGGTCTTTTCTCTCAGGATGATTGAGGCACCGTAGAGGAATCTGGACGCTTCTTGTCAAGGGCGTTGTCAGTCGGTCGCGAATGTTCGGAAGGGCCCGGTAGAGGGATCGCTCTGATAGTCCTGACTCTGCTCCCCTCTTTGCCCTTGTCTGCAGTGCCCATGTCTGGACTCTCTGGGTCAGTTTTTCTGGAAACTAAATTGTCAGTGTCCCGTGGGGAAGGGGCTACACTTGCTATTGTTTCCGTGGTTTCAGGAAGGAGTAGAAGGAATCACGCGTGCTCAGTCTACCATGTTTTACTGGAAGTCTTTCTGATTTCTTTTTTCTGTATCCCCATACCGTACCCCAGTAACCTGGCAGTGAGTCTCTACACGTCACCGGTAGGAACTGAAACCCCAAAATATTAAAGAGCAGCCTCTGACACAGCCAATGTTTGGTTGGTCAGTTTGGGCTCACAGCTCTTAGTTCATTGCATAGGATATGCCACCCACTGGAGATGTAAACCTGAGGCAAAGTTGCTGTTCTTGGGGGAAAATAGGAAGTGAGAGAACTATTGAGTGCTTGCAGGGTTTGTGCATTGTCTTGTGTATTCCTCAAATCAGGCTTTCAGAGAGCTTCGGTAAAGTTTAGAGAGGTCAGATAAGCTGCCTGGGTTTCCCTCCTGAAAGTGACTGTGGCCTGGAATCTAATCCCAGGTCTGTGTGACTCCACAGGCAACGTGCACCGCTCTGACCCACTCTGCCCTTATCCTGTCGGCTTTTCCTAGACCTGACTCTGCTCTCAGAATCATATCTTAACATTTAGGGTGTTATTTTTCTGCCCTGCCATCCTCAGCTTGTTTGTGCTTTTTGGTTTTATCCTCACGTTTGCACTTCAGTGCCACGAAGTGGCTGCTGCAGCCCCGCAAATCACGTCCCTGTCTGTAGTGGGTTGAATAGCATTTCTCCAAAATTCACGTCTACTCACAACCATAGAACTTGACCTTTCTGGGTCTTTGCAAATATAACTCTGAGGTTATGATCAATATGAGATGATACTTGCTGAGAGCAGGCCCTAAATCCAATGACAAAGGAGGACACAGAGATAGAGTGAGGCCACGTGAAGACAGAGGCGGAAGTTGGGAGTGATGCTGCCACAAGCCAGGGGATGTCGGGAGCCACCAGGAGCTGGAATTGGCAAGGAAGGATTCTCCCCTAGAGCTTTCGGGAGGAATGTGTCCCTGCTGACACCTTGAGTTTGAACTTCCGGCTTCTGAACCATGAGAGACTTAAGTTTCTGTTGGCTTAAGCTGCTGAGTTTCTGGTAATTTTTTCTGGCAGCCTTTGGAAATGAATACACTATCCGAGGCTGGAAGAAGAGAGGGGAGGTCCACGCCACCAGCATCCCTCCTTTTTGGTAGGAAAGCCCAGGATTTCCTAGAAGCAGTCTTCCTGTAACATCTCCTCTGTCAGAAATACATGAAATGGCCAATTCTGGCCACAAGGAAGTCTAGAAAAACAAGAGTGGAATTTTGCTTTTCCAAGCATGGCAGTTCTGAGTCTTGATGACTGTCCGTGCTCTGGTTGTACAAAAATGACCAGGACACGCCAAGGAGTCAGCTCACTGCTTGCCCGGAGTCAGGCGCCTGGGGATGTCTGCTCTCCTCTCCGTGGTGCCCTTTTCCTAGGGCCTCCTTCCTCCTGGTTCTCTCCTGGTTCTCTCCTGGTTCTCTCCTGGTTCTCTCCATCCCAAGAGAGCTCAGAGGAGTTCCCTGAATGTGAAGGCAGGTGGTGTGCGCTGAGCTCGCACTGCACATAGTTCGCGCTCCATAAATGTACAGGGGAAGGAGGCTTACGAAGGTAAGAGTAGGTGTAAAAAATGAAAGTTGGGAAGGACTTTGTGAATGTTGAGAAATGAGCAGCCTTCGACGTGTCTAAGAATCAAATGAAGCTCCCTATGCCTTCGATTAGTAAGTGCTGCGTTATTGGAGGCTGGGCCATGATGGGACCAATGGTTTTGCACTTGAATAGGCATTTAAAAGTCACCCATATACATACATAAACCACATCTTCTTTATCCATTCATCTATACAATGGAATATTCCTCAGCCATTAGAAACGACAAATACCCACCATTTGCTTCAACGGGGATGGAACTGGAGGGTATTATGCTGAGTGAAGTAGGTCAATCGGAGAAGGACAAACAGTGTATGTTCTCATTCATTTGGGGAATATAAATAATAGTGAAAGGGAATATAAGGGAAGGGAGAAGAAATGTGTGGGAAATATCAGAAAGGAAGACAGAACATGAGAGACTCCTAACTCTGGGAAACGAACTAGGGGTGGTGGAAGGGGAGGAGGGCGGGGGGTGGGGGTGAGTGGGTGACGGGCACTGAGGGGGGCACTTGACAGGATGAGCACTGGGTGTTATTCTGTATGTTGGCAAATTGAACACCAATAAAAAATAAATTTATTATTTTTTAAAAAAAGTCACCCATAGGGATGACTGGGTGACTCAGCGGTTGAGCGGCTGCCTTTGGATCAGAACGTGATGCTGGGGTCCCGGGATCCAGTCTTGCATCGGGCTCCCCGCAGGGAGCCTGCTTCTCCCTCTGGCTGTGTCTCTCATGAATAAATCAATAAATTTGAAAAAAAGAGAAAGAGAGAGAGAGAAACTGAGGTCCAGAGTAGTTAAAGGGGGCACCTGGTGCTGAGGAACAAGGACTTCGCAGGCCAGTGTGGAGCAGAGAGTAACACAGGAAAGACGGGGGCTAATGTATGGAAGCAGAGGGGGTAGCCTATAACTAGGTGGGGTCCCCAGGAGTCAAGAAAGAGGATGCCCAGCGAGTGTGGCATGGTCTGCTCATTATTGGAGCACGGTCAGGCTTGGCTGGGAATAGTTGAACCCCGCCAATGGACTTCCCACCCTTCCATAACTTCACACCTCCAGAAAAGGGCCCTGTGCTGGCCCACTGGAGCCAGATCGCAGTCCAGCCCTCCCTCCGACTTGCCTGCTGTGTGACCTGCAGCAAGCTGTCCAACCTCTCTGGGCCTCAATCTGTGTGTTTACAAATCTGCTTCCTGACTTCCCCAGAATCAGGGGGAAGGTGGACAGGAGAGCTGCCTAGAGCCAGGAGGCACCATTACTTATTATCCGGTCACCACCTCGCAGGTGAACCTCCAAAAGAGACGATATGTTATTTCTTTTTCAAGAAATAATTTAAAAAAGGAGGCATATTGTCACGGAAAAGCACTGAATTCGTAATCAGAACACCAGGTTATGTGCTGTCATTTAAAAGTCACCTGTTTTCTTGAAGCTATGGTCGCGCTTGAGAGTGAGTCATAATTCTTGCCTTATGCCTTAGTCACTTCAGGCTGTTGTAACAAAATACCATAGACTGCGGGGAACGGTGCTTAAACAACAGACATTTACCTTCCACAGTTCTGGAGGCTGGAAGCCTGAGGTCAGGGTGCCAGTGTGGTGCACCTTTTCTCTGGTGCTTATATGGCAGAGGGGGCGGGGGGAGTGCAAGAGCACAAAATCTCCATCTCTCCATCTTCTTATAAGGCCACCAATCCTATTGGATGAAGACATTGCCCCATGACCTCACTAACCTTAATCACCTCCCTGAAAGCCCTATTTCCAAATATAGTCACACTGGGGGTTAAGGCTTCAACACGTGAATTTTAGGGGCACAGTTCAGCCCACAGCAGCGTATGCTTCTCATGGTTGTTGGCTCAAATAAGGCAGGCAGGTGGCCCAGCTCAGTCGACAGAAGGGCACACCCACAGCAGAGAGAAGCGGGTGGGCACAAAGGTGAAGTGGCAAGTGGGCTGATTGGGACCCAACTGATAGGGTCGGGGAAAATGATACTAAAAAGCACTCATGATTTTCTCCAGTTCTCTCAGCGAGTCCCAGCTCCCGAGGCCCGGGATTGCCACTCTCGAACTCCTGTCCTGGACCCTTCAGGGGGCACCTAGAGGACAAACACCTTCCAAATACTCAACATCTGGAAGGATCTGCAACAAAGGCCCCCTTTGTGTAGCCGGGAAATGGGCTGGCAATAAAACAGTGCCAGACCCCACAGAGCTGGGAACGGCAGGGGTGCAGAGTGGGTGAGGAAGGTGGGCGGGGGCGCCGCGTGGAAGGCCCAGGTGAGCCTGAGGTCAGCAGGAGGTGTGCCCGGGGTGATCAGAGGCTGAACGGACGCCGGTGCTCACCTGGTGCTTCCCGCGCGCTGGGTGCTGTTCTCAGAGCGTTGCCTCTGGCACCTTCTGCGTATGCAAGACTGGAGAAGTGGTCAGACAGGGAGGCAGAGGCGGCCGAGCAGCGGCGTGCTGCGGCCCAGGGAGAGTGAATAGAGCAGCAGCAGGGCAGTGGAGAGGCGCAGGAAGCCACTCCACGGCCCGGGAACACTTTTCAGGTCTGGGCAGAGAAATGGCCACTGCTGGAATGTTAAAAGGTGACAGTGTCCAACTGCACTTCTAACCACCTCCTCGGGACAGTGTGCTCCGAATGCAGGTACGGGCAACTTCGCAGAAACCTCCTATCCCTTAGTTCCAGCAGGTGGTGGCCATGCAGACGTGTCTGAGTGTCCCCTGGGGGTTTACAGGCTCCTGTAATAACAGACCTTGCCGAGCGCACGCTGCTTCTAGTGCCCGTGTGCCTGCAGCAATAAGGTGGTCCAAGTGCAAGACGGGAGGCCCCCCTGTGGAACGTTCCTTGGAGACTGAAGGCCTGTTAGGCCCAAATCCCCATCAAAAAGCCAGGAATAGAGAGCTGCGTCCAGCTTCTTTCAAAAAGCACCGGGGAGTCAATTTAGGCAGTGCATCTGGAGGCTCCCGGTCGTGGGACTGGAATGAATCTCAGGGATCTGGCCGCAGATGGGAAGTGGCTGGACCACCTGGGGGGGGGGTGGAGCTTATTAAAAATATAGATGCCCAGGGCCTGTTCCAGACCCATCCAATGAGCAAGGGGGTGGGGGTTGGGGTATGCAGGAACCTGGGAATCTGCATCTGGTCACGACCTGAGCCAAAGGCAGATGCTCAACCGACTAAGCCGGGTGCACCAGGACTCTTCTGGTTTTAGCATTGAAAGTCCCATTATCCCAGGACTTCCCGCAGTCCTATAGGACGGTTTTGGGACTAACAACCTTAATGACCCCCTCAAGCCTCCCCAAAACCCCCAACTAGGTATTAAGAGGATAATGATTATCCACACTTCCTGGGAACGAAAAGCAACTTTTCAGCAGCTACACGCACAGCTGGTGGGACAATCTCTCTCCATTAATAATCTCCAACTGCCCTACTTCTCCCGTACTCCATACCTCCTAAACCCTTCCCTCCTGAGGTCCTTGCTCCCTGGCCTTCATAAACGGCCCTCGAGAGGAGAAGAGGTGCTTCGTAAAGAGAGAAAGTGAGGGGCACCTGGGTGGCTCAGGTCGTGATCCTGGGGTCCTGGGATTGAGCCCTGCATCAGGCTCCCTGCTCAGCGGAGTGTCTGTTTCTCTCTCTCCCTCTGCCCCTCCCGCCCCGGCTCCTGCAAGTGCATACTCTCTCTCTCTCTCAATAAATAAATAAAATCTTTAAAAAAAAGAGTAAAACCAGGAGAGTCCCAGGCAAACCAAATGAATTAGTCTCTTTGCCTGAAAAAACTCTCTAGAGGAGGAATTACCCTGTATTTTTAAGGCAAGAACTAAATACTGTACGTTGCCAAAGGCCTATCATAGCATGTATTATTGTTTAGTTTATGTATACTCCCCCACCCCTTCCCACTATTCCTGCACCGTGGATGTTGGCCTTGGCCATATCGCTTGCCTTAGCCGGTGGAATGTTAGCAACCATGCCAGGAGCAGGAGGCTTGGTTTGGCTTGGTTTGGTTTCCTGTGGTCTACCTCAAGAAGAGCACATCCCAGGTCTCTACTGGCCCTTCAGTCACAGCTCCAGAGAAGAACACAAGTGGAGTGGATCTGAACCCCACCGTGGTAGATCCTGCTGATACTTAACTCTCTGCCTTGTCCCATCAAAGGAATCATGCCACCCTGAATCCATGCTCCTCTGTAATGTGAAGTTGCCATTTTGTGTCATCAAGAGGGGGAGCCTGTTTCTGCTGCCCTGCCTGCCTGGAACCTGAACCGGGGCACCAGTGACTCGCTTTGACCAGGAGAATATGGCCAAAGTGACAGATGTGTGGATTCCAGAGCCCTTGAGAGACTTTACTCACTGGGACTCTCACTCTTTTGGAACTGTAAGCCCACAATGTAGTGAAGACCTCAGTCTAGCTTACTGAAGAATTAAGCCACATGAAAGAGAACCAGTGATCCCCAGAGGATCACAAGCATCCATTGCTGGACGTGTGAATGAGACCACTTTGGGCCCTAGACACAAGAGTGAGCCCAGGGAAGATCTGAGTGTCTGGGTGGCTCAGTGGTTGAGCATCTGCCTTCGGTTCAGGTCATGATCCTGGGGTCCTGGGACCGAGTCCTGCATCAGGCTCCCTGCTCAGTGGGGAGCCTGCTTCTCCCTCTGCCTGTCTCTGCCTCTCTCTCTTTCTCTCTGTCGCTCATGAATAAATAAATAAAAATCTTTAAAAAAAAAAAAAAAGATCAGTAGATCTGCCCAGCCAGCCCGAAGAATCGTCATCAAAAAGAAATGTTGTTTTAAGCCATTGAGTTGTGGGGCAGTGTTTTAGGCAACAGTAGATAACTATTAACTCACAGCCTAGGCTTCAAGTTCAGCCAAAAGGCAACCTGAGGTCAAGTTGCCCAGTTGAGTCCATCCCAGATTGGCAGAACCAGTCAACCTGCAGGACAACAAATGTGCAAATAAACGCCTCTTATTGTAAGACAATAGCATTCCATTGTTCGTAACTCTATTATGTCAATAACATATTAATACAGGGAGATTCAGCCCAAGCGAGGCTGGCTTCAAAGGCCTGTCTTAACCACATTGTAATCCTGTGCTGTCTGTCATCTCACAGGCCACGAAACATCCAAGCAATATTTACCTGGGTGCCCAGTGATATTCCCAACCTACCCAAAGTGCCCAGAAACCCTGTGTCAGCCTGGGTCCCCTTTCACTGTGGGGTCCTCATTGTAGGGAGCCTTGTACATTGCTAGAAAAAGGAGGAGGAAAAAAAAAAAAAAGGAGGAGGTAAGGGTTACATGCCCAAAAGAAAAGATGGATGAGGAGCTATTTTTATGAACCATAAAGCTTTGCAAACAATATATCCTTAAATATAAATCGAGACAGCATAGATTAAACCCAGGAGTGCTAGAGCAAAGAAAAGCATAAAAAGTAGAGGAGCAGAGAAGAAAAATCTCAGAAACTATGTTCATGACTTTAGGGTAGCGAAGCAGCAGACTCCAAGGAACATAATACCATTTTAATAAGGTTCAACAATAAAACTGAGCATCATGTTGTTTAGGGATCTGCACATATGTGTTAAAACTGTGATGAAAATAAAGGGAATAATAGAATTTGGTGTATTTGTCCATCTGGGGAGGAGGAAGGAGGACAGCTGGGAAGATTGCACAAAGACTGGCAGTGGTTTTGGTCAAGCTCTTTAGAGCTTAGTTAAGCTGGGGGGTGGACTCTGGGGTGCTGGTGTTACTATTACAGGAAGAGTTAACAATATCCACACAGGAAGCAGGAGGAGATGACATGTAGGTGTGTGAACTCTGGGTTTGAATGCTGGTTTGCTACTCACCAGGCTCTTGGGCAAGTGACTTAACCTCTTTATTAAAAAAAGTCCCTAGTTTCCTCATCGGGAAATAGAAATTAATGGCCACAATACCCACCTCAGGGTTAGGAGGACAAAGTGCTAGAAACAATGCCTACCAGGTATATGCAGTGAGTTATGTAGGTTATTTTGAATATATCAACCATCATTCAATACACGAGGAGCTGGAGAGGATGGTCATCCGTGTTCACTCATCAGTTCAACACAGATTAAGCACCTGCTCTGAACCAGACTCAGAAGCTTATGCAGATCCCCAGAAGTAAACTGGTGAGTTCTGTGGCAATATCAGCGATTGATCTGCAAAGCAAGAGTTTAACTCAGCCTGTGTTGTTACAGAGTCGCTCCTGCATGGAGGTATCTGGAACAGAAGGGTTGGAACAGAGAGGCTTCATGGGGGAAGAGTTTCCCGAGCCCCCTCGGGGCTGGGCCTTGAACGAGCTCCCCCTAGCTAGTCTATGATGACCATGGACTCCACTTCGGCCTTGAATGGGAGTTATTGTCGTGTGCGTGGGGAGGAGCAGACTGTGGAGTTCAATAATTAATTTGCCACAATTAAACCAGAGACTTCTGTCTCCAGCAGCAGATAAGCAAGCGGAGAGCTAACAATGAGGAAGGGCGGGGTGGCTTTGACAAACCGGTGGTGAAGGGCAGGCGGGGCTGATTGAATGGTGATAGTGGCCCGTCATTGCTTTATGGTAGCAATAAGTCGTCATCAGGCATCTGGGGGAGCTAGGAAGCAGGCGTCAGCTGTAGGCCTATGGGAGGAAGCTCCAGCCAGGCTCTTTGTAATCTGATGGGCCATCCAGGAAGGCTTTGGGGCCCCGGAGGTGGCAGGTTGGTCATCAGCTTACCCTAGTTCCTTTGAGCAGGGGCCAGGTAGACCAGATGCCCCAGCTGCCGTGTGGAGGTCTGACACCTCCCCTGAGAGACAACTGGAGTCAGAGAGGACTGTGTCAGGCAGAGATGGGGACCAACCCAGGGGGAATGCAGAGAAGGGAGTAGCCAGCAGTAGGTTAGACTCTAGGAAGAGCTTCTCTCCTGAAACACTGATAATCAGAGCATTTGCCCTCTACGGAGTGCTTGCTACGAGCCCAGCCCCAGGGACTTCACCCACATTCACTAATTCCTATAACCCAAAGGGTAGGAGATATTATTGTCCCTTTATAGAGGTGAGGAAATGGAATCCGACAGGAGTTAACACCTTGCCTAAGTTCACATGGCTCCAAAGTAGCAGAGAGAGGAACTGAACTCAGGCCAGACTTTTCAAGTTTCCAAATATCCCAGATCCCCAAAGCTACCCATCAGAGATGTTTCAGGACGGTCTTATCTGTGGAGTCTTCCTTGGTCCTCTATGTCCTGACATTTATCATCCGTGGCACATACACACACATCACACGCACATATGCAACACAGATACGCACACGCATATCACACGCACGCGCGCACATTACCCAGATGGCACACAATGAACGCACATGTCGCGCACGCACACCTCTGAGGAAGTGATGTGGGGGCACCGGAGGCATTGGCCCGGCAGCAGCAGGTGGTCTACCCCGGGGCAGGGGGTAGGATGGTCTTCCTGGAATATGCCGAGGGTTGTGCTGGACCACCAACGCTTGGTTGCCACAGCCACACTGGAAAACAAATCTCATACTGGCCCTTGAAGTTGTCCACGCTTACTGCACACTTGGCCACAGTAATTGGGTCAGGCTTCATCTTTGTAGGAGGTCTGCTGGGAGCACTTTAAACTCCAGAAAGAGCTCATTAAACTTTGCAGTGGTCTCGAGACGGTGACTGGGGACCATCCTTGCCCACGCTGACTTTATTAAATTGAGGCCCAGGGAGGGTGAGAGTCATGTGCAAGATTGTTTGGCTAGGGAGCAACAAATTCAGTAGGAAAAAAAAATAACCCCAAACGCAGCCTCACGAGCCCCCAGAGTTGGCAGAGACTCTGAGACAAAGTGATAGGCGGCCACACCGGTCCTGAAATGACTCAGTGAGTCTGTTAAATGATCAGGTGGTGACAGACGAATGCCACTATGATGGATGTACCTCCTCTCCTCCTTGGTGGAGGTTGTGTTGGCTCCGTGGTCCTGTTCCCAGAATCACTGCAAAGGAGACCAGTGCATTACCGTCAGGTGCAGTTCTAGGATCTTCCTCCCTCATCCACCCTGGAAGAACGAGGGTGGGGCGGAGTGGGGGGAGGACTTATGGAACTGTTATGGGCCGGTGGGCTGACTGATGGCCATGGCTGGGGACCGGGCTCTGAGATGTTTAGATTTACAGTAGGATTTCTCAGCTTCAGCATCGTGACGTGGGGCTGGATCATCCTGTCTCGGGGAAGGCTGTTCTGTGTTGTAGGGTGTTTAGCAGCATCCTGGCCTCTACCCTCTGGATGCCAGGACCACTTCCCCCCCACCCCTCGCCAGGGGTGACAACAAAAAAATATCTCCAGTCATGGCCCAACATGCCCTGGGCAAGGCGGGGAGAGAGACCACCCCTCTTGAGAACCAGTGGTATCAATGTATTTAAATTGGGGGGGTGGGGTGCGACTGTCTTCATGCCCACAGTTGTCTTGCCTCTTAGCCCTTCACCCTCCCCATCCATTCCTGCCCTCCCCGTCTGTGCACCGGGCACCGTGGTGGCGGAGGACGAAGTCTTCGCTTGGAGGGCCGGGGGTACAGCAAAACCCGTGCCCCCTCCTCCCCGAGCCTCTACCACTAGCAAATGTGGGGGCAGTCGGTGATTTCAAGAAGCAAGCGCGCTTCGGAAGGCTGGGCATGGCAGCTGGCGAAACGGGGCTTTCTTTTCTCTTCGCTCAAAGTCCTCATTCTCTGCAAGGCCCGCGAGTGGCCAGCTGAGACCCGAGGCAGCCCTGCAGGCGAGGGCAGGCAGCAGCACAAGTGCCCCTCTGTCCTTTCTCCAAAGGGCGTCTGCCTTCCTCCTCCTCCCCCTCCTCCTCCCCCTCCTCCCCCTCCTCCTCCCCCTTTGGAAACTCTTGTTTGTTTTTTCCCCTCCATCCCGGCCGCGGCCTCCCTCCCCGACCCGTGCCCAAGTCCTGGTACACCTGACTTATTTATTTATTTACGGCTGGAGTATTTGAGCGGGGGGGGGGGGGGGGGGGGTTGGTTCGGGTCTATTAAGTTCGCTCCCCTTCCTGCCTGGGAACCCGGGTAATGAGTAACCATAGCGTGCTGCAGGCAGCTGTCTCGGACAAACCCGGAGACGCCGCGGGAGCCGCATAAGGGAGCGTTTGTTCTGTCCCTTCTCAATAGCTCCTTGTGCAGGAGGCAGGGTGATGGGAGGGAGGCAGGGAAGGAGGAAGAAAGAGACAGACACTAAATCACGGCACTTTTGACAATTCCCCTCTTCTCTCCTCCCCCCCCCATGCCGGTCCTCCTCCCACCTCCACCCCCCATGGTGGGCGTGGGGCTCTCAGACTCTTCCCGCTGCCTCATCTGAACCTTGCGGGGCGCCTTCTGGTGAGTCGTAGATGACATGAAGCCCGAGGGCTGATTTTTTTCACCGTGGGGATGGTTCAGGTGCCCTGGGTCTCCCTCTGGCTGGGTTGCTGAACACAATGCCCATTGTCCTCCGGTTCATTTAATGATCCAATAAACCTCTAGATATCTCTTCCCAACCTTGGGTGCCTGGCTCTGCTATAAAGCTGTTTGAGAAGCGCTTTCATAAAGCAGTTCAAGTATATTATGGGATTAGTCATATGTGCCACAATCGACGTGGGGCTCATTAGGGCTCTACTTGATTCGTGGTATTGTGGAGACCAGAGAGACAGACCAAGAAATACATTGCCCCGTTGGCCTTTGGAAAACCTCCCAAGTGATAGTCCTGTCCGTTCATTCAATGTGCTGGTATTAAATATCTACAGCAAGCCAGCCGCTTGGCTAGGTACTAAGGACAACTATTGAAATGAATAGGTCATGATTCTTGCCCTCAAGTTAACAAAGTGGTAAGGAAAAGAGGAAAGAACTCATGTCCATGGATTAGGGTGATATGGAGTTGAATGAGTTATATGCCCTAAGAGGGGTACAAATAAAATATCCCAGGAGAGCAGAGGAGGGAAAAGATCAAAATATTTGGGAGGCTAGGCTCCAGGAAGTAAAGACGAAGGGTAGTCCTTCCTCCAGGCAAAGGAAAAGTTTTAGCAGAGAAATTGAGGCAGGCAGGCGTGGAGCATATTTGGAGAACAAGTTGGGGCTGGGTTGGTTGAGTCGTGGGCAGATGAATCAAGGTCCATGTTGCGTTTTAATTAATGAGGCCACGGTGTGTAAGATGCATTTAAAGGGGAGGACATTAGCCATGTGGAAACCAGTTAGAAGGGGATCCTCCGGGACCCCTGGGTGGCTCAGCGATTGAGCATCTGCCTTCGGCTCAGGGTGTGATCCTGGAGTCTCGGGATCGAGTCCCACACTTTGTTCCTTGCGTGGAGCCTGCTTCTCCCTCTGCCTGTGTCTCTGCCTCCCTCTCTCGCTGTGACTCTCATGAATAAATAAATAAATAAAATCTTAAAAAAAAAAAAAAGAAGAGGATCCTTCAAGATGGAAATGAAAGGGTGGGCAAGATGGTGAGTGGTAAGATGGCGGGAGGTTAGGAACCATGGAGACCATGGCATGGAGGGGCGCTGAGCTCTTAGCTTGGGTGACCAGGGGGACGGAGCTGGAGAAATGTAACAAATTGGGAGGTCCAGCGAAGGATCAGAACCGAGGAGCAACCAAGGAGCTGTGTGGTTTGGATGCGTTGGGTGTGAGAGGCCAGCAGGACACCAAAGAGCACATGCCCAATAGCCAGTTGGAAATGGAGCTCCAGAGCTTGGGCGGGAAGTCAGGGCTGTGATCTCTCGCTAGCTATCCACTCTAACGCTTCCCCAATGGCGGGGTGGGGGAGACAAATACAGGGCTAGATCTCTTCCCTTGGCCTGTCACCATCTTGTCCCCACCCTTCCCCATCCTGCTCCCTGCCCCAGGAGCTGCCCTATCTGGATGGCACCAATGGATTCTCATGGCCTCTGGATTCCAGCTGCATTCAGCCAGTGGAACAACAGGCAAGAGACGGACGGTAAGAGGGGAGTAGCCGCAGTTCTCAGCAGGTGGGTCTCCCTCTGTAGCTGCCCTCTTTAGATTCTGGAAACAATTGCTCCCCCAGCCCTTGTCCCCTCTGGCTTAGTGGGAGGTCAGGCGTCATCACTGGCTGGTGCTGAGGCCCTGTACTCTCCCTCGTTGGTTTCCCTGAACCTTACCTATTCTCCTGTGCCCAGTCCCTGCCTTAAACTCTCTTCAACCCTACAGTTGGGATGGGCCATTTGTATCCTATCAGGACCCCGAGTAATACAAAAACTAGAGTCAGGGCCACGTCGAACCCATCTCGTCTCTTCCTCACAGATGATATTCCTAATCAAGAAAGACCTTCTAAGGGATCCCTGGGTGGCGCAGCGGTTTGGCGCCTGCCTTTGACCCAGGGCGCGATCCTGGAGACCCGGGATCGAATCCCACGTCGGGCTCCCGGTGCATGAAGCCTGCTTCTCCCTCTGCCTGTGTCTCTGCCTCTCTCTCTCTCTCTGTGACTATAATAAATAAATAAAAATTAAAAAAAAATAAAAGAAAGCTTATTAAAAAAAAAAAAAAAAGAAAGACCTTCTAAGAAATGGACAAATAATCATTACAGTTGAGAAAAGCTCTATGAGCTGAAATGATTCACAGATTTTCTAGGACTCGTCCATCATTCTGAACATGAAGGATCGGCTCTTGATCTTTTGCTTTTCAACATTTCTAGATTCTTCTCTCTCATACTGTGTCTGTTCCCAACTTCCCCAGGAAACTTCAAAGCTGCTTCTTAACACAGAGATGAGTTACCGTTTTAAGTCAAAGCTATGACTTCTGAGCAGCCTCTACCTTCTTTCCCACCGCGCTGAGGGAGATGCTCTTTGCTATGCTAGAGCCCACCTAGAGTGGAACCAGCATTACCTAAGCAGAAAGGAATTCTGCGCAAGAGCATTTGCTTTTTTGTTCAAGTTTATTAAAACTACTAAAACTGAGCAAATTTCTAGCTGGAAGATAGCCTCTGGGTATCAGTCTGTTTTAAAATGCGTGCGTGCACATCATGCGATGTGTGCTCTCCTGCCTTGGGGGTTGCCGTGGCTGCCTTGTCACGACCTCTTTGCACGTGGTCGGGAGTTCATGGCCTTTTCCATTGAAAGTGGTAGACACCCAAATGGAACTAGCATGGGCCCAAGGGAGAATGTACTAGAAGGATTTGTGGCAAAAAACAAAAAAACAAACAAAAGAAGGAAATATCAAAGGGCAGGTTGGAAAGGAAATAGTCTATGTGCAGGACATGGTGCAACTGCTTTTCTCTGCATGTGAGCTTTTTTCTCATTGCCGATCTGCTTTGTCCATGTGGTAGGAAGAGGAGTCTTCTCGAAGAAGGGAGGTACTAGGCAAATACATGTTCATCACAGGCATTGTCGAATAGTAATTGTTTTTAGAAGTAAAGTAACCAACATTATGGGACTTTACTAGGTTCCACAAACACCATTGGGCATATTCACCATTTAATTGACAGAAGCTATCAGTTAAGCAAATAAATAAATCAGGTAATTGGCAGTGTCGTTATTTTCTGATTGCTGACGGATGGACCTTAGTTATTTGATAGGGTAGTGATTGAGGGTGTATGATAATGGTCCATAAATGAGATCACACAGGTTCAAGCCTCAGCTTATGTGACCTTGGGCAAGTCACTCAACACGCCTGACCTTGTCTCCTTATCTACAAAAATGGAAATAACGGTACTGTCACCTCAAAGTGTTGACGTGAGCTTGAATGATGTAACGTTTGCAAAATGGTGTTGCAAAGCCTCTTAGGGTTTAAGATCGAAGAGGGAAGACACTGTGATCTGTTAATCCCAGCACCACTTAGGTTTCTGTAGACCCTTTGCATCTCATCGGTTTTCAGAGTCGTCTTACAAAATAAGGATGGATGGGAAAAATCATCCCCACGTTTGAGATGGAGTTAACAGGTCCAGAAAGGTTGAGTGACTTCTTGAAGATCACGCAGCAGAGTCAATACCAGAGTAGGCCACGTGTCCAGACTTCAGCTTGCTCTAGTCAACATGACCAGTCATTAGTCAAGGATCGCTTCTGTGCAAGTGACACAAATCCTGCCATAACCTGTAAGGATAAACAGTGAGGACTCGTATGACGTCACATAGCAAGAAGTCCAGAGGTAGGATGGGTTCCAGGACTAGTTGATTTGGTGGATCAATGATGTCGTCAGGGACCTGGGTCCTCCCAGCCCCAGCATCACCTTTGTCCTGAGGCTGGCCGCTGGCATGGTTCCAAGATCGCTGTGCCTGGCGATTGACGCGACACATTTCAGATCAGGAAAGAATGTTGTCCCACCCTTTCATTTTATTGGTGAGCTCTGAATGCCTAGCCAGAAGTCACGTGGTGGCCCAGAAATGTAACGCGTGATTAACGTGAAATCAAGTGCACCTCAATGGAGAGGACTCAGGTGGCCAGGAGTGGAGGGCAGGCTGACTTCTCAGCTCCTGGCTTGTATTAGAAATTTCCGGGTCTCACGGTTTGCCATTAAATATGGCTTCCAACTATTTTAACTATTTTCAGTGATACTGGTTTTACGGCATTGCCGCTTTAGGTGACCAGTGAAATTGCAGCGTCTCCCAAATGTGCCTTCATCTGCTAGGTTCAGAGGGAATGCCAGAAGGCAACCAGGCCATCACTCAGATGTAGTGTTCTCATTCTCCAGGGAGGACTTGTGCTTCCCTTCTCCCCTTGGTTCTCTGTCTCCCCTGAGCCCCTGGCCATCACCAACCTACTTTTTGTCTCTATGGATTTGCTTGCTGGGGACATTTCATACAAATGGGATCACGCAACGAGTGGCCTTTGTGTGTGACTTCTTTGCTTAGTGTATTTCAGCGTTCCTCTATGTTGTACCATGTATCAAAACTGCATTGCTTTTCATTGCTGACTAATATTCCATTGTACAAATATATCATATTTTGTCGATCCGTTCATCTGTTGATGGATATTTGGGTTGTTTCTGCTTCTTGCTGTTATGACTGCAATGAGTATTTGTGTGGACATACGTTTTCACTTCTCTCGGGCAGATACCTAGTAGTGGAATGGCAGGGTCATATGGGCACAATACGTGTAATCATGGGAAGATTGCCAGGTTGTTTCCAAAGTGATTGCAACATTTTACGGTTCCACCGGTGGTGTCTGAGTGTTCTAGTTTCTCCATATCCTTGCCAACACGTGTTTTTATCATGTCAACTTTAATACAGGTAGTTTAACTACTTCCTTTCCAATCTGGATGCCTTTGTTCTCTTGCCTAGTTGTTGTGACTACAGCCCCCAGCATGATGTTGAGAACAGGGCGTGAGAGGAGACATCCTTGTCTTGTTCCGGACCAGACCACATCTAGTCTTTTACCATGAAGGATGCTCTCAGCTGTGGTTTTTTCATAGATGGCATTGATCAGGCTGGAGAAGTCCCTTGCATTCTTAGTTGGCTGCGTGTTTTTATGAGGAAAAACTTTTAGATTTTGTTAAATGCTTTTTCTGTGTCAACTGAGATGATCAGATAGTTTTGTCTTGCTGTTTTTTCAAGTCATATATAGCGAATTGTGTGGATTAATTTCCTTATGTTAAATCAACTTTTCCTTCCTGGGGTAAAATCCCACGTGGCCATGGTATACGATCATTTTACATGTTGCTGAATTTGGTTTGCAAGCATTTTCCCATGTATATTCCCGAGGGATATTGGTCTCTAATTTTTTTTGTCTTCGTAACCAGGCAGTCCTGGGTGTAACTGGGCATTAGGGTAATACTGGCTTCAAAGAATGAGTTGGGAGGTGATCCCTCTTATTCTATTTTTTGGGAGAGTTTGTGAAGGATTAATTGTTTGTGAAGATTTAAATGTTTGTCAGCTTTCACCTGTGAAGCCAGCTTTACTTTGTGTGAGATATTGTTTTTTTATTCCTAATTCAATCTCTTGTTATAGGTCTACTTCAATATCCTATTTCTCAGATGTTTTTTGAAAATAGGTAGGTTAAAGGTCAATTTGCCAGATAAAATAATTATTAAAGAGTCACACATTCCATTTGAAAATACTGCTGTTGACATGTTGAACTTCCAAAGTGGCTTCAAGTAAGTGGTGAAAAGCGTCGGATGAGACCGCTCCCTACTCCTCAGGACCTGGCTTTCCCACTCATCATCTGTGTGACCGGGGACAGGTCACTATGTCTCTGAATGCCCCGTTTCCTCACCTGCAGCTGCTTTGCTGTGTGTCCTAGAGGAGTTGCTTGTCTTCTCTGGGCCTCACTGGCCAAATATGTAAAATGAAGCAATGGACCAATTCCTCAGGAATGTCTACATTGATGTGGAAGCTCTCAATAGCCATTTAGTTGAATAAAGGAATTAAAATGTGATGGTTTGTTATTCTATCACGTGGGCCTTTCCTCTGGAGCCTGTGAAAAATCCTGGTGGCTTCTGGCCTCATCAGCAACCTGTACACAAGGCTGGCGCCCATTTTCCTGTAGGAAACGCAGACTCTGTTCATTAAGGGTAGGCCCAGAACTATTTCTTCACTGGACAGCCATTCCTTCGGGTGGTCTGACTTCCGGCAAGCAGAGAGGCAGGGGTTGTCAAGGGAAAATCAACAGATTGTACAGAATGAGCCAATTTTCTCATCTGTAGGTGGGGGGCACTGACGGGTGGGAAGGGCAGGCTTAGATATGCATGTTGGCCATTATTAGCTACTCCTTCTTTCTGCCCCTCTCTTCCCACCCGCTCCCCAGTGAAGGAGAAGGAAGGGACAGAGCTTTCAGTGTTGGATGAGGTAAGTGAGGAGGCTGATTTCAGAACCTCAGTGCAAACAAAGCCTCAGTGTTGCAAGGGGCACGCCTCCCCCTTACTGGGGGGTAGGAGGGGTGGGGTGGGGCTGAGCATTTTCCCAGCACTGCTCGATCACATCTCCCACCCATCTGACCCGCTCCCTGGGATGGAAGAAATGACCCGGGAGAGAAAGAGAGGGCATCTCAGGTGAATGCCTGGACGGTGTCTTGGAGAGTATTTGCATTACAAAGCTTCTTGCAAAATCTGGGTAGGGCTTCCTGCTGCTCACCCTGGGGAGGAGCCCTGGGCACGCCCCAGGCTCTGTGTCCCCTGCACACAACCGTACACCCCTGCACAGATGCCTGTTTGGTTTTGCTAGTTCTGTGAAAGGGAAAAGGTGTAGTCTAACTGTCCCATCCTGGGCCTTCCGTCACCGTAGGCTGGCATGCCTGGGCGTCTGGGGCTTTCTGAAGCCACCGCAATCTCAGGGGGACAATGTGGGTTCTTGGTTGAGCAGCTTTCTGCCATCCGTGGGTGACATCGGGGACAGCTGGCTGCCACATTTCACCCGGACTTGAGATGGTATCGGACCGGTTCTGACAGAGTGCTCTAGGGAGCATAGCCAAGCTTCCCTTCCTCCTCCCCCAGCAAGCACCTCCTTGCCTTTGTCTCCAGGTCATCCTTTCAACAAGCTTCTCTGTCTGCTTTTATTTTTTTAATTTTTAAATTTTTTTTTAGATTTAAAAAATTTATTTTAGAGAAAGAGCCATTCGAGTGAGCTGGTGGGGTGGGAGGAGAAGGACAAGCAGACTCCATGCAGAGCCCGATGCGTGGCTTGATCTCACGACCCTGAGATCATGACCTGAGCCAAAATCAAGAGTCAGACGTTTAACTGACTGAGCTGCCCAGGTGCCCCTCTGTCTACTTTTAAAGCCCAAGCCCAGGCCGCCTCCCCCAGGAAGCCTTCTCCGACTACCCCCTTTGCTCACTCCACTGCCTCAGACGTAGGTGTCTGCCGTGTGTCAGTCGTGGTCTAGTTTTGATCAGTTTTGTGACTTGTCCTTAGAGAAGCCTCTCCATGTCAGACCTTTTTCTGCTGTGACAGCCTCTTTTCCTATACTTTTTCTTTCTTCCTTTGTTTATTTCACATTGTGATCTGCAGTTATTTCATTTGGTTGTTCAGTTTCTTTATTATCTGTCTCCCCCATGAGGATAAGGGTCTTGAGTGCCAGCTTTGTAACTCCTCCCCCAGTGGCTAGCATAGGGCCACTGCTTGCTTGGTGCCAGATAGATGTTTGTTGAATGAAGCAAAGAAGAAATGAATGGTCACCATTGTTCAGTCCAGAGGCAGAAGGCTATCGACTCCCACTCTTCCTAGCACTTCTAGGGCAGACACTATCCTTTTCCTATGTGGTAACATCACCAACTTTAACCCCCTCATGATGCCATCGACCCGCAGAAATATTGATGGATAGGATAATGCCAGCATGCAGATGCAGGGGGATTAATTCTATCCATTTGGGCAGCTTGCTGTAATATCAAGCTTTTGGGTAGAGCTTTGTGGACAGGACTTCTGGGAATTCAGGATAGTGTGTGAGATGAGTTAAGTTTGTTCACCATTTACCTGCATTTACTTTGTTATAGCAACGTAAGCTGGGCAATAAAACCAGCCAATGTTGGCTGAGGCCCTATTAAGGAGTTGTTGTTTTTTTAAGCCTATGTCCATAGTCCTTGACACTAAGGTCCTTAAAATTTATCAGAGGAGCAAAAAATATACATGTGTAAGTAACCAGTGCTGAAAGAGAACATACTGCCAATGTCAAATGAATGGATGTAAAGAGAGCGCAGAGAAGAGAACCATTGTTGGAATGGGGTGGCAGGGAAGACCATCCCAGAGGAGCCTTGAAGGACAGAACCTGGCACCAAGCATGGCATAAAGGAGCCCTTAAGGATAAATCTGGCAAAATCTGAGGAGCATTCCTGGCAGATGGGATGGGTTGAGCAATGGGGATTCGTCAAGGAGGGAGGCTAAAAGGGCCTGAACTATGGTGGGAATAATGGAAAAATGGAAATAAAGATACGTCAAAGGGTGAATCAGAAAGACTCAGAGAGGTGGAAGGAATAGAGCAAAAGAATAAAGGATTCGGGGATTTCAACCCTATTGTCTGGGAGACGTAGAAAATCATAGGTGTAAATCAAGAGCCCCAAAATGCAAACCAATTTGTGGGTGGGGTCTTATTTTGGATTTTTCTCAAAGTAGATACATAGTTGGGTGTAAGTCATTGATCCATAGTTGGGTGTTAGTCATTGAGAGTTTATCTTTGGAAGCACAAGTGAAGGATTGGGGGGAGTGAATAGAAGGGAGAACAGGCAATAAATGGTGGGTTAATGAGAAGTTACGCTGTGGGAATACAGGGCTGAATCTTTCTGGAGAAGCCCTGAGCAACTGGGTAAACTTCAGAATCGCCACATCAAAGGATTATCCAATGACTTCCTTCTTTCCCTCATTGCTTGAGGGGTGTCCTTGGAGGACACATTTGAGATGTTCCTACAAGGAGCTGAGCAAGCCCCAAGAGCATCAGCAAAGAGGAAACACGACCGCAGCTGGCTGAGGCAGGAAGCAGTCACTTGCTAGAATTGTCCACTGGCGATGAGGTTCTGTTGGGTGAGGCATGGACGGTATGTGGGTAAAGGTGCTTGTTCTCAGGCAGCCTGAGATGGAGACATCCAGCGGGCAGGTGGGAGGCAGCCAGAGTCGAGCCAAAACTCCCAGTGGGTGAGACTGGGTGTGAGAGAGAAGGCCCCCAAGGAGAGAGACGAGTGGGCAGCTTGGCACCAGAGCCTGGCACCCGCCCCATGTTTAGGGGGTCAGGGTGGCAGTGTAGTTAGTGAACAGCACCAACATGGTGCCTGGCACATTACTGCAGAAGCCAAGGGAGGGAGGGATTTCAAGAAACTTCTAGGAAGGCCTCTATGAGCTCCCCAGAGGCAGAAGAGGGGCTGAGTCTGCCTGAGAAAGCCCAGAGGATGGAGGTAGGAAGGTGGTGGGTCAGGCCCAAGTAGGTTAGGTTACCTTGTGTGTCATCTGTAAGACAGCCCTGATCAGAGCATTCAATGTGGAAATGCTTGGCATGGAGCCCGACAATGAAATTTTTAAGAATCATTTATTATTGAGAACTGAGCCTGTTCCAAAGCCAAGGAGGAGAAGATGACAGTCCTGGGACATGGAGAGAGCGGTGTGGGCTCTGATGACACCTCACATGGTTGCACATGTGACCACACACACACACTTGGAGTTGTCCAGAGATGGAATGGCCTGGTTGGCTGATCCTTTCTGAAACATCCTGGTGGTTTGGGCGCACTCGCTTCCATTCAGCGCTAGCATTCTTCCCTCCAGAAATCCATTTGAGTTTGCCTGTCTCTTAGCTATTTAAGTGTCTCTACGAAGGATAGAAACCCCAGGAAGCCGGGTTTCATAATTAGAGCTCACAGATATGCGCTGTCACTTCTCAAACATGCCCCGGTGCCTTTGGCTCTTTCCTTGTGCAATCCCTGCTTTGAAATTTTTGGACATGGGCACCAGGTGCATCTGTGTCTTTTAGCTTGTCGAGATGCATAGTCCGTGATCTGGGTGCATGCGGTGTGGGCCATCAGGTCAGTCTTGGAGGTTGTTGAATTTCCTTCATGGCAAACTAGTTCCGAATGCTACGTCTCCCTTGAACTGCTAAACGTAGGAAGGCTCTCCAAAACGTATTGCTAAGAAGAAAAAAGAATATTGCAGAACAAGATGTACGGTATTGTCCCATTCATTTAAGATCAGCAGCCCGGCCAAGCCTTTTAATTCTTTAAAGTAGGATTGTGTATGCATGGAGGATTATTGCAAAACCAAAAAGAATCTTTAAATGGACATCAGACGATGCAGGTGCTGATGCTTGGGGTGCAGCCGGAGATTCTGAATTTTGAGGCAAGCGCCTGCGTGGTCCTGATGCTGCAGCTCTGTCCAGTAGAACTTTCGGCCCTGATGCAAATGTTCTGTATCTGTGGCGCCCAGGATATGAGCCACTAGCCACCTGTTGCTGCTGAGCACCTGTGGCTACTGGCTGGTGCAACTGAGGAACTGAATTTTAAGGTTGATTTACTTTTCATTCCTTTGAATTTAAGTAGGCACAGGCGGGCTCGTGGCTACTGTTGGAGACAGTGCGGTTCTCAACCGTAAACTTTCCGAGGGCTGGGATTAGGTCTCATTTATCTGTGTGCCCTCTTCGGGATTTGCACATGGTGGGAATAATTACGATGCCAATAATACCTCCTTCTATTGCCCTAAGGTTGTGTTTGACGGACTCCTTTCACGTACAGGATCTTCTTGAAGCTTCCCGATGGTCCTGTTATTGCCTATGTAGAGTCAGTATTTATTTACTGAGCACTGGCTTTGTGGCGGCCACTGTCACGTGTGTCTTCTAGGCTCTAACTCATCTGTGCCTTGAAACATCCCCACTGAATTAGCCCTTCTCTGCAGGTGATGACACTGAGGCACAGACCCATGGGTAGGTACCCAGCTCCAGTCCCTCAGCCAGATGGTGACAAAGCTGGGCTTTGAGCCTAGGATCTCATCTGGCTCAGATCCCCCACATTTAACCTGATGTTTTTGCCTCAGAACTCACCTCCTCCTCCACAGGTGTTCCCTTTTTAACAGATAGAACAGTGGAACTTGGACTTTCCCAAAGGCAGGACCTGAAGACCAGTGCCCGGTTACCACATTTTATGTACGTTCATTGCTGGAGACAAGGTGACCAGCTCTGAGCGCTCCTGTCCCAAGCCAGGTCCCACCATCACCACGCTGGTCCTCTGTCCTGCACTGACATTAGACAGCATCTCCTTTCAACAAGGAAGAGTAGAATGGGTGATGGAAGAGCGTGGGCGGGATGGGGGTGGGGAGGACAGAAGGAAGGACAGGAGGACAAATAGACTCACCAAAGGCTAACACTCATGGAGTGCCTGTGATGGTCAAGGCCGTGCTGGGTGCTTTGTACCCATTCAGCCACATTCCTTTTTTTTTTTTTTAAGTTTTTTTGTTTTTTAATTTTTACTTATGATAGTCACACACACAGAGAGAGAGAGAGAGAGGCAGAGACACAGGAAGAGGGAGAAGCAGGCTCCACGCAGGGAGCACAATGTGGGACTCGATCCTGGGACTTGGGGATCACACCCTGAGCCCAAGGCAGATGCTCAACCCCTGAGCCACCCAGGCATCCCTCAGCCACATTCTTATACCAGCTTGTGCAGAGCACCCGCTCTTCCTGAAATGAACCCTAGTGCAGCTGGCACAAGAGTGAGAGGATTCAGTCCTGCTGCAGGGGGATTTATAGACAGACCGTCTGGCACTGTGGAAAAAGTGGAGATGTCTCTGAGAGAACTCTGGGTTCGAGTCCAGACTCTGTTGTTTGCTCTGTGACATTAAGCAAGTTGTCTAACTGTTCCCAGCTTTGCTTTTGTCTCTAACATGAGGTTAATACTGCTTGTGCTCTCTCTGTCAAATAAATAAAATCTATTACAAAAATAAAATATTTTTTTAACTTTTTGAATAATGTCTGTTTTAAGATTTATTTTATTATTTATTTATGAGAGAGAGAGAGAGAGAGAGAGAGAGGCAAAGACACAGGAGGAGGGAGAAGCAGGCTCCATGCAGGGAGCCTGATGTGGGACTTGATCCCGGGACTCCAGGATCGCACCCTGGGCCAAAGGCAGGCGCCAAACCGCTGAGTCACCCAGGGATCCCCATGTCTCAGTTTTAGAATAGACTTCCAGAACAAAAATAATACCAGGAGTTCCATATACCTCACACCCAGTCCCCCTATTAACATCTTTAATTAATGTGGAGTACTTGTAACGATTAGTGACTCAATATTGATACATTATTGAATGAACTCTACACTTTATTCAGATTTTCTTAGTTTTGATATAATATCCTTTTTTCTGGGCCAGGATGTCTCCTTAGGCTCCTCTGGGCTGTGACACTTCCTCAGACTTTCCCTGTTTTTGATGATCTTTACATTTTTTTTTTTTGATGGCCTTGACATTTTTGAGGCGTCCCGATCAGGTATTTTGTAGATTGTCCCTCGTTAGAATTCTACTCTTGATTAGATGATGAGGAGTTGACAACCACTCCCCCCATCCATACTTTACTCTTGAAAGGGTGGGGGTGACAAAAAAAAAAAAAGAAAGAAAGAAAGAAAGAAAGGAAGTCACTATGGGAGCCTACACTAGGGTGGAAAGTTATGCTCTACTTCCTTGAGGGCAAAAATACCTGCATAAATTTTTGGAATTCTTCAGCACAGATTTGTTTATTTTCCCCTCATAAATTTAGTTATTCAATTATCTATATCAAGATAGATTCATGAACATTTATTTTTTTTTTACTTTGGGTTAAAATCCACTGCTACTGTACTTATTTTGTTACTCAGATTGTTTCCCAACTTTGGATATTATAGGAATACCTTCGGGTGGATTCTGTATCCCTTTGATGCACCCTTATCCTTGTATGTGAGGGTGTGTGTGTATACATGTGCACGTGTGTGTGTGTGTGTGTGCTCATGCTCTCTTACTTTCTGGCACTCCAGATGCTCCAGGCTCACCTTGTATATTTCCCACCCCAATCCTAAAACCAGCCATTTCTCTGAGGAGCCCTGGTTCCTCTTATTGGACAGCGGTATGAGAAACAAACCACGGATCTAATGCTCATTACTGCTGGGGGGTCATTGTCTCTACATCCTCTTAGCCGAGGGAGCAAGGAGGTATGTGTGTGGATAGGAACCCACGTATGCAAAACTGTAACAATCCTCCAGGACTCTGAGATGATAAACATCTGTCACTCTAAGCCACCCAGTTTGTACAGCAGCCCTAGGAAATTAATACAAGACCCTTCCCCTCCTCTGCAGTGAGTCTCCCTCCCCGTTTCCTTCTTTTATACCCTCACAGTTTCTCCGCACAGCCAGCTGTCTGCCTGCCTTTGTTGTTTCGTGTTTTGCGTGTCTCTTTGGCTACTTCCTACCCATTCCTTCCAGACTCCACTCAGACACCAGCCCTCTGGCTGCCTTGGCGGATGCCCCCCCCCCACCCCCCCTTGCACAGTAAGGTGCCCTGGTCCATACAGCCCCTTGCGTGTCCACATAGTTACTGCGATGTCGATGTCGCCTCTCACTTGACTGTGCGCTCCTTGAGGGAAGACTCCCCCCTTTGGCTCCCAGGGTGTGCAGCTGCTCAGGTGTCCCATACACCAGGAGAAGGCTGCAGAAACTGAAGCCTGATGAAGGCCATGGCAGCTCCAGAATTTTATTCTAGGAGGGTCCCAAGGTGGCATTTGGTTTGCAGGAGCGGAACCCCGAAACCAAAATTGCCCAGCACTTAACAAGCGTTAGAAAATTACAGTTCGTGTTAGAGGTGGAGAGATCAGGCCGCGTTGTGCAGGGGTCACCTCCCTCTACAACCCGGTGGAAGCAAACTCTAATATCCTGTGCGTCAGATGAAGAATCCGAGGAGCTGCCATGCTCTTGATCAGGCTTCAGTTTCTGCAGCCTTGCAGGTCACACGCTTCCTTGAAGGTCACACGGGCGGTTCATGGCAGGCTGGGACTGCAACCTTAGCTCGGTTTGACTCCAGGCTTCTCATCGCGGGAGGCGTTTAGGGGGCTTGAGGTCCCCCCCACCTTGTGCATCAAGGACCAGCCTAGATCTAACGGAGTTGACAGCGAGGCGAGGCGGGAATCCCAGCCTTACCTGCGAAGGGAGGGCGCAAGGGGGCACAGCTGTTGCCGGCGAGCCGCAATCATGCCTACAGCTGTTGTGCATTAGCTGGGATGGGGTGGAGGGAACTACAGTTCCCAGGAAGCAGTGCGGCTCCCTGGCTGCCCCGCCCATGCCACGCCCCGACCACGCCCATGCCACGCCCATGCCACGCCCCCGGGCCGGCTGCTATATAAAGGCCGAATGGCCCGGCGGCCGGCAGAGCGCGGAGGCGGCGCGGGCGCGCGCGGAGCTGCCGGACCCCGGAGGAGGTGCCCGCCCGCCCGCCCGCCGCTCCGCGCTTCTCCCTCCGCCTCCCCGGCCCCGCGCACCTACGAGCCCGGGGCCGCGGGCCGAGCTGCCCTGGGCGCTGTCCCGGGCTTGCAGAGGGGATGCCGGCGGGGACCTCGGGGCTCGCACTGGCGATGCGCAGCAAAGGAGGGCGAGGCGCGGCATCCGGGCTGCACGCCCTGGAGCTCCGGGGCGCGGGGGGCGCTCACCCCGGGGCCGGGGAGACCCCGGCGCTTGGGGACCCCCGCGGCGAGCTCCCGCCATCTCCGCGCGGCCGGAGCGCGCAGCCCGGGGCTGGCCTCGGGTGGAAAGTGCGGGGAATGGGGCGAGGGGCTCCGGACCCCCTAACGTGGATTACTTGGTGTGCATCAGCCGGGCTCGGACGACCCCCCACCCCGCGACCTCGTCTGCATCCTGGGCTTGCTTCCTCCCACCTGGCAGTCGGGGCGCATACCTGGCAGGTAAGTGTTCCCTGCGTTTCGAGGGAGGGGGTCTGGGTGCGCTCCTCTCTCCCCGCCCCCACCCCCGCCCCCACCCTCACCCCCACCCCCACCCCCGCGCCGCTTTCTGGAGCTCTTGGGGTTTGCACGGAAATTTCTGCTCTGGCACTGACATCTCTGCAGAGACATCCCCTCGGCCTCCCTCCGGGCGGCCCCCCGCGGGGCAGACCCTCCGCCGGGATGGGGGTGGGGGGGCCCGTCGCCCTAACCTCCGCCCTCGTGGCCGCCCCGGGCCCGTTACCCCGGGAGGGAGCGCTGCGGCCTCGCCGACCCAGACTGCGGGGGCTGCGGCGTCTCCCGAGGTCCCTGTGGCCGGGCCTTGGGTGAGCGGCTTTACTGCAGGGCCACCCACCCAGGGTGCTGTGGGCAAGGCTTCCCGAAGGATGGGAGACGGCAGGATCCCGGGGCACCGCGTCCACCGTCCACCGTGCATGCACCGGGTTCCAGGTCAGCGTGGGGAGGGGGCTTAGTCTTGAACCCTGAGCTAAAAGCAAACCAGTTCTTAATCTATAGCTGCATCCTCTCCTCGTCCTTTTGTGTGGGCCGCCCAGGCCACGGTTTGGGGCAGCTCCCGTGCCTGTCATTGAGTGGGCGACCCAATGGATGTTTGTCGAATGAATGACTGAGCTAGTCCGTCTTGATGTGCAGAGAAGCGGGGGTCTCCTTTACCTTCTCCCTCCTTGCCACTAGGGCTCAACTCCAGGACACCCCCCTTCCTCCCCCCCCCCCCCAAGATGAGCTTCCTGGTGATGCTTTCCCAGATGTCGGATTCACTCCCCCGCCCCCCCACCCCCACCTTGGCAGCCTGTCCGTGATGATCCATTTCCAGCCCAGAAGTCCCTCCTGCAAAGACAACTTCTGGAAGCTGTCGAGGGGGCCTCCCTGGGGGTGTTCTCAGGTGCTGTGCCTCCAGTGAGCACCTGCTGGGGGCGGGGGGAAGGAGGGAGGGCCAGGCACCGCAGGAGGAGAAGAGGTGGTCTGTGTTAGTACTGTCCCCTCCCCCCCGGAGCCTGTGCCTCTGGCTGCACCCAGGTCCCTGGAAATGCTCAGGTTGGCGCAGCAGCTTTTCCTGTGGCCTTTATCCCCACCCTCTCCCCCTGGCAGCCCCCTGCCGCCCCCAGAGAGGAAATATTAAACTGTCCCGCCATTCACGCACAGCTCCACCTCTGCACCTCACTCGATTTTAAAAGTATTCCGTGTTCTCTCTCTTCTTTGGAGGGCTTGGGTGGCTCCGTCGGTGAAGGGTCTGCCTTCAGCTCAGGTCATGATCTCGGGGTCCTGGGATCGAGCCCCACATCGGGCTCCCTGCTCAGTGTGGGGTCTGCTTCTCCCTATTCCTCTGCCTCTCCCCCTGCTGGGGCTCTGTCTGCCTTTCTCTCTCTCTCTCAAGTGAATAAATTAAAAAAAAAAATCTTTAAAATGTAAAAGAAAACCACAAAAGAAGTGTAAAAAGCAGGAAAAAAATACCCAGTTCCGAGTAGTGCTGGCAGTTTGATGCATTTCCTCATTGCTGAAGCCCTGCAGTGTATACACTTTGTTTACTGCTTTTTTCCTCTCGATTTTGCTTGAACAGTTCCCCAGGTAATGGCTGTATTCCTCTGCCGGCATCAAATCCTAATCTGACAATTCCCCTCTTGTTGGACACGAAGGTATTTCTAGATGTTTATCCTTAGAAGTAGAGCCTCGGTGAGCATCTTTTCTACACAAAGCTTTGTCCACCCTTTGGATTATTTCCTTTGGAAAATTACCAGAAATCACTGTCTTTGCTTTAAGTCAGAGTCATGTCTGAAGCTGGAGAAATGCCCCTCTGGGTGGACATTTCGGAGCTGGGCTTGGAGGAAGAGATCCCCACTTAATCTGTCACACACCTTCTGGCACCTGGGAGCCAGAAGACAGTGGGCGCTGGGAAGACACTTGCTGAGTAAATGCAGTGTTTCGTTCATTTCGGTTTTCCTGAGGCCAACATTGGCATGAGAGTAACTTATGCTTTGCGTCCACGACTACCTTGTAAATTATTTCAGCAAGGCCACAGGTGAACATTTAGTAGGCGGCTGCATTAAAACTGCTGTCCTTTTTTTTTTTTTTCTTTTTTTAAAAGAATTCACTTTTGATTTTGATAGAGATCTAGATTTACAGGAAAGTCACAAAAATAGTACACGGAGTTCCCCTATACTCTTCACCCCGCTTCCCTGAATGTTAACATTTTTCATCCCCACAGCGAGGTGGTCTGAGCCAGGGGATTAACATTCACAGACTACTTTGAACTCCGCTTTGGGCCTTATTCCGATTTCTCCAAAGGTCCCCCTGATGTCTTCTACCGGGCTCAGGAGCCGATTCAGAATCTTGCATTGCAGAAAATTCTGACGTAACAAAAAAAAAAAAAAAAGTGGGAGTTGAGAGGGATTCAGGAGATGCTCTTCTTCCTCTTTTTTTTTTTTTTCTAAACCATTTTATTGAGGTGTGATTGACCTACACAAAGCTGTGCGAATTTAACGTATACAACTTGATGAGCTCGGTTATGAGCGTACACCGTGAGAACCTGACCACAGCCTAGGCCCTAAACCTGCGTTGCCTCCAAAAGTTCCCTCCCACCCTCTTTATTATCATTATTATTTTGTTGATAAGAACACTTACCAGAAGATCTTCCCTCTTAGCAAATGTTTAAGTGTACAATGCAGTATTGTTAACTGCGGACGCTGTGCTGTACAGGAGAACACTAGGCCTTATTCAGCTCAGCAGAGCGTCTTTATTCCGGAGAAGGTTTTTGAGTCGAGACTTCTTCCACTTTCTTGCCCAGGTTGACTTGCCCCTCGTCCCTCCCTATTTATGGCCAGCGGAGCCGCTGAGACCCGATGGGGCCCAGAGGAAAGGGGACCCCCCGCCGGGAATGGCAGGAAACTTCTCTGTGTACCCCTCCTTCCTTCCCCCGACACCTCCACTGGGAGTGAGTCGTTGAGTAAAAATTGGGTTATAGCCTGATCTGTCCGGACACGTCTTCCAAGGGGTAGGTGGATGGATGACATCCGGTGTGCGTGAGAGCGAGCCGCCAAGCACCGAATCCGCTGCTGACAAGTCCGGCGTGCAATGCCTGTGTGGGTGACTCACGCCGGCCCGGGTAGCAGGTGTGCCGGGCTGCTAAGTGTGCAGACCCAGCAGAGGCCGTGTTTCCTGGTTATCTTGGCAGGTTTGAAAGAACAATGGGTTCTACTCTTACCTCGGACTGGATTTTGGGGATTGCCCAGCCCCAAGGGCCAGGGAGTGATCCCCCTTTTCTTTAGGGGGCTTCTTTCACCCAAGAGGACTGCGGAGAGCCAGCCCAAAGGGGTTTTGGAAGTGGCTGATGTGGATGGAGGCCCGAGTGTCTTTGCATGAGAGAAGGAAGGTCTGCGTTCAGCGAGGAAGCCCACGGCCGAGGCCCTTCTGCGCCTCCAGCAGAGACCATGTTAGCCTCAGTGTCGTCAACAGCCTACGTACGCTCGAGTTAGGGCCGTCCCCTCCTGCTGGGGACGGCTGCCCAGAGCGAGTGCAGGTGATGTTTGTTCGGGATCAGGAAGTTTTGAGTTACTTGAGTCTCCACACAACAGACTTCAGTTGTCCAGAGAGAGTTTTGGGGGTGTTGTTGGGGGTCTGGTCGCCTAGCGTGGATGTTTCTCCTCCTCTTTGAAGCCCTTCCAGCCTTCCTGTTAGACCTCCTGAGCTCTGGAGGATACTCATCTTCTCCCTCCCTGCCCCTCCCCCCCCCCCACCATCCCCTGTGCACACACACCGGCCCAGACGGTTTCCGTAACCTGGCAGCTCGGCGAGGAGCATAACAGGAAGTCTTGGTGGGAGATGGGCTGGGGATGTTGCCTCTACTTCTGGAACAGCTTCTTCTGTCTACACCTGCCTTGTCCCTCTCCTCAGTGACTCCTTGTGGGCCCTCCCTTCTCAGGAGCCTCTGCTGTCCCCTAGCTGGACGTGGGCCCGGTCCAGGCTGTTGGCTGGGCCGCTCCACCAGTCTCCCCAAGTTGTGGTTTGCACGAGAACGGATTGCCTGGGGAACTTGAGAAGAAGGAGTACTCTTCATGAGCACTCAGCAGCCATCCTGCCCTCCCCTGCCTTAGAGGCTCTGTTTGGGTATGTGTGGGGGCTGGGGGTCTGCATTTTTGACAGGCTCCCCAGGCCATTCCAGTACAGATGGACACTTTAAGGATCAGGCTGTTGACTGATTTCTTGGCCAGCAAAACCCAGCATTGAGCCCTTCCTCCTGCTGAAGCTTACCCAGCCACCAAAAGATCTTTTCTCTCTTCCAGGAAGCCTTCCAGGCCTACCTCCACCAGGCCGGGGCCCCCACGTGCACTTATTTGGTCTGTAGGTACATCTTTTGAAATCTGAGTCTTGGCAATCAGGTATCCTTTGTGCTTGGTTAGGACAGGAATGGCGTGTTTGGGTGGATGATAAAGGATGGGCAGTTGTGGGTTTTGGGGACGACTTAGATCTGCAGGCTCTCCCCCCGGGTTTGCGAGTTCCCGGGGAGCTTGGAAGAAGAGGCCCCGCAATAGGCAGCTTCCCGCTGCTTCTGTTTGTCGGACCCACGCAGACCATTGCTCCTCCTGTTTCTGGACGTTGTCGTCCTAGGCAATGTCCACCGTCCCCACGGAGCTGGTCGGGGTCCTCCGCAGCCGGGTAGCCCCCGTTCTTCACGTGGCACATGCTCCCAGCTCGCTTTCCACGGGCAAGACGAGGGTCCTGGACGAATGTGCTCACTTTGATCCGTGTCGTTGGCTAGAGACGCCCTGTTCAGAATCGCGTGCTTTGCGGACTAGGTTTGCACCTGGAGGAAGGTCTGTACGGAACCAATCGTGGTCGGTCACGTGACGTGCGAAAGGCCTGGAGGAAGCATCCAAGCGCAGGAATGCTGAAAAGGCTGGTTTCTGTCTAAGCATTCTGTTTGTGATGTGAATCATCGCCTCCTCCCGCATTTGGTTTGTCGGTACAGGTTTTCACATAGAAATCTCGAAACCAGGTGTTTTTTTTGCAGTTGGTTGAGACAGAAGTGGCTGCGTTGGGACAGATGATAACGTTCTGGGTCCCCAGAGATGAGTCAGACCTTCAGTCTCCCCCCGCCAACCCCCCGGCCCACCGCCTCCCCAGGCCCCACCGTCGTTTGGGAAATGGCCCTTATGGGGAGCTGGTGGTGTGGTCTCCAGCCCCCTTGCATGTCCTGCAGGGTGACCTTGTCCCACTTAGAGTGGTCTGTGCTTTCCTTGGGCTGGCCGGGAAGCCTGAGAGGGACGGGGCAGGACGGAGCGTCTCCGCCGGCCCGAGATCCCCCAGTGTCAGCCTGCGCCCGGCTGGAGCCACCGAGGGACCGTCCTGTCCCGTTACCCTCACCGTTGACGCGTGGCCCGTCATTCGCCAGCACACGCCCTGCCTCCCAACTTCTGCAGGTGCTGAGTGCCTGCTGGACGCCTCCTCGGACACGGCCGCAGCCCCTTGTCGCCTTCTCCCGTGGCCTTCGGGTTGGCGGGAAGCCGGCTTGATTGCGCTGACTTTGCGGAGGAAGGTTCTGCGGCGCTTTGGGCGTGGAAGGGAGGGTCTCCGAGAGCCTGGCCTTCGGGGGCCCAACCTTCAGTGTGTGGGTGAAGGCCTCGGGAGCTCCCGGGACCATGACTGTTTCGGCTGTCCTACCTTCCTCCCTTAGCTCATTTTGTTTTTTTTAAAGATTTTATGTATTTATTCATGAGAGACACAGAGACAGAGGCAGAGGGAGAAGCAGGCTCCATGCAGGGAGCCCGATGCGGGACTCGATCCCGGGACCCCGGGATCACGCCCTGGGCCTAAAGCAGACACTCAACCACTGAGCCACCCAGGCGTCCCCCTCCCTTAGCTAATTTAAACATTTTTCACCTTTTGTTTGTTATGGTGGCAGATTTTACCAGGGTAACCATTTCTTATGGGTGCGATTAACGGCGCTCACGCTGCCTCTCCGTCCTGCCACCATCCATCCGTCTCCAGAGCTTGGTCAGCAGCCCCGACCGAGACTCTCCGCCCTCCCAACACCAACTCCCTGTCCCCCTGTCTCACACCCCAGCGGCCCCCATTCTGGTGTCTCCATCGATAGGGACCTTGCGGAAGTGCGGGGACCGAGCATTTGTCCTTCCCGTGTCTGCCTTACGTCACTGAGCATCACGTCCCCCAGGCTCACCCATGTTGTAACAGGTGTCCCAATTCTTTTCCATTTTAAAGCCTAATACCTTTCCACCGTGCGGAGACCACATTTTGTTTATCCACCGTCCATCGATGGGTACTTGGATTTGCTTCCGCCTCGTGGCCACTGTGACCACTGCCGCCCTGACCATGGGTGTGCAAATAACCTGTTGGTGTCCCCCCTTTCAGGTCTTCTGCGCCTATGCCCAGAAGTGGGGTTGCTGGACTCTAGGGTCATCTCATGTGTGATTTTTTTCTTTTTCTTTTCTTTTCTTTTATTTTTTTTTGAGAAAGCATCGGATTGTTTTCCACAACAGCTGCAGAATTTCACATTCCACCAGCAGCGAGGCAGAAACGTTTGGATTTCCCCACTCACTCCCTGGCTTTTGTTTTTGATCACAGCCATGCCACCGAGTGTGAAGTGGCACTTTAATTATAAAGGCGGGCCGACCCCACGGTGAGATTGTTTCCCACCCTGGTTTTACACTCGGGGATGCCTGTGGATCTCCTTTTCTCTCCGAGGGAGAATCTTCCCTGGGAGCTAAGCACCCCGGGGAAATGAGGAGCAGTGGGGTTTACGTGGGCAGCGCTCGGCCCAAGTCGGCTTTGTGCATTAAAAGGATTGATGATCTAGTGAGTTCTTTCCATCCTGATTATTTGCCTGGGAGTTTTTCCAAGTGGTTTTGTGTCCCTGTCGCGTCTGGTACCACCCCCAACCCGGCGAAACAGCCAGGTGTCCTCCCCATTTTACGGAAGAGGTTATCAAGGCACAGGTGAGGGAAGGATGTGACGCAGGTGGGCACTGACCCAGAGGAGCCAGCCCCTGACTCCTCACCTGGCACACACCGTGCACAGGGAGGATTTTGGAAGTGTTGGTACAATGGGGGTGGGGGTGGGTGCTGGGAAGATGGAGATTGGTGTCTCCATTGGAGGGAACTCCAGGGGGAGCCTTCTTTAGGTGGCCAGATTTCATATATGAAGTTTGCTGGCCGTGGTTTTTTGTTTTGTTTTGTTTTGGGGAAAAAATAATTAACTTTTCTATGAAACTCTTCTGCACAGCCACATGGGTTAAGAAACCTCTTTTGGAGCACCGTGGTGCCGTGATAGATCTCTGTCTCGGCTCCCGTGGAGAGCCCTGGTTCGAGGCTGGGTCAGAATGCCCAGCTGCCCAGCTCCCTCTTCGGGTTTTTTTCCTGAAACTGTGTGTGATCCCCTAAAGCTCACTCTTTTCCGGTTGGTTATTGGACATCCCCAGCGTGCATCCAGCCTCAGCGGGGGTTAGGTGTTTGCAGGAAGTGGTCTTAGTGGCCTGGGGACCGATTGTATCTGCAGACAGAAAGGGACCTCGTGTCCCTGGAAGCATCATGAATGTGGTTCTAGTTCATTTCAATTTTTTTTTTTCATTCTGATGTTTCTTTTTATTTTTTAAAACGAAGCAACAAGAACCAAAGTTCTTACTCCTGTGGATGGGGTGAAAGAACAGAGTGGTCCCAAGCTCGAGGAGGAGGCTTTCTTCTCTCTGGGAGGAGAAGGGAGGAGGTGCCTGCCTATGGCATCGCCCCACCCCGGCCCCGGCCTGTGACCCCTTCCTCTTCTGACTTCACTCACACAGGACACGTCTAGTGGCCCTAGGGTCACCCTGGCAGAGGCTTCTCTGAATCTGAGGGCATCCGTGGCCCCTGGCAAGCCAGCTGGGAAATTTAGATGTTTGGGTTTTTAATTAAATTTCTTAAGTAGAAACCAGGAATGTGGTTAACCAAAGAGCTGAGATGGTCCCAGTTTCTAATTCCACCCTGGCCACTGGGCTTTTCCGCCTTTCCCGGAATTGTTTTCTGGTCACTTTCCACTGACCTGTTTGTATCCTGTCCTCCTCCTCCACCCGCCTCATGTTGTACTTGAATTAAAGCCTTTCCTCGTTTCCAGATTCTTTCTCTCTGCCCTGGTCATCCTGGCATCTGTCTGTAGGGCATTGACTTGGGGAAGATGCCTGTGTGGCTGCCTTCATGGGTGGGGGTCAGAATGGTCATTTGATATCACCTGTGCCCTAAAGCAGGCCCTTGCCCTGTTCCTTCTGCCTCCCTGGGTAAGGGTTCAACAAATACAGCCGCCAACCCGTGCCGGCTGGCAGAGCAGCAGTGTTATGTTGGGAAGGAGAGAGAAGCCCACCTTCTGCAGGCTGGGAGCAGGTGGCTCCAGCGTCTCTTTCTTCATCCTCATAGGCCTGCTTGTGGGTGGGCATCATCATCTCTGACATCGGAGGTTTAAAAGGTTTAGAGACTTTAAGCAATGTCCTTAAGACGCCAGAGCTCTGCAGGATGGAGCCGTGATTCAGACTCGGGTCTTAACACGTGCCCAACCCTGGGGTCCCATCCTGGCCCGGTCACCAACATCTTTGTGACATTATACGAGTCACTGGGCCCCTCTGGGCTCTATTCCTCATTCATTAAAAAAAGAATCTATTTTAAGGTTGAGTGATTTTGGTTGCAAATCGCAGAGAAACCAATTCTAATGGGCTTAAATAATCAAGTTTTGGGTTGTTAATTTGACTGGAGAGTCTATGCGTTATGCTTTTGGGTGATTTGGGGAGTGATTGTGCTCTCTCTCTTTTTTTTTTTCCAATTCTTTTTTTTCCTTTTTTATCTGTTTTCAAGATTTTATGTGTTTATTCATGAGAGACACACAGAGAGAGGCAGAGACACAGGCAGAGGGAGAAGCAGGATCCCTGCAAGGAGCCTGATGCAGGACTCGATCCCAGGACTCTGGGATCACGACCTGAGCCAAAGGCAGACGCCCAGCCACTGAGCCACCTAGGCGCTCTTCAATTCTTTTCATTCTTGTGTTTTACTTCCCCAGTAGAAGCAGAAAGGCAGGAGTATTTGCAGACCCCTCCCTCCACAGACCCAGAGTAAGAGAATGCCTTGATCGCAGCTTTTGAGAGGGCTGACCCTGTGGGAGCTCACCCCTGGGAGGTGATCCATCTGGCCAAGAGGTGGGATGCCCTGATGAGCTGTCCTTGGTCACATGCCTCACAGCTGATCTGTGGGTCGAGGCAGCTTCCCTCCCCAGAGCCACTGGGATGTGCAGACAGAAATTAGGGCCTTAGGAGCAGGGCGGGATACAGAGAAATATCAGATTTGCTACGAATGAATTGGACCAGTGGATAATCCACCAGAATGAATGGTGGGCAGGGAATTAATTGTGTTTCCCACTGTCTAGCTAGGGACCTAGGAGGGTGGTGGAAAGGTATGGTAATGCTCAATGACGGGTGTCAAATGGATGAACCTTACGAGTTCTTCCCTCTTGAGTCTCTGAACCCGAGAGTCTGTTTTTTTCAGGGGACATCATCTTGCTCCATCAGAGAGCTAGGGCTTTGGCTCTGGGATCTCCAAGTCCAGCCTTGCAGGGGATCACTCACGGCTGGGTTTTCATTTACCTGCATGAAAGGGCTGTTACCTGCATAGCCAGTTGATGCTTGGAATGGCAGCTCTTGCCCGAGATTCCTTTAAAAAGAAAGAAAACACCTTCCCCCATTCTGAGCACCTCCAGACTAGGGATGTTGCTCCTGGCCTACCTGGCAGAGGCAAATCCTGTCCTATTCCTGGTGTGAAAAGCCCAGTGATGGGAACAAGGGCTAGTGGGTTTGTGCAGGCTTCTCGCTGAGCTCCTGGGGAGGAGACTGAGCACCCAGTCAGACCAGACAGAGGGCTCGACCTGGAGCAGCCACACACGTGGACTGATGTAGACGGCTCCAATGTGTTCACAGGTACAGGTGCCAGCTTGTGGCCCAGTTCTGGGGGCTCTGTGTTAGAGGGATGGCTTTGCTCTCCAGGCTGTTGAGCTCCAGGTGGGGGCCCTCTTTGCTTGCTTTGTCCGCACATTACACAGGTAGGCTTTGTCTGGGGAGCAGTGACTCATGCTCATGGGTCGTGTGAGCTCTTAAAGGCAGCCATGCTGTCCTGGCAGGTGCTCCCAGCTGGCCTCATTTGTTATTGTGAGGAAAAAGGTTCATTGTCATGACGATAAATTATTTCTGCTCTGAAGCTGGAGTGTGAATAGCCTCTTTAGGAAGGGTGGTGCAGTGGAGGAGAGGGGTGATTGTCGTGTCTTCAAGTGACGCATGTCCTAGGACGTGCGCTAGCTGCTTCGTTCAGTATTGCCCCCATTTAATCGACGAGCAAGCTGAGACTCCCAAGAGTTAAGTCACTTGTCCAAAGTCACCCTACCCGCCTGGAGCCCAACCTTGATCTGCTTCCAGGTTGGCACATGACTCCATTCACCTGGCTTCTGGCTGCCAGCTTGCGTCCCAGCTTCTTTTGGAAAATGCCAAAAGTCACACATGGACTTGATAACATCTCGATAGCGATGATTCATCCTTCCCCTCTTCCTCCTTACCACGGGCAAGTTTAAAACAGTGTTTCCTTCTCCCTTCTCAGTGAAGTCAAGGGTTAAAACAAATTTACACCAAATTAATGGGAAGGTTCATCTCCTAGAGTTACCCTGAGGAAAACACGATCACTAACTGCTCCCCAGGTTCCAGGCCTTTCCTTGCGTTCCCCCTCCTGTCTCGCCGTCCTCCCGTTGCTCCCTGCAGGTGTAAAATCCCGCTGGAAGAGCTACAAGTCATTGCGCACCAGCTCCCGACTGGCAAGGGTGGAGTCGGGATCCAGACGCAGGTCTATTTTGTTTTTAAGCCATTGCATTTCCCTCCAGTATTGTCCTGAGTCTGTGCACTTAGGAGATGCCCGTGTCTCGGGCGTGCGTCGACGTCATCAGTCCCCGTGTTGTTGAAATCCCGGGAGGGATGCTCAGGCCTCGGCCCGCCCAGCCCAGGGGGAGTCCTGTCGCATTTTCCATCTCCTGTGATTGTTGGCATTTAGAGCGGTGATTCAGGGGTGGTCTAGCATCCTCGCTAGAGGAACCTTATGAGGTTGGGTGCACACGTTTGAGCAGGACAGGGAGGCAGACTGGCCCACGATGGAGGCCTCCGATGGAAATGCTGTGTTGAAGGGTTGTGACACTTCGTCCCCCGGATGGTGTTCTGTGCGCTTTACTCCTTGAGCTCAAAGCTGAGCTGAGCTTTCACACCACACCTGCGGCTCGGCCTGCCCTTCTGATGTTGTGCTTGGAAACTGGACAGAGTCGTCCAGGGCTGGGCCAACGTGACCTCCGCATGGGTTTAAGGGCAGGTGAGAGATCCTTGCCCCATCTGGGCCGCGCTCCCGTTAGCCACCACGCGCTCTGTCCTTTGCTCACAGGATGTCATTGGGAAAGTGGAGAATGGAGCCTGTGTGGCCTTGGGGTTGGGGAGGGGTGGCAGTCGAGGTGTGTCTAGTTTGCAGATCGCGTGGACTGAATCCTGGATTCTTCCTCCCACTTCTTTGCTCGCCCCTTCTTGGCTTAAAACCTGTGTAAACAGGGGCAGCCCGGGTGGCTCAGTGGTTTAGCGCCGCCTTCGGCCCAGGGTGTGATCCTGGAGACCCGGGATCGAGTCCCACGTCGGGCTCCCTGCATGGAGCCTGCTCTTCCCTCTGCCTGTGTCTCTGCCTCTCTCTCTCTCTCTCTCATGAATAAATAAATAAAATCTTAAAAAAAAAAAACCCGTGTAAACATTATAGAAATGGAGAGAGCATGTTCATAGCTCTGTCTGCTTCGGCTGCCATTGTCTCTCTGCTCCAATGTCGCTGGATATAACTTGGGAGAAAAAAAATTCCACTTTCTAGTCCAGAGCTCCAGTCCACTCTGGGTTCTCTTCTCAGAAGCCCAGAGCTTGGGCTGCAGAGGGTAGGATTTGGGAAGCGCAATATTGGGCTTCCATTGGCGTAAGTGCGGTGACTATGTGAAGGTGGCCTGTGTCCTCGGACGTGCAGGCAAGTGTAACCAGCCCCCCGAGCTCTGTTGGCCTGAGTGGACAGACAGCACTGGGGTGCAGTGAGGTGCCCTCGATGGTCCTCCTTCCTGGGGTCTGCAGTGGGCTCGTCTCACTCAGCCCTCACTCTTCCCGGCAGCCTGCTAGCCACTACCTTCCCGAGGGGCTGTGTCCCTCTCCCTGTACTTAGTGACACTCACGGGGGGGGGGGGGACCCTAGAATCCAATATTGCTGTCCAGTCATTCCTCGGGTTAAACTCACTCTCTGTTTTTGCTTTTACCCAATCTTTCCCTTCCCCTCATGTCTGCATGACTGACAATGTAACATGTACCGGTGATTGGTTCACATACGTGGATTTTTCTCCTTCGGCACAATCAGAAGCGTCCATTCACGGCACCTGGCCTGAGGCCGACTCCGGTATAAGCAGTTTATATCTTGGGGAGGTGACAGGTCAGAGGCCCACGCCACTCTGCCCTTTGTGTGTGGCCCTGGGTGCTGCACCCATGGACTGGCTAGGCCCCCCAGACACGTTGCGTTGGGAAGATGGGTACGCATCTTGGTTTGGGGAGGGGGTACAGGTCTCTGCTCCAAGAGGCCCCGGCCGTTGCATGCGTCCGTCCCTTGTGCCTAGAATTGGTGGCTTCGGCAAGGGGGCTGGTTTTACTAATTTGCCTTGTGGCTTTGGGCAGGTTTTACCACATCTCGGGGCCTCAGCCTCCTGCCTGTGTACCTTCGAGTGTACACTTGATGGTTCCTTGATTAATCCCGGCATAGAGGGCGTCTCCTTGTCTCCCCTGCTGCCTTCGGCAGATGCGCGGGAGCAAGGTGGGCAAGAAGAAACGCCCGATTGTTCTTGGCGGACGTGTCGCTCCAGCTCTTTCTGCCGTACGGACTGCACAGCTTCCTGGACAAGGGCTCCGTGAAACTATAAACGAAATAACACGCAGCCGTCTCGTGGGCCCTTCTTTATAAAACATCACTTGTGATGACAGTTTGGGATGTCTTCAGACGTAAGCTAGGGTGACCTTGGACCATAATAAACAACGAGGGATGAGCACTGGGTGTTATTCTGTATGTTGGCAAGTTGAACACCAATAAAAAATAAATTTATTATTTAAAAAACAACAACAACAACAACAACGAGGGGAGTAAATTACCCTCCTCGCCCCCGGGGCCGGAGAGAATTTTATTTATTGAAGGGCCTGGGGGTGTCCTTCCTCCCCGCTTTCCACAGCCAACATTTGGACTCAAACTGCCTTCGAGGGATTGATCCTTTTAGTACGACGACAGAATGGAGGCCCTTCGTTTCGGTAAAAATAAGATTTCTGGGACGCTGGGGTGGCCTAGTGGTTGAGCATCTGCTTGCAGCTCCGGGTGTGATCCTGGGGTCCTGAGATCGAGTCCTGCATTGGGCTCCCTGTATAGAGCCTGCTTCTCCCTCTGCCTGTGTCTCTGCCTCTCTCTCTGTGTCTCTCATGAATAAATATAATCTTAAAAAAAAATGAGATTCCTGTTTGCTGGGGGTTCCCGACCTGGCTTTGGGAGGCCGACACCACTGCAGGGCTCACAGCCCCCCTGCCACCAGAATCCTGCTCTGCAGCAGTTGCTCCCCCTGCTTGCATTTCTGTCGTCCTGGAGGCAGAGCTGCCTGGTAATAACCTGAATTGCTCTGGGAGGGAGAAGTCCTCGCCACACCCCCTCTTCCTTCCCTCCCTCCCCACCCTCCCCTCCTCCTAGGAGGGGAGGAAAAAAAAATAAAAAAAATCATTCTTCCTTTCTGCATCTGTGTCTTTAAGAATTCCCTGCATTGTAGCCCCGGGACAGAGACCCTTCTGTGAGAGTCTGCTGGAGGCCTGTCCTCCGTGACACCCCGCCCCCCATATTAAAAGACCATCGGAACAAGCTCCCCATTCTCCTCTGGAGAGGGTCCCTCTGTCCCAAGCCAAGCAACTCTTAAGGGAGCGTTTATCCTGGGACACTCAGCTTACAAAGCCCGCTGCAGCGTCAGATAAACTCACTCAGACCCGCGGGGAGAAGGACAAAACCCCCTTTATTTTCACCCCTGCGGGGAGACCAATAGGGACTTTGTGCTGAGAGCAGGGGTCTGAGCAAACAGAGGAGGGGTCTGTGGTGGGGCTGGGATGGGGGGAGTGGAGAGCCTCCAGGGCCATTATCTTATCAGCTTATCTTTAGGGGGACACTCAGCAGGGGACAGTGGGCTGTGACTCTGCTGGAACCACCTTGGCTGTCCCCTGCAGCACCCCGAGAAACCCTTGGGCGGATTCGCCTTGGTTGTGCCAAGAGGAATCCCTGGTTTCTTTCTTCAGCCTGTTTGGATAGGGCAACGCTTGTGCACTTGGTGGGCCAGGCCCCAGCTGTGTGTGCATGCGCCTGCACATCTGGGCGAGGTTGCGTGCATGCACCCCATCTGGGGGTCTGCGGGCACCCCCGGCCCCTCACGTGTGGCCGTTGCCATAACTCGGGCGTAGCCTTTGTTGTGCGTGGCGAGACGTTTTCACTCAGTCATGTAAGCCAGAGGTTTCCGTGATTGGTTATTGGAATCGGAGTCTTGTTAGTTGAACAGCTACTGAGTGCTCTGCAGACCTGGGACGTAGGCCGAGAGGACAGCGCCGGGCCTCCCATCACCAAGCGGGGGGTGTCTGCGCCTCGAGCCTCTGCCCGCTGCCCAGCAGGAGGACCCCGCACAGCTCAAGGGGGTGCAGGGGAGGAGCTGAGGGTGCCGGGGTCAGCAGCGTGAGGGTGCTGGTGCCGCCGGGCCCTCGCCTCCTGGCCTGGCTTTGGTTTGGATTTTGCTGTTCCTCGCTCCCTTTATGTGGCTCCGGCTGGAAAGCTGCTCCTTAAGCACTGCAAAGCGAACCTGTGCATTAGAGCCTCTCGTGCCCCTCGTACCCTGCGCCCTCGGAGTGCTCGTCTCGCACAGGTGCCCCCTCCTAGCGGGGAGACAGCAGAGAGGCTGGAGCCTCTGCTGCCCACCTGGCTGCTGCAGCAGACAAGCTGAGTTAAGGACCCTTGCTGGAGGGAGCTGTGGTCGAGAAGGAACCTTCCCCACGAATGTCTTGAGAGAGAGGATCCCTAACCCTGTTCCCAGCGCCCCCCTGAACCCTAAATCTGTGACTGTCTCCTTTTTCTTTCCTTGGGGTGGTGGACCCTGGTGGTGGGGGTTGGCGGGGTGAGAGGAGGGGAGGGCAGGAGGGTTGGCTCCTGAAATTCCCAGGTGGCCTGTGTCTCATGTCTGCCCGTCCCGGGAGTGGGTGCCTGCGGGAGGCCGGGTGGGGGTGCAGCGGCAGCTGGAGAGGCCTTCCCAGCAGGACTTCGTGGCCCAGGTGAGGTCCCTGTTCACAGATCACGGCTGCTGGGGCAATCAGGGGACCCGCATCCCAGGGCAGGAGGTTCCTGGGCCTTCCGCTCGTCTGGTGGAGCCTGCCTTGCCCATGGGCCACTGGCTCCCCACTGAGGCTGCCTACAGTGTGAACCAGGAGGGCGACAGTTGCCCCCGGTCGCTGGGACTAAAGTGATGGAGGAGCCACCTTGGTGAGAACCTGACCTTCTGCAGACAGACAGCAGGAGCTCCGGGCTCTGCAGGTGGACTTCCTGCAAGAGGAGGCTGGGTGGGTCTCAGAAGCAGGCGCTGGGCACGGGTGGGGTGGGGAAGAAGGAGAAGCAACAGCCCCATCTCGGACAGTCGGAGGGTGGGCCTCTGCATCCCTGGTGTGTTCCTGGACCAGGCTCCCAGGACTGGATGGAGAAAATGAGCATCACCGGCCTGAAGTCGCCACCAGCCATGGGATCCAGAATAATCTCCAGGGAACATTCACACCACAGTGGCAACTAGCACTGGATGGGGCCGGGGGATCGGGGTCACTCCGGGCAGGGCAGCGGCGCTGGTGGGTGTGCCCTGGTTATATCTTTACCTTTGCCTCAACGCGAGCCCTCATCTCCTCCAGGTGAGTGTTTTGGAACGTAGAGCATCGAGGTTTCGGTGCCACCGTCTACAGATGGGCCATCTAAAGGAGGGCGCACGTTGTCTTGGGCCCAGGGTCTCCGTATCAGCTTGCCGCCTCCCAGGAGGAAGATCTTGGAGAGCTTGCCGAGCCTCTCTGAGCCTTGGCTTATGTCGTAGGCAGAGAACCAGGATGTGTCCCAGAGTTCCATCCCGCTCCAGAAATAAGGCAACCACATGTTTTACGATGGGCATACCCGCGGCCCTGTGTGCCTGGGTGTGCGCACGGACTCTCCTGTCTCCTGGTTCTTCGTGCACATTTCCCCATGACCCGGGTCACTCTTGCCCTGGTAGGATGTCATCCCACCTCTCGACCCCTGCCCAGAGGAGGGTGGGACCTTTGCCACCAGTGGAAATGCCGGAACCCATTGGCCCCAGGCAGCCAGGCCAACAGCAGGGAAGGGTACGAGAGTCAACTTGGATCAGAAGTCAAGATGCCGGTCTCCTGGGTGGCTGAGCTCTTGTGTCGGCCCTGCTGGGTGCTTGGTCAACGAGGCAGCACCGAGAGTGAGGTCCGGGCTCGGAACACGTGGTTGAGGGCATAGGGTGGTGGGGCTGCTGTCCCCTTCCGGCTTCTTTCACACCCAAGGAAAGCTGGAGGCTCTGGAGATTGTTTTGGAGGCTTGGAACAACGCACGTGCGGGTCTATGTTCAAGCAGGATGACGTGTGTCTGTCACTGGCTCATTGCTCTTGCACACTTGACGCAGCCCACACTCAAGCAGCTCAGAAGCCTTTTTTTATTTTTTAAACCGGTGATCAACCTTCCTTGGGCACCCACATGCCCTCCCAGAGCATGCCTGGTCGACCTCATCAATTTGACCAGGAAAAAAGTCGGCCCGTGCTCGGTTTAATCCCTCGTGGCATTGACTTTTTCAGTGGGCGAGGGAGCCTTCTGGGTGATGAGAGGTGCGTTTTGGAAAATGGACCGCGCATCCTCCTGTTTTATCATCCGCACTGTTAAGGGCCACGTCTGTGTGTTCCCGTTGGTTCTCGGCCTGAACCGGAGGACGGGGGGCTGGGTTTTGGAGCTGCCCACCCCCGTGGCCTCGCCCTGGACTGCACCTTTCACGGCACGACATGCGGCTGGGAGGTGCCCTTAGTCCGGGCAGGTTTCGCTCTCCCCTGGACATAAGCCTCCTGTTCTTGCGTCGGGGTGGGAGGGGGGCGGCGGGGAGGGCCACACGTAGTACAAGGCAGGCTTCACCGGGCAAAGGGGGAGCTGGGCGGGCTGGTGGGGTAAGTGGCAGGGGGTGGGGGAGTGTTGTCATTTATTAGGTCCCTGAAAACAATACGGGGTTTGTCTCCAGGGGACGGTGGTGCCTGGGGAGGCAAGCCAAGATGGGCCCAAGCAGAAAGAAAACAAGCACAGGTCTGACGAAAATGTGGTGACCCCGAGGAGCAGGGGAGAAAAGCACCTTTGTTTAGGAAGGTCAGGGCGAGCGAGGGACGGGGAGGCAGGGAGAGGGCGTGCGAGGAGGACTCCCGCGCAGGACGGATTGCAGCCTCTGTGTCGGGGTCCTGGGCCCCTGCGAGGACGGCCAGCGGCGTGGGAGTTGGCGGGGTGGCTGGCCTGATGGTTTGCATTCTGGGCCAGATTTGGGGGAATCGGTCCCTCATCTGCTCTGCTCCGTGAGGGTGGCCCGAGAGAAGATCCCGCATGAGAGTCTCCCTGGGGTTTGGGAGGGCGGATGGAGAGAGGGCTCTGTCTTCCTTTGGGGGCTCCTGGTGGGCTGCGGTTCTGCTTCCTTCACTGAGCCTGATGCGGGGAGGGGGGGTCTGACCGAGCAGAGAAGCCCTCCCAGTAGAGGCAGGCCCTGGGGGACGTGGGGACAAGGGGTGGGGCGCCCTTCACCTGGCCTCACATTGGGTGTCTGGGGGCGGCAGGGGGCCGTGCAGAGACCTTCCTGCTCGAGTGCTTTCCGCCTCGGACCCTCCATGGCCAGCCCTGTGCACTTGCCCAGCTGCGTCTTTTCTGCAGACGCCCTGCAGTCCTCTGTGGACGGGTCTTCCCAAACCCAGTGACTCACTTTGGTTTCTAACTAATGCCTTCTTGCTTTGGGAGTTGTTTTTTTTTTTTTCTTTTTGATTTATTTATTCATGAGAGACACAGAGACGCACAGAAAGAGGCAGAGACACGGGCAGAGGGAGAAGCAGACTCTTTGTGGGGAGCCTGATGTGGGACTCGATCCCAGGACCCCAGGATCACACCCTGAGCCAAAGCAGATGCCCAAGCACTGAGCCACCCAGGCACCCCGACCTCTTGGTTTTTAGCCACAGGGGCTTGTAGACCCCCACCTGGCTGTAGACCTCAGCTCGTGGGGCCCACAGGTGCAGTAGTCCCGGGGAGAGGGAGAGTGGCATGGCCCCTTCTCTGCTGAGGGGCCTTGTTCCCAGGACGGCAGCCCTCACGGCCCCCCAGGAGCCTGGAGCTGGGTCACCTGGACTGCCAGCCACCTGCCCGCAGGAGCCGTGATGGAGAATCCTGGTGGTAGGTGTGGACACTTGGCTCTGAGCCACTCCTCGCGGGGGGGCACATTGGGGGGCAGGCAGGGGGTCAGCATCACACCAGGGCCCGTTCACCCCGCTTTGAGAGAGGAGTTTCTGCGCCGTCGGTTCTCTGTGCTGACACTCCTGGGTGGTCGGGGCACTTGCTAACACACTAGCTTGGTCCGTGTTCAGGCGCCTCTCGCGGTGAGGCGCGCGGGCACCCATGCCCAGATGGGCCCCCGTGGAAGCTTGCTCAGACATGTGGGTGCACAAACATGCACGCTCACGGTCCTCACGGTGGCCCCGTGGGGAAGGCATAGCCATCATCCGGGTTTTACCGAGGAGCAAGGTCGGATGCAGAGAGGCCAACTAGGGGGCAGGCCGGCCCCCCCGGACGAGCTCTTGGGCTCAGCCGTCGTGCTCCAAGCACCAGGCTGCGTAGCCTTGCAAGGGCTTTGTTTGTCCTCAGTTTGCAGCAGCAGAGCCCAAGGCTCAGGAAAGTCAAGTGACTTGCCTCAGGGTCACCCGATGGCCCGTGGGGCCCCGTTGACCCTACAGGCCGGTGCTCCCTCGTAGACACCTGGTGTGGTTCCCACCACCTGTCAGCAGATCACCTTGCGGGAGAGTTTGCATCATTAAATCAGTATGTTTTGTGTTTCACGGAGGGCCCGGAGAAGCCAGCGTGTCCCTGCCCGTGTCACCAGGAGGCCGGCGGTGGTGCAAGGAGGACGGGGTTCGCTCCAGGGGCTCTCCCCTGCTCTTCTCCTGGCCCAGCCCCCACGGGCCCTGCAGGCCCCAAGCCCTGGGCCGGGCACGCTGCCCCCACCCTGGGGGGCCGCCCTCAGTTTTCATCATTGCTGATGACGCATCCGCCTCATGAAGCGGCTGAGACGGTGCCGAGGGGGACCCGTTGTGCCTTGAAGGAAATCGTCTTGTCTTCCCCATCTTTTGGGGTCTGCCCCGTTTAGGGGGGGCTCCTTCACTGTTTTAAGGGGTCCTCCTTCTCCTTCCTCCTCCCTCTTCCTCCCTCCTCCCTTATCCTCCCTCCTCTTCCTCTCCCTCCTCTCCCTCCACCTCCTCCCTCTCCCTCCTCCCCTTCCCTCCCTCTTTCCCTCCTCCTCCCCCTCCTCCTCTTCCCTCCTCCTCCCCCTCCTCCTCTTCCCTCCTCCTCTCTCCCTCCTCCTCTCTCCCTCCTTCTCCCTCCCTCCTCCTCCTCCATCCTCCCCCTCATCCTCCCTCCTTCTTCTCCCTCCTCTTCCTTGTCCTCCCTCTCCCTCCTCCCTCCTCCTCCCCCCTGCCTCCCCCCTCCCCCTCCTTGACCCTCGCATGCTGCCTCTCCTTAAAGGCACAGATGCCAGATGGTAACTGCGCACCTACTGCGTGCCGGGCTCTGTCTGTGCAGCGTCACTGCTCCTGACATCAACGTTGGGAGGGATTCCACTCTGCAGCTGGTTTTACTGATGAGGCTTGAGATGTTCGGTGTTGTCCTGCCCACCATCACGGCTGGTGAAGGGCAGAGCGGGGATTTTAAACCAGGACTGGAAGGCCGTGTGCTTCCCTGAGGCTCCGGCCTCTTTTCAGAGCCGGCTCGGCCCCCAGCCCCCCTGAGAGCCTCTTCTGAGGACCCGTCCCCTCCAGGCTGTGGCTCGACCTTTGGATTTTTCAGCCCTGACTCCTTAGACCTTGGTTACGAGGTTTTATTCTCAGCTACCTTGAGTTGCTTTTTTAGTGCATCTACAAGGCGGTAAACTTGAAAATCCAGAGCACGTTCTCTAACAGGACTGTGTCCCCCGGAGCATCAGACACAGGGCCAGGCACACCGCAGAGATCTCTTTAAGTACCTGCTAACTTGGAAGGAAAAGCACTGAAGTGGCACTTGCATGTGCATGACATGCCACCTTCTGGTGACATTACACCTGCAGGTGACTATTATTAGCCTCACTTTACAGCTGAGAAAACCCAGAAGCGCACCCAGGGTCAGACAGCTGACCTGGGAGCCCGTGGTCTGTGCATCCCAGGACCGTCAGCGGAGGACTTGGGCACCTGGGGGCAGGTGGTGGCTCCGAACATGATGCTTCATTCTTTCCCGTGAGCCACCTACGTGGACACCAACCTTTAAAACAAAAGATCAGCTTTATCGAGAAATAACTTAAATCCAGTAAAATTCATCCTCTGTAAAAGTCTGACTCCGTGAACTTCAGTCGATTGGTAGAGTCGTGTGACCATCACCACAATGCAGTTTCGAGACATTTCTATCTCCCTCCCTGCACCGGCCCAGATTTCCTGCTCCCCGTCAGCCCTGGGTCATCTGCTCTGCAAATTTGCCCAATGGGGGCATCTTGTGTCCACGCAGTCATAGGACATCTGGCTTCCTTCACTCAGGAGGGTTCTGAGAAGTGGCCAAGGGGCCACCACCGACTTTTCGTTGAGTCGTGTGTGTGTGTGTCCCCAGACTTAACTGCAGGCCCCAATACGGGTAAACCAGAAGCATGCACCCGGTTGGGGGGTGTGCTGGGAGGGATGGGGGCCCCACCTGGGGGTCTGAGCCCTGTCTTCTGTGCCTCCCGCCAGGGGCTCCCAAGCTGCACACCCCACCTTGCCAGCCAGCTTTAATGGACCTGGCTTCCTCCTTCCGGGCGGTTTCGTCTTAATTAAGTCATAATGACAGACGGAGAAGCTCTGTTTCCTGGCAATTAAAGCAAGTGGAAGATTGGAACTTGTGCCAACCCTCCTCCCAGCCAGGAAGGACTTGACCCTCCCATGGCCTCGCTCCTGCTCCCCAGAGAGCATCTGGGAGGATGTTGGCAAATTCCCTCCTCTCTCCGACGCTCCCCATGGCTGCAGCTGATTTTTCTCTTCCCTGGCTGATTCTCAGGGCTGTTCTATGCAAAGGTAAAAAAATAAAATAAAATAAAATAAAATAAAATAAAATAAAATAAAATAAAAAAAGAAATAATAAAATAATAAAATAAAATAATAAAATAAAATAAATAAAATAAAATAAAAAAATAAAATCCCATTTAGATGTATTTTCAGGGTTTTCCCTCCCTCCCTCCCCAGCCCCAATCCAAGGAGGCAGGGAGACAGAGAGGAGCCATTTATTCATTCAGCCAGCACGTTCTGGGGTGTCTGGTTCTCGGAGGCTCCCCGAGGGGCAAGGAAGGGAATATACAAGGTGGACAGCTTGAGGCCGGGTGGACGGTAGCGCCGGCTCCAGATAGGGGAGCAACCGGGGTGCTGCTGCTCGGAACGGCCAGGAGGAAGTGGATGCAGAAGCCAGGGCATAGGGGTGCAGGCTGGCCGGAGGGGGACAGGGGGCAAAGCCACAGCGTGGCCAGAGCAGGTGACCAAGCCCTTGCTCCGAGGCCGGTGGCCTACAGATATGCCACAGGGAGGCCGCAGGGCTGTGGCTGCTGCCATCCGGGGGAGAAGGCAGGGGGGTAGATGCCTAGTGGCAACCTCGAGGTGGGTGTGGGCTGTTGGGGAAGCCCCCCACCCCCACCCCAAGCACCCCTGGCCACACAGTCCATGCTTTCCCCACTGCCATCCCTCGGGGGTGCTCCGGTGGGTTTCCTTCTGTTCTCCACCAGTGTTCCAAGCACTCGCTGCTCCGAACCCCCTGGCACTTGGCAGCACTCTCTGCAGCATCCTGCCTCCTTGCCACCAGCTTGTACTTTCCGGCCCCTGTTCCAGGGCCACGTTACATCCTGGGGAGTCCTGATCTCACAGCAGGTGGTTTGATCCTCCTTCCAGCGTAGCCTCTCGTGTTCCTTTTCTCTTTCCTGTTCCAACGTCTCTCGTCTTGTTCTGTTTCCTCGCCCCTATAATACCTGCAAAAAACCCCAGGATCACGGTTTGCTGAATGGCAGTACCCAGCAGACGACCACCAGCTTTGGCTTCGTCTCATATAGACGAGGCCAGTAAACTGCCTTTTCTCCATTTTACCCTTCGGTCAGACTGGGCATTTCAGTCGTAGGATGCAAAATGCAGGTGCATTCCTGGCCTCTGCTTTCCACTTTTTTTTTTTCCTCCTCTCGAGCTACACGTCCTGGAAATACCTGGAGACTCTTCAGTTTTGTTCTTGGGCCTGCCTGGCACCCAGCTGCCACCGAAGGACCGTTAGTCCCCGTAAGTGGATTTCCAGGTTCAAGGTCGGGGGTGGAAATCTTCACAATTGGAGGAGAAACTGGAGTCTCAGCCTTGCTCCGCGTCGCCGGGGGGATCCCTCTGTCCATGTTCCCATGTTGGCTGCATCCCTCTCTCCCCCTCTTCTCCTGCCTTCCCATCCTCCAAGGACCACTGAGCACGGGTGGGAGGGGATGGAAAACAGGGATTCCTTCTGGGCATCGAAGAGTCTTCCTCTGTTTGTAGCCCTGCCCTGCTCAGCAGCTCTGAGCCTTGAGCAAACAGCCCTTGAAAGGGAAGAGCTGCTGTGTGCTCCCAGCGCTGATGGCCTGGCCCCAAGTGCCACCAACTGCCCTGACTTGAGAGTTGCTAAGTGGCCCTGCAGGATGCAAGTGCGTGTGCACACGTATGTGCGTGTGTGTGTACGTGCACGTGGATACACACGACCACGTTTGTGGTAGGGGTGGCCGAGCTTCTCTTCCAGGAGAGCTCTTCGAAGTCCTGTCCCGAAAGGAGGGGAGGTGATGGGAAACGCCACGGAGGTAAACGTGACAGCGAGGAGCACGGAGGCTGTTACTGTTCATTTTCACGCAAGGGACACGTTGAAACGGTGTCAGAAAATTCGAGCCCTTGGCAGTGGCCTGGGGATGAAATATGTCTGAGGTCTCCTTGCCGCGCTCGACCGATATTCCGTATCACAGCAATGTGACAGAGCCACAGTGGGGGGGTCCGTTCCATTCTTCCGTCACTTTTACACGACAGACGTACCCACGTCACAGTGTACCTTGTTCACGATCCTTCATGGCACGAGGACCACTGAGTCAGTGACCATTGTTGCCTCAGCATGTCCCCTGTGCTGGGTCTTTGGGTTTCCATTTCTCACCCCAAGGCTGTCATGAACATCTTTGTACTTTTGTGCTTTTTTTTTTTTTTTTAAATAACAAGAGCATCTGCAGTGACTTGAGTCTCCTGACTTGACAATCCGAGATCCCTTGTCCCCGTTGCTTTGAAACTGTGGTGAGTTTGGGAAGAGGAGCAGAGCTGTGGCCCCTGCTCCCTCGCCGTTGGGAGGTGGGGCGGCGGTGGGACCTGGTCAACGGGAAGTGGCCTTCGCGGAGGCCAGAGAGGCCTGGGGGGCTGTCCGTCGCGGGGCCGTGCCCTCTCCCTCTCTTCACCCTCCTTCACTTGCAGGGAAAGCTCTCGCAGTGTTCAAAGCGTGGAGCCTCGTTGCTGCCCTTGCTCTCCCAGCACTGCACACCGAGCCCAGGAGGGCCGGGTCCTCCGCTTGCCTGTCCCCTGGTCTCCCTCAGCTCCTGGGGAGGCCGTCCCCTTCCTTCGGCTCCCTCCTGCCTCCCCCTTCCTGAGTCTGCCTCTCCCAGGACCCAAGGCTGGTCCTCCCTGGCCTCATGGAGGAGGGGGAACAGGAAGCCCAGGCCCCAGCATTTGCTAGAGGGCCAGTAAGATGGGTTGATGGCCAAGACCCTGGAGTCCCCGCTTGCCATGCTGCTTCTAGAATCCTCTGATGTCAGTGCTGAATCAGCCCTGGACTCCTGGGCCCCGGAGAATGGAGCAGAGGGGAGGATCCTGCGGTGCATGTACATGCGTCTGATTTTGTGCACGCCGCCGTCCTGGGGCTGACAGGACCTGTGTCCCTGTTTCTATGACCCAAGCTGAGGGCTTGCCAGTGGGCTTGGACGGTGTCCGTCACGGAGGGTTTCGCTTTCCCATCTGAGTGCTCTCCTGCCTACAAAGGGGAGGAAAAATAAAATAAAATAAAAGGAAGGGAACAGTAGAATGTTCCTCAGCCCTACAAAGAGTGAAGTCCTGACATGCTACAGGGTAGTTGAGTCTTGAAAACATTATGCCCGTGAAAGGAGCTGGAAACAAAAGGATCACATATTGTATGATTCTGTGGCTATGAAGGGGACAGGAAACGGGGTAAGGATCGCCAGGGCCTGGAATAGGGTGGGGGTGAGGGTGCCACCTCCGGGGCTGCTCCCGGCCTCATGCAGACTGTCCGAGGTGCTTTGGCCTTCCTGGGCCTCTTCCTTCCTAAACAAACAAACAAACAAACAAACAAACAAACAAACAAAAAACCGTATAACAGAACCAAAAGCTGTGTTGGTTTCCATACAAACACATTGACATTATATAGTAAGACATTTCCTTCAGCCTAAAAGTTCGTGTTCTTTTTTTTATCTCTTCTGATTTTAAAATAAATTAAAACATTTTCATGGCCCTTAAAAATACCGCGGGGCCTGCCTCTGTGCCCCCGGCCTCAGTTACCATGACCAGGCCTCTTGCCCCGAGATGAAGGTCCCCCAAGGAGTGGTTACAGCTCCCCCCTGGGGCTCAGCCACAGAGCCTGCCCCCCCCCACCCCAGTTCTCGTCCTCGGGGAGGGACAACCGAGGGGGGACAACCGAGGGTGGTGGCTGGGAAGGGATGCTCATATGGCTCCACGCACGAGCCCTGCTGAGCCATGGCTCACTCACTGGGTGGATGTTCTCCTGGGGCAGAGAATATAGTTATGTACGCAAAGCAGAGCTTATTTCCAGATCCCTTTCTCCCAGCATTTGGATTCACACACCACGGGGGACACAAGGAGAGGCAGGGCTGCCGCCTTGCAGGGACGATGGTGTGTCCTTGCCGATGGAGCTGGAATCTCAAGGCAGCGTGTGCTGCGGGCCGCCCGTGTGGACCAGGCAGGAATTCACAGACACCCGGGGCTGGAACGGAGGCAGCTTTCGTGATGAAGGGGGGACGTATCCTTGGGGTGGTACATAGGTTTCAACAGACTCCCCCTTCTTGTGGATGTAGGAAAGGCTCACATTGTCATTGTCTGCCCAGAAACCCTGTTGGGGATTGCTTTTGACATAAAATATTTATTAGGACAGCACAGAAAGGGGGTAAGTACAGAGAAAAATCGGGGCTTGTGTATTTAACCCATGTTTTTGATCCTGATGCGAAGTGGCTGTGCAAGTTGGTGGCTGTTCCTTGTTGGGCCATTTGTATGAGGGCAGTTCTGGCCTGGAGGGACCACTGTCAGGGGTGCCGGGGGTGTCAGGCTGGGTGGCAGGGAGGCCACGCTCTACCGTCGGCCTTGGGGTAGGAACACCACCCGGAGGGGCCGCTTGTCCTCTGGGCGGGCAGGCCTCTGGGGATTTGGGGCAGGTGCCTTGTCTCTTTCTTGTATTTTCCAAACTCCTCTGGGGAGGACCCTGCTGGGTGATGCCGGGATGGGGGGGGGGGGGTGCAGGCAGGTCCCTCGGGGCCCACCAGCAACATGCTCTGAGGCCCACACCCATTCCTACCTCACTTGGTAATAGGGTGAGATACAGCAGCAGATGTAACTTAATGTGGAGCATAACCTGATGAGGTTCTTAACAGCTGAGGGAAGTCTCAAGGCAGATAAAGGGGCTGCAGACCTCCCAGCCGTGACTCCCCCCACCGCTGTGTGCAATGGGCCAGGGCTCCCGGGGACGCGCCCTGGGCTCCATCAGCCACACTCACCCCAGGTTTATCCCAGCTCCGGGTCACTGAGGCCGGCGCTCCTGAGAACGGGCTCATGTTTGCCTTTGGGGAGGTGCTGTGCTAACATGAAAACCACCCTGGCCGGGTGACACCTCCCCAGGCTCGGCCAGCAATGGGCCCAGACATCAGGTTGTGCAAGTCACTTTGCACTTTGGGGATTTACACTCCTCATCTGCAAGTGGGGTGATGGAACTAGCCACCCAGGGGGCTGGGGCTGCTGTCACGAGGTGGTGAGCACCTGTGCATGTCTGTGTGTGGGGGGAGAATGTTCTGTCAAGTGATGTGATCTCAGATGTTCAGCGGTACCGTCTTTTTTTATCCTCATAGCACTCGGCAAGCGTGGGAATCTCTACAAATGCAGAGCGAGTGGCCCGGGTTTGCAGCTCCTGGTGTCCCCAGGTCCCTGCTTACTGAGCCAGGCTGAGAGGGGCCTGCATCTCGCAGCACCTTGCAGCTCAGATGGTTCTGGGGTCTGGAGTGGGTCTTTTTCTTACTGCGTTGTTTCGGCCCCTGGAGCCTGCCCAGGGCCTGGTGGCGGCCAGCCCGACTCTAGGGCAAGGGTGCCCTCTAGTGCGTAGACGAGGGTATCGAGAGTATCGCAGGCGCTTCTCCACATGGTACCAACTGGAGGCTGGGGCTGAAGACCTGAAAATCCCAGCTGCCTTTTCTCCCCCCGGCTTGGACGGTGCTTTAAAGACATTGTGGGTCTTTGCAGAATGTTCAGCAGGCTTAGTGCGCTTGGCCTTGTCGCCAAATGAACGTAAGGCAGTTTGCTTGCAACCTTATTTTTATAAGTTAGGCAAATAAAGGTAGAAAAAAATAAGATGAAACTGAACAAAGCTAGGATAAAGCGGTCTGCTCTAATCCCTACATGTGGCATGGATATGGTCTAGGGTAGTCTAGAGCTTTCTAGATCAGTCAATTCTCGGTAGATGACATTGTCTACGTGCTTTGGTAGAGATGCCCGGGCCCTCTGGGCTCCCCCCGCCCCCCAAAACACCATATTCTTACAGAGACTTTGGAACTTCAGGGTACGTCTGGGTTCATCTCCTGTCACATCTCTCCACGGAGGCCTATGCTGTAAGCATCAGAGAGCAGGTCTGTGACTCGGAGGAAGGCGGGACGGTGCAGGGCCAGCCCGGTGTAACCAAGGATGCTCTTGGATATCCAGAGTGGTGGTTCTCCAGCCTAAGTGCATCTGGGCCACGTGAGCGCTGTTAGAACACAGATCTCTGCTTCCGCCCCCAGAGTTTCTGATGCGGTAGTTCTTGGGTGGGGCCCGGGGATCTGCATTTCTAATAAGCTCCTGCGATGCTCATGCTGCCCGTCTAGGGATCCCACTGGGAACAGGTCAATCCACATCTTTCCATGAACGCTTGCAGGCAGCAGGCTTTTTGGTGACTATTCACTGGCACAAGCTTTTAAAGCTCTGCGCTGTCAGGCCCAGGAGGGTGGCTCTTCCATGCGGGTGTTAAAGCGGAGGGCCCTGCTGAGATGGGGCTGCCACCTTCATGTGAAGATGCAGGGATGGAGGGACTCACGAGAACGGGAGGCCTTGTCTCTGCTGTGCTGCAGCTTGACCGTCACCAGAAAGCTGTTGCACACACGAGTAACAGGAGTTACAAGCTCGAGTGCCAAGGTTTGGCTACAGGCTGTCGTATTTTAGCCTAGAAAAAAAATTTATTTCATTTAATTAATTTATTTTTTAAAAAGACTTATTTATTTGAGAAAGAGCGAGGGGAGAGGGAGAGGGAGAAGCAGACTCCCCACTGAGCAGGGAGCCCGATGCAGGGCTCGATCCCAGGCCCTGGGATTGTGACCCGAGCTGAAGGCAGATGCCCAACCTACTGAGCCACCCCAGTGCCCCCAGAGCCTAGAAAAAGCTTTAAAGCTGTTGTTCCTAAACATTCACCTTGACTTTTTCAGAAACGGAAGCAAAACCCCACCTCTCAGTAAAGCAAGTTTGCCATGCAGACTCCCGGTGTCTCCCTCACGATGCAGGCTGCCCAACGACCTCCCTGCATAAGGGGATGGTCCACCATGTGGGTTCTTCGAAACTGGTTAGAGGTCAAGATAATCTCCCACAAAGAGAGTCCTCAGTTCTTGGAACTGGATACACACCGGGGCAGGTGTCCATCAGGGCTCCTTCCACGGTTACCACAGTAAGATCATATCCTCTCCGTATAACGGAATAGGGGTTGAGGGTTGAGGGGGGTGGGTAGGCATACGCCGTCGAGAGGGAGAAACCACCACCAAAAATCGGCAGACATTTCTGAAGCACTGGTTTAAATGACTTTCACCTGTTAACCTATTTTTTTTTTTTTAAGATTTATTTATCTGGGAGAGAGAGAGACAGCACACAAGCAGGAGGGGCAGAGTGAGAGGGAGAGAAATCCCAAACAGACTCTCCACTGAGCACAGAACCCAACATGGGGCTCGATCTCACGACCCTGAGGTCATGACCTGAGCCGAAGCCAAGAGTCAGATGCTTCCCCGACTGCACCACCCAGGCTCCCCCCACCTGTTAACTTACTTAATAGTTGCTGTGCATCACTAGATCCAGGAGCTGGGTGAGGAAGGCGAGGCCCTCCGCTAAGCCGGGGACTCTGGGGTCATGCATATAGGGAGTGGCCGAGCTGAGGTTCAAGCCCAGGCTGTCGGGTTGTCTGTCTGGAGCTCTGAGGTTTTTTTTTTTGTTGTTGTTGTTTGTTTTTTTTTGGAGCTCTGAGGTTTAAAAGATGGGGGCCAGGAGCTCTGCTCCCCACAGTGGGGATGGTTAGCACGCTTGTCGAGATGAGCTCTGCTAGCCCTGACTCTGAAGGGTGAGCCTACAGGTCATCTCAGGGGTGAGGGGGGTGCACTGAGTGGCCTCTAAGAAGCTTGGCTCTTGGGAAGTCTCAGGCAAAGAACAGAGTCTGAGCTAGGGGTGGCCTCTGTCCTCACCTGCACACCTCTCCTTGACATGGGTGGGGTCTGTCGCCACCTAGTGGTTCTGCTCTGTATCGGCTCTTGAAATAACCGGGATGTTTGGGACGGGAGGAACTTGTCTGACCAGGACCCCTTCCAGCGGGGGCTCATCTCTTACAAGAGGACCCCGAGGGCTCTGATAGGGCGAGGGGGTGGTCTTCTATGGTTCCGGTCTTGAAAGGGGCCAGGAGGCTCACGGAAGACAGCCGGTGCTTCAGGGCCAGCCCTGGATCCGAGGCACCCCTGAGCGCCCTGTGACCTGGAGGTCAGGTCCCTTAACTTCCCCCACCGCCCGGTTCCCATTTATAGGCAAGCTGGTGCTCGACGTGCTTTGGGAATTAGAGGAAATAAACTGCCTGGCACAGAGTAGCTGTTCAGCTGCCTTTCGTGATGGCCCGTGGACCTGGGGCCAGTGAAGCTGTGCGTATACAGCTTGCTGACCCCATCCTACTGTATCATTCCTGGGGTGGGGAGTAGGGTGGATAATGGTTTGGGCCAGTTATCCACCTGTCGGATCAAGTAGAGTGTTTAAAATAAACTTTTTAATCGTCCTGTAATGATTCTGGGTTTCCCGGGGAATTTGAAAAGTTAGTACAGAGAGTTCTCGTAACATCTTCCGTAACCCTGGGGTAGTCCTCAAACTAAGAGATTAACATCCGTGCAGTGCCAGCACCTGAACTACAGACTTGATCTGCATTTCCTTCGTTTCTTCACCGATAACCCTTTTCTTTCTTTCCTTTTTTTTTTTAAGATTTTATTTATTTATTCATGAGAGACACAGACAGAGGGAGAAGCAGGCTCCATGCAGGGAGCCCGACGTGGGACTCGATCCCGGGTCTCCAGGATCAGGCCTTGGGCTGCAGGCAGCACCAAACCGCTGAGCCACCCGGGCTGCCCCAATAACCCTTTTCTGGGGGAGGATCCAGTCTGGAATCCCACACTGCATTTAGCCTTCTCCGGTCTGGGCAGTTTCGAATGACCTTGACAATTCTGGAGAGTGCCGGTCATGCGTTTTGAAGAATGTCCTTCAATTTTGGCTCAACCGTTTTTTTTTTTTTTTTTTTAAACAATAGACTGGGGTCTGGGACAGGGTAGCACAGAGGTGCAGTGTTCTCCTTGCCTCCCATCAGGGGTACGTGATATCAGTGTGATTTCTCCCTGGAGACACTGACGTTCATCCCTCGATAAGGCGGCTCGGCCAGGTGCCTCCGCTGCACTTTTGCTCTTTTTCCCTCCCACACTCTGTCCATGAGAGGAGAGTCACCACGTTCAGCCCACGCTCCGCAGGAGGGGAAGCCAGCTCGTTTCCTGGAGGGGGAAGTACCTGCATTTATTGTTTGGAAATCTTCTCTAAGAGAATTTTGTCCTCCCCCTCCCATTATTATATCTGTTGCGTTGTTTATTTTTAGACCAGTATGGGCTCATGAATGCCTCTTGAAATGCATTTTTCCTTGTCTTGATCATGGATTAACTCTTTCCGAGCTCTGGTTTTAGGATTTTGGGTGAATACGCTTCTTTAGCATTTCTTTTAGTGCCGTATTTTTAAAAACCTCACGATAATGTGTATGGCTAATTGCCACCTGGATTTGGACTTGTGGGGTTGTTTGGTAAAATGAGAAATAGGTTTTGTATGGGGGTCTGTTGGTGGCAGGCGGCACGGGGCCCCTGCAGTGGTTGGCCATGTCATTTGGGGGAGGCTGCAGGGCATGCAGAAATCCTGGTGCTGCTCCGACCGAGTGTGCCTCCGGGTGGGTGACCGCCCTGCTGCAGCTCTGTCACCCGCAAAGGCAGAGGGCCAATAGGTCAAACTGCTCGGGGCCCCTGCACTGTCACAGTCGAACCGCAGTAGGACTGGATCTGGACCGTCACTCATTTATCACATTTCAGCCTGAACAGTTTCCATGGTACCCACAGTGGCACCTTGCGGGTGCTGCTGACCTCGGATAAGTGTGGGCCACCTCTCCCCCTTCCCCTTGTCCTTCTCCCTGACCCTCCAGTACCCTAGCATTAAGTGGTGGTCTCGGCTGAGAGGCCGGGGTGATACCAGGGGGTGGTGGTGAGGGAGATGCAGAGGGGGTCGGAGGCCTTGCGATTCTTCAGGGTCTAGGGATTAGGCTTCTGGCTCCTGGCTCCGCAGGTTCGGAGATGACCAGGTGCCTGGAGGAAATAGGACAGCTGGGTGCATAGGCTGTTGAGGCATCTCTGAAGGTAGGAGCCATCCTTTCTCAGGTGTTGGAATTCTTGGAGCCCCTGCTATGGCCACCCGCTTCCTGGTTTCAAGGCATCTGAGGGGCCACCTTATTTTTCAGGCTGTTGTTGCCTGGTGAACTTGGGCCTAGCGGTTAGTGGGAGGTGAAATCTGTCCAGGAGTCCGCCTCATTGTCGTTGGGTGGAGCTGGCCAGGCACTGCCTCAGTCAACTCTTTGAACCAGGGGTAAGTGTGCGTAAGGGTAGGGATGTGTGCACAGAGCAGCTGTGTGTGTGTGTGTGTGTGTGTGCATGTAGAGCACGAGTACACGTGTGCACAGGTGTGTTTTGGTGATAGCATGTGTGCAGGGGATGTACAGGCATATGCATTGAAGTGTGCACATGGGTGTGTCCCTGTATATGTGGCATGAGTATATGTGCATGAGTGCAGGTATATGAGTATGTGCGTGCACATGTGCGAACGTGTAGGCATGTGCTTTGAGTATGAGTGCTTGAGCGTGCAGGTGTGCACACGTGTGCCAGCCTGCATGCACGTGGGGCGTGTACACAAGTATGGGGATGGGTGCATGCATGTGTGAGTTTGTATGGGTGCAGGTATATGTGTGTGCATACTTGCGGGTGTGTAGACGTGTGCATGTGTGGGCTGTGTGCATATATGTGTGATTGCGTGTGTCTGATTTGTGGTCTGAAGGCCACCGCTTCCACGTGGTGCCTTCTTTAAAATTTTTTTTTTAATTTTTATTTATTTATGATAGTCACAGGGAGAGAGAGAAATAGGGAGAGGCAGAGACACAGGCAGAGAGAGAAGCAGGCTCCATGCACCGGGAGCCCGATGTGGGATTCGATCCCGGGTCTCCAGGATCGCGCCCTGGGCCAAAGGCAGGCGCCAAACCGCTGCACCACCCAGGGATCCCTGGTGCCTTCTTTAGATGCATCCGTGTGACCCACCAGGTGTTGTAATCCCACTCATAGAGAGGACTGTCTTTTCTCTTCATCTGCTGATTTAATGAGTTTCACTTCACCAGAAACATTTCTTCTTGATTGTTTTCAAGGTTCTTGGGAGGTACCTCCTGTGACCATCCCTTGGGTCACTTACACAGAGGTGTTTCCCCCCCGCCCCGAGCCCTGTTATTTTCCTGTAGCTAAAATCTCCCTTCTACTAAACACACATGGGCATATGCTAATGTCCTTCATGATTGGCTCATAAGTTGTGGGAAAGAAACAGCATGGGGCCTGTGTGCATAGGTGTGCATGTGTGTGCGTGTGCACACCCACACGTGCAGGTGAGTGTGAAAGGAGGAAATGCTGTTAGGTGGATCTGAGGGGGTGAGGGAAGAACTGGATGAGGCAGGGGCTTTAGGAGTTGGAAAGGGATTCCAAGCTCCCCAGGAGCTTATGGGATGGTTGGGCTAAAGCCGACATAGTCACAGATATGGCATGTAAAATACACTAGGAATTTGCTGGAGAGAAGGGACTGACCTCTCTCAGTGGGGAGATGAAGGAGGAGCCAATAGGTATGGAGCTTCTATGGGGTTGATGGGAGGGGAAATCAAGTCACAGCCTGCTGGTGTATTTCAACGGGGACCTTTGCGTGTGCAGTGGGGTTAGGGACATGGATGTTAGGGATGGTCCTCTAGGCTACTTAGGCTACCTAGGCCAAGACTACTTATCTAGGGGCGACACTGGAGGCCTAGGGTTGAGGTGATCGGGAAGGTGTTTAGGGCAAGCAGTGTAAGGGAAGGTCCTGCTAGGGTTTGGCTAACAGTGGAAGGGCCAGTACTGACCAAGGTGATGTGGTGTCGCCTCTCAGGCCTCACCAAGGAATTTGTTCTTCCAGCAGGAAAGACTTAAATGAGGAGGTGGAGAGCAGTTTAGAGGGTGTCCTGGTTCGATGCCCATAAAAATATGTTCATTTAGGCCATTCTGAGCGAGGGAGCCAGATTGCAAAGAGCAGAGGGACGATCACTAGCTGGGGGGAGTGTCAGGCGCAGCCTACGGGGTGCCCTGCTTAACTTTATGGACCGAAGGGTGAGGGTCAGTGTGGGAGTGGGGGTGGGAGTGGGCTTGCCAGCCCAAGGAAAAGAGTCAGATTTCCATGGTAAGTGGGCTCCGTGGGTATATAGTAGACTTATAATTTATTCAATTGTATACAGTAGGTTGTGGCAGAAGAATTGGTGCACAACGTAGAATTTTACGCTTTAGACACTGCTGGGCAGTGCGGGGAGGAGGGCGCTGAGGGCAGCATTGGGAGGGGCTTCCTTGCTGAGTGACAGTTTTGCCTTGATGATGCTGGTATTGGGAGGCACCGGGAAGGCTTTGGACAAGGGGTTTTGGGGAAGATAAACCAGCACCCGGTCTGTGAGGGTGGGTTGGGGATGAGGAGAGGTGAGGGAATTGGGCAGAGGCTGCTGTCGCCACGCAGCAGTGTGAAACTGTAACCAGGACAGTAGCAACCGTTGTCCAGATCTGTGCAGAGTTCCGTATTTCTACAATTGTTAACCGCCTTCCTCTAAAAGAGAGTCGAGGTCATAAGTCATCACCTTCGCATCTAATTTTCTTTCTCTTTACTCACTCAGCAAATATCCAAGTGGCTCATATGTGCCAGGCACTGTTCGCGGTACTTACTTGTATTCGTAACCTCGCGGCTGAGTAACAAGTCACCCCAGACTTTGCAGCTCGAAACAACACGTGTCCTCTCAGGTGTCTATGGGGCAGGAATCTGGGTGTGGTGCAGCTGTGTCCTCTGACCCAGGGTGACTCTGGAGGTTGCAGTCAGGGGAGTGACCGGGGCTGCAGCCATCCGAAGGCTCAAGTGGGGCGGGATCTACTCCCCAGCTCACTCGAAGGTTGTCGGCCAGATTTGGTTCATTATGAGCTGTTAGAGGGAGGGCCCTGGGTCCTTGTCACACGGGCCTCTGAATAGGTCTGGTCACACTGTGGCAGCTGGCTAAGGGAGCAGGAGAGAGCGTGAGAGAAGGAGCAGCACCATGGAAGCCACAGCCTCGGGGCTGCGTTCTTGGCGCCTGCGTTCACGGAATCCCGCACAGCTAGTAGACAGTAAATGCTCTCCTTTTGTATGCTTTAAAATAAGAGTAATTAGCGTTTGCCACGTAATAAACGTATTTTGGACGGGATGTACTGAGAGACCTCGGGTGTAAAATAGACTGCCGTGTGTGTCTTGGAGAGGAAGGATAGGAATTTTGGCTGATGGCACCGTAATGCTAAAATCCTTTCCGTTCACTTATCACATCTTCACGTAGAAAGGTAATTAGGGGGGATCCCTGGGTGGCGCAGCGGCTTAGCGCCTGCCTTTGGCCCAGGGCGCGATCCTGGAGACCCGGGATCGAATCCCACGTCGGGCTCCCGGTGCATGGAGTCTGCTTCTCCCTCTGCCTATGTCTCTGCCTCTCTTTCTCTCTCTCTGTGACTATCATAAATAAAATAAATAAATAAATAAAAATAAAAAAAAAAGAAAGGTAATTAGGGAGCATTTATAATCAATATGTAGTAAATATTTCATTTCCTTCCTGAATGGTGGGCTGGGCCTTGGGAAGCAGAGATGAATAAAAGTGGAATCGTGTCTCATGCTCAGCTCGTGCTGGTGGGGGAGGCAGATATTAATTGGATTATTGCACCCGATGGTGTGTGTTGTGGTTCCGCTTTGCATCAGCCTTGGGGAGCGCACAGAGGCAGGAGGGACCCACTGGCTTTGTAGACCAGCACGGAAGCGCCATCCTCGTGAACAACCCAAATGTGAGGAGTCCACCTGCAGGCTTCAGGGATGGGGGGATGTGACCCACTGCTGCCTCACCTGAGTGTATTGGCCTGAAGGACTGGGTCGTGACCTCACGGGGCTCCTGTATGACTTGCAGGACGTCGGTAGGATTGTGGCTTCCCGTGTGGTGGGAAAGCGAGAGGACGCAGGTTGAAATACGTACATTTTTCCATCTGTAAAAACCTGACTCACAGATGACAACCTGAGGGTCCCCCACCCGGGAAGGGCCTTACCTGGGCAGGCCTAGTGCATCCCGTAGGTGCAAGAGGCCTGGTGCTCAGGGCTCATGATGCTTTACAAGGGCCACAAAAATATTTCAATTTCTTTCAAAATCAGAAGAAAAGTGAATATAGCACATTATATGTGGTAATGCAGCCAACCTGGATTACCTTTATGTAACCAACACAGTGATAAGATACAATTAAAATGTTTTTTTAAAATAATTTTTTTAGGGATCCCTGGGTGGCGCAGCGGTTTGGTGCCTTCCTTTGGCCCAGGGTGCGATCCTGGAGACCCGGGATCGAATCCCATGTCGGGCTCCCGGTGCATGGAGCCTGCTTCTCCCTCTGCCTGTGTCTCTGCCTCTCTCTCTCTCTCTGTATGACTATCATAAATTAAAAAATAAAATAAAGTAATTTTTTTAAATGACAGAGATGGCCCTGAGAGCCAGAAGTGTGTGTACCAGCGTCAGAATGCAGCCCCGTAAGTGCATCATAGCCTTTGAGGTGGCCCCGGCCCTGAAAGTCTAGAACTGTCAAATTCGAGAATACCCAGAGAAGGTACACATGGCCTTAGGGTTGGTCCTCGCCGAGGAACTCGTGGAAGGTCCCTGTGACACAGCAACTCTATTACGACATCGTAGAAGATAAGGCAATTTTAAGAGCTGAACACTGTAGCAGCCAGTTTTCTGTTTTTTGATGAAGGAAGGGACTCGTGTGCTTGGCGTTTAGGAGGTACTGAGTGAGTGAGTGTTACAAGTGACTTTGCCACGACCGCTGAATTATGCTCTGTGTTTCACGTTGCGCACACTTGTAGGCTGCTTGGACTCTGGACACGCAAGGAAAACTATCTAGATCTGCAGTGACCAAGGAAGAGAGAAGGATTCTTGTCTATTCACTTAAAAGGGGGAGACTCCTTTGTGCAGATTCTCCCCCAAAGTCAGGGTCCCTGGGACGCTGCACTGAGGGTTGGGTGGTTGCCTGGTGAACATGGTACCCGGACATTGGCAGGGGAGCTGAGTCCAGGACCCCTAGACCACCCCTGGTTTCCCCTTCCCTTCCCTTCCCTTCCCTTCCCTTCCCTTCCCTTCCCCACCCCTCCCTTCCCCCTTCCCTTCCCCCTTCCCTTCCCTCCCCTCCCCTTCCCTTCCCTTCCTTTCCCCCTTCCCTTCCCTTCCCTTCCCTTCCCCACCCCTCCCTTCCCCCTTCCCTTCCCCCTTCCCTTCCCCCTTCCCTTCCCCCTTCCCTTCCCTTCCTTTCCCCCTTCCCTTCCCTTCCCTTCCCTTCCCCACCCCTCCCTTCCCCCTTCCCTTCCCCCTTCCCTTCCCCCTTCCCTTCCCCCTTCCCTTCCCCCTTCCCTTCCCCCTTCCCTTCCCCCTTCCCTTCCCTTCTCCCTTCCCTTCTCCCTTCCCTTCTCCCTTCCCTTCTCCCTTCCCTTCTCCCTTCCCTTCCCCCTTCCCTTCCCTCCCCTTCCCTTCCCTTCCCTTCCCCCTTCCCTTCCCCCTTCCCTTCCCTTCCCTTCCCTTCCCTTCCCTTCCCTTCCCTTCCCTTCCCTTCCCTTCCCCCTTCTCTTCCCTTCCCTTCCCCCTTCCCTTCCCTTCCCTTCCCTTCCCTTCCCTTCCCTTCCCTTCCCTTCCCTTCCCTTCCCTTCCCCACCCCTCCCTTCCCCCTTCCCTTCCCCCTTCCCTTCCCTTCCCTTCCCTTCCCTTCTCCCTTCCCTTCCCTTCTCCCTTCCCTTCCCCACCCCTTCCTTCCCCCTTCCCTTCCCCCTTCCCTTCCCCCTTCCCTTCCCTTCTCCCTTCCCTTCCCTTCTCCCTTCCCTTCCCCTTCCCTTCCCTTCCCTTCCCTTCCCTTCCCTTCCCTTCCCTTCCCTTCCCTTCCCTTCCCTTCCCTTCCCTCCCCTCCCCCTTCCCTCCCCTTCCCTTCCTTTCCCTTCTCCCTTCCCTTCCCTTCCCATTCCCTTTCCCTTTCCCTTGCCGTTTTCTTTCTTTCTTTTCTTTCTTTCTTTCTTTCTTTCTTTCTTTCTTTCTTTCTTTCTTTCTTTCTTTCTTTCTTCTTTCTTTCTTCTTTATTTCCTTACTTCCTCCCTTCCTCCCTTCCTCCCTCCCTCCCTTCCTTCCTTTTTTTTTTAAAGATTTATTTGAGAGAGACAGAGACAGAGCAAGCAGGAACATGAGTTGAGGGAGAGGGAGAAGCAGGCTCCCCCCTGAGCAGGAAGCCCAATGCAGGGCTCGATTCCAGGACCCTGGGATCATGCCCTGAGCTGCAGGCAGCCACTTAACCGACCGAGCCACCCAGGCACCCCTCACTCCCTTTCCAGTGGTTCACTGGAACTCGCAGGACTCACCATAGAGCTGCACTCACAGCTACGCATGATTTCAGTGAAAGGAGAAAAAGCAAAACCAGCCAAGGGAAGCAGGTGTGTGTGCAGTCTGGGGGAGACCAGGCACAGGCTACCAGCGTCCTTTCCCAGGGGAGCCACCCGGAGGACGCTGCCCAGGGCATCAGGCAGGAGCTGCACATGCGAATCGAGAGGTGGTCTCAGTGCAAAAACGCACGCTGGATTTCAAAGAGTCACATGAAAAAAAGAGCATCGTAGCTCATGAATAATTTTTAAAATACTGATTTCATATTGAGATGATAAGATGTGAGATACCGTTGTATCTGGGTTAAATGAACATTATTAAAATTAACCTCGGCTGCTGCTTTTGAGCTTTTTCTTTTTTATGTTGAGGCTTTATTTATTTATTTGAGAGAGAGAGTGGGCGAGAGAGAGTGAGCGAGCACGAATTGGGGGGGAAGGAGCAGAGAGAGATGGAGAAGCAGGTTCCCCGCCGAGCAGGGAGCCCTACACCGGGTCCATCCCAGGACGTGATTGTGACCTGAGCCAAAGGCAGACACTCAACTGACTGAGCCACTCAGGCCGCCCCTCTTTTGAGCCCTTAAAAGTGGCTGCTAGAACATTTTAAATGACATGTGGGGCTCATGGTCTGCTGTTCCTCTTCACTGCTGGCCTATGTGAGGTCTTCCTACGCCAGTGTATCCCCCACCCCTACTCTGAGGGGGACCCACCCTTATCCCATGATACAGATGACAGAGCGGAGGCACTGAGAGGTGCTGTAATTTGTCCCCAGGGTGTCTGGGTCCAGAACTCACCCTTCTGACCACTGCATTCTCTTGCCTTTCAAGATCTCACTGCTCTCAGAAAGCTCACGGCGTAGCCCGGGAAGCAGGAAATAAATACTCATGTTGTAGGGTTCGAATAGTGCTGTGATTGGGGCATGCGCAGGATACAGAGGGAGTTGGTCTAGTTTTTTGAGGAGGCATCCTGGAGGGCTTCCAGGAGGGGGTGACATTTGCACCGGGCTCCGACGGTAGTTGGCAGAGAAAAGGGGTGAGGCTTCCAGGTGGTGGAATCGAGTGTGCACAGGCACAGAGCGGAGAGGCACATGGTGCCATGTTTGGGAAATGCAGACAGTTTGGGATGTCTGAGGGAATCGTCGTCGTGCAGGGGGTCTTGGGGGGCAATGAGGCAGGCACAGGGGCGACAGGAGTCCGATAATCCTGGGCTTTGTGGCTGGGTTGGCCCTTACCCTGGTGGAGGAGGGAAGACAGTGCATCTCACTCAAGTAGAGAAACAGCATGATCTGAAATGTGTTTGAGGAAGCTCGCCCTCCTGGGGAGGCAGGTGGGTTGGGGGCGGCGCAGAGGCGGGGGCCGTGGGAATGCAGATCACGTAGGAGGCTGTGCAGAGGTCTGGGCAAGACCAGGAGGACCTGGGCACCCACCAGAGAGGAGGGCGCGGCTGATGGGGGACATCTTCGGCACGGTTGATGAATGCCAGGGACATTGTGGGTGCAGTGGAAGGTGGGTCCAGGATGGAGCCTAGACTTCTTGTCTCCATGCAGTGACACCTGTGCCATTCAGAAATCTGCAGGGGGAGGCCACAGGCTTGAGGGCGGTGGCGCGAGCACTCGCAGCAAGACGAGATCCTCAGGGGGAGCATGGATGAGGCGACTCTGCAGGCCGTGGAACTGGTCATCTAGCTCCTTGGACAGAGAGAGGGACTGGCCCTCGGGGTGACACTGGCCCTCAGTGACCATGGAGCCCGGCCATGCGCCGGGCATCCTACTAAGCACTCTGCATATATGATGTCATCTGATCTTTTAAATAATTTACGGCGTTTCATCCCAATTATACAGAACAGAAAATGGGCTCAGAAAAGGGTGACCGACTTGCTGATGGCCACACAGCTCCTACGTGGGGACGAGGGGGTCAAAGCCTCCTGGGTCTGGCTCTCTCAGAGCTTGTGCTCTTTCCTCTGTCAGGCTCATCTGGCGTGGAAGAAGCAGGTGACAGGAGCTCCACCAGGGAGGAACGTAGAGAAACAGTGGGCGACGTTGAGAGGGAAACCAGAATGTAGTGTCCGGGATGCCGGAGGAGAAGGGGGTGTGTAGGAGGGGAAAGGCCAGGGGTACAGTTCTTCCAGGGGGAGGGGCGGCAGAGCACTCCTCGTACTTGGCAGTTGGGGTGTCATTGGCCACCTGGAGTCAAAGCGCTTTGAGGGACAGGTGGGGTGTGGCGGTCGATTGCAGAAGCCAGAGCAGTGGCCGGAAGGTGAGGATGCAGAGTGGCAGGGGAGGTGGGGGGAGCAGAGGGGACCTACCCTGGAGGTGGTGAAGCAGCAGCCCCTCACCTGCTTGGGCCCTCTACGCCCTACACCGAACTATGTGTCTCTCGTCTTATGTGTATTTTAAACCTCATTATTTCTGTTAAAGGCGCTGCCCCGCACTCCAGAACACGGTGCAAGCTTCAGGTCCCACAAAACCTGAATCCACCCCTGGGAGACGGGGGCTGGGTGGAAAGAGGGGGTTCAGGAGGCAATAAGCCCCGCTCCCTAGCGGGGCTCCGGCCTCTGAGATCCAGGCGAGCGAGGCTTTGCCACTCACCCGCCGCAGACCTTGGGCAAGTCATCGAACCTCTGCGTGCTTCCTTTTCTGTAAAACAAAAATCACGAACGTGCTCATCCCCTTGGGGGGTTTGCAAAGTTTAATAAGATAATGTGTGTAACGGAATTAGCGCCATCATTCGCACGTAGCAAACACTCCGTGCCTTTGCTCTGATTTCCTGTTATAGAATATTCTTGTTAAAATGTATTTCCTGGGGGATCCCTGGGTGGCTCGGCGGTTTAGCGCCTGCCTTTGGCCCAGGGTATGATCCTGGAGTCCCGGGATCGAGTCCCGCGTCGGGCTCCCAGCATACAGCCTGCTTCTCCCTCTGCCTGTGTCTCTGCCTCTCTCTCTCTCTCATCAATCAATCAATCAATCAATCAATCTTTAAAAAAAATGTATTTCCCTGGTTGGTGTTCTCAGGATTTGTAATTTTCCTGTGTTGGGGTCCTGCTGCGGTCCGTGGATGGAGGGCCTCTTGCGTTCCCCCATGATTTGTTTGGGAGCATCAGATCCTGTCCTGGGAGGCACACACCGTGTCGCAGGAGACATGTGGCCCTTGCAGGGCGGTGGGCGACCACCCAAGCCCACTCTCTGGGATCACATGTACCAAGTGGCCCGTCGCACAGGCCCTCCTCACTGTGGTTGTGTGCCTCTGCGCCAGCCCCAGGGGTGTGACCGGCAGCCCTGCTGCCCATCAGATCTCCCCCTTTCCTCGGGCCCGCCGCTCTGGGGGAAACAATCCTTTGTCACTTGGAGCCAGTTTCTGGAGGAGAGGGTAGGTCTGCGATTGCAGACGCAGCCCCCGAGCATCCTCAGGGCAGCCGGTTCCTGGCCGGTCCCGGGTGTGGAGCGCGCCCCGACAGCTGGTGTCCGTCTGCGGGCTCCTGCCTGCGGGGCCTGGAGTGACAGCTTGGCAGGCCCGGGCCACCAAGCTCCAGACCCTCCCCCAGGGCCCTTGTGGACCTCTTTCCGGGCCCCCATGTGGTCGTTCCCCAGGAGGCCGCTTGATGGAGCTGTGGCTCCACCGGGCGGCAGGCGGCGGGGCCGGTGGCTCTGCGGGCTCCCGGCCGGACCCCAGGCCCGGCCCAGAGCCGCCCCACTCCCGTCCCGCGAGGCAAGAAGCTCCGGCCTGGGTGCCCAGGCCCAGGCCCCGGCCAGGCAGAGACGATCCAGCGCACCCCGGGCTTTTTATTCTCCTTAAACCATGTTTCATTTTTTTTCTTGTTTTGTTTACCTGCCTCCTTGCACCACGTTTCTGCGGTCTCACTAATAGCTCTTCACCGGGTCCCTTGCCCCAAGCCCCGGGGCCTGCTCAAGAACTATAATTTCATTTAATCTCTGCTCTGATTTGGGGTGGAGGAATGGAAGGAAGAAATGGCCGGGCTGGCCTATTTCCTCTTTTCAAGCTTTTCTGTGGCTCTGATTTTGCTCCAAGGAAGGAGAAAAAAAAAATCCTTCTTAGGGCTGGTGCTTGGGAGAGAAAGGTGTTTGAATATAAAGTTCAAGCGAGCTGTCTAGCGTGGAATGCAAAGCGAAAAAATTAAGAAGAAAGGAAGCTTTTTAAAAGTGGACTTTTTATCTGACTCCAAACATGCTGCAGTGGCACTTTTATAATATCGTGAAAAACACGGGGGAAGAAATAGAAAGCTTTCATGATTTTTCACCCCAAACGGACTTCTATTTCAGTATCTTATTCTCAGCTATATTGTCAATCGCACGGATCTGCCTTCCCTAATCCCCCCAATTGGATCCATAGATTCCCGGGTTTGATTGCCTGCTTTTTAATGTAATACACCAAGTACGTTTTTTTAAATTTTTTAATTTTTTTAAATTTTTTTTTTTATTTCCCCCCTTGGCAAGCCGGCTTTTTTTGAAAGCTGAACTCAAGCAGGTCGACTTTTGAAGCTTTTCTGTGCACATGACTCTCAGCTAGATGTCTGTGCGAGAAGATCTCCCTGAAGCCGTGATTCAGACGGTTGGAGGAGGGTGATGGAAGTGTGGCTTCCAGGGGGGCAAAGCCAGGAGATGTGGCACTTGGTGAAGGCCCGACTTGCCCCGTTTCGACTTGCAAAGCGAGCTGCCCCCACTTAACTCAGCAGCTCTTAGAGCCCCCAGAGTGGGGTGACCAGGCCTCTGGGCTTTGAGCTTGCCTCGCAGAACCTCTGGGGTCTGGTGTGTAGCCACAGCTTCTCCAGGCTGCCCGGGTCTGGGGACCGAGGGGCGGGGCTCAGGGGTCACCGATTCAGGCCCTTGTCCCTTTGGAAGATCCTGGGCAGAGGCAGGAGGCCTGTGTGTGCGTGCCTGTGCATGCATGCGTGTGTGTGTGTGTGTGTGTGTGTGTGTGTGTGTGTGTGTTGCAGGGGGTGTCGGGCTGCTTGTCCCAGGTCGGGCTTCCTCTCCCAGGCGGGGGCAGCAGCAAGACTGCCCGAGCCGACCGGCCTGTGCATCCCACCTAGAGCAGCAGCAAAGCACAGGGGCAGGAAAAGGCTGGAGCTGGCACCCCTTGGTTCCCTGCTTTGAGGGCAGTGGGGCACTTAGCTCCAGGGGAAGTGAAATTTCATTTTGTCTTCTCTCTCTCTCTTTTCTTTTTCTTTTTTTCTTTTTGTTTTCCCCCTGCTCCTGCTCCTCTATGCCACCCTGCCCGGCTGCCCCTGGAGGCACGATGGGTCCTGTGGTTTCTCAGGATGCAGGGAAGAAACCGCAGGGGACAGGGACAGAGGAAACAGAGCACTGTGATCATCAGAGCCGTGATGGCCCGGATAGCACTGAGGCCCCCTATGCCTGCGGTGGCCCCGGAGCAGGACAGGGTGATGGGGGTGGTGGGGGCACAGCATCCCACAGCCACACTGACCAGAACTCACACCCCAGCTTGGCCCATCTCTAGCTTTGTGTTCCAGGGGCAGGGAGAAATCCCACAACCCTCTTGGCTTTGGTTTTCTTATCTAGAAAGTCCAGAAACATCGACCAATCCATAGGTTTGATGTGAGGACAGCTGAAGTAATGGAGAACACTTTCTTTTTTTTTTTTTTTCTTCAAAGATTTTATTTATTTATGCATGAGAGATACACAGAGAGAGGCAGAGACACAGGCAGAGGGAGAAGCAGGCTCCATGCAGCGAGCCCGATGCAGGACTCGATCCCAGGACCCTGGGATCATATCCTGAGCTGAAGGCAGACACTCAACCACTGAGCCACCCAGGCGCCCCTGGAGAATCCCTTCTTAAAAGCTGGTAGTTACCAGATGCCTCCCATGAGCCACACGCTGTGTTAATCCTCACAAGACCCCAACAACGTACGTGTTATCATGGTCCCTGTGGTGGGGACCTGACACCCAGACAGTCCATTGTCACTGTGCCCACAGTCCCCCAGATGCCAGGCCCTGGAGCCTCCGAGCTCGACCCTGACACCTTTTGCCTGGTGGCTGTGCCCCCTCTCCTGCCGCCTCCCCAACACCACTCTCCCCTTATGGCCCTTCCCCGTGTGCTCTGGCATGGCAGGTAGCCAGTCAGATGGTGGCTCATCCCACCCCTTGCCAAGGACCTCGGGTTTGGAGCTTTGTGGGTTTCTTCCTCCAGAAGTCATGGGATCCACTTCCTTTTTCCGAAACTCCACAAGAAACCACCCTTGAGCTTTGAATAAAGAAAGGAGCAGCGTATTCGGTAGTGGATGTGCACGATTGTGGTCATAAGACATGAAAAACGTCCCCGCCGTATCTCATTTCCACTAAGGAAGAGCAAACCTTTGAGGATGCACGTGTGTGTGTGTGTGTGTGTGTGTGTGTGTGTGAGAACATGCACTTGAGTAGGTGGGGAATCCTCTGCCCTACAGGTGGAAAGAGCACCGGAGCCAGATGGCGTGACCCAAGGCATCAGGTAGGGGCGATGCTGGGAGACGGAGCATCACCCCAGAAGGCAGGCAGGGGTGGGGTGGGGGAGCGCAGGGGACAGGTGGGGAGAAGCAGGGCGGCAGAGCAACCCTTCCAGGGCAGGATGAAAGGCCTGGGGTGCCTTCTGGGGCTCCCCTGCCTACGTGCCTCTTGTGTCCTCGCTGCTGTGGTTTTCTTATCCAGAAAGTCCAGAAACATCGACCCTTCAGACCCTTCAAAGAAGAAAAGGTCCTTCCATTTGACTCTCAGGGGCTGGCCCGCCAGGGCAGTACCTGCAGTGACACCTGAGTGCCAGTGGGTATCACTTGAAGCAGTGTCTCTGGTGGAGGGAGCACGCGTGCCTTCAGGCCCAGCCGTGGCGATGAAGGACTGCTGCCCGTTGGAAGGCAAGAGAGAAGGCAGGCACATGGCAAACGTGGGGACCCGACTCGGCCAGGGTGACGTTATTTACTTTCTGCTGGGCCAGGTGTCTTTGGGGAGGGACTTTCTGATAGACCCGGTGAGAGAGCTGTTTCCTTTCTAGAGCTGGCCAACCGGACTGTGCTTTTCTCCCTAGGACTTGCTGTCTGAGGGGTCTCTCCATCCTGTGTGACAAAGCGTGGGAGAGAGCTCAGTTTTAGGGCACACGCACGTGCGCACGCGCACACACACACACACACACACACGGGTTGTTAACACGATTCATCTCCAGTTGAGATGGGAGGTGGTCACAGCCTGTGAGAGCCACAGGTGGCAGATGGAGATGGCCCCTTGCATCCCCCCAGGTCCCACCCTGAAAGTGCACATCGGGGTTGGGGGGGTCCCCACATTCCCCTGATGTTCTCACAGGTGACTCTGCTCAGTGGGGACCATCACCGCTTTCATCCTTACGATGCTGGTGGCTGGCCTGAGGACTTACCGCCAGGTTGGAGCCCCTGGCCTTTCTTTTAGCTCTAAAAATGACCCCCCCACTGGTGCTAATTTGGGGAGGTGTGAGGGAGGTGGTCCTGGGGGGATGTTGCCATTTCCTATTGTTCTCGGGTGGTGAGGCTGAGGCTGCTGTTGTGTCAGCAGGAGCCTCTCGCGGGCCTTTCCCGGAGACCCCTGGGCACCCCTGACACACACATCAGCAGGTGTGTGTCAGTGATGCAGGGTATTCCAGTAATGCCGCGTGTGATGCCCAGAACGGTACTTCATAGAAACAGGGAGAGGCTGCCCTCCTGGGGCTTAGAGTCAAACACTCGATGTAAATCCCATAAGCAATAGCTTGTGTTTATTGCCCGGGTGCTGTGCCCAGATGGTGTTTTGCATGGGTTATCTGAGACCTTTCACAATTCCGGGCCATCGTGTGAATGCAGAAGCATATTCAGAGAAGTTAAGCAACTGGCCTGAGGTCACACAGTTTGTTTCGGGCAGAACTGAGAACCTGATTCTCATCTGTCTGCCTCTCCAGAGAGAAAGTGCCCTTCCTGCTCAGCGCCAGGTGACACTGGGGGCCAGAGGCAGGGGTCTGCCCCCCCCCCCCCACCGGAAGGGCTCATATGCTCGACTTGACCCCCTTGAGAGCCTGCTGCAGCTAGAAATGCCCCGTGGGACTGACACGGCAGCCCACGGCCCTGCTCCCCGGGGATGCTGAGGAAGGGGGAAGTGTCAGCCCTCTGGGCAATGATGACAGAGGAGCATGTGGTTGTCTTCTGAGATCTGATCTTTGCTGTCTGGCAGTTGTTCAAAAACCAGCCGGACAGCTACGTGCTGTGGTCAGACCCCTCTGGGGTTTCTGCTTCCCCATGGGATCTGCAAGCCGGAAGGTGTCTAAGACACAACCCACTGACCTGCCTCGTGGTGACAGCCATGTGCACATACCTGAGTCCATTCATCCCTGGATGTCGCAAGCAGGAAGAGTTCGCTGCCTTCCTCCCCGCCTGCTGCCTCGGGTCCCGGGGGCTGACTTCACCTGCCCGGGGTTCTCCTGCTTGTGGAGCCTCTCTTCTCCTCGGAGCGAGGGACGGAGAAGCCAAGATGACCTTGCTTGGGCTTCGGACTCAAGCCTCGGGTGAATCCCCGTGGGCCTGCACCCTGGCCTGCCTCTCCCCGAGCTCCTTCAGCCTTCACGTAGTAGAGGTCACCTTCTGCAGACTGCAAGTAAGCGCGAGTGGAAGGCAGAGCAGTTGTTTGCCGGGGCGAGCTAGCTTGTCAGCGGAGCCTCTGCTTGAGCAACTCGCGGCCCAGCACCATCCCCGCAGACTGCCCCGGGGCGGGGGTGCAGGTCTGACACTTGTAAACATCCGCACCTGGAATGAGTTTGGATACCTGCTTTGTGTTTGAGAAAGAAAACCTCTTATCCGCAGATCTCCACGGGAGGAATTTATTCATTTGTTAATTTATTCAACAAATATTTGTTGGGCCTGCACTATCGGCCTGGCAGGTGCTGTGTGCCCGGGCTACAGAGATGCATGCAGATACGTGCCCTCGAGGGCAGGGCTCAGATAGTCGGTAGGCAGACCTGTGGGCCAGAAAGTGGTGTGTGGTCAGTGGCTGGGGAGGGAAGTGTGGGGCTCCTGGGGGTCCGCCCGGCCATGTGGGACGCGGTCAGCGGGAAGACGCGGTCAGGGAGTTTCGTTCAATGGGCTCTAAAGGGCGAGAGTGTTCCACGAGTGTTGGATGGAGGAACTGAGTAGGGGAAGGGCATTCCAGGCAGAGGGAACAGCGTGTGCAGAGGCCCCGGGGCTTAGAAGAGAGGTTAAGGGATAGTGAGGGGAATAATAGGAACGCCCGAGCTTCGGCTTTGGGGCCGAGAACACGCAATAGTGCAGGTAAGGTGCAGAGCACAGTCCTAGGAAGTAATGCTCTAAAGAAAGGTCTGCTTTTACCATCTTTCTGCTATTAAAATAACATCATCCCATCCCTCTTCAGCACTTGTCTGAGGTTTTTTTTTTTTTTTTGAAGATTTTTAATTTATTTATTCATGAGAGGCACACAGAGAGAGGCAGAGACATAGGCAGAGGGAGAAGCAGGCTCCTCGAAGGGAACCCAACGCGGGACTCGATCCCAGGACCCTGGGATCATGACCTGAGCCAAAGGCAGACGCTCAACCACGGAGCCACCCCGTCAGAGTTTTTCTTCCTTCGTTTTGGACCCCTAACATACTTTTTTGTGATAACACGAGAAACGTTATGATGACGGTTGTCAAAGGAGAACCTGACATCAGTACTGTTTTCGTGACGCTTCGGATGTATTTTGAACATGTTCACAGAGTGTGTTGTTTTGGACGGACGTGACAGGTCCCCTTTCAAGAGCGATGCTGATAAAGTGTGGCTGGGATCCGAGTTTTGGAGACGTGGCATTATTATGGATGACGGGCGGGCTTGGACGCTAGAAAGAAATGTGTTTTTAAATTGCTTCTCACGCCTTCTGTGCTCTCACGCACACTGAGTTAGGCTAATAACCTCTCAGAAAGTGTTCCTATGTATCTCAGGGATGGGAGGGCAGTGGGGGGGGGGGGCTTTATCCAGAGGGTGCTGAGGTCCAGGGACAGGCCAGAGTGGGTGGATCCGATGGGAGCTTGAAATTGAGACACACAGCCAAGGTACAGAAGACCGTCTCGTCTCTTCCTTTAAATGATTTTCAATTTTTTTTTTTTTTTTTTGATTTTCGAATTTTAACATCGAAAGCCTCCTGGGGGATTTTTAGACACCGACAGGCAGGGATCGTCTCAGGATGTCTAGCGACTTGGCCTGGACATTTCTTTGCAGCCTTGGCTATTTCTTGGAAGTCACCTTTATTGATTCTCAGAATTCCTGGGAATTCTGCAACCTATTCCCCCGTGAAATGTCACATTTCACAGTATACCCATTGTGTGTTTCCAGTGCCCTCTTGTCCCAAACCCCAGCCCCGCCTGAGAAGTTGCAAAGGGCGCTTCCTTCCTGACCTCCCCTCTCTATTAAATTAATTAATTAAAAGGCAGGGACCCTTGTAGCCAGAGAACATTCTCCTTTTCTTTCAGCTGACTCCTGCCACTCAACAAAAATCTTCCCACCGTTTGGGTGACTTATGGGCCGCAACCGGCAACATTGTTTCAGGCTTCGTTCTTAACAATTTGGGGCTCCAGATTAGCTCCAGCAAAGGGACTTTGTCTGTCTGTCTGTCTGTCTGTCTGTTCATAAAGTGCCTGCGTAGGTGGAAGGGAGAGGACCTCCCTTTTCTCTTGAAGGGAGCCAGATGGAAATGCGAAGGAACAGGATGGCCAGGGAGTCCACCTCCTGCAAGATAATCAAAATGAAAAAAAGAAACAAATGCCTTGACAGAGAATTACTTTGAAGCATCAGGATTTGGGCCAATGGGGGAGTCGTGTTTTCCAGTACAAAGAATAACCTCATGTGCGTCCTCCCTCCGCTTGGTGTATCTCTTCTGCTGCCTCTTGGTCCACAGCAGAAAACAAAAAAATATTAGGGAATATTTTCTCTGTCCCCCAGCCCCAGCCCTGTGAGATGATCCGAACACCGAGTCTCACTGGGTCCCTCGTTGGGCCGTGCAGACTCAGCATTTCCCAAATAGCAGAGGGACAAGAGACGAGGGGAGGGAGGTTCGTCCTGCCAGGGTCCGGCACCTTTGGGCATCAGAGGCCACCTGTTACTCTCTTCGCTGTCCTTCCACTTTCCAAATTGTCAGGTTAAGTAAGAGCAAAGCGAAGGACGCCTGGGTGGCTCAGCAGTTGAGCATCTGCCTTTGGCCCAGGGTGTGATCCCGGAGTCCCGGGATCGAGTCCTGCGTCGGGATCCTCGCAGGGAGCCTGCATCTCCCTCTGCCCGAGTCTCTGCCTCTCTCTCTGTGTCTCTCATGAATAAATAAATAAAATCTTAATAATAAAAAAGAGCAAAGGAGGAAGCACGCTGGAGTTTGTGCACATCCACTACCGTGGGTGACTCTGAGAGTTGATGAAGTTGACTCGGTATTTATTTTAAGGTTGTTTCTAGAATGGAAAGTGCGCGGGTTGATAGCTTCTTGTTTTGCAGAAACCATGAATGGACTTATCTTTAACGGTGCCTATCTACACCCGAATCTTGCTGCTCCTGGTGTGTGTGTGTGTGTGTGTACACCTGAGCCCATGCTTCCTGGCTGGCATATCTGTTTGTGCGCAAACATGTGCGAGACTATAAATAAAAGCCAAATGAACGCCTTTGACTAAAACGTGAGGGCTACTCTCTATTTTATGCAGTAAATGAGGCATGCAAATCCCCTTAGGAGACCAAGCCCGGGGGGAACAGCAGCTCTGGGAAGGGGCTGGCAGAGGGTGCGGGGGCTCCCAGGGACTCTGTTTACCCGTGGGTGTCTTTTCCTTCTATGGACTGGAAGGATGACTCCCCCTTTGATGCTCCAAGGTAACGGTATGAGCCTCAAACACAGACCGGTCGCTCTGCCATGCATCTTCCTAGGGATGACACCTGTAGGTTTCTTTTCTTTTCTTTTCTTTTTTTTTTTTTTTTTACTTTTATTTATTCATTCATGAGAGAGAGAGAGAGAGAGAGAGAGAGGCAGAGACACAGGCAGAGGGAGAAGCAGGCTCCATGCAGGGAACCCGACGTGGGACTTGATCCCGGGTCTCCAGGATCAGGCTCTGGGCCAAAGGCGGTGCTAAACCACTCAGCCACCTGGACTGCCCCACCTGTAGGTTTCTGAGGCCACCAGAAGGCCTGTTGAAGGGGCTGCACTGGGGACTGGCCTTTGTGAGCAGCTGTAGTACTTAGAGTGAGCATTGTTTGAGCACCTATGGTGTACTGAGCCCTGGGCTCAGAAGCGTTATCTCACTGAGCACCCAGAGGACCCTGGGAGGTAGGTCAAATTGTCCCCAGTTTACAAGCAGAGACAGGCCCTCCAGGAGGGCCACCACGTGGAAGCAGCATCCCCCAGATGGAAGCAAGGCCGAGATAATAGTCCGGGGTGGCACAGTGCAAAGCCTGCATGCATCTGGTGTCCTTTCCTTCAGAAACGTCAATGCCCATTGAATGAATGAAATATTACGTAAGTCAGAGAAGTTGAAACACTCTCTTCAAGTGTACGACCTAGACATTAGCTGTGCACCTTTAGGCAAGGTATTTAGCTTCTCTGTTTCTTCACTTGTACGATGGGCAGACTATAGTTAGCACACACACTTATGAGGATTAATGGGGTAACGATCACGGAGCACTCGGGACAGGGGTGCTGGGTGGGGTGCTGTTAGGGGGATGATGGCCACGGTTACCAGGAGGTGCGGTGGGTGACGAGCAGAGGATGGCATGCGGGAGGTGAGAGCAGACAGGAGCACCAGCTGATGGGTGGCTGGTGTGCACCAGGTCGGGCTTCCAAGAAGGGAGGATGATACAGGTGAGCCACGGGGGCAGGGACAACAGGTGGGGGGTGACAGGAGGGAGATGGGCCCTGCCAGAGAGATCCAGGCCGCGCATGACCTCTAAGAGAGTTGTTACACCAGAGATGGGGTGAACCCAAGAGGGACGCTGCTCCCCTAGCTGTCCGGGAGAATGCCAGCCAAGGAGAGTGCGTGACACTTTGCTGGGGCAGGAGGGCTGTGGGGTGGGGGTGGGGAGGCAGAGGTGGGGTGGGGGAGGGGAAGAGGCTCCAGATCAGAGGCTCTGAGCTGAAGACGCATCAAATAAATGGAAGCTTTTGGGTTTGTGAGGGAGCGGCCTGGGAGTTGAGACCGTGGAGGGAAAGGTGAGGCGAGCTCTGCAGGATCTCAGATCCAGGACCCCTGGGCAGCGCAGTACTGTGTTTCCTTTCTGTGGGTCCAGGTGTGTTCTATAGGTGGGTATGGAGTTGAAGGGGACAAGGGGTGGGGGACACCTCCCAGGTTAGGTAGACGGACTGCAAGGGCTACTTAGAAGCAAGATGACATCGGGAAAGTGGGCAAAGTTAGTCAGTGGAGTGCCGGGCGTGAGAGGGGGGCCTGTGAGTTCAGGCAAGATGAAAGGTGATCGCAGAGGGAGCTGGGCATGAGACGGATCCGTCTCAGGGAGACCTCTGTGTCTACACCCCAGAGCCAGCCTTCTGGCTTCCTTTGACTCAAGTTGTGGTCCTGGGGTCCTGGGATCAAGTCCCGCATCGGGCTCCCCATCTTCCCAGGGCCCATCCCTTTCTGTGGAGATGCTTATGGAGCCAACTCTGAACCCCAGGCCCAGAGCTGGACTCTGGATCTGAATCAGACATGTGCTTGTACTGAGCCAGCGCTGAGCGTGACCCACACCAGGATGGTCACTACATAAAATGAAAGTATTCCATTTCCCCGAAGGAACGTTAGCAAGACCACCGGGCACACAGAAGAGGAACGTACATGAGACCAAGACAACAGTTTCCTGGTTGTGTGGCGGGGGGATGAGTGGTGGCGATGGAGGTGGAGAAAGGGAGTCTGGAACCTTGCTCACACTTCCGACGGTTGTACGGGGCTGAGAAATGCGGCAGGCAGCCAAGTGTCCTGATTTCACGAAATACGATGGTTCTTTTTGGTGTGCTTCTGGATGGTAAGAAGCCTCAGGTGCGTTTGCATTCCCAGTTGTGCAGATGGGTGAACTAGTTTTCCACCATGTGGGCATCTGCAGTGGCTGCTGGCATGTTGCTTGGGTGAAGGCTGGAGCTTTCCTTTTTTGGGGGGCGGGTGGTAAGGCTGGAGCTTTCATAGACAAAGATGGCCCCAGGCTAAGAGTACAGCTGTCACACCAGATGTTTGGGTTCAAAAATGGCCCACAAAGGGTAGAAACCATGGGCTGAAACCAGCAAAAACGCAACTCCGCAATGTTAGGTCCTACACAATTGTATAAGGGAGAAGGAGTGATTCTTTGGAAGTCAGTCATATGATTAATATATCAAGCTGATATTTTTATCAAGCATCAAGAGAGTCCCAGTGTCCAGATAACGAAAAGCGTAGTCAAACAATTCTGGGCCGCACAGAGCTCTAAGGGTAGTGGGTTATTTCGGGGTCCTATAAATTGGAATGTATTAGGAGGAGGGTGGCCAGCTCAGGGAGGGGGGCGTGATAAATCATACTGCCAAAGAAAGAGTTGTCATATCGCGGGCATCTGATATATCTTATATGTTGAATGAGTGAATCATCTAAACGAGACAATACGTATGGATTTTGCTACCTGGAAGGTTGCCATGTTGGGAAGAGAATGTGTACGCCACGTCCTCCTATGACGCAAGAAGAGAACCACCTTTGTTACAGTTCTTGAGTGACAGATTTCAGCACGAATTAGGGGAGAGTTTGGTGAGAATCTCTAGTTCCTGTTGTCATGTGCTTCCATCTACTGCCTTGCAAAACCCATCCAAACAGGAAAAAAGCTGCTTGACTACGGTCTCGATTAACTTTCCTTCGTCCAGGTGACCTGTTGGTAGAGCCAGCTTGGATAACAGGAGTGTGGGGCTCAGGGGAGGGGGGAGGTAGGAGCTTGGGAGAATGAATTAACTGTTGATTGGAACCTTTTCTAACAAACGGCTTGGCTCTCGTTGGGCGTGAAATAAACCTGTGGGGCTTAAAAAAAAAAATCTGTGTGTGTGGAAAAAAAAAAAGAAATAAAAAATCTCTGTGCGTAGACCTTTTATTAAAGAATACCGCATATAAAATAAACAAATATGAAATGTAGAGCTTAATGAGTTTTTACATGCGCATGCCTCCACGTAACGACCATCCAAATCAAGATACAGACTATTTCCAGCAATCTGGAAGGTGCTGTCTTGCCAATCCCTCCCCACTTCCCACAGATAAACATTTCGTGGTTAATTGTAACGTTCTGTTGAGGAAAGGAAGGCTCTCACGCTCACAGCTCGATGGTCAGCGGACGAGCCCGGCCAACAAAGAGAGAAGCATTGGCTTCTTGTGGAGAAGTGTCTTAAAGGAAATTAAAATGGAGCTACATTTTGAGGTCGCATGAATCTTGGTGGATCCCAGGACCTTTCTTTGGCTGAGATATTTAGACACTGTTTTAAGAAAACTGTTTTGCTCGTGTGTAGACTTTTATCTGGCTGGGTTTCCATCCGGAGGGTTTTCCTTTCTACTTATCTGACAAACCATAAATTTTATTTCCTTTAAGGGCAAAACCAACCCTTCTGTGCGTTGATGGCCCAGGTTTTAAGAGCCGGCCGCCCTTCCGATCCTGGATCTCTGGTTAAACACATTTTTCTTTTGTTTGGATCCACTTGGCAGACCATGGGGGCCGACGATCTGTAGTCCTCTGCGGAGAGCTCCTGCCCACCCTGTGGGACAAGAGGAAGCCCCATTCCAGCTCATTCCACTCTGGTTGCCACGTCTCTCCGGCTGGAAGCCTTCCTCCTGGACACCGGAGTGCTTTACCTGACCTCTGTTGCGTGTCCTCGCTTGTTTTGTTCTCCTATCTTGGTTTTTAATTGATTTTCCTCTGGCTCCTTTAAAGAGCGGCAGGTTGTTGGACTTGGGACCATTCATGTGCCACCATCGCTGCTGAGCTTCCTGGGTCGGTTTGTGTCCAGCTCTGCAGCCTGCTTTCTGGTGAGCTGCAGGTGATCGGTTGACGAAATGAGAGAAGTGTCAGGATGCCGGGAGGGTGTTAGTGCCCCGCGTGTTGTCTCCTTGTCTCGTGTTTGTGATGTTAGAGACGCGGGGGGGTATAAGCACCAAGACTTGGAATTGGCGTCTTTTGAAGGACTTTCCTGCTTCTTGCCCTATCGGGAATAAGGTGGTTGAAAAATGTAGCTTTCTCTTTGAGCTTAGAGGATTCTTTTTTTCACTATTTATTTACCTAGAGTTGTGGTAACATACTTAATATAAAATGAACCATTTTAACCCTTTTTATGTGTGCCATTTGGTGCCATTAAGGATGTTTACGTTGTTGTGCAAACATCACCACCGTCCACCCACAAAATTTTTACCATCTTGCAAAACTGAAACTCTGTCCCTGTTAAAGAGTAGCTCTCCATTCCCAGTGCCCCGTCAACCACCATTCCACTGTGTTTCTCTATGATTTGACTATTCTAAGTGCCTCATTTAAATGGAATCAGACAATATTTGCCCTTTTGTGACTAACTTATTTCCCTGAGCGTAATGTCCTCAGGGTTTACCCACATTGCAGCATGTGTTAGAATTCCCTTCCTTTTCAGGGCTGAATAATGTTCCCTTATGGGTATTTATTTATTTATTTAAGATTTATTTATTTATTCATGAGAAACACAGAGAGGAGAGAGAGGCAGAGACACAGGCAGAGGGAGAAGCAGGCTCCATGCAGGGAGCCCGACGTGGGGCTCGATCCCAGGTCTCCAGGATTACGTCCTGGGCCGAAGGCGGCGCTAAACTGCTGAGCCACCCAGGCTGCCTGCGACAGACCATATTTAGAACCTAGTTTTTAATGCAAGGACATCACAGACCCAGTCTTCTTATTGCACATGTATGGAGCACCTACTGCATTCTTGACTACATACCTGTTACCTTGTTGGGGGGCTTCCAGGTGTGGCTTCTGTGTTTCAGATGGAGAAGCAGAAGCATGTATGGGTGAAGCTGAGCTCTTTGGGGGAAACAACCCCTCAAACTCCTCATTTCCCGCGTTCGTTGCGCAGAATGCTTTGAGGTGTGGTCTAATACTTCTCTTCTTTTGGCAAGCCACCTTTCCTAAATTTATAGAAATATGACTAGGATTGTTTTCGTGGGCTTCAAAGCCACAAACAGTGACGTGTCTTAGGTGTAGGCTATTGGCAAGGCTGGTGGCATGTGGGGTCATTGTCCCCTAAATAAGTATTGTCTGGAAACTTTTAATGTGATGTTTAAGATATATATCCATATATAGATATAGATAGATAGATTTTTTTTAAAGAGAGACTAAAGCACTATTTTAAGGGAATTGAAAATACAAAAGAAAGAAAGTGAACAAGCCAAAAGCCAGGCCCAGTTCTTCTGTTAATTCATTTTAAGACTCTAGGGAGGCTCTTCATTGTATTCCCTAGTTTTCTCCTTGGTCACATGGGAAGAATATTCCTACCCTCCTCCCATGTCATAGAGGTCTTCATAGGGAAGGATGGTTCAAAGCCCATAAACCTTTTTTTTCCCCCCAAAGATTTTATTTACTTGAGAGAGAGTGAGAGACCAAGCAGGGAGCCCGACATGTGGCTTGATCCCAGGACCCTGAGATCATGACTTGAGCCCAAGGCAGATGCTTAACAGACTGAGCCACCCAGTTGTCCCAGAGCCCAGAAACCTTTTAAACAGGGTTTCCTGTCAGTTCAAATGGAACTCCCAGCCCATCTCCAGCCCCTTGATCTGTACAAGGAAATGCGTGCTCAGGTCACGTGCACTAATCCACCTCCTGGTCTTCCCTGAAAGGCTTACCTTCCAAATCCATTCCTCTCTTCATCAAATAATCATCAATGGGTTCCTTTTTCTAGGCACTGAATTAGCATCCCAGTGAGAGAGAGGTGAACAAAATTTCAGATTAAGTGTATGTTGATCAAACTTTTCTGGGGAAAAAAGGAGGATTCTGTGAAATCATACCTCCAGATTATTTTCATGCTCAGAGGCCAATTTGCACTATGCAGCCTCCCCTTCTCTCCCTTTCCCTCCACCAAAAAGCAAGAAAGAAGCTGTTTTGACTCTTAGCACCTCTTTGTCCCCTCCCTTTTTGAAAAAAAAATATATTTTAAAGATTTTGTTTATTTATTCATGAGAGACACAGAGAGAGAGAGAGAGGCAGAGACACAGGCAGAGGGAGAAGCAGGCTCCCTGCAGGGAGCCTGACGTGGGACTTGATCCTGGGACTTCAGGATCACACCCTGGGCTGAAGGCAGGCTCCAAACCGCTGAGCCACCCGGGGATCCCTAAAAAAAAAAAAGAAAGAAAAAAAATTTATTGATTGATTCGTGAGAGACAGAGAGAGAGAGAGGTGGAGACATAGGCAGAGGGAGAAGCAGGGTCCCCATGGGGACCCTGATGTGGGACTCGATCCCAGGACCTCGGCATCATGACCTGAGCTGAAAGCAGACACTCAACTACTGAGCCACCAGGTGTCCCTCTTTGTCTCTTTTGGATGAGTGTCCAGTGCAATCTTGATGCTCACAGATATTATCACTTCAAGACCTGGATGCAAACAATCTTTCTGTGCTTCTGTAGTTTTCTCTATCAAAGGAGAATATCAACAGGTTATAGATACTCAGGGCTTGGTGGTTGATCAACAGGTTATAGATACTTGGGTGGGGGCAGGGGGGACACCGGTGACGTGGGGCAGATGGCTTTTGGTAGATCTTTGGTGCAGGGGTCCCTGCTCTCTGACAAAAAGAGACTATCTGAACCCAGACATTCCAAGTTCTTTCGGCAAATGGCACCTTCCCCTTGGGACTGAAGCGGTGACAGCCACAGCTAGTTCCCAGACCACCCGTCCCAGACTAGGTAAAGCTCACATGATCAATAGGTAGAGGGAGTCCTAAAGGTGCACTTTTCTGAGTAGGGATACTGATTGCACCCTGAAAATAAGAGCTGGGGCAGAGATTCATGTGAAGGAACCCTTTTGTGGGATGATTTCTTGGCCCATAAGAGACAAACCTCATTGAGGTGCTGCTCAAAGTCATGCAACAAGGCAAAATGAGTGACGGATAACCTGGAAAGTGCTGGATGCACCTTGGGGAGACCTGCCTCTCCATCCCGGGGCCTCTGTTTCTCCATTGATGAAATGCAAGAGGTTGACCAGATGCCCCTATGGTTCTTTGGTGTCTGATCCCTGCACCATGGTTCTGGCAGTGTTTTCCAGCTCAACTCTTGGCCATACCACCTCCGGCCTATAGCACGGTCTCTGGTACACGCCTTTGGGACCTGTTTGAAAGAGAGTGTTGAATACACAACCCTGAAGACTCTTACGAACCCTTCTAGGTAACACTTACTTCATTGCACTTTTAAAAATGAAAAAGAAAGAACACACCGCTTAGCAGGCTCATGGTAATCAGGGCTGACAGATGTCACTCCGAATTTTATTATTGAAAGCCACAATGATTTTCCAAATAACCTGAAAATATATAATCCAACCTCAAAATAGTGTCCTGTAACACAGGCCAGGGAACCCTGTAGGAAATGAAGTCAGAATTTTGGCACCCATGATGTGGTGGTTCAGTGGCTTTGAACACTTTCACGTCCTCCCAGGAACAGAGCACATGGAGTCCTATCAAGTTGCTCAGCGTAGTTGCCAAGCGGTCAGAGCGCGGAGAGTGTCTTAGGTGTCTCACTCTGGTACCTAAGCCAACGTGACACCTCTTCTAGTGCCCACAAGGAGCTTTCTCCCCATTCTATGAGAATAGGAGTGAATATAGAACAACCTTAACATGTTTAAAAAAAAAAAAAAAGCACCTTTTAGCGTGTTAGTTGTTCTACTGTATTCGGCATCTGGGCAGGTGGGTGGTACCTGCAGTTGTAACAGGGAACTAAAATGTATGGAGTAGGGGCCCCTGGGTGGCTCAGTGGCTGAGTGTCTGCCTTTGGATCAGGGTGTGATCCTGGAGACCCGGGATCGAGTCGCACGTCGGGCTCCCTGCAGGGAGCCTGCTTCTCCCTCTGCCTCTGTCTCTGCCTCTCTCTCTACGTCTCTCACGAATCAATAAATAAAATCTTTAAAAAAATGTATCAAGTACCTACTGTGATCTAGGCAGTGTGCTTCATGTAACCCTTGTGTTGTTTATTGATTCCTCGTAGTTATTTAATGATGTATTAAACATTACTAATATTTGCATTAACTACATTAACACAGGATTGATGATAAAGTAATGCATTTGTTACATGGCTTTGTGGGAAACTACTGTCCCATTCGACAGATGAGGAAATCGAGGCCCAGGGAGGTTAGGGAACTTACCCCATGGATTACAGCGAGGAGATAAGGAGGTGCAGGGGCCTTTGAAGGCTGGGGAGGGGGTGGTATTTGGGGTTTGGGAACCAGGCTGAGTTTCAGTGCTGGCTGACAGCCCTGGGACAGTGGGTGGGACCAGCGAGCTGTCTTTCGAGGACCAGGAGACTGCAGAACTGGTCTGGTTTGAAGTGGGAGGGAGGACAGGCATCTGGGCCCCGTCGCCTGCGCCCCGCCCTTTCCACGGAGGCGTCAGAAGCCAGGCCCTCTGCCCCGGGTGGCAGCCCCTGCAGCACATCCCGCTGGATGCTATCTCTCCAGATTGATCTCCAGGAAGCATCTCCCGTGGCTTCCGAGCTGGGGCGGGGGGAGGCCCAGCATCTGACTGGCCGTTATTTGGTTTTCTCTGACTAGATCTTTGTTTCTCTGAAGCCCTTGGTTGCTGAGGCTCCCGTGCCTCGGCTTAATCGCTGCCGCATGGAGCGCTAGCCTGGTTAAGTAAACACCGTTGGAATATTACCTGTCTGTTAACCTGTCAAAATTGCTTTACAGCCCCCTTTTATCTCCCCCCCCTGGAATTTCCCCTGGAGTGGCCTGCTTGCTCTCTGGCTCCTTTGCTCGCTGCCCCTCCACCCTGCAAAGCCTCCCCACCCCCCGAAGTCATTAAATATTGTCGGAGTTCCGCCACTTACCGCTGCCCGGTTTGCCCGGTGCGGGTAGGTTGCTGTTGACTCTGTGGTGCAGACCAAGGACACCGGGCCCCCAGCCCCGAGAAGGGAGCCAGGATGCCCGCCGGGTGGGCCCCAGCCTGGGGGAGACTGCCCGGTCCCCCACGTTGCCTCCCAGCCGAGCCAGCCCTCCGCTTGGCGGCCTGGCGCCCCTTCCTCCTCCGCTCTCCGTCTTCCCCAGCCTCTCCTTGAGCCCCGAGATTATACCTTTGAGGGGCTTCGGGGAACATCCAGGTCTGAGTCTCCTCCAGGCCAGTCCCCGGCCCCCATGGTTTGGTCTCCTGCTGTGGTGAATAAATTCAAGGATCCTTTAGAGAGTCACTTGTTGATGATGATGTTACGGGAAAATACGTAGAACGGGAAATGTATCGTTGTAGTCATTTTGAAGCGCACAGCTCAGTGGCATCAGGCGCGTTTGTTCACAGAGTTGTGCAACCCTCACCACCATCTAGTTCCAGAACTTGTGGAACCCACCCCACCCCTTTCCCCAGAAGGAAACCCCGTACCTGTTAGGTAGTCATTCTCCACGCCTCCCTCCCACCAGGAGCCCCTGGCTACCGCTCATCTCCTTTCCCGTTGCTGTTGCAGGTTTCGTGGAAAGAGGGTCACACAATCCGTGGCCTTTTGTGGCTGGCTCCTTCCCCTAGCCTGAGGTTCTCGAGGTCCTGGAGATTGACTTTTGTCTTCCGCTCAGGGTGGGGGGACTGCTCCAAGGGACAGTGGGACAATTGCTGGGAAACCTCTGGGTCCTGTTCGTGGCCGGCTCGAGCCTCTGATCTCTCCATCCCGGGGCCTTCCCACCAGAGGCTGTTCGCTGTCTACTTGGGGGGGGGGGGCGCTGGGACTTTTAGTGAGGCCACGGGGCCTTCCCTTTCTGTGTGGCTGGGCCGAGGCGAGTCCGGAGCTCGCCCGGGGCATGGAGAAGCCTGTGCAAACGGGGACCTCTCTGGAGCAGCCTCCATCCTCGCCATCCTGGCCAAGTGCTACTCTCCTTTCATCCTCTGGATCAGGAATCCGATGGGTCCTGGGACCAGTTCCCTCTCGGGGCAGTGAGCTCAGGACATTGCACGGAAGAGCCCCAGCTTTTTCATCAGTCAGGGGAACGGGCTTCAGCGTCAGCCGGGCATGTGCGTCTTCCCTATGTCATCTCTTAGCCGCATGAGCTCAGTTTTTCCACCTGTAAAATAGGGATGACAGTGCCTTTCCTTTGGGGCTGTGATGATTACATGGTGATTGCATGCGGCACTGGCCATAAATCACTTTACACCGAGTGTAGTGCCTGACATTTAGGACATGTACAGTAATTGGTTATTGTTAATAAAATCCAGGATAAATTAATCAGTACCCCACCCCACATCAACCTTTGCCATTCTAGACTTCTGGCGGCTTCTAGAAAGTGCACAGGGCTTTGGGGCAGCACTTAATTGGGTGCGTTTGTCGGTTTTCAGGATTCTGAAAAGCCCTAAACTCGGGTCATGGCTTGGCCTGTGACAAGGAGAAAACCTTGCTCCTATTCAAGTCAGCAACAAAACAAAATGTCCCCATTTTTTTTTTTTTTCTCTCGCTTCACCGTTTTTGGAATTCCTCCCATTCTAAGGCCATTCCCGACTCATTCGTGTTTCCATTCCAGTAGGCTGACCCCTGGGACGTTGGTGACATGGCGCTCATTAATCACACGTGACACGGAGGGCCTGCGGGAAGTGTGGGAGAGTCGAGATGCTGCCCGAGTGCCCGGTCCCTCACATGGCAGCCTGACACGGGGCCGGTGGAATCCTGTGAAGTTTCTTGAACACCTACTAGGTGACTGTGCGAGGCAGGCTGCGGGGATGTCGGCGGGCGCATTGGTGGTTCTGTTTCTTGGCTGTTGTGAAACCTCTTGGTTTGGTCCCACGTCTGTGAATCATTTGCCCTCAGCCTGTGTGTGTGTCTTGTGATAGGAGCAGAGGGCGTGGATGCTCCTTGCACGGCACCTGATTCTTGGCTGGCGCTCCGTGGGCCTTTCAGGAGACCTGAGCAGAAATAGGTCAGGGTTTCTAGCTGCAGGCTCCTCAGAAGGCTTTCTTGGGAGCTTTTGATTTTTCATTCACATTTCAATCAAGCAAAGAGGTGCTTGATTTCCTTCTTACTTTCTCCCTAATTGTATGTGTATGTGTGTTCATTTTTTTTCTCTAGGAAGGATGAACCTGTAGACCTTTTGTTTTCTTTTTTTTTCTTTTTTTTTTTATTTTATTATTTATTTATTTAGTTAGTTAGTTAATTAGTTAGTATTTATTTATTTATTTATTTATTCTGTAGACCTTTTCTAAACTCAGGTTTATCTCAATAAACGCAGATTTATTGAGATCCAATTGACGTCACCTCTCTTTGCTGTTCAGTGGATTTTCTATTTTTTTTTTTTAATCTTTTACTTTATTTATTCATGAGAGACACAAAGAGAGCCAGAAACACAGGCAGAGGGAGAAGCAGGTACCATGCAAGGAGCCCGATGCGGGACTTCATCCCAGGACCCTGGGATCACGCCTTGAGCCAAAGGCAGACGCTCAACTACTGAGCCACCCAGGCGCCCCTGGATTTTCATTTTTAATGCAAGTCGCCTTTCCTAAAATATCCCTGAGATCTGGTTGGGAGCACCGTGACTCGTGTACGCATGCAGATTTGCACAACTGGGAGGGTAGTGCTTGATGCCCAGCCCGTGGGATGAAATTATTTCAGATCTAATTAGAAAGTGGTCCTGGGGAGACCGATAAAGACCGGCGAAGGGAATTTCTGTCTTGGGGGAGAAATGAGCTACAATTGCTGGGCATTTGCCCTGGCATCTTAAGGAAGATAGTAAGCAGAGAGCTGAGCTGGAGGACGTAACGTGTATGTCAGCAGGTTGGGTTCAGGTAGACTTGCCACGGCTTCCTGAGGCTGACCCTGGCTGTGAGTGCTTACCTGGAGGCCCCGAAACCACTCACATCAGGGATCCATGAAATGGGAAGGGCAGGCCTGGGGCTCAGGCCATCACCTCATCTTGCCTTCGAGAGACTGGACCTCATTTTCTTCATTAGCTGTAAAAGGAGCTTCCTGGGCCGTTGGGTTCTGGGCAGAGGCTGTGTCTTCTTCTCCCCGTGTCTGAGCCCCCTAGGCGCTGTGCTGTGGGGGTGTGAGCCCCAGTGACCCCCGGTGCCTTCCAGTTCACCGGCTCGGTGATGACGTTCCAGTGGATTTCGTGTTGTGTTGCTTGGAAACGGGTGGAAAGAGGCCAGTCGCCATCTGAGCGGGGCTCCTGAGCTTTCTGGGGCCACCTTTGTGCTAGGCTCCCTACCCTCGCTTTGCTGGTTCCTTCCCCGGCCCTGCCTCTTGAGGAGAAAACAAGCAGAACTCCATCCACGCTCAGATGAGCTGCCTTAAACAAGAGGGGGCCCAGAAGCGGAGACCCCCGTCTGCCTTTCCCAGCGGCTGCCTGCCTTTCCTTCTGGGGCCGAGGCAGGCGATTGTCTTGCCTTCAAGCCATCAAGAGACCACAGCCAGCCTTTGAATGTCCACTTGGGGAGCGTGGCTGGGGCTGCAATATGCCTGTCAAACTGAAGGGAGGGTGCTTTAGAAGGCTCCAGAGAATGGCTTTGTCTCCTCGCAGCAGCTCGTGGGCTTGCAGCCATATCCTGGCTGAGCGATAGTGGCTCCAGCTTCTCCGGGGCCAGGGCTGAGTCACCATGAATCCCCCACAGCGTTGGCAGTGGCTGCTTAAAGAGACCCCGCCTAGAGTAGCAGCAGCACTCTGGGGTTTCTCTGGAATCGGGCAGGATGAGGGAAGGGAGAGGGTCTGAGTGTATCAGAATCTTCCAGAGTAAATGAATGATCCCGGAGCCCCCGCAGTCAGCCTTTCTGCCATGTGGTGGACCCCAGCTCCTGCCTAGGCTGGGCACAGGTGGAGTCAGGCCCTCTGAGCACGGGTGGCCCAGTTTACCTCCCTCTTAAGAGACAGGCGTGGGGGGCTTAGCTGTGATCTTCGCACCAGCTCTTTGCTGTAGCCCAGAGGCTCAGGTGGCCAATCCAGGGGTGCTGTGGCTTTCCCTTCTGTCTCTCTCACTGCCCACCTCTGGGTAGGCCCAGTGAGGGGGACTGATGAGAGGGACCCCAGAGTTAGATCACTCCTTTTGTCTTCTGGAAGGGTCGAGAGGCAGGGACAGACTAGGGAGTCAGCCTTGGGATTAGGACCCCTGCCCCCCACTTCACTTTCTTCCTTGTTCCCCTCTGCCTGGATGCGGGGAGCGCTGAACACTGCTGCCACTTGATGGCTTCTGGCTGCCCCTGTATTTCCTCTCCTGAAGGGGCCTGTGTTCCACATTGCCATCTGATTTTTCTGTGCTGGGATATGGGAAGTGGCGCATCTTCCTCGAGGCCAGGCAGGGCGAGGGTGGTGGGGAGCAGTGGAACCTGAGAGTAGGTGAAGGGAGACAGGGGTGGGTTTTCTGGAAGCCCGTGTCCATATATATAACCCCACACACTCCTGTGATTGATCCCGGCTAGGAAAGTCAACCGTACACTGGATGGAACAACCAGACCAAGTTCTGAGGTCCTGAAGACGTTCTAGAGTCCCTACAGACGCTTGCTTTAGAGGCAAGGGCATACAGACTTGGAGGGGTTACAGGTGATATGAAAGCAACTTTAAAGCATCTTTAAAGGAGGAAGGGCCCTGCTGACCTTGGATTACACCACCCCCACCCCCCCGGCCCAGCCGGGTTCTCTGACCTGGTGACTTGGGGCAGGAGGGGACCTCTGAGGTCCTCCACCCCCTTCCTTCCAGCAGGCGCTCCCTGGCCAACTCTGTGGGCTTCAGCATGCCACCTACTGAGGCTGGAATCAAAACCCTGAGAGGAGTCATGTGGTTTTGTTTATCCTGTGACACAGCCCCCAGGGTGGCATTCTGAATCCAGGCTGCCCGAGCTGGAGTCCTGGCTAAAGCCTCTGTAATCCAGTCTCTAGAGGGACTTAGAGCGAGTTCTCTGCTCTCCCCCGTTCCTTCCCCCTCCTGCCCTCCGCAACGCACCCCCCCCCCCCCAATGCCACACCAGAGCTGACTTTGAGTCACCTCTGTAGGAGGTTTGTCTTTTATGCTGGAGTTGTATGTAGCACAGTAACACCCTGGTTATTCCTAAATGTCAGGCCTAATTTGCTGCAAGTTTTATTTGATTCCAGCAGCATGTTTTATTTACAGTACGAAGGTCTGTCCGTGGATCCTCCCTCTTTACAGTTTGTGCTTGCAGAGCATGCATAACTCTTCACAATTAAAAGAAAACAAACACACACAACACTGAGGGGGTATTGCTTACAGCTTAGGGCCCTGGTTAACGTGCGGTCACTTCACAGCTCCGTGATAAGGCACACGTATGTACACCCAGGCAGTTAGAAATCCAAGGCCTGATCTTGTCGTGGCTTGGGTTTTAATGTAAGGTTGATAGGTTGAGTCACCTAATGTCAGAGATTTCCAAATTGGCCAGACAAGCCTCCCTTAGCAGTAACGTGTTGGCTTCATTCACCCTGGAAGACACACACTGGATAATGGGGCCTTGGCTTTGAAGGCTTAAGTCTCTGTGCGCTTCCCTGCTCCTATTGAATTACTATAGTATTTTATCAGCTAACAAGGGAAAGTGTCCTCTTCATCTTAAAGCCTGTTTTTTGTTTTTTGTTTTTGTTTTTTTCTCCTTCTTTGCAACCAGATCCCACCTCACCTCCCTAATAGCCAGGGGACCCTGTACGGAAGGGTGGGTGGGAAGGGGTGGTTTCTTCTGGGCAGCTCCTACATCCCTGTAACCAATTAGATTTTTCTCTTCCCTGGGAAGATTCTCCTGTAGTTTCTGGGCAGAATTCAAAAGCGAAATGGGTTTTAGCAGCCACACAACCAGACCACAGAGGCCCCAGGGAGCTGACAAGCGGGAGACCTTGGGCATTGTTCTCGGGGAAATGAACTGGCATCCTTTGCCGCAAAGACTTGATCCCTCCTGACCTGAAGGTGTGGCCTTGAGCAGAGCGACAAGATTGCAAACATTGGGGGGAAGAAAGTATCTCATGTTGCAGCCCCTTTTCCTCCCAGAATATTCTGAACTTCCTGTCGTTTGGAATCAGTTGCGTTGAGGCGAAGAAGCTCTGAGTTGAAAGCAGCGTTCCCCCCTTTAAGAGGTTGTGTTGTGTATTAATTCAAGCTGAGCTTGGCATGGAAGAGCATTCCCTCTGACCAGTAGCTTGTTTTTTCTTTTTCTTTCTTTCTTTTTTTTTTTCTTTTTTTGCAGGCCAGGATGGCACTTAAGAATTCCCCAGCATGGGGTCTGGCTCCGTTTCTCTAAACCTTCCCTGCCACCCTCTTTTCCAGGCTTCTCAAATATATAACATTTTACAGTGCAAAGCATGAGGACAAAGTGTTTTTGCATCAAAGAACAGGAGTCTCAAAATAAAATATGGGCTTCTTTTGGAAAGGGAGACGATGGCTCCAGTTAGCATGCTGGGCAGGTTCCTGGTCCGGCTCACTGAGAGCCCAGCCGGGGCTAGATATGCAGGCCATTTTGCAATCTCCACCCCTCCCCCTATTTCTTTCACCGTTAAAAAAATAAAAATAAAAATAAAATACAAGGCATACAGCTTTGCTGACTACCAAATCCTTTTGTCCTTCCTGTTGCATGCATTACTACCCAGGCCTGCTCAGGCTTTGCTTCAGGAGCTCCTGTAGACACTACAGAGAGATGAGAAGGAAATTAAACCCGGTGGGGGTTGCCCCTGCACCCCAAAAGCAATTCCATGATTGAAATGCCAAAGATCCCAAGATCCCTCTCTCTGTCAGACCCGGAGAGGGGAGAGTGGGAGTAGCTTGAGCCAAAGGGAATGAAGGTTTAATTTCTGAGTGGCTCTTTGAAATGATGAGTCTGGTTTTCGGTGTGAGGGGGGAATGCCTATCCCGAGGGTCCATTAACTCTTTCCAGTCCCATGGTTTTCTCTGTAGGGTGTAGAAGAATCTTTTATTGTCCAAATGAATTTAAAGTGACAAGGTGATAAGGCATATGGGCTCAGGCTTTCTGCAGGAGAGTGTGGCGACATGGATGAAACACCTTGAAGGACACGCTCCTTGACACCCTCTCTGTGCACCTTTAGAAATTTATTCTGAGGCCATCATCAGACATGCCCAGCATGGGTTTGCGCTTTTGCATTTATGGAACAGCAAGAAACCAAAAGCAAATGGGAGTAGCCTTTGAGAGGAGGGGGATCGGCCCTCCGTTGAGTGGAATACGTGCTAGGAAGCTACTGAAAATAATGCTATAGATTTCTCTTTGTTGACTTCGAAATACGTCATGATGCGTGCTGTTCAGTGAAAACAATCTGTTTGCAAACTCTGAGCTCTACAGCATGGTGCACCAGACTAGATCCTGAAACAGAACAAAGACAGTTGAAAAACTGGGATAACCGACATGAAAGCCATAGTTCACAGTATTATGTCCATGTGAATTTCTTAGTTTTTTTTTTTTTTTTGAATTTCTTAGTTTTGACATACGTGCCGTAGTTACATAAAATACCCATGACGTTTGCTCTTTCCTGCGTGAAGAGCCTACAGGAACTCTGTACTATCTTTGCAACTTGTCTATGAATCTAGTATCACTCCAAATGAAAGGTTGTTTTTGTTTGTTTTTTAAAGCGTAACAGCACACTTAAAATTTTTGGAAGGATTTTTAACACAAGATGAACAGATTACCTCTGAGTGCTGTGATTATAGGTGATTTTAATTTTCTACTTTGTGATGAGAATTATTTTATGTCAAAAAAAAATCAGGGAAGCTTATTCCCTTTGGGGAAAGAAAGTAGAACACAATATAATTTTGTTGTTATTGTTTTGGCATTATTGCCTCTCTCTCTCCATTAGACTTTGGGGTAAGGGTTTTAGTTCACTCTTTTTTTTTTTTTAAGATTTATTTATTATTTTAGAGAGAGAAAGAGGGAGAGTGAGAGAGAGAGAGAGAGAGCGCACACACATGCACTCATGCAGGGCCAGGAAGGGGCAGAGGGAGAGGGAGTGAATCTCAAGCAGACTCCCTGCCTGATGCTGGACTCCATCTCATGACCTTGAGATCACGACCTGAGCCAAGACTGAGACTTAGACGCCCAACCAACTAAGGCCACCCAGGTGCCCCTAGTTCACTCTTCTGGGCACAGCCAGGCAGGCAAGATATGTCATGACCCGGAGCATAGCCTTTGCTCTTTTTTGAAAAAATGTTTTCTTAAATCTAGAAAATGGGGTTAATAACTCTGTTCTCTTAAGGCCATGGGCAAAAGCTACCCAAGTCTATACAGTGTTACTAACAGTGGAGGCCACAGTCCCCTAGGGGACCCTGCGCCTGATGGCTGATGGTGTTGGCTGCTTTTTACTCTAATCTATCCCTTCTGAAAGATTATATGCTAATCGTTACCACTTCTGTGATAGACGAGTGTGCGTTATATTTATTTGTTAATTCACTTAGTAAGAATTTATGGGCTGTTACTCAAACATTAAGTATTTGAGGACCATGATTATGCTTCCCATCCCACTGTCCCGTGCTCTGTGCCCAAATAATCTTTGTGGGTTGTGTTTGTATATGTTGTGTCTAAATTAGGCCAGTTGAGAAAAATCCTTCAGAGGTGTGATTTTGTTTTCCTGAGCCCCGACTCTCTCATAAAGGTTCATTGACTTCCCATGTCCTCACCCTACCTTACCTCTAAGCACTAGTGGAGTCTCTGCATGTCTCCGGGGAGATGTCCATTGCCATCATTCCTAGCGGAGACCAATTCCTATAAACTCACATGTCCAGGAAGGGTGGCCCCAGGATCGTCAGCTCAGAGCCAGAGCTGGCGGTTCCCTGCGGAGACTAGAACGCTCTGCACATGGCCCCAGAAGCCAGGCCACCACCGGCGTCCACCACGCCGGGTCACTGCTTACCTCTCGAGCCGGGTCCCCAGAGCCCGTCGGAGCTGCCGTCTCCTCCGCAATAGCATCCTGGCCACTCAGGCTTCCTGGGTCTAATGTTCCATGATTCTAGAACATTTGGCAAGAGAGCAGCACCATCCTCCCTCGGCCCCCACAACACAAAACAAAAAACATCCCAAACCAACATCAGAGGCTTGAGCGCTTTGAACATACCATTTCAAAAATGTTTATTTAATACTGGATAAAAATATACCGCCTTACCTTTGAAAAAAATAACTAAATAACCAGGAGGGCTTCAAAGCATTTCCTTTCCCCTCTGCTTTCCAGGAGGAGAAATATTTTTCACAGTCGTTTGCATATTAAAGGGGGGGAGGCCCCCAGAAGCCCTTGGTGTACCGGACTGCGATCAGCGAGTCAATCAAGTATTTCTCCCGAACGGTGGTTTTGTGCACGGGTGGAAATAGAGACCCCGCTCCCTTTCTGTTTTGTTCTTGAAGCCCCTATGTGTGCTGAGAAGCTTAATCCATTTGTTTCTGATTCATTTTACACGTAACTCACCCTAACGCTATTTAGGGTGAGGAATTCCAAGTCCAAGAGGTGCTTCATCCCGAGGAACAGGAAATTGCGCCTTGCACGGGGTGACTGCAGCCCCAGGCCGCCGTGGCTGGTCCTGACCCGGACTGTGTAGAGTGAAGCTCTGCCTTGGGAGGCCCTGGGTCCAGCCCTGAGCCCTCGGAAGCTTTCTGCTCCCCTCCTCTCTCTCCGGAGCCTCCTGAATCTGTAAGGGTCTGTGCCCACAGCTCTGAAAACCCACCAGGTCCGCTTGCTGGTCACATGGAGCAGTTTCGGGGTGGCCTTCCAGTTTTACCCCCCCACACACCCCCTATTTTATTGTGGAAATTTATAAACATACATAAAAATCGAAAGCATTTTGCAGCGAGCGCCCACATGCCCACCACCCCGATTCCGTGATTGACCTCTGCCGGACTCAGTTTATCACACAGCCAGCCTGATGTCCACGCGTTTCTCTGTCCCCTTTGCTTTGATCCATTCAGAGTAAGCTGCAGACGTCAGTTCCCTCCCAGAGCACCGCTTGCGTATCTTGAACTAGAAGCCAGTAATTGGTTGCGGGCCTTCTGCTTCCTCGAAGGCACCATCGGCGTGTACGGTGCTGCACACACCTCGAGTGTCCCCAGGGTGTGGATGCTCCCGGCGCCCAGTGCGTTCCCACGTGGCCTTTGCCAAAGTCCATCCCCACCCCCATAGACAGAGCCATAATAGTGGCACTAATCAGTTCTTCTGACTTTATTTTTCTGTCTGGATTAGTTTTGCCGGAGTCAGGCCCTATATAGGTATTCCATCGTGTGACAACTCTTGGACTCCGCATGACGTTTCTGAGATTCGTCCCATTGTTGAGCACCTAGGCTTGGTGCCTCTGCTGCTGCACATGGCTCTGCTGACTGACTAACCCATGGTTTATCCACTGTCCTATCCATGGGCACCTGCCTCGATTCCAGTTTCTGGCTGCACTGAATTAAGTTGCTGTGGACTTTCTTGAACACGGCTTCTTGCGGACACACGTCTTCCTCTCGGGGAAGTCACTAGGAGTAGAATTGCGGGGTCATAGCATAGCTACCAGTTTGGTTCTGTAAGAAACCATCAGCCCTCTTCCCTACGCACCCGCACGCTTTTGCACTCCCAGCGACTGCCTGCAAACGTTCCAGTGGCTTCTCCTCTCTTTTGCATGCAGGGCGGTCACTCTTGAGCGGCTTAGCCATTTTGGTGGGTGGGTGGGCGGATGGACCTTGTGTCCTCACTGTGTGTTAGGGGTGTCACCTCTGCTTGGACACAGAGCAGGCTGTCATGGTGGGAAGAAGGAGCCTTCCACGAAGAAGCACGATGAGCCAGCTTACCTCTGGTTTGACCTCTGGGGACCTCCAGAGCCTTCCTTTCTCTTAGCAAATTAGAGCTTTCTGATTCTGTCTTCCTGTCTCTCTCGTAGATCCGTTCTCTCCCCTACCCTCATGGTAGGGCGTGCGTCTCTACCAGATTCCCAGTGCTGGGAAGCCCAGTAGGCCCCCCTTGGGGATTTGTGCAGGCACAGCTTGTTCCTGAGGCTCTAGCAGCACCCTTGTCACCAGACCGAACCCAAGACCTGAGCATTCTCAGCTCAGCTGGATCTCCATGTACAGCCAAGGGAGAGACACATAGTAGATGCTCAATAAATATCTGAATAAAGGGATAGAGTAGCCTTTTCCCTTTTACAAGTTTTTTTTTTTTTTAGATTTTATTTATTCATGAGAGAGACAGAGAGAGAAGCACAGATATAAGCTCCTGTGGGGAGCCTGATGTGGGACTCGATCCCAGGACCCTGGGATCACGACCTGAGGCAAAGGCAGATGCTCAACCACTGAGCCACCCAGGTGCTCCCCTGCCCCATTGCAAGTTTTTATCCATGTATTCAGCAAACACGGTCTCAGGATCTCCTGTTCCCGGTGCTAACCCAGAAGCCGAGGGTGGTGTGGAGGCACGTAAGGCCTGCTGCCTATTCCTCTGGAGCTCTGTCCGGGAGCACCTTGACTTCCGGTGCTGTGAGAGGTCACGGGAAGGAAGCGCCTTCAGCCGCACACCGTCACCTGCCACCCCTGTGACCCTGCATGTGGGCTGAGCCTCAGAGCCTCCATGTGCTCCCCTGTGCAATGGGATAGTAGGGGTTTCCACCTCACAAGGCAGTTGTGGGGCCCGGAACCCCTGCCTAGAAGGCCCTCAGCATGTGCCCGGTGCAGAATGCCACTCCGGGAGGGCCCGCTCGTAGTCTCCTTATGTTCACAGGTGCACCTCGGAAGCGACAAGAGCCACCGCGCTCTGGTGGGTCACTGGGCTCTCCCCCTAGCAAAGGGCAGACACGCCTTAAAAGCTGGGATCGCCCTGTCTGATTTTTCTGGGCTCTCCTCTGTGTTCGGCGCAGAGTCTACGAGTGCAGACCAAACGAACACGCCAAATGAACACATGGTAAATGGAGATTCATGTGTAAGGGATTTTTTTCCCCTTTTTTCATTTTGAAAAGGCAGCCTGGATCCCACAATGGGCGTGGCGTTGGCTCTGCCCGCAGACCTGGGTCGTGTCAGACGGGCTCCTCAAACCAGGGCTTTTTCAATTGCGTTACAACAACGGATGCTTCATGAGGATTTGCTGATATTCTTGGACGTGGGACCTAGACTTCTCTTCCTGCCGAGCCGCAGGCTATTGGGCTCACCCGGCTGAGTCTCGTCTCTTCTGAGTAGCGACGATTGTAAATAATCGCAGTGAAATGCCTACAGGCGATTAGCCTGTGCACAGGATACAGTCCCAGCCCAGGATACAGTCCCAGCCCTGATTCTAAGAACACGAGTGAGGAGGGACATGGTGAGTGGCTGCGACCCAGAGAGGTCACCCTGGAGGCCGCCCCTTCCCCCTAGGACGGGACGGTCCCCTCTGGCTCCCCCAGATCTGGGTCGCCCTCTGCAGTGTTCTTCACCCACTTTGCCAAGCCGGTCCCGGCTCCCCTTCTGGGTCACATATCCTCAGCGCGCTTCCAACAGCTGGGCCTGATGTCAGAGGCACAGAACTGTCTGGATTCCCGTTCCCGGCCTCCCTCCCCACCGCCCTTTTGATCCAAGATTGAGTAAGAGACGTTGGCAAGAACCAGGAGAGACAACTCAATTGTTTCAACTTGCAGAGAGGGGGAGATGGGTTCTCATCTGCAAGATGACTCATGCCCCCCCCCTCCGGCCCCCCTCCCGCTCCTCCCGCCCCGCCCTGCCATTAGAAAGTTCAAAACCGAATACAAAACCAGCAACAAACCACAAGCAAGTTGCCCCCTTGTCTGTGCACACACTTGGGAGTTCAGAGAGCCCTTGGGGAGGGAGAGGCTGGCCTGGATGAGCTCCTTCTCAAGGGCTTTGTATTGCCAGCTCCGTTCTGTGGGGTCCGTTCCCTGCTTTGGGGGTCCGCAGTTTGGAGGCAGGGCCACCCTGGTCAAAGCCAGGTTAATGGGACTGGCTCTCATGCAGCTCGCTCCCCCTGCTGACTTGCACACCCCCACCCCCCTGACCCCCCTCCCCTCCAGGTCCCTTCCCAGCGGAGCTCCCAGAACAGCTTTTTCTCTGTTTCCTGGACTCTGAATGCGGTAGCTGTAGTCCTTGGGCCTGCAGCGCGGGCATATCATGTAACTCCTCCAGGCTTCATTCCTATGCAGGACAGGTAGGCTGCAGGCTCTAACACGCCGCCAGCCAGGCTCCACTGAGGCCTCGGCACCAGTGGAAATTTAAAAAATAAAAAAAAAATTAAAAAAAAAAAAGAGGGAGCAGGAGGGAGTGAGAGGGATTATTTTGTTTCAACGTGTTTGAAAGCGGGATCTGTGGCCAGTTGGGGTTTTTTTTTCCCCTCCCTCCCCACCCCCCCCCCCCCCCCCTTATTTACACAGTCTGTTCGGAGGCACACTAGGGCCTGTTTGGATTGGGAGTTTGCTTCGGAGCCAGGCCAAGGATTTCAGCAGTGCGCGTTGGCACTGCCACCTCGGCGGCACCAGGAGGCCCAGTCGGTCACAAGACCTCACGGGGCCTCCTCGCTCTCTGCTTATCCTCCTTTTACCTCCTCTCCCCTTCCCTGCAGCGGGACCCCAGCAGCCCTGGGGGCAGTGGGGGAGTGAGCTCCCTGACAAGTGGACCTCACCTGCAGAAGGAGGGCTCTCTGCGAGGCCGGGCCAGGGGTGTGATGTGTGTGGACAGACAGGGAGGAGGGCTGCTGGGGTGCAGACCCTGGGGCAGATGCCTCTCTAGAAAGTCTGGACGCCCCCCTTAACCCCAGGGGCCGTGGTGAAACTTGCAGGGGGTGGACCAGTTCCACGTGTAGGATTTGGGGAGACACACAGTGGCCGGGCCCTCTAGAAATCTGCCATCAGGAGTGTCCTCATGGGGCGGATAAGCTGGATGGAGTAAGGCTTGTCTGCGGAGGCAGCGCAGAGCAGAGCCAGCCAGCGTCCTGTTCCAGGTCTTGTTCGGGGCAAGTGTGATTCAGCCTCAGCATCAGCTGGGAGCTTGCTAGAAATGCAGACTCTCGGGCCCCACCCAGACCTGGTGAATGAGAACCTGCCTTTTATTTTAACAAGGTGTCCAGGTGCTTCCCCTGCGTGCTACACTCTGAAAAGCACCGTTCTGGGCCCACGGTCCCCAAAGGGGGGGAGGCCGTGTCCCTGGCATCCTCATCCTACCTCGAGATGCTCTTGGACAAAGGGATTCTGTGGTCGATACGTCTGGAGAGTGTCGCAACAGGCGCCTTCCACCCTTGGATATTAATGTGCTCACGGTTGCCGGGGAAGCTCTACAGGAAGAAATCTCTTTAGTTTGCTTTTAACTCAGGATTTACCACATTGGATTCAGATCATCTCCTACCATTCCTCTCGCGAGGAACACGTGTTGATACTCTTGAGCGCTAGTGGTGTGTGACTTCTCCTTGGAGGAGACATAGCTCCCACTTGATCAAACGTTTTTTTACCCTTGGTTGTTTTTTTTTTTTTTTTTTCCAAGGAGCTTACTTTTGCTGTAGATCAGAGGACTGGAGCATGGTGGTTACGATGTAGACTTGAGTTAAGGACTTGGGTTCTAATCCTCGCTCAGCCCCTTTGCTAAGAGAGTGGCTTTTGCCGTGTCACACAGCTGCTCCAAGCCTTCGTTTTACCCTCTGTAAAATGGGAAGAACGATAGTACTTCCTAGATAGACTTGTGGTGGGGTTGGATCATTCGGTGTTGACTTAGATCAGAACAGTGCCTGGGGTGGGGGGACACCTGGGTGGCTCAGCGGTTGGGTGTCTGCCTTTGGCTCAGGTCATGATCCTCAGGGGATTGAGTCCCACATCAGGCTTTCCACAGGGACCCTGCTTCTGCTTCTGCCTGTGTCTCTGCCTCTCTCTGTGTGTCTCTCATGAATAAATAAAATAAAAATCTAAAAAAAAAAAAAAAAAAAGGAAAAAAAGAACAGTGCCTGGAACATAGAAGCCCCCTAATAAGCATTGGCTAGCAAATCATTTTGTGTCTTACTTTCTGGGGGTCGCCGCCTCACAAGTAGTCTGGATGAATAATCCCCAACTCAGTTTGGCATCAGAATCTCCCATGGAGTTTCCGGAGCCCCGTGCCAGAGTCCCTGAGTCAGTCTCTAGCGGGAAAGCCTGAGGATCTGCATTTCACAAGCTCTGGGTCTGATTCCAATGCATCAGGGTTTTCCTTAGGTGGCCAGGGAGTACCTGCTTCCAGACCAGTGTTCTGTGGCGAGGAAAGGCCTGCCCTGATGGCTCACACTGGTTTCCAGCTAACACTTCCCTGGGGAACGTGCAGTCTGGACTGGGGGCCTCAAGTTGCTGATAGAAATAGAACCTCCTCTCTGTACTTCATTCTCCTCCTCTACCACACGAGAGGGCCATGCAAAGTGTGGCCCTTGGATCGCCAGCGGTGGTATCTAGTTGGGACTTGCTAAAAATGCAGACTCTCAGGCCCCAGCCCAGACCTCCTGAAGCAGAAACTGCATTTCCACAAGAGCCCCAGGATCTTTCTTGTTAAACAGTGCCGCCCCAGAAAGGGTTCAGAAAATCAGTTTGCGGAAGCCAAAATGCAGTTAGCCTTCTTTCTTGATGAAAAGAGAACTCGGTTAAGCCGAGGACGGGGCCACGTCGGTGGACGTGGGGACAGTGACCAGCTGTTATCCATCCAAATGGGTACGAGGAAACAGGCTTCAGGAGCCTCGGGGACGACAGGCGGATTGGCGAGAACATTTCCTGACGTTGCAGGCTACGAGTTCCTAGGAAGGTTTGCAGGAATAAGTAACCTGCTTTTCTAGCATCTATTAAAATCGGACTGATTGCTATGCATCCATCTTACAAATGCGTACACAGGTGCCAAGTATATGCAAAGCCTGGGTACCAGTAGCTTGTAGATGGCTGTGATTCCGTGTCGCTGTTGAGGTTCACGCTTTGCATCACTCACGATAAGCGTGCACCTTAAGCATGCACCACGGAGCTTCGCGTGCACCAGCGGGGCACTCCGGTGTGGCTACCTATTGCCACGTAACAAACCACCCCAAACCTTAGTGACTTAAAGCAGCAACGGCAGCTCTTTTATTTGTCAGTGATTCTGGAATCTGAGCTGGGCTTGGCCGGGCAGTTCTTCAGCTTGTCTGGTCGGTGGTGGTTACTCAGGAAGCTTCATTCAGCTGGAGAGTGGGCCGCGGCTGAGCTCAGGTGGGGACCCCGGGATCCTGGGACACTGGGCCTTCCTCTGTTTCTTTATCATTTCAGGGCTTCTCTTTCTCCACGTGGTCTCTCCACATAATCCCTCCAGTAGGGTAACGGATCTTCTTAGGACTTCGGCCTGGAACCAGCAGCACAGCATTACTTCTGACACATTATGTTGGTTAAAGCAAGTCTCAGGGCCATCCTAAATTCAGGGCTAGGGGCCTCAACAGGAGCATAGCGTTAAGGTGCAAGCCCCCAACCTCACGGTTAGCATGGAAGTCGCGGACGCTGGTCTCCCGAAAGCCGTCTGATGGGAAAACTCTCATTTTGCATCTGAGAATGACAATCAGAGATTGTCTCTGAACCACAGCGGTGACTCTCCAATTAGCTTTTACTGTTCCCTTGACATTTCTTCCTGGAAGATACAATAGCTAAAATCCCCTTCCTCAATGTGTTTTTTGTTTTTATTTATTTATTTATTTATTTATTTATTTATTTATTTATTTTTATTTATTTATGATAGTCACACACAGAGAGAGAGAGAGATGCAGAGACACAGGCAGAGGGAGAAGCAGGCTTCATGCACCAGGAGCCCGATGTGGGATTCGATCCCGGGTCTCCAGGATCGCGCCCTGGGCCAAAGGCAGGCGCCAAACCGCTGCGCCACTCAGGGATCCCTGGTTTTTGTTTTTAATTAGCAGTCGTGCCATCATTCTTCTGGTTATGGGATTATAAAATAAGAAGTGGGGGGCGCCTGGGTGGCTCAGTCCGTTAAGTGTCTGCTTTCGGCTGGGGTCTCAGGGTCCTGGGGTCGAGCCCCACATCTGCTCAGCATGGAGTCTGCTGCTCCCTCTCCCTCTGTCTACTTGTGCTCTCTCTCTCTCTCTCTGTCAAATAAATAAAATCTTTTTAAAAAAATAAAATAAAAAGTGAAATTCAACCCTTTCTTTTCTCTCAGCCTCCCGACATGGTTTCCTGTCCAACTGAGCACAGAAAGGGTACCCAGGAGGAATTGGTAGGTCTCGTCGGCTGATTTCTGTTGGTACCACCTACGGAGGCTCTTGGTCCTGGTGGATTTATTGGGAGGACTTCTAACTGACCCCTTGCCTCACCCGCTCTTGTCCAGCGTGTCCTGTCCTGAAATGACCACTTTCATCTCTCCTGCACTCGGCCTCTGGTGGCCTCCCATGTCCTACAAGACTGATTGGAATTCCTTGGGTATAGTTGAAATCTTCCCCCAATCCCATGCAAACCACCTTTTTCGGTCCCCCACCCCTTTCTGCTCTGAATAAATGAATCCTACGATTCATCCAGCGTGCTCCCTCCTGTGTGCCCCTCAACCTGGGGACCCTGGGATCCCACTTCTGCACCCTTGCCTTTGTTCTGCTCTTCCTCTTTCCTCCTTTTGTGCTGATTGGAATCAGTTCCACCTCTGAAGCCTGATTGAAGTCCTGCTTTCTTTGTGATGCCTTCTCCGAAGGCTTGAGTCACAAAGAGTCTCTCAAGGCATTCCGATCTCGGAACATATGTGATTGCTAACCGTTGTTTGGTGTTACTCATGGTCTGCTTCATATTCTCTACCCCTCTCTCTTCTATGTCATTGCAGCCTTTGCAGCAATGCCTTGATCTTAAAAAAAAATAATAATAATAGTAAAATAAAGCACTTTCCCATAGCACTACCTTCTGAGCTATAGCCCCTGTACGGAATACGTCTTGAATATCTTTTCTCTGTTGGAGAGATGCACTTTTCTTCCTTGATCAAGATCTGTTCTCTACATGCTGAAGTTACCATAAGATGTTGGCCACGGGGCCACCAGTCATTGCAGGGGGAAGTAGACCACGTGGCTTAAAGAACGTTTTTGAAGCTGCAGAATGAAGTAGTGAGATCAGCAGGGGCTCTCGAGGTCGACTTGCCCCAGTTCAGATACTGGCTCTGCCTTTGCTAAAAAACAAAACAAAACAAAAAAAACCCAACAGTGTTTCTCGCCTGAGAAGTGCTGTTAGCATTCAGGTGGGGAAGTCCTGCCGGATGCAGAAATTTAGCATCCCTGCCACCTGCCTACCATGAATTGTGACAACCCGAGATGTCCCCACACCGTGTTTCACCAGATTTCCCTGCTTAAGAACCTCTGAGACAAACTCAATTGATTTCCTTGGGCAAGCTCTTCACCTTCCTAGGGCTCTTCAGTCGAGTCTTATAGGGCTGCTGGAGGAATTCCCTTAGCTCATGATGTAAAGGGTCTGGTACGTCGTTAATGTTTATTGAGCACTTAGGTTATTAGCTTATTGGATAATCATCAGAGCCACTCGGGAAGTAGGGTTTTGGAGGCTTACGATCTGGAACAGGCCCTGCCTCTCGCCTCTCCACCTGCCTGCTGCCCAGGTACCTCTGTTCCCTTGTCTGGGGACACCTGTCTCAGCCTGCCAATGGGGTGTGGTGAGATTATGCATCCTTGGAAGGTGCTCGTGTCATTCCACAGCAGCTGTTTGCACACGTGAGACTCTGCCACTTATACGGGACGTTCGACGGGTATATATTGAGCACCGACAGTGTGCCTGCCTGACGAAGATCTAGAAGGTGGGTGCTGAGGCCAGGAGAGAGTAAACGGGCAGATTTATTCCCACGTTTGTTGCTAGATCGTTTCCACCTGTTCACTCTTAGAATTGGTGAACGGATGTGTGTGCAAGAGATGCATTTAATGAGGGCCATCAGGGAAAGGGAAGGAGGACAGAGGCGGGGAGATGGTGTCGGTGCTCAGGTGCTCCGTGGTCAGGAGGGGTAGGGGAGAGATAGAAAAGAAGAGGTCAGTGACCTGCTTCCTAAACACTGTCGTTGGCAGCTTGGGGGGACTCACCCAAGTGTTGAGGTTGAGGTTGTGCTAAGGGGAAAGTAGGTCTGATATGCAGAAAGTGCGCATGTCTTCTCATCGGTGACTCCTGGCGTGGATGAACTGTTTGTCGGGTTGTGCTTAACTTCACCAGATGTAGTCAATTCAGATGGATCCTGCCAAGTGCAATGAGGCCCGGGGGCAGAGCCGGCGACCTGCAGTAATTACACGACACCTCGCTGCCAGATGTAGAGGGGAGAGCACAGAGAGCTCACCGCCTTCAGGTGGGAGGCACCTTGTCCGAGGTGTTCATGACGGTCGGGGTTTTAGGTTTAATGTGGCCTTAATCAGGGCAACAGAAAGAGTCGTGGATAAGGGGGGAGCCCGTCCACAGACGAGAGAAGGAATTTGGTGCTTCTCTGTGCCTCTCTGGAGAGCTGTCACGGTCCGTTATTTCCATTTGGGTCACTCTGTGCTGCCCCTTCAAGGCCACTCCTTGTGAACGTGCTGTGCTGAGTCCACCTAAGTCAGAGACGGTCCCATCCAGAGCTGGTTCTCGGCCCAGATCGGATTGCTAGATGTGTCTTGTTGGGCTGACGGTGTTCAGGGCTGCTTTGTGTGTATGTGTGTGTTTTTAAAGTTAGTTACCAACATTACAAATTGCAGTGTCTCCTAAAAAAAAAAAAAAATCCAGTTTTCCAGCTTCCCTTGAAAATCTGGCAGCAGTGGGGTCTTCTTTCCCATATGGCAGAAATCAGCACGCTGAGTAATAAATGTTCCTTTAAGACTGGACATTCGCTCTCAATTTATTCAAATCCCCGCCACTCCTGACCCGATCCCCACCATGCCTGGCCCTCGTGGCCTGATTGAAGTTCCTGCTGGCCCCGTAGGCGTTGAGGCCCGGAATCGCAGGCCAAATGCAAGCCGTCTCCTCTCAGATGCAGGGGGAAGTGGTGATACCAGTCGGCTGCAGGTTTCCTGGGGCCAGTGGTGCTGGCAGGAATGCGAGTCTGCGCTGCTGGGTCAAAAGGCCGTGAGTTCAGAAGTCTTGTTCCAGCTGTGCCCTTGACTTTCACGATGACCTGTCAGCGGTCACTTAACCCAGGTCAAGCCGAGTGGCAGCGTGCTAAATACCAAGACTTTACTCCTACGTCTGCAGAGGAATCATTCAGGAAGAGGGAAATCATTACTGTACGATTTATTTTTTTTTTTCCGTCATCATTCTTACTCATCTCATTCTTCCCCAGTGTCTTATATCTTGGGGGCAAAAATTGTTCTGGAAGTTTAATTAAAAATCATTTTAGGGACACCCATGTGGCTCAGTTGGTTAAGCAACCGCCTTTGGCTCAGGCCATGATCCTGGGGTCCTGGAATTGAGTCCCGAATTGGGCTCCATGCTCAATGGGGAGCCTGCTTCTACCTCTCCCTCTGCCACTTTAGAAAACTACTTGACAGCGTTCACCAAAGTGGAACACACACACACACACACACACACACGTATATGTGTGTATACACACTTTATATACATTGATCTTTAACTCGGTAAAAATATGTTCACATTTTCTGTGAAAAGATATGTACTAGAATGTTCACAGCAGCCTTATCTGGAATAGCCCCAAATTACAAAGCACCCAAATGTCTGTCAGGAGTAGAATGCATAGGGATGCCTGGGTGGCTCAGCGGTTGAGCGCCTTCCTTTGGCCCAGGGCGTGATCCTGGGGTCCCGTGATCAAGTCCCACATCAGGCTCCCTGCAGGGGAGCTCCCTCCCTCTGCCTGTGTCTCTGCCTCTCTCTCTCTCTCTCTCTCTCTCTCTCCCTGTGTGTCTCTCATGAATAAATAAATAAAATCTTAAGAAAAAAAGTAGAATGGGTAAACAGACTGCGGTATAGTCATTCAGTGGAATAGTATACAGCAGTGAAAATAAATGAGCTGCAGCTACACACGACAGGAAAGATGCATCTCCTAAGCGAGATGCTGAGTGAGAGGTTAAGACTACACACACCGTATTACTTCATTGACATAAAGTTCAAACACAAAAAAAAAACTAAAAAAAATAAAAAATAAATAAAGTTCTAACACGGGCAATCTGCGGTGGCAGCAGTCAGGGTAGTGATTGTCCTTGTTTGGTTGTGATGACAACAGGAAGGCGGGCCCCCGGGGAGTGCTGGTGGCGATCGTGGTTTCTCCGCGTGAGTACTGGTTACGTGGGTGTGTTTACTTTGCGAAAATTCAGTGAGCTGTACTCTCAGGAAATGTACATTTTTTTTTCTACTGCATTTTTTTTATTGCAATAAAAAGTTAAAACTAATAAAAGCAAGACACAAAAAGAGGAAAAAGCCCAATTGAAGAGACACGGTGTTGTCACTTCCAAGTACCAATGCTAGGATGCCTGCACAGAACCCTGTCTCCATCACAGTTCTTGCTTGCAAGCAACAGAGATGACCTCTGGCTAAGTTAAGCCGAAACGAGCATTTATGAAAAGCAGATTGCATTAGCTCAGCACCTCCGTGAAGGGAGAGAACCCAGGTTTGGAGGCTCTGTATCCGGGAACAGGTCTCAAATGCTGCACGGCTGGTCTGATGACAGCGTCCCTTCTACTGCTGGGTGTGTCCATCACAGGCTACGACACTGACGCCAGGCACAGGAGGCTGACCCTCCGCACTGGACCGGGTCTCTCAGGACTTCCACTGCTTTGTGTTACTGCTTCATGCTCAAGGTCAGGCCGCGGGTGTGAGTGATGAGAGGAGCCTACGCCTGTTGCTCTTGCCCTGGATGCAAGAGAGACCGGGAAGAGAAGGACCTACGTCCTCGGCTCAGTAGCAGCACCGAGCTCTCTGCTTCATGAAGTGGGGCATCCCCCAAACCCGGGAGATTGATGCATGTCCACCAGCGTGACGATCTGCCTGCTAATGTCCAGCTGGATCTCTTGACACCTGCTTCATGAAGCCTTCTGCCCACTGCAGGAATTTTCTGTGTTTATCTGATCACATTTCATGGTGCCCAAGCCTTTCTATTGTTTTAAAAATAAATCGATGTATCCCCAAACTTATCCGCAGAGGAAATAAAGTATTTTTTCAGCAGTCATAGCTGAGCTCCTCTATATTTAAAATACGTGTGCTGGGCGGGGGGTGGGGGGCAGTGGGTGCCTGGGTGGCACGTTCCGACTCTTGCTTTGAGCTCCGGTCGTGATCTCAAGGTCGTGAGATCGAGCCCCGCGTTGGGCTCCACACTCAGCACAGAGTCTGCTTGAGATTCTCTCCTACCCCCTCTGTTTCTCCTGCTTGTGGTCTCTCTCTCTCTCTCAAAATAAATCCTTAAAAAGAAATGCTCAGGATTGTTAAAGGTTAATATGGTTCCTTCTTTGTACTTGTGTTTTTTGTTATGGATTCACTGGAAGGGGGGAAAACCTGGTCTTCCTCACAAGCATGAGGATAATAAGATCGTGGAGAGGAGGAGCAGTGAGGAAGCTGTTCAGATCGGCGGTAATAATGAATGAGTTAGTGATCCAGACCCTGGAGGGTTCGGAGATAAAATGAGATAATGCATTAGAGCACTTAGTGGGGGTATGGTTTGTAGTAAACACCCAATAAATTATAGTAACAATAGCGATGACTTACAGATGCAGGCGGCCTGCTCTGAGCTCAGCCACCAGGTTAGAGGCGGGATGGAGAGCCTGAGGAACTGGGAGAGGGCACCTCCATCCTGTGCACCCCCTCACCCGACAGTTCTGTTATTACAGATGAGGAAACTGCGCGGTTCCTCTTTAGCTCCCTAGGAACTGTCCTAAAAGCCCTGGTGGGGAGCAAAGTAGCTCAAAGATGGGACGCAGGACCGATGAGCCCGCTGAGCCACGTGGCACGGGCCGGCCAAACGCAACCCAGACCTCTGGTCATGGCAAAGTGTGGGTTCCTGGGACGGTCACTCCATCTGTCCCATCTAAGCAGAGCAACAGAAGGTGAGCACGTCTCTAAGTGTCATTTCAGGAAATCCCTTTCGCCATATGCTAATTTTAAGTGGCGCTTCCATAAGTTAGGGTTCCAGAGTATGGAAACTGCCCCGGTTTCCTCATTAGCTCTCTAGTAACTGTCCTGACTCTTGCATTTTGGGCAAAGCTGGGAGATGCAGATGCAGAGCCAGGGCTGCTGGCCGGAGGGGGACGTGCAGCGCGCGCTGGAGGATCACTGACCAGCCTGCTGTGCAGCATCCTGGGGATCTTAGGGCCGCAGGATAAACAGGATGGAAAGGACACAGGGTGTAGGGGAGCACCACGTGTTGCCAGTCTTCCTCTCCGTCCCCTCCCTCGGTCGCCTCCTGTCCCTCTGCTCCCGCCACACCCCGAGCAGCCTGTCTCCGGGGACAGGACGGGCTCCGGGGCAGGAAGATGCCTCGCTGGAAGCCAGGCCTCTGCCAGCAAGTCCTGTACACCTGAGCCGGGCCCAGCAGGGAAAGCTCTGTGACTACAAGAGGTTAAAACTTGCCCCTGTGTTTACTTTTGTTGGCTGCCACACGGCATAATAATCTGTCAGCAGGTCAGGTGCGGATTTATTTGTGCATTAAAAATTGCCTCGAGCGGACGGATGCAGACGCTCTACAGCACGCTGGAAAATGTGCCTCCAGCACAAAAACAGCCTCTCCAAATATTTCACCCTTTTAATAAGTGCATTTAATTAAAGTCATATAACTTTTTTTTTTATTATATTAAAAAAAAATCCTTTCGCTTGCTGAAGCTGAAAGTAAACTTTAGAACACAAAGAACGGGTGTGCTTCTCGGGTCCCTATTCTTTACAATGGAAAACTCATCAACCGGTGTGTTCACTCTTGCCTTTTCCAGGCTCATGGGAAGAGGGTTTCACGCTGGCTCGGGTGGGGAGGGGGGGTGGCCGTGGTGGCCCAGGGGACTGTCCCCCGTTGGCCTGGAGACAGTTACAGTGTTTTGCTGTGTGTTTCGTGTTGCTTGTCAAGCGCAGGGGTATGAGCTTGACTCCGCATTCATGCCCCAGGTACGTGTATAAAAGGGGGTTGGCCGTGGCTTCAGCCTTTTAGAGACAGAAGGCGATTTTGCACGTTTCTTTTGAGGCCGGCCCTGCCCCAAGGCAGGAGGGAGAAATAAAGGACCTCTTAAGACCTTCCCTTCTCCCGTGATGGGGTCCGTGATTTTTGCAGGGGGTGGGGGTGGGAGCAGAAAGAGGGAATGAGCTGGAGGGGACGGAATCCAGATGAGAGATCGGCAGGAGGTGCCGAGCTCGCCTCCTCCTTATTCCCACCGTCGCTTTGAAAAGTCTCTAAATGGGTTGAGACTAAGTTTGGCTCCGAGGTGGTGACAGCAGGGCTTTGTAGACTCGCTCTGCGTTTGCCAGCGGATTAGGGAACGTGTCGGTGTGAGGGTGGCGGTGGCGGCTCTGGGGCTGCCGTGCGGGGACCCACAGTTGGCGAGGTGGGGCACCCCGGGGGGGGACACGAGGGGTGGGGATGTGTGCAGCGTGGCGACAGGAGTGGCGCCAGTAGGAGGGGGCTCCGGGGCTGCAGTTTGGGACTCGGCAGCCCGGGGTGGCGGCCGGAGGCCCGCTAATTATGCAGCCCGAGGAGCCACGTGGACCTGCCCGAGGAGCCCGGAGAGGTGGCATCCAGGACCGCAGAAGGGGTCTGTGTGCCTTGGGTCTGGACCAGGGACGAGCCCTGGGGGCGGTGGGGGGGGGGGCGGCGCTGGGCCTGCGGGAAGCGGGGCTGGATGCCCCGGCTGCTTGCAAGTCCACAGCAGCGCTTTCCCAAACGGGGCTTCTGGAGGTTCTCCACGGAGGAGACTCGGTAGCTGGAGAGGCCCCTGGAGCTTCGGAATTCCAGGATGCCCGTTCCAGAAATTCTTCAGAACCAACCACCTTGGCCTTTCGCATGCTGCTTCTCACTGCTCCCCTGGGAATGCTCATTAGCTTCTTGCCGCGGCCACAGAAACACCAATGTCCCCGAGCTGGTTGCTCAAAAAAGGCCACCCAGGGAGAGCCAGGTGACCAAAGACCAGGCAGATCTCTTTTTAAAGTTATTCTCCCAGCGTCTTCTAATGATACGGGAGCGGTGGCTATTTGGGATTATTTTCCCTGTCGGCAGAGGGTAAACAAATTCAGCCTTTGGCTCTCCCCCTTCTTTTTGAAGTAGAAACCCCCACGCCCAGCCTGGGTTCGCGGTGTTAGGACTTTGCTACTTTTTTCCTGTGGCTCTAAAACAACAACAAAAAAACCCCATTTTCGTCGAAACGATCTGATATTGCTATTACCGGTTTTTGTGAACTGGATCGCTGCCCCCTTGTCCCAGAAGAATATAAATTTCGTTTTAGGAACCGTTACTCTGGACCTAAGCCCGAGGTAGGCTCCAGATATTGTTCTTTGCATTTTGGAGACAGTATCGCACACACGAGCTGGAGTAAAGCTCCGTGTGATATGCACTGCGTAGTCACAGAAAATTAGAAATAGAGGAAGAACCGAGAGAAGAAAATAAAATCGCTGGTATTTGCCATTGTCTTTGGTAATCTATTTTATTTTTCCCTCCTCCTCATTGCAATCATGAGATATTCATCGACAGCTGTGGTCGTCCCATTTTAGTCTCCGGACTCCCTGTTTGTTAGACTTTTGAGAGCCCAAAGAACTTTCGTATGTTGGTTTGTGCTTGTTGGTATTTACTGTATTCGAAATGAAAGCTGAGGCACTTGTAAAAGTTGTTTATTCATTGAAAAATGACAGTACAGGCATTGCATTCCAAACTTACAATATTTTTATGAAAGATAACTGCATTTTCCAAAGCAAAAAATGGGAAGAGTGGCATTTTTTCCCTGCATCTGCTAAGCTCTGTCTTGCCGGGCTGGATTGTTAGCTTTTTCTGCAGTCAGCCTGTAGGCACACGTGTTGCTGTGGCGTTCGTGTAGAAAATCCAGCTGCACTCAGATATGTATTACAAGAAAGGAAAAGTATATTCATAGCCTTTTTAGATAATTGTAGATATTCTTCTTTGATACTTCACCAAAACTTGACAAGTGGTTGGTTTTCTTCCTTTTTTTTTTTTTTTTTTTTAAGTTAGTTGCAGTGTAAATCTGCAACCATTTTAATCAGCTTTCTTATTCTGGCACATTGAGGTCTTCTCTGTCCTTTGATGGTAGAATTCCTTTCCTAACATGGTCCTTGGGCCAGAGGAACAAAATAGTGGATGGGCCATTTTTGATGGAAAGCTTAAGTGAAAGAGCCCCCTCTTTCACTTTTTTTTTTTTTTTAAGATTTTATTTATTTATTCATAAGAGACTCAGAGAGAGAGGCAGGGACGTAGGCAGAGGGAGAAGCAGGCTCCCGGCAGGGAGCCTGATGTGGGACTTGATCCCAGGACTCCAGGATTGCGCCCTGAGCCAAAGGCAGACACTCAACCGCTGAGCCACCCAGGTGTCCCAAGAGCCACTATCCTAACTGGTCTTGCAAGCATCCCACAGGAATGCAGATGGATGTACTAATAATATTTTTGGCTTTGTTTGGAAGGACAAATTTTTTTTTTAAATTTTCAAATTCCCCTGTTGTTCCAGTTTTTATTTTTTCCTTCCTATTAATGCCCCCTTGCATCAAAACCCTGATGACTTCTGTTTGCTTACTATCCTGCCCTGAAAAAAACTCCATGATGTTACTAGCAGAAAGAATGTCTCGAAAAAAATGAATAGGGAGGGCCTCACTGATACCTTACAGAGAGACCAGAGCTTTCCAGTTATTAAAGATCCTCTTCACTCATCTGGGCTAAACTAGAACTACAGCTACCTGTTGAGCAATGCTATAGTTTGTTTACACGGAGGGTCCTTGGATTTTAGAGTTCCTAAAGCAGGGGTCCAGCTGGATCTTCTCTGTGTGACTTCAGTGTCATGAATGTCCTCAGGTGTGCCAGGCACATGGCAAGCCTTGGTGGCAACCACCTACTTGGAGCCACTGACTACCCAGGGGAGCACTGGCCTTCCAGTCAGCATGACCTTTGTGTATTGAGGCATCCCACATCATCACTCCCTGTGCATCGCCACTTGTATGTCTCGAAGAAAATGCTAGCAGTGGGGGATGCAAAAAACAAAGCATGGTCACTCATTAAAAATTTAGGGGCATTTTAGGCGATGTGCTTTAGCCAACAGGAGCATAGGAATTTCCCTTCGGAGAAAAATCCCATTTTTTCCAAAGCTAAATCATGATGGATTTCTAACTCATGGAACCAGTGTGATATGTGTAAATGTTCACAGTAGCCCGAAGGGAGGGTACAGGAGGCCTTTCTGTTTGCCAACAGTGCTCTGGAATTAAAATATAGTAGAACATTCTAGACATTCTCTTCTTTTGAAGATAAGGACTATGGCATTATTCATCCCACCCACAAGTTTTAAGAACCTACATGCAAGGCATTCTCCTTGCTGGAGTCTTAATGGTAAATAAGTAGAACGATCATCTGCCCTTAGGAAGCATATATTCAAATGGGGCAGACAGATGATATCCAAGTAGATAAATGAATCTATAAGGATATCACTTGGATGATATCCAAGTAGATAAATGAATCGATAATGAAAAGTAAGGGATGTAGAGGAAAAGAAAGCAGGGCAAGAAATGAGAGAGGGATACGTGGAAGGTTCAGGAAGGACCATTTTCGTGGCGTTTTTCTGGAAATCCCCAGGAGGTGCCATTTGGGCAGAGTGGATGTCTAATAAAAGTGTGAATGACTGAACTCACAACTCAAGCCCAGAGTGCCACGTTTTGTGCTAAATAAGCCATATGCGTGGGCAACGTGGTTGACGAGAGGTGGGGTTGGTTATGTGGTCATTTCCTAGGGCTGCTAGGGCAAATTGCCACCAACTGGACAAAACAGCAGGAATTTATTCTTCCATGGTTCTGAGGCCAGAAGTCCAAAAGCAAGGTGTCAGCAAGGCCATGCCCCGCCTGAAGGCTCTAGGGAAGCATCTTCCATTGCCTCTTGCAGCGTTAGCTGGCCACAGGCTTTCCTTGGCTTGGGACAGCACTGCTCCAATCTCTGCCTCCATCTCCACATGTTCTTCTCTTCAGCATGTCTCTTTTCCTCTTCTTTTCTCTTGTAAGGACACCTGTCATTGCATTTAATGCCTACCGGGATAATCCAAAGACGAGATCTGTAACATAATTCCATCTGTGAAGACCTTTTCCCCACATAAGTACAGACACATAGATTCTGAGGGTGAAGATGTGGGCAGATCTTTTGGGGGCCATCATTCAACCCAGTAAAGTGTGCAATCTGGGAAAATCCCTCCAACAGAAGCTTTTAAATCAAAATTAAACATAGCCCCTGACTGGAGTCCCAGTGCTTCTTACCAGCAAGCTGCGTGGTTGCAATGCAGCTGCGTTTCAGTGGTGACGGGGAGGAAGCAGCTCGGGGCACTGGAGACACGCACAATGCAACAGTGTCTGGCTACTACAGTTGCCGTGATGTGGAGCCTCTGGGAGGCCTAGTGAGTCTGCCATGCTCAGTGGGCACCTAGTTAGATTTTACTATCCAGGGGGCAATCGCAGCACGCAGCAGTATGACACAGGGCTGTGGGTCTTCATGGGAGTACCTTGTAGAACAAGTAACAGTTCTTCCAGGATGGAGATACTACTGTCAGGCCCAGAGGACAGAGCAGAGTAGTAGTTAGAGCAGAGGCTGGGAGGGAGGCAGTAGCATTCTGTGCAGACATTTCTCAAGCATAGAGGTGAACAATACTCATGGAGGCAGGAGACTGGGTAAGTTGCAGCCGTCAGCAGCTTGGGAAGCTGGGACCTCAGCCTAGGAGGAGATTTTATTGCATTGAGCAACCGACTCTTCCGGGAATGTCCATGCTGGGGTGTGCAGGTGTGCCAGAGGCGGCTGTGGCATCGAACCCACCTCCAGAGGGCGGCCACTCTGCTCGAAGACTATCGCTTGGTCTTTTCTCAGTCCCATCTTTTGCCAGAGGAAGGCAGGGAGGAGCAAGTCGATAATGCCCAGAGTCTGCCTGAGTTGGGGATGAGGTTTGCTCAATTCTCTGCAAGCCCAGCTGTTGCTCCAGGTGCTAAGTTAGAACCTCGGTAATTAGCGGAGCTAATTTATTTAATCATGTTTGTACTGTGTTTCTTCTCCCAGTTGTTCTTCTTGCCCTGATCCTTCAGGTTTTCCTGGATCTACTCCCAGGTGTGTTTGTTGGAAGGTGGTGTTGAGGGAGGATGGATGCTCGCTGATGCCAGAGATCAGAGCAAGCTCTGGCTTGGCAATGGTAGTGGGGAATGCTGGCCTCCTCCATATTCTAGATCAGAGTGTCTCAGCCTCAACACGGTTGACATTTTGGGCCAGATAATTCTCTTCTGTGTCCTAGGATGGTTAGCAGCATCCCTTGGCCTGTGCCCACCAGGCGCCGGCAGCGTCCCCCTCACCAGTTATGACAATCAAGAATGACTCCAGACAGTGCCACATGCCTCCTAGAGGGGTCAGAATTGCTCCCGGTGAGAACTCCTCTATGGGTGATGGTACTGATCACTGGTCTATTTCACTTAGACCTTCTTGGTGAAAATTAGAGTCCATGCAACAGGTTGGGATGCCGAATGCCCTTCCTCAGCCAGGGAAAGGGGACAAGGAGCTACAACCCAATGCCCTCAAACACAGCTTCTTTTCTCCAGGATGCACAATCTCTGTGTCAGAATGAGGAAGGGAAAAAGAAGGCTGTGGCATAGAGAGAGAGACGACTGGTGGCAGGGTTGGTGTCGGCAGGGAGAGAAAAGAACCAGAAAAGCCACTTGTGTGTTGAAGGTGAAAACTAAGCTTCACCAGCTGCCCACATGGAACCGATCCAGCATGGCGGCCAAGCCTAGAAGGGAAGGGCGTTTGCAGTTTCTGTCTTGGTGGGTTCCCAGAGCTGGCTGTCTCGACCTCACTTCTTAAAGGGCTAAGCCAGGCCCTTCAGAGCCTTGGCCTCCTCTCCAAGAGTCTGATTCATTTTGGGGTCCCCCACACATCCCAGCTTAGGGCTTTACATGCAGAAGACATCTTGAATGTCTTTGGCAAATGAATTAAGATTGATAGACTCTTTAAAAGGATGCAGATAATCTGAGGCAGCTCTGCGAGGAAGGGAAGGGGGTAGGGTAGGAGTGAGAGAGACGGGAAACTGAGAACCATTAGCCTAGAGCAGCATTGTCCTGTAGAAGTAAAACCCAAGCTGCATATGTAATCTTAAACTTTCTAGTAACCACTTTTATTTATTTATTTATTTATTTTTAAATTTTTATTTATTTATGATAGTCACAGAGAGAGAGAGAGAGGCAGAGACACAGGCAGAGGGAGAAGCAGGCTCCATGCGCCGGGAGCCCGACGTGGGATTCGATCCCGGGTCTCCAGGATCGCGCCCTGGGCCAAAGGCAGGCGCTAAACCGCTGAGCCACCCAGGGATCCCTCTAGTAACCACTTTTAAAAGAGGACGAGGAAACAGAAGAAGTTGATTTTGATCATCTATTTTCTATAACCCAGTATATCCCCAATTTTATCATTTCAGTATGCAATTGATATACAAGAAATCTATTAGTGAGATACTCTACTGTATTTTATTTTGGGTTGTGTTTTGGCTTTTTTTTTTTTTTTTTTTGGTTTTTACTACTTTCTTTATTTCTTTCATGCAAAGTCTAGGAAATCTGGTGTGTATTTTACCCTGCGGCACATTTCAGTCTGGACTTGTCACGTTTCCAGTGCCCATCGACTGGTGGCGCCTGTCCTGGACAATGCAGGTCTGGAGAGGAAGTTTAAGTGGTTAAATTTGGGAAATAAACCATTCTCCGTAAACAGGAATAAAAAAAAAAAAGAATTTAAAGACATGTGTGGACAGATTTTATCCACAGACACTCCTGCCTGTCTTGGTAAGCGCCGGTCCCTGTAGCGCCTCCGTCTCCTGCAAACAAGGTCCGCTCACAGGAATCCACTGGTTGTCACTCTCCCCCTGACCCCTTTGTAGCCGACTCTGTTCCCTTTTGTTTCAAACGAACGAGCACACAAAAAAGGGCCCCGCATTGTGCCGGGCCGTCTAATTCACGCATGGCACGACTGGGTCTTCTCAGTGAGCCGGGAGCCTGCCCCCCGCCCCAGCCCTTTCTTCTCCTGTCTTCTCTGAATATTTATCAGGATCCTAGCTGGGCTCCAGCTTCCAGGATCATTTCAGGGGCCAAACAGACACCTGCCCAGGTAAATAAAAACCAGCCTAGACCTTTCTAGATGTCTCTTCCCTCCTATACAAACGGGAAGAGGGGAGGGAATGATGGTGGACAAGTCATCTCCTTTATGAGGTGGGGATTTTATAAGGGGCCCTTGGCTTCTTGGAAAGGTCTCCTCTCAGCCCTCAGTCCAGTGTCTCATCCCTCTGCCCCAGACGAAGATGGAGCGCTCTGGGAAGTCCATTTTGCCCTAGCTTTTTCTTCTGATGTGGAAGGCCATTTCCTCCTCTCTGCTGGTACCACCTTGAGGTTTCTAAAATGCCCTGTAGTCAGATTTTTATAGGTAAGCCTGATTGGGCAGCTGCCCAGGTGGTATGATCTAATGGGGCCCTGGTCCCCCTTGCCACCACCATTATGTCAGTGGTCTCAATCAGAGGCCATCTGCCCCCCCGCCCCGGGGATTTTTTAAAAGATTTTATTTATTTATTCATGAGAGACACACAGAGAGAGGCAGAGACCTAGGTAGAGGGAGAAGCAGGCTCCCTGTGGGGAGCCCCGTATGGGACTCAATCCCAGGACCCCAGGATCATGACCTGAGCCAACGGCAGATGCTCAACCACTGAGCTACACAGGTGCCCCTCCCGCAGGGGATCTTGGCAACGTTTGGAGACATTAGAGGGGAGGGGGTACTCCCTGGCATCTAGTGGGTCGGGGCCTGAGTATCTAGTGTTGCTCAACACCCCACAGTGTACAATGAAGAATTATCCAACCTAAAATGGCAGTCAGTAGTGCCGAGGTTGGGAGACCCTATGTCAAAATATCTTTCCTTAAACTGTAAAGACTGCTGTCCTCAAAATAACCTTTTAACCTGCAAAAGCCCCTGGGAGGAGCTGGCTACACTTAGGCATATAAGTGACTGAATTACTACCTTGCTGATCAGCTGACACCTTCTAGGGCGTCGTGGGCAGCCAGCTGACAATAAGATCTGGGTCCAGACAATAAGACCTGGATGCCTGAGGGAAGGGTGGGTGGCCCTGGTAGACAGAGGAGGTGGGGAATGGGAGCTGTCACCCCAACCAAGTGTCACAACTTTAAGGGAGGAGATTATGCTTTCTCAGTAAGGGTCTCTTTCATTCTGCCCCAGGCCTTTCTCTGCATGTGAGCAAAGCCCTGGTGAAATCCAGCTCAGAACCCGTCTCTACTGCCAGGATCATGACCCAGACTCCCCTGATGTTGCAGGGAAGGTGCCTATGTGGATCAGGAAAGGCAAGCACTCCGTTCTTCCCACTGCTCTTAGCAGGGTCAGAGCCAGCCAGCAACATAGACTTGGAGGTCCCTGTGGAGAAAGGGGAAAAGCAAGAAAGAAAAAAAAGAAAAAAGATCAACCTCCTGGTCTACCAAGCCTGTGGTGTGGGCTGGCCAGCCGTGCTGTGTTCTCAGGGCGGGTGGAGCCTTTGTGCCAGGCACCTGGTCTGGAATTCATCTTCCTCCAAACCATCACTGGTTCCGTGAGATTGTCACAGTTGCCGTAGGCGTGGGCCCTTCAGAAACATGCATTCCATTTCCGGGCCACTTGGTCAAGTGTCTTCCGTGTCTGTCACCAGGGTATGTCCTGGGTCCAGGTGTGGAAACACCAGGACTCTGTCCCTGGAGACACATCTTGCTGAGCATCTGGGGGGATCTGGACCCTGAAGACCACTGTGCCACCGGGACTTCATGTTGGCCCCACCTGGAGAAAACCCCTCCCAGAGGAGCCATTTGGTCAACCTGGCCGCTGGGGAGTTTATGCAGAGGGTCACCCACCGAGTCCCGGGAAGTCTGGAGTTCGTCACGCCTGACATTCTCCTGCCCACCTCTCCCCTCCTTGTGTGGCTGTGGGAAGATGGAAAGGTGTTCAGGGCCTGCAGGGAAGGGAAAGGATGTAAATCTGTGATGCTGGGATCCTGTTGTGGAAAAGAAAAAATATGACTTAGCCAAATACCTGGCTTCTGTCCCAGTGGTCATCAGAGTTGGGCTTTGCAAAAATTGATTTGACCTGTAGATTTTTAATTTTAATTGTGAATATTTGCTTCTTTTTTTTTTTTTTTTTGGCCTGCCCCCCAGACAACTTTTGGTGGGTGTACTTATGGAGGAAAAATTCCAGACTTGGGCCGAGAGGGTCTGATACTAGCTAGCTGTGTGACCTGGGGCAAGGCATCTGGCCTCTCTGGGCCTCAGTTCCTGCTTCAGCAAGTCCTGCAAGGATCAAATGAACCAATGTCAGTGAAGGAACTTTGTGACGTATAACAGACAAGGGTCTAATTACCTGGACTGGGAGATTTTTTTTTACTCTCCCCCAGTGGAGACCTTCTCAGGGTCTCAGACAGGGGCCTTTATTGGCAGATGTGTAACTCCTAAGACCTCCCTTCCCTTTGTCACCTCTGGCCTCCTGGGTTCAGGGCAGTCGCTTTATTTATTTATTTATTTATTTATTTATTTATTTATTTATTGAATTTAATTTTTATTTTTTTTAATTGGAGTTCGATTTGCCAACATATAGCATAACACCCAGTGCTCAACCCGTCAAGTGCCCCCCTCGGTGCCCATCACCCATTCACCCCCACCCCCCGCCCACCTCCCCTTCCACCACCCCTTGTTCATTTCCCAGAGTTAGGAGTCTCATGTTCTGTCTCCCTCACTGGTATTTTCACTCGTTTTCTCTCCTTTCCCCTTTATTCCCCTTCACTATTTTTTAATATTCCCCAAATGAATGAGACCATATAATGTTTGTCCTTCTCTGATTGACTTATTTCACTCAGCATAATACCCCCCAGTTCCATCCATGTCGAAGCAAATGGTGGGTATTTGTCGTTTCTAATGGCTGAGGAATATTCCATTGTATACATAGACCACAGCTTCTTCATCCATCATCTTTCGATGGACACTGAGGCTCCTTCCACAGTTTGGCTATTGTGGACATTGCTGCTAGAAACATCGGGGTGCAGGTGTCCTGCCGTTTCACTGCATCTGAATCTTTGGGGTAAATCCCCAGCAGTGCAATTGCTGGGTCGTAGGGCAGGTCTATTTTTAACTCTTTGAGGAACCTCCACACAGTTTTCCAGAGGGGCTGCACCAGTTCACATTCCCACCAACAGTGCAAGAGGGTTCCCCTTTCTCCACATCCTCTCCAACATTTGTTGTTTCCTGTCTTGTGAATTTTCCCCATTCTCACTGGTGTGAGGTGGGATCTCATTGTGGTTTTGATTTGTATTTCCCTGATGGCCAGTGATGCGGAGCATTTTCTCATGTGCTTGTTGGCCATGTCCATGTCTTCCTCTGTGAGATTTCTCTTCATGTCTTTTGCCCATTTCATGATTGGATTGTTTCTTTGCTGTTGAGTTTAATAAGTTCTGTATAGATCTTGGATACTGGACCTTTATCTGATAGGTCATTTGCAAATCTCTTCTCCCATTCTGTAGGTTGTCTTTTAGTTTTGTGGACTGTTTCTTTTGCTGTGCAGAAGCTTTTTATCTTAAGTCCCATTCATTTTTGCTTTTGTTTCTCTTGCCTTCATAGATGTATCTATGCTGTGGCCAAGTTCAAAAAGGGTGTTGCCTGTGTTCCCCTCTAGGATTTTGATGGAATCTTGTCTCACATTTAGATCTTTCATCCATTTTGAGTTTATCTTTGTGTATGGTGTAAGAGAGTGGTCCAGTTTCATTCTCCTGCACTTGGCTGTCCAATTTTCCCAGCACCATTTACTGAAGAGACTGTCTTTTTTCCAGTGGACAGTCTTTCCTGCTTTGTCAAATATTAGTTGACCATAGAGTTGAGGGGCCATTTCTGGGTTCTCTATTCTGTTCCATTGATCTATGTGTCTGTTTTTGTGCCAGCACCACACTGTCTTGATGACCACAGCTTTGTAGTACAACCTGAAATCTGGCATTGTGATTCCCGCAGCTCTGGTTTTCTTTTTTAATATTCCCCTGGCTATTCGGGGTCTTTTCTGATTCCACACAAATCTTAAGATGATTTGTTCCAACTCTCTTTTTAGAAAAGATGAGGATCGGGTGGCAGCAAGCCAGGGGAGGAATTTGAAGTCATCACAATGGTAGTGTGATTACAGATCCTGGTCCCCATCAGTCCTGGAGCTGTGTGTGCAAGGAGCAGAAATATTTGTGTCTCCCTTAACGGGGATCAATGCACCCCTCCCCCATTCCCCCCCCCCCCCCCCACTGTCTGCTACATGCCAATTTTTCACTAAAGGCAGGATTATTCACTTTAATAAGTTCTTTCCCCCATAAAAGCCAGGTGGGAGCCTAGGAAAACCCACATCTGCAAGGCCAGCCTCTTTCAGGCTGGGGCCACCTCCTTTCCTGCCCACTCAGCATGTCCCTTTTGTTCTTTTTACTTTATTTTTTTAAAGATTTTATTTATTTATTCACGAGAGACACAGAGAGAGGCAGAGACATAGGCAGAGGGAGAAGCAGGCTTCCTGCGGGGAGCCTGATATGGGACTCGATCCCAGGACCCTGGGATCACAACCTGAGCGGAAGGCAGACGCTCAACCACGGAGCCACCCAGGCATCCCCCTTTTGCTCTTGAACCATTTTGTTGGGCCAGTAGCACTTGGCCACCCTGACACCCCCACTGTCCCCTGGAGGAGGAGGGAGCAGAGGCCGGAGAGGGTGAGCGCACACGGAGGGGAAGAGATTAGAAGGCAGGGGAGGCATGACAAGCCATTAAAGAGAAATAAATTCTGCAGAGGGGAAGTGAAGGTCCCTCTCTGTGTCTCCGTAAATCACCTTGTTTTATGGACGGGATGCAGAGGAAAGTGGGGGATGCCCTGGCTCTGATAGCCAGGGGTCGTCTCTCCCGCTTATGTCTGTCAGAATTTTAGGATGTTCCATCCGAGAACCACCTCGAGCTGCAAGCCACTGGGGCTCCTCTCCTTAATTTATTGCTGCATTATTACTCCAAAATCAGAACTGCAGTTACTTTAGGGGAACATTTTAAGAGCTTTATTAGAAAAACATGGCTGGTTTGTTTCTACTGTCCGTTTTCTCCAGAAGCCCGATATCCCCAGCCGCTGTGCGGGCATCATGGACACAAGAATGGGATTTTGAAATTTCTTCACTTTTCAAAGTTACATTTCATACTAAATGTTTTACTTTCAGATCCAAAGTTTGTTATGACCTCAGGGTCTCAGACCTTGCTTCCCTTCATCATGCTAACGAGTCTTTCCACCTTCCAACAAGAAGGGTGTTCTTAAGAGTCAGAATGCACCAACCTCGATCTATGGCCCCAGAAACCCGGGTATGGGTGTGGTTGTTTTTTTATTTTTTTCTTTATTTCTACCTTGTTGCTACAAAGGTTTGAGGCAGTTGCCGATACTTAAGTTGTGGGTATTATTCCATGTGACATTTTGGATCTCTGGCTTTCCTAGGATAAGTGAGGCATTTGAGGACGGAGCCAGTATTCTCCTTTGGCTGCAGACTCTGGGAGCTGCAAAGTGCCACCACCTACCTGGGGCCATCACAGCTCCTCCAACCTCCTATTCATTCGTGATGCTCAGCCAGCTTGACTCATTTCTGTGTTGCACCTGCTCCTGAGTTTGAGATTCCCTCTTACTGGAAGCCTTGAGTTACCCACTGGAGGAAATGAAGTGGATGATGGGAACCGTGGATGCAGTTGGGGTGGCCGTTGGCGTGCTGCAAGGACCCTCTCAAATGTGGACTTAACTTGGCAGTTGGAGGTGTGTTGGCCGATGTGGAGGCAGATCTACCCTCCCCTCACCAGCAGCTGTGTATCCTTGGGCAAGTCAACTCCCTTCTCTAGGCCTCACTCTTCTCTTATGTAAGGTGAACTGTCTGAAGTATAGTAGTAGTTCTTTTGGGGAAAAAAGAATGTAGCCACTTATCCCTCTGTGCAAACAAAATCTTGCATAAAAGTCAAATATATGGAATTGTCGACTGTGGCAGCTGAAGGGGACCAGGGGCTTGGGAAAGACAGATATGGGTTTTCCATCCTTCCCCAGGCTCTTATGGCAGATCGTTCAGAGGTGTGATATCTACTTTCCATAAGCATATGTGAAACTCACTGCCTGCCAGGTGGTCACCCGTAAGGTGCTCAGAGCCTAGTCTAGTGGTTGCCACATGAGAAAAAGAAAAGCATATTTATATATCCTCATAAACATTTATGCTCACAATATATGAGTGGCTGCTGTGGTCCAAGTGTTTCTTCTAGGCCCAGATATGTAAGATCTGGTTCCCATCTTCACGGGGCCAGCAGACCAGTATAAATGCATGGCGGAGCATGTGCACAGTAGATTAGCAATCCAAGTGACCTCAGTGGAAGACCAAGGTAGGCAGGAGGGTCTAAGAGAGGTCTAGAAAGTTGTCAGAGAAGAATAAAAGCTCTGAGGAGGCTGCGGAGGATCGCTGGCTTGTACAGCAGAGCTGGAGTGGGGATGGCAGAGATGACTGTTTCAGGTGGAAATGGGGCCAGGTGGGTCTGGCCAGGGCTTCCCAGTAGTTGGGTGAGGCTGGAGGAATTGAGTAGAGGAGATGGGGTCAATACGTAGGAGGATCTCAACAGCAAGGGCTGGAGGTTTGCAGAACCAGGAGGGCTTTTGAGCTGGAGATTGACCTAACCTGCCCCCTGGCAGCAGGATGAGGGGAGGGATGGTCATTGAGCAAAGAGCTGGCCACTGGACTGTGGAACTAGGCACAGAGTGTCAGCAGCGGTGGAGAAAGGAGGCCATGGAGCAGGCGACCTTGGCGATGGGTGGTATTGACAACGTGGGGACTGAAGGGTTGTGGGGGAGACAGGGATGCATCCAAGACGATGTCAAAAATATAAGCCCAACCCTAATCTAATGGGTTTATTTCCCAAGTTATTGAATTTGCATTTATTGGGTGTCTCCCGTGTGCTCAGATCTGGGTGTAACAAGGAAGCCAAGATAGAGAACACAGGAGGGGTTACAATGAGTTTCTGGAACTGCCTGCATGTTGTACGTGGGAAGGTGTCTACTTGGCCAGTGGAGATGGGAATTCAGAGTTAGGAAGAGAGGCCCAAGGTAGCACTTTATTTATTTAAACATTTGCTGGGCTCCTTCTCTGTATCAGATAATGGCAGGAATAAATGCACATGTGGAGTGTCATTTCTTTTGGAGCCTAGCAAATGACCCATGGCAGCAGCCAAGCGCGTGGACAGAGAAATTTTGAAGGGAGTAGAGCAGAGGGTGCAGTGGGGCCCAGGGACACTGGGGAGACTGGTGGCATGCATCTCCACCCAGGAAAGATGTTGTCTGGGGCAGGCCCGTGGTGGGAGCACAGGGAGATGATGGAGAGGACAGGTGAGGGTGGAATCCTGGAGGACCTGCTGGCCATAGAGGTGGATGGAGGCTGGGGACACAGGAGAAAGCCAAGAGCGTGCAGGGTGGCCGAGGAAGAACAGGGCTTCCTGGTCGGGATGAGGACCGGTAATAATAACACATACTTGCAATCCTTGGTGGTGTGTGAACTCTGGGCCACCTGCGCTTCCAAATGCATTACATGCATTTAGTTCATTAAACCACGCAGGGCCCCGTTTCTACCCCATTTTACAGATTGAGGCCCAAAGAGCAAGGAGAAGTAGCCAACGCCCGAGATGACCGTTGCTTGTATTTTGGGTGCTCATAGCCCTGAGAGTCACTTTTGGATCTGAGCAGGGGCCCTCGGTGCTCCCCGAAAGAGAGCTAACCCCAGCTGATGCCTCTTCTTGAACTCAGCTGCACCTCGCCCGTTCCCACCTGGCCTGCCCTGACCTTGCCACACAAAAGCTAACGTGCCAGCGGAGGCCTGGGGAGGAGGGGTGGGGAGTGCTCTGTTAAAAATGTCCCGTCTGTTTGGCCAGAGGACTCTGGCTGTTCAAACAAGCCCTCTGAGCCCTGGTGTTTCTCTCCACGGAAAGGGGACTTAGTGTCACCGCGTCGGGCCTGGGCGGGACGAGGCAGGGAGGTAGGACCGGCAGGTGTGGTTGCTGGCCCGGGGTTTGATATGTTTCCCTGCACAGTTCACGGCTAATGACAGGGCACCGGCAGGTAGGAACATGATTGAGCCCTTCGGCTTGCACATGTGTGGTTGGGCAAAAGACAATCGCAGATGTTCCTGGAATTCCCAAACCGGATACAAAATTGCTAGCAGGATGCAGAGAAAGAGGAAGGAGCCAAGCGTTTTACATAATGAGCCGCCTGCCTCCCGCCCCGCCGGCCTGTTGGAGCGCCCGGGCGGGTCCGGCCTCCTTTCTCCCGGAGTCCCGGGGATTAGCGAACCCGAGCGCGTGTCTACAGGGCCCAGCTCTGCTCCAGCAGCCCGCTGGTCTCTGGCTTTGGGTTGGTTTCTATGCAGGATCCGCGGCTTCCCACCGGGTGTGGTGGGATCGCAGGCAGCCAGGGAGGGAGTGTGCTCTTGCACCCAGATGTGCCTCGGTGCCCGGGGTTGGAGGAGAAGTCGGGCAACGGCCCTGAGAGGACCGGAGAGCCGCCACCCAGCTCTCTTCCCTGCTCCCACCCCCTTTGGAAGGGAACTCTGTCTGGGTGGCAGCAGGGGGGAGGCTCAGCGCGGAGGCTGTGCTGCAGCCAGCTTAGAAGGTGGAGGCTGGCACGAACAGGGAATGCTTGGGAGCCCGGAGTGTGTGTAAGGCGGAGGCCTCTTGTGGGGAATTGCGTGTGGGCAAAGCCTACTTCTGGGGATCCCGGGGTAGGAGCGCAGGAGCCAGTGAGCCAGTGCAGCCCGCGGAGCTGAACGTGATGAGCTGAGATCGGCTCGTGTCCTTGCAGTTTGCCCTTCACTGTACTCCTTTCTATGGCCCACCGGGCAAGGGGGCACTAAGTTCGTAAAATGCACCACCCATATCCCTCGCCTCGGTGCTGGCTGATTCTCAGAGTCCCTTCCAGCTCTGTTTCCCTTGGGAGAATGTTTGAGAGGGAACTGGTGCAGGAAGGAGATGGTTGTCTCCCCCACCAGTGGTGGCTTTGATGGGAGGCTTTTCTGAACTGGCCCTACAAAGCCCCAGGCAGCTGGCATCTCACCACGTCCTCCTTAATATATTCTGTCGTTTAAGGACGCCGAACGAGCACCTCCTCATCTCTGTCTGGAGTCAGATTTCATAGGTGAACATCCTTGCTGCATGAACTTGGCCTGCTCCTTGTCTTCTTGTAAGACTTAGGTTCCCAATCCACCCAACCCTACCTACTTGGGGTGCTAATACCAGCCAGAATAAAAAGCACCTTTCTTTGTTGGGTCCTTCTGTTTAATCAGCACTTAATAAATGTTCACAGTTACTATCATTATTATTATATTTGTTTTCCAAAGAAAGAATTCACAGAGGGTTTCCTTTTGCCTGGGCCCAGACCAACCTGCCACCTGTTTATGTGCACGTCATGAGCTAAGACTCAAACACGTAAAAATGACACAAAATATAAATCTCAGTGTGGAGAGCATATAGCCCACAAATGGGAAATATTTACTGTCTGGCCCTTTGCAGAAAATTTGCCAACCCTTGTTCTAGATTCCTGATTATTTAAACAGGGCGGGTAGGTGTAGGCACTCAGAGCAACAATTAGAGGGCTGCATGCACTTTGGAGGAAAGCCCACTAATAATCAGAAAAGTTGATAAATGCTCTGCTACGTTATACTTAAGGGAAGAGGAAATGGGGTTGGCGTTTTGGAAATCCTACAGTGATGTTTAGGACATAGTTTCAGAAATAAGCTCTGAGTTGCAGGATCGTGGGCTGCCAGTGTTTGCAGAGCCATGTGTTCTAAAGTCCCCTTAAAGAGAGAAAATCCCAGGTTGTTGAGTGGGACAGTTCCAGTGGGGGAGGGATGGGACAGAGAGCACCATCCTTTCTTACAAGTGGGGTCCACTTGTGAAAACAGAACGTGGCTTGGGGGAGCTCGTTTTATTCTACGTGTCGTGCATATGTGCGTGTTTATCGTCTGCTTCCCCCTACCTTGTTCTTGAGAGGATTTATGGCAGCTGGGACCCTCCAATGTACAAAATGACAAATCCCAGAAGAGGCAAAGCTTAGAGGCTGTGGTTGAAAAGAGTAAACTGAGTAGAGTGTCATTGGTGATTTTAAAAAGGTGACCTTGCAGCTGAGCTTCGAATTTTTCAACTGAGGGAGTGTTGTTTTCATGCCTTTCTCTCTGTGTCCACCGTGACCCCTATCCCCACTCCTCACAGGACCAGTTATGTGTGCTTGGGTCTTGTCGGCCGAGAAAAAGAGGCAGAACTGAAATAAAACAGAAGCATTTATTTGGGTTCTTAGAATTGCAGTTTAGAGGGCACAGATTCAGGAGGGAACCCAACCCTTGAGGAGGACACAAGGGGCCAAGGGTCTTTATTAGCACATTGGGAGAAGCATCAGGAAACTCACACAAGTTGTTTCTAAACATTGTGATTAAAATATACAATTACATTTTACATTTCATTGGTTTTCTGAGTGCATTATGACAGTCCTGAGAAGAATATATTTTGCAGTTTTTTTTAAATTTTTATTTATTTATGATAGTCACACAGAGAGAGAGAGAGGCAGAGACATAGGCAGAGGGAGAAGCAGGCTCCATGCACCAGGAGCCCGACGTGGGATTCGATCCTGGGTCTCCAGGATCGCGCCCTGGGCCAAAGGCAGGTACCAAACCGCTGCGCCACCCAGGGATCCCTATTTTGCAGTTTTTATCAAGAAACCAGGTGCAAAAGCATCTGGGTGGCTCAGTGGTTCAGCATCTGCCTTTGACTCAGGTCATGGTCCCAGGTTTCTGAAATAGAGTCCCTCATAGGGCTCCCTGCGGAGAGCCTGCTCCTCCCTCTGCCTGTGTCTCTGCCTCTCTCTCTCTGTGTCTCTCATGAATGGATAAATAAAATCTTTTTTAAAAAAAAGAAGAAGAAGAAAAAGAAGAATGCAGGTACAGCAGCCCTCTGTTCAGTCCTACCCCTTGCCCCAATTTAATAGCTAAGCATGGTGTCTGTTTAAAAAAAAAAAAAAAAAAAAAAAAGCCAGGATCAAGTTGTAATTCCCAAATACCAAATAGTCTGTGGTGTGGAGGAGAAGTTGCACACAGGTTCCCTGGGGGATCCCAGTCTGATGGAGGAGAGAAGGCAGGGATGGAGCAGAGGCTGCCCCAGGCGGATGGATGCCCCCCCCACCCCCGCACCATGGTTGGGCAGGAGCAGCCCCTGGCAGCCCTGACCCCGGCCACGGGGATGGGCTCCAGGGGAAGCTGAGTAATGGAAGCTGCAGATCCATGGGTGAGCGGGCTGAGAGCTCAGCTTATGAATCACCCCAGTGGTGGCTCTCTGCTCGCCTATTCCCAAGGGAGCCAGTGTCTGGGAGACGTGATGTCGTCACTGGGAGGGCAGTTTCAGCCACGTGTGGCCTCAGAGAACTTGTTCCCATGAGTAACACCCAGATCCTCAGCCTGAAGACTCCCAGGCCAAAGAGATGGGGCTCTGCACTGCCTTGTGTATGTGTGTGTGCGTGTGTGTGCGTGTTTTAAAGGACATGTCTCGTCCGTTCTGGGACCTCGTTATTAGCTTTCGACTCTGTGGCCGTCGAGGGTGGTGAGAACCCTCATCTGCACAATCACGGGGGAGGTGGCTCTGATGGATAGCCCGCCCGCCCGCCTGTAGCCATCCCAGCATTTTTCTCCTAGACTTTCCCTCCCCCAAACCATGCTCGAGACCCATGATTTGCACGAAACATTCCCTGTTCAACCATGATGTCTCCTCATTTGGCATGCACACTCCACTCGTGTGGTTAGAGGGATTGGCCACCTTTAATTGATTTCAGAAAGGCAAGGCCAGCCCTGTGCAGGCTGCTTATTTTCTCCCAGCCTGAGAGCTCCGCAAGTTTTTCCATAGGAATTGGCTCATCAGGCCTCCTTACTGCGTTGATGGTTGATAGAGAAGGAACAGAGCTCATAGCAGCCTCACACCACTGTACTTTGTCTTGCGAACCTGATACGCACCCGGAGCAAACCAAACTATGAGACGCCATATATATAGCCTGTCCCTTTGCACTGTGACCCATCCTTGCTCCTATATAAAACCATTCTTTTATATTTTTAAAATATTTTACTTATTTATTTGAGAGACAGACAGAGATAGAGGGAGAGAGAGAGCACGAGCAGGGAGGAGAGGCAGAAGCAGACTGCCCACTGAGCGGGGAGCCTGACGTGGGACCCGATCCTAGGACCCCAGGATCATGACCCGAGCCAAAGGCAGACGCTTAACCACCTGAGCCACCCAGGTGCTCCCACTCTTTTATATTTTTGCAGAACCTTCATTCTCCTCACCTACGATGCTCTCCTACTGAAAAGCCCTTGGCTTGTTCCTGCCTTCTTGGGTAGCAAAAACATAAAAACCTTTAAAATAGAGGGTCTCATAGATAACAGAGCCATGAAGAGGACAAGTCTAGTGTATGCCTTCTTAACAAATAAATGAGAAATCAGAGGGCGTTGAGATGGGGTTCCAGTGACGGTCGGTGGCGTGGCGTGTGAATCGGGGATGTGATTTGCCTGGGGAAGCCCACCCATCCCCATACTGCATGCCGCGTAGCTGGTCTGCAGCACACCCTAGCATAGGATTCTTACTGGAAACAAAACAAAATTCCCTTAAAAATAATAAGCAGCAGTTTCCAGTCCATATTTGTGGGCTCATTATTTCACGACTCTGTGTGCTGGCCCCTGCGGGTACCTATGGGGGTGCATCCTAGCACAGACAGTGACAAGTTCTAGTGAATTCCTAACTTCCTGGTGTTCTTGGTGAGTGGGTGTCGCTTGAGTGGCTTCCCAGTTCTTCAGAAGCAGAGAGGACGTTTGTGGATGCAAAGCTAATACCCAGGAACCGGGTTGGGGTTTGTTCGCCCCACCCACTGCCGGTAGGGGCGCAGATAGAATGGCCACGCCATGGGCACAGCAAATATAGACACGACCGGCGCTGTGTGCACCTGCGGCCCACGGGCCGTGGCTCTCCTTGCATCCTGGAGCGTTGTTATCTGAATCATATTTGAAAACCACTTTCCCTTTCCTCTAATCACTTTGCTTTCTCTTTCCTTCCTGCACATGACACCGTGCGGCAGGCGATCCTGGCGACGGGGTGATTTGCAGAGCCTCTGGGGATGCCGGACGGGACAGCGCTTCCTTCGTGGAGGGCTGCCTGTCGGCCCCCGCTCAGCTGTTCCCTAGTTCATTCTGTCTTGTGACAGGTACGAAACACCGGTCAGTTTTGTCATTTCCTGAGGCTGGTTGCTTCCTGACACTCGGTGCGATTAGAGTTGAACAGGTGGGTTTCTTCCCCCCTCCTGTCGCTGTCATTGTCACCTGGACATTACCATGGCGATAATCCTCCTTAAAACAAAAATAAGGGACCGAACCGGTTGGACAGAAAGTATGACCGCAGACTCTTCCCCTGAGACCCAGCAGGGAGGGACCTGGAGGCTGCCCGAGGCTCCCCCAGGTCATGTCCAGGGGACAGGGAGGTAGGAAAACGAGGGGGCCCGGCGCCCGGGGAAGCGCCACGGGCTGAAGTTCCATCAGACTACACTGCAGGCGAAAGCTTCATCTGGGTTCGTCCGTGGATTAGGTGGGATAGTTTTCCTCCTGCCACCGCAGGCCTGTCTGGTCTCCCTCTGCCCTTGGGAGAAACAGAACAGTAGATCCATAATCTGTCAGTGGAGATTAGCTGGGCCATGAGTCACAAGGCGGGGAGGGAGGCCGGGGATTATAATCTGCTCTGCAGAGTCTTCCAGGCTGTGCGATGGTGGAGGTTTTGGCTTCCTGAGAAGCCTCGAGGTTTTAGGAAGGCAGGTTTCACTATGTCAGCACCGAGAAACCGGTTTGGGGTTTAGGAAGTGAGGACCCACGGTAGGTGGGTGAAGAGAGGTGGATTTTATTCTCAGCTGAAACAAATGTATTTGCTCTGTCTCCGGAAGAGCCGTGAGGCTGGCTTCTGGTGGCTGCAAGGATGAGCCATCCCAAATTGCTTTCTTTGCCCTGCTCGCTCTTAGAGCCCTCTGTGGAATGTTCTGAAGGGGTTGGCAGGTTCTAAGAGAAAATGCTGTTGGCTTACGGGATCTTCTCAGCGGTGGCACAGAGCAGTGACCTGGGATTGCTACCAACCAGCATTTCACTGTCTGGTTTCTCTGGAGATTCTTGAAAGAGGGGGAAAAAAAAAAAAAAAACCAGAGATCTGTGCAAGGTGGTTTAGCATGCAGCCTCCCTCAGGGCAGGGAGGTGGTCTGGTAACCTGGCTGACCTCTGAGTCGTCCCGGATCCTAAAGTATGAGACACATGCAGTGTTGGGTGACCTGGGCTGATGGACGGGGCAGCTGCTCTTTCATTCATCCAACAGATAGTCACTGAGCGCCTACTAAGTGCCAGGCGCCAGGCACACACACACACACACAAAAAAAAAAAAAAAAAAAAAAAGAAAAAAATCTTGGCATCATTGGAGGGAAAACAGGATTACTAACAGATCAGCCAATGGACCCAGAAGTGATAAATGCTATGAAAAAAAATAAGAGAGGGATAAAGGGATAGAGCGATGGCGGGTATTGGCGAGGGTGGCCAGGAAAGCCTTAGGAGATAACCTTTGAACAGAGACCAGGCAGGTATCTGGGGGGCGGAGAATGTTCTAGGCCAGTGGTCAGCAGATGATGGCCCTCAGGCCAAAACTCACAGCCACTTGTTTTTGTAAATAGGGTTTTATTGGGACTCAGCCACTCTCATGTGTTTATGTATTATCTGTGGCTGCTTCCTCCGCTGCAGCAGGGTTAAGTAGTTGTGGCAGAGATGGCCTGGTGGGCGTCTGGCCTCTGACAGTTTGCCAACTCCTGACCTAGGCAGGAGCAAAGTGCAAGGTGCATGCACCACTCTGTGCGTCTACTCTTCTGGCGATGGGCGCCTAAGCTGTCCCCAACTCTTCGGCACAAGACCCAGCTCTTCAATAAGCCTCCTTCCCGTGTCACTGGGTTTACCTGCATGAGATTCCAGGGATGGAGATGCTTTTCTTTCTTTCTTTCTTTTTTTTTTTTTTATTAGGATGAACAAGGGAACGTAAAACTGCGGACAGGAGATTTAAATCATGTTATAAAACCTGCCTCATCCTGCCATACGTCCTGCCACCAGGGCTGTTGATTCTCTTGGGGGCAAATGTGGCTTCTTTGGGCTGTATCTGGGGAGATAATAAACCGCTGGTTCATTTGGAGGGATTTGTGGACATTATCAAAAGGGACCGTGTGCGTGCAAACACTTGGGAGAGCCAAGAAGGGCTAATGCATGTTGGGGGTGGGAGACAGTGATCTTCTTAACCTCAGACCTATGACTTATCCATGGTACAGGCTTTAAAAAATCTCTTTATTTCTCACCTTCCCTCCACATCTCCCAATCCGGACCGAAAGCTTCCTGAGAGTGGGATCCATTCTTTCTATCCCCAGGGCCTTGCAAAGCACTGGCACTTAAAAGAGGTGCTTTTTGAATGAAGATATGACATTTCCTCTTACGTTCTTCTAAGCAAAGTAGAAATGCAGCACTTAAAAAAAAAAATCATTTAAATCATTTACATTCTAAAGCTGAAGAGAAACGAGTTCAGGTACCATTTTTTTTTCTTTTGTTCTTGGAGAGGATGTATCGTGCTTAAGAGACCACGGAGAGCTTTCTGGATGCAGCTGATGGCGTCAAGCTGAGCAGCTTCATGGCGTGGTTGCAGAAAACACGGACAAAGGCCCAGAATTACGTGTTCTTACCTAGTGGCCTTTGCCGACGCCCGTCCTCCTGCCAGCAATGCCTGGCCTCGGTCCTCTCTGCAGGCCTGTGCTTTGCTTACCATTCCAGACCCAGCTCTTCCTCGGTCCCCAGAGACTCTCCTCTTGACTTCACTACATTTAGTGACTGTGCCATTCCTTTGGCAACAGATCCCACATCGCCCTGTGGCACCCCAGTAAGTGGATACTGCGATTCAAGCGTCTCAGGGATCAGACCAGGCCTGTGTGTCCAGCTGGTCCTTGGAGGGCTGGCTCCTGGCTCTCAGGCTGCATGAATATTGATTTATGGATCGATAGGCTAGCCCATTGACGGTATGACCATTGCAAGTTGCCACATTAATATCTGTCACTGGCCTCCATTGATTTGGTTCTCTGAATCACCAAGTAGATAATGTGGATGCGTGGCCTTCAGGTTCCTCCCCTGAACAACGGGAGGAAGAAAATCTGCGTCCCCAGGCTGGCCTCGGGAATGCACAGAGCATAGTCCCCAAGGGGCTCCTTCCAGTAGGCTGCAGGTGAAGCCCGGCGAGACCAGGCTCACGTGCTGGGAGAGCCTGCTGTCCACGTTTCCCTCGGGTCCTTTCCGCCGATGGTTCACAGAAGCTCCTCTTGTGAGCTGTGACTTTGTTTTCGGTGCCTGGTGCCGACGACCTCTGAGACAGAGAAGTATTTCGGGAGAGCTGACACCAGATTTTCGCCATTAGATTTTTTTTTTTTTTTTTTTTTTCCTGCTGTCTGTGCAACTGACAGCCTTAACTTTGCATGAACCAGGAAGTTTGGCCCTTTAACTTCCTTGTGATCTCAGGAGAAGGAGGTGAGGAATGCAAATGCCACAGAGGAGAGAGAGACATGGAAGGAAAACGTCCCGGGGAAAGCCAGGAGATGGCCACGCCAGGGAACCCAGTGGGTGCCGGGGCCATGGGTGGTGAGGCCAGCGGCTTTCCTCGTGCCTGTTGGGTGGCCGCCAGGGCAGGGTTTTAATTATTTTATTTATATAAGCTTCACTGCTACTGATTTTTTTCAACATTGAAAGCAGCCCATTTATTTATAAGCCCTTTGCCTCATATCATGAGTATGAGGGCAGTGATGTTTTCTTTCGCCCTGCGGATGGCCGTGCATGGTGCGGTGCTGGGGAGAGTGAACAGTGCAGGATGCCTTGCGCTCTAGGCCTGTGTCATTACTCACTGAATCTGTCCTGGGACACCTCGCAGAGCCTTTCGTCCCAGGTTGCAGCTTCTCCATTGAAAGAAAGGGGGATCCCTGGGTGGCCCAGCGGTTTGGCGCCTGCCTTTGGCCCAGGGCGTGATCCTGGAGACCCGGGATCGAATCCCACATCGGGCTCCCGGTGCATGGAGCCTGCTTCTCCCTCTGCCTGTGTCTCTGCCTCTCTCTCTCTCTCTGTGACTATCATAAATAAATAAAAATTAAAAAAAAAAGAAAAGAAAGAAAGCACTAGGGGATCTCCTAAGGCCCTTCTGGGGCCTCTGAGCCTCCTGGATGGGCTCCACCCATGTTTCCCAATGACTGCCCCGATCCTGTCCTTTCTCTGGCTTCTAGGCGGTTAGGCCAGTCACGACAAGCAGGTGTCCACTGAGTTCTGGAGATCTGATAACCGGGACATGACCCCTTGGAAAGTCCTGGAATGAAGATGGTTTCTAAACATTCCTGTTTGTGACTTCTAGAAGTGGTTGAAACTCCTGCCCATCAGTCAGCTGCTTCTCTGTGACAGGGTTTCCTACACTGCAGCAACGTTAGCTCAGTCTTTGACTAATTAAATCTGTTGGGTTTGTTTTATTTTTTTTATTTTTTTCAGTGAATCGAACTAAAAACTGTGATTCTCAATGGGGTGGAGTGGGCGGGGGGGGGTACTTCGGGGTGGCTGCTTCGTCCTCCCCTCATGAGGGGGGTTCGGGGTGAACACATACATTGGATAATGTCTGGGGATAGTTTTGGTTGCCCGCACTGGGGCAGAGCGATGCTACTGGCATCTAGTGGGTAGACGAGGCCGGGAGTGCTGGTAAGTGTCCTGTGATGTGCACAGCAGCCCCCACGGCAAAGAATTATCCAGCCCGACGGTGCCAGTGGCCAAGGTTGACAAACTCTGGGTTAAAGAAACACTATTTTAAGATGAAATGTAGTGAACCCATGACGACTTCCCGTACAGAGTAAATATAAAAATAACGAGCACAGTGAAATCAAAACCCGGTGTGTAAATTCCAGGGGGATGGCCTTGTCCACCACGCGTCTGGCCTTGAGGTTATCTTTCTCTTTAGGATGAAGGGACGTGAGCACGTGGAGAGATGTCACAGACCTGGCTGCCTGGAACTGACCCTGTCTCCTTAAGTGCCAGCAGCAGGATTCAAAGAGAAAGTAAAGGGAGTTGCTTCCTTCCTCTGCAGTCGGGTGCTGGGTTGTGCTGTCTGCCCGACACCCCCCATGGTGTTCCCCATCCCAAACTTTGGGAACTGCTGCCTCGGTGCCTCGGACCTGAGTATAAGCTGCCCAGAGTACTTGCCCACAAGGATCTGCTCCCTGCATTTCTGGCTCCATGGGTACTAGGAGCTGATCATTAGACCTAGATTCCCATTCTTTTTTTTCACAGGTAGTTATAATAATAATAGCCCCCTTTAGGCACGGGCTTTTTCATCTTCAAAGCGCTTTATAAACATGAGCTAATCTCCCTGTTCCCCAGTGAGGTCAGGAGCCCCACGTTTTTACTGGATGCTGCCACCAGGGCAGGAGAGATGAAGTGAGTCACCGGCTGTCCGGGCTGGGAGTTAGGCGAGGTTAGAGCTGGGATTCAAGTTCACGGTTGCTGGCCTCCTGGACATGTCCTTCAGCGAGCCACACCTTTCTCTTGGCCGGGCCCCGTCCTCGTGTTGGAGCCAAACCTCAAATTCAGGCGGGTCTGGAGAGAGAGAAAGAGAGAGAGAGAGAGATTTCTTTTCCCCAACTCTCAGTAAGCTGCTCTTACAGGGGCAGCTAAATGTTTTTCTTTAATAATAATAATGATAATTAATAATAATAATAATAATAATAATAAATAACTCCCCTATGGCAGGTAAACCCCCTCCAAAACCAGGGAGTTACTTTAAGAAAATATTTTCCTTGCAGACCCTGTCTCCCAGGATGGTGGTAGGGGTGGAGCCGAAGCAATGCTTCTTTTCAAAGCCTGTGTTTGAAGGCGGCTGTGGTCGGCGGGGCCCGAGCCCTAAGGACCGAGGGTGTCTGGCCGCGGGCCGTGACCGCTCCGACAGGGACCACCATGGTGCACGCAGCCTCTGGGTGCCTGTGGGCGCTGGGGTATTTCCTTTGCGCTCATCCCAGACACTCCTGGACCTGGCCAGGAGGGGAGCCAAGGTGAGGTGTCAGGGAGAGGCAGTAAGGCCAGCTTGAAAGGCAGGCTACAGGGCAAGGGCAACCATTTCATATTATTTCCTAAGGGCTAAAAAAAAAAAAAAAAAAAAAAAAAGGTAAAAATCTAGAGTATTCAGGAGGTATTTAAGGGCACCTGGGTGGCTCAGTGGTTGAGCATCCATCCGCTTTTGGCTCAGGGCATGATCCTGGGGTCCTGGGATCGAGTCCCACATCGGGCTCCCTGCATGGGGCCTGCTTCTCCCTCTGCCTGTGTCTCTGCCTCTCTCTCTGTCTTTCATGAAGAAATAAATAAAATCTTTAAAAAAAAAAGAAGAAGTATTTAATCCTGCCCATGGATCTCCAGGGGTTTCGGGGTCTCCTGGGGAGATGATCCACTCGGAGGTGCCGGGGTCCTCTGCACAGGGCAAAATAAATCCAGAAAATGTATATGGAGTCAGAGCTGGAGGGTGGGACCGACTTTGTTTATGTTGGACATGCCACCAGCTTCGGGCTGAGTGTACTTTTTGTGGCACAGACGCTCCCGTGTGGCTGGCATCAGGCTTCCGACGTGATGGGCTGCGTCACATCGTGTGGGCGGAAGAGTGGACACCCCCCAGCCCTCGGCTCACAGTTGTGTGTTCGTCTTACAACCTTTACTTTTTGTCGTAGTCAGCTCCAGCTGCTATGACAAAACCTCCATAGACTGGTGGCTCAAACGACACTCATTTCTCAGGGTTCCGGAGGCTGGGCAGTCCAAGATCAGGGCACCGGCGTCGTCAGGTTCTTGGTGAAGGTTCTCTTCATGGCTTATAGGTGGCTGCTTCGTTCTCCCATCATGAGGGGGGTTCGGGGTGAAGAAAGCAAGCTCTTTCACGTCTCCTCTCATAAGGGCTCCAATGCCATCATGGGGCCTGCACCCCGTCCTCAAATCCCATGACACTGGGGCTTCGGGTTTCAGCATATGAATATTGGGGGGGGGAGGTACAATATTCAATCTGTAGCACCTTGATCTGTGATTTTGGGGCCTCGAAGCACTGAGTAGAGGTGGGGATAAGGATGCAGAGCAAGGAGCTACTCGCTAAGACCCCAGAGCAGCAGCAGACTCTCGACCAGGTTTCTCCTACATCCTTTGATGAAGTGGATCGCTCATGACTTGTAGGATGCGAAGGAGGACCGCGCAAGAGAGCAGGGCTGCGGTGACCCTGGGAGCCTGAGAGTGAGCCAGGAAAGGAGTCTCCTAGCCTCAGAGTCCCCAGAGCTGGGCTGATACTGGGAACCTGGGCTTTGGCTGTGCCTGGTCCACCCGCTGCGGCCGGCTTGTCTGTCCCGTAAAGGTCAGATCCGCTGTGGGACAGTCAGCAGCAGCCTGCTTGACATCTCACTCTTTGTTGCTAAAAGGATCCAGTTCCCCCAGAAAACAGAAGTATGGCCCCACGAGGCACGATGTCCTCCTAGCATTTCAGTCATTTCTTCATGCTTCCTGTTGCCATGGTTTCTAACTAAACGTGGTAAATGATACACAAGTAGAATGGGAGGAAGACAAGGGAGGGGACTCCCAATGGGATTTAAAAAAAAAATACCCCTATCAGGGCCCATCGCCTGGTCTCCTCATGTCCTCTCCACTATACACAGGCTCTTCCTGCCTCTCTCTCCCCTCCCCACTTCTCTGCTCCTTTCCCCTTGTCCTGCTTAACCCCTTCCTCCCCCAGATTGCAAATACGGACGAGAGAGCTCAGAAGCACTGCCTCTCAGGTGTGTCCAGGCCGCCTCCTCACCTTGACCCTTTCCAGCCCATTCATTCTGTCTCCCACCGGCTCCGCCAACACGTCCCCTTTCTGAGCTGAAAGGTGTTCTTGGACATAGCCACTTCTTCCCTCTCCGTTTTCTTTTTTTCTAATATTTTATTTATTCATGAGAGACACAGAGAGGCAGAGACATAGGCAGAGGGAGGAGCAGGCTCCCTGCGGGGAGCCCTATGCGGGACTCCATCCTGGGACCCCGGGATCACGCCCTGAGCCAAAGGCAGACGCTCAACCCCTGAGCCACCCAGGTGCCCCTTTTCTGCCCCGCGGTATGCAGAGAGGTAAAGATGTCTGGGAGGCCCGTATGTGATTGCAACATCTCACCCATCCCTTCCTCTTGGAAATCCCACTCCGGCTTTTCCCACTCTTTGCGTGATTCCCTCCAAACCACTTCAGACCCAGTGGCCTTTTTCTCAGTTCTTCCTGTGTGCGCTCTGGCCTGTTCCACGCTGACCACCCACAGGGTCCCCCCATCCCGCCTCTGCTCACAGGGGTTGAGCGTCAGCCCCAGGTTTCTATTCTAGAGTCCAATCCGCTGCCAGGGTTGTGGTCACACCCCTCATAAAAAAAAAAAAAAAAAAAAAAAAAAAAAAAGCAAAAACCACCAGCTCTGAAACTTGCATCTGTAGCCTGGATTTTTCTTCAAATGTCCACTCTGTGTGTCTCTTTTTAGACCTACCTCCTCAAGGGCGTTACTTTTGATGTCCGAGGTGTCCTTGCCCCCAGGCTGGCCTCTGCCTTGGGTTTCTTTCTCGTTGGGGTAAAATAATTTGTCTGGACCTCCACATTAAGTTTTATTATCTTTTTTGCCTTTTGGCTGGCATTCCGCTGGTCACTACCGTTTTAATATATACCTGCGACGTTGGCTCTGTAAAAACAAGGGTTTATTACGGCTTGTTCCTCTCTGCACTTCCTGGGAGTGCGCTCCACGCTGCCGTCTTTAACAAATGTGTTATAATTAAACACAAGGTTATTGTTCCCCAAACTTGTACAGCCCTTTTGATCCACCCTTCCTCTTTCCCCCTGCTCCCCCCCCACCACCCTGCCCCGTCCTCCGAGGACCCGCCCTGGATGGGAGCTTGACACCTTATCCCCAGAGCTCCTCACCCTCTCCAGTGTGAAGACCCGCATTACTATTAGGTATTTTCAGACTCCTGTTGGCCAAGTAATGACTCAATATCTTATCTACTAAGTATTCGAAAAACACAACCTGTTTGTGTGAGGCCTGATGTTGTCAATCTTTTAACAATGCGTCCTGTGCCTTCATCTTGTGGGACGCTGACCTCAATTTTATGGCCATTAGGTGACCACCAACCTCTTTGACTTTGACAGTGGCCCCCACCTGGTTTTCCTGGCCAAGTGCCCGTCTCTCCAGTCTGTCCTGCTCACCAGTAGGTTATGCACCTTTTTGCATATGCCACCCCCTGCTCCCACCCTACTCTTGATCCTGAAGGTGAGCTCTTTAAGCTGCCATCCTGGTCTTCCATTGGCTCACAGTCTTTCCAGCATTAGAGCCCATTTGGGGAAATATTCCTTCCCACCCCAGGCAGACACTTAGGTTCCAGTCGCTAGATCTTGGCGCCTACTGTTAACCTTTGTCTGGAAAGCCCCACCTTTTGAACTCCGAGAGCTACCTGTCTGTAAGAACCACATTAAACCTTCCCGACTTTGCCAGTTGGTGTTCACTCCTCTGCTCTGCGTGGCTTGTCCCACAGATTTGAGCTTAAAGGATGCTTGCATGCTGTCTTGTTTTTATACGCATACCCATGCGCGTGCTTAACATAATTCTAAACTTTGAGTGTGGAAAAAATTCAAACATTCTAAAAATAGGATGAGGCACTCCTACGCCCTTTACCCAGACTCACCTGTTTTTAACATTTTACCCTATTTGCTTTATCGTTTGTTCTATCTCTCTCTGTATTTTTTTTTTTTTCCCTAAAGCACCTGATGGTAAGTTATATCCATCCTGGGCCTTTACTTCTAAATACACGGATGTGCGTTTCCTAAGGAGAGGGATATCCTCGTACATAGCCATGTTTTAGAGACCACCTTCAAAAATGTATACTGTCGTGGTACTTTTGTGTACTCTCCACCCATGTCCTGGTTTTATCAATTGTTCTGATCGTAGATAACCATTTCCCTCTGGTGCAGAATGCAGTCTAGAGTCAGTTACTGCATGGAGGTGTCATGTGTCCTCAGCTCCCTTTATTCTGGAACATTCCCACAGCCGTTGTTTTTTATGAGATGGGCATTTTTGAAGAGTACAGCCCCCCCCCTTCCCCATTTCGTTAATGGAAAATTCATTTTGTACATGAAGTTTCCTTGTGGTTAGACTGAGGTTGTATGTTGTGGGACTACTGGATAGGTAGTATGGTGTCTTTCATAGCGTGACACGTCTAGAGGTACCCAATGTCCATCTGTCTGGGACTGGTGATGTTAATTTTGACCGCCCATGTAAGGTGTCGTCTTGATTTTGCCGGTGTATATCATTACTGTGTTTTTATTCTTCCTTGCAATTAATAAACAGTCTGTTGGGGAGATACTGTAAAGCCCTGCAGAGATCCTCATCTACATTTCCTCCTAAAAATTAGCATCCAGTGATGATTCTTGCTTCATCCAGTCTTTACCATGATGGTTGCAAATAATTTTCCACCTCCAATGCTCCCTCAACATTTATCATTTGGTTCTTGGCGTTGTACTATTAGCAAGAGTCCAACCTGCTTCCCTATTTATTTATATAATAAACAAATGAGTCTGTTCACTCTCGGCATGGACTCATGAATACCTAGCTCTGCAGTGGGTTTTTTTTTTTTCATTTTGTTTTAAAGATTTTATTTATTTATTCATGAGAGACACACACAGAGAGAGGCAGAGACACAGGCAGAGGGAGAAGCAGGCTCCATGCAGGGAGCCTGATGTGGGACTCGATCCTGGGACTCCAGGATCATGCCCTGGACCGAAGGCAGGATCCAAACCGCCGAGCCAGCCAGGGATCCCCCTCTTGAGTGGTTTGTAATTCGCTACTTTACTTAATTATTTGGTGCTCAAAATGTCCCGGATTTGGCCAGTGGGAGCTCCTTCCCATTGGTTCCTGAGTCCTTATACAAACACATTTATTGTATTGTAGCCCCCTGAAGAGATTGTGCCCCCTTGAGAACACATTAATACTGTGATCCACCCATGGCAGTAACTCAAATGTCAGGGAGAGAGAGAGACAGGGGTGACTTGTGTCTGTTGGATGCTTTCTTGGGTCCTTTCATGCTGCAGTTAAGTAGCATCTATAATGCACAAAGACACACCTGCTCAGAGCACTTCATGGTTAGAGACCTTGAAGTATCATAGCACTAAAAGTTCTACTGGCTTGCACCAAGAAATCCAAGAGGGCCAGTCATTGATCTTCTCTTATCTTTGATCCCCTTTATACTACACTATGTTATTTCTACGTAGGTAGGAGGGCTGAGTGGATCAAAATCCATCCTTGACAGTGCCATGAAAGAGATCAAGAGACGTGTCTAGTGGAGATGCTTTTTGACCAGGAATTATAAATTCAAATGCCTACAGGGACCACAGAGGTAACCCAAGTGAGTGAAAAAGGCTGGTGCTTTGGCCTAGTATAGATTACAGTATGCTGGCGGGCACACACCCAGCTGCTTCTCAGGTGGCTACTGTTCCCGTGTAGGAATACACGTATGGGGCTGCGGATCTTCTCATTTTTCGAAACTATCCAGAAATCTTGATTCTTAGGTACAACCTAAAGATCTCCCATCTTTATATCTCAACACGTAGTTCCAAAAGAATGTCAGAGCACACTTCAGGGCTGTGCACTGAGCCAACCAGCTTGCTGCATGCATTGTGCCCCCCTCCCACCCCCGACATCAAAGTACAGGGGCAGAGAATTCATAGTTGACCTTTCGCGAATCTTCCTGAGGACGTAATTCAATGATTCTGTGATTTCTCATCCAAGGACTAGATTTTTCAGGTTCGTCTTCAAGAACAAAACAAGATATAAACTCCAGATAGGTACAACCCAAACCACGCAAGTGCCACGCGTGGAGCTAACGACCTCCCCCAGAGCAACCATTCTCGCTGGCTTACTGGATCCAGTTTTCATGCAGATGTTGGTCCGTTACTCGATGTTTGGAGATGAATTATTAGCCTCTTCCCTAGAACTGAACAAAGGTGGATTGTAGTGACCGCTGCCCCCTCGTTAGTCCACATGCCCAGCCTGTCACCTCGCCAAGCCATTTCCAGGGGGAACATCTTCAGTATGTGCAGTTGGTCACGACTTCACAAATATTTCCACTGAATTGTTACCAAGAAAACCTTTGCCTTATGAATTTTTGTTTTATTACTTTGCTAAAACAAATACACTCCAAAAAGACATGCGGTATTCCACTTCAGCCAAATGCTATGCCTAGCACTCTGTCTCCCCCCCTCCCCTTTTTTCTCCTCTAACGAAAAAGCAGAAGAAATGCCAACTTAGAACACATTGCGTTTTTCAGAGGTGCGTGTTACTTTCTCTCTGCTTCTTCTCACTAGGGATGGGTGAGCTGACCTTCTGATTTAAAGGCTCCCTAGCCCCACTACTATTCTTGACCCGCAAACTCAAATAAAACCTATTGGTTCATGGTTGGAATAGACAGACCTGTCCGCTTACGCTTGACCCCTTTGCCTCTTTTCTGAACACCTCCGTGTCTCTTCTTTCTGGATAAATGATACCAGCAAAGTAGATCGCATGATAGGGATTTTTAGAATTCTTGCCAATCTGAAGCCTTTCCCCCACCCACCAGGTTTGCATCCTACTTGGAGTTGTTGGAGAACACAGCTGTGACCACCCCTTTCCCCCGGGGCCAGCGGTGCAGGGGCCGGATTATGAGTGACTCTGGATAAGGGGCCAAATCCCTGCATTCCAGTCCTTGCCCTCCCATTTCCCGATGACCTTGGCATCCCCCTCCTGCCCAGAATAGCATCCCTACCTTTAGGAAAGCTACCTATCTCCTGGTGTCTCGTTGAAAAGGGCACACGAGTCTCTCCAGGCCCCGGTTCTGCAGACTCAGCCTCGCAGGGCACAAACCTGAAATGCAGTTGTTCATGCCCTGTGTTTACTTTTATTTCCAGCCACATCTGGAGGCCAAAATTCATAAACGTATCGCCAAGCCTGACAACAGTTTACTGAGTTCGTACGCTAAGAGCAGGGGGGAATAAAAGATCTCCTGACTTGTCGGGTAGGAGATGGATGGAGAAATCGATGGGCAGACCATAAACCTCAACCGTGTTTATTAGCATCTGCGGGCTGCCTGCAGACGGGGCAGGCGTGAGCGGGCCGTGTTTGTCTTAGGGGTTTAGCCCGCAGAGCTCCACGGGGCACTCCTCGTCTCCATACAGCCAGGCGTCTCTAACCCACCAGAGACCGAGGGAGGGAAACAAGGGCTGTCCAGAGGTGGGGGACCACAGATCCGATAGGGGGGGAGACAGGCACCGGGCAGCGGGCCCTGTTTACAGTTGGGGCAGTACAGTGGGTGGGCCAATTCTTGTGACGTACTTGAGGCTTTAAAAAATGATCATAAATCTGATGTCTGTCAAACAGGGCTGGCATTTTCGTTTCCTTTCACAACTGGGTTTTGTGTGACCAAAAAAAAAAAAAAAAAAATTTTTTTTAAAGAAGACATCCACTCGGCTCCCGTGAAGAGTGTCCCTCCATCCCACCGTTAGGGTGGAAAACCCCCTTCCCCCCGCACTCCCTCGCCAGGAGCACATTGGAATGTTCTGGTGGGAGGCTCATAGGGGAGAAGGATGTCACCGTTACTTTTTTTTTTAACTTTATTTATTTATTCATGGGAGACACACAGAGAGAGGCAGAAACACAGGCATAGGGAGAAGCAGGCTCCCTGCAGGGAGTCTGATGAGGGGCTCGACCCCAGGACCCCGGGATCACCTGAGCCAAAGGCAGACGCTCAACTCCTGAGCCACCCAGGGGCCCTGTTGCCATTACTTTTTGCATTTTTTTCCAGAAACACTGGGGTGGGTGCAGCAGCACGAGTGAGCCGAGGCTTTGGCTGTCACCAGAGGTTTGCCCACTTGCTCTGGGTCAGCCTGGAGCTCCCCAGAGCTCCTTCGGGCAACTACCCTTTGGCCGTCAATAGAGCAGGAAGTGAGGGAGCCGCTCTGGGGGGGCCCCAGGGTGGGGAGCCCCAGGGTGGGGGACCGAGCCCAGGGTTGGGGGGGAGCACGGGCTGTCTATGGCCACCGGCCACCGACCCTCTGACTAGAAAGAAATGTGCTGGGGATGTCCTTTTAGCAGGCGGCTTGGCTCTCCAGCACCTCACGTCTGAGGTAAGGCCGCCAAAGAAAAGGGCACTTTTTGTGGTCAGAGCCTGGGGCTTGGACGAAACCCTCGGACGGAGGGAGTCTGTGCCTGGGAGGGCGGGGCCCGCCGAGGAGAAAAGCCCCCCTGTCTGTGAGGAGGGCGGCTGCCAGGCCTCTGCACTCAGGGAACAGTGAGCGACTGTTGGAGAGCTTGGCCTGCCCCGGCGGCCAGGTGTGCCCCGGCCAGTCAGGTGTGTCATCTCATGAAAAGCAGCACGGAGGTCCTAGTGTCCACCCGTGTGTCCCCCACCCCCCAACACACCTCTGCCTTCCCATGTTCTAGAGCTTTCCATTCACTCAGAACGCGCCCCCTTCGCCATCACCGTGTGTCCCGTGGCGCTGGACCCCCTCTGCTCTCAGGCTGGCCCCCCTTTCCTCATCACCCCACCAGATCTTCACGTTCGTTGGTTTTCCACACGGGGAGGCGTCCCAGCCAAGCTGCGGAGCCGTCGGATCTGAAGAGCTCACTGCTTTTCAAGGCATTTTTCCTGGCCCCTGGCCACACTCGACTGCTTGGTTATTTGGGCAGGGTTGTTCCAGGCCAGGGAGGGAGGCTGGGGCTCAACCCAGTGTGGTGGGATTTCCCTGTAGGGTAGGGGCTTGGGGGTGGGGAGGAGGCATAGACGTGTCTCCAGTAGGGACCCCTGGAAGAAACCCAGCCGGTGAGACGCTAGTACTTTTCCATGGGCGGGTGGGATCGGGAAGAGGAGAACTTTGAGCCCCAGTGACCCAGCAGCCTAGGGATTTTCCAGGCTTGCCTTGGGGGTTATCCCAACGAGGGATGAGGAATCAGGAAGCTTTTCCTTTCTTTTCATTTCATTTTACCTAGCTTCCCGCAGGATGATACAAAATGTTGAGTGGCCGTGCTGGAGGCCCTCATCAATGCCTTCCCAGAACCCTGGGGACCCGAGGGGGTAAGAATCTCCGGATCCTGCTCAGTTCCTTTAAAACATATTGGTCGTGCTACTCGCTTCAGTGGTAGGTGCTAGAATGAGGCACTGCTCTCAAGGGCTCTCTGAGCTTCTTACCTTACCTTGAGGTCATGTCTGCACTTTGCAAACGAGTGTTCCCTTGACCTGTAGCCTCATGAGTCTTGTGTTCTCTCAAGTCTAGTTATTATTTTTTTTTTTTTTGCTTTAACTGTTCCAGAGTTTCCACACTCTGCAGAAACCGCTGGGAGTGGGGTGCAGCCACAGGCGGCGGCCCCCCGTGTTAGCTCCCATGACTAACTTAGTCTCATCCTTCAGGTGTCATGTCAGTCCCCGAGAGGGGCCTTTGCTGTCACCGTACCTTGCTTCCCACCCCCCCGTCATTCTGTTTTTTTTCACAGAAGCTTCATGATTTGTAATTGAGTGCTCATGTTCCCTGGCTCGTGACCGGTGTCCCTGCCTGGGATATAGGCAGGGGACACGGGCCGAGGCTGTGTCAGCTCTATGAGGGACGAAGCCTCAGCTCCCAGCATCTGATGCACCGTCGAGGCCCAATTACTCTCGGGGCTGATACCTCTGGGGTGGAAGCTGGTGGAATGATGTGCGCGGCTGCATCTGGGCAGTTGTGCTTTCTGGCTTCCTACGCTTCTGTTGGCTCTGCTTTATACTTAGCTACCCCCAGAAAAGGGAGAAGAAAGGATTGCTATTTTATTTTCAGAACTCCTTATCCATCTCTCAAACTACAGATGAGATCAGAGATATGGGATGATGGTATATTTATTTTAGATGGGAAAAAAATGCAAGCGGGGTCATGAGTTCTGTGTTTTTGTTGTTGCTGTTGTCTGTTGCAGAGGTGAATACGTATAGGGGCATTTTTCTGAACCAAAAAGATGGAGCTTTAGTCTCCTGGCCACTTGGCAGGTATCTACAAGTCCCAGGTATCTAAAGATTGAGATTTTATGGCTTTCCCAAGTCTCTGTGCCTGAGAATTCTGGTTTGATGTTAGTTAAAAGGTGAATCTCTAGTTGCTTCCACTGTTGGCTCATGAGAGGTAGCCCTGGTCGTCTACAAGGCTGCTCATTATGTGAACGTGGTGGGTTGACGCTTCCTGCAGAAGGGCTCAAGATGCTCTGTGCTCTTTGTCACTCACCGGAGCATCCTTTTGAGTTGAAAGTCTGCTTTTGGTCCTGAATTCTCAAATGCCTGCATATTGGAACTTTGGAACCTGCTCTAAGCACGCGGAGGTAGCCAGAGCCTTCTGGTTGAAAGGCCCAGTTGGTATGGATGTTTGCATGGGAGGCCAGAACATATTTTTAGGGGGAACAGTGCAAATCCTACAGGCTCTGAGGTCTAGGTGATAACACCTGTGTTCAGCAACCTGCGTTGTCGGCCCTGCCTTGCCTCCACTCTGGGGCCTCCCTCTGTGCAGAAGCTGGGCACCCACATTTCACAGCTAGAGACTGACCTTGTAGACAACCAGAGAAGAGAACACAATGAGAAAATAGCGAATTTAGACAGTTTGTGGAGATGTACGTGTAGAGCAGGCGTTTAAGATGTATATAAACGCTGATGGTGTGTGGGGGGTTGTTTTGTTCTTATGGCCTGCCTTTGCCATCCGTGACCCTCCCTGAATGAACATAAATTCTTCAGTAAGGGTGTCTGCATCGCATTTCCTACCCTGCAAGGAGATTCAGGAGTGCAAAATACAGTCACCAATAGGTATTAACTCTTCTTTAAATGTCCAGTAGACTCCTAACTCTGGGAAACGAACAAGGGGTGGTAGAAAGGGAGGTGGGCGGAGGGGGTGGGGGTGACTGGGTGATGGGCACTGAGGGGGGCACTTGACGGGATGAGCACTGGGTGTTATGCTATATGTTGGCAAATTGAACTCCAATAAAAAATAAATAAATTAAAAAAAATACAGTCACCAAAGTAACAAATTAATTCATGAGGATGTACGAGTTTGCTAGGGCCAATATAACAAAAAGTACTGCCAATAAAGTGGCTTACACAACAGGGATTTATTGTGTCATGGCTCTGGACACTGGAAGATTGGTTCTTCCTGAGGGCTTTGGATGAAATCTGTTCCATGACTCTCTCTGGCCTTCTGGGGGTTTGCTGGAATCTTGGGTGTCCCTTGGTGTGTTGAAGCGTCACCCCATCTCTGCCTTGACCTTCGCATGCTGTTCACCCTGTGTGTATGTCTGTATTCAGATTTCCCCTTTTTATAAAGACACCAGTCATACCATGTTGGGGACCCACCTTACTTCAGTATGACGTCATCTTTTTTTTTTTAAAAAAGATTTATTTATTTATGATAGACATAGAGAGAGAGAAAGAGAGAGAGAGAGAGAGGTAGAGACACAGGAGGAGGGAGAAGCAGGCTCCATGCTGGGAGCCCGACATGGGACTCGATCCCGGGACTCCAGGATCGCGCCCTGGGCCAAAGGCAGGTGCCAAACCGCTGAGCCACCCAGGGATCCCCAGTATGACGTCATCTTAACTGATTACCTCTCCCACAAACCTTCTTTCCAAATAAGATCACATCGTGAAATATTGAAGATGAGGGCTTGAACATAGGAGTTTGTTCAGCGTGGGGCACAATTCGACCTATGACAGATGACAAATGACCCACCTTTACAACAGAACTATTGCAGGAACTTGGAACCAGGAGTTTCCAAGTTAGTAATCTCACCTCCCATCTTGAGGTTTGTATGAGGCATCCAAGAAGACGTCCAGTGGGAAGTGAGAAATCGATGGCGGAAGGGCGGCATTAATCTTCACAGCGCTTCCTAAGACTTCTGTGATTTTTGCTATCCTGGCACATGTGCTGTTATTCCCTTAATATTTTTCTTTTTTAAAAATTTTTTAAAATTTATGTATGATAGTCACAGAGAGAGAGAGAGAGAGAGGCAGAGACATAGGCAGAAGGAGAAGCAGGCTCCATGCACCGGGAGCCCGACGTGGGATTCGATCCCGGGTCTCCAGGATCGCGCCCTGGGCCAAAGGCAGGCGCCAAACCCCTGCACCACCCAGGGATCCCCCCTTAATATTTTTCTATGTGGTTTCATAGTTTATTTAAGTAAACATGCATTAAGGGGAAAATCTGCGTCACTATCGTAAATGGAATTAGGAGGCCAACTGGACGGAAATAGAAAATACAGTGAAATCATGAAAGATTGAGATTTTGTGGCTTTCCCGAGTCTCTGTACCTGAGAGTTGCTCTCTCCTCTTATAGTCAGGGTTGCAGAGGTATTGCTTAAAGCACCAAATGGGGACACTTCTCCTGTTGTGATCAGTAAGAAAAGAGACCAAAAAATGGAAGAGCACTTCTGCGTGACTCAGCGCTGTTTGATGCCATGTCTGAGTGTGGCCAATGGTTAACTCAGGTACCACGAGGAGGTGCCTCCTAGCGTGGGAAACACTGGTAGAGTCCAGTGTCCTCTTCTTGTGGATGAGAACTTGAAGGAACAGAGACCCCTACATAGCCTTCAGATCCCTTTGCTGACTTGTAGCCAACCTGACTGGAGTCCAGTGGTTCTCCACCAGGGGCGATTCTGCATCGGCTTCCCGCCCCCCCCCGGGGGGCACCTGGCAGTGGTCTGGAGACAGTTGGTTTTCACAATGGAGGGTGGCGGGTTGCTACTGGCATCTCGTGGGTGAGGTCAGGGAAGCTGCTCAACATCCCGTATCCTGTAATGCACAGGACAGTCTCCACCACCAAGAATGATCCAGCCCTAGAGGTCTCTAGTGCTGAGGTTGAGAACCCTGCTCTGGGGGAAGCCTTCTTGCCTCTCCTCTTCTGTTTCCCCCTTGCTCCCTGCTGCCTCTTCCACTTGACTCCAAATGCCATCTGTTTTCAAAACTAACCAGCGGCTCTTGTACTCGATCAAAGAAGGGTTGGAAGACATTATCTTCTCTTAACTTATGAGGCTTCTAAGCTACTTGGTGGTGCAAGTTACAACCTCCGGTTCTCCAACCATCTCTTGACCACGTAGTGTTAAATTTTGCCTGTTATTCATTGGAAATAGCCTGGACTGAGATTGTGGCAGAACTGGACTCCCCTACATCTTCCTACACGCAGAACAGTAGAGTGATCTCCATCCGGAGCCTCAATGGTGGAAGTTAGGGGAAAGGGGGTGGCTTAAGGTGGAACTCTGAAGGGTTTTACATTAACCCAACGGTGCAGAAAGATAAGTTGGCTTACAGACTGTGCCTTCAAGGGGCATCCGTCCTGGTAAGACAGCTCCACTGAATCCTTATAATACAGACCCAGCTAGAAATTTTCAGGAGCCATGAGAGAGTTGAGGGGCACAGCTAGGTAGGAGGAGATGAACGTCCACCAAGCAATACTGGAAGCCACTGGTGCTAAAGCCTGTGTTGATGTCTGTGCAAATGTCATTCTATCTAGTTCTTTCTGAAACATCTAAGGCCGTGGGCATACCCAGTCTCTCCCCAGTTATGTGCTTGACCCTTCACCTCCATAAGTTAGTAAGACTCGGCTTGCTCGTGTCCCGGTGTAATGCATGGTTCGACAGCCTGTATCCATATGCATTGTGTGTCCTGTAGAGTTGGCTTTTATCGAGTTTCTGCATCAGACTCTGAGCCGTTGCCTGCAAGACGTGTTTATTCTGTGCTCCTTTGTACACATACCATCATGCGCGAATCACTGCTCCCCAGTAGGCTCTTTGGCTTTGTGCTTGCGGGTTTCTGAGCCTTTTGGCAGGAGATCGGACCTCTCCCAGTTTACCCTCCATCTCTCCCCAGCCCACCGTCCCCGCCCCTCCAGCCTTCCTCCAGGGTTAATCATGTCTGTCGATGGGCTAGCAGGTTCAGCCCAGTCCCGACAGGTCCTGGGTCTCATTGGAAGCCTTGAATGACCTCTGCCTCTCAGTTTTAGTAACTGTCTCTGAAGAACATACTCCGGACAGAAGCCAGTGGTGTCCACATGGTATGAGAAGCCAGGCCGGGTCCCTAGGCTGCCTCCTCCTGAGGGGCTTGGTTGCCATGGGACCGGGGAGCCAAGTTCAACAGCCTTGTGATCCATCCAGTCCCTGGTTACAGCTCAAGGCTTTAAACTCCACCAAGCCTGGAAAAGGAGGCGTCATGTTGAGGGGGTTTAGGAATTCTGTTTAGCATTTTAAAATATCTGCACATTCTTTCCTGGTCTCGGTTAAGTAACCTCTTTTCTGTTAGGATTTCCTGATAAACCCAAAGAAACCACAACCATTGCCCACACATGGCTTCCACGGGTAAAATAATCATCCTTTCAGCTCCTGGCTTGCCTTTCTTCTGAAATCACAGATCTCTTACCCTACTCTTTGCCCCAGCTTGGGTCTCATGTGTCCCCAGACATCCCCGGGAGACAGGAAGGAGGAGGAAGGATGGCCCAGATTTTGCCGATGGGGATGATAAAACGGCATAAATGTGGGGTCGGGGCTGTGCTGCCACCAGGCTCCCACGAGGGCCTCTCGCTTGCTCGTCTGACTTTGGACACAGCCAAGTACCTCCCGACGGCCTCATTCGCACACCACCTTTGCCAAGCTGTCTTGCTTTCTCTCCCTTGGCATTTAATTGATCATCTACTGCCTGCCTGCCCGCCTGCGTCAGGGTGTCTGTGCATTACGTGCTTTTTACTGATGCTCAAAAAAGTATCACAAACCCTGGCGCCCAAGATGGTACAGGTAGAAAGTGCCAGACTTACAATTCCTACGTAAAAATGTCTACCACCCTCCTTTCCACTAAACCAAGTTAACCCTCCAGCAAATGACCCCATAGCCATTTCCCTACTCCTTGGCCCAGATGCCCCCATCCTGCCAACCCCAGGAGGTGGGAGCCACCTTGTCCCCCAGCTCCTCGCCACTGTGTGTATACACACGTGCATACATACGAATGACGTGCATGTTATAATATAAAATAGACACACACATAATACAGATCACATGCATCCGTTGTTTTGGAAATCCTCTTTCCTACTAGCTCCTCTGCTCTGGGGAGCCTGGCACCTGCCTCCTCTGCCTCACCTTCCTGGTGCCTAGAGTTGTAATGCCTGGCATGCCGTAGGTGCTCCACTGACGTGGAAACGCCTGAGTGGTGTGCAGTGATTTTAGAGAAGGTCCGCGCCTGCCCGCGTCGTGTGTTTTGTTGTTCTGGGGTGGCTAGAAGGCTTTTCCTTAAGAAAACCCCCCCTTGCTTCAGGGTGACAGCTGCTGTCTGTGTCCATCAGGCGGGTAGGTCATGCTGGGGTCCCGAGGAAGGGCTGGGTGGTGAGCGTGCACCTCCACATGAACCTCATGCCTCTCGCCCCAGCTTGGCCATGTGTCGCCTTCCTGCCCTTGGACATGGGGGCGCCCGAAGAGGGAGCCTGCAGTGCTCCGGACAGACTCCCGGGAAAGCTTATTTGTCTTTCCATAAGAGACTCTAGCGTGGGCAGGCTTACGGTGTCAGACGGAAAGTGGAGTGCCTCCCGTTCCCAGAAGGAGCAGCGGCTGTCACACTTGGTGCCTGGGAGCTTGCTGGGCCCTGGAGGGGCCTCGGTGGTCCCCCCAGAAACAGGAAACTGGGGTGTGTGGGGTGGGGGAATGGGCGAGCCCAGCCCTCGGTGCTCCTGTCAGCCAGGGCAACCTCAACTCTGTTGTCGCAGAAATGCTGGGGCCCTTACCCGCGTGTGTTCGGGAGGAGGGAAGGCTTTTATTTTTTATTATTATTATTTTTTAATAAATTTATGTTTTATTGGTGTTCAATTTGTCAACATACAGAATAACACCCAGTGCTCATCCCGTCAAGTGCCCCCCTCAGTGCCTGTCACCCAGTCACCCCCACCCCCGCCCACCTCCCCTTCCACCACCCCTACTTCGTTTCCCAGAGTTAGGAGTCTTTCATGTTCTGTCTCCCTTTCTGATAGGCTTTTAAACATAGAGCATTTACCCAGATGCTGCTGTAAGTGCTTTACCGATCAATTTTGTTTTTAAAGATGTGTTTATTGTAGAGACAGAGCGAGCTCAAGTCGGGAAGGGATGGGGGGGTGGGGGGAGAGAGAATCTCAAGCAGACTCCCCCCCCCCCCCCGCCCCCCCTCCCCGGTGAGCGCAGAGCCTGATGCAGGGCTCGATCCCATGACCCTGAGATCAGGACCCAAACTAAAACCAAGAGGCGGGCGCTTAACCTACTGAGCCACCCAGGCGCCCCGCTCTACTAATACTTATATAACCTTCCACACAACCTTATAGGTGGGTGTTACACTTATTACACCAGTCGCTGACGGATGAGAACCTAAGGCACAGAGGTGCCCAAGACTTAGTAAACGGTGAAGGTGGGGCTCAAAGTCATGTGGTCCAACCTGGTTCTGGGTTCTGCTGTCTTGAGAAAGAAGTTTGAGGGCTTAAGAGCCTGGTCCCCACTGCCCCCTGACTCCTAAGTTTGCTGAAATAGGCGCCCCCCACCCCCCACCAGTGGATATTTGTATAGGAAGTACCCCTCCTCCAGTAGAGAGGGGGCACATGGATGGGGTGGTGCGCAGCTGGGTGCAGACTTTGGGAGGTCCCACAGTTTGGCCCAGGGGAAGCCGGTCGCCGGGTGTTGGGAGAGGGGAGGAGGATGGAAGAAGCCGTGGCAATGCCCGGGGGCACTTCCCTCTTCACCAGCCCAGACACCAGCCCAGGGAGGTGGGAGCCTCTTTCTCCCCCAGCCACCCTGTACAGCTATTAAGTGGGGGCGGGGGGGATTTGCCAATCAATAAATCAAGGCACCTGAAAACTGAACCGGGGAACCGCACCGGCTCTTTCCCTCTTCTTGATTAAAACAAACAACATTATGAAATGTCAACCTGTCAGTCGTTTGGAAAGTTTGTGGCATGGAAAGGCGATTACCCAAATGACTTTTTAAAAGTATGAGAATTTGCCTGGCTGAACGTTTTTTAATTAATGCCCCGAGTTAATGTTAATAACTATTCATAGCTCAGTGAGCTGGGCTCCGGGTGGGTTTAGGAAACATTTGGTATCTCTGGCAGAGGCTCAGTGTTGACCCGGCTGGCAAGGGGGCCGTCGGCAGCTTTCGCAAACCTAAGGGACCTGGGAGTCCACTTGGGCCTCAGAGGGGAGGAGGCTGTTTGCCATGAGGGTGACGTGGGTTCAGGTCGTATCGTGGCCTTTCAGGGCACCATGAGCGTTGCTGCTGCCCAGGTGGCCTCTAGGGTCTCCCCTAGGTAGGAACCCCCACCCCAAATCTGCTGAACAAGCCTCTCAGGGGATTCTTTGAAAAAAAAATGTGGCTTGGGGGTTACACCATTTAAACTTACCTCCCTGATTTTCTGTGATCTCATTTTCCCTTAAAATATCATTGGAAAAGTGTTTTTGAGTTGAGCATTTTATTTTCCATTAAACACAGTGAAACCGACGCAAATGGAGGCCAAGGCTTGGCGGGAGGGTGAGGGCCCGGGGGCCGCACACCTCTGCGGGTCAGCCCTTGGCAGGCACTTAGCCACGGGGACGTGTGAGCCCTGCTGGCGAGGGATGCTCCACCTTGGTGCTCGGGCTCGGGAGGGGGTACTGACACCTTTTGCAGAAGGTGGCCCCCGGGGGCAAACATGTGGTTTCAAAAGAGAAAAACCTCATGGGCTTGTAAACTTTTCTTTTCTCTTTTCTTTTCTTTTCTTTTCTTTTCTTTTCTTTTCTTTTCTTTTCTTTTCTTTGCCTTTCTTTTTTCTTTTTTCTTTTTTCTTTTCTTTTTTCCTTCCCTTCCCTTTCCCTTCCCTTCCCTTCCCCTCCCCTCCCCTTTTCCTTTCCTTTCCTTTTCTTTTTCTTTTTTTTTTTTTTCCTCTTCTTTCCTTCTTTCAAGCACACTGGGTTGGGCTCTGTCTGTAGGCTCCTGTTACAGAAGGGAAGACCCAGGAGAGTGGTCAGAGTAGCACCAATGTTAGTAGCTCCAGGTGGAGGTGGGTTGTTTTTTGAGAAAGACCTGAGGAGTCAGGAGCCTCCAAGAGCAGCAGCTATAGCTGCTCTGGCTTGGCAGTCGGGAGAGAGCTTTGCTATTGTCACGGCCAGCTACCTACCCCTGGAGCACCGTGGGCTGGAGGGTGGCTCGTGGCAGCAGGGCTCCTCTCATTAGGGTTTCGTGCACTTTCCTGGGCTCTTGGGATCCAAACACAGGAGGCATATTGCCCATCCTAGAGGAATTGAAGATCTCAACCTCTCCCCTCTGTTGTCGTGTTTGGTGCACATGTGTGTGTCTGTGTGTTGGGGGGAGGTGGGCAGTAATATCATGGCTCAAGTGCCAGCCACTAGTGAGGGCTGGAAAGTCAGGTGGCTTCTTGGAGGAGGTGGTACCTGGGCTGGGCCTAAAGGGAAGGTGTTAGGGAGAGGCAGAGCGAAGGAGGCCTTGCAGGTGTGGGGAGCAAAGATTAGGTAACAGTAGGGAAGTCCTACAAACAAGGCCGGGGAGAGAGGAGGAGGATGGAGCGTAGGTGGCCTCTGATTTCAGCTGGGTGGGTTTGGTCTGTGCGGAGAAGGCAGTAGGGAGCCGCTGACGGCTGCTGAGCAGAGTTTGGCAGACGTGATCGATATTTCAGAATCATAACCTGGGAGAGGGAGACAGAAGGGGCCGGATCAGGCAAGCTGAAAGGCAGGAGGCCCGGGTAGGGGGTTTACAGCAGCAGCAGAAGGCAGGCAGCTTTACCCCTAGAGCCAGAGGAGCTTGGTACAAATGTGGACTCAACTATTTACTAGCCTTGGGACCTTGAGCTAGTTTTAAATCCTTCCGTACGTCAGTGATCTCATCTTCCGCACAGGGATGCTAATGTTCACTCGTTTATTTAACCGAAAGAGGGCCGCATCCTACCATGGATGCCGATCATACGCTGGAGAACCAGATACGCTCTCTGAGCACAGAGACACAAGCTGAAAATAAATAAACACATGCAATCATTTCAGATGAGGTTAAGTGCTGTGAAGAGCACAGTGGCGTGTACTGCTTGGGTGGCCTGTGTCACAGGGTCATCATGGACAGCCTCCCCAAGAAGGGCGCAGTCTGAGGCGAGGCCCTGGAAGTTAAAGTGTTCCAGGCTGAGGAAACAGTGAGTGCAAAGGCCCTGAGGCACCAAAAGAGCGTGGAGCTTTTTAGCGCGCGGAGGGGTAATAACAGGGTGAGATGTCGCACAAGGTGAAGGAATGAAGTCCGGGAACACACATAAAGGGCTGGGACACAGTAAACACTCAACAAGTGACCTTTCCTTATGTCATGAGGACGTTCTGGACCTGAGGTTAACGGGACCCAGGAGGAGGAGGAGGGGAGGAGGGAGCTCCTGAGCCTGGGCACCCGAACGAGGCCCATGAGGATCCTGGTTCTCAGGCTCGGATCCACCCTCCCCATTCCATGCTGTCACGGAGCAGCAGGCCCCTGAGTGCTGGCGTGGCCTCGGCTGTCTCCATGGAGCTTGGCCTCTGTTTCCAGCCAGGGGTTATGTAACAGGCTCCAGGAAGTGCACGGGGCCGCAGGTCCTGAACCAAAACGGCTGGTGTCATCAGAGCCCTCTGTCTGTAATGGCACAGGTATTTGGACAATGCCACGGAGCAGGTCTGTGAACCGTCTGGCCTGCGGCGTGTCAGCTGGGCTAGGATTCGTGGTCAAGTGTACAGTTCAAGCCTGTAGTGACTGTACGCTTCCGTGCAAAGCGCTGCTCTCCCGTCAGTGACGTCCACGGCGGCGGCCTCCGAAATCACCTGCACTTGCCACCTGGATGCAACTCACCCCGGGGCTGTGGATCACACAGGAGGCCCCCCCAGCGCACCCCTGCGAGATCTCACCTCGAACCCCGACTTTGGGGCAAGCCTGCAGTATCTATTTCTGATTTCACAAGCAATCCTGCAACTTGTATTTTGACTGGTTTCTAAATTGCATTTATAGTTTTACTTCTCACTTAAGATGATGAATGTCCGTTTCATTTGTATTTTTTTTTTTTAATACCAAGGGGGATTTCTTTTTCCCCTCACCGAATAATGCCTTTTCACGTTAGACATGTAGAAATAAAACAAATTGCCCATAAACTCACGACGCAGAAATGACAATGGTTAACCTTTTGCTGACTCCTTCCAAGTTCATTTTTGTAAACTATGCAATCCTGTAATCCATTTATTTTTGCACAACTAGCAGTTAACACAGCTACTTACCACTGACCAGGAAATATGCCATGCAATTGAACGCGTGGTTTAATTTACCACCAGTTAACCAATGTGTGAAACACAGACAAGCATAATCCTAGTTTATAACCTCACCTAGAAATAATAGGAATGAGGGGCGCCGGGGTGGCTCAATCGGTAAGCGTCTGCCTTCGGTTCAGGTCGTGATCCCTGGGTCCTGGGATCGAGCCCCGCATTGGGCTCCCTGCTCAGTGGGGGAGCCTGCTTCTCCCTCTTCCCCTGCTTGTGCTCGCTCTCTTTCTTTTTGTCAAATAAAAAAATAAATAAATAAAATATTTTAAAAAACCATTTATTTTTTATTTAAAAAATAAAATCTTAAAAATCTTATAAATCTTTAAAAAAAGATTTATTTTTTATTTAAAAAAATAAAATCTTAAAAAAAAAAAAAAGAACAGGAACGATCATGGCTATCAGATGTGGAAGGCTTTCTAGTGACACAAAATGGTCACGATTGCTGCTCCCATTTTGCTGATGAGAAAGTGGACACCCAGGAAGGGGTCCAGGATGGCACAGGGAGTTGATGTTGCAGCAAACTAGAATTTTAGTCTTAGACTCCCTGACCCCAGGACCTGTAAGCATGTGACCCAGACTCTCTCGTCCATCCGCAGCCCTTTGCTCGCTACTTGACATCCTCTCATCCATCCTCTGTGCTCACTGCCCACACCCGGGATGGGCACTTCTGCAGGATGAAGCCCGGGTCAGCATAGTCACTGTTCAGGAGGAGGGACGCTTTGCCGTTTCCGCCCTTCTTCCAAGTCTCCTTAATAGAGTCGGCCCCCAATGGATGTTTAACCTTTAACAACCTTCAACCTTTTGGAAACCAGAATCTGAGACTCAGCTAGAAGTCTTTACAAAGACTGTAAGCCAGCTGACGATCAATTTGCACATTCCGGGGCCCCTTCCCTCTACTCCTAACTGGGGTCACCTGGAACCCTGATGGATTCGTTGCAAGAAAGCGACATTTGTGCTGTTTGAAGTCAAAGGCTGCTGTTTAGAACTGGTTTGTTTTCCCATAAAGTCATTTTGTCCTGGAGTGTACACACACATATATACATGGCTACGCGTGCACACACACACTCACCTGTATATATATTTTTGGGGTTGTCCATATACCGTACTTCCCCATGCCACTTTGGTCAAAGAGCAAAAGGACCATAGGCTCCACATGTAAGCCTGGAAAAGCCAGGTCAGGGGCGCCCGAGTGGCTCAGTGGTTGAGCATCTACCTTTGGCTCCGGTCGTGATCCTGGAGTCCTGGGATCGAGTCCCTCATCAGACTCCCCACAGGGAGCCTGCTTCTCCCTTTGCCTGTGTCTCTGCCTCTCTCTCTGTGTCTCTCATGATTAAATAAATACAATCTTAAAAAAAAAATAAGAAGATGAAAAGAAAGGAAGAAGAGGCACATTGAAACAACCTCCTGGGCAGATCACGCTGCCGTGAAGTGCCTCTCAGCCTGCGTACTCATCGCCGTCTCATTTCTCAGACAGACCTGACCTTGCAGTAACCGTGAAGGTGTGAGCTCTAAATATGCCTGTACTGACCAGAGCTGCTTTTATTGCTTGTGGGGCTGACTTAGGAGTCTGGATAGGGCATTTTTCCCCTAGGGGAAACCCCCAGAAAGGTACACGAGGGAAGAGAGGGAGCGAAAAGCCCGCTGCCCAGCCACCAGTGCTTATTTTGGTTAGATGAAGGATAATCCTCACTTGGTGTCAACTTGTCCTGACATTCCAGTAACAGCTTTGGTGATCTAGCTGTTTATGAGCTAAGGAGATGGGCACCAACTCCTGTTAATAGGCATCTCATCTGAAGAGACTCCTTGGAGGAGAGGTGGGAGGAAGATGGAGAGAGAGAGTGAGTGTGTGTGTGTGTATTTAGGGAAATGTGCATATCTGAGCGTTCTCCAAGTACACATTTCACAGTTGGGCCAGAATAATTAGGAGGTAAATTGCCATCTGGGCATGTCAGTTCTTTTGTTTACTTGTACTGAGTTGTGCCAACTAATAAAGCCCTTGATTTGGGTTTGGGATGTCCCAACTTCTCTTTTGTGAGAAATTAACTGCCTGCCTATCTATCCATCCATCCATCCATCCATCCATGCATCCATCTACTTCTTCTAGTTGGTGTCTTATTTGATTTTAGCCGGAGTGAGTTCATTTGTGGGAGAGACCACTGGGCAGCTCGCTTGTCTGAGAGCCAAAGCGGGATGGGGCAGGGAGGAGTCGGGGTGGGCAGCAGAGAACGCCTTTCCGCCCTTCCTCAGCAAGAAAATTAAATAAGATAAATAAACCCTAATCCTGACCTGGGGGCAAATCCCAATAAAGATCCAGGTTAATTTTTCCTGACGATACAACCCTTGAATTCATTGTACGAATTAGACGGTTCTATGGGCCTAATTTGCCAGATCAGATTGTGTAATTATCTTTTATAGGGCTGGGTGTGATGTATGCTCGGTGTTTATGCTGCAGGGGGCTGAGTGTGTGTGTTTGGACTTCAGAGGTCCTGCTCTACCTGCCAGGCTGAACTGCTTCCACACAGCGGGGGTGGGAGCTGCTGGAGTGCCGGCCTGGTCAGGAGCAGGCCCGGCGCACCTGCATGGAACAGACCGACTAAGGACAGAGTCCTCGGGACAGAGCTGGGAGGGGCTTGGGGGCAAGGCCTTTGGGCTGGGGCGCGGGTCTCCGGGAAAGAGCAGTGGCATTGAGCATCGCCAAGGGCATTCGACAAAGGGGGTCCGCGTAAAGGGTGGCGAGTTTGGAGGTTGGAAGGAAGTCTAACTCCGACCTGGGTTAGATGCGGTGACCTTAGGCACTTTTGCCTTCACGAGCCCCTTCCAACATTAAAACCAAAACCAAAACAAAAGCTGAAAAATGGCGATTCGTGATGGCAGTGGTGTAAGGATGAACAGCAAAGGCTGGATTCGTTGTTATGTAGGCATTAACATTATACTCCTTTTATTTCTTCTAATTTCATAAGAAATTAGAATGTGTTTTCTGGATCGGGGTCCTGGGCACTGCCTTCTGTGGGTGTCAGCCTTGGGTGCGTTCCTGGAAAAGGGACCCAGCGGGTGGGCCTCCTGACAGCTACTTGACCTGCTTGATGGAAGTCATCCCCCACCCCGTCCCCACAACACGGGACTCATTCAGAAGGTCCAAGAATTCTCCCAAAACTGCAACCCTTCCTTTGGCCAAAGACTTATAAAGTGTTAAAAGCCCACATTTGAGCTCACCTATATTTCCTGCCCTACCCTGGCCAACCCTGGCCTATCATACCCCCTGCTGCGATGCATGACCTTCTGTTGCCTGCATGAGTGACAGCGTAGGTGGTGCACTTGCTGGAGAGGCAGTGGGTGGGTTGGTGTGGGACTGGACGTGTTCCAGCCTGATGTCTTCTTGTGGCCTCACCTGCTGGGCCTTATGATCCCTAGTTGAAGGTATCCGGGAGCACCAGCCCCTTCCATCTTGGCTGGAGGTGGTTGGGCCAGGAGCCACTAGGTGGTGTTTGGCTCAAGGCGTCCGTGGAGACATCTGGAAGGACCTAGTTGGTGTGGGAGGTACAGATGGAAGGGAGGAACCTTTGGGAGCAGGCTGTGGGTAGCCCGTTGCAAGATCTGGCCTCCCTCAGAGGTTTGGTGCCAGGCGTGGCATGCTGCCATTGGCCTGCTTCCGAGGGAGTGCCATCCACTCCTCGGCCTGCTGTGGTCCACACCGAGGACGGAAGGGCAGCGGGGAGGTGGGTGTGCGGCCGCGACAGGGCCCTGCATGGCAGATGTTGAGTCAGCATGCCGTGGGCAGGGAGAGGCTGCATCCGTGGTCCCCTGGCTATCTCAGAGGCCTGCAGCTTGCCTGCCCTGGATGGGCATGTGGACACAAAAAGCAAAGGGGAAGGAGCCCCGCTCGTGTTAAGGAACAGAGCAGAAACATACCGTTTCTTAGAGTATGTTTCAGGCTGGGGGCTGGATTGCCCAGAAGTGGATTGAGGGAGGCAGCTGTCTCTTGGGATGTGAGTGATGTCTCTGACCATCTGGCATCCAGAGTCAGCTGGGCAGGTCCCCTACTGGAGAGGCAGTGGGGAGGGGAGGTGTGTGGGGCGGGGTCAGTTGGCCTGAGTTTTCTGGGGAAGGGGACATAAGGCGGGTATTTGAGGGCATCCCTGCTAAGACCTGGCTACTCAGAGTGTGTTCTGTGGACCACCAGCATTGGGCTGGCCCAGGAGCTTATTAGAAATACAGAATCTCAGGCTGCCACTGAATTTGGATTTTAAAAGAATCTCCAGATGATCCTTAAATTTTGATGCATATTAGACTTACCGGGGATGGGGAGCGGGGGGAATTGAAAAAAAAATTTGTTTTTACCCAGACCTGAGTTTATGCAAATCAGAATTGCTAGGAGTGGGACCCAGGCTTCAGTATGGTTTTCCAGCTGCCCAGGGGTAGGGGGACAGTGGTTTCAGTAGGTAGCTTGGTCTGGGCACCTAGACTGTGAGAATCCTTGCTCCGTTTCAGATCTCATCCCCTTAAACCATAGGGTTTAAGTCTCATACTCCCCAAGGTCTGTTACTGCATTGGTTGGATTGGAATGTCTTGGGAGCGGGGTGGGTTTAGGTTTACTTGTATTAAATTTCCTATCTCCTCCTGGAAGGGTCGGGCTGGAATCATTTCCACTCACGTAGGCCTCAGCTTGCACGGGGTTACCGGACGCGCTCCACCTAACAAACTGAACGTGGGTGGGGCATGGGGGGCGGCTTTACATAAAGCAATAACAGGAGCGGGAATCCATCCTGCTGCCCGACTTGTTGGAGGGTATGTTGTGCTTTGGCTTGCTTCTTTTTGATGAGTTTTCCAGCATGAGCGAGGCATCTAGTTAGGTCTCAAGTGTTGCACGGTTCATGGGAGCTAAAATTGTTGAGTTCCTGGCCCTGTAGTCAAGAGCCCTATGTTGCATTCGAGCTTGGTCTTGGGATCAGTTTGTGGACGTGGTAAAATAAAGCTGGCCCAACAGATGTGTGTCCTCAGGATGAGGGGACGGGGGTAGTGGGGCTCAGAGGATGCTGATCTGGTGGTGGGCATCGGTTGATGGGCTTGGCCACAGAGTACCAGCCTGGACCCTGTCCTCCGTAAACTCTAGAAGCCACGGGAGCGATCCAAGCGCCGAGATGATGTATGTGCGCATCCAGCGAAAGAACAAAACGCCACCCAAACAATCCTCTCCCTTGTGAGTGAAGGTTACAAGTTTTCTGTTTCAAATCTGATGGTATTATCTTTCCCCTTTTTTTCTTTCTTCTCTCTGTTTTCGTTTGCCATGAGCTTAATGATGGGGAAGCTTCGAATGGGGCTATTATCTTAAACACCTTTTGAAATACTACTCTTCCTGGTGTCTGAATCAGGCTGGACAGAGGTCGGATTTAAAGATTAAATATCTATTTTAGCAGCAGCACCAGCAGCAGCAGGGACTATGTTGGTAACTGCGCACATTTGCTCGAGAATTGGACGGATGGCACGCAATAGCCTCACTCTCTGGGAACTCATAAAGAAATAAATGAAACTGTAGCTAATAACGGTGGGGGCCGGGCCCAGAGTGTGCTATCCCATGTCAGGAATTCAGACATGCCACAAGGTCAGAACATAAAAAAATGCAGAAATAGCGTCATAGGAGTCTTTGAGTAAAGGGCACCCCCCCCCAAGAAAAAAAAACCAAAAAAAAAAAAAAAAAAAAAACAGAACAACTCAGCACCGTGGCAATAGATTATTATTTTTTGTAGCCAAAATCCACCATAAATTTAAGTTTTAACTTGCAAAAAAAAAAAAAAAATCACGATCCAATGTGATATTCACTTCATTTTATTGTAGGTCTAGTCCATTGGGATGATAACCTGTATTTCTTTGACAATACGCTTCTAGTTTGCTATGTCTGTGATGGACATAAGGGATGGATTTTTGCTTCGTTCAGAATGAAGGTAGTTTTATTCTATGTTAAAGAATCAACAATTATGATTGTCCTTGGGGGGCTGTCAGGCACTCGGAGACATCTCCCTCTGGATTTGAGGGGAAGTTTTACTCTCCCGTTTCCTGATGTCACTCTCCCTTCTTTTTCCAGGTGAAATCGGAGGCTTGAGGCTGGCCTGGGGATGTGCTCCCCGAACCAAGAAAGAAGGACAAGAAAAAAAGAAAGGTGAGCGGGTGGCGGGGCGGTAAGCAGAGCGGAGCCACACCCCTGCTCCTCGGCTCGCTCTGGGGCTTTTTCTTCCTTTCGACGGCGGCAAACCTCCTTTTCCCAGGCATCCCTAGTGCACCTGCACCCGCGTGCCAGCCCAGAGGGGTGATTGGCAGGCAGGAGCCTTGCTGTCAGCTGTCAGAGAAGGTCCGGAGACACAGGTTAATAAATGCTAACAGTCATTGCAATTAATTCCAGGCGGACTGTGTTCCCACAGCTTCTACCTGGGTGAACTCACTCTCACCTCTCGCCACGCCAGCAGGTGAGCATGTCACACATGCCCAAGCTACAGATGAGAAAGCAGAGGAATGCTTCCTCGCCCTGGGTCGCCTTCTCTCACGGCCTCCTTCCCTGGGCTGCAGACCTGCACTTCCCTAGCCCTCAGTTTTTCCTTCTGTGAAATGGGGACAATGAAGGAGCCATCCCCGCCGTGCTGTGGCATGAGATGAGAGGATACGGAGTGGATTAAGCCCACAGTTAAATGTCAGTGGTTGTTTTTTTGTTTTTACCTCACCAGCCCTGGATAGGATCTTGGGTGAATTATTAAGCCTCCGTTTCCTCGCCTAGAAGATGCTGGTGTTGATGCCTTGTCCTCATGGGAGGTCACGAGTTAAATGAGATAATACGGCTAATACCAATACAAGCCTAGGCCATGACAGGTGCCCTGTGTCTTCCCTTCCTTGTGTGTCTTACTCCACATGGATCAAGTAGAGGTGTTAATGCCTCCGTCCCCTAGAACACTAAACCCTGGCAATTGCGATTTTTGGATCTGATCCTTCCCCCCCCGCCCACCCCTGCTTCTCACAGCCACCCTGTTGATCTTGACACAAGCTGGGGGTCCTCATCAGGGTCTCCAACCTTTGGATTTCCAGTCTTTCTTTCCCGAAGTTATCTTACCTGTGTCTTCTCTGAATGTCTTTCTCACACCCAGGTTTCATCGTGCCACTTATTGATCTAAAACACAAACCAAAACAAAAAAACAAAAAAAAAAAAACCCAAAAAACAAAGCCGGAAAGCAGCCCTGTCATGGTTCCCTGTTGGTTATCCCAGCAACTGGATCTCACCGGACCCTTAATCTAATTATTCCCACCCAAATTTGGATCCTTACAGCCAGACTTCCCTGCTTTGTATCCCACCCCCAGACCTGGAATATCTCCACACCCTGCCTCCGTGCTCGCCCCCGACTCCCCACCACGTCTCCATCTGTGTGCTTCCCTCCTCAAAACCCCAGGAGCACAGGGGCCCAGGGCACTGGTTGCTCCTTCAGCTAGAACATCAGCTCACCTTCGCCTCCCCGCACTGGTGCCTTGACAGCGGTGGGGGGTGGAGTGGGGCTCGTCTTCTGTTAGTTGGGTGTTTCTTCCACATCGGCCCTCTCTCCCTGCGTGTTTTCTGTCCAGATGACGGTGTGGACCAAGGGCGGGAGGGTGGGTCTGGGGAGGAGTCAGGTGTTCTGTAGCTGCTGGGGGTGCTTGGGTGACTGGAGAGCTGTGAGTTGGGGCCAGGGTGTGACCGTGTGGCTCCAGGGGAATTTCCAGGCCAGCTGTGGGCACTGCCTTTGTGAGCACAGCACCTTCCACCTCAGCCCTCCCTCCCCTCTCCATCCCCAGGTGACCTCAGCCTAAATGGCTGTTCATTCCCTAAGATACACGGCCCCCCTGTGCCCTTGGGAACGGCCTGTTATTGGGTCCCCACTATGCGCCAGGACGGTTCCAGGCAGAGAAGCCCATCCTGCCACCGTGGAACCGGCCTGCTGGTGCAGGGAGGGTAGGTGATAAATGGCAACATGGTAAATAGGTTAATTATCTAGTACGTAAGCAGGTGATAGCATTGTGCAAAACCGCGGGAATGTGGGCAGGAAAGGCAGGCCGAGCGCAGGGCGGGGAGGGGAGGGCAGCTTGCAGTGTTGAAGAGGGCAGGCGCCTCACCGAGGAGGTGACGTCTGAGCGCAGGCTTGAAGAGGCAGCCCGTGAGCACGTTCCCTGCGGAGGGGACAGTGATGTTAGGCTGAGGGCGGGAGCTCCGGTGGGGCCGGGGTGAGGCTTGGCTCGGCCCGGGGAGAGCTTTCCCACCGAGGGTACCTGGGAGCCACAGCAGGTCTTGAGACGAGTGTGCTGTGGTCACACTTACGGGCAGCTGGCATAGAAACCGAGAGGAGCAGGGCAGCTGGGGTACATGCAAGTGCCTGTTCTGTCCCGCTCAACCCCGTGTATGTGACAACGGAATGACATTTACGGGGGGGGGGGGGGGGTATGAGCTGAGAAGCTTCCAGGACATTTCTCAGGGGCTCTGATCGCCTAATTTGGGATAGCGTCTTGCACCGGGGCCGTGGCTTCCCACAAGGGTCTATCCCCAGTCCCCCCCTCCTGCCTGCGGAGCCACCAGGCATCAGATGGGCCCTCTGTGGGGTCAGCAGCAAGGAAGAGGAGTGAAGAAGGAGCAAGCGGGAGCGAATGAGCGGAGAGAATGATGGGGGAGGGAGACCAGATGCCCTGGTTTTGCTGTTCCGGTTATAGACAGGGCCGTGGCGGGGAGTAGGCTGCCCTCAGGGACCCCCAGGAGGCTCCTGGCTCAAGGCCCTCGCTCGTGGTCTCCCCTCAGCCCTCTGGGGGGGCTCCTCCTGCTGCCCTGCAGCCTTCCCATCATCTTCCTCCTCCCTCTGACTATAGGGAACTCCACAGTTGCAGGGGAAAGTCCTCATTCGCCGTTTGTCCTTCCCGTCCTGCGGTCACAGTGACCCTCCAGGTGGGACGGGCTCAGGGTGCTCCAGCGCTCACCCTAAAACCGCGTGTCTTTCTTAGCACGCGTCCCTGAGGACCCGGTCTTGGTGCTTGGTGCTTGGTAGCGAGCGCCCTGTGATTTTAAGTGCGCTGAAAACTTCACACCTCGCCCCCGTCTCGGGGGACTCCTCTGTCACCGGTGCCTGGCGCGGAAGAATTAGCCAAGGATCGAAGCCCAGACCTCCTTCTACCCAATAAAGCCTTAGAAATGTGCACATGCCCTGTCGTACGTGCTTGGAGGAAGGAAAAGGCAACAAGCCGGGTGATGTCTTTACCTGCATCTTTGTCCCAAACCCGAGCGCATTTCCAGTCGACTCTGCTGGGGACACTTTCCTACCCGTGTCCGTGTCTACTTACAGACCGATGGCCCGGGGACACGGAGCAGGGTGGTGGTCCGGCGGCTGGGTCCCCGCAGCGTCGTCATAAGTGGTACCAGTGCGGCGTTGACTCGGGGTCCTTCCTTTCACGGGACTGTCACGGCCACTGCCTTTAGGCCCCAGAGGCTCCTGTGTGAGATCATCGGGAGGAAGACCTTTTTTTTCCCCTATAGATGAGAAAGCCTGATACCCCCCTACCCCCCCCCCCCCCCGGGAGGATGTGCTCTGTCCCCAGCTCCGTCTGTCCCCAGCTCCGTCCGTCCCATGTGTGCGGCAGACAGGCAGAGGGTGACCGACCCGGGGATGTCAGCCGTAACCATAAGTGACAACGAGGAGCCGGGGCTCTGGGAGCAAGAAGCAAGTCCGGGTGGTGAGCGGCAGCAGGGATGACCTCACCCGGGGGACAAGAGCCATCCAGAGGACTCACAGATGGAACTTCCCCTCGGGGCCCAAATGTGAGTCACCGAGGCTAGCGTCTGTGCAGCGGGCTCCGTCCCCGGGCCTCCCACATCACCCTGGGACATCGTGGTCACTGCCCGGGCCTGATGACTCACCCGGGCTCCTGGGCCAGCCCTGGGGGCGGGGGGAGGGGGCTGGGGGTGAAGCCTCTCTCCCCTCTGGCATCTGTCCCCTCGGCGCTGTGACCGCAGTGTGGCCGGCCGCGTCCCGGACATGGTGTGCGAGACATGTAGAGCCCAGAAAGCCCCCTGCGCCCTGCGAGGCTGCACCAAAGCCCATCGCAAAGTGTGGTCTGGAAAGTCCGGGGGGCTCCGTGGAGCTCGGGGGGCCGCAGCTGTGCCCCCTGAGCCACGTGGACGAGTTGCACTCTGCGACCTGAGAGGTGGGGGGCACGCACCCGCCCGCCTGTCCCCCAAGGGGCGCCCCGACGCCCCATCCCCAGCGAGACAAGCAGAGTTCACCCAAAAGGCCAGCACGGGCTGGTGGGGTGTCAGGTTTCCCGCCACACCCGGCCTTTCCCCCCCTCCGCTCCCATCTTCTGAGGATAGAAATAGTGTCATCTTCCCAACCTGTCACTCTCACACCTGCCGGGAGCCCCCGGCGGTGAGACGCCCGGCGCTGTCCAACCTAATGGCATCTGTGTGTATCGTCTGTTTTAGAAACCAGGTAGCAAGAGGGACTTTCTGAGGATTTAAAAAAAAAAAAAAGTAAATCCCCAAACTATTTCAGTGAGGTTTTTGGTTGCTTTTTTTTTTTTTTTTTTTGCCTCCTGTTTTTTTTTCTTTTTAATTTTTCCATATGTTTTTCCCTCCTTCTCTATTTTTTTTAAAGATTTTATTTATTTATTCGTGGCAGACAGAGAGAGAGAGAGAGAGAGAGAGAGTGAAGCAGGCTCCATGCAAGGAACCCGACGTGGGACTCGATCCGGGGTCTCCAGGATCACACCCCAAGCTGAAGGTGGCGTTAAACCGCTGAGCCACGGAGGCTGCCCCCCTCCTGCTCTATTTTGAATTAAAAACATTTTTTTTGTAGGAAAATACCATACAAGAGAGTGGGGAAAGGGAGGGCTCCCTGAAGGTTTGTTCCCCCAGGTGAGGTTGATCTAATATGTGTCTCCAGAGCACAGAGGAAGCCGGTCCTGCCAGGCCAGGCCCGTGTCCCGTCTTGACACAGCGCGTAGAGAGCAGGTGGACGGTCATGGGACTCAGTTTACCACCCCACAGCCTCTGTCCTTCCCCGGAACGATGGAGCTAACGTGGCTTCACAGTTTTGTCTCATCGTCTAGGACTTTCCACCTCTGGTCTTCTTTGTTTGCAAGCGGAGGAAGGGGTAGGAAGGTATGAGAGCGGTCTTTAGGGTAAAGGTCAAAGGCAACAGGGCCTAACCCAGCACCAGGCCTAGGGGACCACCTGTCAGGCACTCCTTGGGCCCGGGATCGCTGTCCCTGTTGAGGGAGTGGGCGGGGAGGGGCCGGGGCAGAGGCAGGGTCACGGGGACACTGTTTGGCCTAGGCCACGAGGGTCAGCTTCGCAGGGCCCCGCTGACTGGAGATGAGGCGGTCGGAGGTATGGGCATGAATGTTACTTGGCCCAGGTGTGAGAACTTGTGCGGAAGGCTCGGCCTCCGGGTGACTCAGTCTGCTAGCAAAGCTATAAAAGGGAAGTGACTCACTGTCAGCCCTGAACAAGAACTCCTAAGGCCAGGCCGCCAGCACCTGTCTGGGACGTGGTTAGTTATTAACGCTGCCAGTAAGAGTGTCATGGGAACCAGACGCCGGCCTGGATTGCTGGAGGCAGCTGGGCTTTCCACAGCCTGCACACCGTCCACTCACCTCCTCGGGGCTCCTCTCCAGCCTGAACCGAAAGGCAGAGGAGCCCACGGAGCTCCTGAGTGTACCGTGTCTCCCAAGGTGCTTTGAGGATGACACAAACTCCACCCAAGACAAGGAAGGGAACCGGGAAATGGTTTGGTAAGGAGAAGCCTTGGCTAGAAGGTGAGGTCCAAGGAGCCAGCCTGAACCTGGCCCTTCCAGGAGGTGTGGGCTGTGGATGGGGCTGGCCCGGCCTGCCCTGCCCTGCCCTGCAGGTGTCACCTGCACGTTTCTGGTTCCTGGGCCTCAATCAGCTCTGCAGTGAAGGCCTCTGGGGTGGTGTGGGCTAATCATTCCAGAGGCCCCAGCAAAGGAACCCTGCCTCCTCCCCTGGAGGCCTGACCTGAGGGTCATTAGCTCCTGCCCTATTGACCTGAGGCCCCAGAACAGGGTAGTGTCCTTGCTCTGTTCTGCTCTGAAGTCACCCAAAACCACTTTGTGAGGCTGCTTGAGACAGCTAGGTGGAACAGAGGGCCGGCTTTGAGGACCTCGGTGGGGCAGGTTGGCAAAGCCGAAGCTCAAGAGCTGAGGTAGGCATTCAGGTCAGCTCTGCTTTTCCTTTCTCATTCTCTAGGCCTGAAAAAATACACATGTACACAAATACACAAAAGCTCCTCCTTCCGGATCCCAAAAGGCATGCCTCGCTGCTCTTGGGAGAGGCTCAGGCTAGACACAAGCCGTGCCGGTCCCTGCCAGCCGCTGCCCTTCCACTGCCAGCTGTCAAGCAGGAGGAGGAAGACTGAACAGGAAGAGATGGGAATATTAGGAAGCCATGCTCTCTAGTGTCCCCCAAAACGAAGCCCAGCAGCCAGAGGGAAGAGCCATTCCCCGATATTTGTTGTTTCCCCTGTGAAGCCCTAAAATACCTGTGGGCAGCAGAGGGGCTGCCCTACCGGCGATGGAGATGGAAGGAGCACTGAGCTATTGCCTGGGACACATACTCCCTGGGTGGCCCCCGGGAAAGTCATCGAATGCTCAAGCGGTTTCCCCATCTGCAAAGTGGGAATAAGAACAACACTTAGGTCCTGCTTACTTGACAGGGTCTGTGTGAGGCCAGCTGAGCTCACTGAGCAACGTGGCAAGGCTTCGGGAGTGGCAAAGGGCCACCCAGATCGAGGGCGCGGCACCGTAGTGCTTATGGTGATTAGCAGCAAAGCGGGTCCTGAGGTCTGCGCTCCCCCTGGGAGGGTGGCTTTACAGGCACCCACCTGTGGCTTAAGATCTTCTTGGGCCTCCCACGGCTGATAAATCACCGCCTGGTAGGTGTGCTTTGTCTGGGCTGCAGCAGGAACAGACAGCCTGCCCTTGGTTGCTGCGGGGGAGAGTGCTCCACTGCCTTCTGCGCCTCCTCTGCCTTCCTCAGTGGGCTGAGAAGAAGCAAGCGCCTTATCTATTGGGCTTTCCTGAGGAACCCGCCACCTACCCATATGGACACTGGTGATGCCGAGTCTCTTTCTCGATCCACACAATCATCGGGGTGCTGATTTAGGTGTCTCCAGCCATGTGGTTTGTCACTGTCTTGCCACAAATGGAGATGCCCAGAGGAACGTCAGATTGTATCTCGTGGCGCGGTTTACCAGGAGGCGCTCAACAGTCGTTGAATATACAAACTGTCATATCTTTGTTTTGTTCCAAAATATCCCACATATCCGTTGAAAGGAGGCACCTTGAGACTTGAGGGGACCTCTCTGGTGGGGTGGTACACATCTGGTGAGTGCTTTCGCCTTGGCCAGTGCTGTGCTAAGTGGATTGGGTACAGTCCTTGCTCTCGTAAAGCCAGCCTCTCCCTGGCCATCGAATTCCATCTCCTGTCTGGACCAGGATCTCCTCTGAGTCTTTCCGGACGGGTATTCTCTGCCGGGACACTCATGGAGAATGTCGTTTCTCCTGAGGCCACCTGCCCTAGTCATTTCAGGAGACTCCATCTGCCCCCGGGTCCTTCCAGAAGGGATTAACGGCTGGAACGGGGAAGAATCCAAGAAGGCCTTGTGGAGCTGCTGTGACTCTGAGTAAAGAAGGCTGGAGGAGAGAGAGGAGAGAGCTGCAGGCCATCAGCAGTGCATCAAAGAGCATCCCCCAGAACCTCAGATGTGACCGTGTTTGCAAATAGGGTCTCTGCAGATGTGATGAGTGAAGCACCCGATGACAAGTCCTGAGAGGAGAGAGGGGCAACAGAGACACAGAGAGGATGGGGATCTCCAGAGGGGAACAGAAATAGAAGGAAAGTGTCCACAGGCCAAGGGTGGCTAGAGGCCAACAGCAGCCGGGAGACACACCTGGAACAGGTTCCCCATCTCAGCCTCTGGAAGGCACCACCCCTGCCCACACCCTGATTTTGGACTTCTGTCCTCCTGAACTATGAGAAGCATCTTCCTTTTTTGCCACCAGGTTGTGGTCATTTGTTATGGCAGCTTTGACGTAAGAGTATGAGGCAGACGTGAACGTGCTCTGTGGCGGGTTACGGGGACAGGCTCGAAGTGAGGGGTCTAGGGGACCAGACTGCCTGTAAGGAAACAGGACTGCTTCGTAGGTTAGGGAGCGGGGTCTGCAGGCCTGTTAGTCTGTGGGCCTAGGGCCCTGGTGCCAGGCTGAGGTGTGCGTGGAGCAGAGCCCTTCTGCCGGGAGACCGTGTTCACAGTCCAGAAAAGTACCGCCCCTGGATGCTCAGACGCAAGTCTGTCAAATCGTGACTTATGTGATGACAGAGGTAGTTATGAGGTGCTTACCGTTGGAAAAGTTTATGAAAGGCAGAGAAAATATTTGGGATCCATACTCAATTATGTATCCATTCTTTATTTTTAAAAAATAATATTTTGGTGCTTTTATGGTTGTATCGTATTTCATTGTAGGACCCATGGCATAGTTATTTTTAAACAGTTAGTTCTTTAATGTTTCCCACATTTTTTTCTCTTTTGCTGCAAAAGGCTCTGAAGACCATCCTGGTAGCAAGAACTTGATTCATATCCATCCTAGTTTCTGGGGGCTGCTGTAACAAGTCACCACCAGCTTGGCGGTTTAAAACAACACGAATGTAAGGCGCCTGGGGGGCCTCAGTCAGTTAAGCATCTGACTCTTGATTTTGGCTCAGGTCATGATCTCAGGGTCATTCAGGCTCCTTGTTGGGCTCATGTGCTGGGTGTAGACCCTGTTTTAAGGCTCATGTGCTGGGTGTAGACCCTGTTTTAAATTCTCTCTTTCTCCCTCTCCCTTTACCCCTCCCTCCACACCATCCTTGCACTGTCCCACTGGCACACACATACTCACATTCTCTCTCTTTTTTATGATTTTAAAAATTTATTTATTCATGAGAGACACAGAGAGAGAGAGAGAGGCAGACACACAGGCAGAGGGAGAAGCAGGCTCCCTGTGGGAAGCCCGATGCGGGACTCGATCCCAGGACCCCAAGATCACGACCTGAGCCAAAGGCATTCAACCACTGAGCCACCCAGCACTCCTTGCTCACTCTCTGTCTAAAAAAAACCAACAAAAAACAAACCAAAAAACATCACCACCACAAATGTACTCTCTTACAATCCTGGCAGCCAGAAGTCTGAAATGGGTCTCATGGGACTAAAACCAAGTTGTGGGCAGGGCCGGTTCCTTCTGGAGGCTCCAGGGGAGAGTCGTTCCAGGCCTCTGGACGCTGCCACATTCCTTGGCTTGTGGCCACATCGCACCACTCTCTACCTCTGTGTTCATGTCCGTTCTTCTCTGCGCTCAGGCCTCCGTCCGCCTCCCCCTGATGAGGACCTCTGTGATGGCATTCAGGGCCCATCTGGATAATCCAGGATCCTCTCCCCATTCCAGGACCCTTGCCTTAATCCCACCTGCCAAGTCCCTACATAAGGTGACATGTACACCTTCCAGGGATTAGAACGTGACTCTCATTCTTGGGAGTGGGGTGTCGTTCAATGAGCCTATCCCCATGTCCATGACTGTTGTTCCTCACAGTAAATTCCTGCCAGTGGAAACACGGGGTGCGAGGGTGGCCCTAATGTACCGTGAAGCGCCTGGAGAAGCCAGTATCGTGTCCATTGAGTGGCATGATATTTGCTACTATGGCTTTAAGGCCCTTCTTTGGCCTCCTAGGAGTCAGATCCCGTAGGGAGGCCGGGGCGGGGGGGGGGGGGGATACTGAACTCCCCATTACAGGAATCGTTTAGAGTCGGCCTCTGGGAGGCTCGGGGCTAATGAGATAATTCCCATTAGGGGAGGAAGGAAGTGAAGGTGGCCTGACATCCTTTCTGTCTCTAATTTATATGATTCACTGAAACCTCCCCCTCTTCCCCCGTGGGCCCCCCGCCCCTCCTCCGGCTGCCCCTTTGAATTCTGGTTCCACTGTCCACCCTCTTTCTGCCAGCCGGGGCTCCGGTTTCCAGCAAGTCCCAGCATGCCGAGGAGCCTGGGAAGGCTGCCTTCCGCCCAGATGAGGCACTCGGGCTCTCCCCTCCGCAGCCCTGCCAGGGAATCCGTGCTTCCCCCCTTTCTTCCCTTTTCCCGGAGCCTCACCCAGCTCCCCTCCACCCCCACCCCTGCCCCTGACCGGTGACCAACCAACGGGTGTCCGTGGGGACCAAAGTAAAGAGAAAAGCTTTCAGCGGAACACAGGCGGGCTCCAGGGGACCTAGGGGCTCAGGCTGCCAAGATTTTGTTTGTCCCCCACCCCCCCCTTGCAATCCCCCCCTCCGCCGCCCCTGTACTTTCAGAGGCGAGGGAGAGAGAACAAGAGAGATAGTTCTCTTCCTGTTTTGCTCCGCTGCCTACACTTTTGGTCAAAGCTGTCTCTGCAAACATGAAAATCCAGTTTGGGTCTTTAATTAGAAAAGTGTGAAGTAACCCAAGGTTCAGGCTGTTTGAAGTTCAGATCCAGCCCCGGGAGCCTGTCTGGGGGCTGCAGACAGAGGAAGACCCCGTCTCCTCGTGGGCACGCTGCTGGCCTGGCGGGGTTGTCCGTGTCATGTAGTGACCCCCGCCTGCTTGCTGCTGGGGACCGGGCCAGCCTCCCCTCCCCCTAGGCCAGGAAGGGTCGCTGGCGCCCAGAGGGAGGTGCGGCTCCTTCTTGCCCCTGGTTTATTCTTTTCCTCCTCTCATCCTCCCCGAGGGAGGCCATATGGTGGAGTGTTCCGAGTCAGGGCCAAAGGCCGGAGCCGCACTGGCCCTGGGGACAGTCCGGCGGCCCTGATGTGCCGTGTGGGTGGCCTGTCCTGTGAACTTGCTGCCTGACCTCCCTCGGCCTCTGAGAGCCCAGCTGCAGCCTTGGGTAACAGCCTGGCCCCGTCGTGCCGGGCGGGTGCCGAGGCCCCACGTCCCCCCTGCCCTGTCCCCTTGGCATCCTTGCCACCCGCCATCCAGGCGGTGCTGGGCCCAAGCTGGGCAGACTGGATGGAGGTCCTCGAGGCCCCCTTTCTCATCAGGGTGGCCTGAGCCAGCTCTTCAGGCTGTCGTGTCTACAGTGAGAGGGGGACGGAGCAGGTGGCCCAGAAGTTCAAGGAGGACTGGACACAGGTCGGAAGGAGGAAAGAAGCTAAGGGCAGGACCCAGGAGCCAGGGGCGGAGGACGTCCGTGCGCTCCCAGGTTGAACAGCAGCCAAAGCCAGGGTCCCGATGCCTCGTCCGCAGTGGGGGCGTCTTAAGGAGGAGCCCCTGTCACCTGCTCCTATAAGGGGGCGCACCTTCCCACCGTGTTTTAGGGACGGAGCATGGAAGGAGTCCAGGTAACTATTAATCTAAATGCTACGGGCAACGTGATTGATCACAAAAGAAATTAAAAAGTCACGACCGATGGGTCTGGAGTTTCTGTACACCTCTTAGGTATGGTCTATACCGGGGAAATAACCAGGCAGTGGCTCATTGTCCTTCCTTTCTTCCATGTGGGTTCCCGTGTTTTTTAGTACAGACAGAGATGGATGCGATGATCATGGCAGATATCCTTGCTGAGCCTTTGGTGTTTGACTCAGTCCTCACGACGACCCGACGATGGAGTGGGTATGGCTCTTAGTCCCGTGGGTCCGAGAGAATTGAGGCAACTTGCGGGAGATCTGAGACTTGATCCTTGACTCCATTTCTAAAGGCTGAGGTGTCGTCTCCCGTGACGTGTGCCACCTGCCTGGTTTCCTGTCCGTAGGAAGGAGTGTCCATGGCCCCGCGTCCCTCCCACACCCATGAGATAACTCGCCTGTGTTGTTAGTTTTCACTTGTTTGGTCATTCATTCATTCATTCATTCATTCATTCATCGGCCTCTCAGGGCCAGATGGTAGGCCAGGACCTCCGGATACCAGGAGGTGAAGCACGGTTGCCACAGTGAGCCTCTAGCTGCCCGGAGTCAGACCTGCGAGGTGCTGAGGAGGAGTGCTCGGGGGTCCCCAGTGCCCCCCAGCACCGCAGTCCTTGACTGCTCATGCTTTCTCTCCTGTGAGGTTGACGGTCCTTGATGTTCTGGATCCAGACAAGTGAGAGTCCCACTGTGTCCTCACTGCGGGCTGGCTATGGCCCCTCAAAGTCTGAGTGGACAGTAGAGTCCAGCATGGGACTTCGGGGACCAGGTGAGGGGACCCGTCAGTGTATCCCTCCTGAGGAAAGAGGGTGGCACCTGTCGTCCTCTGGAGCCCCGTCCCTGGCGTGATTCACAGAGGACGGGATAGCTCCTGCGTGCCCTCCAAGTAGATGTCTCTCCGTCCCCGTGGTCCCCATTGTTGCAGCAGAGCCGGACACCGTCTGGCCTAGTCCCCTCTTAGCTATGATTAAATGGGCCATCCGAAGAAAGAGAAGAGAAGGGCCTTGCTATTGGCCATTGGGTGGCCCCTGAGGGACATGCTGCACGATAAGGAGAGGACAGAGGGAGTGTGGGACTGGGGTCCCTATTATCTTTAAAGTCCCTCTTTAGAAACAATCTCCCGCGGATAAACAGGTGATCCAGGTTGGCAGGTTCGGAAGGGTCTTTGATCCACCTAGAAGTTAATGCTTTTCAGTGGAGAGCCAACCACAAAGCAGCCCCACCCAGGGCCACAGAGATAACAGGCTGGTGCAATCACAAACCACCAGCCTTTTGATAATGCCCGATTTTATTGAGGTCTGGTTTTTACCCAATGGGAACACATCCGGCCAGCATCAAAGGAAGCAGGCGTCACCTTGTACAAAGAATCCTCTGCCCTCAGGTGCGTATGTGCTGGGAAGGGTGCGTGTGGGGCCGTGTGTGCACAAGGCGGCCCACTGGCAATTTCCTTTCTATAGATCAGAGGCCACCAGCCCCAAGGGGCCTTGACCAGCCATGAACACCATTCCCCGGTTCCAGGCGGTCCAGCTCCTCAGATGTCCCTGCAGGTGGCGATTTCACCTCTTACGTGTGAGGGGCGCTCTGTGTCATTTCGTGCTTGACCCTGTGTCAGAGGCAGTTGGTATATAACAAGGGTGTTAGGGGAGCAATGAGGTGGGTGTTCTGAGGACACAAAGCCTGAAGGCGTATTGTTCAGGGATCTCGGGCTTGGTCTCTTGGGGTCCTTTGGAGGTCTCTGCACTACACAGAACAAACCCCAGGGACGTATGTCTCACCTATGAGAGCGGAAGGAACGGGACATGGTGGGGGCTGGAAGTACGCGGAGGGAAGCACAGGGTCACATCTTTGCAGGGGGAGCATCGACAGATGAAATGGTTGAGTGTGGTCCTGGGGGGATGGGGCATCCTCCCCCCTCCCCCAGGCGGTGCCTCCTGGCCGCGTCATATTTCATCTGGGCAGTCAGGATGCTGGACATCATGCGTTGGCCTCTGGAGACAGGAGCAGAGAAACAGCACCGCACAAACAGAACATCTGGAAGCTTTTTAAAGTTTATTTTTTAACACATTTGCAAGAGTCAGGACGTTTGCACACGAGGTTTACGGGCTGGAGGGAACCAGGGGTTTGGTCCAGCGGGAGATAAATTTCGACTCTGGAGAAGGGTGGGAGTACAGGGAAGGGGATGGGGGAGCGCTGGGAACGGCCAGTGTCTGCAGCAAAGTCCCAAACGCTTTGGAACCTGGTCGAAAGGCCTCTCAGAACAGAGGGGGGGCCCAGGTTCCCTCCTTGCCTGTCCCGGGGCCGCCGATACAGAACAACCGGAGTTCTTGTACCTTGTTCTAATCCGACACAGGACCTGGTCTCAAGAGCGGAAGGCAGGACCTCTGAGAAAGGATGGGAATGTGCTGGTGGGCTCCGTCCCACTGAGCCTTGGCCTCGTAGAGACGCACTGGCCGCGGGCTGGGCCTTTCCTTTGAGGGTTCCGGACTCCTACCCGTTCTTCATCTTTGCATCTGGGCTAGCGGGGGGGCTGACATAGGTTGGGGGGTCAGAGAGACCAGCTCGTCCCCGTCCCCGTGCTGCCATGAAGGGCTGCCTAGGAATGTCAGAGCCATGTGAGCTTCTCTCTCCACCCTCCTCCTCCTCCCCCTCCTCCTCTTCCTCTCTCATGCCCCCCCCTTCCTTCCTCCTCTTCCTCCTCCTTTTCTCCATCCTCCCCCCCACCCCCAGTGACATCCTGGACTTAATGGTTTGGGCCAAGGGAAACAAGGAAGAGCTTGGCTCAGCACTTCAGGCAGGCCAGGCAGGGAGTAAAATAATGGAGGAAAAGACAGTCCCAGCAGGGGAGACGATTTACACATGACTTCATCTTTCTTTTCAAGGAGCCAGAGCATCAACCTGTTCCCCTCTCCCTTTCTTCACCGCTGGTTTCTCATTGAATTCTTCCCTTCCTTTCTGCCCCAACCCAGTGTGGAGCCCCGGCCAAGCTGATCTTTCAGGGCTTCGTCAAATACGTGGGAAATCTCTCCCTGCTCCCAGCGCATCCTCGCCGCCCGCCGGAGGATTGTGGTTTCAGTGCCCCGGGAGTTTACCAATTGGAAGGAGAATTATTGCTCCCCGTTTCTAAATGGGCTCCGCTGCCCCGCCGCTGTCTTTATGAAGACGGTTCTTTTTGTTGAATGAGCTCATGTTTATAGCTCATGGGAGCTGGTTCATTGTGTGCTGTTTATTAGGGGAGGGACTGAGGCTCCGTGTGGTTATTCATGGGAGACACCAAAAGGTGTCCACCCTGTTCTGATGGGAAATGAGGTGATGCAGGCCTCAGGAATTCCACGCCATCTAAGTCACCCCATCTGGCGACTAGGATGCCCGTTCCCAGGTCGGCAGCAGTCATGCTTTTACAGCGTCTGCTTGGGAGCATCTTGTGTGCTTCCCATGGTCAAGGTCGTGGTGTGTCACCTTCCCCAGCTCAGAGCTGTCTCTCCTACGGGCCCGCTGGCCCCCTGCGGGGCGTCTCAGCATCGGGCTGCGCACTGGAACCACCTGGAGGGCTTTAACGGCCGCCTCGTCGTGCCCTAGTAGATACAGATTCAACCTGGCTGGGGGCGAAAATTCCAAGTGTTGCTAACATGCAACCAAGGTCAAGAATGGACCACCAGCAAGAGACAGCATTTCTCAACTGGGAGTGATTTTGTTGACCATCACCTCCCGCCGCCCTTACTTACTTACTTACTTACTTACTTACTTAACGTGTCTGAGACACTTCCGATGGTCACACGGAGAGGAGGGCACTACTGGCATCTAGTGGGTAGAGGTCAAGGATGCTGCTGATAAGCATCCTACAGCACACAGGACAGCCCCCGCCCCCCATGACGAAGAGTTATCCGGCCCCAAACGTCATTCCTTCCAGAGTTGAGAAGCTTTGCTCTAGAATGGTGGTTCTCACTCTGGAGCGTACCAGAGTCACCTGGAGACCTGGTTAAAACACAGACTCCTGGGCTCCACTCCCAGAGGTTTTGATTCAGTAAGTCTGGGGTGGGGCCCGAGAATTGGCATTTCTCACGGGTTCCCAGGTGCTTGCTCAAGCTGTCGGTCCAGGGCTACGCTTTGAGAAGCACTGCTCTAGACAGACTCGGAATCCTGTGTTTCTAGATCCACGATAGGTTGCGTCCGTTGCGGTTACTAGAAAACTCTAAAATGGCAGTAACTTAATAACTAAGAAGAGCATTCTCTCCCACGTAACAGAAATTCAGAGAAAGGCCATCCAAGGCTAGTGTGCTGGTTCTGCGGTTTATCAGGGACCCGAGATCCCGTGTTCTTGTTGGATCATCTTAGTGGATGACTCCCATCTTCAATGTCCCTCGTGGTCCACAATGGCTGCTGGAGCACCTGCCATCCTGTCCCTGTTGAAAGCGGAAGGTAGTAAAGGCAGACAGGTGAAAACAGTGGCGTCCTCCCAACACCCTTGGGACATACTTCCCAGAGATCCCACAGCGCTCTTGCTTACGCCTCTTTGGCCCGATCTCAGTCACTTGGCCATAGCCAGCTACAAGAAAGGCTGAGAAACGTAATCTTTTTACTTTGGGCCACAACGTGCCAGCCAAAACTCAGAGTTATGTTACCAAGTAGAAAAGGGAGGGTACGCGGTAGAGTCACCAGCTAACAGCCTCTGCCCATGTGTGCACGCCTAATCCGTCCTAGCAGTTACCACTTGTACCTGCGTATTTGGCACCTGCCATGTGCTGTGTGCCTTTCTTGCAGTGTATCGCTTAATCCTAAAAGCTCTGCAAGGCAGACAATATTATCTCTGTTTTTCGGATGAAAGAGCTGAGACTTTCGCAGATTAAGCAAACCACCAGCCCAAGTGACGATCACAGGTGGTATGATTTGAGAGCCTGCTTCAAAGCCTGGGCTGCCTCTTGCCTCAGTTGCTCTCAGGGACCTGACCTTTTGCTTCTGAGCCTGCGAGGGTGTCTGTTAGACATTTCTAAGCCAAATGTGGGGCCCCGTCCCCTCTGACAAGCTGCATTCATGCCAGTGTCACCTGCATCCTTGTGCAGACCTACCTGGAAACAGGTGTGGTATGCCCAATTGACAAGATTCGCCCCCCTGCCCCCGCGCCCCATGGATGCTATACAACCACCACAAACTTAGTGGCTTAAGACAACGCACATTTGTCCTCAGGGGCTCTGGACGCTCATGCCACTGGGCTGAAGTCAAAGTACCCGCAGGGCTGGGTTCCCTCTGGGAGTGCTCGAGACGAATCCATTCATTTCCTTGCCTCTCCCAGCTTGCCCCTGTGTCTCCGATTCCTCCCTCCTGAATCACTCCAGACTCCTGCTTTCATTTTCACACTGCACTCCGTCCCTCTCCTGGGTCCTCTCTCCCCCGCCCCAATCCTGGCCTCCCTCTTGGAGGGACCCTCGTGGTGACCCTTGGGGCCCACCTGGGTCTCCAGGAGCATCTCTGCACATGGGATCCCTTCTGCCCCCAGAGGGGTCACAGGTTGCCCTCGGACGGGGTCAGGGTGTGGGTGTCCCTGGGGGCTCACGTTCAGCCAGCCACAGGGGCTCTCCAGCTCCCGCGTTTCCCTTCCTTGTTCCCGACACGCACAGGCTCTGCATACACACACCTCACTTGGGCCCCGGGAGCTTGCAGCGAGGCCAGAGACAGGTTCTGAAGGGCAAGGCAGTGTGGTCGGAGGTTTCTCTAATCAGCCCCAGTGGCCATGACAACGGGCCCGAAAAACATCCAAGTGGACCAGAGACTGGGGGGAGGGGAGCCTGCCCTGGAGGTGACAAAGTGACTTCACCTGGGCATGATGCACACCGGACAAGCATAAACAGCAGATCCGGTCATCCGTCTGGTGACGAGCTGCATGTTTCTGGGTAACTTTGCAGATCTCTAGGCACCTGTGAATCTGTGAGCCCCCTCGCCTCTCTCTGGGCTCATGGGGGCAGGTCCTGGGCCAAATACATAATGCTACACCTAGCTGAGTTTACTGCAGGAGGGAGGGTGGGAGTGTTCGGCTCTGTCGGGCTGCTTCTGTCCTCACCTCATTTTCCTCCCCTGCAGTGATTCCCTGTCTCCCTCCCCAGCCATCCACCCACCCCGGTCTGAACCTCCCCCCCGCCCCAGACCTCCGCCCCACTCCCCACCCCACCTGCCTTGGCTGGGTCTGCCTGCCAGGACCGAGATGAGTCTGGGGTGTAGCATGTTTTGCTTTTTTATTTTTATTTTATTTTGCGAATGCCTCCCAACATTCCCCTCTGTGTTTAATGTCCCGCTGCCAAGGGCATGTGGTTGCCCGGGCGACAAGAAGGAAGTCCCTGTGTGATTCACCCGCCGCTGCCAATTAATTTGCTAGCTGCGTGCGTCTCCCTGGGGAAAGGCTCCTGCTGGCCCTCTGTCTGTGCGGCTGCTGCCCCGGAGGGAAAGGCAACCAGAGGAAAGTTAGCAGAACTTCAGGGCTGCACAGGGTGTGTGCGGGTCCAAAGGAGAGAGTGTCTGGAGAGCCCAGGCGACACCTGGGTGAGACTCATGGTTTCCTCTTGGCCACCAATCAGAGAGCCTCTCGGGGCTCCAGAGCCCCCCTGTCTGGGCATGCTGGCTGGCTTTTTGTGGGTCGGTGGCTCTCCCACGCAGGCCCCCCTCTGGCAGCTGTCCCTGGAGCGATGTCTCCCCCACCCTGGCTGCGACCTCCTCCCGCCTGCGACAGCGGGTGCCTCGTCTCTGGGTGTCACGGCAGCCGCACACATCCCTGCTGGGGGATGTAGCCAAAGCCTGCAGGAAGGAGAGCACCCCTGCACCCTCGTGGGTCTGCAGAGGGGCGGGCAGGGGTTGGCCTAGAGTCTCCAGAGCAGGCCCCTCAGATACCGACCCGCTCCTGGCCCAGGCTTGGTCCGTGTGCCCTGCCTCCTACGGCCTGCGAGGATGGGGCTCGGCTGTCTGCTTTAGGTCCGTGTCCACAGCATCTCGCCGGGGCTGGTCCTTGGGGATCCGTGGATTTGCAGTTGTCCACGTTACTCATTAGGGGCTGATGGTGATCGCCCCCATCCTGAGGCCTGGGGCATCCGAGCCTGCGAGCAGGCCCCTTGCTGGCCTCGCTGGGCCTCGTCGAATTCACGACGGGGCATTTGGTGGTGCTCACCATGTTTGCCGCTCAGAAATGGGGTCCTCAGCGGTGGTGGGGGGTGGAGAGAGTATGTGGAGCTAAGTCCACCTTGGTTTATTTGCCGTCAGCGTTAGGAAAGCACGTGTGTTAAGCCGCGTCTTCTCATTTCCTCCAGGAGACCCCATCCGTGCTGGGTAATCTAACTAGTCGTTAGGGGACTTGTGGGGACACACAGTAGCCCCCAGCTAACGTGAACATTAGGATAGGGAGCAGGCCCTTGCCGTCCTGAGAACCCCGGCACCCTCCCTCTGTGCCTCAGTTTCTCCAGTCTAGAAGGTGGGTGACCTAACACCCCCCTGCTCCCTGCACTGAATCTCACGGACCGTGTAGCGACACACTGAAACGCAGAGGCTTCCCCTTCCATCAGGCCGGCTATATTCAGCGTTTTGGGGTTTTTTTGTTTGTTTGTTTAAATCAGCTATGGGTATAGCAGTGAGATCTGTGCGGTGGGGGTTCCTGGTGATAATTCAGCGTGGGGGTTGGGGAGGGGGAGTTTCTTGAGTGATATAAATAGGCCTTCCTTTGTTTTTGTTTTTGTTTTTTTTTTTGTCTTAGGTCAAACAGTGCTTTTTGCACCGTGGGTTCTGCTCCCCGGCTAGAACGTCATGGACTGAAGACAGGAGAGTCAAGCTCACCGTTGAAGGAGCAGAAGCAGAATCTAACTCCGATGCTCTGTTTTGGTCTGCAGACCAGAAAAGGAGGAGGGGCCCAGGGCTGCCCTTCCTCGCCCCCACTTGCCACCAGGAAGCTGGGGGGCGGGAGGGTGACGTATGCCATCGGGACCTTGCAAAGGACCCAGCTAAGATGGGACCATCTCTTAAGAGGCGACAGCTCTGGATCTGATTAAGAATTCTTATTTTGGGAAAAAAAAAAAAAAGAATTCTTATTTTGGAGAAGGAAGAAACGTCTGGATTTGAGAAGACACTGGAGGAGGAAGCAGAGACCCTTGCACCGAGGAACAGTCTACGTATGGACCTGCCTGAGCTGGACGCGACCCACAGCATCGTCACAGACCCCGTCCTTCCTTGTGGCCAACACTTCCTCAGCTGCTGCCTGCCCTTAAGACACCCCCACCCCCAAAGCCCAGGAACCAAAGGGCTTTCTTTCTACCACACCCTCTCTTGCCCCCCAGCTCCCCCATCTGCTGTGCCTTTGGCCTCCTCAATTCTTGTTTGCTCCATTATCTTCCAGCCGGATACAGAGTGAATTGTTAACCACACTTAGGTCAAATGGGATTTTAATTTTTGTTCCTGTTCCTTCTAAAGAGGCCAGCGTTTGTGTTGCTGTGTGAGCAGCATTGGAAGAGAACGTCCCCTCGCGTACTGGGGATCTGTCTGGCCCCTCAGGTCCCAGAGCGACGCAGGGCGGTGCAGAAGTTCCTCGGGATCTCAGGGGTCAGGGACATAGGAGGGGGCTCCTGTAGGGGAGCTGGGGCCCTCCGTGTCAGGCTCTCTTTTGCTAGGATCACCCATAAGAGCAAAACCCGAATGCTGCGTGGTCATCCCAGCTGTCTTCTGTTTTGGAAAAACAACAACGTCTTTCTGATGTATAATTGACAGAGTATTATATTCGTTTCCCAACTGTCTTCTGCTGACACGGAGGCACAGCCAGCTATGAGGACCCCCGTCTCTCAGGTGGCAGTGGGGGTCCCCCCTGGAAGGTGCGGACTACGTGACTGCCAGAGTTGGTGTAGCCACGTTGAAGACTCTTGGCCTCGGTTGCTGATGACGCTCCTGACAGCAGATCGGGCCCCTGGAAACACGAGTCCTGTTGGTTCTTCCACTCTGACGCCGCCGCGCACGTTGGCTGAAAACACTTGTAGTTTCGACCTTGCTCCAAATTGCAGAGCCAAAGACGTCCGTACGGTTCTGCTTCTAAAACAAATGGATGGTGTTTGCTTTTGTAGAAAGAATTAAAGCCATGCACACACACATATATATCTTCTCCTTGTTGTAGGTGATGTTTTTCTGTGACTTCAGTGTCTGCTACTGGGGCCCTTCTGGCCTCTCAGATTCCCCACAAAATGAGTGAGGAGAACCTCTTGGGGATGTGTCGTGCTGTTGAAATGTGAGGCTTGTTTCTGGGCCTTTGCCTTCCTTCCTTGACATGCACACAGACTCGTCATGCTGGGTAGATTCCTTCAGGTTTCAAGGAACAGAGACCCACTTGTAGCACCTCCACTAACGTGAACGTATTCCAAGTTGCTCTGGAAGTAAGGTAGACAGGAAACAGCCTGCCCAGCAGCTGCCAGGCAAGGCCTTTCTAGAAGCCCAGCATCATCCAAAACATCCATTCGGCTAGGTAGTTTCCAGGAACGGCAAGAATCTGACGCCATGGTCATTTTGATCTTCTGCTCAGCAACCGGACCCACTGCTCCTGATCCTAGAATTGTACTGTGATGATGAGCTGACGGTGGCAGCTGCCCCTATCTGCCCAGGGCTGAGAGGTGTCCCAGGACACATGACGTTCAGTGATAAACCTGGGACAGTCCTGGGCAAACCAGAACAATCGGCCACCCTACTGGGTGGCTTGATGACATTACCTCTACCGCCACCTTACCTGCTGTAGCTCCCTGCTGCTCCTAATTAGCCTGGCCAGCTGCCATTCGGAATCCCCGCGTCTGACCACATCATGGACCTCTGGGCAGGCCGCGGATGGATGGCAGTGGGTTGTGGCCGGTCTTGACCACCTCAGGTGTTTCCCGGGTAGTAGGGTTGCGTGATATCGAATAAAAACCTGGGTATCACAAACCAGCTGAGACTACTGCCTTCAGAAGAAGTGCCGTGGGGAGTGGAGACGGGAGCCATACCGGGTATCAGGGACTCCTCTCCGATACAGTCCTACTTAAAAAAGGTGAAGCCAATTTTTCTTATTAAGAACAAACTAATTCACGAGGAAGCAAAAACTAACAGCCACTGGGAACCAGGAACGGCCTAGGCTGCGTGTGCATGTGTGTATGTGAGAGGCACGTGTGTACCACGTAGAATAAGCCAAGAAGAAAGTTCTGCATCTTTGCCAGAGAGGGAGAGCAGGAGCTAGAAATCAGCGGGATGGTGCTGTCTACAGAGCAACGGAGCTGGCTGGAGGATTTCCTGAAGTTCCTTTGAACTCTAGGATTCTTTGAAATATCAAGGGCCTGTAAATTGGGCCTAAGTGTGTACTTTCCCTCCAAAGTCTCCTAGATAACCTACGAGTTCGGCTCCGATCGTGTTGAATGGGACCTCCCAGCTCACTCTTACCTTTCCAGACACTGACTTTACCTGGGATAAAGGAGCGGAACGTGGTGGTGGTCGTGGGCGGCGGAGGACGGGACGGGCAGGTTGTACCTGCCCAATTCCTGGTGTTCTCCGACAAGTAAGAACGATCTGAAGGCAAATTACAGGTTCTTTTCAGGTGAGTGGAAGCCAGGCTTCCAGGATTACATGCCGTCCTGAAGTTGTTGCTTCTTGTCAGGGGATCAGGTCTCCATCTTTCCTGTTGAAAGACGGGCATGAGCGTCTGCCTTCCAGTGCCGAAGGCGCTGGAACTGGAGCCTTCAGCTCATCCCACTCCTCCTGCATGCTGCGGCCACACGGTGACCTGCTACGGTGGAGATGAGCCTGTGCACATCTAGAAACCAGCCCAGCTCCTTGGGTGCCGCTTTCCTTTTTTTTTAAAAAAAAAAAAAAAAATGAACTCGTTTCAGATGTTCCCTTCACTGGGGAGCCAGGTACAGGCTTTGGTTCCAGACGAAGTCTCACTGTTGTGCCAAAGGCAACGATCTCCTCTTTCCCTCTCTCTCTTATCATCTCATCCACATAGAATCACAGAATCCGAGCGTTCAAAGTGGTCTAATAGCATCACCTTTATCTAGATTTACCTCTGACTGAGGCAGGAATCCCCTTTCCGACATCCGATGAGGGGACGGGTCGCCTAGGCCGGGGGAGGCAGGTTTTTTGGCAGAGCCAGAGAAGACAGACGGTGAGAGAGGGGTGAGCGATACTCGGCCCTGTAGGGGAAGCAGTAGGATTGTGAAGAGCAGTTCCTTGGCTGCCAAGAGACCACAGATGTCAACTTCTTAATGAGATTTTGGGCCAGATGCGCTTTGCCTCCGCCCCAACATGTATGTCTCTTACTTCTGCATCCAGCGTGTCTTCTGCCGATAAAAAGCATAGAGTTGGGATCCCTGGGTGGCGCAGCGGTTTGGCATCTGCCTTTGGCCCAGGGCGTGATCCTGGAGACCCGGGATCGAATCCCACGTCGGGCTCCCAGTGCATGGAGCCTGCTTCTCCCTCTGCCTGTGTCTCTGCCTCTCTCTCTCTCTCTCACTGTGTTCCTATCATAAATAAATAAAAATTAAAAAAAAATAAAGATTAAAAAAAAAAAAAACATAGAGTGGAGAGACAAGGACACCTGAGGTTTTGTCTCCAAAATCCCATCATCTTCGTTCTTTCCCTGTAATACGGAGGCGTCGGGCCACATGATCCCAGAAGCCTCTTCTGTCTCTGACATTGCGATGCTGCCCTATTTAACCGAGTCCACGACTTGAAGATTTGTTTTTTGCCCCGTGAGGGACGCGTAAATCAGATGTTGCCCAAGGTACGGTGGAAAGGCATCTCATCCACGTGCTGAACATACTCATCTTGTTGCAATTCATTATGAACATAACCTCAAATTAGCGCCCTGCCCCAAGATTTTGTTCAGGCTTCCCTGTGAGATTTTCCCATGGCATCGCAACTTGGCCTGCAGGGACCTTTTTATCCTCTTCAAACCCTGGTGTTGATGGAGAGATGGGAGATTCCAGTGGTGAGGTACAGCCCTCTGCTCGGGGGAGTATGGTTTAAAGGGCATAGGGGTGACCTTGGGAGTGACCACTGACCTTGAACCAGACTCTCATGCCAGGCTGGTGGGAAGCAGGGCTGGCTCCCCCTACCTCTGCTTCAGGGCGAGACCTTCCGTGCCCAGATTGACGAGAGCCCTGAACTGCGGCGAGTCTGCAAATCTGTACTCTAGTCCTACCTTAGCTAGAGCCCCAAGGTCCTTTTCTGTGGGTTTCAGTTTTCTCATCTACAAAGCGACAGAGAGGGAAGGGGAAGTGGGGGGCTGTGGGTGATCCTCCAAGGTCCTCCCCAGGTGTCAAGTTCTTAGCCTTGCCCGACCCAGCGGTGATGCCCGCCTGTTCTCGGACGAGTGGCTCCTCTCCTTTTGCCTTCGGCTGCACAAGCCAAAAACAGGGCCGTCCCGGGAAGTCCATTACCAAAGAATACTTCAAAGCTGTTTGCACTCGTTGTCAGTTGCAGTGAACTTGAGTTTGTTGAGGGAGAAGGCAAATAGACATATAGATTGATGACAGGCACGGGGAAGGGGGACTGCTATTTGCCCGGGGTGACAAGGAGGGGGAGGGAAAAAAAAAAAAAAAACCCTGCTTCTAGTTTTGACCAATAAATAAAAACTGGGAGCTCTGCGTGGCCACAACTGGAGGGGATTTATTAGTTTGCTTAGTGAAAGACAAATATTAAGTCTTAAGTTGACCCGTCCTGGGACCTGCCTTTTGGCTTTTGTAGGCCGTCCGGCCCCGATCACTGTGTACCTCGGGTTATCAAGTTCTGTCAAAGGTTTTTTTTTTTTTTTTTTAATTGTTTTCCGTCTCCTTCCCTTTCTTCGCTCCTTTGCCTGCCTTCCCCCACTGCGATCGTAACTCAGGGCTGGGTTTTAAAGAGGTGGTTGGAAGACACGTTGTCACGTTGTCCTGTTCACGAAGCTGGCTGTGTTCTAGGCTCTCGCTGGCCTAGGAACCAAACAGCTGCTGGTGCGGAGGGTCCTGAGCCTACCAGGTGGTCCTTGTGGGTCCCCACCCATCCCTGGTCCTGAGCGTAAGTATGGGCATCAGAAAAAAGAGGCACATCCCCTATTTCTGTATGTCGTAACCTTTCCTTCCTGTGTGATTCTTCTTGCTGAGCAGTGACCGGTGATTTCAGCCAGAGGCATTGAAAGGTGAGCTGCTGAAGGTAGCGCCGTGAGTGCTAATTGGGGTCAGACCAGGGCTTGTCACCATCCAGGGAGTGAAATGTCCAGCCCGGAAGGGGCTGGACAGGCCCTCCGTCTATCCAGTTTCCAAGGATGAGCTGCAATGAGGCTAAACCACATGGAACGTTCTTTACCCTTGGCCTCAAACATCCTCAGTGCAAAGCCAGTCTACTCAGGCATTGAGGTTCTCGGGTCCGCAGGCCTCATGGGTGCTGCTTGCTAACACCCACCACTCTGGGGTGCAACCCACCAGAGCACCCTGCTCCATGTCAGCCCCTAAGTTCCCTGGCTGGCCACCCTGGCATCTCAAGGGCCAGTTCAGGATATAATGGTTACACCACCACTACTCCGGTAGCCAAGAGTTGGGAATGTTCTGGAATTGCTTAATTAAGAAAGTTCCTTTCACATTCCAGTGGTGATTTTTGATTGAACTCAGCAGGATTTTTAATCCTCTGGCAATTCTTCCTGGATGAGTCTATTTTTAAAAAAGGTCACTGTTGGGTACCCAGGCTACTGAAGTCCCACTAGTCCTTCAAGGCGCAGCTCCAAGTCTCCCTTCTCTGGGATGCCTTCCTGAATTCCTTCTTCCCTCTCGACCAGGCACATGTTCTTTTAAAGCATCTGGCACTGGATAGGTACTCAAAAAAATGCTGACCCCTCCTTCCCGGACCACAGTACTTTTTCATATGTTATTTACTGTGCTGACGCTGAACTTGTTTTAACTACCCCCCTTCTCCCCAACCCTCCCTCCCCTGGGAACTGGGTCACCCCTTATGCATTGAAATTTATCCCTGAGATGCCCTCTAATGTTCACGATCACATGGCGGGCACCGTGATTTGACATTTAATCCCCAGAAAACAGAATCCCATGGATCAATCACTTGGACCCAGTCTTAGGCGTGAGGGATCAAAACCAAGGTCATTACGGGGCCTCGACTTCAGAGCTCTTCAGTTGTGGCACGGCCGTTTGAACGTGGTAGATGTGCAAGAAGGATGTTGGGTTGACTTTTTCCTACTAATGACCTGTGGCTGGGTGTCCCACCAGTTTTGCCGGTTTCTTGTTTGCCCACTATTCATCAGTGACGTGTTTTCTGAACAGTGAAGATGTGCTTGTTGCGTGATGGGTTGATTTCTCTGCAGAAACTTTTCTTCAAATAGAGCGTGTCTGGTTTTCGCTGATTATTTGAGAGCTAGGTTCATTTTTAAGATAGGAATGAGGAATAATTGAAACTCAAAAGCTTAGGTCAAAATTTCTGAAGAACTTCACGGTGTCTGATAGAAATGCAGAACGAAAAGTACTCACATGTGAGATGCTCCCTGCCTTCGGGATCTTACTTACAGACTTAATCACATTTGCCAGATGAACTCTGTGAGGATTCCTGGAGAATCTGGGTGGATAATGCAAACTTCCCCAGTAAGTCCCGGGCAGAGACGTTGGGTGATGATGGGCAGATCCCCTGCTACAGGGGATGGGCCTGGGTTCAAGGACTGACCACCTGGGGACAGAAGGCAAAGACAGAAGAGGTGTCCCTCAAAAGCAAGCAGGCTCAGGGAGAGAAGGGCCTGTTCCCATTAGCTCTCTGATTAACTACCTCTCCCAAGGGGAAGAGCAAAGGAAGGAAAAGGGAGCGGCAGAGATTTATGTGGGAGGTCCACCTTCTTTAGGAAGAGAAGAACTCAAAGTCCGCCCCCTCATCTTCTCACTTAGTACAAACCAGTAGAATTAGGGTTTTGGACAAAGGGGGTGCCATCCGTAGGCTGCGGTCACCTGGCATCCGTTTCAGACGTTTGAGAGATGATAGGACGTTTGGCTGAGAAAAATCAGGCAAGTCAGGAAGCAATACGTACGTCCCGTGTTCTAGAGTGCTTTACAATTCAAACTTTCTCATTTGAATCTCACTTTGCGAGAGGTATTGAGACCTCCTTGTTACAGGTGGGGATGCAAAGCTGAGGGGGTCAGTGACTCGCTGTGGAGCACACCCCATAAGGACCCTGCCCTCCGCACCCTGTTGCGCTTTCTCGGGAGGGATGGAAAATGCAAGCCGTATCGGTCCCAGTTGGCTGCTGTAACAAAACAGCCCAGATCTCCAAGTTTTTCCCATTTACACCTCGGTGGTATATGAGGAGGCAGTGGTGGGGGCAGAAGGCTCTTTTTTGTGCAGAAATTCAGGGACTCTGGTGCCTACTTTAGGACCCAGCCACCTTAAAGAGAGGCTAGATGGAACCGCCTCTGGCTCAGACCAGCTGGGCCCGAACCATCCCGCCCACTCTAGCCGTGAGACCTCCAGGGAGTAGCGTAGCCTTCCTGGGACTCAGTTTCCTTATCTTTAAACTGCTCCATGAGGTGGCAGCAAGGCATACGTGAGTTATCACAGGCACGGCACTTCGAACAGCGCCAGGAACTCAGCGTTCAGGCAGCGTGGGCTCTGTACTCCAGACGTGGAGCCAAGTGCCCGCCTGCCATGACTCTTGGCCCAGACGATCTCTGTGCCTGGATGGGAAGAGAAACTTCCTATAACCCCACCACCGAGTCTGTGTTTTCCTGATGTGGCAGGGCGTCGCTGATTCTCTCTGGCCGTGAGCACGCTCTTTGTTTGGCCTGTTTGGTTTGGTCCTGGGGGTAATGCTGGGCTGCGGGCCAGGAGTGTTGATGTGGATGACGTCTGGACCCCGAATCTAGGAACAGTGGTTCTCCTTCCTGGGCACGCTCAACACCACAGTCCCTTCAACCGAGTCGAATACCAGTCACGCTGTGTCTCCCAAAGGCCACGTTCTCTCCATGCTCTGCCCGTGGCCTCCACTGACCCCGGGGCCTCTACTGAATACTCCATTAGACACACACGTTGGGCACCTGAGGTCCCCCCTGTTGCCTCCCACATGAGGAGCGGAGAAAAGAGCCCCTCTCACCAGCTGGACGGGTTTCCACACCTCGACTTCAAATCACACCCTTCTTCCCTGCGGACCTCTCTTCCCAAGCTCCTCTCTCGGACCCCCGACTGGGCGTGGGTTCCTGCAACTGGGAGACCTCGGCGGCCCGGAATTCTGGCAGCAGCTCGGCCTGTTCCGTCCTTGGCTCCCCTGGCACCGCTAGAGAATGGAAAAGCCGGTCTGTTTACAGGACATGGGGCCAGAACAGCATTAAAAACTAAGGAGCAAATAAAATGTTGTAAACAAATTTCCTTTCCAGTAAGGATCACTCCTCTCGCCCCCGGTCCTCCAACACGAACCATTTTTCTCATGTGTTTGGATAAACTTTCATCCTGTGCAATTACCATTCCCAGGGAGGGGCCGCCTATTTCCGTTGACTATTTATTTTTATTTTGACCCTGCCTCTGCCTCTTGAGCATCACACACCTAATAGTAAAGAAAATAAGCTCCCTATCGGGGCCCTGGGAGCAGCTCTCCCCTCGGCCCGCCGGGTGCTCCTCTTCCCTCCCAGCACAGCCTCACCCCGCGACCTCACCTCGGCGGTGGGCGCCGGCTGGACGCTGCGCTCCTCCAGGAGAGCCGGTGGCATTGGCTAAGCGCGGAGGAAGGAGGCGAGGGGGTGAAGCAGAGGAGAGGGAGGGGTCCACACGCAGGCTGAACAGCTGCACAGCGGCTGGGTGTGGGTGACCGTCGCGCCGCAGAAGCTCTTCTGCACGAATCCCCCTCGTGAGTTTTTGTGTGAGCAGAAAGCCACTGATCTCAGGTTTCCTGACCCCAGCAGGTAGCTTACTGTAAAACGGTTCATCCGGAGGGGGAATAAAATACCTTGTTGCAGCATTTCGATTATTTTTTTTTTTCTTGGACTGAACCAGATTTGTTTGTTTTTTTGTTTTTTTGTTTTTTTTAATTTTTATTTATTTATGATAGTCACACAGAGAGAGAGAGAGGCAGAGACACAGGCAGAGGGAGAAGCAGGCTCCATGCACCGGGAGCCCGACGTGGGATTCGATCCCGGGTCTCCAGGATCGCGCCCTGGGCCAAAGGCAGGCGCCAAACCGCTGCGCCACTCAGGGATCCCTGAACCAGATTTGTGACAAAGGAAATAGAGAAGAATAGCTTTTTTCTTTCTTTCTCTTTCTTTCTTTCTTGTTTTCTTTTTCCTTCCTTCCTTCCTTCCTTCTTTCTTTTCTTTCCTTCCTTCCTTCCCTTCCTTTCCCTCCTTTCCCCTTCCCTTCCCTCCCCTCCCTTCCCTTCCCCTTCCCTTCTCCTTTCTTCCTTTCTTCCTTCCTTCCTTCCTTCCTTCCTTCCTTCCTTCCTTCCTTCCTTCTCTTTCTTTCTTGTTTTCTTTTTCCTTCCTTCCTTCCTTCCTTCCTTCCTTCCTTCCTTCCTTCCTTCTCTTTCTTTTCTTTTCTTTCCTTCCTTCCTTCCTCTTTCCTTCTTTTTCTTCCTTCCTTCCTTCCTTCCTTCCTTCCTTCCTTCCTTCCTTCTTTCCTTCTCTTTCTTTCTTTTCTTTCTTTCCTTCCTTCTTTCCCTTCCTTTCCCTCCTTTCCCCTTCCCTTCCCTCCCCTCCCTTCCCTTCCCCTTCCCTTCTCCTTCCTTCCTTCCTTCCTTCCTTCCTTCCTTCCTTCCTTCCCTTCCTTCCCTCTCTTCCTTTCTCCTTCCCTTCCCTCTCTTCCCCTCCCTTCCCCTCCCTTCCCATTCCTTTCCTTTCCTTTCCTTCCTTCCTTCCTTCCTTCCTTCCTTCCTTCCTTCCTTCCTTCCTTCCTTCCCTTCTTTTCCCCTCCCTACCCTCCCCTCCCTTCCCTTTCTTTCTTGTTTTCTTCTTCCTTCCTTCCTTCCTTTCCTTCCCTTCCTCTTCCCCTCCCTTCCCTTCCCTTCCTCTTCCCCTCCCTTCCCTTCCCTTCCCTTCCCTTCCCTTCCCTTCCCTTCCCTTCCTTTTCCCTTCCCTTCCCTTCCCTTCCTTTTCCCTTCCCTTCCCTTCCCTTCCCTTCCCTTCCCTTCCCTTCCCCTTTCTTCCTTCCTTCCTTCCTTTCTTCCTTTCTTCCTTCCTTCCTTCCTTCCCTTCTTTTCCCCTCCCTCCCCTCCCCTCCCTTCCCTTTCTTTCTTGTTTTCTTCTTCCTTCCTTCCTTCCTTCCTTTCCTTCCCTTCCTCTTCCCCTCCCTTCCCTTCCCTTCCTCTTCCCCTCCCTTCCCTTCCCTTCCCTTCCCTTCCCTTCCTTTTCCCTTCCCTTCCCTTCCTTTTCCCTTCCCTTCCCTTCCTTTTCCCTTCCCTTCCCTTCCCTTCCCTTCCCTTCCCCTTTCTTCCTTCCTTCCTTCCTTTCTTCCTTTCTTCCTCTTTTTCCCCCTAGCTCTGAACTACACAAGATTGGAGCAAAAACCAAAACCAAAAAATTTCTCGCCACACAAACAGTTTTGAACAACGATGACTCCTGTTTGTAGCCGTGCTGCATTATTAAAGACCCCTGTCTGCCTATTTCAAACCATCCCTCTGTTCTCCTCATTCCCCTCCGCCCTCCGCCGTCCTCGTCCTGTGCTGGAGCGGAGGAGATACACCCCACGCTGTCAGCGATGCGTGTTGGTAATCCCCAGTTCCTGTTCAAGTTCACTTTCTACATTCCTTGCCTCCGCCTGGTTGGATGAATTGACGTTCTTGGAGGTGCCGAGTTCAGAGAGGCCGCAAAGAACGGAGTGGCGTGACTCACAGACAAGTCATGGCATTGATTCGACTTCAAATTCCTTAAGATCCAACTCAGTGGAGGCACCAGGAAGGGGTATGGGGTGGAAGGTGGGGTCTGCTACACCCCCACAGCTTCCCCATGCCCCCCCCACCCAGCCTCCTCTGTTCTTCTTGACTGCCACCACCACCACACCCTTCTTCCAAAGACATCCTAGAGCTGGCCCAGGGTCCCCAGACCCAGGCTTGGTACCTGGGTTATGAGTTGGTGGCATGATGTAGGGGGAGGCTGGACACTCCCCTTTGGAGTATGCAGGCCTTCCTCACAGCCGTGTCTTCTGAGGGGCTGAACGGTGTGATTCTTCTTCCAGAGAGTGTGAGAACCTCATTAATAAAACCTGGTTGACATTGGAATGATGCTGGGGTGTGCGTGTGAAAGGGTGACATGCATGGAACCGTGTGCTATGCCCAGATCCACAAATGTGCCCCTGCTACCGTGCTGGGTCGGCAGGAGCTTTGGGTAGACTTTTCCAGAATGGAGGAGGAAATGTCTCGGGATCCACCCCCAGTCTGGTGCCAGGCCCCCTTGAGAGCAACAGTTGACTCTTAACACAAATTGGCATTCCACAATCTAAGGTGGTAGGAGAGAGACTGTTGTCATCATTCTCAGCCCTCGGTTTGGGGTAACGCCCAGGTTCAGGTGGGTCAGTGGAGCCCCCCAACCTCACTCCGCAAGCTACCGGTGAGCTTTGATGGGAACCCCTCTGAACCCCTGCCTGGAAGAGAGTCCCCCAGGTGCCTCCCAAGGTAAATGCAGGGAGAGGAGGCCGGAGAAAGCATCCGAGATGCCTGGGAGGGAGGAGGGGTCCAGCCCAGCAAAGTGCTGCAGAGGCAAAATCCATTTGTGGTGCTTCGCGCCTGCCGTCAGGCTTGGCCGCTCCTGGGTCAAGATTGCTTTGAATAAGAGGCGCTGGGGGGCAGACCAGCCCTCTGTGGGGGGACGCCGGGCTCTCCGGGGAGGGGAAGACTTCATCCGGGCTGCGGCCCTGTTCTCAGTTCCGCTCTATTTAGAACTTTTTTTTTTTTTTTTTTTTTTTTTTTTGTGGAAAGCAGATTGCTGAGGAGGGAAGCAGCAGCAGGCCAGTGGGGAAGATGATTCTGCGGTGCTTCCAGAATAGGGGGTGAGGGGGAGGCAGAGAGAAAGGCCAGGACTTAGCTCCTGTGGACTGGCCCCGTGGGCTTCTCCCCTTCCTCCGTCTCGGCCCATCACCCTCTCCTCCAGCCAGCACCCCGAGTCCAGGCGGAGCTCGGAGGCCAAGCAGAAGCATCCGAAACTCTTTCTACTTGCACAGGTGAGACAGGCAAGCACTGTTTTTAATTCCATGCGTACATGCAACAGAAAACCCCACTGCAGTAGACGTCCCCTTCTGTAGTGTGTGTTGCGGAGTGGGACTCATGACACAGCAGGCCAGGCTGCCCGGGTGCAGAATGACGTGTGATGTGATTCCCTTCTAGAAACATGGGCTGCCTGGGTTCAAGGTGATCCCAGAGCAACGTGGAGGAGCTCGCCAGCCAAGATGGCAGGTGAGGTGGTTGACGTTTTGCTTATGGGCCTTAGCTAACCTCCTCCTCCCACCCCCCCATCCCCCAAGAAAGGGACAGGTGCATTGACTACAGATTAGGTCATTGGAGACTCTGTAGACCAAAAGTGGTGGGTGGCCAAGGGGTTCTCTGAAAACGGTGTCTTTAAAAACCATTCCCCGGGACGCCCTGGTGGCTCAGCAGTTGAGCATCTGCCTTGGGCTCAGGGCGTGATCCTGGGGTCCTGGGATCGTGTCCCACATGGGGCTCCCCACAGGGAGGCTGCTTCTCCCTCTGCCTGAGTCTCTGCCTCTCTCTCTGTGTCTCTCGTGAATAAATAAAATCTTTAAAAATAATAATAATAATGAAAACCATCCCCCAATCCCTTGCCTTCTCCCTGGCCTTTGCCTTGCAAGAGAAACTTGGTGTCTCAGTAGTGACTCTCATGGGTCCTACACATGGCTCGCTTTGGAGCCCAGTGAGACAGGTCGCTCGACCCCCTGGACTCTTGGTGGCATCCAGATGTCCCTTATCTGGAGAATTCTTCCTTGAAGTGGGTCATAGTCACTGACCTTCCCAGTCAAGGCAACTTTGAGACCAGTGACAACTCTCTTTCCAGAGCTTTGGGAGCAGTGTGGCTCCGTACCTGCTTGTCAACAGACTTCATTCTTAGGGCTTCCTAACCGACAAGATCCCGGTCATGTTGTTGGCCTGGGTGCCAATGGGTGGCTTCCAGCTGAGGTCCTGGTAGGGCACAGCCATTAACCACCAGCACATTCAAATGCATGGGATGCTACGTTCCTTTCCAGCTGGCCTGCTGTCTGGCCCTCTGAGGCCCTACAGCGAGCTCATATGTGACTTTCAAACTCAGCCGTGCTCCTGATTTTAACCAGTGGTCCTTGACCAGGGATGACGTTGCCCTCGATCCCCAGCCCTGGGGCCATGTGCAATGTCCAGAGACACTTTTGGTTGTCATCGCCCGAGGGGAGGGTGCTATTGGCATTTAGTGGGTAGAAGCTGGCAGAGGCTACTAAAGATCTCTCAATGAACAGGACAGCCCCACGCCCTACAAAGTATTATCCAGCCCCAAATGTCAGTAGCTTTGGACTTGAGAATCTGTGTTTTAAATCTGTGCTGCAGGGTTGAACCGTGCGCCAACCCCAGTCCCTTGCACCCCCACCCCACCTCTCCGCATCGCTTTATTTACCAAAGGGGGAAAAAAAACTCTGTTATTTTTTCCGAGTGCATTTCCACCTGTATCTTATCAAGAACCACCAAGTTCAGCACACCCTTGATTAGTCACTTCCATTAACAGTGTTGATTTTGGGGTTTGTGTTTATTTTTGAAACGTAGGCTCCTTCTCCCTGCCCTCTCCCTTACCCACCAGTGGTGTGCAGCCAGCTTCCCAGCACGGTCTTGTCCACACTTTCCTGGGCCATCCATAAGTGTCCTTGGCCAACTCCTGAGGATAGTGGCTCCTCCCCCTCCCTTCCTGGGGGTCAGGGGCTGGAGCAGTGGGGGGAAGGTTCTGCAACTCTCAGAGTTTCCCTTAAAGCGACAGTTGCCTCCCCTGTGACTTATTTCCCAGATACGCTTGAAACTTCTTTTCATTAGTGACTCCGTTGACCAACCGACCCGTGACAAAGCTGAGACTTTATTCAAACTAGCTGTCCACATTCCGTGAAACCAAAGACTCGCGGTGGTTTTTGTGCCTTGAGTCAGAGGCAAGGAGGTTTTTACTTTGCAGGGTCCATCCTGTCTCCCTGCACGCCTCCCCTCCTCACTGCAGGCTGGTCTCTGGGCTATTATTTAAGTGTTTCTGGGTCATAGAGAACCGGTCCCTGTTCCTCCCCACTCGCCCACCCATCGACTCTTGGCACCTAACACTCCATCCCCAGTTGGAGGGATTTCCAGGCTTATGGCCCAGTAATGAGGAGCTCAGAGATAACTCCATACAGGCTTCGGAGTGGTCCCTCTTTGACCGAGCACTGCCCAATGCCCCTCTCTCCCCTTTCTTGAGCTCCAGGAGCCAGAACCTTCCCGGAGGTGACTTACAGAACCTCTTAGCCCACGGAGACCCTCTCCATTCTGGTGGGTCTCATTGCTAGTCTTGTACAGATATTTGCAAAGAAACACTGACCCAAGGAAGCTTCGAGGCAGGCACCGGGCAGAGAAGGCCCAGAGTACCCTTCCTCCTTCCCCCACCCTCCTTCCTGGGACATTTATTTGAATACCACCACCAGGGAGAGGGCCACTTTGGGGTATTTATTTGTTTAAGCATGGGTGGTTCCTACAGAGGAGGGTGTCGGGTTTCAAGGTTGGAGGACCAATACAAACAGAGAATGGGTGGTCTGGAAAAAGAAGTGGGCAAGGGGCAGGGGGTGAGAGAACCCATTGGCCCTTTCAAGTTTGTAGGTGGAAATGCTGAATGAAGCGTGACCTTCTACGTGACCCAGTTATCTCTAAGAGCAATTTGCCAGGGTGGGGGGACTGTGTGTTCAGACTCTGGGAGACCCTTTCCTTCCGTAGATTGTTGAAGAGTATTTGGAAGTGGTCAGGCAATTATTTACATTCGCCAGGTCACTGTCAAAAACAAAACAAAATCAAAGACAAGATGAAGGAAAATCCCAAGGGGAGGTGACGTCGCAGCTCTCTGGTCCCCAGTATTCTGAAATCCAGCAGCAAGGAGCAATGGCAACCTAGCATGTGGCCTACTGTTCCAAAGTTCTCGACGACAGAATTGGAAGTTTGTAATGTCAGGCTCACCGTTAGTCCTCACGGTGGGATGCTGAAGAACTGGAGGGCTTGCCAGGAGGGAGCACACCAGGGGAGGTTTTGGGGCCGTGGCGTTGTCCAGTTAATGTGACTGTTAAATATAGGAGAGGCAGGAAGACAGTAGTGAGTGGCCACCATCTCCATGTCCTACCAGGGGAAAGACGAGGTACCTGGAGCAATGTGGAATGAGGTCAAACGCCAGAAATCCTCTCCTAATCCTGAGAGTGACAGCTCCAGAGAGCCCCTGGCATCACTTGTTTAAGAGTTGGACGGAGAGGACGGCTCTTTACCAAATCCTAAGGACTGTTTCCTCTGGATAAAAAAAAAAAAAAAAAAAAAAAAAAGACTCTCACTAGATGAATAGCTGCACCAATCGGAGACCTTGTTAAAAATTAATGATGTGAGTACTCAGGTGTTTAGGGATGAAGGGTCCGGATGTCTGCAACTTACTCTGACGTGCATTTAAAAAGCGAGATGGGTTGATGGATAGATCCGTGCATAGGTACGTGATGAAGCGAAACAGAGCAAAATCTTGACAATCTAAGTGGTGGGTGCGTGGGCCCAACATTTCTATACATTTGAACATTTTCAAATAAAATATTGGAACAAAGTACCAGTCCCTGGGCCACCCACGGCGATTTTTTGCTTCAGTGAGATGGTGATGAGATCTAGGGATTTTTTTAAGCATTGCAGGGGATTCTGATGAAGAGCCAAGTCTGGTCAGGCATCTGTGGGATAGATTGCTCTTCCTCCAATTGTGTGTGCACAGGAATCCCCTCGAGATCCTGTCGAAGCAGAGTCCGATCCAGCAGGTCTGGGGTGGGACCCGAGAGTCTGCATTTCTCACAAGCTCCCAGGTGAGGCTGATGTTGCCGGTGCACGGACCCCACCTTGGGTGGAAGAAAGAAGTGAGAGGACTCTCTATGCTGCTTCCCATCCTCCACGTGGACTTCACAGAGGAATCATCCGGGGAGCCTCAAAATCAATGCATGAGGGTTTCACCCCCAGAGATTCTGGTTTAAGAGATCTAAAAGCTCCTCAGATGATTCTAAGGTGCAACCGCTGACTTAATGTCATGAGATGAATCCATGAATATTCAATTTTAGCAAATGGATTTTTTGCACCCTAAGACACTGAGGACCCTCATCACCAGGTGCACAGAGGCTCATCCCACAGCAATGGAAGACTCCAGGTCACCCCCGCCCTGGGATTCTTCTTAATTCCCCTCACGATGAGAACTGTTAGTGGCTGGCATTTATTGAGTGTCAGATGCTTTACATGGTTAGCTTCCATCATCCATGTACCACGGTGAGGCAGGCATTATTACTCATTAAATGTGGGGACATTGCGCTTGATTTGAGTTGAGTGGCTGGCCCAAGGTGACCCAGCCAATAAGTCAACGTGTTGGAAAACTATAGCCTGTGGTGCAAATCTGGCCAGTTGCCTGTTTTTATAAATAAAATCTCTCTCTCTCTCTCTCTAAGATCCGATTTTAAAGCAATCTCTACACCCAACATGGGGCTTGAACTCCCTGCCCTGAGATCAAGAGTCGCACGCTCCACCGACAGAGCCAGTTGGGCGCCCCTATAAATGGTTTTACCGGAACGCAGCCATGCCCGTTCATTTACGTATTGTGTCAGTTTTCATGCTACAGTGACAGAGTTAAGCATTTACAACAGAGACCCCTCCACCCCCACCCCACCCCATAGCCCCAGAGCCAAAAATATTTCCTATCTGGCCTTTTTACAGTAGAAGTTGGCCGACTCTTGATGGATGGGTGAGTTAGCCAACCGGAGCCAGGGTGCAATCCTTGGCCGTGCTTTCGAGCAAGAGTAGCCCATGGAGGGTGAACCTGAACTCATGATCACTGCAGCTCGGGTTTCTGCTCAGACTTTCCACTTCGGTCCCGTGGCCTGCGTTTCGCTCCAAGGGTTCCTTGCTTCCTCTCAACATATTTTGATGCCAAAATTTCTGATCTGTTTTCTTAAGAGCAGGAGGTCTTGATCCCCAAGCCGGGGCCATCACACAGCTCTCTGCGGACCTGGGGTGAGGGAGGCCAGCTGCTGGCCACCTTCCACTCCCACACTGTGGGGGGCCTACGTGGAAAAGCTCTGAGCCCCGCTGCTCCTGGGAGGTGGCAGCAGCAAGAGGCTTCCGTCCCATCCCATCAACCGTCCACCGTCCACCGGGAAGCCCTACCCAGAGGTCAGGAGGGAGGAGGTAGAGGAGGAAATGCCAATCAGTCCATCAAAGCCCCACCCTCCTGCGGCTTCTAGCCCGGTGAGGGAGCCCCCCCCCCCAGTACCCTTGGCCCACCCCCAGGGGCCGAGGGCAGGGCAAACAGGGGAAGTGCATTTGGTAATGATTCTAGATTTCCTGTTTGGTTTCTGTCCAGGGGGCTTTGGGATATGCTAACTTGTATTATGTGTGTACACATGCACATTATGTTCCTCTTCTCTCAGGGTTTTTTCTTTTTTTTCTCTTTGCTACTTTTTTCCTCTAGGGCTTGTTTGCATTTTTTTTTTCTTTTTATTATTGTTAAATGGTGTGAGGCACTGCAATGGGCCAGTCCTCAGCCTCCTTTGGAGGGAAATTTGTGGAAAAGGAGAGGGGAGAGGTCAGGAGAGGCCAGGATAACCTGCCTGGATTCCTGGGGATTTGGCTTGGGTGCCATATAGATCCTGTGCCCCTTGGGCACACATGGTAGTAAAGAATTCATTTCGGTAAACATTTATTTAGTGCTTCCTGTGTGCATGGGATACGAAGATGCTGCAGACAGCCCAGTTTTGTCTTGTAAGAGGTCAAAGGCAAGGGGGGCTGGAGAGAGAAAGAGAGAGAGAGACAGAGACAAAGACTGACTTTAAAGTAGTATAATAAATGTAGTAAGTAGCGGAAACAGGCAGGGGTGGAGATTGGGGTTGGGGGCAGGTGGGCATGTCAGGACCGTTTTGCTCAGCTTTCTCTTCCTAGCAGGACTGTGCCCTAGTCTTGAAGATAGTGAGGCACCGTTTCTCACCAAACAACCCACAAAGAAGTAATAAGACCAGGCATCACCAGCCAGCTCCTTGCAGCGGGGCTGTATCCCTGTGTCTCCAAGTAAGGCCGACAGGCTCAGTGGTCACCATTTGCTCCCTGGGATGTCAGCCTCTGCCCCTGCAGGGCTGGGGGGCTGGGGGGCTGGGAGCCTGGGGCTCCTGGGAGGAGGAGCCTGCACTTCCTTGGGGGCACAGAGGTGACCTGCCTCCTTTTCATTAAGTGAGGACTTTGATCCCTCCAACAGGGAGGAAAAGAGAGGGCTCCTTTTCAACACCTTCCAATATCCTCCCCCCTTGCTGTGCCTGGCCCCACTGTCACCTCACCTTGAAGGAGACAGGATGTGTTTCCAGCTGGGCCCTTTCTCTTCACGATTTAGACTGGGAGCCAGTGAAGTTTATTATACTGATGTGGCCGATGCCAGGTGGCTCAGGTTGTCCCTGAAAGCAGCAGGTGCAGGGGGGGCAGAGACATTGCCTCCCAAAACCCCTCCCTGGGCCACAGTACCTGTGTCACTCAGCCACATCTCTGGGTTTCTGAGCTGGCAGGGAGAGGGGATCATGACCCCATTGTCATCTCCCTTCCTTCCCTTCTGTCCCTTTTCACCTGTTGGTCTACATGCTAAATGGTTAAAAAAATAAAATAAAAATAAAAAGTAAATTAAAAAAAAAAAAATCCCGGGCAGGATGTTATGATACGTGAGTGTTTTCGATTGTGTGGGAACTCGCCACCTGAAGTCGTTTCAGAGCTGGAGAAGCCTGAGCCTGAGCAGGTCCGGGAACTCTGAGCCGAGGGAGGGCAGGAAAATACATAGAAGGGCAACTCGGAATGCCCATCCCATCCCATCCCATCGGGCTGGAGCCCACTGGGAGCCTTTGCAAACCAGCCCCCACAGCACATCCATAGACAACTGGCTCTGGGGTCTCCTGGGGATGCGCAGTGGGGCCAGTGGGGCTGTACTCTGCTTCCGTTTCCCGCTAGAAAGAGCTCAGCAAAGCTGGTGCAAGAATCTTCTAGAAGTTCGGGGGTTTCCCCGGAAATGAGAGGATCGCAGAACCACGCGGATTTCCTGGTGCTTTCCCATCTGTCAACTCAGACTATCTGAATGTGCCTTCCACACAGAGTCCCAGTCCCTAACTAACCCTAACCTTGTAGAGCAGAACGTCACTTTTGGTCATTTTGCCAAGTGAGGATTCATTTTTTTAAAAAATTGTATTTATTTATTCATGAGAGACACAGATAGAGAGAGGCAGACACAGGCAGAGGGAGAAGCAGGCTCCATGCCAGGAGCCTGACGTGGGACTCAATCCCGGGTCTCCAGGATCAGGCCCTGGGCTGAAGGCGGTGCTAAAGCACGGAGTCACCTGGGCCGCCCCCCCCCCCCCCCACAAGTGAGGATTCTTGCTGAAATGTGAATAATTACCTCCCAATTTACCTCTTTGGAAACTTCATATGTACACACATGTGTGTATATATGTGCATATATATACACGCACACCTTTTGTGTACATCTATGATGTATAAAGAATTTTACAGAGGAGTGAAGCCCCCTATATACAGTAATAACTGGACCCCCAAGAAGCACAGGCTGGGCCAGGAAGGGTGACTAACTTGTCCCAATTAGCTGGGGAATGTCCCTATTTTAAAACTGGAAGTCCGGGGCACCTGGGTGACTCAGTGGGTTAAGCATCTGCCTTCAGCTCAGGTCAGGGTGCTGAGATAGAGCCCCACGTTGGGCTCCCTGCTCCGCAGAGAGTCTGCTTCTCCCTCTCCCTCTGCCTGCCGCTCTCCCTGCTTATGCTTGCTCTCTCTCTCTCTCTGTCAAGTAAATAAATAAAATCTTTAATAAATAGCTAAATAAAACTGGCAGTCTTACATCCTGAGATGATGCTGTACGTTAGATGGGTTTGTACGGAGGAGGAACCTGAGACAGACGCGTGGAGCTGACCTTTGCCCAAGGCCACATGCAAAATCAGGGGCTGGGGCCAGGCTTACACTTAGGCCTAATTCTACAATGAATATGTTTTTTTTTTATAGGGACAACTCAGGCCTTGCAACTATAAACAGGGAAACTGTTGAAGATCCAGGATGTAGGGCAGTGGCTCTGGGGGTTGGAAATTTGGAAATGATGAGCTTTCAAAAGGGAGAGCAAAGCCAGGAAGAGGAGGAGGAGGAGGATCGAGAGGGTCAAGGATCTCCAGCCTGGGGGTGTGAGGAGGATCAAGGACTTGTCTGGGGTCCAGTTAACCCTCTAGATGGAAGGCTGCCCTCATGGACGCCCTCTTGTCCAGCCCCTGAGCCCACTAAGGTGGCAGCAGAGGAGGCGGGATTGGAGAAGGGAGAATTTGCTGAGAGCCTCTGCCTCCCTCTCCTCCTCCACCCCCAGTCCCCTCCCAGCCCTTCCCCTTCTGCTCCCCGAGGGGCTTCCAAAACAGGTTCTCCTTGCCTGTTGGCCAGCTCCAGGAGGGGCGTGAGGAGTGGGGGCGGTGGGGAGGCAGAGCAGAGGGATGGAGAGCTAATTACTGTTTTTTCTTTTCAGTCCCTGTAGCTCTGCCAAAAGAGGATCCCCATTCTGGAGGGACCCTAATCCTCTGCTGGTGCCTGGAGGTGTCCCAGGCAGCTTTCCACCTCGCTCATTATCATGGGCCTGCTTCCAGAACACGTCCACTCCTGGTTTCTACGACTCCGCCTTGCACACCTGTACCTCCCGTCCAGGGGAAGGACGGCTGGCTCTCGGGGGCTCAGCCAGAGGGGAGCTGACTGGAGACCGGGCCAGGCTGGCCCACCTACACGCCAGTAAGAGCAGGGGACCCCGTGGGAGTTTCCTAGTTTGAACAGATTGGGATGGAAGAGGCCTGGGGTGTGAACCTCCTGGAGAACAGAGGTCCCCGGGATAAGCAATAGTTCTAGAGAATTCGAATGCCAGCAGGAGTAGGCCTGGGGAAAATTTCCCGGGGCTGCTGCATCCCCCTTCTGGGGGAAAAAGCATAGCTTTTGCCCTGCAGCTGGGTACAGTTCCCCGGCACCCCCTGTCCCAGCCCATCTGCCCCCATCCCGTTCCCATTGAAATAATCACAGGGTAGGCCCGGCCTGGCAGCGTCGTCATGACAACTGCTCTAATTTCTTTTAATCCCAGTGTTCCTTCCTAAAGGGACCTCCTCCAGCCCCCGCTCCCCCCTGCAACGTGTTTTAATTGTAATAACTCCTGGGTTTTCGGGAGGTAATGACCGTGTGTGGGGAGCCGCGTTGGCCTGGCTCCATCCCTAGAGCTGCCCGCCCAGCGGCGCCAGGCAGCCCTCCGCCGCCCAGCGGGGGTCCTGGAGGAGCCCAGGGCAGGCTGGGCAGGGTCTGCCAAGGGGGGCTGCGGCCTCGGTGCTAATGAACACAGGCCGCGGGTCGGGGAGCCTCGGCCCTGCGGGGTTGTGTCCCGAGGACATTTTATGGCCCGCCGCCCCTCATCCCCCCCTGCATGCTCTCCCCCACCCCTGCGCACACCTTGCAGGGGATCCACGGGCCATTACTCTGCTCCAGGCCCCAGCCACGCTGCTGCTGCTGCTGCCGCTGGGATGAACTCAAATCACCCCAGGGAGGGGGGAGGCTTGTTAGGAAGGCGTTTCCAAGTATCGGGGAGGCCCAGGATCCTGCATTTCTCACCATGTCCCCAAGGCCTTGCATTTCTCACCACCTCCCCGGGGGGTGGGAGGTGGGGTAGGAGGGGGCACGCCCAGGCTGCCTCGCCCCAGACCCCAGTTGCAATAGGAAGCATCTGGAGCCACCCTGTCCAACAGATGGAGATGGAGATGCCCCGTATTTACACTATATTGACCTGGCGTTCACCCGCATGAGCCCGTTGAGCAGTCGCGCATGGCCAGCCCCACGGAAGAAGGCAACCGTCCAGTGGATCGCGCATGTGCATCCGTTTCGATGTAAATAGCCGCACGGAGGCCGGTGGTTACCCCTTGGGAGTGCCCAGAAGTTCTAATGCTCAGCGCAGGTACGACCTCGCTTCAGCTGTCTCTGCAAAGGCCACAACCGGATGCAGCCACCTGGCCAGTGTGCAGCCTGCGACCGCCGCCCGGGCCCTGGCGGCCCCCCTCCCCTGCACCGAGGACACCCCGCTCCAGGCCACGCTCCCCTCCAGTCTCGCTGAGAAGGGACCGCAGAGAAGCGGGCGGAAGGTCTGATGGCCTGGCTTGGAAGCCAGACCTGAAGTCTGATCAAAGCCTGCAGGGCCCTGCCGCTCGCCCGCTCTTCTGGGAAGCGGGTTATTTCCAAAGCCGTGCTGAGGCGTCCCAGCCACCGGCCACCGGTCACCGTGGGCCCTCGGACTCTGCTTGTGACGCTCTTTCACTGCTAATAACCTAAGGGACAGTTGTGGGGTTGAGGCAATAATGCGGCAGGAGCACTTGGCCCACTTCGGCTTCCACCAGAGCCTTCCCATTCGCACGCTGAAATATTAGATGTTCAGTTGGGAGTCCAAGAGCAAAATATTTCTGAAATTGTGTGTGTGTGTTTTTCTTCTAATTTAATGTGCCAGACAAGCCTCCCTGTAATTAAAACCAGAAACAAGGACCAGACTTAGACAGAGATTTGAAGGCTGTAAAATTCTAGGACAGGTTTATGTAAAGCAATTAAAAAGGGAGTTAAAAATTGTTAAAAAATTAAACACTAATTACTTTTTTTTCTCCTCTCATTTCTGCTGAGCTGTGTTGGCCGTGGAGCTCGAAGAACGATATAAAAAGGAGAAAGTTTTGCCTCGTTGCTGTAAATCATGTTCAACAAATGCTTCTCTGCATTTTGCAGCAGAACCCATCTGCTGTCAATTAGCCTAAATCATGCCTTTTCAATTAAACGGGCTTAGGGAAGTCTGGTAGCGAAACGGGTGTGTGTGCATGCGTGCATGTGTGTATGTGTGTGTGCACGTGTGTGTGAGTGTGTGTGGAGGGGGCCGGGGCGGTGGTTGCGGAGGGTGGGAGAAAGGTGAAGTCTGTGAGGTGGAAATATCCTTTAAAAGGTGTGATCCTATTTTAGCGTTTTCCATATAAAGTGGGGTATTATATGCTGTGCTGTGGGGAGCAGTGAAGGCTGGAAACTCCGTGAAGGAGGTGAGCCTTGAGCACCGGGAGTAGATGAATTCTGGTGAGCTCCAGGGCAAGCGGCCGAGCTGCTGGTGCTCCCTGGTCCCCATGGGGCAGGGGACTTGGGGCCACTGTGTTAGGGGCGCCTAAGAGGGGCAGAAGCAACAGCTTCAAGCAGAGGCCCTTGCAGCTCAGAGACTGAGGGTCCTTGGAGGGACAGCCCTAAAGGGACACTGTAGGGCTACTAAAGTGGAGGAGCCGGCGACCTGCAGAAACACACTGGGGCACACACCAGTGAGCAAGGAGGGAGGGGAAGGGGCCATTGTTTTTCAAAATAAAGTGGGCTTCCCATCCCAGTAGATGGTCTGGACTCAGTCCTGGAAGGCCCCATCTCTAGGGCCTTCATGGGGGTCGCTACCCCACTCTGTTCCTTCTGGAGTCCCCAGGCCATGTGGCTCTGTGTCCAGTGTCCTGGGGAGGGGGGAGGTCAAGTTGGGTTGTGGCTCCCCCAGAATTTAGGAGCAGCTGGGCAGGAGTGTGTGTGTCTTGGCACGTGGGACCCCTCCGTGTGCTCATGTACCCCCTCCCCACCCCCGCTCCAGGTTGCCAGCCCATGATGGTCCCAAACCCTCCCAGCCCCTGGCTCCTTCCCAGCTCCAGAGCCGTCAGGTGAGGCTGTCCCTGAGACGAGGTGACCGACATTCGGGTGGTAGTTTGTGGCACTTGCCTTCGAATTCCTGTGGCCTCGTCTGCCTTGATGAAGAAATACATTTGCCTTGACTCAACGTGGATGGGGAAATTTGCATTCTCTCCTCCCATCCGCCCAGAGAGGGAGGGAGGGAGGGGGTGCGGGAGGTGAAGTGTGTGGTCTGCTGATGATGAGTGTTTATTTTTAGTTACCCAGCCTCCTCCGGCTGGTCTCAGCCCCCACCGAGGGACCGCCCCGAGCCATCAGCAACCTGCCCAGGGAAACCTGCGACTCATTCAGGGTTTAGAGGGGGGATTTGGTAAAGGCAGGTCTGGTGATGGGAGCTGGGTCTTTGAGACGCAGGTTGGTGTAGACATTGACCATAGTACGGAGCGCTTACAGGGTTCAAGCACCGGCCTAAACGTTTTACCCCAAATCCCTCATTTCTTCCCCACAGTCAGGCTCCGGGGATAGACCGCCCACAGCTCTGTTTTTCGTTTAAGAGGACGCTACGCCACAGAGAAGTTAAGACATTGGCCCAAAGCCACACAGCTTCTAAGTGCAGAGCCAGGGTTCGACCGCCCCCTGCGCGCTCCTGGCCCTGACGCTCCGCGGCCTCTTAGAATCAGGGTGCAGGGTGGCTTCTGAGACTTTCCACCACGTCTGCTGCTGTGCCCCCCCCCCGGAGGGGGCGGGTGGCAGTGACCGGAGGTGGTCTTGGGGATGATGGATGGAGTTCTGACTTTGGAGTTAGGAACACCTAGATTTGCATCCTAGCTGGGCCACCTGCTGCTCCTGTAACCGCCACCAAATCACTTATTGCCTTGGCCCGCCCGTGAAATGGGGCACAGCCTGACCTCCCGGGAACGGTGAGGTTTCACCAGCGTTGAGTGTGCCCGGCATGGAGAAGACACTCCGTAAACAGTGGGCTCTTTGCCTTCCTTCCTGGTGGCCTGATTCCATGAAGCTTGACCTGGTTTCTTTCTGGCTCTTGGCCTGTGATTTCCTGTAGGATACGGTTTCAGGTCTCTTTCCAAGTGATTCACTCTAAACAAGCCCCGGGTGGGACACCGTCCACGGAGCAGCAGCCCCACACCCCTCCACTGGTAATCTGACCACGGAGAGCTTTCCTTTCCCCAGGAAAGGCCACCTCCAGACCCCAGGGGCTCTGCCCTTTGTGGCAGCTGGAAGGAAAAGGTGAGGCCACGTCACCCTCTGTTCTCTGTCCACAGCTTCTCCGGGCCTGGCATCCCACTGGCTGGGCCGAGGAGGGAAGGGCCGCCTGGCCTCGCTCCAGAGCAGCCCAGCAGGCCCAGCCATGCAGGCTGCCCTCGTCCTGAGCCCCTTTAATCCGATAGCTGAGTGCAGTGATCCGTGCCTAGGGCTTCCAGGAGCCTCCCTGAGCCAGGCACCAGTGTTCCCAGCCACCTCCGAGGGTGGCGGAGAGGTTGCTGCCTGGCTCCACGGAGCTGGCAGCATGTGGGAGAAAGAACCAGGGGCCAGAGGCTTCACTTGGAGGCACAGAGGTGCCTGGTCCCCCGGGAGGGCCTCTCTGGGTCACGGGAAGGAGGGCGGGAGCTGACGGTGGGAAGGACGGATGAGCCTGGGGTGCCCACTCTGCAGGTGCTGTGCTGCTTCCTTCCATGTCACGGGCTCACCATCATCATCCTCCCCCCAAGCGTGGCACATGGCGTTCCTGGGGTGGAGCTGGAAGGCCTGCATCGTTGAGCTTTGCCCCAGCTCTTGGCCGCCCACTTCCTGTCCTCCTCTTCCCTGATGTCAGGACAATTTGAAAGGCGACCTCTTGAGCAGGGGCGCTGGTGTCGCAAGAACCGGGCTGTGACCTCAGTGCTGTCACTTGGGCTGGTTGACCTTAGGCGAGTTTCCTGGCCTCTGTGAGCCTCCGTTAACGGAGGACAGGTCATGCTTTTCAGCATGGCTCAGATGCTCTGCAATCGTGCCTCCAAAGGCCCCAGCACAGCGCCTGGCACAGCACGAGCAGGGTTCTATGTCCTCTCTCCTCCCCCAAAGTCGCCGTGTGCTTTGCACACCCAGGTGCTCCCCAGGTCCATGTCCGACCTTCCTCTGTCAGACCCCGCTCCATGGGACGCTGTCAGAGCCTGGTGGCCAAGCTGTGTCTGCCTCTCCTTTGGGAGGAGCCAGGCGGGGCCAACGTGCTCCTGGGCCTGTAGTCAGTCACAGGATGGGGTTGAAACCATACTCAGAGCTGCTTGTCCCACACTCCTGGTGGCCAGCTGGGAGGAGGCCCTCTTTGGTGTGTGCAGACACGGTCTCTGGGCACGGCCAGGCCTCACCGTGACTATGGGGAGAGGCTCGGCGTCTGGAATAACACCACCGGCCTTGAGGTTTATGCAGCGTCTCCTCATCTGGGAAGGTAGCCAAGCCAAATCGGCATCTCGCTCTCCAGGGGCCTGGAGAGCCAAACTGGTGGTTTCTCCGCGGGTCCCCATGCCCTCGCTCCCTGGAGGCACCAGTCCCGAGGAGCCCATTGCTGAGGTTCTTCCTTCCAGCCAGCACACCGCCGTCAGGAGGACAGCTGTCATCAGAGCCCTCCCTGCTGCCTCAGCTTCCTGGTTCTAGGGAAACCCTGATGCTATAACCCTGGGGAAAGGGCAGACCGGCTACCGACGCAGGGGCGGGGGCCCTGGAGACCCTGGTAATAATCCCGAGAGACCACACCTACTGGCATGGGCTTGAGTGTCTGCCCACTTGGGCTGGCCCACGCGGAGCCAGCAGAGAGGCCTGATAGGAAACAGAATTTGATCCGGGTGTTGCGATTCCACTCCAGCATCACCTCCTCCAGGGAGCCTTCCCTGGGTTACATGTGCTTAAATTCCCCCCCCGCCCCGGGTTATATAGTTGGCCCTATGCTGCCCCCATCATATGAACCCATTTGAATCGGAATTGTTCCCTGGTCCGTTTCACCCCCTAGGCCGTGAGCTCCTTGAAGGCACAGACTGTATCCTAGTGGATACAGGTGCCCACCAGTCCTTGGCTGTCAGGGAGAGCTAAATAAAATGCCTGCTGAATGGACTCATGGGAGGGGGAGCGAGGAGGTCATCACATCACGGTGGACATGACAAAGGTTTTAAAGATGAGCCGGGTACCCCAAATGGGCTCAAGGGCTCACCTCCTTGCAGGCGGTCTTGGGTTTGGCCACATGGGTCTCAGGTGTCTGGGAGACCTACCTGTGTGGGGATCATGAAGTGGGCAGAGGGCACAGCAGTCACGAGAAGCTGCTAGCTGCCCTGACACGAGATGCTGATGGAGGGTTGGATGCCGCGTGGCAGGGCAAACACCCTGTTTCTTTTCTTTTTCTTTCTTTTTTTTTTTTTAAGATTTATTTATTCATGAGAGACACACACAGAGAGGGAGAGACACAGGTAGAGGGAGAAGCAAGCTCCCTGCGGGATCACGAACTGAACCTAAGGCAGATGCTCAACCACTGAGCCACCCAGGTGCCCGACACCCCGTGTCTAAAGCGGGGAGAGAATGGGGCTTCGTCTGGCCCAAAAGCCGCTCTGCCCAGTAGCTCAGGAGCCCAGCAAGGCCGTGGCGGGGAGGAGTGAAGGCTGGGTGCTGTGGTCTCACCTTCCAGCACAGCTAGCATGAGTCAGGCTCCTGGGCTCCTTTAAAGGGGAAAAATGAGAAGCATAGTTCAAGTTACCAGGTCTTAGACACACAAACACTATTTTGGAGTCAAGCGCTTGGGTAATTTGAGGCCCTCTGCCAGCAGGCCTGGGTCTCTGGGGTTTTTTGTAGCCCGGAGTGGAGGATTTGAGCTGGTGACTCTCTTGGGAGGCTCAGACCGCAGCGTGGGAGAGCCACCGGCAGCCGTCACAGAAGGGCTGTCCTTGGGTCGGAGGCCCTGGGCTAGCACAGGCCTTGCCCCTGGATCACTGCGTGGTTTTGGGGGTAGTCCCCTAACCACCAGAGTACTTGGAGTACTCGGCCTCACGTAGGTTCCATGCTCCGCATGACAGCTACATCAGATGACACGTGCTCACACGTATCTTCAAAAAAAACCACTAAAAATGTCAGGTGCCATTGTTAATGGTTTCGAGAGGCAGTTTGCAGGGCTCATGTGAGCCCAGCCCTGATCCCCACCTGCACCCCATCCCCAACCCTCAATTACCTTTAGCTGGGCTCTCTGGAACTTTCTCGAAATCAAGAAGTGGGTTTTGCCTTATTTGTTTTGGCTTTTTTTTTTTATATATATATATATATATGATAGTCACAGAGAGAGAGAGAGAGAGAGGCAGAGACACAGGCAGAGGGAGAAGCAGGCTCCATGCACCGGGAGCCCGACGTGGGATTCGATCCCGGGTCTCCAGGATCGCGCCCTGGGCCAAAGGCAGGCGTTAAACCGCTGCGCCACCCAGGGATCCCTGTTTTGGCTTCTGACAAAGACGAAAGCCTCATGAGAGGCGGAGAGCCTCCTGACAGCCAGGCCAATGCCCGGGATGCCAGGCCTGGATACCACCTCCGGGAAATCGGGGCTCTTGCGACTGGGGACACCACCTGTGATTTCTCTGCGGAAAGTAGGTGGACGTGAGTTTGGCAAGCTTGCTGCGCCATCAACCCTTTCGGCTCCTCCTGGAAAAGGCCTGGCCCGTGCCCCTAGGGAAGCAATGGTCCCTTTGAGCTAAGCCAAATCTGTGGTGAAACTGTTCCTGGGTCGTCCTGCCCTGTTCCTGCCCAGTTGTCGTGAAACACCACTGAAGCCAATGGTACTATCTCCCCAGGGCGTCTGACTTAGCCCAAGCCCTTCGCTTTAGAGTATTGGCAACTATTTATGAAGAAATAGCATTTTATACATTCAACTTGAGTGGGCCCTACACGCCAACATAGAAAAGTTGATGAGTAAATTGGTGCAAAATGTGCAAAGAACAATAGGCTTATGCTTCATCTCAAGGATGGAGAACCATGAACTTAGACACAAAATGTAATGTAGCAGAAGGATTACAAGGCGAGACTCAAATGCACAGATGTTTTCGGGTCTCAGCAACCCCTAAGCTGCTTATTTTTGGAGGCCCCACCCCTCATCTTATCGAAAGTCCTAACATATCCCTACACCCCGCATTAAACATAGTTTTATGGTGGGGGAGAAGAATGGGACGACTTTTATTTATTTATTTATTTTTTGCGATTTCAGAATAAAGGTCTATTCTCGTGGTTTAAACTTGATTATGTTCATCAATAACTATTTGAGAATTGAGTTAAATTACCATTGGCCAGTTAGCAAGGTTATTTTGAGGATACTTAGCTAAACATTTGGTGAAAATAGGTTTTGTAGTCCTCTATATTCTGGAGCCAATATTTTTTTCTCTGTTTGTAGGGTCTGAATGTTTGGTCATGGGCGCATGAAAAGCCTGTGGGCTTAAGTCCCTGTGCCTGTATCTCCCAGAAAAAGGAAAGTCTTGCTGAAGTCGAAGGCCTGAGTTTGATTCCTGGCTTTGTAGAAATGAAGTGTTACTCACTCCGTGATCCGTCTCAGCCTCCCTGACTCCATCTGTAAATGGGACTGATTTTCTCCTGCCGTGAGGATTAACAGAATAAGTGAAAGCACACAGCCCAGTGTCTGACTCCTACATAGGGAGGAGGTTTTTACCCTATGTTAATAAAAGAGGGGGGAGGGCACCTGGCTGGCTGGCTCGGTCAGAAGAGCATTCTACTCTTGACCTCAGGCTTGTGAGCCTGGGTATAGAGATGGGCATGGAGATGACTTAAATAAATTTTAAAAAGAACAAACCTATAAACAAAAGGCATATGATTAAAAAAAAATAATTTGGACAATTTCCTCCCATTTTCTAGTAAGATCCTGAAAAAAAAAATATATATATATATATATATATTTTATTTTTTATTTATTTTTTCTCTTTTTTAAATTGGAGTTCAATTTGCCAACATATAGCATAACACCCAGTGCTCATCCCATCAAGTGCCCCCCTCAGTGCCCATCACCCAGTCACCCCCACCCTCCTCCCCTTCCACCACCCCTTGTTCGTTTCCCAGAGTTAGGAGTCTCTCATGTTCTGTCTCCCTTTCTGATATTTCCCACTCATTTTTTTCTCCTTTCCCCTTTATTCCCTTTCACTAAAAATATATATTTTTTAATCTGCGTGTGTGTCTACACACACACACTGTAATTATCAGATTTCATTCATTAAGAATTCAGAATAGATTTCACCATGTTTTAGGTTCGCTTCTAGATTTTCTATGATAAACAGTGTAGCCCACGGAGTTAATGACAGAAATAGTATTTGGTGGAGGGAGGGAGCGTTTGGGTCTACTTGAGGGAACAAGCTCCTCTAGCCCTTAGAAACATCTACTTGGAAACAATTAGTGTGTTAATTAGGGAGGATTCTTATCAGATCTCACAGAACCTCTCCTTGGCCACACCCTCTCAGGTGAGGTATGAGGTACTTCGCCATTGGAAGTCATACAAGCATCCGTCTTTGGCAGCTTTTGGTACCCGGGGGTTTTCATTAATTCAGATCAGCCTTCCTCCCTGAGTTTGACCTTGGGAGCCATGTGGAGGTGGACCTTCACTGGCCATGTCATAAGAGTCCCCAGGAGGCCTTCCCTAAACACATGATGAACACGCACGTGACATGAGTCACACCTGAAAGACTCCAGGTAGTTTACTCAACATGATATTTGGCAGCCACATTTCTTGTCTTTCTAATTGGAAGGGCAGAAAGGAGGGCTGATGGATGGGAGGCTGTAAGGTGGAAAACATGTGGGCATTTCGGAGGAGGTACTAACGGCTACGTGGCACCATTTCGATCGGGTCGGTTTCTGTTGCAAGGCCGTGTGCCTTGGCTGTCTCAGTGTATTCTTGATGGTGTGGGATTCAGGACCGAAATTCCACTGGGATTCTGTTAATAATACACCATGTGGCTTCAGATAAGAAACTATGACCATGGACTGGTTAGAGCTTATAACATACTGAATTCAATAGGGATGATATATTGGGGGGTAAATTAGATGCTCTCAAAAGCAAGCTCGGGACGAATGAGGTTGCAGTTGACTTTATCATCTGGTTAGAAGAGTAAAATGTGAGCTGGATAACCGTTTCGTTCAGCAGATCCCCAGATAGTTAAACAACCATACCCATAAAGTATCAAAGGCTCGTTTCAAACATAGTTGTGCTTTAGGCTTCCGTTGGCCTCTGAACTTGTATCAGTGACCTGAACAAAGATCAAGAAATTCCAAAGATGACCGTAGGCTAGAAGCGAAGCCCAGATGATGGATGCCAGCATTAGCATCCCTGATAATCTCCGTAGACCCAAATGCTCAGCCAAACCCAACAAGATGGAAGACTTTCAACTACTGCTGTTCGATTTCATGTGGTTTCAAATTCAGAAGCACAAGAAGTAGATTAGAGAGCCCTCCGTTGGCAGCAGTTCACATGAAAGAGATCTGGGGGTTTTAGTTGACCACAAGCCTAATATGATCCAACAGTGTGACTATTGCTAAAAAATGCTGAAATCTTTGGTAGGCAGCTTTAATGGACATATGGCGTCCAGATCCAGAGAGGTGATGCTACAGGGTCTCCTGGACTGGGCCAGGCCACGTCCGGAGGAGTATGTTTAATCCCGGGCATCACATGTGAAGAGAGACAGTGACCGTTGGAGGCACGCAGCGGAGTTATAGCTGAAGATATCAAAGTGGATTAACCGATACGGGAGAGAGCCCTAGATGCTCTCCGTCCCCATGTTCTCTTCTGGGGCACGCTGGAAGTCAACATTTACTGGCCACCCCCCTCCTGCCGTAGTTAATTTGGGCCTATGGCCAACTCGTTTCTGGATTATAGAATATGGAATATGGTGAGCTGTGATGCGGTCCTTTGGCACCACTCCGTGGAACGATGCTACTGCTGTGCCCGCTCTTTCCCTTACTGGTCCTAAGAGTGTGATGAAACAAGATCAAAGGAGCTGGGTGCCCCAAATCCGCTGAAATCCCACGTGGAAGGCTCCCTCTCAAACACACCCGTTTGGTCTGTGACAAGAATGAAACATAAACGTTTCCAGGGTTAAGCCGCTGAGATCCGGGGAGTGTTTTGTTACAGCAGCTCGCACGAGTTGCCCTGATTACGCTACTACAGCTGTGGGAAAGGAAACCCAAGGGAGACGTGATGGTTTTGTACTGACAATGTGGGTAGCGGCGTAATCTCTTCGGATACTGCCTTGTTCTCCCAACCACAGGGCGCTTAAAAACATGAGAAGGTGATTTTATCCTCCCGGAAATATTCCTGGGAAATGACCCGTGTGTGACCCTCCCTCCCCATGACAGATTCTTTCTAATCCTATTCCCCCCACGTGCCAGTTATGTGGCCTCCAGCAATCTGTGCCTCCGTTTCTTAATCCATAAAATGGGCACAACACAGTGCCATCTCACTGGGGTTGTCAAGAAGGTTGAGTGTGTTGTTTGAAATGGTAGCTACTGCGATCTCTCAAAGTATGTGATCCTATAAAAGGCCTGAAAACACAGGTCAGACCTGGAGATTTTTAAAGCAAAAGAAGGAAGCGGAATTACAGATGCTTTAGCTCGGGCAAGTCGTCCGAAGGAGCTCCAGTTTGAAACTCTCTCTGCAGGGACCCGTAGGTCGTGATCCCTGGGTTCTGGGATCGAGTCCCACGTCGGGCTCCCTGCATGGAGCCTGCTTCTCCCTCTGCCTGTGTGTCTCTGCCTGTCTCTCTCTGTGTCTAAATAAACAAAATCTTAAAAAAAAAAAAATAAGGTTGTGTTAATCCTACTACACTCAATAGTCTCTACCTGTTTTTTTTTTTTTTTTTTTTTTTTTAAACAAAAAACATAACCTTGTTTCAGGGGCTGTCCTCAAGAAACTCCTCACTCAGGTCTTTAGAAAGTTAGGCAGAGACAGGTTTCAGTTTTTTTCCATGGGTGATGGAGTGAAGGCCTGGCTGGTCCTTCAGTGCCCTGGATAGGGCAGAGAGGTGACTGCAGGGGTTCCTGCAGGAGAGGGGTGGTGGTGGGGAACCAGGGCCCGGATGCTCAAGCTCAGTGGGGGGAGCCCCTGTTCTGGGGTAGGGCGGAGGCCCCGCTGGTGGGGGAAGCAGCATCTGAGAGCATCAGCCACCCCTGAACCCAGTGCTGTGCCCCTGAATGATGGAGGCCACTATTTGGAACACAGGGACCCCCTCCTCCCCTCTGTTCCATGAGCCACATGAGCCCTGGGGTTTGGAGAGAATGTCTGTGTGAAGGCTGCTAGCAGCCAAGGGTGGGGATTATCCACCTCTGGGATGGATCAGTGTGCAAGAGCCTCATGCCACCCCTGCCGTTGGCCCCCATGACCCTGCCTGTGTGTCCTTGGAAAAACCACCTCACCTCTGTAAGATGGGGCTCACAGTACCGCTCTGTCATCTGCAAGAGGAGGTGAAGTTGAGTAAGACCATGGATACGGAAGACTTGCCAACTCGCCCGTCAGTGACAGAGGGCTCCTCCCCAGGCAGGTGTCTGTCCTCCTGTTCCAGCTGCAAGGAGCTTCCTAACCTCCTCTGGGGACTTGAGATGTTTTCCCAGGCAAGGGGCACCCGGGAACTGGCAGTGAGCAGAGGCCACGGATGCAGGTGACGCTGGGGTCGGGCAGGAGCGCTGGGGGAACCAGCCATCCTCCAGGCTGTCTCTTCTCAGGGAATATTTCCAGGACAGGAGCCCTCACGGGGGCTGCCGCCTTGGGACCAGGTCCCAGCCCTGTTTTGCCAACACCGTGCTGCACTGCACCTCTTGGGCCTTCTCAGCCCTCACCTGAAAGGGGGCTGCGCCCATGCACCTCTCAACCTGCAGGGTGGGAGGGCCGTGGCGGTGGTGGTGGTGGTGGTGGTGGTGGTGGTGGTGGTGGGCGGGAGGGGTTGCTGTGAGGAGGGGGAGAGCCCAGGCGCCTGAGCATCTCACGTCATAATTCAGGACTGCCTACAGCCCAGGGAGCTGTTCCGCGCTCTGCAGAGGCAGATAATGAAGCATTCTTCCAAAATCAGAGAATGCGCCTTTTCTTGCCTCCCCCCCGCACCTTGCTCAATAAAATAATTAAACAGGGATTTCTGGAGGCCTGACACCTCACTGCCCTCCCGGTTTCTGGCAGTTTCCGCGGGGAGGGAGGGGGGAGGGCCGAGCTTCAGTGGGAAGGGGCCCGCTGGTGACAAAGAAAGCAGGCCTACCAGAAGGGTGTGGGGTGTCAGAGCGCGCAGGGGAGGGGCCCGCCGATTTCTCACCACCCCAGATGACATATGACTTAGCATGTCCCCAGGTCTCCAGGGTTGCAGCCTGCTGTGTACTTTCAACATGTGTTTGGTATTATCAGTGTTTTTATAATAATAACTGTGGTCTTGAAAGGGACTAAAATTAATTAAAATGCAGCACTCTGCCACATTCTACATTATTATCATAGGAATGCTTGCCTGGAAAGGACCTCCCTCCGGCGGCGGCGGGGGGGGGGGGGGGGGGGGGGGGGGCGGTCATCCTGCCCAATCCTCTCCCTCCAGCCGGGTCTGCACCCCACTTGGCCCTACCGGCCAGCCTGGAAGACCGCCAGTGCGGGAGAGACTGCCATCTTAAAGGTTAGGCTCTCTCTCTGAAGGAAACCTTTTCTTGGTATTTTAACTACAGTAAAGTAAGACAGTGCAAGCGTTCAGACCTGGCGCTTTGCAATCGCAGGATTAGACGGCAGGATGCCCGCTGGTTGTGTCCATCAACCGCTGCGGCCAGCTCTCCGCCGAAGGCACCTGCCTGAGATGGTCCTGTGGTTCCCGGGTGCCCACTGGGATCACTGCATAGAAGGAAATAGTTGAGGAAGAAAATTCAGGAAATCTGGGGGTGGGCTCCCCACCGACCCAAGCTGGGGATTTGCTTTTTTTTTCCTAAGATTTTATTTATTTGTTCATGAGATACAGAGAGAGAGAGAGAGAGAGAGAGAGAGAGAGGCAGAGATGCAGGCAGAGGGAGAAGCAGGCTCCACGCAGGGAGCCCGATGCGGGACTCGATCCCGGGATTCCAGGATCACGCCCTGGGCCTAAGGCAGATGCTCAACTGCTGAGCCACCCAGGCGCCCCTTTCTAACGCGTTCCCCGGTAAAGGTGGAACTGCTGGGCTGGGAAGCACAGCTGGACAAGCCCTGCTCCGAGGCGGACTTCCTCCCGGACCCTGGCACTACCGACCCGGGGGGCCACCGTCCTGGGTAGCAGAGGCCGGCCTGCGCTCTGCAGGATGTTTGGCCTCGACCCGTCAGATGCCGTTAGCACTCCCCCTCACCTGTAGGAACCAACCGTGTCCCCAGACGTGGCCAAATGTTCCCAGGGGCACAAAATCTCCTCTCTTTGGAGATTCCCACCGATTTCAAGGAAAGGCTCTCTGCCAAGACCCAGGGGTCCCGGAGGAGGGAGGCACTGTTCGTTGTTCCAGAAAATCCTGCCCTGCGACCCCACCTCCAGGGAAGCAGCTCTAATCCAGGGAGAAGTGACATGCGAGTGTGTCACCGTCACTCATGAGGAGGGGAACAGATGAGTGGCTATGAATAACATCCTGAGGTCTGCGAGTGATTCACTTTCGAAAACAAATTAGAGCAGGTACTGACACAGCAACACGGCTCGCAGCCTCTCGGATTCCAGCATGGTTTTCCAAGTGGCCACAGTTGGCCACTGCTCCAGGCCTGTCTCACTTAGGGCGCAGCCCAGATGGCGGGGGCAGCTTTGGGTAACATGCCCCGAGTAGTGTTGCAATGACAAGTTACTGCCATGTTCCACGGTTTCATCACATTTGGGTTTGTCCAGGGGACCACGCTGCACCCAGGGCAGGGCGGCCAGCACCCAGTGCTACAGAGAAGGGAATTCTGGGCCCCTTGGTGGTGCTGGAGATGCCACGAGCCTCGCTGGCTCACGGCCTGTGGCTCTCCCGTCACCTGGCTGCTGTGCCCCAGCCACGATCGCCGCTCTCGGCCACCGAGGCGCTTCTTCCTCTCCGCACCACCTGGAACCCTCTCCCTGGTCCTCGGGGCACCGCTGACTCCCTCTCCTCCTTCCAACTCCGCTCCAATGTCACCTGCTCAGAGAAGGTGGGGGCACTTGACATCTAGCTGACGTTGTCCTCTTTGGCCAAAGCAGCTGTGCTCATCATATGGCCCTCACCTCTTTCCGGAGCAGCTGTTCGTCTCTGTGCTTTGTGGACCGGGTGCTCCGGAGATGCTGAGATGGAGCCAGGGTTTCCTGGGGAGTGACACCCATAAAAGCAAAAGGTGGGGAGAGCAGGCTTGGGCAGGAGGGGCCCTGAGAATGTGAAGACCTGAAAAGTCTCACGAGGAGCCTCCGGAGCAGAGACTGCCCGGTTGGAGAAATCCCCCGTGGGTGGAAATGGCTTGGCTCTTGGCCCGCCGCCTTGGTGAGGCATGGGCCAGGGGCTTCCCCAAGAAGAGCGTGACCTCAGCTGGAAGCCGGAGGGGACCTTGGAGATAGTGGTTCCTTCCCCTTCGGGGAGGGGGGCCGCGAGCCAGTCGAGCTCCTCGGCCAAGGCAACGCGCCCTTTCTTGAAGGGGAATCCGAGCGGCGCGTCTCCGTGCCCGCCCTGCCTGGCCAGAATGTACGTTCTCCAAGAGCAGGGATCTTGTAGACCTTTCCTTATTTTTTTAAAAAATATTTTATTTATTTATTCATGAGAGAGAGAAAGAGAGAGAGAGAGAGAGGCAAAGACACAGGCAGAGGGAGGAGCAGGCTCCATGCAGGGAGCCCCATGCGAGACTCGATCCCAGGACCCCAGGATTAGGCCCTGAGCCGAAGGCAGGTGCTCAACCGCGGAGCCACCCAGGGATCCCCTCGTAGATCTTTCTTGTGGCTGCTCCCCACGCCCCAGAACAGAGCCTGGTGCCTGACAAGTGCTCCCACGGGACTGGGGAAAGACGGATGCGCAGGTCTGGGGTGGGCCGAGAACTAGCGCTCCAAGGTATGTCGGGCTCTTTCTCACCCTTGCAAGGCTTCTAAGGTCTAGAAAAGCCTAAAACAACTTTCCTGATGTTGGGGCGTCCCGCCGCTTGCCTCTTGTAGGGTGGCCTCTTGCAGGGCGGGGTGACATCTCCTGAGCCTGCGTTGGAAGTCAGGGGTGAGGAGGGGCAGGGAACAGCAGCCCAGGGATCTCAGGGGAGAAGGAAAACAGAACTATGGGGTGGCCCAGAGGCACATACCAGGGGGCCCTGGGTGCCTGTCAAACCGGAACGGTTATCTGGTCTGGCAGGGGCTGGCACCTTGGGTGGCCAAACAAACCTGAGATACCGTGTTCCCGAGACTGTGGGGTGCAGGGTGGGGGTGGGGGGTGGAGATTGTCCTTTTCTTGTTCAGCTTTTCTCCTTCCTCCATATTTTCCTCTGCTCGTGGATGGGGTTGGGATGGACTTGTCACCAGCGTTGCTGTCCTTGGCGGGAGGCGGTGGGTGGGGACACCTCGAAGCTCAAAGTCCAGGTCCCAATGTGCAGCACCTTACACGAATGTGGTGCAGCGTGACACACAGGAATCTTCCTGGGTGGCAGAGGTGCCCGTGGGGCAGGTTCTCTGGGGCCTTGGGGTAGGGAGCAGAGGGTAGAAACTCGATTCAGGGTGAGGAGGGGTGACGAGGGGCGCCGGGGTCTGTCCTGGAGAGATGCCTGGCTCGGGGAACAGATGCGAGCCTCTGTTTACACAGTCAGAACTGCAAGAACTAGGGGCGCCCGGGTGGCTCAGGGGTTGAGCGTCTGCCTTCAGCTCAGGGCGTGACCCTGGAGTCCTGGGATCAAGTCCCGCATCGGGCTCCCTGCATGGAGCCTGCTTCTCCCTCTGCCTGTCTCTGCCTCTCTCACTCTCTGTGTGTCTCTCATGAATAAATAAATAAAATCTTAAAAAAAAAAAAAAAGAAAGGAAATGCAAGGACTACAACTTGACTCTCTTACAACTGCATTTTACCAGGACGTGTCAGCACCACCACTGCCCCGTTTTCCATGGGGCGGCATCGACTTCAGGGCATGGAGGCGTTCACAGAGCATGGTGGCATGAGGGGCGCTCGGCAACAGGCTGTGTCTGCGTCATTGTCCACACTGGCCTCCTCCGACACCTCCATCAGCTGGTCACGAGGTCCCTGGCCATCAGTCCACACCAGTCACCGCTGAGTCACCTCTTGTTCCCCACCAGAGACCCTCCAGGGCCACATGCTTCCAGCTACTGCTTCAAGAAGCCTTGGAAGCACCCCTGACCCTGTTCCCAGATTGTCCAACCCCCACCCCAACCCCACCCCGCAACACAGGGACTCTCTCAGTTTCTATCCTTGAGCTTCTTGGCTCTTCCCCATCCTGGGTTCTCCCGAATGTGTGGTGTTTGCCATACATTTCCTTTTTTTTTTTTTTTAAAGATTTTATTTATTTATTTGTGATAGACATAGAGAGAGAGAGAGAGAGAGAGAGAGAGAAGCAGAGACACAAGCAGAGGGAGAAGCAGGCTCCATGCCGGGAGCCCGACGTGGGACTCGATCCCGGGACTCCAGGATCACGCCCTGGGCCAAAGGAAGGCGCTAAACCGCTGAGCCACCCAGGGATCCCCATGCCATACATTTCCAAAGCCGCCTTCGAAACTCAAGCTGGAACGGATTACTTTGATTTTTGCTGCGCTGTCCCTCCCCCGATGCAGCCGACTCAGTAGGGCCTTCCCCGCGGGCCCAGGAGAGGCCCAGGAGCGCGAGGCCACGCTGGATGGGGAAATGGGAGCACGAGCATCGGTTAAGACTTCTAGAACATTACGCCAGCTACCTGCTTTGGGGAGCTTGTCCAGCTCAGAGCCCGGTTGCTCTCCAGCCTCACCTGAAGCTCCCCGCCCCCCCATTCTGCTCAGTTCAGGCCGGCCCAGCCCGGAGAGCTGAGCACTTGGTGTCACCTGTCAGCAGCTCTCCATGCCTCCCATTAGCAAGTCTTTCCTTTGCAGTGGCCAGACCCCCTGGTGCTGGGCAGCGTGGACAATGGACAACATGGTACGGCCCATGGAGCAGAAGCATGCCACGTGACACCACCTGGGGAACCTCAAAAGCCGTGAGATCCGGATTTAGTTCCCCCAAATCCACATGTAGGTAGCGTGCTGAGGTGGATGGGGCCAGGGCTCCAATGTGAGAGGGACTCAGGTTTGGATAGTGGCCTCCCCAGTTAGCGGCAGTCCTGGGAAAATCGATTTCCCTTCCCAGGGAATGTCTCCACGTCCACATCTTTAAATGGGCATAACAATAGTGAAGATAAGATGCAATGATGGGGCAGCCCCGGTGGCTCAGCGGTTTGGCATTGCTTTAGGCCCAGGTCGTGACCCTGGAGTCCTGGGATCGAGTCCCACGTCGGGCTCCCTGCATGGAGCCTGCTTCTCCCTCTGCCTCTCTCTCTCTCTCTCTCTCTCTCTCTCTCTGTGTCTCTATGAATAAATAAATAAAATCCTTAAAAAAAAAAGATGCAATGATGTTTATGAAGCCCTTGGGCCAGTCTATTCGTGACTGATACGGCCCGTTCCCTTCTCTTTCTCCTAGGACGTCCGCAGACGAGAGCACAGCTCTCATCAGTGTGACCCTGAGCATTGAATGCTGAGACCTCACGGGGGCACCCGGATAACCCCTGAAAACGAAAATCAACCAAATGCCAAGAAAGAATTACTCAGACCTTTCTCTCTTTTCTTTCTCAGCTCGAATACCTGGGAAGACGGGTAGCTGAGTATCTCATCTTGGCACAGGCCCTGGCATGGTGTGACTCAACCCCTTGCAATGCCCTGCATTGCTGGGGACTTATTTCATACGCTGAGAGTCTCTTGCTCGAAAGGCAAGTTTCCTCGTTCAGTATCAATCTCTTCAGCTGATGGGCACCCTCCCATCTCTCCTTGTTGCGGGTGCCCATCGAACAGAAGTACAGCTATGGCAGTGTAGAAGGAAATGCACAGTAAAATCCTTGCCTTTCAGTGAACTCAAGTTCTATTGAAGCCAAAAGTCTGCAGGAAGGGTGGTGGGAGCGAGTTTTTTTTTTTTTTTTTAATTTTTTTTTTTTTAAAGTCATGGAGGAAGCATTTGTGATCACCGCTGCAGCTTCTTCTAGGCATGAAGCTGGGTCCTGCACCCTTCTGAAGTTCAGGGGACTTCTCAGCTTTTGTGTGCTCTTGGTTCAAGGTCACTGCTGAGAGCCCTTATGCTCTAGAGAGGTAAAGAAGTACCTGGATTTCAAAAGAATGGCTCATTGCTTGAGGGAGGAGAGCTCAGAGCCCGAGGCCTGGGAGGGGCAGGGCCAAACCACAATGGGGTCACCTGTGTACTAGACCATCCTTCTGTTTGGGTTGTGAGGGGTCCACATAAAAAGGTGTACCACGCATCACATTCCTCAGACGTGAGTCTTTGGTTGAGGACCGAGGGTTCTTGGCAACGTCCCTCGGGAATTGAACTATCTTTATTCTGACTCAGCGGGTGGGGGCTGAGCAGTCCATAGAGGAGAAAAGTGGCCCTGGAGTGGGTGAAAATCTGTTACCTGTTTTTGACTTTACCCCATCACCTGCCCCTTGTCTGAGCGTGGTGAAGCCGTAAGCCTGCCCGTGGGCTCGGCCGCGTGGGCTCCACTTACTGTCCTGGAGCGCAGACAGGCCGTGGGTGTGCAAATATCCCTACAGACTCCCGGCCTGCCACAGTCCTCCAGAGCTGGCCGCTTCCCCGCTGCCAACGAGGTGACAGTTGTCACCAGTACTTACCGGCCATGGAAAGGGCTCAGGGCCCAGGCAAAACTATAGACTCACAGTCATGGAAGTTAGAGCTGGAAGGCACCTAGGAAATAATTAGATCCACTCAACACCCTCATCTTACGGATTAAGAAATGAGGGGCGCTCGGCGGGACTGGGGTAGGAGGGCGCCCAAGGGCACATCACCAGTTAGTGGCAGCGAGTCACGCATGCCGGAGCTCAAAGTCCAGTGGTGACCGTGTGCATCTTCCGCATCTGAGTGGACAACTGTGCGTGTGGGTTTCCCTCGTTTGTCCCTCTCCACCCGGCGTCCCCCGCTCTGGGCCCCAGGAGACTAACCTGCATCCAAAGGCTCCCGGACATCGGCTCTGGTCCACGGTGAGTTCTGGAGGAAGATGGGAGACAGGGAGGACGGTGCAGCCGGGGTGCTCAGCACCCCATTCTATCCCCCCGGGAGGTGTGCGCTCACTGGGCATCAGCTGAGCCCCTACGGATGGTACCGCCCCTCGTGATTTCTCTACACCTGCCTGCACCCTATAAAACAACCTTCCTCCTAACTCACCTCCAATGACCTCATCTGAGTGTGTCATCATTTCCTGCCGAGCCCCTGACCGATGCCGTAACTGGAGGTTTGAGGGAAGAGTTTAGAAATTGCAGTGGCATTGACGGATCCCTTTTGCTTTCACATTCCTTGAGAGTAAGCTAAGCCTCAGAGGGCCTCGCCCAGGAGAGTCTGGGGAGCAGGGAGGGTGGACAACAGGGAGACAATCATAGTGATTAGCAAAAGGCTAATGACTCCCTTCTGGTTTTGCCTTTTATTAATACTGTTGTTGCTGTTCTTACTGTCATTGAAATTATACAGGCCGTGTGGGACTGCATTCTGGTTGTGAACAAATAAAACGACACAAGTGCGTGTAGGGGGCGAATAATTCAGTACCCTCTTGTGCCATCACCCCCTTCCTCCATCCCAATGCACTTTGCCTAGTCTCTCTTTTTTTTAAATTCTTTTTTAAATTTATTTTTTAACAATAAATTTATTTTTCATTGGTGTTCAATTTGCCAACATACAGCATAACACCCAGTGCTCATCCCGTCAAGTGCCCCCCTCAGTGCCCGTCACCCATTCACCCCCACCCCCCGCCCTCCTCCCCTTCCACCACCCCTAGTTCGTTTCCCAGATAATTTTGTATTCACACACATACACACACACGTGCAAATACAGAGCTTGTATGGGATCTCTGGGTGGCGCAGCGGTTTGGCGCCTGCCTTTGGCCCAGGGCGTGATCCTGGAGACCCGGGATCGAATCCCACATCAGGCTCCCGGTGCATGGAGCCTGCTTCTCCCTCTGCCTGTATCTCTGCCTCTCTCTCTCTCTCTCTCTCTCTCTGTGACTATCATAAATAAATAAAAATTAAAAAAAAATACAGAGCTTGTAAAATAGAACTTTGGCTCACTCTGTAGGCATCGTGCCGCCCTTCCCCCATCAATGTATATGCCCCCCCCCCCCCGTTCTTTAACTGCTGCATAAAATTCCATCACCTGGCTATATGATAATTTAGCCATTTTGTGGATGTATAAGCTTTTTGTGGTTTCTCTGGTAGCCACAATAGACTGCAGCAAGCGTTCTAACACAGAGGCACCCAAAGGTGGGTATTCCCTAGGGATAGATAATTATACATAGAATTAGGTTGAAGAATATAAGTCAAACTGGGTAGATCTGCCCAACCGACCTCCAAGAAAAACCCGCATCGACAGTGCGAGAGGACCTCTTCCTCACGGTACTTTTTGAAGTGATGATCTCTGTGATTCCTGGGAGACAGAGCATCCTTTCCTGCGTTTTGCCATTTGGATTCCCCCTGCAGGTCTCCCGTTCCCTTCACCGCAGTCTTGTCTTTCTCCAGGGTGGCTCTTCCACTTTATTATCTTCAGATATGGAGACAAGTATATACAGTCTTCAGACTGTTCTCAGTAGCAATTGCCAAATTCAAAGCATATGGTTTTGCCAGAGGTTTTCAGCAAGTGTCCAAAGAGAACCATGATTAAGAAATGAAAGAGGAAAACCCAGATCTTAAAACACGTGGATCACATATCCCCTCATGTTGGGTTATATAATTTTATATTCTATTTGATATATTTAATTACAGATTTTTATCTACCTATCATTTTCTTTTTTTCTTTCTTTTTTTTCTTTCTTTCTCCTTCCTTCCTTCCTTCCTTCCTTCCTTCCTTCCTTCCTTCCTTCCTTCTTTCTTTCTTTCTTTTTCTTTCTTCATTTCTTTCTTTCTTCTTTCTTTCTTTCTTTCTTTCTTTCTTTCTTTCTTTCTTTCTTCTTTCTTTCTTTCTTTCTTTCTTTCTTTCTTCTTTCTTTTTCTTTCTTTCTCTTTCTTCCTTTTTTCTACTTTTTGAATTTGCTCAGATGTTCTTTGCCATGTTCTTGGGGTACACTTGCCCCTGAGAACATTAGGCATATATATGTATATAAAGATACACACACAAGCATATACATTTATATTTATATTTATATACATATATATGTATATAAAGATACACACACAAGCATACATACGTACATATCCCATTATTGGTTCTGTTTCTCTGAAGAACTCTCACTGCTCAGAGCATTACTCCCTTGCCTGCCTTTGCATTTTTAAAAAAGATTTTTATTTATTTATTTATTCATGAGAGACACAGAGAGAGAGGCAGAGACCTAGGCAGGGGGTGATGCAGGATCCCTGCAGAGAGCCCCATGTAGGACTCGATCCCAGGATCCCGAGATCACGACCTGAGCCAAAGGCAGAGACTCAACCCCTGAGCCACCCAGGTGCCCCCAGCCTTTGCATTTTAAGAACAGGAGCTTGGAAGACCCAGAGGCTTCTGAGGCTATAGAATAAAAATTCCTGAGGCCGGTCTGGACCACATCTCACCTGCGGCTTCCAGACACACATCCCCAATCCCGTTCCTATCTATGCCCAGCCATATTCCACCCCTGGGTTTTCTAGCTGGCTTGTCCCTGGTCCTCCTCCGTCAGCAAGAGAGCTCTTCTCCAGTCCTTTCTGGGGTTGATGAAGACCATCCCTGAGACAAGTCAGTTTGGCCATTTTGCAATCCCTGTTGTCTTCAGGGAAACATGCTTCAACAGCCTGCCACCTCTGACCTCTTCCAAGTCACTAGCCCCAGGAGCATGCCTAGCTGTCATGATGGGTCAACTGCTGGCCTTCCCCCCACCCGCCAGTGGCAGCTTCTCCCTCCAGGTGCTTATACCAGGCGGAATCTGCAGAGGTCACGAGTCAGGTAAGAGGGAAAGGGGACCAGCATCTGCCACCCACTCATGTCACCCCTGAGCCATCAGAACAGACGTGGCTCCCTCTCACTGCAGCAAAATGACACACACACACACACACACACACACACACACACACACACAAAGTGTATCAGAAGAGATTTGCCCCATTAAAAAAAAAAAAAGGCAATAAAAGGAAAGCCTCTTAGGCCATGTCGCTTTGGGGTAAGGAAGAGGTGGGGATCTCGCCAGAGTAGGCCTCCAAAGCTTCCTGTTTGCAGGCAAGCGGGAAGCGTAGTGCAAACATCCTTCTTCATTTACAGTCTTTGTTCTTGCTCAGCCAGTGTACTGTTCAACGGGGTGGCCTATGGACGCATGCTCCCGTCTGCGTTATCTGCTTCAGATCAAAAGAGAAAATGCATGAGAATGTGCTCAGGAGGCCTGGTTACCACACACATGCCAGTTAGAATCATAATCATAAAGGCTGGGGCTGGGAGCTCTCGGGGAATCTGGGACTGTGTCTCTCCTTGAGATTGGTCTCCTCCCTGGAGCTGGGGCCAGCCAACGCCGAAGGCCTGTTCATGTGCCAGGTGCTCAGCTGTGCATGGCAGGGGGGAGGGGGCAGCTGGGGGGGTGGGGTGGAGGCGCCCCTCCCGGGTGGGACTGGAACCCACTTAGAGGATGAGCATTTCCATTTCTCCCAGTTCCTGCCACAGTGACCTGCTAGCCCTTTGGGCACCCAGTTTTCGAGCTCACCTGGCTTCTCCCTTCTCCCCCCAGGATCTAGAAAATGTGAGACCACACCTCCCGACTGGCCCAAGACAGTCCCCCAGTTTACACGGGTTTTCCCAATGTGCTTACTAATAGCCCACTTCTGCTCTCAGGAGTGTTCCAGTTTGGGTGAACAGGTCCGTGGGCTCACCGTCCGTAACCCCTCTGGGCAGCCACAAGCAAGTCAAGGACTTTTCCTAGGAGCCAGCACAGGGCTTGGCACCGGGAAGGACCCTCGGCAACGCTGATTGTCAAGCCCATTTGGCTGCTGGGTTGTCTTGGTGGATTCGAGGCTGGGGGGTGGGGTGGGGGAGGTCCGGGAAGGATCCTGTGGGTTTCCTGGAGTGGTTAAAGGTGCATGGAGAGGCGGTGGCCAGAGGAGGGGGAGGGGGTGGGGGTGACGTTTGTGTGACACCCTTGCACTGTGAAAAATGAGCCCCAGCTTGTAAACCCCGTCAGCGAGGTGCCTGAGACCAAGTCAAAGTCTTTGTGGAAGAGATGGGGCTTGAAGAAAACGTCAGAGTTGGTGAAAACACAGGCGGTCTCTGAGCCTGTTTGTGGCAAAGCGTCGCCACACGTCCCGCGGTCTGGAGAGGTAGGAATATGTGTCATTTGTTTAGAACTTGGCACAGAAGAAAGCGTGTTTGCATATAGTCTTGCTCCAGGCTGACAACACTCAGAGGTAGGGAAGATCAGTGTTCTCATCCCCACATTTTTTTTTTTTTTTTAGTTGTTTGTTTTGAGACAAGGACTCTTGTGCAATTGCGCAGCTGAAGGGTAGTAGAGTCCAGAGTCTTGATGAGCGCGTTGCTCCAAGCCCAGTGCTCGATCCGGTCATTGTCGTCGAGGGGGCTCCCGAGAGCTGGCACTTGGCCTTCTGAGGGGGGCTTGGACGCTCTCCGCAGGGAGGACTTGCTCGTGGCGCGGGGCTGGGGTTCTGTTCTGACAGCTCAGGGGGTGGCTGGACAGATCGGGGTGGGGGGTGGGGGGGTGGGGAGTCACGCCAGCTGATTCCCCTGCACGGCCTCCCTCCTGCCCAGCTCCGCGTGTGAGCCGGGAACAGAGGACAGACGTCGCCCGCGTGTGCCATGCTGGCGCTCCCACTACGTGATTGGGAACATGTGAGGGCAGGGCGCGTGAACTGTGGGTGACCCCGCCGAGCAGGGAGGCTAATTAAAGCTTCTCTTCCCCGCACTTCAGTCACAAGCCCCCCTGCCCTTCCTCCTGATGGTGCGGCTGATAAGGAGGGATTGAATTTATGAAAAGCGATGAAGATGTTTGGATAAGCCACAGCGCCAAGGCAAGCCGGCCCGACGAGTTAGGGCCTGACAAGGCAGCAGGGGTGCCTGAGAGCTTCCGAAGGGACAGGCGAGGGCCAGGCCCCGAGGAGGGGGGAGAGGGAAGGTGGTTGAACTGAACGTGACACCGTGGGGGCGTGGCCTCGGGGAGGGCCCACCTGGGCTCACCTGGGCAGGTCAGGTGGAGGTGGGCTTGCTGAGCGCTGGCTCTGCAGGGAGATGGTCTGGCTTGGCCCAAAGCTTCCAGACTTGCCCCCCTGCGGCCCGCGTTCCCAGGGGAGCCCCGTGTGAAGCTGATGAGTAAGGAAGGGTTGATGGAGGAGGAAAGAGCACCTCCCTTCTAGAGGTGAAGGGGTTAGACCACCCCGGGGGAGGGAGAAGCAGGAAGATGAGAAAAGCCACGGCTTTTGAGCATCCTCCGTGTGCCAGGCACTGTGCAGCGGGCTTTACACGAAGCATCTCACTTAATCCTTCGCTACGAGTGTTTGGTTGTTATCGTGCCGGTTGTACTGACGTGGGAAATGAACCTCAGAGAGGGCAGGTAGCTTGCTCAAAGCCACACAGCTAGATCAGATCCAAGAATCAAAACCAACTAGTGGATGATTTAAAAAAATAAAAGGGGATCCCTGGGTGGTGCAGCAGTTTTAGCGCCTGCCTTTGGCCCAGGGCACGATCCTGGAGACCCGGGATCGAGTCCCACATCGGGCTCCCGGTGCATGGAGCCTGCTTTTCCCTCTGCCTGTGTCTCTGCCTCTCTCTCTCTCTCTCTCTCTGTGACTATCATAAATTAAAAAAAAAAAAAAAAAAGTGAGACTCTGGAGGCTTTGTCGTGATTTAGCACACTCCTAGCCTGGCCACAGTGCCACACGGCAGGGCCGGGGCAGGTAGGTCCACCAGGATTGGAGGGTGAGCTCCATCTTCTGTCCTAGGATGCCTCCACTCACTCCCTAGCTGGGCTCCCTAACTATCGTGCCCCCCTGGTCCCCCTAGTCTTCCTCAGGGAGTAGATGCTATCTACCTACCCGGAACATTCCCCAAACCCTCAATCCTGGCTTGTGGCAGCACCAGCTTCGAAGGTCTTTGGAATGAAATGCCCCGATCGCTGCCCAACCCCAAAGACCCCAGCCCTCCTGTCACAGGGGAGCCTCAGGATCCCGTGGCCAGGTGGCCTACTGGGCTGGCCCACGCATGCCCCCCTCGGGGCCGCCAGAGGACCAGGGCTGTCTGTAGCCTGTGTTTCTCCCAGATGCTGCCCACCCACGTGGAGTCTGTGGGTCGCGGGCAGATGATGCAGGCAGAGTGACTGTTTTGGGCTGTGTCCCTGAGGCCAGGGGCGGGACCAGGAGGAAGGCAGGCTGCCCGGCGGGCGTGCAGTGTTCTGTGGGATGAATGCACCACTTATTTCTAAATTAAGGGAGACCACCAAGCCCAGCATGCTTGGGAAGAGGTAAGGACAGCAGGGGAGCAGGCCTCTCATCCTTGGCAGGGTTTCTGCTGCTCGGTCCTCCTGGATCCTGACTTTCTCTTGACTCTCAGAGGCCAGCCTGGAGGAGGTGAGAACCGTGAGCAACGCCTGCTGAGTTGGATCCTCCCCTCGGGAGAGCCCTCCTAACACTGAGTACCCTCCCCTTTTGATTTTTAAATTTTTTTAAAAGATTTTATTTATTTATTCATGAGAGAGAGAGAGAGAGAGAGAGAGAGAGAGAGAGACAGGCAGAGGGAGAAGCAGGCTCCATGCAGGGAGCCCGAAGTGGGACTCGATCCCGGGTCTCCAGGATCATGCCCTGGGCTGAAGGCGGCGCTAACCCGCTGAGCCACCCAGGCTGCCCTCCCCTTTTGTTTTTTTAACCAAAGCCAAGACTCAGACCGTTTGAATGAGTCCATCCCATAGCGTGCTCATCACAGCTGATTCCGAAGTCACATGTGGTACATTATTTTCGACCCTAGATTTTCCATGAAATATCCCCCTTTGCTGGCAATCCCTTTTTTTACCAAGGAAGCAGAACTAGGATTCCAGCAATGAAGTCTGGGACCGTCTGCTGCGGTCTGGTCTGATCCAGTTGGCGCTGGGATATAATCAGAAAGAATAAAACCAGGGTGGAAGAAATGTCTGTGCATTTTGTTATAAAAAAACCCTCCATTCTGGTTAAATGCAAGGCACGATGTATCAATCAGCCTGGGTCACTTAAGTTAACAGTGCAGACTTGGTTTTAATATTGGTCATGGTGCCTGAGAGTCATTTCATTAGTGTCAGTTTAACAGTTGGATACATGGGCCAGGGGTAATATTAATGATTACTCGTTAGTTAAGTGGACACGGAGCTCTTGCATAAAATGCCAGCGGCGCAGATCCATTCCCAGGGGCTGTTTCCGGCAGGCGCTACCCTCTGCGAGCTGCGGTGGGCCGAGTGGGGCCGTGGGTCTGGGTGAGCTGGAGCTCCCAGGAGGACGGCTTACGAAGGATCCCCTAAACCCCAGCAGGCCTGGCTGGGCCTCACCTGGAGCTCGGCCCAGAAGGCCCCTGGAAAGGTGAGCTGCCGCCCCTTTGGGGCTGAGTCATTGTCTGAGCAAGAGCTCTCTCCCCGGAGCCAGAGAACAGCTCAGGAGGCAGCTCCCTGGGGTCCAGGAGAAATGCAGGGAGTGGCCCCCGGGCCTCTCTCTTGGGGAAGAAGCCACTTTTGCAGCCTGGGATGGGTTTCCTGTGCCAAGATGGGAATGCTCAGCAGTGATTTATGCAGACATTTATAGAAAGCATACAGGTTTGTTCATTCATAAAATAGAAGAACAGCATGTTTTTGCCCTGGCAGGGCTCTGGGGCAGTTCTCGGGATAGTGTGGTTGGTTGTAATCATTTCTGGAAATGCCCTGATTAGCCGTGGCGGGAAGGCCAAAGTTGCATGTGAAGAGGCCACAAAAGGAGCCTCGGTACAGGTCACCTGCCTCGCGGAACACAGCTGATCTGAACTGGTGGTAAGAATTGATTCCCTCCCCTGCTGCCCTGGGCCCTCCCCTTCCCTCATGCCTCCTCCAGACACTCTTCTACCTTCCAGAGCTCCCTGGCTGGTAGGGGGCTGCGGCCAGGGCCGTGGGACAGGAGCACGAGAGGGCCGCCTTGTCGGAAGGGCATTCTCTCTGGTTTTGTCTCATCAGTCGGGCCAGGGGGTCCTAGGGAGCCTGACCTGACTGTGGACGCCGGCCCAGTGGGGCTTCAGGCCTGGGCCTCCCTGAGCAGCCAGCGTGCTCGGTTGAGCTGACTGGTGACTCACCACACCGGTGTCTTCACCACGTAGTCTCGCCCACGGGCCTCGTGGGTGGGTGGGCAGCAGAGAACCAGTTTTGTCAGAAGTCAGAGACCAATAAATAGTGATTTTATTCCAGTGTTGCTCTGGCCTCCCAGCTCCGAATGCCAAGTACTGTGCAATGGGTTTTGGTGGTATATGTGCCACGTGACAAGCGTGGCAGGCGGCAGACCTGGATTTTTTAAGTGAAAAACAGAATCCGGGCTAAAGGCAAAGTCCTATCTTTTGTGTGTCTTTCGCCATCTACTCTTGAGCCAAAGGCTCAGAACCTGGAGGTGTGGCCCAGATGAGACCTCGGAGCCTTTTGTCCCTTGAAGGGTGGGACCAGCCATACATCAGCCACAAGACTCTCCAGAAAGACCATGAGAGCCATGAGTAGGGCAAGGGGAACGCAGGCAAAGAGAAGAAGGAAAAGTGAGAAGGAAAAGACAGGCAGGAGCACCATAGCCTGAGCAGCTCAAACAACACACATTCACCTGCTGGAGCTCCAGGGTCAAGGTGGCGGCAGGGCTGGTTTCCTCTGAGGCCTCTCTCCTTGGATTGCCAACGGCTGTCTTCTCTGTGTGTCCGCTCAGTGCACACATGTCCCTGTCCTACCCTCCTCTTCTTACAAGGCCACTAGTCAAGATTAGACGAGGACCCACCCATATAATCTCATTTTACCTTCATTACCTTGTTAGAGGACTTGCCTCCAAATCCAGCTCTGGTTCCTACAGACCGGGGGATTTCTCTGGGCTTGACTGAGCAAAGCACCCCTTGGGAAACACAGCCCTGAGGTGGAGGTATCCTTAGGCCCATGTAGAGAGGAAATAGGCTCGGGGGACCTCAGGTTGCAATAAATTGTTCTCGTTGCCTGACTTCCAAAGCTCCATCTCTTAAGCGAATGAAAAATAAAAGGCCGTGGGAGGGAAAGAATAAAAAAGATAAATAAGGTTTACATGGGGCTGGCATCAGAAATGCCCCTGCAGGCTCTCTGTGGGTCTTCAGTGTCTTCGTTTCACTGAGGTGGGGGGAATCCGAAAGTCAGGGTAACTCGCTGGTCCCTGCGGTGCTATGATGGGGACCAACATCCAGCCAGTGCTGCTGACCCCTGTTGCAGGAGCTCTTAGTCTCCTAATCTGAAGACATTGTCTTCATTCTGACCCCAGAGAGAGGGATGCATGGTGTCACCTGATGGGTTCCCTTCAGCTGGGACACCTGGAGGCCTCACTCACCATGCTTCGGGTGTCATTCCTGGACAGCTTCCCTGGTCTCATCCTGAAGTTGCTGCATTAGGGCTCTGGCTTTATGATTATTTTTTAAAATTTGTATTTATTTGAGAGAATGAGCAGTGGGCACATCCCACTGTTTGCTTTTGGACATAGCCGTATATATCCTGCCTCATACCGGGGCCTGGACTGGCCTGAGACCCTCAGAAGGCTACACTTTTGTGAGTGTGAGGTGAGTGGGGGGTGAAGAAGAGCCCAGAAGTACATGCTTGTTTTGGTTTCCTTCCCATCTACACGTATCAGCCAAGTCATAGAGTGGTCAGGGAGCTGGTGTCCAAATGCCCGGTTGTGTGACCTCAGACAAATCTCTTGATGTCTTGGGACCTCAGTGCCATCATCTGTAAAATGGGAGTAAGCAACCCTTACCCAGATGTGTTCTATTAGAAGATCGTGTTGGGAGGGGAAGGGTAATAGTACAAAGAATTAGCTCCGTTGCCAAAAATGGGGGTGGTAATAGGGACTCTTGTATCCAGCCTGCTAAAAACTCACAGAACTCCACAAAAATTCCAAGAATGTGGCATTTTGAGCTATAATGGTGCAAAGAAACAGCACCTTCCCACCTCTGCCCTGTGCCTCCGAACCCTTTAGCCTCGGCTCCTAAAAGTGTCTCTGAAAGGGAACAACAAAGGAGCGTTTTCTGTAGTCGTTTCTTTGACTGTTTCTTACGCTCTTGTTACGGTTTGGGTTAAGAGGGGCTCGTCACTTCTCCACAAAGCAGATTCCTCTCCCCAGAACATTGGAAAGCCAAGAGGGGGCTTCCTCCTGCTTCCCCAAAACTCTCCTGCCTTCCCCAAGTCTTCAGCCGCCTCGTGATCACGATGGAACATCCAAGAGAATGAGGTCATTTTGGTACCTATTTAAAAAATGATATATATTTTTAAAAGGATGGGGGCAGTCACAAAGACACAGAAATCAACTTAAAGGAGCACTCCCCTTGGCCACACCTGGCACAAATTTGACCCCCCCCCACCACCACCATGATTTAGTACGGGAAGGAGTGATTATCTTAGCTCCAGCTGCTCTAACAAAAACACCAGAGACTGGTGGCTTCCACAAACAACCTTGATTCCTCACAGTTCTGGAAGCTGGGAAGGCCAAGGTCCAGGCACCAGTAGATTCAGTGTCTGGTGAGGACCTGCTTCCTGGTTCAGAGATGGCCATCTCCTTGCTGCGTCCTCAGGTGTGGAAAGAAATGGAGGGTTCTCTGGAGCCTCCTTTTATAAAGACAGAGATCCCATCCATGGGGCTCCACCCTCGTGACCTAATCCCCCGCCCCTCAAAGGCCTCTCCTCCTAACACCATCACACTGGGGGTTAGGATTTCAACATACGAATTTTGGATGCAAAGAGACACAAGGACTCAGTACATAAAAATTATAAGCCATTAAAAAATAGGAATTTGTGAGTCCATGCTTATAATATCGATAGATGAATGATAGATAATGGATAAATTGCTAATAGCATTCTGAAGGCCAGAGGGTAAATGTGGGGGAGGCGGTAAAGCCCGAAAACCACCATTTTTAAACCATTTGTTATTTTAGCCATGGAGACTTATGGGCTATTCGTTATCTTAGCAGAACCAACCCATCCTGTCTTATCCTTATACACTGTGTCTTTGCAACTGTGGTTCCCTCTACTTAGAATATTCCCCCTCCGGGGTACCTGGGTGGTTCAGTGGTTGAGCCTTTGGCTCAGGTCATGATCCCAGGGTCCTGGGCTCCCCACAGGGAGTCTCCTTCTCCCTCTGCCTATGTCTCTGCTTCTCTCGGTGGGTGTCTCATAAAAATCTTAAAAAAAAATATTTCCCCTCTTTCTACCTGGCAAATTTTTATTTTTCTTCCATTGCCCCGTTCGGGTATCACCTCCTTGCTAATGTCCTCCAAAGATAGAACAATGTGTTCTAGGCCCTGCTTCCCTTTGGCCATGCAGCAAGAATTTATTGAGCACCTGCTGTGTATCAGGCACCACACAGAGCATACACCGTCAGCACAACCGAGTCCCTGTCTTCCTGGGGTTTTCAAAGGGGGTCATTGGGCACACAGCCTCAGTGTCCTTTCCTTGGCAGAAATGCCGTGAGGGTAGAACTCAGACTTAGCCTTACTTCTATTTCGACATCTGTCACCGGAGTAGGTGATCAGTAAGTATTTGCTACAATAGGGATGTCCACGCCCTCTCTCGCGGGTCTCCAGCCCTGATTCATAACGCTCATGTGTACAATTTGCACATACTTTCATGGCCCCTGTTTTGTCTCCTTTCCTGGAGGTGGGCCCCTTGGGAGCCTGGCTGTGGCTTCTGGTTCTGTGCGCGTTGGGCCTGGTGGTCAAGGGGGAGCTGGATGCGAGGTAGATGTCTGTGGGGTCACTCTCGCTCACACCTCGTTGGAACAGGGCTGGAGATCATCATCTCAGTCCAGTACCTGTAATTACTTATGCAGAAGATGGTAAGCAGGTGACCCTGAAATTGAAGGCTTTCCATCTTGCAGGGCCACCATTGCGTCACGGGCTTGTCTCGAAGAATGAACAGAGGGCAGAGCTCTGGGGCCAACTCTCCATCTACTGGTGTATCTGTTCGTCATTTGGCTGGTCCCTCCCTTGTCTGGCCTTGATGCCCGCATCTACAAAATGGGGTGTTGGACATGGATCTTGGCTTCTTTGTGTCCTGAAAGGCGACATCGGTGGGTCCAGGTGGGACAACTCCAGAAAGACTTCGGAAAGACCACCGTGGGGGAACCTACACGTCTTGCACCATTCGAAGGCAGGAGGCGAGGGCCTCCCTGGCCTGATCTGAGCCCTTGGACACACCATCCTGTGGGCTGTACTCCTGGGAACATTTTTTTTTTTTAATTTTTATTTTTTTTGTGAAATAGCACTGCTTCCCAGTCCCAAGAGAAAGATCTGGCAAAAGAGAGCCATGCACACTCACCCTCCCCTCTGCGTGGGGGTAACACATCAGTAGGCGCTCTAACGAGCCAGCACCCCTCCCTAAAGCCATGGCTTGTTTGCTTCTCCTAGGAGCCTGGCACCGAGCCCGAGATACTGTCATTGTCTTGGGGACAGACGCCCCTCCCCCAGCACCTTAAGTGGCCCCCGCTGCCAGGTTGGGCATCTTCTCCCCCAAAGCAGGCTCCCACCCCGGGAGCACCTAGAGCCTTTCCTCCATCCCTGTGGCTGCAGAGGGCCGCATAAATGTGCTCAGCTGGCTGTGTGTGAGTGTGTGCGTCTTTCGGTTTCAGAAAGTTCTCAGGCTGGGTTGGTGGGGGATGATCTGCAGACACTTCATTCACAACTTGTTGTTGGTTGGTTTTTCTCTTGCAAGGGAGGCGGGGGTGTGGCTGCAAAATAAATCTCAGGGTTTTTTCTTCTCCCCAAAGAAATCATTGTGTTGTAATGCAGGGAGAGCCCAAGCTGATGACATTTTTATGGGGCTGCCTCCAGTGAAGACTGTAGTGTCTGCTAGGGCCATCCGGAAAGCCGGTAGATCTCTCTCTCTCTCTCTCCCCCCTTTGCCATCGCCCGCCCTCTTTCTCTCACAGCAATACAACTTGAGCTCAATACTTGTCTAGAATTCTCAGTGGGGCTACCTAGGCCAAAAGGGGGTGGGGGTGGGGGAGATGACATCATATCCTCACCAGCCGATTGGCTGCTCTCAGTCTTCAGGAATGATATCATCTCTGCTTCTGCCTCCCCACCCCCCTTTACTTCCAGTCCTTTCCTGGCCAGGCAAGCCCCCCTCCCCAGCACCCCACCCCAGGACACCCCGTTGCCTTGGAGACCACGAGTTTTCAACCTCGTTGTCTGAAGGAATGGTAATTCATTATATGTCTGACATGGGGGTGAAGGGTACAGGGAGGGAGACCCGGGCTGGACGGTTGTGAGGGGAGGTTGTGGACAAAAAAAAAAAAAAAAAAAAAAATAATGAACAAAAATATGTTTCACGCATGAGAAACTGTCAAAGATGGTGGAGAGGGAAAGGTCATTGCAAACAGCGTTGTGAAATCAAAAAATGGAGACAGAAATCTAAAAAAAACAAGTAGTGGCTGAAATATGGTTGAAACTACACCCCCCCCAGATCCTCCCCCCCGCCCCCCCAGACAGCTCATTAGGAAAGTTTTGGAGAGGGAATCACAGGCGGTCTGGGGCTGTTGTGCTATCTTTGGTGGAAAGGCCATCCCCTCGTTACCCCCTCCCTAGGTGTATACACTAAGACAGCGCTCTCCTCCCACAAGCTTTGCTCAGGGAGCAAGCCGTTTCTTGCAAAAAAAAAAAAAAAAAAAAAGAAAGAAAGAAAAGGACCAGATAAGGATCCACCCACAGCCTTACAGCCTTGGTGTTTTGGGGTATCTCCAAGAATGGAGCACCAGTGCCTTGGTTTGAATCCCCAGGAAACCAAGGCAGGAGTGAAGAATCCCCTGTTGAGATTGCTTGCTTATGTGTGTGTGAATTATCCATAGATTCCCTGTCTACATGGGTCGTATTCACCAGGGGATAATTCCATCTCTGATTTCCCTGGGGCAGCTTAAAGGCAACGTACAAATTCCCTTTGGTCCTACCCAGTCTCATCTCGTGTCTTCTTCACTCCCTTTCCTCCGCAAGGCTACTTCTTCTCTCCAGGTGCTGCTGATGTCTATTTGTGGTTTCCCCTCTGTTTGTTCAGCGTTTGTTTTCTTGTCCAGAACCTTCTTTCGAGTCAGGAATTCCAGATGTGCGGTTTAGAGTATTGACGGGGCACCTGCTTCCTTTGATCCCTACTCTTCACTCCTAAGCCTCAACCGCTGCCCCCTCTTTGGTTTTCTCGGTCCCTTACAGGGAATTTTGAATTGATAGTGGTCTGGCTCTAAGGAATAAAGCAAATGATGAAGACAGGCATTAAAGACGTAGTTGCCGAGCAGTAAGGGGAGAGGCCTATAGGTTCGTTTTAGGAATAGACGCCTCTAGATGTGCTCGCGTGCGGGGATTGACGACTTTTTTCCTCTATGCCTAGAACATATGGACAACTCGATAAAAGTTGGGTACCATTATCTTCTTATTTTTTTCATACAGATTTTTCCAGCTAAAAAGGTATTTTAAAATACCAGGTAGAAATGGACAAAAACTGTATCTATATAAATATATATACACATAGGAATGTGTACATGTGCACATACGTATGCAGGTCTGTTGCACATGTGCTCGCATATGTGATTGCATTTCCTTATTTCTGTTTTTGAAGTTTCCAAATGTTTTGCAGTGAGTAGGTATTACAAATATAATTGGGTTGGGGGGGGGGAAGCTATTTAAAGAAATCAGTCATTGGGCAGGATGTTCCAAAGGGCAGATGAATATAACTCCCAAGATGAAGTAACCGGATGTCTGTCAACTCGGCGTAGCAGAGAAAACAAGGTATGAGTTTGTCCCCACTGGGGTGGTGACGTGCGCATCACTGGAGTCCTGTGGCTTCTCTTCCATTTTGCCATGGCCTAATTTCTCAGCCTCAGAGGGAAAGCAAAGTCACTGAGTACTAGGATGGAGGTGATCTTGGGCAGCCTTCTGATCCGCCCTCCTCCCATCTAAATTGGACATTTAATGGCTCGTGAAAAGTGAGTATTAATCTGAGATTTACACAGGCTGTGGCTTCGGAATCCACATGGCCAAAACCAAAGTCATAATTTCCCCAAACTGCCTCCTACCACCCCTTAAAGTTCCCTTGTCTGCCCCCAGAACCACTATTTTTGTCCAAGCTAGAGAATTTGGAGTCACTTTTGATTAATCCCTAAATGTCAGTCTCCAAGAGATCTGTCAAGAACAGTTTGTTTTTCCTTCCAAGCCTGTCATTACCTTCATCCTTTCCAACTTCCCGCTGTGCTAATCCAATCCATCCTTCAACCTCCAGCTAAAATGCCATCTCCTCCATGAAGACTTCCTTGATCATTCTCGCTTTTGCGGATAAACATCTGACCTGAATTCCAACAGGATGAACACACTTTACTTGTACCGTCCACCCTGGATCATGCAGCCTTACTTTGTTTGACGGATTTGACATGGTTTCCTACCTAGACCATATGTCTTTAGAGAGCAGAGACTTTTTTTTTTTTTTTTTTTTTTTTTTTTTTTTTTTTAGAGAGCAGAGACTTAATAAAGTTGTATTATAGGAGCTTGATACAATTTATTGATGAAACAAGAGGAAACCTCTCTTGACAAATCATGCTGATGTTTTACCTTCCTCCCTTTATAGATGTTTTGCCAAACACCTGATCCGAACGGTTACCTAATTGGTTACTTTTTGACATAAGCAAACTTTTCTGTCTTGCATTTCCATTCAGTCTGATTTCTTATATATTCATTCTTATTGAAATTTCTTATATGTTCTATTGAAAATTAATTAAAATTAAATCAACCAAAATCTACCTCTAGATTTTAAGTATTCCCCTAATAAATAGTTCCGGATTCTCTCAAATGATTTAAAAAGCAGGATAGTCTAATGTTTAAGGTTGTGGATTCTGGAGCCAGGCTGCTTAGATCTGGGAGTCCAGTATGGCAGCCTCTAGCCACGTGTGACTACTTGGATTTAAATACATTAAAATTAAGTAAAATTAAGGGTTCAGTTCTTTAGTCACACTACCCTCAAGGGCTCAATAGCCACATGTAGCTTCCATATTGGAAAGCACTGATGTGGGACATATCTACCCTTGCAGAAAGTCCCGTTGGAGAGCTCAGACCGGATGCACATGCCAGCCCTGCCACTCACCATTTGCGTGAGCTTAAGCAGCATGTTTGGCTTTCTAGGCCAATTTCCTCACTGTGCCTACCTCCCTGAGTTATTTGAGCCTCCTATGAGTTAATGCATGTAGAGCACTTATGTCCAGAGCCTAATGTCCATGATGGTTAGCCGTGGATCAATCATAGTTAACCATGATGGTCTGTACCAGTCTCCTTTTCCAGCTGTTGACTCATCTCCATGACTTGAACTCTAGTCCATGGGTCCATATCACATTTTTCATAACCACATTCTCACTACCTCCTGCCAAGAATTTCTCTCTGATCTTCCTTAAAAACACAGCATCATCTGGCCAGAAACTCTTCAAGAAGACCACCTTCTTACTCACTCACATTTCAATTACTCTATAAAACCACAGGCAACCCCGGGAAGTGAGAATCACTTTATGTTGGACCCTCACGGCCTTCAGGCTAAGCTCCTGGTCTTGGTTACAACTCACCCAGCTCTCCCTCTCCCTTGGATCTAGGGCAACGAGTGGAGACGCTCGAGTGTCGCTGAACTAGGCTGAGCATTCTTCACTGGTGACTTAATGAGCCGGCATGACTAAATGACCATTAGCTGGATGTTTGTGTGAACTGCAATAGAAAAGTTCCTCTAAACTTCCTGAAAAGGAAGATAATCTATCTAAATAGCTTCCTGTCTCTCTGCTGCCAAACAGCAGCAGAAGCAAAATAGACTCTCCAGCAGTGAAATATTTAGCACGTGGGGTGCACTCGGCCCCTCCCTGTTGGAAGAGGGAACCAAGCAGTGAAATGAGTGAGCCTCCAGGTACTCCCACATGCCTGAGACGTTTGGCAAGTTGCCTCTGGACGGGATATCGGAAGACGTTGGGGGGTGTATGGAAGGTAGGGAGGGACATGGGAGAGATGGGGTGCTTTTGAGGCTCCTATTGCTCACCTTGACACGGTGTCATGAGGGCCTGGAGCGATCTTTGCTTTGGTTCTTAGAAACCTCAGTTCATGTCTTAGCAGGACGGAGAAGAACAGATTGCTTCTTGCCTCCTGGACGACAGCTTCCAAGCCTCTGTGCCTGTTGCTCTGGAAGACCTTCCCATTGCTATTGAAAACATGTTTGGGGGGCTTGACTTTAAATAGAAACTGCTACTTAACACAGCCAAACCACAACCCAGATGACAGAAAAGCCCCTCTTCCATTTGCCATGGTTGAGTGTGGGCACGTAGAGCTTTCTCAGAAGCCCACATCGTGTGTCCCTCCGATTCCGACTTCCTGAGGTGTTTGCAGGGGGGAGAGGCAGGTGGTGGAAGAAAGACAAAGCGTGCCCTGTCCGTGCTGCCCCACTGGCGGCATCCCTGGGGACTAGCTCGTGCCATCTGCCCAGCTCCATGGGCTCAACTCTGTTGGAAAAGGCCCAGATGGGAGCTCTGGGTTCCTCTCTCAGCACCCCTCCCCAAGCACCCTCTCTCCCTTTCTCTGACGGTGGCTGCACCAAGTCCCATCAGCAGCTGTTCTTGAGATCTAGACCAGAGGTTGGTAAACTTTTTCTTAAAAGGCCAGAAAGTGACTATTTTAGGCCTTGCAAGTCAAGAGGCAAAGTCAGAGTTCTATATTACACAGGTACTTATACAACCATTTAAAATCTAACACTTTAAACATTAAGAAAAAAAAATCCCCCCCCCCCAAACCAAAAAAGAAAAACTTTCTTAGCTTGAGGGTCAACTGAAAGCAGGTGGTGGACTGGACTTGGCCCGTGGGCTATGGTTTGCTGACCTCTGATGCAAGGGGGGAATGGTGATGGATAATTGTGGCTTCCTAGATGACACATATTAACTGAGAATTTGTTGCGTGTTAGATATCATTCTGGATATTGGGGACACCTCTGAAAAGCAAAACAAAGTCAAACACGGGCTATGTCCTCAGGGTTCACTCTGTAACGGGGATGATAGGAGACAAATGCAGAGGAGCAGATGGGCACAGAGACAAGGTTGCGGAAGGATCTCCAGCCCAGCTCTGGGGAGAGGGAGGGGTGTGGTGTATGTAAAGGTGTGTGTGTGTGTGTGTGTGTGTGTGTGAGAGAGAGAGAGAGAGACAGAGACAGAGACAGAGAGAGAGAGAGACAGAGACAGAGACAGAGAGAGAGAGAGAGAGAGAGTAAGGGGCTCTAGAGAGGAAAAGAAACAGCATCTCAGTTTAAGGGATTCTCAAGCTGAGTCTTTCGGACTTCTTAGATTAGAGGCCGAGGCAGAGGAGCAGGGAGGCAGGGTGTTCCCGGCAGAGGGGAATGCACAGAGGTGGGAAACAGCACAGGATTCTGGGAGCAAGAAAAGCAAGAGCGACACTGAGGAGTGGGCCACGCCAGCTGTGCACGTTGTGCTCTGGTGGAAGGGGTCACTGGGGGCCTCACCTATGTGCTGGGGACTTGGCCTCCATCATCAGGGCCTCAGACCCAACCCTGAGGTGTGCTTGTGGGATTGCCTAGAGCAGTACAGAGGAGTTAAGTGATGCACAAAACCCCACAGAGGGAAGATGGGGATGCATTCGGATGGAAGCCTATGTGATCCTTATGCTAAACCACCCTCTGTCCCCTACGACCATCACAGAGCCACCAGACTCTATGGCTGTCCCTGCAGTGGCCCTGCCAAGCACAACTCACAGGGCTTTTGTCAGGAGCCCTGGAGCTCCAACCCATGAGCCATGAGTGGCTAGCAGCTGCCATATTGGACCGTGTAGACCATTCTACTGGATGGCACTGGTCTACAGGGCCTGAACTGTGTTCCTAGCTTGGCTTTGGGGAGCAGTTTGACAACAAGAGAAAGAAGAAAGAAAGAAAAAAAGAGAAAGAAAAAGAAAGAAAGAAAAGAAAGAAAGAAAGAAAGAAAGAAAGAAAGGAAGGAAGGAAGGAAGGAAGGAAGGAAGGAAGGAAGGGAGAGAAATAGAAAGAAAGGAAGAAGGAAAGAGAAAAGAAAAAGAAGAAAAGAAAAGGCAGCTCTTCTTTACAAAACGGGCAGTCCCTCGTGATGTGGGAATGTCAGGGCCTCTCAGTGAAGTGAGCAAGACAGAAGAGAAACAAATGGAACTGAGGTGAGGACTTGGTGTTTTCCCCAATATTACTAAGCAACCGTGTCCTAAAATCTGCAGAGCCAGCGACAGCATTTTGTTTACCAGGAAGAAAACACTTGAAAAGGAGAATATTTGGCGGAAATGCACTTGGGATTAGCAGGGGCTTTTTTTTTTTTTTTTCTCTTTCTTTCTTTCTTTTTTTTTTTTTTTTTCTTTTAATGCTGTTTTGTCTTTCTTCTGGGTTGTTCAAGGTACTGACCTAGCGCTTAGCCCCCTTTGCCAAGAAACTCCTTCCCGGCCTAATTAGCCTGTGGTATTGTGTGCAGGGCTGGGGAGGAGGGAAGGCCCCTCAGCCAATGGGGGCTGCAGTTGGCCCCGGGGAGGTGGGGGAGTGGGGTGCCGGGCTGGCCATTAGATGCCGAGGTCTTGAAAATCCCTCTGTAATTAATTTTCTCCTGCATTAATTAGAGAAATGTTGGAACGGGTAGGAGAGGGAGGGGTGTGTTGCCCATGGTCTTCTTTTCAGGGCGACTTTTGGGTAAGATGGTAATCTGCGGGGGAGTGGGAGATGCGGCCAGGGGTTTCAGGAGACCCCCCAGCCTGTGGGAGGGGGATCCAGTTTAAATCGGGGCTACCAGGAGACAGGTGCTGTATTTTACCTCGGGCTGGATGATGGTAGGCACCTCTTCCCAAGCCTGGAGTGTCTGTGGGCTCATGTGTGTGTACACACAAACACACACACACACACACACACACCCAGAGGGATCACTGCCTCTCCATCATCTGCCCACGCCCTCGGAATACACAAACATTCAGCCCAATTCTCTGCCAGGTGCCCCAGTGCCCCCTCTCCCTTGCCCCACCCCACAACTAGAGGCCCTCGGATGTAAATCAGAGCCCCACTCGCCTGTATCCCCCTGGAATGACTCCATCTGGGCCTGCACAGAAGCTGCGGGTCTTTGCCCTGTGCCCTCTCCTCCCCAATCTGTTTGAAAGAACCAACTATGATCACCCACCTGCAAGTGAGTTTCTAGCCCCGTAGAGAAAGACAGCCCTGAGAAGATGCTCATAAAAGCTTCTGGAATCTTCCAGCCCACAGACTTTCTATCCTGAGTCCCAGTGTGTTGAAAATGACGTTCGGGAAGGCAGGAAGCCAGCACACTTCTAGAATTCGATGCCAACTCCCTGGTCCTGTTAGCCGCTTTATGGAAAGTTGAATTGAGCCCAGCTTTTTCTAGACTCCGGTCCCGTATGGATTTTATTAATTCCACCCATGGCTTAATAGTTGTGTTGGAGCTGGTAGGCCACGTCCAACGAGCAATAACCCTACGTCTTCAGGCCTGTCCCTGGGGCCAACACCATCAGCGACTAGGTCGATGGCATTCTCCCAGAGGGGGAGGGCCAGCTCCAGGCTGTTACTGTTTTCATAGTGGTCAAGCCAGGGCCTCCAACGGAGCCGTTTAAGCTCTGGACTCAAGGGCAGGAGGCTTCCTCATTGGTCACCACCTGAAAGGAATACACCTTCAGTAGGGAGAGGTGTCCCAGGACGGACGGGCCCGTCGCTGGACTAGACGGTGGTGGCGTGAGAGGAGGCGGTGGCCAGCTTACCTGGCTGAAGTCCTTTGACTCAGCTCTCTCCTCCGCTGTGGGCTGGGCCCAAGCAACTGGACCGTGGCTCCCAGCCATTCCCTGTGCAATCATTATTGCCCACGGAGCGCACGGCTTCCTCATTCCTCAAACCCTCCAGGCTCCAGGTTTCTTTGGTAGGAGCTCAGCGTTGCCTCCCCGGCTCCATTCCCGGCTCATCACCAACAAGCCACCCAGGGGTGGGAAGATCTTTGACCCTGTTCTGCTTGGCCCACGTGACCCATCCTTCCCTCCAGGGGAAGAGAGAGGGCAACAAAAGACACCAGGAGCTCATGGGGCAAGTTCTCAGCTGGAAATGGGGCTGGGAAGTGCAGGCCGATAAGAGCAAGATGGAATCTCCTGGAAGCTCTCTGCACCTCTGGGAAGCTGTCCGTGCCCTCTCTCTCCCTGGGCCCATCCCCGCCGCATTCTTCACAGCAGCTGTTTCAACTCTTCTCCTCCGTCCTCAGGCCTCTGAATCCACCCCCATCATTCACAGCGGGTGACCTCACCTCCGGCTCCACGGAGATGATGAAGCCGCCGGTCCATCCGGACTCCACATGGCCTGCGAGCCCGGCGGTGCAGTGGGGAGGACCTGGGCTTCAAGTGGGGCTCCGCCGCCTTCACGGTTTGCTCGTGGGCAATTGGCATCGCCTCCCTCAGCCTCAGTTTTCCTGCCTGTAAAATGGGTGGCGGAGAGGTTTCCACTGATGCGCGCAACTTGCACTTGCACGTAAGCGGGAAGTAGCCGTAGCTATTAAGTGTCGCCAATTGTGACAAACGGAGGCCACCTCCATGCACTCCCTCAACTTCATAGCCACCCTTTGAGTCACAGCCTCACTTCCTCGCACACCGCCCCCCCCACTCTGGACCAGGGGGAGTCCTGCCTCTGGTCGATGGGCGGCCTCTCCCCTGAAGCAGGAGCCCTCTGCTCCCATCGTGTCCCTCCCCGTGAGCATCTCTGGCCTCCAACGCCCTATCCCCCCTGGCCGTCTGGTGGGTGCAGGCTCCACTTCACTCCCCGCAGTGCTCGCCTTCTCTTGATCATTCCCTCAAACCGCAGGCCCCTCTCTTTCCTTCCTTTCACTCACAGATCTGTCCAGAGAATCGTCTATGCTCCTTGACACCACTTCCTGGCCTCCCACTCGCCCCCACTCCGGGCCCACTGCAATCTGCCTCCTGCCCCCGCTGCTCTGGCGGCCTGGCTCTTTCCAAGGTCTCTCTGATGGCCCTCCTGGTCCAGCCCCCTCGGTCCCCGGGGAGTGGCTGGCTCTGGCGATCCCAACGGTCATCCCCAAACTCTCTCCTCCCTGGCCGTCCCTGCATCCGCCTCTCCCTGGATCCTCATTTCTTTGGCTCGTGACTCATCAGCATCTGTCCGCGAGCCCCCTGGAGTGTCATCTTGTTTGTCCTCTTCCTGGGTGGTCTCTCACACTCCCTCTTCAGCCACGATTTTACCCAAGAGTCTATCAGGTCCACATCTCCAGCTCTGACCTCCCCGGAGCTCCAGATTCGCATTTCCAGCTCCTTGCTAGTTCTTCTCCATGGAGTGTGTTGCTCACCCCGTGGACCCAACTCATCTAATACTAAAATACCAGCCACGGCCCATGCTCCCTCCTTCCCTTGTCTACCAACTACCAATGCACAGGAGTTGGCGAACCCGCTTCAGGCTGGGTCGTTGATCTGTTTCCTTCTGTTTCCATTGGTCCTCTGCCTTTGGAGACTCTAACTTCCTGCCCAGATACTCGAAGTGGCTTTTGAACGGATCTCTCTGGGGCTAGCCTCTTTCTGTCCTGGTTTCTTTCTCTCCGTTGACAAGGTGAAAAATTAGGGTGGCTCATCATTCATTGCCCCGACACAAACACTTTGTGAGCCAAAGGGAGTTCTAGTAACAATGACACGGCTGGGCTGCCCTGGGCAGGCAGCGATGCGGGTTCACCCCATTGATAGGACTTTCTGATGATTCCATTTCCTGGTTTTGAAATCTCACGCCCACCCCCCCCCAACCCCGCAATAATAAGATGTAGCCTCAGCACAGTGCTCGTGGGTCCCTTGTGAGCTGGGCTCCTCGGTGACTTTGGTCTCCCCTTATTTCTGGGCCCTCGCTCACCTGACTGAGCAGCCCACCTGCATCATTGCCCGAAGTGCTTTGTTCCTCTCTGTCTCTAGTCTGTGTTCTGGCCGTTCCCCGGACCAGAAGCCTCTCCTGCATCTCCAACCCTGTCCCTCAAGGCTCAACTGAAAAGTCACATGTCCCCTCCCTCCCCTCCGCCCCAGAAGCCTTCACGAATACTACAGGCTTTATTGAATCTCTCCCTCTTCTCTGTTCTGACAGCACATGACACAACCATTTTGCGCATAAATCTTGCTCCCTAAATATCCAACGCTTGGGGATGGCTGGGGGTGGGGGGCAGGACCAGGTGCCTTTCCTCCCTGCATCTCTCGGAGGTATTAGCACCATTCCTTGCTTAAAGAACTGAAAAGGGAATAAGATGTTCCATCCTACACTGTGCTGGGCGTTCACATGTGGTCCCTTGTTCCGACTTTACAACTCTGTGTGATGGATCTCATTGTGCCTCCCACCCCCACATAGTTCTTTTTCTTCTTCCCAGGGAAGAAAGATAAGGCTGGGGAGATTAAGTAATTCACACAGCTGGGAAGTCATGGAACTGCATTGCTACAGAAAACCACGTCTTCTGTAGCAAAAATGCCTAAGAAGCAGGCTGTGTGAATCACTTCCAACCCTGCGGCCTTTCAATACACCATGGTACTCCCAATAGTTGTTTATCGAATAAGATTTAATAAAAAAAAAAAAAAAAGAGGGGCTGGTGTGCGACAGGGCAGGTCACAATGGGCCCATTCCATTCCCTTGTTCTGATGAAACAGTAATCAAATGCCTCTATCCAGGGCAAATCGGAATAGGACCTACATTACGGTCTTGAACAGGAAAACACGTCATAGATGGGCAGCCTAGTGGACAGGTAGGTAGAGGAGAGGGCTTGGTGTGAGTATTTTCTTAGTGATGATGTCAGAGACATTTTATGAGCAAAACAAGCTACTGGGGCTTTTAATTTTTTTTCTTTAAGATTTTATTTATTGGGCAGCCCGGGTGGCTCAGTCGTTTAGCACCTGCCTTTGGCCTAGGGCGTGATCCTGGAGCCCTAGGATCGAGTCCCACATCAGGCTCCCTGCATGGCGCCTGCTTCTCCCACTGCCCGTGTCTCTGCCTCTCTCTCTCTGTGTCTCTCATGAATAAATAAATAAAATCTTTAGGAAAAATAAAAATATAAAAAAAGATTTTATTTATTGATCTGACAGAGAGAGAGAGAGAGAGAGAACACAAGCAGAGACAGCTACAGAGGGAGGAGAGAAGCAGACTTCCCGCTAAACAGGGAGCCCAAAGTGGGGCTCAACCCCAAGACCCCGATATCATGACCTGAGCCGAAGGCAGATGCCTCACCAAATGAGCCACACATGCACCCCTAATTTTTTTAATTAGGTGCCCCCTAATTTTTTTTAAATGCAAAATCTCTTTGTTCTCTCCTCCTTTATTACTGTCTACTTGTCCGGATGGCAGAGTCTCTGTGGAAACCCGGCTGACACCAGTGCCTGTCTCCTGGACTCACAGCCTGGATTCAGAGTTAAGAGAAAATATGACAGTCAGATTGAGCCAAGGCAGGGGAATCAAAACCAAGAGCCAGAACGAGGACTTTGGGAGAAGCCCCAGATTATGGTTTTTTTCTTTCCACTTGGGCCGTTTTTACTTGGTGGTTCACAACTTGACATTTGATTTGGTGACATTTGATTAGGGAAACGTGACAAGGTAATAAAGAGCCCTGGAATGTCACTTTCATCTTACAACCTCCTGTCACGTCATCGGGTCTGATATGCAGGCTGCTCTGAGATGCCGTTCCTGCCTCCTGGACAAGTGTCCAGTGTCTACAATGGTTTAGATAAGGTGTCTCCATTGGAAACACACACCAGGAGTTGGGGCAGGGAAAGACAGGTGGGAGTGAGGAGAAAGACCGTTAATACCGTGACGGCCTGTGTCTCTGCCAAGGTGAGTGTGAAGGATTCCAAACCCAAAAAGGGAAATTGCAGAGTTTCATATTATACATACATGCACATACAGGTGCATCATATGCTCTCGCCGAGGGTTCAGTTTGCCTGTCTACAAAATCAAGCACCCCACCACCACCACCACCAAAAACATCTCTTTGCACCCCCTTTGAAAATTGCTTGGGATGCAGCTGATGTATTGTCAACCTCCCAACCCAGCGACCAAAGGAACACACAACAATAGACCTAGGACTCTGGAAGCTTCTACAGCTACATGGATGGCAGAGAGTGGAAATCTCAAACCAGCTATCAGCTGTGCCAAGTCTGCAGCCCCTCTGCTGTCAGCACTTAGACTTCTGGCTTTCTTCACTCCCCACTCCACCATCTGCATGAAGGGCTGAAGTGGGTGGTGCCGAGCAGCCTCCTTGGAAGGTGGTGCTGATGATGGGGTAGAGGGAACGTCTTGCAGTGGTGAATGGGCAAGGCCCGTGAAGAGTGCCCTTCGCTGACGGCTTCTGAATCAAGGTTTCAGATTGACTCATCAGGAGAATACAGAAGAGCGATGCCTTAACCAATTCTTCTAGAAGTCTCTCCAGGTATATTTGTTTGAAACTATAGATTTTTTTCCTGAGGCTGGGAGAAATTCACATCGTCTAGGCCAGGGGTCAGCAACCAAAGCTATAGGCTAAAGTGAACTTGCTGCCTAATTTTGAAAGTAAAGTTTTATTAGAACACAGCCACGCCCACTCGTTGACGGATTGTCTATGGATGCTTTTTGCCATACAACAGCAGAGTCGAGTTAGGGGCAACAGAGATTGTATGATTCCCCAGAGCTTGATACACTGGCTATCTGGCTCTTTCCAGAAAAACTCCGCAACCCTTGATCGTCCATTGTTTCGGTTCTGGACAATGTGCTACGGCAGGACAGCAACCATGCTAAGCCACCTGGAAACATATATAAGGCCACATGAGCTCTTAAACAATTTCTTTTAACTATAAAATTATGAAGAAGAAAATAAAAAGTCACCCGCAATTCTATCACTGTCTAATAAGAACTGTTACCATTTTGCTGTGTTTGCATCTAGCCTTTCCCTGTGCACGTATAAAAGTATAAATCTATGTAATTATGTAATTAAAATCCTACTGCGTTGTTTTGTGTCCTGTTGTGTGTGCTTGTGTTTCCCATTTTATGGTGACCACTCTGCATGTCCTTGAATAGGCCTTGTTAACATGACTTTTAATAACTTGTTAATATGTGCCACGGCATCCCTGAACTTCTGGGTGGTTTTACTTATTCACAAATCAAAATACCGTGTGCTAGAACAAATCCCACGGAGCAGAAATCTTTGTCCGATTCTTTGATTATTTCCTTGAGATAGATTCCCAGAAGTGAAATTACTGGGTAAAAGGGTAAGGACAATTTTCAGGGTCTTGATAACATATTGCCAAATTGCTTTCCAGAAAGACTGTACCAATTTATGTTCCCACCAGCAATGTACGAAATTGCCGCCTTACCCTACTCTCACCAGCATGGAGTACTATCATTTTAAAAAGTTACCAAATTGATAGGCAAAGATTGCATTTTGTTGTTTTGATTTGGATTTCTTTGATTACCAGTGAGGTTAAACATTTTTTTCATCTGTTAAACACTTCTTCATATGTTTATGGCCAAAGGGAATCTTAATAATGGTCTTCAAGTGTGCAAAGGGGTTATTTAGTAGATTGGGACCAGCTGTTCTGGAGGAGAAACTGGAAATGTTGAAACTTGAGCAAGAAAGCAATCGGCTGAAGGTCCTTCAGTGAAGGATGATCCCGAGAGTGGTCAAATTCTAATGGAAGTCACCGTGCTGCTCAGAGCCTCTTTTCTGCAGGTACAAGGGAGAGGACAACAAGTAGCTACAAATCATAGGGTGCTTACAGGTGCTGGGAGCACTGCTAACATTTACGTATATTTGCACTGAAATCCTCACAACAGCCCTAGGAGAAGTAGGAGATTTGGGCATAATTTATTATTAAGTATCCGAAGCAGGACTGAAATCCTCACCCCAAACCCTCGGTCCATAACCACTTTCCTGCACTGCCTCTGAGACAATCGATTAAACGAACATTTCCGGCTGAAGAGTTTTGCAAATTCTTCATAGACAAAATGAAGGAAGCGTGAACCAAATCTCCCATTAAGACCTCAGCAAGAACTCTCCTCTCGCGCACAAATCGCGACATAGTTGTTTGCTACCAAGAACCCATTCTCTACTCTGAGGTTTGTGCTTTTTAATTTTTGCTGAATGCCTGAGCTTGCATTGCTGGGCTTGGTTCTTTCTTTTCTCATCTTTGTCTTCTGTCCCCACCCTGCTCCAGAGGAGCCACAAATAGCAGGTGTGTGCCTCACCATGAACTGTCATCCTCAGCAGCACATTGGCCAGTCAGGCTATGCTTTTCTCCTTCTGCGTCCTCCTCTGGCCATCGGGATGGTGATCAGGGTAATGAAAACCCTCCGTGGGCTCTCCTCCTCTCCACCACTCAATGGGAGCTTTGTCTTTGCAAAGAACAAACCTGAAACCCATCCGGCCATGGCAATTGTTGTCTGTGGACTCCTGTGCCATTTGGATTCTGACTCTGTTAGAGATCTTGTAATTTAAACTTCTACTTGCTTATTAGAAATTCAAGGAAATCATCTAATAATATTTTAAATCTAAGGAAAAGCAGGCAAAGCCTCTCCTCCCCCCCCCCACCCCTTCCTTTGCCCATTCCTCCCCTTTCCTTTTACAGGTGATCTGAGATCCGGATTCCATACACGGTGATGGGAAGTTACTCATCTTCAACAAATATGGTGAATTGCTCAGGGGAGCAATGTCCAGGGTCACAAGGACAGGATGGATGGCCAGAGTTCTTTTATTTTGGGGGAGGAGCTGAGGACATCAAATCTAAGCCCTTGGTTTTTCAACTGAGAATTTTAGTAGCCTCATCTTCTAGAAGCTTGGAGTTCTTTATCCTGTGTGGTCCAACACAAATTATTGCTCTGAGAAACAATGATCCTTCATCTTCCCTACTTGCCCATTTCTCAATCTCTATCTCTGGACTGCTGGCCTTCGTGAACCCGTGTGTGTGTGTGTGTGTGTGTGTGTGTGTATGTGTGTGTGTGTGTGTGTAGGGCATGGGTGGAGGGAGGAGCTACGTTTTATTCACTTCCTGTTGAGATGACAATTCAAGCATCACCGTTTCAGTAATGGGCTTGCTTCTGCCCTCCTCACCTCTGAGCACAGAAGTGGCCTGTGCTTCCTTGAACAAGGAAGAGTAGCTCTACTACTATAGGAAGAGCCAGAAGATCTAGGTCACTGTGGCTCTGCCCTGGTTTGCTGTGGGAGTTGCTTCCACCCACTGGGTTCACTTGCTTCCCTTTTACAATGAAGGGGTTTTGGCCACCCTAGTCCATTTCACCTCCCAATGCCTGTATTTTTGCAGTAGGGAGCCATTTCCAGAGTGGCAGGCGACTTGTGTGTCCACTGTTAAAGTGCCAGACTCCTTGGCACTCCTCCCTTAAACTCAACCTTCCCCAGCTCTTTCATCCAGCCTTGTCTTCCATCTGAGTGGTGAAAGCAAGTCCTAGTGATGGCTTGGGTGCATTGGTTGCATGAAGGATAATCCTCTAGGGGGGTGGCTCTTCAAACCTTGTCCAGGACCAATAGCTTCTCATCACTTGGGAACTTGTTAAGAAAGTTCTACTGAACCCAGACCTACTGAATAAGACACTATGGGGATTGGTCCTAGCAGTCTGAGTTTTAACATCTAGGGAATTTGAATGCATGCTCAAGTCCCACACCCACTGCTCTGGGCTAAATCTGCAGAGGTCAGCAGGAGAATCCAGACACATCCCAGGTCCCCTCTGTCCCATCAAACACTAGAAAAGAAGAGGGACAGGATCTTCTGTCTTCCAGTGCATGGGAGGAGAACCAGATCCTGTTGGAGAGATCTGATATTTTCTAAATGAGCTCAGGCTCTTTAACACTACTTCCCCCCACCCCCCCCTCCCTCCCGCCTCGGAAAAATGGGCTTCTCCTCACTCTGGGGTGTGGCAGCAAGAGTGTTTGGATTTGGGAAAACAGCCACCTAGGGAATGAGGATACAGTAATCAAATGGAGACAATATGGTCTTCAGTTGGCCACACAATTTAATATTAACTGATGGGTTAGCAGTTAATCATGATTAATATTCCTTTAACATGTATTATCTCAGAAACCACAAGGCATGGCTGAGTTGAAAGGAATTGAGGTGCAGAAGTAGACACAGCGTATGACCCCATAAGCAGATTTGATGTTGAGGCATCCTGACTCCTTGTTCTGGCAATGAAGGTGGTCATGCCAGGGATGTCCTTTTCTTTTGCTGCAATTAAAGTTGCTCTCACAGGAAATGAGTCTACAAGCTGCTGACTGTTAGATCCTTAATACATAAAATGTTATTTATCAAATGTTTGTCCGTGGATGTCTCAGTACAGAGCACTGCTAAAAACAACCAACCAGACAAACCAACAAAACTTCCCAAATAAACAAAGAAGGTCTTACAAAGCTAAACATAGTTTTACCATGCAGCCCAGCAATCGTGTTCCTGGATATTTACCCAGCTGATTTGGAAGCTTATACCCCGCACACACATATTTGTAACGGCTTTATTCCCAATCATCAAAAACTGGAAACAACTGTCATGTCCTCCAGTAGGTGAAATGCATCAAGAGACCTCTGTGGGTACATATAATGACCGATGGGATACTATTCAGTGGCAAAAAGGAATGAACTATCTCAGGCTACACCAAATTATGGATGGATCTTACGTGCGAATTGCCAAGTGAAAGGAACCAGTCTGAAAAGGCTACATACTGTGTAATCCCATTTTTATGATATTCTGGAAAAGGCAAAAATATGGATAGCAGAAACAGAGAAAAAAAGAAATCAGTGATTGCCAGAGATTCAGGACGGAAGTAGAGTTAAATAGGCCAAGCACAAGGGAATTTTTAGGGCGATGGAACAATTGTGTTCGATTCAGCAATTGTGACAGTGTGCATTTGTCAAAACCCGTCAAATTTTACAGCCCAGAAAGCAAACCTTAATGTATGCAATTGAAAAAAGTTATTTTGGGGGACTTTGCCTAGGTGGCTTGGTCGGTTGAACGTCTAACTTGTGATTTTGGCTCAGGTCATAGTCTCATGGGTCGTGGGATCGAGCTCTATGTCAGGCTCTGTGCTCAGTGGGGAGTCTCCTTGAGGTTCTCTTCCTCTGTTCCTCCCCCATTGTACTCTCCCTAAAATAAGTAAGTAAGTAAATAAATAAATAAATAAATAAATAAATAAATAAATAAATCTTTAAAAAATAGAAAGAGGGCAGCTCGGGTGGCTCAATGGTTTAGCGCAAACTTCAGCCCAGGGCCTGATCCTGGAGACCCAGAATCGAGTCCCACGTCAGGCTCCCTGCCTGCTTCTCCCTCTGCCTGTGCCTCTGCCTCTCTCTCTCTATGTCTCTCATGAATAAATAAATAAAATCTTTAAAAAAAATAGAAGGAAAAATTTGGGAGGTTGGAGGATTCTAAGATGGATTGTGATAGAAGAATCTAACCATGATGGAAATATATGCAACCATCTCATGGAAGCATGAGGAAGGGAAAGGTATGGGCCTACCTGACTTTGGAAATGCCTCTGTAAAACTAAGGGAAAAAGGAATGGCCCATTATGGTACCATGATTCACAAAATTGGTTCCCACGGAGGCATGGGTTAATAGTTCTCATACTGCTACACATGTTTGCTGGAACTGAGCATGTAGGTAAATGGACAGCAGATGGTGGGAGCCCAGGTTCTCACTGTTGGAGTGGACTTCTCATTTAAGCAAAGGGAGGAGGCTAGAATGACCCATGTGGTAAAGGATTAGAGTTGGAAATATCAGTATGAACTCATGTTTAGCTTAATAGAGATACAGATGATCATATACGGAAACATTTATAAATGTGCATGTGTGTGCAAATGTGGATTGGTACATACATGTTTCCCTGCTCTGTCTGTTGAGAGGATTTAGAATTAACATCACTACACTACCAATGAGCACACATAATCCCCTTTGTTTCTGGTCCTATTCTTCAGGAAGAAGAACCCGGGCTCCTTCGAGAAATGGCTGATTCCAGGGCTGAGGCAGGAAATATCCAAGATGGGCCTGGAGCATCTGTAGTGCCAGAAAGTAAGGGAATGCCTAAACTCCAAACAAATAAAACAAAAACCAAAACACACATACACACAATGATGAGGGTATGTCAAAGGAACACGGGAACCAAAATGAAAGAGCTCTCAATGGCCAAAGCTGAAACAATTTGGGCAAAAAAATAAATAATGTGGTATTGGATTATAAACCAAAGGATAAAAGAAATATCCATGAGTACACACTGATGTAAATAAATGACTGAATAAATAAATACACGGGAAGGACTTTCAAATAATTTATGTAGATACTGTACCATCAAGGAGATGGGACCTAGTGACATTCCCCCTGAAAGAGCACAGTCAGGAAAGGAGGGGAGGGAGGGGACTTCACAGTGGACAAACCTGATGAAGGCTACCCCAGCCAGGAGACCCGGGTCACTACTGACAATGATAAAACATGTCAAGAGCGTAGGCTTGAGATGATAGGATGAGGATGGTACTTTACCTCCATGGTTTTCTTTCCCTAAACTTGTAACTCCACACAAATAAAACTGGAGGGAGATTCTACAAAAAATCTGACTGGTACTCCTCAGAACTGCCAAGGTCATGAAAAAAAACAAAAACAAAACTGAAACTTGAAAACCGTCATGGCCACGAAGCATCACTACATGTGATGTACGTGGCAGCAAAAGGAAGCACATGAAGAGACGCACATCACTACATGTGATGTATGTGGCAGCAAAAGGAAATTGGGAAGAACTAAAGAAATCTGAAAAATGTAAGGGTTTCATTCAACAGTAATGCATCGATATTGGTGCATTAACGTACCGTAGTAACAGAAGATGCTCATAATAGGGGAGACGGGGTGGGGTGTATGGGAGCTTGCTGTACCAACCCCACAGTGCTTCTGTGGATTGAAAATGATCGGGATCCCTGGGTGGCGCAGCAGTTTGGTGCCTGCCTTTGGCTCAGGGAGCGATCCTGGAGACCCGGGATCGAATCCCACGTCGGGCTCCCAGTGCATGGAGCCTGCTTCTCCCTCTGCCTGTGTCTCTGCCTCCTCTCTCTCTCTGTGTGACTATCATAAATAAATAAAAATTCATTTAAAAGAAAAGAAAAGAAAATGATCTTGGAATTAAACGTTCATTGAAAAAAGACCCGAGGAGATTCTGGTCTTTGAGATTCAAGTCAAGGTCACGGACTACTGATGGGGCGTCATCGTAGAATACTGAGAACAGATTTGATATTGAACTGTGAACAAAATGAGGGAATGAAGTGAATACAGCCGATGTCCAAGTAAATATGTCAGCTCGCATAAGGTCCATGACAGCAACAGCTCATCAGTCTCTAGCTGCCGCCACCCCAGTAGGCGAGGGCATGGGTTGCTTGCGTGTGTGTCCCGGGGGAGTTGCCAGTTGAAATACGGTGGTCAGAGAAGGTGGTGCTGAGCAGATGACATTCAAGTAACCCATCTGAAGGATGGAATAAGCCAGGTATCTTTGGTGGGGTGGCATGGAAGGGTACTGAGCTTCAAGCCATAGAGATAATATTTTCATTCATCTAATCATGCCAGGATTTCTTTGTCTTTTTTTTTTTTTAGGGCAAAACTGGATTTAAACAATGAATAAGTGTTCTGCTGTCTGGAAATGATCATACCTGTAATAGAATTTAATGAAGGGAGAAGTAGTTGGGGGTTGGAGAAATTCAACGAAGCTTTGAAGACAGCTGAATCCCAGGAAGAAAGTCGGGAGAAAGATGCATGTTGCATGGGAGGATGTGGCAAGAATGCACAAAGCAAGAGGGCAACAGGACAGGCCCGGGGGCCCCGGGAAGGAAGGCTGCCAGTGTGGGAAGGTGAAAGATGACAAAGGGGACTTGGAAGTCAGTGAAAGTTCTTGATTTTGGTGTATGGAGCATCAACATGGTGTCCGGGGAAATGTTGTCTTGACAGGAGGAGGTGGAAGGATTGGAGGGATATGGGAAGACCAGGGTCTTTCTCGAGAAGCTGCTAAGGTGTGTGGATGAAGGATGCAGGACGCTTCGCCTCGGGGGGTGGCGGTGAGCTTGGAGAGGGAATGGCAAGTGGGGGACTAACTACTGAACAGGGCCAGGGAGCATCAGGGAGCTGCTGGAGACCGAGGGGTCAGAGGTGAGGCCAGGGCTTCTGCAAAGGGCTCTTAAAATTGGCAAGAGGAGGAGCCATCTGGTCAGCTCAGTCGGTAGCACGTGTGACTCTTGATCTCAGGGTTGTGAGTTCAAGCCCCATGTCGAGTGTGGATCCTACCTAAAAAATAAAAGGAAAAAAAATTTAAAAAACCTGGCAAGAGGAAGACAATGGCAATAAATATGCTCTGTCTTTGGAATCAATAAGAAAGCCTGTGGGCTGCTCACGTAATGCAGGCGCTACCAGGGGTCAGTGGGTCAATCTTATCGTCTGATCCAATTGATTGGTTGCTGTCACTGAGTAGAATCAGAAGAAAGCTGAGTGTCTTCACCGTAAAACCTATAATTCCTTCTCTCCTTATCACAAGCCTCGTGCTGTTCTGAGTGTTCTATATCGGTGGTTTTCAACTGCAGGTGATTTTGCCCCCACCCCCACCCCCGGGGAACATGTGACAATGTCCCCGAGACATTTTTGATTGTCAGAACTGGGGGCAGGGGTGCTCCTGGCACGTAGTGGGTAGAAGTCACGGATGCACCTAAACACCCAGCGCACAGGACAGACCCCATGATTAATACTCATCTAGTCCAAAACGCGGATGGTGCCAAAGTTGAGAAAACTTGCTCTCTGTATATGGAAAATCTCTAGGCTCTCATGACCTAAACAAGAGGATAGTCCCTTTCTCATTCTAGAGGCAAAGCTTAGGAGAATCAGAGTGACCCAGTGACTTTCTACTATGTAGGACACTATCCCCTAAGGGATATTTGGAATGTGTGGGATGATCTGAGGGGCCCACCGGAGGGGTGTTGCTTGCAAGGAGTGGGCAGGTCCTGGGGATGCTGAACGTCCTGTGATGCATGGACATTCCTGCCAATACCCTCCTCATGGGGAGAGCTCTGGAATCCATGTGCCCAAGGTCAGATGGCTGTTTGGTAGGGGTGGGGGGGGGCAGAGCCAGGCTTGGAACTTCAGCCTCTTCCTCCTCTGGGATGTGTTTCCTTGGATCAGGAGAACTCACAGCTCCATGGGCACCATTCCCACCAACTATGAGCAGAGCTCTTCTCAGGAGGACTCTTCTTTGGCCAAGATGCTCCAGGCGTCTGTCATGAATATCATGCACTAATGTCCTCGTTTCCTCGCCTGTAAAATGGAGGAACCAGTAGCATGGAGATGAAGTGAAACCATCCCAGGCCTGGGACGAAGGGAGCAGTGACGGTCTGGGAGGCGGGCGTGTTCACAGTCCTCATGGGAAAACCAGGAGCAGAGAGCCCAGCACCTTTCAAAACCGTACAGGAGTTGGCCCCAGCTTCAGTTCCATGAGCAGCCTCTGCAGGGCATCGGGGTGCGGGTGGGGGGGGGGTGAAGGCAGGGAAACATACTAATGGTTAGAGACCTGCTGTGGAGTGTCGCCTGTTGGCGGGGTGTAAATCTGTTTCTGGGGCTACCGTGACAAACCCCGGATCAGGTGGCTTAGGCAGCAGAAACGTAATGTCTCACAGCCCTGGAGGCTGGAAACCTGCTGTCCGGTGTCAGCGGGGTTGGTTCCTTCTGAGGGTGATGGGAACCTTCTATCAGAAATCACTGCCCTCCTTAGACCAGGCAATTCCCCTTCTACCTTGCTGAGACACACGGCAAGGGGCCAGCGGTGAAGGAAGCCTAGAACCTGGGACCTCCATGGCCAAGGGTAGCCCCAGAGCAAAGCCAACAGCGCTGGCTGTTGTCCTGGCAGCAGAGCTCTTCCAGAAGACGGACCCAGAGGGGAGAAACCAGAACGGTGGGGACCATTTACCACCACCCCTGAACCTCACCTCACACACAGGGGAGCTCGTGCATGTGGCAAGAAGTGGATCCGGCAATTTTTTTTTTTTTTTGCCTTTGAGTCACACGTCCCCCTGTGGTGTTGGGGGGCGGGGGGTTGCTGTACAGGGTGGCTGGATGCAAATAGTTTTGCATTGGGCGTTGCTCGCGGGGACGTGGAGAATCACATTTGGCTAAGTGCAGTCTGCACCCTGATTCATCCCAGCTCCCTTTTTGCTTTAACACGTTACCCCTAACCCTTATCATTTCCTGCTCTGGGATGCCCTCGCTCCCACGTCTCCGGGTTTCTGCTGTTCCCTTGGAATGAACTCCTGACTGCCGTTATCTCATGCAAATAAGCAGGGGCAGGTGGGAGGAAAGGTGGTGGGAGGCACCTCCGGCCCACTTCCCTGTTCCCCGATCTCTGTGCTCAGTAGCTAACGTGCAGGTGCAGGTCATGCAGGTCGCAAAGGGAAGAAAAGAGGGGAGCCGAAGGCCAGGGCAGCCGGGGCGGTTTCGGGGCGACTGGTGGAAGTCAGGAGCTGCTGGCCGGGAGAGCTGCTTCAGTGTCCAGCCGGAGCCATCCCTTTCGAGGTTCCCGGGGGTGCAGCTCCCCTGCCACTTCCCGCCTCGCAGGAGGACAGTCCCACGTCTCGGCCCTGGCTGCCTCCCCACCTCATGCCCGCCCTTCCCCTCCCTGGGCTTGAGCCATTTGCCCACATGGTCCTGCTGCCCTGAGCGCTCTTCCCTTGCGGGGCCCAGGGCCGGGTGCTGTCTGTTGGAATGTTCTCTGCCCAGGGAGGCCTTCCCCGTCGACTCTGTGCACGGTGGCATCTCACCGGCTCACCATCACTTGCCCTGGCCTGTTCTGCTTTTCCTCCTGGCCCTTTGTGCCACTCACTTTATTTCTGTCTGCGTTGTCTGCTGGCAGCACGTCCCAGACGTCTCTCTGGGCTCTGCCTGGACTCCGAGCCAGTCTGGCCCCAAGGAGGCCCGCGGTGCGGATTTGAAGAAGGGAACAACCAGAGCATGTGCTCCCATTTATGAGGCTCTTCCTTCTTCCTTTTTTTCGTTCAAGATTTTATTTATTTATTTGAGAGAAAGGGAGAGAGAGCAGGGGAGGAGCAGAGGCCGAGGGAGAGGGAGAAGCAGGCTCCCCGCTGAGCAGGGCTCGATCCCAGGACCCCAGGATCATGACTGAGCCAAAGGCAGATGCTTAACCGACTGAGCCACCCAGGCACCCCTAAGAGACACTGTCACATGGGACATGCCATTTGTCCCTCACAGTAGCCCTGTGAGGTGTACAGGGTAGGAAGGGTCAGGGCCACTGTGTAGACGAGGAGGAGGTGGGTAGAGGGTCTCTCGGTCTGAAGGGTCCTTCGGGTTTGAATCCCAGGGCGGTGCAGCCATAGAGAAATTATGTAACGTACCTGGAAGGCAGGTATGAGTCCACTTTTGGTCTCATAAATTGTTGGCAGGTTAGCTGAGATCTTGAATGTGAGATGCTTAGCGTCTCGCCGACCCAGGGAACCCTCCAAATGTGGTTTATTATTATTATTATTGCTGCCGTGATGGATATTTGTGCTCTCCTGACCCATGTCCTGCAGCTGTTGAGGCGGAGCGGAGGTGAGACGTTAGTTCCCATGACTCTGCCTCGGACACCAGGTCCACCGGCCCACAGAGGGGTCTCCGTGGGGCGGCTGGAGTGGACAGGGCTCAGAGCAAGCGGGGGACTCAGGGGTCTCACCTGCACATGTCCTACCCAGCTTCCCGGCGTCCCCTTTCCTATCAGAGTCAGTAAATACGCGTCTGTCTTATTCTACTCTTTCTAGGCTTTTCCACCATAAGTCTCCTTTATTTCCTCACTTCCTGCTGCATTTCGAATTCAGCACTCTTTCCTTTTCTGCTCTGATCAGAGTGAGCCGGTTACATCATCTTCGTAACAAATTTTTAAAAACCAGCCACTGCGCCCAAGTGTCCTGAACCCAGCACCGGGCAATCCAAAAGAGATGCTCGTGCTTCTGCAGTAGACAGCTGGGGGCGGGCTCATTCCGGGTGCTGGGGGGTCACAGGCTGGTGGTGACACTTTCTCTAAGCTTTGCAGCTTTGGTGCCCACAGAGAAATGTGCTCTCGTTGAGTTCATTTTGTATGTCTCAGTTCTTGGGGGTAAGTTTTGGAATTTGTGTTTTAAACTGTGTCACTCCATGGCCGGAGGCCCTATGGTCGGTCTTAGCAACTGCTTTGGGGAGTAAAGGTGGGGGGACCGTTAGAAGATCCTCCCATTCCTGCTCCCACTTCCGTGGCACGATCTTCACGTTGTTTTGTCACACTGCTGGGCATTGACCTGTGAGTTCTCTGCAACCCTGTAGCTAATATTTTAGAAAAACACCATGTAGGGATGCCTGGGTGGCTTGGCAGTTGAGGGTCTGCTTTTGGCTCAGGGCGTGATCCCAGGTCCAGGGATCGAGTCCCACGTCGGGCTCCCTGCATGGGACCTGCTTCTCCCTCTGCCTGTGTCTCTGCCTCTCTCTCTCTCTCTCTCTCTCTCTGTGTCTCTCATGAATAAATAAATAAAATCTTTCTAAAAATTTAAAAAAATAAAATACATTTGTTGATCTGTTACTTTTATAGACTCTGCACTCCTAGAGAGGAAAGAAGGGAACATGGCTTCTTCGTTTTGCATTTTTTTTTTTAAGAAAATGTCTTTTTTTTTTTTTTTTTAAACCACTGAACCACCCAGGTGTCCCTTCGTTTTGTGTTTTTGGTGTCTGGGGACAGAGGGAGGGCTCAGTAGATATACGCTAAGGGGGATTTTTTGCTTCAGTGTTAGAATCCAAGTGCGGATGACTTCTCCCCCTGGTCTGTCTCCTCTGGGCCCATGAGCTCGGAGGAGGCGAGCGGCGGCCACCGACAGAAGAATCCAGAATGTCTTGAGGGTGCAGCCTCTATGGCAGATTCTCGTATCACTGCTGCCCATTCTTTACCATCCTGTCCTCGAAATGGGCAATGAACGCAGACAGCCCCCCGAGTGTTCCTAACACGCCAGGCAGACTCGGGTCGGAGAGTGCTGCGGGTCTGGGGAGAATAGCAATGACAGTCCAGCAGTTTTTATTTCATCTCTTTCAATGATTTTACTTATTTATTTGACAGAGAGAGAGAGAGAGAGACAGCAGGGGGACCAGAGGCAGAGGGAGAAGCAGACTCTCCACCAAGCAGGGAGCCTGATACGGGACTTGATCCCAGGACCCCGGGATCCAGGACCTGAGCCGATGGCAGATGCTTCACGGACTGAGCCCCCCAGGGGCCCCTCTTTCCAGTAGTTTTTGAAGGACTTGGACTGAGGTTGTCTAATGGGATCCCAACTGCGTTGGAAGTGGGAGGTGGGGGATGAGTGGGGTTGAAGGAATGACCCTTGCACAAGGGCTGCTGCTTGCACGAATCCATGCGAATGACTGAGAGGTCCCAGCCAGCCCTGAGCATTTCACTTCTCGGATCCTTGGAGGACCTTCCAAAGCTGGCCCGGGTAGGGTGCGCGAGCGGTCATGTATTTCCCGGGTGGCGCGGGGCGGAGGTGGGATGCGCCAGGGGGAGCGGTGGTGGATGCATTTCTCTCCGGACTGACTCCGAGAGCCAGTCAGTCTCAGCCTCTGACCAGAAACTGAGATTTATTTCTCACTGGCCAGAAGAGAGTCATTTCAAAATCTTCTCCTTCCATTACGAAACGCCCCCTGGGAGCGTGGTGGGCTAAACACGGCCACGATCCGGGTTGCTCGGTCTTCAATGCATCTAGAGTTACAAGCTGCAAATGAGGGCTTGGGTTCCGGAGGGGTAGGCTCAGGGTCCCCAGCCGTCCCTGAAGCTGTCAGCCGGCTGCCCTAGAAACGGGGGAGGGGGGGGCGGGGGAGTCCCCCCTCCTTGGACCCCCGCTTCTGCTGCATCCTGGAGGCCCCACCTTCTTGTTGCTCCTGTGGGTAAATATTCCCTCTTGGCAGAGAAGCCAGCAAAAACAAACCTCCCGCAAAAGTATGGGGGTTTTGTGTTTGTTTTTACATCTCTACTTTATTTTGTTTTTTTTTTTTTTTGTTTTGCTTCGCATAGCTTTCTCGATGGAAGGCTCCGCTTTCAACCACACATCACTATGTTCGGGTCCCAGGAAGTCGGGGGGTGTTGGAGCGAGGATCGCTGAGCCATCCACGTTGGGGAGGCAGCCGTCCACCGCCCCGGTTTCTGAATTACCACCAGCGTTCGAACCCGTGTCAGCCTGATGTCCGGCCCTGCTGACCGTCCTTTGTAGCTTTTATAGCCAGCTGAAGGTACAGCGTATTTACTCGGTTGGTTGTGTTTGCTCCTGGCCCTGTCCCATCCCCAGGAGAACGTACGTTCCACGAGGACCAGGAGTTTATTCTGTTCGATGCTTTTATTTCCAGTACCCAGATCAGAACCTGTGCAGAGCGGGGTCTCACTGAACATTTCGTGGAAGGACAAACTGATGAGTGGTTTCCTGGCAGCCACGCCCTCAGTTGAGCACTTAGAGGTCTCGTCTCACATTTTCTTTGTTTTCCCTCTTCAAACTCTATCAGGTAGGCATGGTTAGTATCCCAAGTTTGGGGATGAGGAAATAGTCTTAGGGAAGCGACAGCTCCTGCCTGCATGCAGGGGGTAGGTGAGTAGCTGGGGGGTTGGGATCCTGAAGGCTGGCAGGGGACCCTGAGGGCAAGCACCTCGGGCATCTCACTCCCTCCACCCTAGTCCAGACCCTGAGCTCTTCCTCATGGACTAGAACCATCTCTTGTGTAGGCGTTACTCAGACGCTCTCACACAATTATATGCACTCACCCCCGTACCCCCGTGCTCACACAGATTCACACATACGCAGTTGCACACTAACATGTTTGCACTCACATCCCCACATCGCAACCAACATGTCCACACCCACTTGCACACCAGGTTCACCCTCACAAACCACTTGCACACCAACGTGTTCACCCTCACAACCCACTTACACTCCAACATGTTCACACCCACTTGCACACTATCACGTTCACTCTCACGGCCCACTTGCACACTAACATGTCCACACCTGTACAAACCATTTTGCACACCAAACACGTTCACACTTACACACCAACATGTTCGTACTCAAACATGGGCACATGCACACACTACTGTGTTCATAGTCATGCATGTCTGCCCCCACACCCTCTCACCCACAGTCTCATATTCATGCAGGCCCACACACGCACATATGTACACACATGCACACCACTGTAGAGTGATCATAGCCTTCTGCTCTGACTTCTCCATACTGGGAGCCAAGAATGGACCCGGATCAGCTACCTTCCCAATTCATATCATAAACAGGAAAAATGACTCCTTTGGACCTACTGGCTTTAGAAGAGCACCTTCAACCTTGTTGAAATGGAATTTTCTCCAGCTAAGCCTCAGACCTCTACTGAGGGTTTCCGGAGTCTGGCAGCTTCGACAACTACCTGGATGCTCATTAATCAAAACTCTTCCCAGGTCCCAGCCTCACAGAGTTGGACTCATAGTTCTGGGTGGGATCCAGAATCTGGATTCCTAATAGCTCCCCCGAGTGACTCTGAGGCTACCAGGCTGTGGGCCAGCCAGCGTTGGGAAGTCACTGGAGGAAACTGAAGATGTCTCCTTAAGGATAGAGCAGACCTCTGGCATCCAGGGGATAAAACACGCTGAGTGTCACTGCATAACGAACCATGCACCCCTGTCACTTACTGTGTAACGAACCGTGCACCCCTAGAAGACAGGCATGGCTGAGTCACCTTTTAGTGCTAGTATCTTACTCATACTAGAAGATCCTCCATAAGTGTTTGTTGGAGCCATTTGCCATCAGAGGAGGGAGCACCAGACAATTCCAAATCATTGCCAACTCCGCAAGTACACGGGGTTTCTCACAACTTTGTCTAGACCTTAGCAGCATAAAAATTGATCCGTGCCCGAGGCCACTGCTACCCTCATTCTGACTTCATTGATTTGGGCCCACATCAGGAATTTTTGCAGCTTCCCAGGTGATTCTAATACACTGTTAAGGTCATCACTGTTCCAGATCAGAGGCTGGCAAACATTTCCTGGAAAGGGCCAGGTTCTGAGGGTCACAGGATCTCTGTTCTGCCCTTGTATTGCAAAGGTAGCTATGAACAATGTATAAACAAGTGGGGGTGGCTGGGTGTCAATAAAACTTTATTTATAAAAACGGACAGTGGGCCACATTCAGCCCACAGGCTGCAGTTTGCCAATCCCTCTTCTAGGCTACCCTAGCTTCCTAAAATATGTGGTCAGAATCATCAGAAGGATGTTTTAAAACATCTGGCCCCTTTGATGGTCTTCTCCTAAGTCTGGGTGCAGGCCTAGAAATCAGTATTGATCAGAAGCATCCCAGAATTGGGGACCATCCTGATATTGAGAGCCAGTGAGCCGCATGTAGAAATACCCGACACCACCAAGGCACTAATCTCTCTCCACGCTCTCACCGGGCCAGGGCCTCTACTCCGGGGGTGTGTCAGACGACTCGGTCTGTGTTGCCTTACTTCTCTCTTCCCTTTATATTCTTTGTGCTTTTGTGTTTCAAGCTATTCTCAGACACCAGTTACTGAGTCACACCAGTGCGAGGGGAGAAGTAGTGCCAGGACTCATGGCCCTAAAGGATGGGAAGGAGGTGGAGAGGCAGACGGGCCCTCCTGCTGCCTCTGGGGACCACAGGAGGGTGGTCAGTTCGAGGCTGCCACAGAGGGCACTGTTCATACCCCCCCACCACCCACCCTACCATCCACAGGCATGACTCTGGCTCCTTCTGGGCCCAAACTCTGGGCCTCTCTGCCCTGCTGGTTAAGGCTGGTTTATTTTCACAGGTGAGGTGACAGGAGCCTCTTCCAACTTTCTGTTTCATGATAAGATACTTATCTCCCTGGCCTTCTCCAAGCTCCAGGGTGGTGGCTCTGTGGAGGCCTCAGCCTCTGCTCGGTTGTTCTTAATTAAATCTGAAATGGACTTGAACAAGAGGGCTTTGGGAGCCTGGTGGGCTGTGGGCCAAGGACCCAAGAACTGCCACAGAATAGCACCACCTCCCACAGTCCTGATCCCTGGGACATGTGTACAGATTATGGAGAAATCCTCCTGCAATGAACTTATGTTAACTCTTTCGCCTGGGTGCTGGATTTCAAAAGCAACCACAGATCAAGGGTGGAGGATCTGGCTTGGCTTGCCAAATACATGGAGGGTGTTCTGGGGCCTCACGGGTCAGGATCCCCCAGATGTCCCAGTGGGATGGCCTGGGGTCCTCAAGTTCTGAGAACGATTTACCCTCCCAACTGTATCCACCTAACCTTTATTAGAGGGTTTTTCCCTTAAAGTGACGCAAGGAATTGGTATATTCAGAACAGAATATCTGAGGCTTGGGGTACTTGGGAGGCTCAGTCACTGAAACATCTGCCTTCGGCTCAGGCCATGATCTCAGGGTCCTGGGATCGAGCCCCATATTGGGAATCCCTGCTCAGTGGGGAGTCTGCTTCCCCCTCTCCCTCTGCCTCTCCTCCTGCTCCTGCCCCCCCCTTTCTCTCTCTCTTTCTCTCAAACAAATAAATACAATCTTAAAAAAAACCCAGAATATTTGGGCTTAAAGGAAGAGAATGGGGTGCAAAGGTAGGGATGGTACCTGGCTTCTAGGGACAGGGACGAGAAGTCTGGGGCTGATTCGGGGTCAGCACTCAGGGCTGAGCATTTCCTAGCACCTCCATATGGACAGAACAACGACAGGTGATAAGGAGCACCGGGCACCCATCATACACACAGAAAAGCAGTAGGTGTCGAGCATCGCAGAGCAGCAGGTAATCCCCAGTCCTCACTCCACACACACATACACACACACACACACACACACACACACACACGTTTTACATACACTCTTTTATTGAATCATTACAATAACACAGAAGGTCACCATTATCTCCACCAGGAAGTGAAGAAACCAAGGCACAGAGAGGTGGAATAATTTGCTCCAGGCCAAACAGGTGGTAAGTGACGGAACTGGTATTAGACCTTGGGTTAGCCTGTCACCAAAAGAACTGAAAAATGTATTAAAGGTGACAGGATACGCCCCCTGCTCCCAACTGGAGGGCATTTTTAAGGCAGCCTAGGAGCAAATGCAACGTCGCACATTGGGCTTTGGAGGGAGCTCAGCGTGGGAGCAGGTTATTAGGGCGATTGAGGACGTGGAGAAGGAGAGTTAGCGTGGACCTCCAAACGCTGTCCCCTCCCTATAGTTGCAGAGCACCAGTGTGCCTGTATCACCCGAGGGGCACATGTGGAGCGACATAGTGGCCCACATAACAGGTAAGGACCAGCGAGTGCTGAGACCACTGGGCAGTGTTGCGAGTGTGTGTCCCCCTCTCTTCCTCCCCTGGGGCTGCCGATCCCATCTTTTAGGGCTTGTTTCTGACCATCAGCCTTTCTTTCTCCTCAAGTCTCTCTTTGTTTTGCTTCTGTTCCAAAAGAAGGGGATTGGTTAATATGGGGAGTTACTTACACTGTGCCCCCCCCTCCCTCAACATTCACATGTTGGAGTCCTAACCGCCCCCCGTAGTCCCCCAGAAGGTGACCCTATTTGGAGATGGGGTCTTGACGGAGGTGATCAAGTCAAGGTGAGATCCTTATAGGGTGGGGCCCAACCCAATATGACTGGTGTCCTTATAAAAAGGAAATCTGGACATAGGGGTGCATAGAGAAGAAAGATGATGTGAAGAGCCACGGGGACCAGACGGCTGTCTGCAAGCCGAGGAGTGAGCCCTGGACGGATCCCTCCCTCGGGGGCCCTCAGAAGGAGCCAGCCCTGTCGACCCCTCGATTTCAGACTTCCAGCTTCCAGACTGTAAGATGACACGCTTGGTGAAGCCACCTAGTCCGTGATACTTTGTTATTGCAGCTTTAGCAAACTCATGCAGGGATTCCTACCCGAGTGCTGGTCAGGGTTCCAACAATTTCAGGAGCATTTTAAGTTTCAAAGAAATGCATCGGAGAGAAGGGCATCCGGGGCCCTCTGAGCCGCGATGGGGCAAATGTTAGGGGCGGGGGCTGCAGATCTCTGCAGGCCTTGGGCCCCATTTCGCTCACTGCCTTAGTCCCTTCTGAGAACTTGGTGTCTGTTTAGCTGCTGTAGTTTTCGTATCCTGGAAACTGAGCAATGCTAGCGCCACCACCCTGAGCGAGCAGAGCTCCCTAGAGCTGTGACTTCTGGAAACAGAATGTTCCCGGTTTCCAGAAGGTTAAAAAGTCCCTGCAGTCACTTTCTCTCAGCAGCCGAGGAGTGAGTGTCCAAGCTCCGTTTGGGCTTTATTATGCATTTCTGCAGCCTGGAGTGTTAAGCACGCGGCCTGCACGGAAAGCTGCGCCTTTATTTATTTTTTATTTTATTTAATTTTTTAAAAAGATTTTATTTATTTATTTATTCATGAGAGATACAGAGAGAGAGGCAGAGGCACAGGCAGAGGGAGAAGCAGGGTCCCTGCAGGGAACCTGATGAGGGGCTCGATCCCAGGACCCCAGGACAACGACCTGAGTTCAAGGCAGATGCTCAACCATTGAGCCACCCAGGCACCCAGAGCTGCACCTTCAAATGCAGCAGTGAATGAATAATTTGGGTGAGGTTTGGGAAATCTTTGCCAGGGTCTTTATCTGGGTCTTCTCCGGGGCAAGCCCAATTCATCTGTGTATCCATGTACCAGGGAGAGAGCCACGAACGAGTGTGACGCTCTTGCCATCCATCTAGGGGGGAAAGGTCACAGTGAAAGTGGATTTTTCAGATCTAATGATCTTTGGGAAAGGGCAAGTGTTGATTTCCTGCCCCTTGCTTGTCACCTGATGTCTGTGGTCCTCCGCGAGTCTGTTCCCATCAATCTTAGATTGTTCCTGGGGAGGGCACAGCCATGCTGCCTGCATACTTCTTCCCAGAGGCTTTTGTCCTCCTAGCATCGAGGAGGTGGTTTTTACCAAACTTGAGCTCTCATGAGCATGTGGGGATGTTGTGAAAATGCAGATTCCCTGGCCCTGGCTCTAGAGGACCTGAATTCTTGGGATTAGGGGAGGGCCCAAGGATGTGCATTTTTCACAAGCACACGCCCCAACAGCCCCACTCCTGTGACTGCGATGGTTGAAATGTGTGCACTGCAGTTGGGGAACATTCTCCTAGGATCAGGGGCCACTTGCTATTTTTTTCTTTGCATTTTCACAAAATAAAACAGAAGACCAAGGGTTGTGAAAAAGTGAAACTGGCAAATGTCAGGGAGGAAAAAAATATCTTTTGCTGAAACTAGCAAGTCAATTAAATGTTGGTTGGATTGAATTGGAAATTGGATCCCAGCCACTATAGGAATTTTTCTTTTTTATTTTTTTTTGAGACTTTTTTTTTTTAGAGCAGTTTTAGGTTCGCAACAAAACAGGGAGGAAGATACAAAGATTCCCCATATACCCCTGCCCCTCACATGTACAGCCTCCCCCACTGTCCACACCCCCCACCAGAACAGGGCATTTATTATATAATCCATGAGCCTCCACGGCTTTTCGTTATTCCCCAGAGCGCATGGCCTATGTGAGAGTTTACTTGTAGTCTCGCACATTCTATGGGTTTGGACAAAGGTATGAGGACATGTATCCACCATGACAGTGTCATGCAGAATAGTCTCATTGCCTCCCCCAAACCCTCTGTGCTCCACCTCCTCATCCCTCCCTTCCCTTAACCCCTGGCAACCCCTCATCCTCTTACTTTCTCCATAGTTTTTCTCCTTCTCAGAATGTCACAGAATTGGAATTTTACCATATTTGTCCTTTTCAGATTGGCTTGTTTCACAGAGTGATATGCATGGAAGGACCTTCTGCGTCTTTTCACGGCTTGATAGCTCATTTCTTTTCGGTACCAAATAATATTCTGTTGGCTGGATGGACCACAGATTATTTATCCTGTCGCTTGTTTTTTAAAAGACACCAAGGTAGATGGTATGTTTACATTGGCCGTGGATCCCTTTCTTTCCTTCTTAATAATAAAGAAGTGTAAGAGTCTCAAGCTTTATGATGTTTGTTTTTTTTTTTATTTTTTATTTTTTATTTTTTTTTGCTTTATGATGTTTGATTGATGAATCTTCCATCATGGATACATATTTAGTCACGTGGATTCTTTTGCTTTTCTTAAGATTGGGAGGGAGCTTGTTAATCACAGATCCTGGACTCTGACCTAGACTGAGATACCAGGGTAGGTGGACGAGGTCACCTATGTGGCCATCCTGAAGCCTGCAGGTGACAAAGTGGTGGGGAGCTGTGCGGCGGTCAGTGTCCCCAAGGAGACACAGATGTGGGGTTCATGCACCAGCTCTTCTGCATTGTCCTTGCACATTGTATTGTCCCAAGGGGCCAAAAAAAACAATGAAGTGTTGCCAGCCAGCTGAGTTGCTGTGTCTTAGGTAACCTCCTTGCTCTCTCTGAGCTTTGGCTTGCTTCTCTGCAAAACGGTGGTACCTGAGAACTGCTGTAAGTTGGACATTATATGGCGTGACCACATCAAAACCAGGTCAGCACTGTGACCTCACTGTTCCCATCCAGCCTGCCCCGGACCATTTATCAGCCGAGGTCGAGAACAGCGTGAGACACGGAGTAGGAGCTCAGGATATACCTATAGATGGCTCCTTGGTTCCTAGACCTGACCACTCTTGACCTGGCGTATTTCTGAAATACCGAAGTAGGTTAGAAAGAAAGGAACTGGAGACAATGATTTTTCTTCCTTAGGGGTCCCTCTCCTTTTTCGTCAGCCCCATCCAGCTGTGGGTACCCTGGACCCCCCAAACCTGGAGCCAATTTCTCTCCCACTTCTTCTGACTCATATCTTTCATTATGTCTCAGGAGAACAGTCTGTCACTCGCTCCTTCTCCTGGTGAACAGGAGGGCCTGGGGCAGAGAGAGCTGGAACTCAGTGCAGCCGGGACCGGGCCTAACCCTGGAGCAATTAGCAAAGCTGGGAGGTCGGCTTCTAGCTCGGGCCCTGTGCACACATTTGGGTGAAGGAAGTTTCCTGCTTTCCTAACCACCTTGTCCTCTTCCCCGTGAAACATTAATTAGGAAGAAGGAAACATCCTCGCTTCTCTTCCCTCTCCTCCTTGAGCTGCGACTCTGAAGGACACGACAGATGACTTGCTTTGCTGCGGAGGCTTCTGCATTTTTAACGGGCAGCGCACAGCAGCGACGGGAACACTCAGGGTGAGTGCAGATGTTTGGACCACTGGAGTCTCACCTCCTTCCACACCTCCAAACCTCTTTTCCTTGAGATTTCCAGACCCGATCTTTGCTGAAAACCCAACGAGAACCCTTGCCAATGTGTTCAGGAGAAGAAAGCTTACTGTAGATGGGCTTTCCAGTGCATTCCTGTAATTACAGCTTGATTCTAAAGCACTAAATGGTTATTATTATAAAACCAGTGTGTTTGCTGCCAAGGCGATAGGAAAGACACCCTACAAGCCACACCAACATGAGGGTCAGGGAAATCAAGCCTTTTTATTGGATTTGACAGTAAGGCATAATAGTGAGAACAGAAGGCGGGGATCGTTAGCCGTGCATGCAGACTCACAGGTTCTTAGGGGGACAGAAGGAAAGAAATGGAGGAGAAAAACACCCTGTGACTGGCTACAGAGAGGAGTGACTTGGAGTGCACAGACGCGAATCCAAATGACCATTCACCAGGGTTCTGGAATATAGAGACAGCTGTGATGTTGAAATGTAGATTTCCCCAAACTCGTACTCATTTCAAAGTGTTTATATAGCTCACTATGTGCCAGGCATTGTCCCTAACCCTCTACATATACTAACTCATTTAATTAAATTTCCGTTGAGTTTCACAGTTTCTGGATTTATCGAATTTTCAGCGGGAGACTGTTGGTGAAATCTGTGATCACTCCTCACCCAAAGAAGCTCTTGGAACAGTGACAGATCATTCTAGATTCCAGCCCACAGCTTCCCTGTTAGCACCTGCACCTCTGTTGCCTGGCCTCTCTAGTTCTGGGAATGTTTAACCCTTTGTCTACAGGACAGAATAGGAGGGGGGAAGGAGGAGAGAGGATGGCAGTGGGTTGGGGGAAGGCTCCAGACCTGAAACAAGCTCAGAGGAATGTGGCAGCCTAATCAGTTGAGACTCTTTATCCAAAGACCTACCATCCAAGCAGCAGGAGAGAGGTCTGTTGGAACCAACCAGGCAGCTGAGAAGCTGCTGAATTTGCCACGCCTCCTCCTTAGCTCCCTTCCTGAAAGTTCCTTTCACAGCAGCAATAAGCAAGGAAGTTCTGATGAGCTAATGCTCAGAGGAACTCAGTAGGAGGGGATCATCTTTCTCGCCAGGGCATTTTCCTACTCTTTAAAGGAAAAGGTTTTAAAGAAGGACCAAACTCAGGCTTGATGCAACATAAACAGGGCACATGGTGGCATTGCTTTGACACTTGGACAGGTCTCTATCTAGCTCCAAGGCCCCTTCAGGCCTTCCCTCCACACATGGCACCATCAGTGCCTTGGACCTATCCAGGGGCTGACTGCAGGGAGGTGAAATTTCTTCCAGGAGCTCTTTGCTGTAGTCCCTTTGCTTGAGTGAGGGGCTGGTTTTGAAGGACCTCAGAACAGGGTGGTAGGAACACGGAATCAGAAGTCCTATTAAGAGTCAGAGGTCAAATTCTGGGAGGTCCCCCTCAGGGGGCTTCCAAACTAGGATAGTTTGGAAGAGTTCCGAGCCCAGTAGTGATTGAGAGGGCACCCAGTTTGGGATGAAGCAGAAAGCACCCAAGGCAGCCTCTGGGAAATGTCGAGGAGGTGTGATCCTCCCTTCAGTGTTGGGGGGATGGGGTTCAGAGGCAGGCAGGCAGGTGTTCCTAGAGTGAAGCAAAAAGTCTCTGGTCACTGTTAAATGACCTAGATCGTGACAAACGCCTAACAGAGTGCCAGATATAAATGTTCATTAGGTTGGCTTCTAGGATTCTATTTTGTTAACCAAAGTCTTTAGAGGTCATAATAAAATTCACTTCTGTTTGGCCCACTTGCCAACAATCCACGGTGACATTTGCTTGAGGTAGCAGGAAATAGCTGGGTATGTTTTCTTCATCCTGGCCTGATGGTCTTGGAGTCCTGGACCAGTGGTGGGTCTGTGCTCGTTTGCATGGCCCAGAAGCACAGGCTGTCGAGTTTGGGGAACCATCAAAAAATCTAGTTTCGGGTTTGGTGATTCGAAAGAGGAGTCCCCTAAAAGGTGGCACTTGTCTTTGGCTGTTCTCCAGGAGTAGTTTGACAATGACTTGGAGAGGGAATGGGAGACGCTTGGTTTATATATGTTTGAACTCGATGTTCCTTTGGTGTGTCTAAGGAGTGGGGTTGGGGGAGCAGAGTGGGTGAAGACCCAGGAGATGGAGAGTAGGGGGCTCCTCCCTAGGAAGTCACCCAAAGCAGTATTCTCTAACTGCAAGTGCACCCCAAACTATATTAAATGGTCTAAAAAATTTTGGAATTCCGTGCTCTATAATAAGTGATGACATGATAAATTCTTTTTTTTTTTCTCTTGAAGCCATTTCTCTCATGGTACCCCCTTTGACGTGGCTCTGTTCCCAGGAGACTTGCTTGTCCAGAGGTTTGATAAAAAGGAAAATATCTTAGAAGCTGAAACACCGGATTGGAATCGGGGTGCACCCCTTCCTGGTCGGCTCCCCCTGCACACTCTCGTTCCCCCAGCCCAGGCTTGGCTTGTTGCTAAGTCATTTAGTCAAGAATCTGCAGGCAGTGGTCACCTGGCCCCGTCTCCCATCTCTGCAGGACTGAGACAGCCGCCGATTCCTGCCATGACCAACAGGAAGAATCAGTTTCAGGAAATTTGAAGTCATGGTGGAAAGGGTCTGTGGGAGCAACAGCCTAGCACATGGGGGACTGTCTGTCCTCTGGGTGCAGACCAATCTGCTTCAGGAGCCACAGTCCAATGGGTAGCCAGATGCTCAAAGGCAAGACCTTTATTTTTGAGGTGGTGGGGAAATGGAGTCAGAGGCTCAAGGAGGCTTAGCACACAGTGAGTACTCCATGGATTTGGAGGATGATTTGACTTCAAATCCCATACTTCAAATAATAGGAACTCATGCATAATCAAGGGTCTTCTTATAGTAGTCCCATGCTAGTTATATGATCCAGTTTGCAAAAATCGTATTCTAGATAAAGACCTTCATATTTGAACCTGGCTACATTTGTTGCTGTGGTCCCCTTCTCCTTCCTTCTGCTGGCGTATTTCTTCTCAGTTGTATATATTTGAGATCAAAGACTAGGAGGGGTGTTTCTTCTTTTATTTCATTTATTCATGTATTTGCTCCACACAGTTTTATGGGATCACTATACCTGAGTCTAAGCCTTTGGAACATAAAGGTATAAGAATGTGACTCCTCCCTTGGAAGAAAGAAAGGAGTAGATAAACAACGCCAATGCCATGTGACTGAGCACCAGAATCTTCTGGAGAGACTTCTAGGAGATACTTCTTAAGAGATGAGATCCTAGAGTAGAGACCCGCACCCCTCCACCTCCAGCGGAGATCAGAAGGAGATAGGGTTAGAGATGAGCTATCTTAGACAGATGAAAAGCCAAATGTCAAGGCACTGAGGTAGTTAGAGCATGGAGTGGTGAGGAATTACTAATGCCTGGAGTATCACATGTGGGTGGGGTAGGGGGGCCATGGTGAGATAAAGCCAGACAGGAGTGAAGAGGTCAAGCTCACAGGAAGCCTAATGCCATGAAAATGAGAGTACCCTTCATCCTGCTGTCAGTAAGGAGCCAGTAAAGAGCTTTACGTGCATGGGGATGAGAGGCTCATGTTTGCACTCTGGAAGGATGACTCTGGCATCATGCAGGATATAGAGTATAGGGAATTAGGCTGGAGGCAGGAAGACCAGATAAGGGCATTTTCCAAATTCCAAGCAAAGGAACCTGACAGTAATGGCACGCAGATGGTGGTGCAAAGGTGGGTAGTTGAGACATTTTGGGATCAACTAGATTTAATTTTCAATTACACGAGAGTAATCAAGGAAGCATGGGTCTTGGTTTTCTTACTCGGACAAACTGTGGTGGGTGGTTCTGTTCATGGAGGGAGACAGCAAGGAGATGAGGGGAGCCAGTGGTTAAGGGGGGGTCTCTGAGGTCCTCCGGGGAGGTCTTGGTGTAGATATCCAGTGCACTGCTGGCTCTGGGGGTACGGGGTCCAGGGAAGGAATGTGTGTGGGTGGGGACTGTCATTTAGAAGTCATTAGCATGTGGGTGGTGGTTATGGTCTCAGCGTGGGTGAATTCCCCCTGGGACAAAAGGTAGTGGCAAGAGAACTAGGTCTTGGGAAACACCCACACTGATGAGATGGGGAGAGAAAGAGAAGTCCACATAGAGCTAAGGGGGTGCAATAAGAGTAGAAGGGAGCCGGTTAGGAGATAGTGGCCAGTGTCTGAAGAGGAAGTGAGGGGACATTCAAAGGAGGATGCGTGGGCACCTGGGTGGCTCAGTGGCTGAGCATCTGCCTTTGGCTCAGGTCGTGATCCTGGGTCCTGGGATCGAGTCCCCCATCAGGCTCCCTGCAAGGAGCCTGCTTCTCCCTCTGCCTGTGTCTCTGCCTCTCTCTGTGTGTCTCTCATGAATAAATAAATAAATAAAATCTTTCAACAAAACAAAACAAAATCAAAACCAAAGAGGATGCGTGGTTAACATGGAAAACATAGCAAAAAGGGCAAACAAGGACACTGAAAATCACTTTTGTCTGGGAGTTAGAGGCTGAGTGGGATCTTGGAGAGAGTTGTTTCAGTGCAGAGAAGGAGGGGACACATCCAGTGAGCTGAGGGGCATTGACAGGTGAGAAGGTAGCTCCCCTAAATGTAGGCGTGACTGTCGAAAACCTGGTAGTGTGCATGCATTGAGACAGGCCAGAGGTTGATAGACGGATAGGTAGATGATAAGTAGACAAGGAACAGTATTTAGAAGGGATGCAAAATTAAAAGACTCTTTAAGATTGAAAACTCTTGAATATGTCAACAGACCGACAAGAAGAAGTCAATGGAGAGAAGGAAAAAATGTTGGGAAGTTTTATTGGAGAAATGGACACTATTTGTGGGTGCTTCTTGGATGGAAGGTACAGGTTCCACTAGTATTAGAGATGCAGGAAGGAGGCACGGGGGCAGGGAGGGTTGGGTACCAAGGGAGGAAGTTCATGTCCACTTGCCTCTTTTTTTTCTTTCCTTTTTTGTTTCAATAAAATAGGCGAGGTCCCCTCTGCTAGGAAAGAAGGGGCTTCGATTCTGGCATCGCTGTGAGGAAAACAGGGTGTGAGGTTGATGGGTAACTTGCAGGAGGAGGGCTGAGCGCTAAGGAAGTCATCGGGGCTGGCTCCTGGCACATCATGGCCCTGCCTGTGGGGGGGGGGGGCGGTCTGTGAGCAATTCTCACTGGGTCCCCAGCCACCGGGCTGGGGTATGGGGGCAGAGCAGATCTGTGGTTGGCCTGGTGCACGAGTGGGGCTGGAGGTGGAAAGACACTGGCATTGTTTTAGTCGTTGGCAAGAGGGTGGCCTTGGCTGAATGGGCTTACCTGGGAAGGAAAGGACAGGGGGGAGAAAGATGACAAAGTGAGAGAAAAGGGAGGAGTCCGGAGTCCAGAGAGCATGATGAGGTGAGAGATTGAGCAAGCGAAAGAGCTGGAAAGAGGGGACGTTGTGTCAGAGATCTCAGGTTTTAAATGTCAGAGGTGGGACTGTTTGGGATGACGTTAAGTCCAAGACATGGCCATAAAAGTGGGTCCGTGAAGAGCAAAGACAGGGATGGGCATTGAAACTGGAGTCAAGGAACCAGAAAGCTGCCATGTCCACTGGACTTCAGCCACTGTCCCTGCAGGACACTTGCAGGGACGGTCATGGGAAGAGGCCACAGGGCAGCACGCGTGACACTGCAGGACCCAGAGACGTCAGAGATGAGTCTCATTTTAGTGAGAAAGACGCAATAATTGGAATTCTTGCTACACTTGGTCTCCTGAGCAGAACAGATGAGGGGTGGATGGGCCCGTTCCAGCTGGTTCCATAGCCCTGACCCCTTGGACCTCCGCTCACTGTAACAGTCAAAGGGCAAAGCTAGTTGTTTCCAGCTTACGGAGAAGTGGAAATTTCAACAAAGACGATCGGCGACTTTGCCTGGAATGACACCCTGAAGGGCTGACCTCCAGCTCTCTTGTCCCCCCCGGCCTGGCTTCCCCTCTCAGGCGTGACCTGTTGCACCAGCGCTGGTCCCCACAGGCCTCCTCGATGCACACTTTCCAGAGATTTGGTGTTGAGATTCGACACAGGGACCTGGAGGGGAATTTCCCCAGTTGGCAGAGAGGTGTGAAAATCAGGAGGGAATGTTTTTCCTGCTCGGCAACAAGAGGTATCAGATCATTGCTTCTTGTTTCTCCCTCCAGCTCTGTTGCTATTTAGGTACATGTATCGGTTCCATGACAATACCTTTTGCTTGGAAAGGGCCTTCTCTTATTAAAAGTAAAAATATATATATATATATATATATTTTTTTTTCATTCCAGAAGTAGACATGTTTGGCTCTCTTTCCACTTCCACTATCATTAAAAAAAAAAAAAAAATCTCTATATGCCTTTACCTCCCACCAATCTGACTCCTGCATAGATGGGAGGTCCTTGAAGGTTGGGATCTACTGTCTCATTGATTGTAGGACCTTCTAAAGTCTTCCAGGCCTTAGCAGAAGGGGAGCGTGTTTGGTGAATGAATAAGCCATGTTTACTGAACGAATGATGGTTTTGCCCATCGCTCCATGCAGATGCTTTGAGGCTTAAATAACTGTGAGAGGGTCTATCCTGCCCCACTCCCATCTCTTACCCATTGTTCTTCATGGTAAAGCCCACATCGATGGCAAAGACAGAAAAGATCACGTCTCAAGACACCTGGGTTTAATCTTGGCTTTACCACTGGCTGTGGAGCCTAAATCTTCGAATCTCTGAATCCAAGTTTGTTCAGGTGAAAATGAAAAGAAATAGCACCTCCTTCGTTTGATTATTAGGAGGCTTAAATTGGGTGACGTGTAGCCTGGAAACCGGAATCTAGGAACAATTAGGATAAGATTCTTTCTTGACTCCCATCCATACAGAGATCCATCTTCCTGTCTTTTGGTCTCAAGGCAAGTGTCTCTAGGACATTGAACTGATTAAGAAGTGGTTCCTACAGCTGTGGAGAGCTTTATGCTCTGTATAGAATTAATCCGGGACTGATTTCATAGATCAGGACCTGGGACACACCGTGTTCTGAGGATACTAAGTAGCTCAGATGCCCTTGTAGGAGAATTGAGGCTGAGGATAGAAGGTTCCCTATAAATCACTGTCTCGCCTGTCACCAGGCTGTAGTTTGGTTAAGAACCCAACAAGAGGAAACTCTTTCTTAAAAGGGAGGAGGACACATGCTCATAGTGGCCAGGACCCTCAACCATCAGGAGAAGGTTACTAGAACTTACTTCTTGCGGGTATTCACCATGTCTCAGGCACTGTGCTACGTGCTTTCTATTTATGGCATCTTTTAATTATTTAACAACACTCCTTCAAGGAGGTGGGAAAGCTGGAATCCTGGAGGAAAGGAATTCCGGATATGTCAAGCTTTCAGACTACCTCTGAGTTTTAAAATATGTGAGTACGGATTGCATTGTGCAAAGCCGTTTTATGCAATCAGGATTGAAAGGCATCAGAATCACTGTAGTTGGGCATGTTCCAGGACATTCTCTGGACTAACCACAGACCGTAGGACACAAGAAGTCAGGGATCTCGATTGTTTGGCTCATCCTTGTATACTGCTTAGCAGATGACAGCTGCTCAGTACAGGATTTGATGTTTGGAGCTGCAGGGGCCATTTTGTGACCATGAGGAAAAGTGTGGAAAATTTCAGGGACTGTGACCCAGAGCCCGGACATATTCGAGCTGCCAAATTAACTCTACCTTCAGACCTCTTACTCTATGACATAATTAAATGTATTCGTTTTTAAAAGTCATTTTTCTCGGTTTATTTTTTTTCTTTAAATCATGGCCATAAACATCATAATTGATTCAATCTCTAAATACGAGCGTGGGCTGGTCATTTAACATTTCTGTGCTTCAGTTGGATGAGCACAATCATGCTCTTTAATGGAGCAACACCTGATGCGAATGATGGCAGGCACCTATTGCTCAAGGCTAAACTATAAAATTTGCTGAGACCCTTGGGCAGATCTCCCCTACTTTTAAGCAAACTCTCATTTCACCCAGAGTTGGATTCCCAGCAACACGGGTGGCAGAGAATGAGCCTGGCAGTTTCGTGTTTGGTTTGTCAGGGTGCCACATGGAGCCGGGTGCCAGGGCCATGTTATGTGATCTGGGCCATCTCTCTGACCCGCCTGTTGCCATGCCTCATGGCAGGCCGGCAGTTGAGAGAAAAGCATAGTTTACATTCTTCCCTCTCCTGGAGAATTCTATGAGGAAAGACACCTGAACTGGTCTAGTGGGCATTTCCCTCACCCTTTTCCTGTTGGATCTGGAGTCTCTCAAACCTTAACTGGGGTAGGAAGGGGCATCGGTGCGCTCCAAGGCATTACCAACCATTCATCGGAGAAGACGGTGATTTGAATAAGTGTTGGGGCAGATATTTAGGAGTATTTGCAACTGTGGTGGGTGAGCATCTGTATTTCATGCAGAGGAAGAGATCTGACTTCTTTTCCTGAAATACCTTACCCTGACATACCACCAGCTGCCCAGGAAGAGCCATCCCATCCTACTGGCCATTGTAGTAAAGATAAAGAGATGACGCAAGGCCTGGAATGTATCTCAGGAACTGCTGCTAGAAGGTTTATGAGTATTGGACCAGTGGGGGGCTGTGTTTCTAGCGCCTTCTCTTGGAAGAAAGGAGCTCTTCCTGCTGAGCCTCTGTCATGGCTCCAGTGAGCTGTAGGCCACCAGGCTCCAGGAGAGGGTCCAGGTGGGACAGACATAAGCCGCACCTCTACAGCCGCAGCCAGGTTTCCGTGAAGCAGGCTGTAGGGCAGCGAAGAAGCAAAGCCTTCCCCAGGCCCCCGCTGGTAAAGTCAAGGGTGTAGGAAAGGTGTCCTGGAGCAGAAGAACCAGCACCAGGACAATTGTCTTAGCCTCACTGATTACGAATTATCACAAGCTCTTTGGGGGAGGAGGAGCTACATGTACACAACTGCATCCTAAGAGAGCTAAGAGACAGCCATCCCAAACCTGACATTAGCACCTGAGGCCCATTCATGTGTCACCAACTGTTCCAATAATGGATCCAGTTATTGGGGTTGACATGTCTTGTTGGGGCCTGTTGAACCATCACAGTTTCTTAATCTTTCCTTGACTTCCATGAGATTGGCCATTTTTTTTTTTTTAGAAATATGTATTGATTTATTTTTAGAGAGAAAGAGTGTGAGCAGGGGGAGGGGCAAAGGGAGAGAATCTCCAACAGATTCCACGCTGAGCGCTGAGCCCCCTGTGGGGCTTGATCTCACAACCCTGAGATCATGACCTGAGCCGAAATCAAGAGTCCGACACTTAACTGACTGAGCCACTCAGGCTCCCCCATGTCATGGCAATTTTAAAGACCACAGACCAGTGATTCTTAGAATTCTTAGAATGTCCTTTATTTTAGTTTGTGTGGTGAATGATTCTTCATGATTGCCTTTAGGCGGTGCATATCAGGCAGACACATCACGGTAGCGATGCTGTGTTCTTTTCTTTTTTCTTTTTCTTTTTTTTTTAAAGGATTTTATTTATTCATGAGAGACACAGAGAGAGAGGCAGAGACACAGGCAGAGGGAGAGGCAGGCTCCCCATAGGGAGCCCGATGCGGGACTCGATCCCAGGACCCTGGGATCACGACCTGAGCTGAAGGCAGATGCTCAACCACTGAGCCACGCAGGCGCCCCTGTGTTCTTTTCATTACATCCTGACACGTGATGCACAACGCTGAACACTTGAAGAAGGTGGATCTGCTACTAGATCCTGCCATGAGAAAGTTACGACTCTTCCCTATGTAATTAGTAAATATTTTTCCTGTGCGGAGAGGCACTCTGAGACACTGCAGATAATCTGTTTTTCATCAAAATGTCAATTTATTTCTATAAGTGTGGACTCACGAATTCTTATTTTCCTTAGTCATAAGCCCTTGCTTGGTCGATTTTGCTATTCAAATGATCCCAGACTTGGCAAGTGGGAGCTCCTTCAACCTGACTTTCGGGGGCTTTTCAATGCTGGGCAGGCCTGAGGACTCAGAGGTGTGCTGCAGAGAAGCACAGGATAGCAATGTTTCCACCTCCTTTCCTCATCACATCCCTTCCCTGCCCCGAGATTCTTGAACTGTGTAAATCCTTCCCCAGAGAACAACAGTGGCATGGTCATAACTTGTTAAATACCGTAATTAAAATAGTTCTCTTATTAACTTCGTGATAACACTTTTTCCCCCTCCTCCTCGAAATTACATGTTAGCATTTTGTTAATTAAATTTCTAGTTCTAACAGAACTTCTTGCTGCTGCCATGAGGTTTACAGGGGGCCCTCTTCCTGGAGGGTGGGAAGGTGGCCCAGCAGGTCAGACAGGCTCTCATCTTTTCTCCTGGAAGGTTGAAGGAGGGAACCAGAAGAGATTGTCAACAGTCTGTGCCTAAGTCAGGTGGCCAGATTTAACAAATACAGAGAAAGGGCACTCAGCTAAATTTGAATTTCAGATATACAATCACTAATTTTTGGAAATAGGTATGTCCCCAAAATTGCATGAGACATGCTTATGCCAAAAACTTTACTGTTATTTCTCTGAATTTCAAACTTAGTGGCATGTCCTATACTTTCTCTGGCAATCCTACACCTAACTAAACGTTGGCTCATGGCTCCAGCGAAGAGAGAGGTTTTCCACTCTTCTTTCAATGTATGCTGTTGGCTCTATAATTACTGAATTAGCATTGGAGGCTGTTTGCATTGTTTTGATCAGCTCCTTGACGCACACAATCTCAAAAAAGATTGTGTAGCTACCTGTGTTACTAATACTGGTAAGATGGTAGCTAATATGGATCCATCGATGTATTGATGATTTAAACAGTGTCTGTGGGGATCCCTGGGTGGCTCAGCGGTTCGGCACCTGCCTTTGGCCCAGGGCGTGATCCTGGGGTCCTGGGATCGAGTCCCGCGTCGGGCTCCTGGCATGGAGCCTGCTTCTCCCTCTTCCTGTGTCTCTGCCTCTCTCTCTCTCTCTCTCTATCATAAATAAATAAATAAATCTTTAAAAAAATTAAAAAAAATTAACAGTGTCTGTGACGCACCAGGTGCTGTGTGAGATGCTGCAGAGGCAAAAGCCAATAAGACACAGGCCTTGACCCCAAGGAGCTCACTGCTCAGAGCAGAAGTCTAAGTCTGGCCAAATCTAGCCACCATCTAGTTTTATAAATAAAGCTTTATTGGCACACAGCCACTCCAGTTGGGTACTACAGTTTATGGATGCTTTCACCTCCAGTGGCTGAGTCGAATAGTGGTAATACAGACCACGAGGCCCCAAAACCTAAACTATTTACTTTTAGCCCCTAAGAAAAAAAGTGTGCTGGCCCCTGACATTGAGGAAGAACTAGTCAATGAATGACAGGAACAATAGGCTATGAGAGATGTAAGCGAAGCACATGGAGAGCACAGAGAACGGAGTGTCTAGGCCTGTTTCGGGGGGGGGGGGGGGTGCTGTACCAGTTTGTCGGAGTGACACTGGGACTGAGTTTTAAAGGATTTGTCAAAGGGTGAGAAGGGAGGGGATTCTAAGTAGAAGGGGGGCTAAACTAGGATTCTAAGTAGAAGCAGAAGCATGTGGCAAAGGCACAAAAGCTAGTTCTGGGCCCCACCGTGGGGACAGGAAGGTGTGTGGTGGGGGTTGGGAAAACATCATCTCTTGAGGGTCTCAACACGTCAGGTATGTATGGGCGTTCATTTGCATAATGCACACACTAGAGCTTGGAGGTAAAATTAGAATTACTATTTTACACATGAGTCACTGAAGGCTCAGAAGTGTTCCTGAAGCTGTCCAAAGGCCCACAGAGGGAAGCAGGGGAGCCAGGACACTAACTCAGGGTGAACCCATCCAAAAGCTCATGTTCTCGGCATCTCCCTTGCTGCATTGCACAACGTGCGCCCATCACTTCTAACACAAACCACAGGCAGGCTCTCGGGGGCCAGGGAGCATATGTTACTCTAGAGCAGTGGTTCCCAAGTGTGGATGATTTTGTCCCTTTGAGGGACATTTGGCAGTGCCTGGTGACATTCTTGGTTGTCACAACTTTGGGGGGAGTTGCTACTGGCATCTAGTGGGTAGAAGCCAGGGATGCTGCTAAACATCCTATAATCCATGGGATAGGCCCCTGCAACAAAGAATTACCTGCATATAATGTCAATAGGGCCACAACTGAGAAGCCTTGCCTTGCATCCTTACGCCCAATACAGGGCTTGGCAAATAAAGGGATACTTGGTAACGTGTGTTGAACTGGAAAAATATTGGTGTGTTCAGGGAATGGGGGAAAGTCCACAGACCAGACATTAGTGAATAGACAACGGGGCAAGATTATAGATGAGAACGGGGCTGTCGCATGCAAGGATGGACATCAGCGAGGGTTAATTTCTTCTGGAAGCATGGCGACATCCGCGAGGCATTTTAGTTCAGGGGAGGGACATGATCAGATGGGTTTGTTGGAGAGTCACTGACTCTAGCGTGAAGGCGAGATTCAAGTAGGGAGGCCTGACGGCAGCCTTGACGAGGCAGTACCAGCGGGAAGACAGAGGCAGAAAGAATCCTGTGAGAGGTTGGAAAGTAGACTCAGCAGGATTTGGGGCGTGCGGGGCAAGGGGAAGGATCATGAAGACACTTGTTTGAACAATAACCAGACTGGCTGAGGTAAGGAATATAAAAGGGTAGACCAGGTGTGTGTGCAGGGGTGGAGGGTGCAGGTGGGGAGACTGGAGATTCTGGATTTTTTTGCCAATTCTGAGGTGGCCACAGGATTCCTGTGTTCCCATGTGGCAATTTTCAGGAAGCCACCGGGAATCTGAATCTGGAGCTTGGAAAATGAAGCTGGAAGGAGAGTATTGACCTACGCATCCATCCATGTATGCTTTCCGGTTGATGTCATTCTTTTTTTACATTGTTTTGCCCGCCGTCCCTTCAGCAGACCATAAATCCTCAAGGTCAAGGATGATGCAGGGATTACGAACGAGCTTAGACCGGATGGAGTTTGAGCTCTGGCTCCACCATGCCCTTGCGACATCCATGAGGATGCTATTTTGCTTCTGTGAGCCATCAAGTTTCCTCATCTGTAGGATGGGGGATCCCTGTAAGGTTCTGGATGTAAAGCATGTAGAATGGTAACAACCTAGTGTCTAACTCTCTGGTCCCGGGGTGCAATGTGCACACGTGGGCACACGCACTGCCTAGTGCATCTTAGCAATGACCACGTGGTCTTGAGATTCTTGGCTGAGGTATTCATCTTTCCCAAAGACTCTTCCAGAAAGAGTGGTTACCTTTGTGTCCCCAGTACCTAGCACGGCTCCTGGATCACAGACATGGAATCGTGAGGGCCCGATCTGAGGCTACACCACATGCCTAAGGTTACACAGCTTGTAACGGGCACAGCTGAGGCTTGCCTTGGCGATATCGAGAGATGGAACTGTCTCTGGTCATTCTGACTGGCACAGAACCCAGAAGAACGACATGAGTTGTTAGCGTCGAACACATGCACTTAACTTTGCAGGTGAACTCACACTCAGGACTGTACATTTTTCTTTGGGCTGGTGTGAGCATAAGTTTGCATTCCTGAAGTTTGGGTAGCTGGACGGTGACAGGTTAAGAGGCGAGTCTGAGATATTAAACTCCTCCCAGGGGAGGTGAGAGTTAATTGGGTCTCACCTGGGCTTGGGGGTTGGCCATTTCCCAGCCTGGCCCCTTGCGACTCTGGATCCTTGGAGCTCTGCAGCTGACTGAGTCACCCTGGAGCACACACTGCCCCACCCAAACACGTCCGCTGCCTTCTGGCTGGCACCATGTCTCCCCCGTAGAACAGCAACGAGCCTGCTTTCTATGGCTTGCTCAGCTGGGGATCCCTACCTGTCCACTTCTGGATACTTCTCGTGATCATCCCCATGGGGCCTCACGCCCAGATCATTTTCTTTTTTCAACCTGGTTAAAAACAATGAGCGAAGTAGATCTGATGCAACAGCTTTAAAAAGCACCATATTATAGATTTCAAAGTCAGTCCAAACTTATTTTTTGACTCACCCATCACCACAATTTATTTCCTCTTTGGTACGACAAATAGTGTAAGCCAGAAAGGGGGGGGGGGCAGACGTAGGTTCTCCTGGTTTAAATCAACACACATTTAAGGAGCTTCTGCCATGTGCCAAGCACCATACTCGCTTTTTCCCTGGGGACTCTCAGCAAGTGGCAGCAACATCTGTCTTATCCTTGGTGCTTAAGTAGGACATCTCCTGGTGCCCTGGGAATGCCAAGCCATGGGGTGTTTAGGTGTGTTCTGCACTCGTCCCCAGGGAGCTCCTAAAGCCTGAGTTAAAATCTGCCCCCTTCTAGACTTTTAGTAGGATCCAGCTTAGGACGCGGAACACTGCAGAGTTTTAGGACTTCCTACCTCGGCGCCCTGCGGTGTCTCATCAAGCAAGGAGGCTCCCCCCCTAAGCCTGCAGGCTCCTTGCTGTCTGACCCCAGCCATCTACCCTCGCTTCAAATTACAAGTAGGACTGGAAGCCAAGAGCCAGCCAAATGCATCATGGTTCCCACTCAGGAGACAAACCAAGCTGCCAGCCAGCAGGGCTGGGCTACAAAAGCCCAAGAAGCAGCGAGCTTATCCTGAGAAGGTGATTTTGTGTGTTTGTTTCTACATGTAGCATCTCTCTCTGTAGAAGCGACGCATTTCTTCAGCTGCCTTTCTATTTGTAGAGGAGCGGTGTCGTTGGGGTGCCACGGGGAGGGGGTTAATGCGGCATGCAACTGGCTAATTTAATTGGCTTCATTTAAGGTAAGGACACCACTGCTGGTTTCGCCCCCTTTAGGTTCTAATTAGCCCAGCCGTAATCTGGAGCCACAAAAGGCACTGCCGACCCAAGGTGGCACTTTATTCATTCATAAATGAGTAACCTCGGTCCGAAATGGGACCTCACACAAAAGGATGTGTGGGGATTACATTCTCAATCTACTCATGGCGTATGAGAGCAGCTTTCCTCCTCACCGCCCCCAAAACACACCCTGGAACTACAATTTGGTTTGTCAATCACTTGATATTCCCACGATGGGCAGGGGGGCGACCCTGGGGGCCTGGGAGCAGACTGGCTCTGGGTTGTGAACTGGGTAGTTAGGGATGCAAGGTGTTTCCGACCAGTTATTTTTGTAGCTGTGAGTTGGCTTCGGAATCCAGAAACCCCGGAAAGACAGAGCTGCCCGTTCTCTGATCTTGCAGTCATTCACTGATTCATTCATTCATCAAATGCCCGTGGCGCCCTCCGAGTGTGGGACGGACACGACACTTCCTATGAGAAGAATGTCGGTTTCCCAGACAGTCCTGGGCATGCCCTTGTCGCGTATGTTGAGAAGCCCTGGGTGGGAGTCAGGAGATCAAATCTGTGTTTGGACTTCTCTGGCCATTTTATTTAATTGATCGCTTTTCCGACCTGGACTTCCAGGTTGCATGCTTAAAACATCACGCTTACCTGCATTGGTCCAGTAAATACTGATAAAGGGTTTCTGGAGCTCATCTTCTAGAGATGGGTGGGTGGTCTTTAAGGAAGCAAGTGAGCGAGTCCCTCTCCATCCCAGATGGGGGGTGGCTTGCCCCCCTGAGGCTCTGTCAAGGAGGGAGGACCAGGAGGCCAGCGCCAGGGCCAGCCTCCCTTCGCCCTCTGCTCTGGGCAGAGATGAAGGCCGGGCCTGGCGCAGCCCCACGCTCCCTTCTGGCTTGTCCTGGGGCTCCTTCCTCGCCCCATCCTCTCTCCCCGCAGAAGTGGGGAGTGGATGAAAAGAAGACGAGGGACACGGGGACAAACACGACACACAAAATACCTCGCGACTTCCTGTAGGGAGGTAGCAATCTCAAGTTTCAACCTGAGCAAAAACATGCCTTCCTGCTCCCCGGCTATTACCTGTTGGAGCCCAAATGGGTGTTCTCTGTCAAGTCAGCGATTGTGGTTCAGGGTGAAGACCGACTTCTATACACATCACCATGGCAACGTTTAGGCAAACCAGCTCGGAGGCCTGAGGATGGATATTATGGGATAGCTTCCTTCCCTTTTTTTTTTTTTTTCCTTTCCTCTCTTAACAGTAGCCTTAGGTAAAGAACGGATGAATTGGATTGATTGACTTCATTTTAGACATTTCTTACCTCTGGATACATTTGGCTCTGAAATTGTTAGTGGGAATTCAGATAAGGTGTCAGACCGAGGTGTTCTGGGGTCCTGGAGTTTTATTGATAAGTGGAGGGTGTGATTGATGAGTCATGTTGAACATGATCGAGGATAATACCAGAGGGAGAAGCGGCCACACGTACAGATGTGTGCACGTGTGTGTGTGTGTGGACCTGCACGTCTGTGTGTCACTGTGTGTATGCGTTCATGTGCGTGTATGCACGTGGATCTGCTTGTCTGTGTGTGTGTATTTGTGTGTTTGGCTCTATATGCATGTGTGTGTGTGTAACTGCATGTGGATGTGTGGATGTGGAATGCACACATGAGTATATCTTTGTGTGTGTGTGTGTAACTGTGTGTGTATATGTGCATGTGTGGATATGGATGCACACGTGTGTGTGTGTGTATTGGAGTGGGAATGGTGGCGTGACTTTAATTCAGATGCCTGCATTCTCCATTCAGATGCCATCTGCAGGTCCTAGATTCCCTCCATAATGGTCATGGCCAGTGACCCCCATGTTGTCTTTTGTCTGCTTAGCTGGAGTTTGAGCCACAGTCCAGTGCCCCATGATCATAGACTCGCAGGATCCTGCAACACCAAAATGAGCTTCCTCCAGAGGGGCCCAGAGGACATGCAGAGATAATCTGCTGTCCCTTACCCCCTCTGGGGTTTGACCCTAGAGACCTCCAAAAACTTATATTTAAAGCAATGAATCTCTTGGACTTCTCTGGCCATTTTATTTAACTGATTGCTTTTCTGACCTGGACTTTAGGTTGCATGCTTAAAACATCACGCTTACCTGCATGTGAAAAGATTGGTCCAATAAATACTGATAAAGGGTTGCTGGAGCTCATCTTCTAGAGATGGGTGGGCGGTCTTTAAGGAAGAACAGAGATCTCCTTTGCCAGGGTTCCATGAGCCCTACAGAGGTGGGCTTTGAGGAGGAAATGCAAAGCTATAGCTGGTAGAATTTGGTGGAACCAGTTCTCCATTTTGTACTCGCTCTCAATCTCCCCTGTAACTAGTTATAAATTTGTGAAGGGTAATTTTAATCATCTTATCAAATGGGATAAAGAAAAAAAAAAGAGAAAAAAAATGGGATAAAGATAGGATATCCTTTTCCAAAGACAAAACGTCTGAAAAGTTACAACTTCTACAGATGTGTGCCTCACATTTCCAAAAGACAGGTGGCTTGACATCCGTGCGGATATGGGAAACTTGAAGTGGGTGAGTTTTACACATATTTAAGGAAATCACCAGAGGAAATCTTTGGTGGTTCCTTTGTAAAGTGCCTGGTTTCTTTCAATATTCATTACCCAGATCTTCCTGCCTTCGTTTGGACTGGAATAGAGTGTCCCAAAGCTTTGGTCAAACAAAAAAATAGGCTTGATCTGGGTAAAAGTCAGAGTAAGCAGAAAGGTCTTTGGCACCTTCGTATCTCTCCTTTTGATACCCATTCAGCGTTTTGGGGATGCGTGGACAATTTTTCTACCAGTCTCTACAGTTCCTTAGGTCACATTTCTTCTTTATCCATCAAATGCACTGGCCCAAAACTCTTTGATTTTATTTATTTATTTATTTATTTATTTATTTATTTATTTATTTATTTATTATTTGCTTACTTATTTACTTACTTACTTATTTATTATGTATTTATTTATTTATTTATGTATGCATGTATTTATTTATTTTTGGTTTGTTTGTATTTTAGAAGCTTCTATGGCATGGAGACCCCTAAGAGACTGAGAGTTTCTAGAATCACCTATAATGTATGTTCTGCGTCAATGTATAAGCTACTTTTCTGAGAAACCTGATGGTTTTTTTTGCCATCTCTGATAATAAACCCCATTTTGATATCCAGATTACTTAGTCAACAACTGCAGCAGGAAGAAGTAACAGGAACTAACCAGAAGCATCCTGCAGGGAGGTACTGGACAGAGATGGAATAAGTCCATTTTAGGTGGTGGTGTGCCTTCCAGCTCCAGGTTTGAATCAACATGGAGCTCCCAGGACTCTTCCAGCTTAAAGAACTAGTGGCATCTCTCCTTTGGTCTTTCCTGGGCTCTGATTGATTTTAGTATAACTCTGTTCTTGGCAATGTAGACTTGGAAGCCAAAAGTGGACTCTTTATACTTTGATCCTTAAGGAAACTGGAACCAATGCAAGTTGTTTATAAAAAATAAAATTAAAAAAAAAAAAAAGCCAAGGGTGAGGTCCCCGGGGGTGTGGTGTGAGGATTGTGCTAGAGAAGGGAGGCCATGGTCCAAGCAAACACTGCTGAGAAAAGTCTTCCAGCTGGACTGGGTTCCTAACAATTTCTCCGGGCAAAGGGGAGATCCACTCTCAGATAAAAAAGCAGCTCATCACCCTCCGAGCAGCAGCTGGGCTGGCAGCCAGGCTAGGAGAACAATGATTTCCTAGCTTTTCAATTTGATTATTAGTTCATATTTATTGGAAGCCTGTGATACACTTAGCCTTGTAGCCAACATGCAAGAGGAGGCAGCCCTAATGGGGATTCATTTTTTCCTATTAAGTTTTTCCATATTTCATCAACTGAGTCAGCATCTCACTAGTTAAGAGATGTTAAGCCAAATCTCATCTGATCGCCATACAGCTACTAAAATGACTCTTGCCCTCCTTGTCATCCCAGCCCCTGGTCAGACTGGCCTGTGCATGCCCCACCCCACCCCCTACCTCTGTCAACATCTGTATCAATGAGGTGAAATGGCCGATGTCATTGAAAATGCCTCTTCTATCAAGGATTTCCTATTATTGCCTGGAACAAACCTCTCCAGTGTTTAATGTGGTATTTTAACTAGCTTTAGGGATAGAAGAGAAAGGAAATGGGTCAGGATGGTGAGCGTCCTTTCCTGTTTGTTTCTAATATTTACTGAGGGCTACCGTCTGTCGGACTCAATGTTTTGTGAATTCTCTCACCCCTCCTCACAAACCTCCTTAGGAGACAGGCCATGTTCTTGGCCCCATTTTACAGCTGTGGAAACAGAGGCCAGGAAAGCTATAGGAAATTTCAAGGCCTGGCAGCTAATGTTTGTCTTCCCACCAACAACCTGGGCTGACCCACTCTGCATACTGCCTCCTGTGGTTTTGGTCAGAGCCCGGTGTCCTGAAATGTCAAAAGCCGATGGAGAAATACCAAGTGGCATCTCCACTGTTCCTCTAGGAAAATAATTGGGGAAGTGCCTATAAAACTCAGGACTAGAAATGTTGATGATTAGAGGTGTGACTTGCAGGGCATCTTGAAGCTTGAGGCATCCATTTAAGAATGCACGCTTATGCTTGAATTTGCTCCTGAGACCAAACTGTTGCTGTCTTGCTTTAAAATTGGACTTTTTAGCAGGGCCGTGAAAACCCAAGTTGCCATGGATAAGCTCAGCTTAGATGCATCCAGGGGGAGAGCTGCTTGCACGCTTGTCCAACAAGCTGGTGGCTGTCTGACGGTTGAGCAATCTCACCCTGTGAGTCCAAATGGAGCATATGTTGGCGACCATCCCTGGGGATTACTGGTTCTGGTGCTACCTGAGGTTGACCTAATGAGGAGTTGTTTCAACTCCTGTGTTTGCCCATTAGATGAGCTCTGGATGAAACAATTTGGGTATGAGTAAGTGCTATAGGGGTTTGCATACGAGGCCAAGATTTTTGCAATACGTTGATGTTTATTCTTCTGGGGATACAGGGATTGTGGTTTATAGCCAGATACAGAGCCATCGTAGACTGCCAGCAGTAGTGGAAGCCAAGAGCAGAGGGAGCCGATGGCAAAAACGGTGTCCTCTGGGGTATTTTAAGGCATCCCCATGGATGTCCCTGAGAAAGTCAAAGTAAAACATACAAAGTCAAGTTTTTGTAAATGACTCTGGGTCCAGAAGAAATGTTTCTCATGACAGGAGATTAATGAAACACATCGTCAGGTCCCGAGTCAGCACTGTGTATTCAGTAGGATCTTGTTAGGGGAGCTAGTTGGACAGTAGTGGGGTGATTTCTTGTTTTCAGAGAGGGTAGTAGATACCTGTGTAATCTGGCAAGAGTCCTGGAGCCCATGGGTCCTTTCCAGGTGATCATCTCCAAAATAAGAATTTAGTGCAAGACTCAGGCATCATTACACTGAAACATGAGGGGTTTAAGGAAGGCAGACTCCAGATTCTAGCGGGCTAGCCAAACAAGCTCTTCCTCCCTGAGCATTTAGGGCTCCATAGCCTCACTCAGCATGATGCCCCCAAACGGGACAGATGCAGTTTATGCCAGCAGCCACCCACCAGTCACGTTCCAGACTGCTCTGTGGACAATGCTGGGTATGTTATCCAGGTCTACCAGTGTCGAGCTCACAGGTACATGGAAGTGTTGGTTCTTATGGACTATACTTAGCTCTACATCTGCTTAGATGATGTCAAGACAGACCTGCAATTTCCACATATTTGTTTTTGCATTCTTATGTCTGGCCCAAATCCCCTCTTTATCCCATAAATATCTTAGGTGGTGATATTTCCTGTTAACTCCATCCCCTGGACCTAATACGAGAGGCTACGAAGAGTGGGTGTGTGACCGATTTTATTGGTGGCCTGAGATCTTTCCTCTAGATGTTCCATTTACCTGCTGTGTCCCCTTGTCATTGCCCCTGTACCTGGGAGGTGACATTCTAGGACTAGTAACCAGTGATTGTTTCCATTCCTCGTAACTCAGGGAAAGCTTAAAAACTTCTTAAATCTCACTCTCCTCACTGGTGAAAAAAAAAAAAAAAGAAAGAAAAGGGTCATTGTCAGAGTTAACATTTATCCCACGCTCACATGTGTGACCTCATTTAATCCCTATGATGACCCCATGAGACTGTGCTGGGTATTTTCAGTTTGTTCTCCAGATCCACCCTATTCTGTGCCCAAGAGGCTGAGCTGTAGGGACAATATCAATAGGTTGGCTTCCTATTGATCCAAGCATCAAGCCCTTGGCTTCCAGTTGGGTTCAGCTAAGGGGCAGGAGACAAAGGTGAGCCACTCCCTACCTTTCAGAGTCACCCTGGCCAGTTGCATCCCTCCATCAGAGTTCACAACTGCTCTTTGGGCATATCACTCTTCTTCTGCATTCTTGTCCTTCAGCCCTGAGAGTTGGCCTTCAGGTAGTGCACTATCCCCCCTAGTTCCCTACACTTTGCTCACTCCTTTATAAGTATTTCTTTCATTAACCTGTCCCTAATTACCTAATTTGAGTGTGTCATCTGTTCCTCCCAGGACGCTGACTAATATAGAAGTCATTGCTAATGTGATCCCCATTTTACAGGCAAGAAAACTGAGGACTGAGGAGAGCAAGCCACTAAGGCTAAGGGCTCCCACCTTATAAGAGGTGTGCAGGTCTGGGTGTATCTGAGCTGAGGCCAGTGATTGATGACTGTACCTCAGGACTTCTGTGCGGTTCCTTCCTGTGTTGGAAGCCCCTGACAATGACGTCAAAAACTCACCAGCTCCGAAGCTCTGCTCTCAAGGCCTACCCCAACCCCGTCCCCTGAAAGGGGAATCATGCAGATCCACCTGCTTTCTCATTCCGTCATACTCAGGATAAAAGACATGAGTCTGTGTGGCAGCAGATCCGGTCTGGGATGCAGATGACATCACAGTGCCAAGAAGCCCCTTGAGGAGTGGCCGAGAAAGGCTTCGTTGGCTCAGTGTCCCTTCATCTGAGGGACACAGCATGGAGGGAGTGCTCCATGAGGTGCAGAAATCGCTGAGCTGTTCACCTTGTGCTGGAGTCATTCTTCAGAGCATATATACACTTTCAGGGGACCCGCGAAGTTGGCTCAAATCCTGTCTCGAATTTCTTCAGATCTGGGTTGATAGAAAATGCAGGTGCACATGGTTGACAGGATTCCAAGCACTCTCCTCCCCTGCTTTTGTGCATCTTTATTACACTCTTTTCCACTGATGCTTTGATACCAGTGGGTGAAGTTTTGTTAATATGCTCGATATTGTTGAAAGAATGAATGAATGGGATGAAAGATCCTACTTAGATCCTACATGAAGAGTATGGAGAGGCACTGGAATCACTTTCCATCACTCTTTCAGGGCACAGATTAAGGTCAGGACCAAGAGAAGAGATTTGCTGGGACTTTAATAATGGCTGGGAATACTTTCCAGACAAATAGTAAATGATAATAGTCCCATTTTTGAGAGCGTCATACATGCCAGGCATTGTGCTGAGGTTGAATAGGCAATACCTCATTTAATCTTTACAACTCGGTGAGACTGAGAAAATTATCCCATTTTACAGACGAAGAAGGTCAGGCGCAGCGAGAAAAATCTGCATTGCACCCAGATATATATTTCTAAGTGGCTGCATTAGCATGAAAAGCCAAATCTGTCTTCAGACCTCAGAACTTTGGCTAATTATTCAAAACTCTGGGTTGGATGCCTGGCATTTATGGTCTGTTAATCCGATCTCGTGGGGATGGTCTAGATGCCGCCCTAACGTCCCACCACACCTATAACCTCACCACCCAAGCAATTTCTCTCCCTACATGATTCCCTCTCACCCTGTCCCCTGTTTCTTGAGGCTTCTTTCTCGCCAGTTTCCTCTTCTCATTGTGAAATGGTTTTCTCTCTGTTGCTGCCTGTCCCAGCCCTTAGGCGAGAGGCACTGAAATTGATTCGCTAGCGTTTGCCCTGACCTGTCTGTCGCATCGCACAGCACACCGGGGGATGCTTTGCCTCTCCGCCTTATTAATCATTTCAATTTGACATTGTGTGTTTTATGGTCTTTACTTCCGCCCCCACTTTGCCCCCATTCAATTATGTTTACCTTTTAAAGCAGCACTGGAAGGGAAAAATCTATTTCTCCTGCCAAATTTAAAAAAAAAAAAAGAAAGAAAAGAAAAGAAAAGAAAAACACTCCCTACACACACACACACACACACACACACACACACTCATTTCTGTCTTCAGTTTTCATCTTTAATGAATAGAAGACAAATAGAAGAGGTGAGTAAGCTCCACCTCCTTGTTTTTAATAACGAGTAACAAGGATGTTGTCCGGAGTATGAGGACCTCTAAAGCAATGTGTCTCACACTTGAACGTGTGTATGAAGAACCGAGGACATGATGTGAGAATTCAGATTCTGATCCCATGGATCTTGGGTGGAATGTGAGAGATTTCTGCATTTCATGGCAGGGACAAGCCAGGTAAAACTTTAAGGGCAGCTCTCATGTTTCCCTCCACCCGGTTCTATGGGCCCCCAGAACCTGTGCCTTATGCTTCTCTGTTCCCCACCACGCAGGGAAGCGTGTCCTTGCCCGTGGAAGCTCTCTCGGGCTCCCCAGAGAGGCCGCATCTCCCACAAATGCTGTTCCTAACTCAGTGGCATCGCCTTTTCGGGCTGAGGGCCTTTTATGGTTTAGGCTGGAGTCTCCCTACTAAGCCCTTCCGAGGATAACAGTGAGTTGTCACTGGCTGGGAGACAAAAGAAATGCATTTTGCTGGAGCCAGTTTTCCCCCAAACGCTAATGGTACCTTTATCTCCAGGTAATTAAAGCTCTGACTGATGAATACATAATTATGCATAAGCCGAACTGAAATGATCACCTTGGTCTTTCATCTTTTCGCTTACTTCATTTAGAGGTAACAGTCTCAGGCCTGCTTCAGAGAATAGCTGTTTCGAGGTGTCTGAGTTGGGTGGGGTCACTTGGGGGCCCAGCCGCCACCACAATTACTGCGCTGTGTGAAGGCCAGGGCTGTCTCGGTGTCCATGAGGTAGTGGCTTCTGGTGGCTGAAGGGGCCTTGGGGGAGGCATAAAATGTGTCAGGATTTGCCAGACTGTGTGGAAGTTCAAGCTGGGGCGTGTGGGTCTGGTCCAGTTCTGCCTCTGGATAAATGAGGTGACAGGGCTGGGCTCCGTCTCTGTTACTGGGGCCACTGGCCTCCCCTCTGCCCCTCCCAATTTGGGAACAGGCTCGTCCTTCATTCCGGCTGCCCTCGAACATAGCTACCATCCCACCTCTCGTGGCTGGGCCAGGGCTGACTCCGGCCTTCTCTCCCTCTGGGCCTCCTCTCCTTCATGGGGCAGAGAGAGCACTGAGTAAAGTTCCAGGTCTCCAAATACCTCATCAAAAAGAAACCTATAGAGCAACCACAGAACTCATGGGTTTTAGACACAAACTGAGCTCAAAACCCTCTTCCTCCTCACAAGAGCTCTGCACCAGCTTGTGGAAATGGAGAAGATTATCGTGCCAACCTCCTAAGGTGAATTAAGTGGAATAAAGTCTGCTTGGGTTTAGCACATGGCCTGGCTACCATATGGGAGGGCCATCGTATGCTCCTTGGGTGTGGAGAGCTACAGGAACGGTTCGAGTCTCCACTTCTGAGGGGTCCCTCCCCTGCCACAGGGCTCCCAAAGCTGCTGGGAAATCCGAGGCCATGTGGGATCCAGGTCACAGTGCAATCGGGCTGTTGCCTTAAATGGTTGGCGTGGGTTTGCAGTGAGCCCTCATCCGATCTCCATAAGCACACAGACATCCGTGTGGGGGGCTGTAGCTAGATCTAAAACTGCATGATGAAATGGGGGAGTGAATCTGAAGCCATTGAGGAATATGTAGATGTTTGTTGGGTAACTACTACCTGACCCGCTCCGTGCTGTGTATTTTCACACATATTAATTTATCTTCGCCACGATCCCACATGGTAGATAGTAATACTTCCTTTTTTTTTAATTTTTATTTATTTATGATAGTCACAGAGAGAAAGAGAGGCAGAGACACAGGCAGAGGGAGAAGCAGGCTCCATGCACCGGGAGCCCACGTGGGATTTGATCCCGGGTCTCCAGGATTGCGCCCTGGGCCAAAGGCAGGCACCAAACCGCTGCGCCACCCAGGGATCCCCGATAGTAATACTTTCATGGGACACATGAAGATACCAAAACTTAGGGGGGTAGCTCCTCCCCCTAACTAATTCATGTAGGGATCTCCCATCCCAAGTAAGACTTTGACACCACTGTCCTCTTAGCCTCACTTTCTAGCTCCTTTTTTTCTATTTTCAATTCATACACAGGTTTCTTAAATGTAGCTCCCTTCACCTACTAGATAATGATTCTTCAAACCTCTTCAGGTAGGCTTCCATCCTCAGCCTTCTGGTGACACTGTCACTCAAAGGTCAACGATGACTTACCTCTTCCATTGTCAGATTCAATCACATTTTCTTTTTTATTCTTCCTTTCTGGCACATTCGACTGCGGATGGAAGATCTTTCCTTGGGCCCTAAGATGATGAATCATCCCAATTTACCTTCTCCTTCTCTCTCTATACTCACCACTGCTTTTCCCCCTCTACTGTCTCTTTTTCCCTCCTCATACTCACGATTTTGGTCTGATTCTTCTAGCACATTCTTTAACAAACCCGTCTAAGGTCAAAATTTCAACTCTATCCTTTATGCTTACCTTTGCTCCAGCTTGTATTTTTCGACTTGTCCTCTATTGTGCTGCATGCATGGACACCCCAGTCGTCTTTTTGCTAGTATTGCCATGATCTCTAGCTTTGTAATTCCAAAACAGAGGTCCCTGTCTCTCTGATTTTTCATTCCCTTGCTGAATTCTCTGTTTTGGTCAAGGTAGCATGGCCGTTCAAAGAGAAATCTCAGTCACCTTGGACTACTCTATATCCTGACCCTCAATGTCAACTTAGTATCTGAATCCTATAGCTTCAGGTCCTGACTACTCAATCCTGTCCCCTTGGTGAGGCCCTGAACACCTCACGTCTGGCTCATTGGCATGATTTCCCAAATGCCTTCACATCTTCCCTTAGTTCTTTAAACTGGGACACTATAAAACACAGAGTGTGTATTCCTCTAGAAATGCCACTTTTTCTATACTCGTCTGCCCAGAAACCCAACGAAATCACTAACAGGTGCCTTAACATGAGTTGAGAAGTTCTTCACAATCTCCATTTTTTTTTTCCTGACCTGCTCTCCCATGGATCACTTACAGGAACTCATCTCAAGTCAACTTAGACCACGTTCTAATTAGGATTAAGTTCAATTACCAGTAACACCATAGCCTAAAATAACCGTGACTTACACTACACAGAAGCTTGTTTCTCTCTCATTTCAAAGCCCAGGATGGGAATGATAGCTGTGCTTTATCGACTGCCCAGAGACCCTGGCTCCTTCCATCATGTTGCTCTACCTTGTGTGACCTCCATCCCCAAGCTCACCCTGGATACAGAGTGGCCATGTCAGGTCCTGCTGTCAAATTCACAGTCCACCCAGAAGGAAGTAAGAAAAAGTGAAGAAGGATACAGCCCTTCTGTATAAGGACATTTCCTGGAAATTGTATAGACAGCTTCCACTTAAGTCTTATTGGTCAGAATTTAGTCACATGACCACAGCTGGGCACAAAGGAGGGGGGCTAGGACGTGTATGCTTTACTATGGCGGGGCATTGTGCATGCCTGGCCAAGACTCAGGGCTTTATTACCAAAGCAAGAAGTGGCAACGGCTGTTGGGATCAACCAATAATCCCTAGCAGGGATAGAGCCAACCCTTTCATTTCCTCACAAAACATGGTATTTTGGTGACCATGCTGTGCTGCATCATGGTCTCCCCTTCCCCTGCCTGACACACTCTTCTGTTTATCTAAGTCCTGCTTGTCAGGGAAACGCTCTGACTGAGGAGGTTGAGCACTACTCCCGGAGTCACATAGAATGGGGTTTGCATCCTGATTTTTACCACTTTCTCTTGCCTTGAGACCTTGAACTCACTCAATGTCTCTGAGCCTCAGTCTTCACCTCTGTCAAATAGGATAACAAAACTCACATTGGTTATTATATGAGAATCTCATGAGGACAGTTTTGATTAAGCACATAACACCGGGGCTGGCACAGCCTGTGAGGTTGAGAAATGAAGGCAACTTGTCTCATCACCGATCATGAGATTTACTATATTTTCTCAAAAGGCTCAACTCAAGTCCTTTTTCTTTTGCAGAGAATTTCCGATCTGTTTCAGATCAGGGCAGCCATCCCTGCTGTCAGCTTTCTTTTTTTTCTTTTTTTTTAAATTATTATTTATTTATGATAGTCACACAGAGAGACAGAGAGAGAGAGGCAGAGACACAGGCAGAGGGAGAAGCAGGCTCCATGCACCGGGAGCCCGACGTGGGATTCAATCCCGGGTCTCCAGGATTGTGCCCTGGGCCAAAGGCAGGCGCCAAACCGCTGCGCCACCCAGGGATCCCGTGCTGTCAGCTTTCTTATAATACAAATGCCATTTAAGACACCCATGCAAAAATGAACATGGCCTGCTTGTAACTTATTTATTTATTACCCTTAGAAAAGTTGAAAGAATAGGGCTTTGACTTTTCTGGAATTGTTACCCTAAATTATTACCTCTTCGTGCACACATGCCCAGTTTTCTCAGTGAGATGAACTATCTCTTGAAGGTAATGCCTGTTTTAAACTGGTCATTTCCTTTGTTTTCGATCCTTTCCTTTTTTTTTTTTTATCCTTTTTGTACCCTCCAATGCTGCTTACCAAAAAATGTGCATTTCACTTCTTCCTGTCTCCTCCTATCTTTGATGATTTCCACAGATGTCTGAACAGCTGAAGGCAACAGGAGCGTCCAGGATAAGACTTTGAGATTTGTTGAAATTGTCCGTTATTGCTTTCCGCGGGCAGATGTGTCCTTCTGTCGCTTCCCTGTACATATCATAACACCCCGTAGTATTCTTAAAACGAACAAACATCTGCGAAGTGAGTGAGCAAATGGTTAGAGACCTGGTGTATGGTGACTGGCAATAACTTCAATGGTCAGTGAGAGAGCACAGACTTGGCCATGCATGAGCCAAGGGTGCTAAACTACATCCTACAACAGCAAGCTCACTCAGAGGCGACAAATGGTCCTGAAGATGCTTTGGAGGCATCTCCCCATTTTCCTTAGGGAAAGACAAGTGAATTCCTATGCCAGTTCCCTCTTTTAAAAGAATTGTATGGTTAAGGGACTCTTGGGTGGCTCAGCAGTAGGGTGCCTCCCTTCGGCTCAGGGTGTGATCCTGGGGTCCTGGGATCCAGTCCCACACCAGGGTCCCTGCATGGAGCCTGCTTCTCCCTCTGCCTGTGTCTCTGCCTCTCTCTCTGTGTCTCTCATGAATAAATAAATAAAATCTTAAAAAAAAAAGAATAATTGTATGGTTAAGATATAAGATATTCTCCAAACTCTCTGGGAGTTGATTGGCTATAATTGATTGTCTTTCTTTCATGGACACTGCAGGGGGTTAGGATGACCTCCCAAAGGCAGTCAGATAGCAGCAACCTCCCTCAGTAATTCACCCCCTTGCCATAGTTATTCTGCAGTAGGTGGGAAGGCAAATCCCCAGTTGTGCCACTTGTAAATGGCAGATGCTAAAGCCATGTGCCCTATGTTGAGTGTGTACACGACAAACCTTCCAAGGTCAGAATCACTATTCCATTTTGCAAATGAGTTTAACCAAGGAGCCAAGAGGATCATACAAGAATCACACAGCTCCCGGAGGCGGTGGTGCAGAGGCAAGATTTGAACCCAGGTTTGTTTAACCCCAGAGCTTTTTTTTTTTTTTTTAATTCTACTTTAATTCTACCTTCATGAATATTTCATTAACAGAGAACATGTTTCAGAAAACACCCACAGAAGCCAGTTTGCTCTAGCTGGTCTGCAGACAGGACGTTTCTCTTCAGTAATACGCGGGGCAATCTCTCACCCCACCACCCCACCCGCCCTCACTGCACTCCCAGAAAACTAAACATGACACTTAGTGACCAGGAGAATCTTTTGGTTTGTTCTTAGCCCAGGCCCTTGGAAGCAAGAATTAACAGTCATTGTTTATTATCTTATGTTTTAATTATTTCTACTTTATGACACGGCCTCTTCTCAAAAATCACTGCTGGGCTAGAGATGATCATCGCAGTTAGGGTGCCCGAAGGCGGGCTTGCCCAAGAGAAGGCAAACTCTCACTGAGTCAGAAGTATTTGCATTCTGTCCTCTTTCTGGCACGTAGTCTATATATTTTAGAGTCCGTAATATGCATGTACACCCATGACACACACACATAATAAACCGAGCAGATACAGTACATTATTATGCCTTGTCTAGATCACCAAATAACGTCCCGGCGGAACAAAGGCTTTTAGCAGAAAGATTGCAGAGTATGTTGTCCTTTGTCTTGCTTTTCTCTCCTCTTCTCCTTTTTGCCGTCCACCGCCCTCCACCTGCCCCTCCCTCCCTGGCTCAGAGCACTCCATGTCAGGGCTACAAAGCATCAAATTCCTCACCAGGTTTAATCTCTGCAACATTCCGGCCTTGGAGTTATTAAGAGGAGATTGTGCAGAGCCGTGATGACGGCTAGATGGAGACTTTTCCTGGATAAAAGGTCCTTGCCTGGGATTATCTTTACTTCATTTGTGGTAATCCCACCGCCCCTCAGCTGATTTTGCCATTTTGAGGGCCGGCTGGGGTGGAGGCAGGTGCAGAGACAGGGCTCAGCAGGGCCCAGGGAGTGGAAAGCCGTTAGGGGAGTGGACTGGGGAGGGGTCTGAGACCTCTGCTCTGGGAAGGTGGGGTCTGAGCCAGGGGCCCCCCTGCAACAGCCTGGGTCAGGGGGGCATCTGTAATGCTTTTCTTCAAAATGCAAAACAAGGCCAAACCATTGGTTGGCTTTGAGGTTGATGTTAACAGCGGGGCCTAGTGGGCTGACGGGCAGCGCCTGGGTCTAATATAGACAGTTTCTCTTCTGTTCCAGCCTTTTCCATGCTTTCTCCACTTGCTACCTCCAATTGTGTCTGACAGAGGCATGCCTTCCTTTCACGACTCTCTCTCTCTCCCCAGTGACTTATTTCCACTCACTGTTCAAATAGGCAAAGGTGATGGGGTATATGCAAATTAAGATTTTAAAGGGCCCAAATGTAATTTGTCCTTCCTGCTGATGGAAGAGATGGGAAGTCACTTCCTGATAAGAACTTTAGATGTTGGTGGCAGATGATGGAGCAAATGAGCAAATGCCTGGCATATGGTAAGCAGGGAACAGGCAGGGGCCACTCGTGGTTGATGAGGAGATTGAGACTGTGTCCCAGGAGATAGTGTGATCAAAGAGGCCACCATGCTTTGAACACCAACTGGGTGCAAAGGGTTTTTTAATTGTGGCAGAGTATCAGTATTACCTGAGGAATGTATTAAATGTATAGCATCCTTGGGGGCACCTGGGTGGCTCAGTTGGTTGAGCATCCAACTCTTGATTTTGGCTCAGATCATGATCTCTGGGTCCTGAGATCCAGCCCTATGTTGGGTTCCCCACTCAGCAAGGAGTCTGCTTGGGGATTTCTCTCTTTCCTTCCCCTTCTGCCCCTCCCCCCTGCTGACTCACTCCTTCTCTCTCTCTTAAATAAATTAATTAAAAAAATACATAGCATCCCGAGCATGCTTGTTTCAGTGTGGTTTTGTTTTAGTTTCAACAACTCGTGCTCCCAGCTGGTATGAGAACCCATAGGAAGATGAGAGGACCAGAGCAGGGAGTGAACAGTGGGCGGGAGTTACAAGACTGGTGGTCCAGCCACAGAGGGCAAGACCTCTTCTATGCGGGTAGCAAATACAAAGGGAAGGAGAAGATAGATACATGAGACATTTCAAGGAAGAAAGGGCACATTTTAGTGACTTATTGCCTGTGGGAAGTGGAGAGGAGAGACGCAAAGTTCTGTGCCTTCAAAGTTGAGTGCCTGGGAGACTGGAAATGAGGGGATGGGGAATCATGGAAAATGCTTGTATGGATGGAAACAGGGTTTGAAGGAAGATCATCCAGATATGTAAGGAGTCCCAGGGGAATGTGTGGAGACTAATGAAAACACCCAACAGGAAGCTTGGGTAGAAGTGTAGAACTTGACTCACAAACATGGGAGTCATCCGCACACAGGTCATAATCAAAGCTCTCGGAATGAATGAGCTCTCCGCGGGCTGGAAAGGAGAAAGATCACATTACTGAGCTAACACTCTACACGGAGGACTCATCACTAAAAGCAAGAGAGAGAACAAAACCCAACCCATGGAGAGCAATTATTGTGAGCGCCCGGTGAGCCCAGCGGTACTACCAGCATGAGAATGCAAGGACAGTGTCTCTCATAAACGCTAGGGCTCTCCCATGGCCGTTGAGTCCTAGAAGGAACCCGGTGGCCTTGAATGTGGCTACCACGGCCTGTTTCCTCTCGATGCAGAGACGAGGTTTGAGTGTCCAACTTCCTCCTTCATGCGGGACATCTGGCTTATCAAATTTCCTCTTGATGTCTTTCCTGCAAATAAGCCACCTTGATTTCCGCCCCTTCTCTAAAACTTCTGCAGGAAGAGACCCTCACTTTGAAAGCATTTGCAGATGCCTTGAACTCGTGGCCCTTGTATCTGGAACCATATTTTTCCTCCTCTAGGTTAAATATTAATTCAGTCATGTTGATGTTCTAAGGGAAGGGGCTTCAGAATAGAAGCGGTGCCTCGGTGATCTACGTTCAGAGACTAATCATGCAATTTCTCTGAGTCCCAGTTTCCCCATCTAGCTAGAAAGGAAGTGGAACTCAATCTTTTGAATCGATCCGTCACATTATCTCTCAACAGTGCTGTATTACTTGTTTCTTCATATCTGATTTATCTTTGCATCTCTCGTGCCCATTATCCATACTGAATTCTCAATAAATGTTTGTTGAACGAATAATCGAGGTATTGGGGTACAGAGGCCAAAGTCAAGCACGATATGGCTTACTCCTAAGCCCCTCCCCTACCTCCTTCCTTTTCTTTTATCTCAGGGTTTCTCACACTCTGGTTCTCAAAATTCTCACTCTGTGGGATCAAATATCACTGTGACATTATCAAGTGGTGGAATGTGTTTGTATATGTAATTTCTTGTAGGGAAATGCTGTGTTATACTTCCTTTGGCGGGGGGGGGGGGGTGATGTTGTGTTCAAAACAGCAGTGAGCAAGGCTTTCTTCCTGCAGGACTTCCCAGATCCTTTATCACACTAGTGTGTGTTGTGACTTTCTAGAATCAGTAGTGTACAGGCAGTGTTTCCCAATTATATTTGATTTGTAGAAATCACTCTCCACCCATTTTTTAAGATTTTGTTTATTTATTTATTCATGAGAGGCACACAGAGAGAGGCAGAGACACAGGCAGAGGGAGAAGCAGGTTCCCTGTGGGGAGCCTGATGCGGGACTGGATCCCAGGACCCCGGGATCATGATCTGAACTAAAGGCAGATGCTCAACCACTGAGGCACCCAGGCGTCCCACTCTCCACCCATTTTTATTTTTATTTTTATTTATTTTTATTTTTATTTTTTTTCTCCACCCATTTTTAAAGAATATTTCAGGGAACTTACTTTCTGCATATTCTACTTTGCCAATCACTCACTAGTTGTTAGGATATAGATTTATAAGAAAAAAATATATATATATACTAGAATTGTGCTAAGACAACTAGAGTCTTTTTTTCTTAGTTAAGATCTTTCAGAATCCCAAATTTCAGATGTTTTCCTTTCCCCAAAGTGGAATCTGAGAGAAGCAGCAATGACATAAGTTCTTAGTGGGCCGCAGGATCAGGATATTTCAACTGAAGCCTTGACAACGTCCATGTAAATTTTTGAAGCATGTTTCATTCCATTCAAAATAGTGTTTGTACTGCAACTTTGAGGCTCCTGTAAAGAGAAGTGAAATCAAACCCCTGGCACACCCTGAGCCCTATAAAATTACTCAGGAGAAACTTGTTGTCAATTACCAGAGTAAAATAATAGGGCGTTTTTTTTTCTCTCTTTATTTAAAATACCACTTCTCAGCCAAGCAGTCATAAGAGTGCCGTCAAGGGCCGGATGTGTTGTTTCCCAGCAGGGTTGGACAGGTTGCTGGGGCTCACCCAATGGGTGGATTTATGGCTTAGCTGGCATTCTGGGTGACACAAGGCAGTCTCGTGAGGAGCTGCAGGAGGAGAGAGTCTTTGCATGTGACAGGACCCATTTTCCTTCCTAAGATGGTACCAACCTCCTGGCCCCACAGTGGCTGCCCATGCCCCGTGAAGATTTCTGCTCTGACGTTGAGAGGCTTTCTGGGAGCATGCTGACATGCCTTCCTCATGGTGCCTATTGCCACCTCCTCACCGTCAAGATGAATGGAGAACTCCCACAGCCCCTGGGAAGCTGCCACATTGGTCTCTGGGGGAAGTACTCATTCACTCCACTCTCCGGATTGATGGGAAGGCAACAAATGCTTGAGAAATTGAGTTGGGGTTTGCTCACGGCTCAATCCAGATGGCAAAAAAGGAAAATCTCAATGAATGACCCTATTATAACATTTATAAACACCCTCAAGTCACTGGCTCTCAACTAGTAAGAAACACTAGCTAAGAGACCCAAGTTACGTCCTTGACTATTTTATTAACTAGTCGTTTGAACATTATTTCATCTCTTGAGTTTTGATGTTCTGAGCTAAAGAATACTGACATTCAAAGTATCTTTTACGAAGTATGTTCTGGCACTGACTACTTTTACCCGCAGTCTAAGAGTAAGTCAAGAGTCTGAAATCTGATGCCCAAGCAACCTGTCTAGTTCTGTCCCCTGGGAGAGTAGAGGCTGAGATACCTGCACCACAGAGCAAAGAGGGGGGTGACAGGCACTCCTCTCTTTCTCTTTTTTTTTTTTTTTTAAATTTTTATTTATTTATGATAGTCACACAGAGAGAGAGAGAGAGAGGCAGAGACACAGGCAGAGGGAGAAGCAGGCTCCATGCACCGGGAGCCCGATGTGGGATTCGATCCTGGGTCTCCAGGATCGCGCCCTGGGCCAAAGGCAGGCGCTAAACCGCTGCGCCACCCAGGGATCCCCCTCTTTCTCTTTCTAGAAGTATGATGCTTACAACAATATTGTGTGTTGAGCACTATTGCTTATGTCACACACAGTAAAGAATGGGGCTCAGAGAGTTCGAGTAACCTCCCCAAGATCACACGGTGGCTGAAAGGCAGATTGGGGAACCAACCCCAAATTTGGAGTCTCTGACTCCAAATTTTTCACTCTTCTTCATCATTATACTGAGGAAATTGAACTTGACAATTCAGCTTTTAACCTCATCTTACCGTCGGATTCAGTGCCTGCCTAGAGGCGGTCTCCTACACACAGCGGCCGTCCAGAATTCAAGAGAGCCATCATAGGTCATCTCGGCCTTTCATCCAGATTATAAGTGGAGTCAGAGTTCCCCCCTTCTAAGGTAGTCCTGAATCATTCGGTCTTGCTTTTAATTAGCCTCACTCTTAATGAGGCATCTTTCCTGGCACATCTCCTCTACTTTCTCCTGCTCCAGAGCTCGAGACAGTTTTAAATTTTCATTACTTTTTAGCCACCGGAGCTTAATTACACAGGTCATTAGTTCAGTAAATGCTATTTTTCATCAAAGACAGAACGCATAAACTTCAACGGCCAGTATCGAGTCTCCTCCCTTGATAAGACTTACTTTTCTCATGTGTGGTTTCTACCTGAATCTCTTGTCTCCTCCCTCCTTTTGAAGACTCCTGATGTGCCCAGGTCAACCACCGATGTGGCCGTGACACCCTACTGTTCGCTTAGTTGCACTGACCCCTTGAGAGTCCTACCTTTACACTTTCTGACTCTCTCTCCAGCTCTGTGAGTTATCTATCAACTCCTAATCTTCCACGTTGCCTCTACCACTTTACCCCTTCCTGTCTTGCTTTCAGTTCTCAAACCTACATGCTAAGGAGAAAGCGAAAGAGTCAAGAGTCTGAAATCTGATGCCCAAGCAACCTGTCTAATCCTGTCCCCTGGTAGAGTAGAGGCTGAGATACCTGCACCGTAGAGCAAAGAGGGGGGGTGACAGGCACTCCTCTCTTTCTCTTTCATTCTGACAGGTGCCTGTCAACACCCATAGGGATGCCATGAGGTCAAGAGGCCAAGGTAGTTCCAGATTGTTATCTCCCTTCGTATGGTTGGGGAAGGACACTGATTCTCCTTGGAAAAGAAATGGCCAAGATGGCATGAACTAAACAGAACTTTATGTTCTGGGAGGAGAGGAAGAATTTCAGTTTCAGAGACAGGACTACAATCCTGGACATATTGAGATAAACAGAGGAAATATTAGGTCACCAGCACTACCTAACTGCAACTGTCATTGCCCTTTTCTTTTCTTTATTTTTTAGATTTTGTTTATTTATTTGTAAGAGACAGAGAGAGAGAGAGAGAGAGTGAAGTAGAGACATAGAGGGAGAAGCAGGGTCCCTGTGGGGAGCCTGATGTGGGACTCGATCCCAGGACCCCAGAATCACCACCTGAGCCAAAAGCAGATGCTCAACCACTGAGCCACCCAGGTGCTCCCACCACCCAGCCCTGATATGTAAATGTCATCTACTCCTAACACATTCTCATTATATTAGTAAGTGATCCAACATTTTAATATAATTCCAGGATTATTATTTTCAAAAGAAAAACACCTAAGCCATGCTATTAGAAGGATGTATTTTCCTCATATAAGACCAGATGGCGGCATCCCTGAGAAAAATACAATGCTGTTGGCTTTAATGAGGAAGGCTTGCTTATTAGGTAACTTGTGAGTATATCAGCTGCAGCTTCCTATTAAAGAAGGTGTTACGTAAACTTGAACTCCCACCTTCTACCCAACTCTTGGGGCTCATTTACTTGAGTTTCCAAACACACACAGATGAGATCCTCACTGGCATCCCATAGAATGCTATGTTTGCTAGATCTAAGTAGGAAATGAGAAGGGTGGATTTCTTGAGGAAAGAGCATGGGGTGCATTCTGGAGGGTCCTATGAGAGGATAAAGAACATGTGCAAAGAGATGGGTCAGGAGAAGAGGAATCTCCATGTGGGAACTCTCCCTTCCTGAGTTCTGTAATACCTCTTCATCTTGGTACGGGACAAGGAAATAATGAAGGTGAGGTCCCCAATATCACTCCTTGAGATCTTCCCAACACTTCGGGGAAAAAATGTGAACATTTGAGGAGATGGATGGGGGAAGACCCGAAAGGCAGAGGGACCCAGGGCAAGGAGAGATATCTGCTTCCCCTTACCTTGTGGATTGCTGGGGATGATAGGTGACAGGAAGAGCACCAACCCTCACCTCCATGGATTACCAGCCACATCACCTCAGGGTAGCCACAGTGGTGGAGGGACCAGAAGATAAGCAGTGACTAAGGCAGTTCCCTGAATATGGGAAGGCATGAAAACTAATCCTAGGATGGTTCTTTCCTCTCATGGCTCAGAAAAGAAAGCACCTGGGAGGAAGAGCCAAGAGCCGTACACCATGCAATTCCTTCACGTGTGCCATCTCCATACTCCACGCTTCACATTCACTTCATATTCCCCATTCGTCATCTCCTTCTTTCCATTGCGCAGCTGATGCACAATAATGCAAGTGGGAGCCAAGTAATTCTAAGCAGGTAGGGAAGCCATTGCAAAATAAAGCATATTTCACTGATCTCAAAATTAAACATAAGTACCTCTTTATACACTCTGTGTTAGTTAAACTTTGTTCAGGTGGATAATCAAGAGGAGGCTTTAAATCTCCAAGTATGAAAATGAGATGTCTTTCTTGGTTTTGTTTGTTTGTTTGTTTCTATATGGTTCAGCCAAGATTTGCTAAGAAGTCAGAGGCAACTGAGACCAACGCCCTATCACTTTTCCATGGATCTCTGAGCCCTGCTGGAGTCCTTGGCTGGGCTTTTCCATGGATCTCTGGGCTCTGCTGGAGTCATTGGCTGGGCTTCAAACCCATCCAAGGGTTTCTTTCCTTCATCTTAGAGGATGGGACAGGTTGAGCTGGTTGTTGCCAGCTTCTTGAAAGCATTCCCAGATAGGAGTGAATGTCCCTGCCAGGTGGTTGGAACAGAAAGAATTTCTAGAGAGGAGTTCATGTTGGGTCTAGTTTTCATTACTAATTAAAATCTGTAGGTAATGGGTTACTAATTTGTTGGTTCCTTTTATCGTGCTACTGCTTTTTAAGGACTTGGGGGCTAAGAAGATTGCATTAATGTAGCCCTTGTCTGATTGGGGTGGAGGGGTCTGGCAATGGTCTCCAGAGCATCTGCCCTTGGTTCTCTTTCTCTGGCCTAGTGTTCTGGCTGACAGAATTCAGAAGGGCCTTTCATTCTGGGTCCCTAACCATCGGGAATCCAAGCCAAGCTGAACCAAGTTTCTCTTGTGCTTAGGCAAAAGAGAATCGCAGCTCATTGAGCAACACTCCTTTCCCAGAGGGAAATTCATAATCCATTACCATCAGCCCATTTGCCAGTCAGCTTTGCAGGAAGTGGGACCAGTGGTGACTCCTAGTTTTCTAGAACAGGCTAGAGTGGAAAGTCTGAGCACTGAGCCAAGCGTCAGAAGGTTTGAGTTTGAATCTGGACACTGTCACATAAATCTGGGAAAGTCATTTGAATTTTCTGAAACTTGATTTCCTTATCTGTGAAACCGGAGTACGAATCCCACTTTGGAGGGTTGTTGGAGGGAGGAATATGAATATGAAACATTGTTTGTGAAAAGGCAATGGAAAGCATAAAGTGCAAAACATAGTGGGATGTGAAAACTGCCCAGGGAATGAGAAGTCAGAGCATGTTATAACTTATAATAAACGTAATCCAAATAAAAGACGCACCACCCCCGGCTCATTCCCTAATACAGCCTCTCATCTGTAGCAACCCTCGGAGGACTTTTGCTAGAAATGTTGAGTCTCAGGTCATGAGAATAACAGATTTGTTCTTGATTCAACAATTCTGCACCTCTCTGCCGTAGAAAGACAGCCTTGCGCACTCACAGGCTACCTCCAGGTGGCCCTTGGGGTGGCCCTTCGGAAGGACTTGGGCATTTCTAGAGGATGCCCATCTCATTATTGACTTCTTTGCTTTGTGAGCTTCATATGCTAGGTTCTACACAGGAGCGGCTTCCAATGGCGAGTTTTCCAGAAGCTTATGGCCCCTGCCGTGATTGCTGTGGAAATGGAAGCAGATCTCAACAGGCTGATGAGCGGGCAGGTCCAGCACCAGCTACAGGGAAGATCCTCAGGCCAGCTGCCAAGTTTCAGCCAGGAGGGAACATCTCTTCTGGAGTTTATAACCCTGCAAAGGAGGGAGTCAGTAATGAAAAAGCTACACCACGCCCTTAATACCACAACATTACTCATGAACACCTTGCTGTTAATTAACAGCGGTAAATACCACTGTTATTTCATTTTGCTTACCAGTCTCCCCAGGTAGCAGCATCCCCCTGGCAGTGGGATGAGGGGTAGCTTGTCTTCGCAAAGTTCCAGAGGTCCTGCTGACCCTGGCACCCCGACCATTCCACTGGGTCTCTCATCAAGGCACAGACTGAATCCTAGTCTAGCAGCTCACACTCTTGCACCAAATGTAGGGTATATGGCCATGACTTCTCCAGAAAGTTCAAGTTGGAACCTGCTGATGGTTGAATACTCCAGCAAGTGCTTATTTGATATAAACAAGTCTCCAATCGCCTGTGAGCCTCCTTGCTCCCGGAGAGGGCCTCCGGAATGATGGGGTAGCTCTGGCCCCGCGTTGACATGGGGTCATCCCCACTGCCCACGACCTGGAAGGTCTGACTCAAGGAATGGTTTTCAACTCTCTGCAACAACTTGGTTTTCCCCCATATGGACGTGTCTCCATAGGACATTCAGATTTGACAAGGCCCGTAGTGGTTGTTTTTCCTTTTCTGTTAATAATTTATTTCTTTCAATCTGAGAGACATGCATTGAGGATGACTTCATGCCAGATACTGGAGAGACAGAGGATGAGTAGGATAGGATCCTGGCCTCCAGGAACTCATGGCCGAGCAAGGTGTCAATCCATCTATCCAATGGGTAACAAGGTCAACCACATATAAACGACGATGGTAGAAGTTCAGGGTGTGATGGCAATCCCTGGGAAATGCGGTCATTTTGGGGGAGGGGGTGACACGAAAACTAAATTTTGAAGGCTGAATAGGAGTTTTCTAGAAAGATAAGTCTTGACATTGCAGAGAGAGAAAACTATGAGAAGGCAAAACACGTTCCCCACAGTGAGAACAAGCAGATGGTGATTGCTTATCCCCAGTGGAGCTTTTCTCACAAACTTGTCTGGTTTTCTGATTCCTGCTTCCCTATAGAACCTACACTAGACATTCAGTGTACACATTACACCTCTGCTGGCGGGCCCACGCTAACTGCTCTGCGTCCGTAACACGTTCTCGTATCACCCTGCAACAATACTGAGCTTCTTTTATGCATTGTTTCTTCTTCTTCCTCGCCTCCGAATATGGGGCTCAATCCCCATTCATCCCAGATTTATTGCCTCTGAAGCTCAAATACTTCTCTTTCAAAATTCACTCGATGCCCCCTTTCATTTATTTTTTTTTTTAAGATTTTATTTATTTATTCATGAGACACACAGAGAGAGGCAGAGACACAGGTAGAGGGAGAAGCAGGCTCCCTGCGGGGAGCCCGATACAGGACTCGATCCCAGGACCCGGGATCACGCCCTGAGCCAAAGGCAGATGCTCAACCGCTGAGCCACCCAGGTGTCCCTCGATGCTTCCCTTTCTACCTGACGTGTAGGAGTGGGGTTGCAGGAGACAGGGTATGAGGCAGGTTGCTTTTTCTCCAGCTCCACCAGCCATTTTCTCCATTCATTCCTCATGGGACAACTGTCTAGGTTTCCTGTGGCTGTTTCTCCCATCCTGTGAGTCTCCGATTACAAACTTGGCCTCATGTCTCACCTCCATGCCCCATGGACACAGTAAATGTGCTCTATGAGGTCAATGTGACACACGTGAGGGTGGAGAGGGTTCCAGGCACAAACCTCATAGGACTGCAAAGGTCCACACGGTGCTTCTGATTTATTTATTCACTCATTCCTTCTTTCACTCACCCGTTGGGCTCCAAGGAAACTGCTAGGTGCTCAGATGGCCATGGCGGGCGATGATACCTGCTTCTGTGAAGCTTCTAGTCCCAGGATCCTGACTGGGAGCACTCCTGCTGTGGCCACCAGTCAGGCTCAGATACGGACTTTCTGGTCCCCAGCCACCTTCCCAGAAGGGCACTGCACACGCTGGAAACCCACAAGTGCCTTTTGGGAGAGTGTGACAAGCCACCTTTGACCTGGAGGAGTCACAGCTTCCAGTGAGGGTCAAGGAAGCTTCCAAACTGGCCCATGGCATCTGAGGAGCAGGGCAGCTGATGAGAAGATGCTCTGGAGACTTTCTGGCTTCAAATGGTTTGAAGGTGAGTATTTTATTTGGGCAAGAGATTCAGAGCTCCAACGAGCATCTGATTCATTCTTGGGGAAAATGCACTTCACGTGGTCTAAACTCAGACTCCTTCCTCCGGTGGCCTTGAAATCCTACACAGCTACATCCCAGTAGCAGTTTTTTGGAAAGGAGCATGTAAAAATCAAGAGCTTTTTGTTTGTTCGTTTTTAAAGATTTTTTTTAAAAAAATTATTTATTTGAGAGAAAGCATAAGCGGTAGGGGGGTGAGGGTGGAGAGGGAGAAGCAGGCTCCCTGCTCAGCAGGGACTCGATCCCAGGACCCTATGATCATGATCTGGGCCGAAGGCAGATGCCCAACCGACTGAGCCACCGAGGTGTCCCCGTTTGCTCATTTTTTAACGAACAGGGTCACAGCAGGGTGGTGGGGACTCAGGGTTCCACGTGTGGGGCTGTACCTGCCACCGGCCTCTCTCCCCATGCTTCTTAGGGCCCCTCTCCTGTACCCTCCACCTGGCCCAGGGCTTCTGACTGTCTCGCTCACTGCCACACCTCCAGTACCTACAACCGTGTCGGCAACGTAGCGAGTGCTCAGTAAATTTTTGTGGGCTGAGTGGTTGGATGTTCGTTTTGACCCAGACACAACCACCCAGCTGCCAGCACCTTCTGAAAAGGAAGGCGAGGTGCTTGTTCTTCTCTGGCTTAATAACAGTCTGCGGGAACTGTTGTCTTTTATATGCCTGCTTAGCTCATTGTGAAGGCCCAATAAATATTAATTGATGGACAAGAAGCTCTGGGGTTTGGCTCCAGCCGGATCCAAGTACTGTTTTTTGAGGAAGTTTATAAGAGCAGGGGAATGTAGGGTGTTGTGTTGTGAGTCTGGAGACTCTCCGGACCCCCTCCCGCCTTCTCCCATTCCCAAAGCCTGGGAGAAGTGGGTGGGGACAGGAGGGAAGCACCTAATTATATTCGTGGGTTCTGTAATAATTACACTTTCAGGTTCCCACTGGTGGTGGGTTTTAAAGAAGCTTTGAGTAATTTCAATTTTGAAATGCTTTGTTTTCCTGGGCTTTGTTTCACCCATCCCTTGTTCATCATCCTTGATCTTTCCCTGGTGCCCTCCAGCGGGAATTATCTGGAGATCAGCAGATATTATGTTACCTTGTTGGCCCCCCGCCGCCCCCCCCAACCACCCGCCGATGGACTTAGTATCCGCACACAACAAAACCGAGATCTGGAGAGACAGACTTGCCAGTGGTTTCCCCACAGGACTCAAATACCCTGAATCAAGCCCATGTTTCTCTGTCTGTTCAAGTCCCTTCCCTGGTCCGACCTGATGGGGTACTAAAATAGTGGTTCTCACAGTCTTGCCCCCAGCAGCCTCAGCAACACCTGGGAACTTGCTAGAAAGGCAAATCCACGGGTCCCACCCCAGAACTCCCAGAAACTCTAGGGTGGGGCCCAGCAATCTGTGTTTTAACAAGCCCTCCAGGGGATTCTGATGCATGGAAATGTTTGGAAATCACTGCTCTAGATTCTAGAGTCTAGAACAATGATTCCCAGGCCAGGCGACCGTGTTCTAATAATCAGCTGCCCCGTTGCCACCCCAGACCTACTATACGAGAATCCCCAAGAGTGCAGACCAAGCATCAGATTATTGTTTAGATCTTTTAAGGAGTTCTAGTGATGCAACGTCATGGCTGAGAGCCACTGCACCACAGTAACACCCTTTGCATTGGACAGATGTCAGGGCTATTCCCAGGAGCAAAACACTACAGAGGAGGTAGTGGTCAGAACAAAGGTGTGGGCCTTCCAGATCCTACCCAAGAATATAACCGGCCCATGGCACCCCAGTGCCTGACTGCAGCCAGCAAGGCCTCCCCTGTGATTCAGGGACCTTGTGTGGGATGGCTCCAAGCCACGGTTTCATGAGGAACTGAAATGATTCTTGTGACATCTCAATCTGGGGAGAGAAGCCTGTTTGAATCTGTAGCTCCATGGAGCAAAAGCCTGGAAGAAAGAGAGGGAAGGAGAGAGAGAGAAAGACAAGAGGTCAGCGGTCAGAACCTCAGCCCAGTTTCTGCTGATATTCAGGCCTGGGTGCTGCTTCTCCTGGTCTTCCTCATCAGGCAGGCTAGGGGTTGTCCTCCAGGAGAACCAGTGCAACAGACTCACCGGGAGCTCCAGTAAAGTCTCGGAGGCACAGGCCCGTGGAAGTAAGAAAGGGCCCAGGCCTTTGCATTTTTATCATGTTCTCCAGGGATTTCCATATCCACCAAGACTGAACAATCACTGCTGGAGGCCACTTGTTTGGTAAAGAGCCAGATGGTTAACATTTGAGTCTTTGCAGACCATGTGGTCTCTGTTGCAACTATTCAAGTCTGCCGCTGTAGCAAGAAAGCTGCCATAGACAATATGCAAGTGAATGAGTGTAGCTGTGTTTCATAAAACTTTATTTATAAAATCTTGTATTGGGCCATTTGGCTCATAGGCCATAGTCACTAACCTGCTCTAGGCAATAGATCTTGATGCTGACTGCACAATAGAATCACTATAAGAGGTTTGTTTTTGTTTTTGTATTTGTTTTTGCTCTCCTTCTCCCTCCCTCTCCATAACACATGAGAGAATGAAATCACTTGCCTCCAAATCATGCAGTTGATAAGTTACACGAGAACGTTTGTCCCCAGACTCCTGCTGTGGCAGGCAGCCTTGAGAATGGCTACCAGTGATCCCCGTCACCTGGCATGCACACCCTCTGGAACTCTCTCCCCTTGAGGGTGAGCTGGACCCAGCCACTCACCTCTAACTAGTAGAATACAGCAAAAGTTGATGGGTGTCACAGATGAAGGGATAAGCAAAAGGTGGTCTATCCATGCAAAGGAATATTACCCAGCCTTAAAAAAGAAGGCAATTCTGTGGTAGCCCCAGTGGCTCAGCGGTTTAGCGCTGCCTTCAGCCCAGGGCCTGATCCTGGAGACCTGGGATCCGGTCCCATGTCCGGCTCCCTGCATGGAGCCTGCTTCTCCCTCTGCCTGTGTCTCTGCCTCTCTCTTTCTGTGCCTCTCATGAATAAATAAATAAAATCCTAAACAAAAAAAAAAAAAAAAAAAGGCAATTCTGACACCTGCTCCAACTTGGAGGAACCTGGAGGGCATAATGCACAGTGAAATCAGCCAGTCACAAGGAAAAGTACTGAATTCCACTCATACAGGGTAGCTAATGTCAAATTGATAGAGACAGAAAGTAGGAAGGTAGTGGCCAGGAGTGAGGTGTGTGTGTCGGGGGAAATGAGGATTATGGTTTAATACACAGGGAGTTTCAGTGGAGGAAAACTAATAAGTTCTGGAGGTGGATGGTGGTGATGGTTGCACAATATTATAAATGTATTTAATCCTACTGAGCTGTAGATTAATAAAAGGGTTTACGTGGTCAATTTTATGTTATGTGTATTTTACATTAAAAAAAAATTAGAGGGGGTGCCTGGGCGGTGCAGTTGAATGAGTATCTGACTTTGGTTTCAACTCAGGTCATGATCTCAAGGTTGTAAGATCGAGCCCCACATCAGGTTCTGTGCTCAGTAGGGGACCTGCTTGAGATTCTCTCTCCCTCACCCTCTGCCCCTCTCCCTGCTCACTCATATAAACTCTCTCACTCTCAGATGAATAAATACATCTTTTAAAAAAATTAGTAAAAAAAAAAAAGGGGGATGGTGTTTCACTCTCAAGATTAGGCTACAAAAACCCCTGAGATTTCCATCTGGCTTGCTCTCTCATTCTGTCTGTATTAATCAGGGTTTGCCAGAGAAACAACCAACAGGATGGATGGATAGATGATAGAGAGGTGATAGATGGACAGATTTTAAGGAATTAGTTTGTGCAATTGCCGAGGCTCACTGAGTCCAAAATCTTTTTTTTTTAATTTTTTTTTAATTTATTTATTTATGACAGTCACACAGAGAGAGAGAGAGAGAGGCAGAGACACAGGCAGAAGGAGAAGCAGGCTCCATGCACCGGGAGCCCGATGTGGGATTCGATCCCGGGTCTCCAGGATCGCGCCCTGGGCCAAAGGCAGGCGCCAAACCGCTGCGCCACCCAGGGATCCCCTGAGTCCAAAATCTGATGGAGGAGGTCAACAGGCTGGAGCCTCAGGGAAGAGGTGAAGTTCAAATCTAAAGCCCGTCTGCTACCAGACTTTTTTCTTTCTCCAGAGCAGGTCAGTCTTTGCTCTCTTATGGCCTCCACATAATTGGATGAGGCCCAGCCGCACCACAGAATGTAACCTGCTTGGCTCCAAATCCACCCCTTTAAATGTTAATCTCATCCAATAAGCACCTTCACAAAAAATTCCAGATTAATGTTTAACCAAATATCTGGGTGCCATGGTCCAGCCAGGGTGATGGGTCAAACTAACCATCACACGTGCCTTCCCTCGTTGGAAGGGAAACCGATTGCTAGGTTGTGAGCATGTTCTGGAAAGGCCCACACGACAAGGAATTGAAGGAGGCTTCAGGCTAACAGCTGGTGTGGACCCGAGGCCCTCCGTCTAGCAGCCCTGCGTTCCTAGCAGAGGGGATTAGAAGCAGGTTCGAACCCCCGCTCCCCGAGTCAAGGCTGGAGACGAATCCACTCTGTGAGACTCTGGGCACCCATCTGAGCTGAGCCCAGATTCCTGACCCACCGGAAACTGGCTGAGATAATAAGTGTTTTGCTGTTCGAAGCCGCTGAGTGTTCGGATCATTTGTTATACAGCAACAGATAGCTAATACATTTGCTGTGCTGCTGAGGCTGGTTCTGAGATTTCCCCCCAATGTTTCCTCTTAAACATGGGTGTGTGTAACATGGGTCCCCGGGACGGAGAGTGATTTGTGACCTTTCTGACATTCCAATGGATTGACTCCGTGATATTTCTCATGCTGTCCCTCCCCAGCTCCGTCCTTACCGTGGACAGTTTTAATCCAGTTCCCGGCTGGGGCAACTGAGTTTGGAGTGGCCTGTCCAGAGCCGTGGAACAGGCACTGTGGTCCCAGTACTGGGGTTCGCACTAGAGCCCCTCAGCCCCCTGGATTGACCATTCCCACGTCATGAGCACGGCCTTCCTTCAGTCAGGGCCCTTCGGCGAGGAGGACACGGTCAAATGCGGTATTGAAGCGGAGCCTTACTGCATCTGGGGAAGGAATTCATCCTGCTGAGCCCTCAGTGGTGGGGCCCCCGCGGTAGGCCGTCCATCCGTGTTAATAAACGTCTCACCTAGCAGACAGCTTCAATAAGGTGAACCGCCAAGGGGAGGTCATGCTTGTCAGTTCAGTTTTACTAAGACATGGAGGGCCTGTCTGATGAGGCTCTGGAATTTAGCTGTTGTCCTGAAGGAAAGACAGACTGGCAGCTTCTTCCCAAAGACCTGCCCCCCCCCCCTTCCCAGACACGCTCTTGCTCTGTTTCCACTCTTAAAGTCTAGAGACGGCTGGAGTCACGTTGCCCTGCGTGTGCGTGTCTGCCACACACGTGTGTGCTATTAGGTATGAAGTGTGTGGAGCTGTTTTATTTTTGAAAATGCTGCCCTAACACCTATCTCATTCGTTGTCTCAGTAGACGAACTGCAGGCCTTACTCCCCCATTTTACAGGTGGGTATAGCGGAGTCACAGAAGTTACCTGCTTCCCTCAGGTTATGCTGTCCTGGAGGAGACGTCTTGTTGGACGTGGTGTCCCTTTGCATCACCTTCAAAGAAAATCATGGGGCTCAGGGGCTCCCTAGGGTTTCTCAGGGCTTCAGATTTTCATGAAAGGAGGTAAGCAGCAGAATTCCCTAAGCTTGTAGCATGTGGAGAATGGAAGGAAAAGCAATAATCCAAGGGAATCGTTTGGATCAATAGGGACTCCTGGGTGGCTCAGTGGTTGAGTGTCTGCCTTCGGCTCATGGCATGATCCTGGGGTCCTGGGATCGAGTCCCACATCGGGGTCCCCTCGGGGAGCCTGCTTCTCCCTCTGCCTGTCTCTGCCTCTCTTTCTGTGTCTCTCATGAATAAATCAATAAAATCTTAAAAAAAAAAATCATTTGGATCTGGCCCCTCATTTGACAAATGAAGAGACAGGGATGTGCGTGGGAAAGTGAGTCAGGCAGGTCAAGACTGAACTGAACCCCAACCGGGCCACAGCACCGTCCTTCCTTCCGACACAGATACAGATGGAGAGGTTCCAATGGCCCTGAAGGATCTGCATAAGCACCTGTGACTTCCCATCCCCTCCTCCCCCCATATCTAATCCCCTGAAACTCTCTGGCTCCTGGTCAGCTTTGTCTGGTCCTGTTGGGATTCCCTCCTCCCCTGGATTGTCAGATCCAACACCTACCAGTCAGGTCTCCTCTTCTGCCCCTGGCCCTCCTCCCCTCTGTTCAGTTTGTTGGCCCATGAGTAATGGTGCCTCTCCTTGAAAGAGGAAAAAGATTGATGGCAGAGGAAAAGACCAGTGAAGAGTCCCCCTGCCTCCCCAGCTCCAGCAGGAAATGTGCCTGTTGTGTGTGGGTTTATGAAATAGCCACGTCTCCCCCTTCCAGAGAGAGCCGGGCGGAGACTCGCCCGCCCGCAGTCACGTTTCCTCTCTGCAGCCAGGTCCAGGGAAAGATTCTCCAGGTTGGGTGTGCATATAGGACCACCAGTGGGGAGCAGAGGCCACTTTTTCACACAGGGACATGCAGACACTCTCTAGTCTTCCAGTCCAGCCTGAATTCTGAGAGCGCGTCAGTGGGATTCAGGGGCCTTTTTTTCTGTTCTCAATTACAGGTCAAATCCTGCTCCAAGAAAATGGAAGATTTCTGCACTGTGAGAACATCTCTCTGAGCTTTTTCCATATGTGAGAACCACCACCTGAAGATAGTGTTGCCAAATAAGACACAGGATCCCCAGGTAAATCTGAATTCCAGATACACCCCCCCCACACACACACACAAAATAGTGTAAATATATCCCAAATCCAACCTGGGGGTATACTTATACTAAAAAATTGCATCCTTTTTGTCCCTGTTGCTAAATCTGACAGCTCTACCTGAAGAGCCATATGGCTTGTCTCTCTCTGGTCTATGTTCTAAAGGATGAGTTTAAAGGTGCTTTGGGTCAACAGAATTCCCTAAGGTCAGGACCTTGGGCATCCTTATTTGATTTCCTCCCTCACTATGTCCCCTGGGGCTCAATTCCTCCTGCCCGTCCAGAGAAAGCCCTTAGGCAGCTAGCAGGGTCAGGTTGATGGCATTGAGTGGAGGAGGCAAAAGAGACACAGGCAGTGATTCTCACCCTTGGATGATCTTGCCCCCAGGGAGCATGTGGCAATGCCCAGAGATACTTCCTGGTTGTCACAACTGGGTGAGGGATGCTGCTGGCATCTTGTCGTAGGTGAAAGCCAGGGATGCTGCTGAGCAACCCCCAGTGCACAGACACACAAGGTCACACACATTTGCACACACACCGTGATCTGGCCCCAAATGTAAATAGTGCAGCAGTTGAGAAACTCCAGAGTGAGGCTAGAAACTGGTTTTAAAATAAAGGGCCTAAAAGAAATAAAAATAAAAATAAAAATAAAAATAAAAATAAAAATAAAAATAAAAATAAATAAATAAATAAATAAATAAATAAATAAATAAATAAATAAATAAAAATAGAGGGCCTCAGGCGCCTGGGTGGCTCAGTCGGTTGAGCATCAGACTCTTGGATTTGGCTGAGGTCACGATCTTGGGGTTGTGAGATCAAGCCCCTCATTGGGCTTCATGCTCAGTGGGAATCTGCTTGAGATTCTCTGCCTCTCCCTCTGCTCACGCGTGCACACGTCCTTTCCCTGTGTGTTCTGCATACTAATGACAAATAAATAAATAGAATCCTTTTTAAAAATACAGTACAATAAAGGGCTTATGGCAGCTCTATGCCTAATGTGGGGCTTGGACTCACAACCCTGAGATCGGGAGTTGCATGATCTACTTAAAAAATAAAAAATAATAATAATAAATGAAGGGCTTGAGAGTTGAATACAAACCTTCAGCAGCCACCCTCTATGTCCTCTGGCCCTGGGGTGCCATCATCAAGGATTGGAGAGCTAGCCTGGGACCAGCGGGCCTGCCCCCTCCTCCCCTCAGACCCCAGGACTGCAGGATCCTGCTCCTGACTTCCCCTTCAAGGCTACTCTGGGTTAATTTTAACCATCTTTCAGCAGAGAACAATGTTGGGGGCTGGGCAGTCTACACGATGTGGGCCGAGCCCTCTTCTCTGGCTTTCTGCTCTTCCAGGCCACCATGTCTCTCTGACACGAGCCATTTATGGCTCTGCATGATTCCTGCAACCCCTTGCCAATGTGCCATGGATGGTTCTTTGTGCCTGCATGGAGGCTGAAGGTGAGAAGTCCTCTTGCTTGCTGCCCCAGGGAAGTTGGAAAGCCCTGAGGCAACAAATATCAGGCCAGCCTTGCTCCCAGACCCACCTCTCCCCCTCACTCCCCAGTGCCCCTCACCAGAGTCCCCAGGCAGGACACTGCCAGGGTCAGGATTTATTCTGCTCTGGACGTTACCCCAGCAAAGAAGAAACTCTCACCTTCAGGAAATGCAATCAATTCTCAATAACTTCTAGTTCAGGGAGGTTTCCAAGGTCAGCTCTCCTACGTGCCTGTTCGCCCTTGTTTCATTCTTGGGTAGCCCTCTGCAGAGGTGACCAAGAGCTGAGCCCTCACACCCAGCAGCTCCCTAGCCTGCAGGATGGAAATATGAAAACTGCCCCCTCTGATTCCCTAAGGGCTCCCCTCCACGGGGTCTGGGTGAGTGAAATCCAGTCCTTTCCTTAGAAGGCAAAAAAAAAAAAAAAAAAAAAAACCCCACACAACAACACCACCAAAACAAACAAACAAACAAAAAAACCCCAAAACCAGCAACAACAACCAAAAAACCCCAAACCCAAAACAAAGCAAAGGCAGAGACAAAAATAACCAACCCAAGAAGCAGAGGACTCTGCCTTTTAGGTAAAATCCTATGCTATATAACCTTGACCTTGTTTTTGGAACTTGCAGAATTAAGGAAAGGGTCGCATCCTACCAGTTAGATTTCCCACAGCCTCCTACTGCTTCACCTATCACGGGAGAAACAAAATACTTTATTTTATGTGACTTGTGACTTGCCCCTCTACTAAGCAAATGAACTAGCGGCGGGCCTGTTGGAGTTTAGTCGTGAAACTCAACTCGGAGCAGCCCGCACCCCTCCCTCCCCTGACCCTTTCTCCGTCTACCCCTCTCTTTGCCCCCTGCAACCCACCCCCCCCCACTCTGCCCTCGCCAAAAGATTTATAGAGCAGAGTGGCTTGAGAACAAATGAGCAGACATTAGGCTGATGTGTTCTGCATACTAATGACAAGATACTGCTTCTGTACCTAGGGGCAAAGCCAGGTCAGGCCAGTTTAACCATAAACTTTATTTATGGGCCTATAACCTTGCAGCTGCAGTAGCTCTGCCCAACCTTGGGACCGAGATCCGTCTCTCTCTCTCTCTCCAGATTCATGCAGATCTCTTCAAACAAATCTGAGGGCTGGGGGAGAGAGTGCTGGTCGCTCTTCCTGAATGATCTCCTGGGCAGATCCAAGAAGAAGTTTAAGCCAAAGGGAAACATTGTGAGTCAGACAAGAAAATCGTAGCAGTAAGAGTAGTAGCAACCACAGTCATTCTAATACTTCTCATAAAATCACGATTCCTCCCAAGAGCTTCTGGAGGAAGAATCTACTCGATCACTTCTGAGTGTCTCACAAGTTACTGCTTAGAGTGACTCATCTTGGATCTTGAATCAAGGGACGAATCGCTTGCTTTAGGATGGCTCAAGACCCTTCCTTCCTGCAGGGAATCTTCTGAGTCTGACTGCCTCTCATGCATCAGCAGTCTGGTGCCTCCAGTCCAGAAGGCGTGAAGCTCTGAGCTCAGTGACTGCTCCCCGTCCCTCCCTCCATCCTCGCCAGACCCCTCCTCACTCGGATTCCTTCTTCTGACCATGTTGGCCCAAGTTCTGTAGTTACACCCACGTCAGTGCAGCAGAAGTAAGTGGCCAGAGTCACGGGTTTAGTGCCCACTGAAATGGAGTTGATTTTGCTTGGTGTCGGTGCACAGACTTAGCTCCAGGATAGAGAAGGTGCGGAGAGTCTCAGTCATTCAGTAAAGATGTATGGGTCACCGACTATGTGCCAGGCACTGTGCTTGGTGTCAGGGATACTGCAGTGCACAAGATGCAATAAGCCCTTCCCTGCATTGAGCCCAGTGGACGGAGGGGAGCCCACTCCCATTGCGGAGAACACATTTCAGAGCATTTGCTGGCTCTGTCCAGTTTCTGACTTGTTATCTGTACCGCATGTCTGTCCTTTGGATTGCAAGACAAGCGGCATTAGATGAGTGGCTGGATGGCAGCCTCAGGGTCCTGGGGGCTTGGGTCATAATCGCTGCCTATCCTCAGAACGGTTCATCCATTTCATCTTCTTGCACTCCAGCCTGCCTTTCAGAAAGCATCCATGACATCTTGAGTAAAGAGCGACAAGAGTTTGTGAATACCTGTGGCCTTCAACAAAAGCTCAGGAAACCCTCGGTCACCCTTCAGCCTTGTTGCTTTTCTCTGGTTACTGGGAATTTGCCTGTCAGTTCTGATTCCTCTGAGGTGGGAGGTTGGATGAGGCCATTCCTTGAGATTTACTCACAGCAAAATATTCCCCTCTGGGGAAGGACCCTGGCCAACCTGTCATGAGACGCCAAAAGCTGCTCTGTCAATACAAGCTCCTGTTCCGTACGGCTTGGAGTACGGCTTGGTGCTTAGCTACTGCTTAGTGTTGAAGGAAGGTATGGAAAGATTGTCCATTGGTTCTTTTAGGGAGTCTACTCCAATTTCCATCTTCCACTTCCTTGTTTACCCCCTGGAAGTGGTAGGTCTCTCTCTGGTTTGGAAGACACTGGAGGGCCACAGGGGTGTGGGAGGATGAGAACAGAGGAGCTGGTTTGTGTGTTCCTTGGGGATGGGTGAGGCAGTGGGTGGGGGGCACAGAGCTTTCAAGTTGAACCAGATTCACTTGCCTTGTGTTAAGAGATCCATGGAAGGGACACCCAGGTGGTTCAGTGGTTGAGCATCTGCCTTCAGCTCAGGGCATGATCCCGGGTTCTGGGGATCAAGTTCTTCATCAGGCTCCCTGCATGGAGCCTGCTTCTCCTTCTACCTATGTCTCTGCCTCTCTCTGCGTGTCTCTCATAAATAAATAAATAAAATATTTTAAAAAGAGAGAGGGATCCATGGAAAATGCCTTGGCCATTGCATGGCAAGTTGTCTGCTGAGCCTATATGCTTTTTCATGCTGGGGGTAACAAAGCAGCTAGGCTGAGACAACAAGAGTTTGCAGATGCTCCACAGGTGAAAGCTGGACTAAATCAGCTCTGGTTCTTGGACTGGGAGCTACCTCATTTTGCTGGTCACTGGAGAAGAAATTACCAAGCCCCTCTAGGAGAGGCCATTTAGTTTTGAAGCTCCAGGAGAGGAGAAGGAGACCCTCATCATTGCATGCTCAGCGCACAGGGAACTGTGGATTTCATACGGATGGAGAGAAAAGATGAGCACATTGAAGATCTGGGGACCTGAGGGTGGTGGAGGGAACTGTAGGTAGGCTAGTGGACAGGCCTTGCCTTACTAGCTGTGGCCTTGGACAAATCATGTCACTTACCCGAACCTCAATATAGAAAGATTTGAGATGGGTACAATAATAATTCCTGTACTAGGTACCTTGAAGGTAGGAAATATATTTGGAAGGTCTACGTAAACTATAAAGTATGATAAAAATGCTAGAGTTTTGTCTGTTTGTTTTTGATGTTTAGATGATTAACTGGACAGTGTAAATCAGGTACTGTTGAGGATTTGTTGTATAAATGTATGCACAAATGACTGGAGAGTTTGAGTTCCCTGCAGCTGAATCATACTGAGTCAATGCCCAGATATATAAATCCATGTGCTTATGATCACTTGTCTAAATGTGCTTTTTAATATATTCATTGACTCTCCTGGTGATGGTATGTGCACATGCGTGCTAGACTCCCAAGGAGAACATGAGCTCCTGTGGGCAGGAAGTAGGTTTCTCCCTTTGCCAATGTTCATTCAGTGCCTGCTACAGAGAGCTGTGTGCTCAGCTGGAAGTGACTCCCTCAGTTGACCAATTAATTGATTAACAAACTACGAGTAGAGGGGCGCTTGGGTGGCTCAGTTGGTTAAGCATCTGCCTTCAGCTCAGGTTATGATCCAGGGGTCCTGGGATCGAGCCCCCATCAGGCTTCCTGCTCAGCAGGGAGTCTGCTTCTTCTTCTCCCTCTGCCACTTCTCTCACTTGTGCTAAATAAATAAAATATTTAAAACACACACACACACACACACACACAAAAACAAAGTAGGAGTAAGGATGGACTTTCACGGGCATAGAAATATGTCTGCTGGTTTCTTTATGTCTATGACATGCCTTTGAGATCCCTGGAGTTGGCATCTAGAGATACTAACTGTAGGATAGCAGGGAGCTCTAAGCATATTGTGCTCTTTGCTGGTACTTGCACTGAATGTGGCTGAATGTGGATCAAGATTCCTTTACACCTCCTCCCCCAGTTAGTTTGTCTCTACTACTTCAACATGAAGAGATCTTGAAAGAGTCACTTTGCTCTCTGATTCTTAGTTTGCTGATCTTTAATATTGGATCACTAAGGGCTGGCTACTTTGTAACTATTGTATGGTTTGGAAATAATATGTGTAAAGACCCTATCATGATGCCTGGAGCATGATAATACATAATAGACATTTTTCTCCCTATTGCTTTGGTACTGGTACAGACTCAATTTAAGACTGCCTTTGCTGGGATGCCTGAGTGGCTCAGTAGTTGAGCATCTGCCTTGGACTCAGGGCGTGATCCCGGGGTCTTGGCATCAAGTCCTACATCAGGCTCTCCACAGGGAGCCTGCTTCTCCCTCTGCCTATGTCTCTGCCTCTCTCTGTGTGTCCCTTATGAATAAATAAATAAAATCTTTTAAAAAAGGAGACTGCATTTGTTAAGGGTAGAAACCAGTGTTCATGTTATCTGTTTGCTTTCCTGGGAGACAAAAGGTCATTCTTTTAATATATATATATATCTGCTGCTAGCTACATGGTTCGTGCATCTGTTCCATTTATCCCAGTTTCATAGCTCCTGAGATGCTTCTTCTGCACTTCAGCAGAGCCCAGAGAATTTTTTTGTCACACGTCATTCACTTCTTACTTCATTCATCCATCAAACATTTATTAAGAATCTCTCATGTTTCATGTGCTATGATGGGCACTAAGATATTGGTAGGCCAACAGCAAACTCATATATAATCTACTTCTAAACTCATATATAATAAGTAAGCAAACTCATATATAATCATAAGCAAACTCATATATAATATACTTCTAAACTCAACTCACAAAACTTTGATAATAAAGGTTTCTATTAGTCCTCTGTTCACTGCCTGAAAGGGAGAATTTTTAACCCATTGCTGAAGTTCAAGATGCCCTTATTCCTTTTTGGATGATGTCTTCTTTCCCAAAGCCAACAAAAAGAAAGATAATTGAGAGAAGTGTTGGTAGAAAGATGCTCAGCAACTCTGCATCAGGGATCAGAAAACTTTTTCTGGAATGGGCAAGAAAGAAAGTTTAGGCTTTGTGAGTTATAGTTTCTGTTGCAGCTACTCATGTCTGACATTATAGCATAAAAGCAACCACAGACAATACATAAATGAATAGCATGACTATGGACCAATGAAATGTTATTTATAAAAACAACAGGAAAACAAAACAAAACAAAACCACTGGTGGGGAAAAAAAATCAAAGATTTAAATAAATAGAGAGATATACCATATTCATGGACTAGAAGACTCAATATTGTTATCAATTCTTCCTAACTTGATCTGTAGATTCACCACCATTCCAATCCAAATCTCAGCAAAGTATTTTGTAGATATTAATAAACTGATTATAAAGTTTATATGAAAAAACAAAGGGTCTCAATTAGGCAACAGTATACTGACAAAGAAAGACACAGTTGGAGGATTCATACTATCAGATTTAGAAGGTTTACCAAAAGGCTAGTCATCAAGCCAGTGTGGTATTAGCAGAAGAATAGATTAAATCAATGGAACAGAATACAGAGCTGAGAAAAAGACTCCTAGGAATACAGTCAATTGATCTTTGACAAGGGAGCAAAGGCAATTCAGTGGAGAAAGGATAGTCTCTTCAACAAATGGTGCTAGAACAGTAGACACCCTTATACAAAACAGAAGAACCTAAACACGGGTCTTGCACCCTACACAAAAATTAACTCTTGAAGAAAACATAGGAGAAAATCTTCATGACCTTGGGTTTGGTGATAAGTTCTTAGATAAAACATTAACACCACAGTCCATGGAAGCAAGGAATTGTTGGCAGACTTTATTAAAATTGAGAACTTCTGCTATGCAAAAGACATCATTAAGAGAATAAAATGATAAGCTATAGACTGGAAGAAAATACTTGCAAAACACTCATCTAATAAAAGACTTCTATAAAGATATACAAAGAACTCTTATAACTCAACAATAAGAGGAATGCCTGGGTGTTAGAGTCAGTTAAGTAGCTAACTTTTGGTTTCAGCTCAGGTCGTGATCTCAGGGTTGTGAGATCAAGCCCTGTGTTGGGCTCTACACTCAGTGTGGAATCTGCTTAAGATTCCTTCTTTCCTTCTCTCTCTGCCCCTCCCCTACTCATGCCCTCTCTCTCTCTCTCTCAAATAAATGAATAAATATTTTTTTAAAAACTCAAAAAAAAGAAAATAACCCAATTAATGAGTAAAAGATATGAACAGAACTTCACCAAAGAAGGCATTTGGATGGCAACTCAGCACATGAAAAGATACTCAATGTATCATCAAAGAATGATAAAACAACATGAATGAAAGAATGAATTGAAACAATTTTTTTCTTCATATCTATTAACATAACTAAAATCCAAAACCTGACTATACCAACTTTTGGCAAGGATGCAGATCAGCAGGGACTCTCATTTGTTCCTGGTGGGATTGCAAAATGATACAGCCTCTTTGGAAGACAATTAGTTTCTGATGAAACTAAACATCGTCTTACCCTACAATTCAGCGATCACACTTCCAGGCACTTACCCAACTTGTCTGGAAACTTATGCCCACACAGAAATCTGCTTATGCATAGCAATTTTATTCATAATTGCCCCAAACTGGAAACAACTTAGACGTCCTTTATAGGTAAATGGATAAATAAACTGTGGTATATTCATAAAATGGAATATTATTCAGCAATAAAAAAGAAATGAGCCATCAAGCCATCAAAGGACATGGATAAATCAAATGCATATTGTTAAGTGAAAGAAGACAGTCTGAAAAAGCTACAAAGTGTAAGATTCCAATGATATGGCATTCTGGAAAAGACAAAACTATAGAGATGATAAATAGATGAGTGCTTCCCAGCAGTTCAGATGGGACGGATAGTTGAAGAGGTGGAACATGGGGAATTTTTTAGGGTGCTGAAATTGTTCTGTTTGATACTGTAATGATGGGTATAAGAACCAAACAATTATCAGAACCCATGGAACTTTATAGCACAGAAAGTAGACTATACAAATTTTTAAAAATCACTCAAGCATTTGGAGGAATCCCCAGGTGGAATGTAGCATGCAACAAAAGAATTTTTAAAAAAAATTTTTTAATTTTTAATTATGTAAGCACATAAATGAATGAAGCTGGGGGAACAAGTGCTGATCTATTTAACTTTGAAATGAGTCAAGTTTGCAAGACTATTGGCATATGAGTTAAGCCATTATGCACGTAGGCCAGAATTGGACAATTAAGTTGATGGATGGAGAATGGTGGGATCTGGCTTTTTATTGTTGGAAAGGGATATTATAAATAAATAAGTAAGAAGAGGAGGCGAGAAGTATCCATGGGGTAATGCATTAACGACATCAGTATGAACTCATAGTTAGCCTCACATAGACACAGATAATTACACATAGAGATATTTGTAGACACATGTGTAGGCACAGGTGGGTATACATACATATGTCTCCTTGTTCTGTCAGCTGAGAGAATCGAAAAGTCACGACTCCTCAGAAGCAATGAGTACACCTAGTGCCCATGATCTTCTATAGAGAAAACAAACAAACAAACAAACAAACAAACAAACAAACAAAACAACCCAAGGATCTTTGGAGAAATGGCTAATTCTTCCGGGAACAGGAAATATACAAAATGACCCTGGAATATCCTATAGTGCGAGAATGTGAGAAAATGTTCAAAAAACAAAGCAACAACAACAACAACAACAACACAGACACCCTGCAATGATGGGAGTATGTTAAAAGGATACAGAAACCAACTGAAAGCTGGTTGAGCAAGAAAATTAAATTATATATATATATATCTGTGTGTGTGTGTGTGTGTGTGTGTGTGTGTGTATGACCCTAAGAAGCAATTGAATGAAAAAATGGATAGGTAAATCTCCAAAGAACCGGAGAAAATTCCAAACAACTTATGTAGCTATTGCATCTGAGGTGTGGGCTGTGCATGGTGACTTTCTTCCAAAGAGTACAGTATAGACAGGGAGCAGAAAAACACTAACTTCTCGGTGGACAAACCTGGCAAAACCTGCCTCAGTCAGGTGATCCAGATGAACATCAACAGTGATAAATCTTGTGGATTGCATGTGCCCTGGAAATGATCTGATGAGAATGGCATTTTACGTCTGTGCGCTGCCTCTCCAAAACACATTATCCCAGTCTAATCATGAAAAAGAAAAAAAACCAGACAGACCCCAACTGAGGGACATCCAGCAAAATGCTGGACCTGTGTTCCTTAAAACTGTCAAGGTCACTGGGGCACCAGGGTGGCTCAGTTGGTTAAGCACTGACTCTTGATCTAAGCTGAGTCTTGATCTCAGAGTCATGAGATGGAGTCCAGCATTGCATTCCACCCTGGGCATGGAGCCTACTTTGAGACAAACAAACAACATACAAACAAACAAAAAAACTGATAAGGTCAAAACCAGAGAAAGTTCATCTGAGAAATTATCACAGCCAAGAGGAATCTAAGGAGACACGATGACTATACATATAATGTGAGATCCTAGACAGGATCCTGGACCACAAAAAACTCTTTAGGGGAAACTGAGGAGATTTGAAGTAGGCCTTAAGTTGATAATAATTTTCAGTAGTTGGTAATAATAGGGGAATAACTGGGTGTAGGACATACAAGGAATTACTGAGCCATTTTCTCAATAATTTTGAAAGTCAAAAATCATTCCCAAATAAAAATTGGCTGCAAAAAAAAAAAAAAAAAAGAAAGAAAGAAAGAAAGAAAGAAAGAAAGAAAGAAAGAAAGAAATACGGGGAGCAGGCTGGGTTTTGTCTACAGGTTGTAATTTGCTGACTCCTGCCCTGGAAAAAAGTCTTCGAATCTGAGGACTCATTAGAATCACCGGAGGGACTTTTTAAGAATTTTATTTTAAAAAAATAAGTAATTTAGATAGTTCAGTTACTAAGAAAGTATAAAAAGTCTCTAGTCACCATTTTCATGATTTACATATTCTTCCCATCTTCCTTTATGCAGAGACAAACATGAAAGTATATTTTTGATTTTTTCCCCCTTCCTATCATAGCTACTCTGTTTCTTTTTTTTCTTTATATGTTTCCCTGAGATCTTTCAAATCAGTGCAATCAGAGAGATCTTTCTCATCCCTTTTCACGGATGCATAGTATTCCAGGTTGAGAATGGACTAAACGTTATTTAACGTACCTCTTCTAGATAAACATTTGGCTTGTCTCCAATCTTGACTATTACAGATTGTGTGGGTGTGAATAGTCTTGTATGGATGAAAGCGTAAGCTTGTGGAGGGATATTTTGGATACCTGCACCCCACTTCAAATAAATCAGAAATTCTGGGGGCAGGTCCTGGCGATCCTCATTTTGACAAACTCCTCGGGTAACCCTAATGTGTACCCTAGAATGAGCAGCTTTGTGGCTGATCAAACACACCGAGCAAAGTAAGAGAGCAGTAGGGACACTTTCAGCGGGGTTTTCCAAGTGGGACAAAGGTTCTCAAGCCTGGGTACACATCAGAATCACTGAGGAGCTATTTAAAAATACCCCCATACAAGGCTCACCCCAGAACGAAAGTGAATCATAACCAATGGGGGTAGAGTCCCAGCACAACTTTGTAAAGCTTCCTCCGTCTTTTTTTTTTTTTTTTTTAAGATTTTATTTATTTTTTATTTGACAGAGAGAGAAAGAGAGCCAGAGAGCACAGGTAGGGGGAGCGGCAGGCAGAGGGAGAGGGAGAAGCAGACTCCCCACTGAGCAGAGAGCCCCATGTGGGACTCTGTCCCAGAACCTGGGCCCATGACCTGAGCCCAAGGCGGATGCTTCGCCGACTGAGCCACCCAGGAGCCCCTTCCTCTGCGATTCCAATGCATGGTCAGAGTTAAACCCACCCACCACTCAGGGGGAGAAATGCACCTTGTCGAGAGGGAGGAGTTCCATTCATTCAGACCTGTACCTGTGCTTCTTGCTGAACTCTGCTGCTCCCTTTCTGTCTCTCCATTCCCCTCCTGGCCTCGTGTCTCAGAAAGTAAAGTGGAGGTAGATCTAGAACAGAGGATGAGTGGTGCGTCACGGTGAGTGCCCCCCGCCCCCTTGCAAGGGCGGGGTGGTGGGCTCGTCCAGCCCACAGGTAGCATGACCATGAAGGGGACGCCTGCTGCCGGAGAGCCCGCATCACTGCCCATCCGTGAGCTTCCAGATTAATATTTTGCCAGCCCTTGATGAACTTCTGCTTCCTTCCGGCAGCCTCTCTTTCCCATCAGCAGAACTATGTGGTGAGTGATGAGGACATTGGAGCACAAACAGAAACTTCTCTTTCCTCATCTTTACTCGATTTCAGTGAGTTGGCTTGAAATCCAAGACATGACATACTTTGGGCATTGCTTCCCCGTTGTGTCATGGGGAAGGACGGATTTCGAAAGAGAAACAAAGACATACCCCTTGGTAATTGATACTTGCCGAGAGCTTACTCACAGAACCCTTGCCCCAAATGCATGCTATTTTATCATCCTCATTTTATAGTGGGGAACTGAGGCCCAGGGAGGTTAGGAAATTCGTTCAAAGTAATGCAGCCAGGCAGTTTCAAAGCAAGCGGATCTCCAAACCAGGGGTACACGGCTCCCAACCCCAAGCTGTATGCTATACCTTCTTCTTCCGATAGGAACTGAATATTTTCCCCTCATTTCTGTGAGCTACCTTAAGCCTCCTGTACATTCTTGACAGTTGCCATCTTTGATGGAACCCAAAACCTTGTTGGCCTCCACCTTGGGGAGAAAGCAAAGGACTCTTTTATATTACCTGCCGTTATTCCAAGATGCACTTTCTACATGAGGTAAAAAGGACTGTTTTCCATCTCTAATAAAATCATAGTGATTTTCCATGGCATTGCACCCACACGTTTTTTGTAAAGTTCCTCCTAAGGCACCGCAAACGCCACCGGCCACAACACCTTGACAGTAACCTTTAGAGTCGCCAGGTGCATAGAAGTGTTATCCTTATTCCCTCATTTAATGATCATTGCGCCCTATTCAATGAGCAAACTGGGCTCCAGGAACTTAAAGAACTTGTCCAACGTCATGTCGGTAGGAAGTGGTGTACGGCCAGGTTCAAATTCAAGTCTCGCTTGACGCCCAGGCCTATGCCTAGGCAATCCCAGCATGTTTTCTAGGGAAATCTTCTTTTCACCCCTGGTGCATCTTTCCCACCTTCCTCTTACTACCCCTAAAGACATGTTGAGTTGCTATTTCTTCTCCTACCCAGACCAGAGAGCATGAGGATGGAGGATGGATTGATATGCAGCTAAGCCTGGTCTTGCCCAACCAGGGCCAGAAGAATTCCAGGCATTAGATTCCGGGCAAGGAGCTGGAGTGAGAACCCAAGGGTTAATATTGCCATAGTGGGAAAGTTATCTGCTTTGTTGTACAACACAGCTTCCCAGCACTACAGAAGGGGCTATTAGCATGCAAATGTACTTTGCCTCTTGCTTTTTAATGTTTTACTTCTCTTAATTGCTGAAACCGGTTGTAATTTCTGAGCACTGCTGGCTTCAGGGAAGTAGTTTCCTCTAAAGGGATCTATCATTGCACCTGGAAAGATTTTTGAATTCTAATTTTATTAACCATTTGGGTGAGGCATTTTCTCTTTTTACCGAAAGAAGAAGGAGAGGAAAGAAAAAGTCCAGGTTGAGTTTAGAAACCTTCTCCTTTTGCCTTAGTCTGGTCCAGGGCTTTAGCTTCCCCTGAATTCCTTGGTTTTTGAGTTTTGACATTCCGAATAAGAGATCAGAAGTCACATCTGATATCTGACGAAGAGAAGAGGGAGCTTATTAAAGATTTCAGGTGTCAGACCCCTGGTAATGAATTTGCAAGGAGGAATTTCTCTGACTGCTACTTGGATCGGAGCATAATCTATTCTCTCATTCAGAGGAATTTAGATGAGTGCATTATTTCTGTGGTGCTCACTGATGCCAAAACTACTTCCCATGAAGTAGAAATGACCGGAGAGCCTCTGTCACCCTAAGACCCATGTTAGACCAAGCAAGACACTCCGCCAATTTAAGGCGTAATTGCCTCTCCCTCTGCATCCACACATCCATCCCAACTGAATTCTTTGGAGACATTCTGAAATGGGGTGTGTGGGCTCCAGAAAACAAGTCCCTCTTGTAGACTTTCCACAGGCGCCACTGTTGGTCAAGCCATTTTGCGTCCTGCGAAGTCCGTTCCTGAGGAACTCTTGGAGACCATAAGCCTGACCTGGCACTTCTTTCTGGTCGAAAAGCAGTCTTGGAGAGCCTGAAACCCGCCGAGGCCATCACTGCACGCAGATCCAGGACCGCTGTTGGCAGAGGTGGGTCCTGGATACAAGGTGGGAGCATCACAGGGGTGCAGTATGTCGGGGAAGGGTATAGGATGCCTCGACCACGACCACTTGAGGCAAAGGGTTCATAGGAAAATTCTACCTCTGCTGAGCTTGTGATACCACATGCAACATCTTCTTGTTGTCTACCATATAGAAACGATCCTTAGATATTACTCAGCCTTTAGAAACGACAAATACCCACCATTTGCTTCAACGTGGATGGAACTGGAGGGTATTATGCTGAGTGAAATAAGTCAATCGGAGAAGGACAAACATTATATGGTCTCATTCATTTGGGGAATATAAAAAATAGTGAAAGGGAATAAAAGGGAAAGGAGAAAAAAATGAGTGGGAAATATCAGAAAGGGAGACAGAACATGAGAGACTCCTAACTCTGGGAAACGAACTAGGGGTGGTGGAAGGGGAGGTGGGCGGGGCGTGGGGGTGACTGGGTGAAGGGCACTGAGGGGGGCACTTGATGGGATGAGCACTGGGTGTTATGCTATATGTTGGCAAATTGAACACCAATAAAAAATAAATTTATAAAACAAAACAAAACAAAAAAAGAGAAAAGATCCTTAGGATCTTTTACTGGCCATCCACCACTTTGTTAGCTATTTAGCTTGCGATTGGATTCTGAGTTTCTGGGAAGCCCAAATGCAATGGTCTCCTGCCTTATTGAGTGAAAGGGCGATATACCCACCACCGTAAAGCTAGGGCCAGCCTGCAGGGCGTTGGTTTTCTTGTCTTCCCACGCACGCTTCTCTGCGTCCCCACGAAGCCCTTCCTGCCCGGTGTCTTAATGAATGCACAGAAGAGAAAACCACAACAGAAAATAGATCATGAGCCTGCCTGTTGATTTATTCGTGGACACATTTTCAGGCCTGGGGGATTGTAATGTCTGAAAGGGCCCAAGTAAAGGCCAAAAGAGGTTGTGGCGGAGCTGAGCTCCGGATGGAGACTCTGGAAGAAACCAAAACGAAGACAAGAGGAATGTGCTCCGGGGTCCAGGAGGCTGGAACAGCACAAGGGAGTGAAGTGACATCAGGCCACTGTAGCAAAGGCCGCCTTTTGCTGTGTCTTTTTGGTGGTAGTTGGGAGCCGGATGGCGGTCCGAGGCTGTCCTCTTTCGTAGCACCTCGTTTGTACCAGGCACTTTTCATTCACTGAGGCTGCTCAGGAATCCGTGGTTGGAAGTTTTATCTCCATTTTGCACCGAAAAAGAAACAGGTTCAGAGAGTCACCCAGATGCTCCAGGGCCTCAAGGCCCCTGAGAGATTAGCAGAGCCCAGGGCTCACGTCCTTTCTCCCTGGTTCCCAAACTTGCCCCTCCACCCCATGCCCCCCTCACACCCAACAGGCTTGGAATCTTCCATTTACCCTGACAGAGCCTCAGAGGAGAACCGACAGTGGGGAGGGCTCCCTAGAAGGTGGACAGAGCCACAAGTGGCCTCGCTCTGTCCCCAGCCACCCACCGGCACTTCCCCTCCCCAACAATTCCACCTTGTACCCTTTGCAGAAAACATGACTTTTCCCATTGATGGAACTCTGAGGCCAACAATAGTTGCAAGCACACCCCACCCTTTCCTCCCAGACCAAGCTGTAGGGCTGGCTGGGCCCTCCTAGCCCCCCACCCCACCTGCCTTGACCTTCCCTTGCCTGGGGGGAGCTTTCTGCATGACAATGTCTGGTCCCTGCTGCCCCGAGCTGCCCTCTGGCTATTAGCACCTAATGAAAATGTAACCGTATTTAACCCCCCACAGCCCCAGATTAGCAGGAGAGAGCCCAAGTGGGTTTAATTCCTTTGTATGATAAGCATCCCGCTCTCCATTTGGACGGTCCGGCCCCTTCTCCCTGGAGAGGACGCAGAGCTGTGTAGGGCGAGCTTGGACCTCTCAGCTGTCCGGGCACAATGGGGAAAGTATCTTTTGTGGCATTAACGGCTTTGGGGAGGGGAGGGGAGAGGGGAGGGTGCGGGCTGCTGGGGAGGGGTGCAGTTGAAGAGGAGGAGAACAATGTGTGAGAAGCTGAGGCTGTGGGTTTCCCACACGGACCAATATGTCCCCCCCACCCCCCTCTGGGAGAGACAGATCCGCAGCGACCAGCCCACAGCTGATCCCGCCTTGATTGGCTTTTTTTCCCATTGTGCTCTCAAGGGACGAAAATCCTTTTGTGGCGTGAAAGGAGAGGCGTTCCTGCCGTCCCCTCCCTCGAACTGATTGGCTGTGTCACAGGATGGCCAAATCCACCCGGATTAATGTGTGGCCGACCCGGCCCAGAGTGGGGACGTCTGAGTCCGCCCCTTTGGGCCAGGGTGTCTGCTGCCCTGGGAGCAGGGGAGGGGGACCCGGAGGGGCGGGCCACCACCTTCTTCATATTTATTATTCTCCCCACCCCCCCAGCCCTGCGGGGATGTTTATTCATGGGCCACATCTGCTGGCTGGCAGGCGACACGTCTCTTGTTAGAATGCCTGGAGTCCCCAAGGAGCCGGGAAAGTGGGGCACATTCCTTAGGACAGGCCTCTGCGCTTTGCTCACAGCATCCTTTGGCTTTTGAACCCACCTGTAATCTTAGGCCTCCCCGCCGCCCGCCCGGCTCCCCGCCTTTACCTGCCCTGAACTTCTCACCTGGAGATTCTGGGTTCTCTCGGCTGCCTCCCAGTCCCCGGGCCCGCCTGGAAGGAGAACACCTCTCTCTGCTCTTTGCTCCTCTGTTGCTTCTACTTGAATCACGTTCCCCTCTGTGGCTTCTTGTATAAATAAATCTCAGGCCTTAAAGTATATATATATATATTTATTTATAATTATTTAGATATATAATTTATATATATAATTATATTATATATAATATACTTTAATATATATTATATATAGTATATATAATAATATATATACACTTTATATATATTAGTATATATACTAAATATAATATAGAATAACATACACTATAGTATAATATAGTATAATATATACTATATATATATAACCTCTTTCGTTGTGCTTATCATTCTCTACCGTAAGTAGTCATGATTCCTCTCAGGACCTGTAGGGTCCCGAAGGTCAGGCTTTGTCTGTCTGATTTGCCCCTGTCGCCTCACCTGCCCCCATCTAGGGCTGATTCATAAGGTGTGTACTTGGGTCACCCCGAACCTGCTGGTGGAATGAAATGAACATATGCAGCTGGACCCCAGGTCTCGGACCTCTCCTTTAGACCTGTCAAGGATACTAGGACTAGTCTAGAAACTATGCAATTGCCTTTTTTTCCCATTTGTAATGTGACACAAATTTGCTTCAACATAGTTTTCCATTCGTCCGCCCCCTACGTGGTTTTAGCAGTAGCGGGCCTTGGTGCTTGACATCTCCAAAGACGGGATGTCGAGGAAATAGGATAAGGCCCCAACACAAAGAGGATGGACAGAGCCATGCCCAGATTGGAGGGGACAGGACATTCCGTCAAGCTACTCCCAGCCCTGTCTGTCTCTAGGGCCCGCTGGGTGACAGTCAGCCTAGTAAGGGCTTCTGTGTGGGCAGCTGGGAATGTCTTTGCGATTTCCTATTGTAATCGATATTGCTTTTGGGAAATGGGATGCCCTCCAACATACTCAGGAATATGGCAAAAGAGGGAGAATATTTTAAAAATGAGAGAAATTGTAGCGTTTTTATGGACAAGCCTGGTCAAATCTGTATAGGTTTTAAGTGATGAAGTACTAGCAGACCAGGCTGTGCTGGAATTATACAATTTTAGCAGCGCCATCAAGAATTCAGACGAGACAGTGGCTAGCTCTAGGTGTGAGTGAGGAGTCCCTGAGATCCTGGGTGTGGCTTCTAAGCCAATTTAAGGATGCTAAGTAGGACATCTTTCAGGTACGAAGTTGAGAGCCTATAAGAAATCAGAGAATTGGACTGTGACTGGCCCAGGGATGCTCTGACCTCGAAGCTCTGCTAAAGTATGACTCCACTCTATCAGTCATTTACCTATTAGCATGAACTGATTCGATCAAATTGCCATTATTTAAATCTTAGCTGACATCACGGACTGTAGGCAATGGGAACTTGGTTACCAGGAATCGGTGTGGTAAGGGTGGAATAAAGGCTAAGAAAGCCCTAAGATCCTCCAAGAAAGGATCCCAGGAGGGGGAAAAGTGCAGAAAGGGAGGGGAGGGGCTTTGGGGCAAACTCCACCCCCTTGAATAAAAAATTTGCCTGAGAGCATTCCTGTCTGGGTAATATGACTTTTCCACCTCTCTGTTCCCAGAACCCTGCATATAATAGTTATTGCTGCAAATTGCTCCCTTAAAGGTTAAATGAGAGGACCTAAGAGCCAAAAGCACCGTTCAAAAGGAAAGAACAAAACAAAAAAGCCACATGAGTTCTTAGTTCCAATTAAGCTTGACAAAATACTATTTGAAATACAATTCATTCGCAAATTGGGATCAGTGCATTAGACTGGGCTTGGGAGCTGAAGTCAATCAGCGGGGTCGGGGAAGAAGTTGCTCCGCCTCCGAGTGGATCTGATCCACCTCCCCTGATTAATGCGGAATCCCAGGGCTTATCCGTACCACCCATCCCAGTGTGTCTGCCAAGGGGGACTTGCGGCAGTGACCTGGGGGTGTCAGACAAAATGCAAGTCTGGGTCCCCAGCCAAGACCCGCCTCTTTAGAATTTGGAAAGGGGTAGGGCCCTGCGAATCTGCATTTTAACAAGCACCCAGGTGATCCTCGTGCAGGCTCAAGTTTGAGAACGGTTGGGTTGAGTAGAAGAGCTAAATCCAAAGGCTCCACCGCTCCTCAGACCCCACTGCAATACTCACTGCCCTCCTGAGAAGATGCTCAGCTGTAGGGAAGCTGATGCGTGAGCTCAGAGTTAAGCAGCTATAGAGTGATGAACACTTAAAAATGAAAAAAAAATCCCACTTTCAATTCAATTAGTGAACTCTAAGAGCCTGCTTAGTTGTTTTTTAAGGGGACTTATTTTTAATAGAAAAATGTTCCTGTTTGAACTTGGAGCTTTACCTTCCAAGTCTTAGAAGGTTGAAAGGTAGCTTTGTGAAAGTGATGGGTTAATGAAAATTTTGAGAAACTTTTCTTTTTAAAGATAAGATGTTTGTCTCTGGTTGCCATGAAAGGGTTGAGTGCCTTCTCTAAGTAGGCTTATACAGACCTCCATGCATCAATCCATAAATAATGCATTTATTCATAGTTTTCTGAAAACTCAAGCGTTAGGACAGAGTTTTGTCTGAGAGGGAATTTTGCAAAAATCGAGCATTGCTCTGGATGTTTATGCCTCTGTTTCAAACTGACTTGAATTGGGCTTAGAATGGTTGGGAAGAAGATGGCCCAGGGGATATGTTAGGGAAAAAAAAATCTCAGATGGGTCTTGGTGTATCAGAAGGAAGCATTGAAATTGATGTTGTTTCTCCCAATTTAGTTAGACAGCCATTTTATACTTAAAAATATCAATTTTTGGGATCCCTGGGTGGCGCAGCGGTTTGGTGCCTGCCTTTGGCCCAGGGTGCGATCCTGGAGACCCAGGATCGAATCCCACGTCGGGCTCCCGGTGCATGGAGCCTGCTTCTCCCTCTGCCTGTGTCTCTGCCTCTCTCTCTCTCTCTCTCTCTCTCTCTGTATGACTATCATAAATAAAAAATAAAAAATAAAAAAAATAAAAATAAAAAATATCAATTTTTAAAAATAAGAGGAAACCTGGGTGGCTCAAGTCATTTAAGCATCCGACATTTGCTCTCAGCTCAGGTCTTGATCTTGGGGTCTTGAATTCAATGCCCACTTATTTAACAAATAAATAGATTAATTAAATAAGACAAAATAAGAAGAAACATCTTTAGTTCTGTTTCTGGTTTTAAGAGAATCTGCACACCTTTTGTAAAGGTCCAGGACGTTAGTTACAGCTGAGTTAGTGATGTCATAATGAATTACTTCTCGACTAGATGCATGGCTGGGGAGCAGCCTTCTAGGACAGAATTTATATAACCCAAAGTCAAAAAAACCCACAGTTTTCTAAAGCAAGCCTTCTCATGAAACAGTTTTCTATAACATCTTGTGTCTCAACGGTTCAGAACGATTGTGCGGAATACAAATACCATAAACCTCAAAGATGCTTTGTAAAACCTCTGTATTTTCCTACGTATTATTTTATGTTTACCACAGTTATACACATAGTTCTTTGCTTTTGTATTGAAGTATAATAATGTACCCACAGAAAAGTGCTCGAATGACAAAGGTGAGCAGCTTGATGAATTTCGTGTACTGATCACACCTTCGCAACCAGCCCTGGGATTAAGAAGCAGAACTTTAGAAACCCCTTCGTGCTTCCTTCCAGAGACTCTTCCCCCCTTCCCAGGGAGGGAAACCCCTGTGCTGACTTTTAACACTCTCAATTTGTATTGCTTATTTTTGAACCTTATATAAATGAAATCACACACTACGTGTGGTTTTGCATCGGGCTTCTTGTCATCCAGTCTGATTGTTGCATAAAGTCATAGACTGTTTATTCTCATTGTGGTAAAATATTCCATTGTGTGAAAATACCACAATTTATTTTTCCATTCTGCTGTGGATGGACATTTGGATACTTTCCAGGCTGCGCTCTTATAACTGGAACATGCGTGGAGTTCAGAGAGTCAAAAGCAGGTCTACAAAGCTGGCAAGATGAGGACATTTTCTTAATTGATAAAATCCTAGCTCATTTTTGAAATATGATGCTTTAAAAAAAAAAAAAAGCACTCCCCCAAGTTGCAAACGTGTCATTGTGCTACATGTTGTACTAAGGAAAACAAACAGATATTGTCCCTCATCTCCAGAGGCTACAATCTAAAATAGGTAAAACGAAAATAAAATAAAATAAAATAAAATAAAATAAAATAAAATAAAATAAAATAGAATAAAATATAACATAACATAACATAAAATAAAATAGGTAAAACGTTAGCATTGAAAAAAAGACATAGATGATACAGAAATACTGAGGGAGCATGAGATGATACCGAAATGCCCACAATTTGCACGTGTAAATTTTTATTTAGAACTAGCAGCATACTTTGTACTACTGATGTCTCTAGAGGATTTTATTTGCCGTTGACCTGGTTTGCTGTGGGAGCTCTGTGTTGCTGGGCTCCATGAGAACCGAGGGCTGGGCTCTCCATCCAGCTCCCACCTCTCAGGAGCCAATGCTCTCTCATTCTGCTTTGCTGATAGAGCTGCTTCACAAGCCCCTCTGGGAAATTGCTCTGCTTGTTGTACTTGCAGTTTCTGCTGCACCGTAATATTGTGGCCATGACCGTGGTTGGCCCCATGCTGACCCAGCCTAGACTCCCACTTGCTCACTTCTCTACTCAATTCCACCTGCTAACTGGAACCGCATCTTGTTCTCTGTGTCTTAATCACCAAGCCCCCAGGGGTGCAATCTGCTTGGCCCAGCTCCTCTTGTGTTCACTTGGTGAACGGGACGGGTTGAGTCAAGGGATGCAATCGACTGTTACTTGGGTGGTGGGTCCAGATGTCCTGCCTACGTGTGTATCAGGTGCAGTGGAATCGGCTAAGTTTTAAGAGACCCCTCCCAACCTGGACATCCCTCTCAACCTGTGAGCCCAAGAATGATGGCATCATCCAGTTCAGTCTCTGGCACAGGGAGCAGAAAGTCCTTCGGGGACCTTCCATTCTCTGCCTGGAGACACCTTCATTGTCATTCACCATCATCATTATCAGTAATTTTGATATTGAAGCTCCATGATTCACTTACTAATTTTACCCTTTTATCGAAATGCACCATTTTCTTTCAGGCCAGAAACAAAAAGCACACTTTAAGTGGTTTAAGTATACACAACAGATAGTAAGTACACATGGGGGTAGTAAGTCTGGAGGAGTCTTCACTGAATCCTGGGTTTTTAAAAAAAAAAATTTTTAAGATTTTATTTATTTGAGAGAGAGATATATAGATAGAGAGAGAGAGAGACAGACAGAGAGAGAGAGAGAGAAGAGCAAGGTGGAGAGGTAGAGGGAGGAAGAGAAGCCAACTCCCTTCTGAGCAGGAAGCCTGATGAGGGACTGGATCCCAGGACCCTGGATCATGATCGAGCTGAAGGCAGATACTTAACTGACTGAGCCACCCAAGCACCCCTGAGCCCTGTTTAGACTGGAGCCAGGGAAATGATTTCAGGTCCCCATGTCCCCTGGGGGCCAAAATCTAAAATAATGACACTGTCCAAAGAGCAGCAAACTTGTTTCTGGCTCTGACTGAGCTGTGTGGGTCCTTTTTATATGGAGAAGATACTCTGTGATTTAGACATTGGTTCTTAATACTATTTTAAGTGCATTTATGCAAGCACACGTATGTGAGCATATATGACATACATATATACATAATATGCACATAATTAAATAGGGGGCAAATACACAGATACATATATACATACATATACACATATACGTGTGTGTCGTGTATATATAATTTTATTATATAGTAAATACACTAATATATACATTATTTTATTATATATTATTAATATAATATGTCACTATAATTTATTATAGTAATCTTTAATATTAATTACATTAATGCATGGTTAATTATGTATTATTGTATATACATATATGTAATAATATATGTATAATACATAATTAATACATAATACAAAAAGCAAAGTGGTTCTCTGAGCCAGTCTGATTTGCCATCTCATTTAATTCCTGGAGTGCTGGTATTAGAAGGGCTCTCTTTGCTTTTAAACTTATTTTTTAAATTTTTTTATTTATTTATGATAGTCAGAGAGAGAGAGAGAGAGAGGCAGAGACACAGGTAGAGGGAGAAGCAGGCTCCATGCACCGGGAGCCCGACGTGGGATTCGATCCCGAGTCTCCAGGATCGCGCCCTGGGCCAAAGGCAGGCGCTAAACCGCTGCGCCACCCAGGGTTCCCTCTCTTTGCTTTTATAAAGAGAAACTGAGGCACGGAGAGGAAAGGTGGCTTGGCCAGGGTCACAGAGCAAGCCAGTAAGAGCAAGGACTGTCAGCCGTCTGCTCTCTGGCTTCCGAGCCCATCAACCCTCTGCCCTTGGAGTGTGCAGCCCTGTGCTGTGGGACAAGTGTGCGGAGCTCACGGTCGGGCAGATGGAAGCGATGTCCTGCGCCCCCAGGATGCTGTGTGCTGGAGAAGCCCACTGAAGGGGACTGTGGACGGGGTGTTTTTGACGCGTGGGCACCTCTGCGGTGCTCAAACGTCAGGACTCTGGGGGGTGGACCAGCAAGCAGGCCACGGAGTGAAGGCGGGAACTAGACTAGGCATTTCCCTCTGCTCTGTATCCTCAGTGCCTGTCCCAATGCTTGGAGCAAACCAGAGTTCCAAAAACATTTGCTAAGTCAACTTCCTTATTTAACTGGCTTTCAAATATAAATACCTGTGGGGTGGGTTTATATTTCAAATTGTCACCCGTCATCCATGCGTTGACATTGATGAATGAATGAAACGTTTGGAGGGCAGGTTTTCTATCAGGGAGAGGGAGACAGTGTGACATCACTGGCTTCTGGGAAATGGGGAGCGAGAACAGGTCTGGACCGGGAAGACCCCAACCACGAGGACACATGGGGTGTGTTGCACAATTTGCACCCGGACTGCCCCAGCCAGGTGGCCCATGGCGGCCGTGAGAGATGCCTCTCCAAGGGGCCAAGCCAGGGTCCCACAGGTAATCCTTCTTGGGTCTTCACCCATTTCCTATTTTCCCTGAGTTAACACATGTTTCCTTTCTTTCCCTTATTGGCTTTCATGTCATAATTAAGACACGCTTTTCGGCCACGTGTCCTCACACACACAGTGGTTACTGCGCCAGATCTTATCCCTCTGCCCCCTGGCCTGGGTCCCCGGCCCGCTCCTTCCTTTAACCCCTTCCTTCGCGCCCCCTCCCCATCGTACTACTGTTTACCGAGCATTTCCTTGGACCAGGCTCCAGATACGGGTTCAATTTCGTCTCCTTCACACCACAGCTTCCTGAAATGAGTTGGTACTTGTTTCTACACTTTATAGGTGAGGAAACTGAGCTTTCCAATCCAGTAAGTTGTCAAGTTTGAAACCAGATTCTCTGTTAAAGTCCCGGCTCTTGGAATGACACCCCGTATTGTCTTGCTCTGTGAATTCCTAAACTTGACGCCCTGCATTAACACCATGGAACGGCCGCTTGTGGGTCTTCCAACAATCCAGTCTTCCTCAGATCTGCTATTCATTCTCCTTTCCAGGCTCGACACACCCTCCCATCCCCAGCCTCTGGCCAGGCGTGCCACACCTCTGCTCTCCTGCCAGCCACTCAGGTGTGTCAGTAATTTCCAATGTCTTTTCTTGGCATTCCCCCAACATCAATTTGAAAGTTTCTCTAGTTTCAAGAGTTGAGTTCGCATTTTAAGATGAAATCTAGGAAAAGGTATTTGATAGCACTTTGATGTCATTGGGCAACAGTGAGTTGGGGGTAGAGAAAATCTTGATTTGGGATGTGCTATCAAATCCCTTTGATATTATTGATTGAATGATCAATGAATGATCAGTCATTCATTCAACCCACCAGACATGTTCAGCATCCCTGAACCTAGACACCTAAACAGAGCATCTTCAGGACACAGTGCTTCCTTCCTGGGTCAAGGCCCACAGTCCTCAGCCTGATGCCTGTGTAGGATGCCACATGCTGAACAACTTGAAAGAACTTTGGAGAAAAGTTGAAGGCCGCCAACAGCATCTTGCCATCACCATCTTGATCGTTAGTGTTAGGTTAGCCTGCATTTAACACGTGCCCTCTCCCTTTAGTCCCTCTGTCCTTTCCCAGATCCATAAGCAGTGGTGATGAGCTTGCAGGCATTTCTGCTAACATCAGACTTAAATTCTAGATTAGGAAAGAAACAAAACAGTTTGACCCTAATGTTCAGGGGATGGGAGGTTCATCATTTTTTCCTCCAGTTTACTTATTTCCAACAATGACAACGAATCCATTACATCATGATATAACATCATAATTTGTTTCTGTTTCTTTTTAAATATTTATTTATTTGTTTATTTATTTATTTATTTATTTATTTATTTATTTATTTATTTATGATAGACACAGAGAGAGACAGAGACAGAGACACAGGAGGAGGGAGAAGTAGGCTCCATGCCTGGAGCCCGACGCGGGACTCGATCCCGGGACTCCAGGATCACGCCTTGGGCCAAAGGCAGGTGCCAAACTGCTGAGCCACCCAGGGATCCCCTTGTTTCTTTTTTTTTAAAGATTTTATTTATTTATTCATGAGAGACACAGGGAGAGGCAGAGGGAGAAGTAGGCTCTCTGTGGGGAGCCCAATGTGGGACTCGATCCCAGGACCTCAGAATCACGACCTGAGCCAAAGGCAGATGCTCAACCACTGAGCCACCCAGGTGTCCCCATAATTCTTTTCCTACCTTTCTTTCTTTCTTTCTCTCTTTCTTTCTTTCTTTCTTTCTTTCTCTTTCTTTTCTTTTCTTTTTTTTTCTTTTTTTTTTTTGGCTCATCTTTAGGAGACATTTCTGGTCGGTTAGTCCTTTCAGGGTTCAAGAAGGTGTTATGGTGTTAATAAAAGATGGTCCAAAAAAAGAGCAAAGAAAGTGGAACCACTTCTGGGAGTTTGTTCACCTGGAGCAGAGAGATGACAGGTCAGAGTTCGTAGTTACCTTTATACTCTTGGAGGGGAGGTAGAGGAGACCTCACAGGACCCATAGGATGGGTCAGGCATTTCTAGGCAGGTTTCTCCCTCGGATCCCCACAATATGAGTGAGATTGGTGTCATGTCCAGACTTTCACACAGGAGTGACTAAGGCTCCGAGAGGGTAGGTATTTGACCTACGGTGCTCAGCCTGCAGTCAGCAGAGCCGCCTCCACACCTGACCGGGCTGGCTGCTGCACCCTTGCCCTGCAGCCCAACCCAGGGGACGCTGTCCTCTGGTGGTGACAGTTTCATCTTGTTCCATCCTTCACGAGTGAGAGGACAGAAAGAGAAAGGGGAAGCGTGGCAACCAAAGACTTTTACATTTAGATTGGGAATGCCACTCAGGAAACCTGGAGATTTGGCCTTGGGGGGCAGACAGACATACCTGGGCTCAGATCCTAGCTCTGTCAATATTTTGCCCTTTATTTCTGCTCCCTGCAGCAGGGCTCTGAGGGCCAACTGCTATGGCATAAATTGCAAGCAATGCTTCATACCTAGGAAGGGTCCCGTGTTGGCAGGTGTTACTAACAGACTCCGTGATGGATTGTCCTATCTTAGGCATATGCTTCTGAGAAAATCTTGGAGCTCAATGCATTTGGTGTGCTCACCTGCCGAATGCATTCCGCTTCCCTCAGGAGCCCCTGCAGTTAGTTGATAACCAGTGAGCAGTTGAATCACTGTGCTGCAAAGGACTGTGATCTTTTTCACTCTGGCTTTCAGATCTCAGGGCTGGAGCTCTAAGAGATGGTCTGGGAGTCTGGCCATGCCTTCCTCCACGATCGCCTTCAGAAAAGTGGAACACGGAACTCAAGATGCAAGTATATCCCCTTGTGACTCCAGTCGGTGGAAGGCATGGTGGAGAACAGCAGGTGGACAAAGCTTCCCCGGGCCTGGCTCCAGGTGGGACACCTCTCACCAAACGAACCCACAGATTATGGGGCTGACCCAGACCCAGGCAGAGCAGGGGATGGCCCGAACCCCCCAGCTACCGCCGCAGGCTCCCCTCTGAGCTCAAACACTCCCAAGACCCCTCGTTAAGGACCCCATGACCCCGAGAACTGAAGGATGGTCCCAGGCAATGACTTTGACTCTCGATAGGAAAAAAAGGAAAAATGTGTGAATGAAAAGAAAGAACTCTCGGAATTTGAGAGTTTCAGCCTGTCTTTTTTTTTTTTTTTTTTTTTTTTTTTTTTTGAGGCTGACAACATTTAAAAATATATGCAAATGCACGGTTCTGACAGTTTGGTGTTTTTAGAGCTTTTACATCTAATAGAGGAAGTTTCCGTAGCACTCAGGACTATAATGATTTTATGAAGATCCTTACATGGAGGGTGACGTCAAAACTCTGAATTTAAAGTGCTTTGGGGGGACACCTGGGTGGCTCAGCGGTTGAGCGTTTGCCTTTGGCTCAGGGTGTGATCATGGGATGGGGGGATAGAGTCCCGCATTGGGCTCCCCACAGGGAGCCTGCTTCTCCCTCTGCCTCTGTCTCTGCCTCTCTCTGTGTGTGTCTCTCATGAATAAAGAAATAAAATCTTAAAAAAATAAATAAATAAAGTGCTTTGGAAACATGGTGGCTCATCTTGCCAAGGTCTCTGCTGAGGACTCTGGGCCTTTTAGTAACCGCAGGTAGTATCAGAGCTGAGCGGGGTTCTAAGGCTTGGGGCTGAGCTTGCAGGGTGGAGTCTTCCAGGATTCCAGCACTAAGCACTGACCAACTAGATCTGCACAGAGTGAAACAGAGACAGCAAAATCTGTGCTCCCAAACTGAGCCTTTGCTATGCCTGGGGGGGGGGGGGGCGACCCCATCCTTGCACTGGATGCCACTTTATGGCCCCCAAATACACACCTGAGCAGAGCCTCTGGCCCCTTACTCTGATTGGCAAGTAGAGACCTTCCCCTTCCCCACCCGCTGGCAGCAAATACCCCTAGGCTGTGGCCAGAGCTCTCGGGACACAGCCCGCTGGGGGCTTTGGAGGCAACTGGATTTTCCCAATGGAGGTGAAGTGGCCTCTGAGGCCCCTTGGGAGGGGCGGTGGCGGGAGGCGGGCAGCCAGGCCGGACTGGGACTGTGTGAATGTGGCCGGCTCATTGTTCCTTAGCTTTGTGCTTCAGGCCTCGATGGGGCTGATTTAGAAATCCTAATCAGGGAGCTCTCAGGGCTTCCCGGGTGTGACATAACTTGAGCGGCTCTGGGGGATCCTTTGTTCTCTGATGACAGCTGACTCGGTCTCCAGTGGGAACAGTTTGAACATAACTCCACGCTGCATGCACTGGCAGCTGCGGCCTTAACTCTTTGTTACCCACCTCGGGGTCCCCTCTCCTGCCTGCTGCTTCTGCAGCGCATCAGCAATTAAAGTCACCTTGCGGCGGGAAGGAGGAGGGGGTAAGATGGTCACTGGGGCAGGGACGCGTTGTGTCCCACACCTGGGACGCTCTGGGAAAATCCAGTGTCCCCCACCCTGTGCAGGCCCACTCCACCGGCTGGAATGGCTCTTGGTGTGACTCTGGCACAGAATGTGACCGTTCACCTGTCCACAGGTGCTTGGGTGGATTTCTCTCCACTCTGGCAGAAGTGACTGCAAGCAGAGAACAGGGACCTTAGACATATGCTCACACTCCGGGGAGTCTTCTGATCTAAAAACAGAGCCAATCAGTTCAGGAAATCTGACTAGCAGGCCAGGAAGCAAACCCGCAAGAGCAGTGAGTTTGGAGCCAGGTGAACCCCGTGCAGTTGCAGGGTCACGGACATCAAGCCAGTTGTTTCCTCTCTCTCCGGGCCTCTGTATGTCCATCTGTAAATGTGGAGATGGTTGTAATGACAGCACAGCCCCGCTATATTGTGGGGAGGATGACACGAGATCATGCACGTGCACGTCGGTGGTTGGCATTACTAGATGTCTGCTGCTGTTGCTGGGATACCAGAAACTTCCTCCAAAGAGAAGGTGCTGCTACCCCAGGAAGCATGGAAGGAGTGAACGCTGCCGATGTCTTTTAAATTAAATCATTATTAATTGTCTTTTGATGATGAGCTAGCAAGGCAGCTAAAAAGAGATGGCTAGAAACTAATATTTGGCACCAGGTCAGTTCTTCATTCCATGACCTTTGAGAGCCAGTCACTGAGGGTAGCAGAGATGACAGAGACACAGACCTGGTTTCAAGTGGCTGAGATGTAAGGGGGGCTGTGTAACAAGAACTCTCCTTTGCAGCTCTAGAAACCCAACTCCGATTAGCATAAGTCAAATGAGAATTGAAAGAAAGTCTACTACAGTAGCCCATGGGATCCAAGGGAGAGTCGTTCAGTGATGCACCTGCCAGAGGAGGGAACAACTAGGACCAGAGCTTGGAGTGCGATCAGTACCTCCTCTCTCTAGCATGACTTCTCACTTCCCGTGTTGGCTGGCTCTACCATTCTGTCTCACAGCAGGTTAGTGTAAAACATAGCGGACAACATAGGTGGGAAGCATTCCTCGGTTTAACATTGCATAGAATTCGTGAGGGAACTCATGGACCCAATGATGATCAAATACCCATTCAGGACTGAACAATTCTGGCCACGGGACAGGCTCATGTTCTGACATGGCCATTTCCTCTGAACCACCACAAATGCGGATAGGGACATTTAACCAATTCTCAAAAGGGTTACTGGGGAGACAGTTGTACAGGAAACCACTGCAGAAGCAGGACCGGGTTAGGAATGGAGTTAGCTTTCTATCTCTAGACCAAAGGGAACCATTGAAAAAATTTAAGCTGGGCTGTGTATGTATTTTCCAACTATAACGTTAAGAACAAATAGAAAGGAGAGGATGATTTTAGAAGTGGAGATACCTATCAGAAGGCTATTGTATTGCCCAAGCATTAGCTAATGGGGGCCTAAAGTAGGCTGATGAAAAACGGGGATGGCCAGCAGACAGAAGTGAGACATATTTAGGAGGTGGAATCAACGGAACCAGTTAACAGGATACTAGAAGAGACAAGTGAAATGTTGACAATGATCCCTAAGACCACCGGGAAAACACGTGTTTATAGATACGGACTAAAGCAGTAGCCCAGTACTGCCATATCTGATTAGGTTAGGTTAGTGTTAGGGTTAGGGTTACATATATAAAATTGGATATATATAATTTATATGTATCCATCCATCTGGAAGGATATGGTAGGATTGCTTTGGTCCCTGGGAGGTAGATGAGGAGACAAAGCTGGGATGTCATCAGAATGGTAACTATTCCTTAGCCTAGTCCCTCACACAAGTCCAATTCCTATAGAAAAAAGCAGCTGCAAGCAAAAGCTCAAAGTGAGAAGTGGGATATAGCTAGTTGACACTATGAGATACAGAGATGGGGAAAAGGGAATATTTCCTGTTGCTTTCAAGGCTCTAGAAAGGATCACAGGTCACTGAGGATGGAGGGACACCACACTCTTTGGCATCTCCAAGTCCTGTGCTCTCTACATCTGCTCAGCAGCCTTCTCCTGGAAAGTAGCAGGGGAAGAGGGTTCCAGCTGTAGGGTGCTTCAGAGTTACCACAGGGACTGCCATGGGGGGCAATGCATCACCTGCTCCTCCAACTCTATTCCAGCTTTCTCCAAAGAAGCCTTGCTTTTTTCTGTCTTGTGTAAGATTTTAAGTTGGGGCAAAAAGGAGGTTCTTTGGAACAACATCATATTTTCTTGGGATGGGTAAGATTGGAACTAAGGACACCAAATAAGATGCAATTATATTGTTTAAGTGATAAGTTAATGAGAACCTGACATAGGGGGTGGTGGTTGAAAAGAAAAGGAGGAAACAAGATGAGAACCATTGAGGAGATGGGCTCTTCAGGACTTGCAAGTTGCATGTGGGAGCCAAATGGGAAGTGGGGAACAACTGGAATTTCCTAAGTTGGGGCCTTGGCAAAGACAATGGTGCTTCCATTAACAGAGTTTGGGAAGTCGACAGTTTGGTTGAAATTCAATGAATCTGGGTACATACAAGTCCTCATTTGAGAGGAAAGAAATTGGAAGAAGTATATGTGTTAGTCGGATGCTAAGGCCACGTAAGTCCAAGACACAAGAAGTAGGCTTCCACCATGAGACTTGCTGATCATCTGAAATGGTGAAGATTTCCAGACCTGGGTGAGTGATGAATGCTATTAAAGAATGTGTTTTGGACTAGCAATCCCAGAATTAGAGAGGAGTTCCTGCCTTTGGGAAGAATGTTTCAGGCTAGATGGGGTGGTATGGATTAGAGTTCTTTCCAGTGAGAGTTCCACCTGTCATCTGTATATCCATCTGCCCATCTATCCATCCATCCATCTGTCTATTATTTCTTGAGCATCTCTTATTTTCTTAACTCTGCAGTTGTGGAGAGTCAAAGAACAAAGCACAGCTTCATCCCTGGATTAGCAGAATACAGCCAACAAATCACCTAATCTCCAAAAAGAATATTTGGCATTAACTTCTCAGTACTTTCAATTGTGTAGCTGGTCAGGGTAACTAGGGGGTCTTCTTGCAGACCAATGATCAGTTAACATGTTCTTTTTGATTACACGACAGATAGTTTAATTCCAGTAGAATGCCTAAAAGTTTTTTCTCAGCAACTGGCATTGGGATTAGGCTACACTTTATATTATTCATTTCTAATTTAAATTCCTTATTGGTTTCTGGAATGCTTGCGCACTTGCAACATCTGTTCTTCACAATGGTCCATATTTCATGCTCAGATATTAAAATTCATTTAAATAATAGCTTTCGCTACATATAAATGGATCTGTTTTTCACAGTACATAGAGAGCACTGCAAAATGTTCACTATCTTCTCTAAATTTCCCCCACCTTTTAACAAGAATGCTCAAAAGTTGATTGTGCTTCAACGTCTTGTGTCACCAGCGGTATAAGCTGGTGAGAAAGTTTGGTGGATTCACCAGCCTGTACCCTTCCAAATAGGAAATTACATTGTTACTTCAGTCTCCAGATCTCCAAAACTTATTTTCCCTGGTCACTGACAGCAAAACTGTCAAAGGATGACAGTTTGGGTAAATATATTGCTTAGGACTGTTTATTATTTTTGAGAAAATTTTAAACAATTTCTGAGGATTCTTTGTTTTGCAAACAAAACAAATAAGTAAACAAAAAAGACAGCCCATCTCGACCTGGCTTAAACAAAAGAGAGGCTTTATTGACCTACTCCATTGGTAGAATGGATAAAGTGGAATTCAGGGTTGGTTTGATCCAACAAATGAATTAAGTCATCAAGAACTTGGTTTTATTTTGACTCTTTGCTCTGTCTTCATAGGTGCCATCTTTATCTTCAGGCCAATTTCCTTCAGGGTGGTAAAATGTCCAAAGCCTGGAATGTCATCTTCAAACCATGCTCTCCAGGAGTGAGGACATTGGCTTTGGTGGCTCTCCCTGACAAAGTTAAGAACTTACTCTCTCAAAAAGTCTTAGCAAGTTTTCCCCCAGGGCTCAGGAAAATGCCATGTGTTGACTGACATAGACTTCATTTACTTGAACCAGTCATTTTGGCAGGAGGATCAGAATTGAACCTCTGATTGGTTCAACCCTTCAGGTAAGTGGGATCAATCTCCATTCAAATCCTATAACTATTATACAGAAGAGGAAAGAAAAGCTTCTGGGGATTCAGCTATAACTTCTATAGCAAGACTTAGAATTTTCCAGCGTTCAATCAACCAGCATGTTTTGAGCGCCTACTACAAGCAACGAACCCTACTAGATTTTTGGCAACTCATGCTCTGCAAAACCAGCTGCAAAAATCTTGATCTTTACAACTACTGCAGTGACAAAGCAATGACCTGAAAGCCTAGGGCAATGGGCTGAATCCGTCCTCCAGCTGCTGAGGTGAGTGCAGTGAGTGTCCTGTTATAAGAATCATGGCACGTACCTAGAATTAGAACGATTCAAATGACCAAACTTCAAATCACCTAAGTAGGAACATGGTATTTGCATTTGAAAAAAGTAGGAATACCTGAGAAATTTCTTTCCTCCCATGTTTATGTGTGATGACAGTTCTTTGAATGAAATAATGTCCACTAGACCTATTGAGCTGTGATAAGCCTCCAGTTAATATTTGACTGTTAGCTTCCTGTTAGAAAACTAATAGCAAAGAATAAACCACAATATAAATTAAGTCTCTTCCTTCTCTCTCTTGAACTTGGGTGTCTGTACCCTTTTAAAATGATGTCTTTCTGCCTGTAAATTTTGAGGATGTATTTCCTGTTTCTCCCAACTGGAGAGAGTGGGGAGAAACCTTCGCTGGCATTCAGGTCCCATCTACTGTCCAAAGTGATTGAAGGAGGTTTCAGTGACCAAGTGGTCTAAACATTCTGCCCGTTTTCAAGGCTCCTTGAGCATATGTCCCCTGCCCATCTGGAAGGTTCTTCAGACTTGCAGGTGAAGTAGAAAAGAGAAGAAACAGACACTGAACAAAAACAGAGCTTTGGAGTGTGGCATCAACATGTATCAGAATGGCACAACTCCCAGTGGGAAGAAAAGAGCCTTCTAGTCCCAAGGACAGAGCCCACCTGTGTTACTTATTTCCCTGTTCCCCATCTCACTGCCTTTCCCCCCTCCAACCCTCAACAGACTAAAGGATCTTGTTGGCTCCTATTGATTCTCCAAACACCTGTGTCCACCAGACTGTCCTTTATGGATATTTCCTGATCTCTTGGCTTCGGCTGGCTGGTGTCTCCATGGCAACAGGGAGTGGGGAGGGCGACGTGGGGGCAGCTCAGCCCATTTGTCATCAATTGCCACTGTTTTGTTCTGCTTGGTGTGTGCTCTCAATTGAGTCCTGGAGGAGGCAAAGCAGAGCAGAGGGATTCAGCTGACGGGCAGCCCCCCCGCCCCGCCTTCTGAAACTGGGGGTGGAGGGACATAACAGAGGGAACTGCCTTCGGAGACAGCCAGGGCACGGGGATTGTAACAGAATGCCCAGCTTCTCTGGGAGAATAATTTTTCTGTAACTGAGATTTTTGTTTGAGGAGGGAGGGTGGCATTTGTGTCAGCCCAAAGACCTTTACAATTTTGTTGAATGGAGAGGAGGAAACTTTGCCCATAATATGGAATATGATGTTCTTTTTCTCTGTGTTGGAATTTCATGTTAAGAAAAAAAGAAAAAAGAAAGAAAGTAGTTGGGCTACCATGGCACCACTGCCTGAAACAGCATGGGTTATGCATCCTCTGTGTGCTGCACATTCATTGAGTAATTCACGGAGACTGTGCCCCAGCCCTGTCCCCTCAATCAGGCTTTGAAGGTTCAAGCCAGACCCACTGGTTAGAAATAGTCCTGGATGGACCCAGCCTATGAATCCTTCTCTTGGCTCTGTGAACTCTGTTTTCTTTCACTCCCATCTTTGCCCTCAGCAGAGGTTCAGACCAAACTCCTCCCAGACTCATGGCAAGTTGGGTGATGCCTTCTCTCTCATTCCATAAGGATCCTACCAGTGGGGTCAAATGAATGTCTCCTTCTCCACGTTTTTCTAGATGGCCTCTCCACATCATGGACAACATACCCCAAACCTCTCCCCTTCAGGCCCTACAGCCTGAATTCCAGGGTCCTCTTCCTTCCTCTCTGTTGGCTTTTCTTGACCATCATTTTTGGCTTTTGTTGCCTCCCCCTAACCGAAGTTGGTGTTATCCAAGGATCTGTCCTTGGTCCTCTCTTCATACTGCTCTTCACTCCTTGCAGGGCTGTCCACTCTGGCAGCCTTTTCTCTGAGCTCTGGGGCTGGTTCTAAACCTGCCTGGAAGCCAGGTCACCCTCCCCAACAGCCAGCTCTGAATGACGCCTGCGTGTGGATAGGAACAAACCATTCGAAACAAAGCTGACTCTACCCCATTTTCTCTGGGTGTTGTTAGTACCTCTCCTCTCCTGTTGCTCAGACGTGAAAGCTTTAGATCATCCTGAATTACTCCCACATATGACATGACTCCCTCTGCCTCGTCTGTCTATTCCTCCTCTTTCTCCTTTCCCTCAGCCTTTCTTTTCTTCGTCTTTCCCTCCCTCCCCATCTCATTCCCCACTCTGTCTGTCTGTCTGTCCATTGTTGAAGCCCATCTCAGCACTTCCTTCCACCCACCTAACCAGGGCTCTATGCTGTTCTAGTTTCTCCCCCTCCTGTTTTTGCCACTTCTGACCAAGTCAATCTCTGTTCAAAACCTAACTCTCTAATCCCTAGAAATCAAAGTCCAATCTTTACTTTATGTCAACCAAGGTCCCCCCAAACATGACTTGTCCTCTGACCCCCCCCCCAAGCTATTCTCTCCTACTCACATGTTCTCTGACTAAGCTTCGTGACCCCTGGATACTGTTGTTGGGATTACAAAAAAAGCACACTTTTTGGCAAAATACATTGAAAACCTTGAAGGTATGTTTTTGACCAAGTATTCCATTGCCAGGAATTTATCTTAAGGAAATAATCAGACAGCTGCACAAAGATCTGTGCCTGAGAAGCTTCCTTAAAGCGTGATTTGCAATTACAAAAAGATGAAAACAATGTTCAGTGTCCAATAATATCAATACAATGGAACACTGGGAAGCCATTAAAAAATCATACAGACCTGGGGCCCCTGAGTGGCTCAGTGGTTGAGCATCTGCCTTCGGCTCAGGACGTGATCCCGGGGTCCTGGGATGGAGTCCCGCATCGGGCCTCCCCACATGGAGCCTGCTTCTCCCTCTGCCTGTGTCTCTGCCTCTCTGTGTGTCTCTCATGAATAGATAAATAAAATCTTAAAAACAAATCATACAGACCTATTTACTGACTTGGAAAGATAGTTCCAGGATTTGTCTAGGCTTCTAAGTAAAAAAGAAGTTACACGGAGATATGAATATATAATTCTTATTAACAAAACATATGATTTTTATGTGCAATATTTATATGCATAAAGAACAGCTCTGCAAGGATATGTATGTACATACGTATATATGAACATACATGTTGTGGCTGGAATTGTAGTTAATGGTTTATTTTTTCCCTTTTTCTTATTAATACTTAAACATTTTTTTACAGTAACCATGACCTAACTGCATAAAGTAATGAAAGTTAAATTTCTCCACTCCACTGAAGTAAAGCCATTAAAAAATTCTTAAAAGAAAAGTGATCTCCACTCTTTTGTCACTTTGCCTTTGTTAATCTCATCATCGTGCCTAACAGTCTCCACCTCCTCATGTGGCCATAAAGCATTATCCATTTCCATTACATGCTCTCTTCAAGGGAGGAGCCCAGGTTCTGGGGTCAAAGGTACAAGGTTAGTGTCCTCATTCTGCTCCCTACTTCCTCTGTAAAGGGGAGAGGGGTAATAATATCTTACCTCTTAGACATGGCATGATGATCAGATATTGTATATCAAAAAAAAAAAAAAAAGGGGGGGGGAGGTTAAAGAAGTGCAAAGTATCACAGGGCAGTCAGGGAGTGTGAGGCCCTGGGGTCTACCTCCGGGGACTGAATTGCCACACGGGGGTTGGAGCCTTTTCAGCCTCAGCCTTGAGTCCAGTATGGACACGGCCCAAGCTGCACATCGGTCTGAGGGCTGGCCCCCAAGAGCCGGCTGTGTGGGGTTGAGGGGAGGGTGAAAATTCCTCCTCACACGTCCCAGGACTTCTTGTCCCTTCCAAGGCTTCCAAAGCGATGCTTAACTCTAGAAGTTATGGAGAAAATGTCCTGGGCCGGTGTGTCTGGCACCCACACGGAGACCAGCGCCACCTTATTGTCTGTCTTCGTTTAGTCCCAGACTCGGGATCTGAGGAGGTGATCATCCCCGGGAGCTGGGGGCCCTCAGAGCCACTGGATGGGTGATAAGGAGGTCTCTATTTCCCATCCTACCCCTGGCTGGAGAGTGGGCTGAGCTGCTGTGTGTGTGTGTGTGCGGGTGTGTGTGTATGTGTCCCTCACCTACTTAAAGTCTCTGTCCCCAAGAAGATTGGGCCTATCACATACTTTTTAAAGTGACCCAAGACTCAAAACCACCTACTCAGGCCCCTAAGTGATCGAATGGGAAGGACAATCTGGGAAGAAATAAGAAGGATCCATGAGGATCCGTGTCAAGCTCCGGAGAGCCAGGCAGCAGAACCAGCCCTCGCCATCGTGGCCTGCCCCTTGGCCGACGGAAGAAGGGGCGGCTGGAGACCATCCATGGGGAGTCTTGGAGGTGGATGGCCATCCAGGAGGGGACTTGGAGGCAGGCATGGAAGGGTGCGAGCACTGGAGATCATTTGTCTTGGCTTGGTTGGGATGCCGTTTGGCCAGCCTGACTGAACCTGTCAACAGCTCCAAAGTGAGGTCAGCTGGGGGCTGGAGGCCTCATTAGCTATCACCAGAACTTGCATCTCAACCTCTTGAATCATCCATGATGAAACTCTTTATCAGCCAGGGAGGAGGCAGCCCGGGGGAATAACACTCCTGTATAAGGCTGGATTTTGAGCGAGGCTACATCCGGAAGGACCGGCCAGGATGAGTTAGCCCCAGTACACACTCCAAGATAACCAAACAAGCGGACTCGCCGAAGGGAGTTATTCGGTGCTCTCCATCTGGGATCCAGGGGGAAGGTCGGTTGTTCTTCTTCCCAAAGCCGGCCTAACTTAACCCTTCGGCTTCCCGGCCTCACCTTCCTTCCCTGCCAAATCCAGCCCCAAGGGCGAGGGTGGGGGGGCCGGGCAATGGGGGGCAGGTGGGAGGCAGAACCATCAGCCCAGGGATGGGGCATGGAAACAGTTTCACTTCTGCAGAAAGATTAGGACTCCTGGTGAGGCCTGGAGGGATAAGCCCCGGGGAGGACTCTGAGTTTTGTCAGAGTTTCTGCTAAAAAAGAAACAATTGCCATCCTGGGGCAGCACATCTGAGAGATAGAGGAGAGGGGCGGAATGTCCTGGGCCCCGGGCATCTCCAAAGGCTTCAAGGCCGCCCCCCCCAGAGCCCCCCGGGGGAGGCTGGCCTGGGGACGTGTCCCGTGGGTGACAAAGAGGGACAGGCTGCCTGCCCTGGTAATCCTGGGGGCTGCAGTCATGAGGGAGGTTGGAATTTTTAGTACAGCCTTGAAAGCCACTCTCAGCCCACCCCACACCCCACCCTCGGGGATGGGAATAGGGCAGGACGCTGGCAAAAATAAATAGAAGCTGCGGTCCAAACTGACCAGGCTGAAATTGTTACTTGAACGGCAAAGACAAACATGTGCCAGATAGTCTTCCCAGGCTTGTTTTCCATCTTCTCATCCTGTGTCCCCGATCGAAGTGTTTCTAGAAGAGCCCCGGAGGGAGCAGTGGGGGGAGGCCAGAAGGGGAGCCGGGTGAGGGGCGAGGGGGCCTGCAGCACCCCCAGGCTGGCGCGGCCCCACGGGGACCCTCAGCGCCCAGCCCCGGGCTAGGCCCAGCTGCTTGCATCCCAGCCTCCGACTAGAGCTCACTTTGGAAAGGGGGAGAAAAGTGGGCTGCCGAGGGCTTCCCGAGGAATTCAGGGGGTGGGGGGGTAGGGTGGGGGGACTCCGTTTGCAGCCCCGGGGAGTTTCTAATTGTCCTCCTCTGAGCGTTAAGTGTGTTGTCCTTTTCATTTTTGTCAATCATGTCACCTTCACCAAGGAAGGAGAGAGGAGGCTGAGGGCCCCCCCTGCACCAAGCCCTTCTTGGGGGTGATGGGGGGCGATGGCCAGGCTGCACACATTCTGGGCTTCTGGGCCCGCTGGGCTGCTAGGCCAACCGAAGGCCAAGCCAGTCGCCTAAAGGGGTGCATTCATTCACTCCCGGAGTAGCTGCAGTATTGCCGGACAGCTGGGCTAAGGGGGCTGCAGGGGGGCCCCCTGGGTGGGTGGCTGGGGTGGGCGATCTCTGTGGTCATGGGTGGCTGGGGTTCACGGTCTGTGGGGGCTCCTCCGGCACCAGGGGGCTAGACGAGTGTGGAGGGGGACGTGCTCCATCCCACCTTCTCCCTGCTGACACACGTCAGGAACCGTGGGGAGCGTGGATGCCCGAAGGTGTCCCTTAAACTGTCCCCGCACCGCAAGCCTGTCCTACCAGACGTGGACTGAGACCCGGCCCGGGGCCCTGGGAATGAGTTAGCGTGAAGGTCCAGAAAAATAAGCTCTTTGATCGGGATGCTAAACTTCCTGTGCTTGCTTTGTTTGTTTTCCTTTGGTTTTTCTTTTCGAGGTTCCCCCCCCCCCACTCTCTCTCTGTGTCCCTATCTCTGTGTCTCTGTCTCTCGTTCTCTCCCTCGTTTAAACTTCAGTCTCTCAGCTGGACGAGGGGCAGCTGTGGGGGCAGATGGTTGGCCACACTGGGGCCAGAGCTCGGAGGGTGAGCGGTAACCCGGCCGGCCGGGCTGGCCTGGTCGTGGCTGTGACAGCCAGAGGGAGCGCAGGGCAAGGGAGGAAGCTGGGGAGAGGTGCAGGCCCTGCTTGCTCAGCACCCCCGCCCACCTGGACAGTCGGCTTCCAGTTCTCAAGCCTTGGGGATTCTGTGTTTTGTTTAAATCAGGGAAGCTGTTTCCCTTACATCCTTCCAAAAATAAATAAATAAAAAGGCTGTCGTATCATCTTACAGATGCCGCTACCAAAAACAAAGGTTCAGAACTCTGGCCATTCTTTACAAAATCAGAAGATCAGAAAGTGGGAGTGGGACGCGAGGAAGGATTTTAGGGACAGAGGAAGCCAGTTACCTGGTTTATTTATGTCTCGTGTCACTCTCACTGCCACCACTGGTAACAACATGCCACTGATACCACTACCATCACCATCATTATCACCATCACCACTACCACCACCACCACTGCCATCACCATCATCACCACCACCACCATCACCACCACCACCATCATCGCTGTCACTATCCCCATCATCACCACCACCACCATCACCAATAACATCAGCAGCACCATCATCACCAGCACCACTGTTACCACCACCATTATTACCACCATCACCATCACCACCACCATCACCACCACCACCACCATCATCACTGTCACCATCACCATCATCACCACCACCATCATCACTGTCACCATCACCATCATCACCACCACCATCATCATTACCACCACCACCCCCATCACCGCTGTCACTATCTCCATCATCACCACCACCATCACTACCACCACCATCACCAATAACATCAGCAGCACCATCATCACCATCGCCACTGTCATCACCACCATCATCACGACCACTGTTATCACCATCATCATTACCACCATCACCATCACCACCACCATTACCATCACCACCACCACCACCGTCACCATTAAGGACATTATCACCACCACCACCACCATCAATACCACCACTATCTCCACCATCTACCTCACCGTGATTACCAATACTACCGATCCACCATCACCACGTCCACCATAATTACCACCACCACTGCTGCCACTGCCACTCCCCTGCCCCCCCAACTACCACTATAGCCACCACCAGGTAGCTCTTAAAAACATCAAAGTTAGGTACTACCAACCTTAGCCAAAATAATTGGCATTTCAGATTGTTGGACCGGATGGGGGCCCCTGAGGCATAAGGATGCATCTTATTCATATTCCAGGTGATGGGACCAACAAAGTACTTTCTAGGGGATTCTGTAAACTATTGGGCAACAGCAGAACTTGATGGGAAGTTTCTATCCTTGGATCCCAAAGACTCGGGTTCTTGCCTTGGCTCTGCCATTTACCAACTGTGACCTCGAGCATCTCACTTCTCTTTGGGGCCCCAAAGTCTTATACATAAAACAAGGATAATCACTACCCATGGCCTCATGGATTTTAAAAGAGAAAACCCATGTAAAACACTTTTCACAGTAGTTAACCTATAAACATGCTAAAAATCCTTCCTTTTTTCCATCTCTCTCTCTCTCCTCTTGTTCTTCCGACTTTTCCTCTTCTTATTACTCCCAGATTTGAGACCCTCATCCATCCCCAAACCTCTGACTCAGGCAGGGCGCCATGAATATGGGATAATAATAAGGCTTCCTACACGTGAGCCTCATCTCTGCTCCTTTAGCTCCCGCCATCCCACATGCACAGGACACTCTCCTTTTCCTCGAGAGGACGGAAAGCAATCCCAGGCCTTGGGCACCCAACATGTGGAAGATGGGTGGGGGCGCTCGCAGAGGAGTGGAAGAGGAGGGCCAGTTCCTCCGGAGAACGGGGTCAGGCTCTGTGCAAGGGCTAATTAAAAGGTTAGGCCTCATTTCTTGTGTCTTCCAGGAGAGCTCACAGGGCGAGCAGGGGGAAGGCCGAGGCCTCCTGAAACCGCCTGCCAACTTTGTATTGCAGCTGCTCGCTGGAGAGCGGCTCCAGAGAGCTGTTTGCTTTGGCCAGATGCGCTCCACGGAAACAGTAGTAGGACCATGTTGGGGGAGTGGCGGGGACCGGGGCAGAGGGGGCCCTGCGCGTTTTCAACAGAGAGAAGAGTTTTCTTTACAGGTGGTGTCAGGCCTCAGGCTGCCTCGAGGAACCAGCTGTGACTTGGGTTCAGGATGCTGGCCTGCGGGGACACATGAGATGCTGGGGCTGAGCGTGGCGGGAAGAACAGCTGTGCCTGTTAGTGCAGAAGTGGGCAGTGTGCCGAATGCAAGTGAAGCAAGGGTCCAAGGAGAGCCAGACTTTGGCTTTTGCTCTTCCTTCCTCCTCCTCCTCCTCTTCCTCCTCCTCCTCCTCCTGCTTCTTCTTCTTCTTCTTCTTCTTCTTCTTCTTCTTCCTCCTGTCTCCATTTGGGTTGAGTTTTCATGGGACAGTGAAGAGTCTGTGGCTCATGGGCCTGTGTGTGCTCTCAACCCAAAGAGGAACATAAACCAGAGGACGTCAACCAGAGGACAAGCCTGGCCAGCAAATGTCACCGGTAAAGGTGGCTGACCTGACCTGAGCTTCCGGATCTCACTCCTGCCGCTTCTCACTTGGTTTGCAATAATAAAATCTGATTTCTTGAACACCACGAGCCCCCAAAGTGTTACAGGTCGTACATACACATCCTCATTCAGTCTTTTACAGATGAGCAAGGGGTGCCCAGCTTTAGGGCTCCAGTTGTTCGTATAGGACGGGGCCTTGCTGCTGACACGAGGTCTGGGGCATGTCCTGCCTGCCTGGAAGCCTGGCGGATTAGTAGCCAGGGAGGCTGCAGCGGGCAGTGATAACCACTTTGTGGCAAGTCGCACAACTTATCCAAGGAGTATGCAGGGCCATGGGACCGAGGTGGGGTTGAAGATATCGTGTAGGGTGCAACAAAGAGCTAAAGTCATGGGAAGCTGAATGAAAGCAGATAGTAGCCTCTCCTGATCCTGGGGAAAGGGCCACAGTCCTCCCCTGTCTTGGAGAAGCAGCATCTCTGCAAGCCCACCGTGATCTGCGAGGATAATTTGAGGTCGCTGCACACGGCTGGGGCTGAAGGAAACAGGGCTAAGCCTGGCGACAGAGGACAATCTCACGCCTACAGTTCCTCGAGGGGAATTGCTGAGGCTGATCTGAGTCTTCTGTGAGCAACTGTGAGAGGCAAGAATCTTCCACGTGAGCCCGAACAACTGCAAAAACCCCAAAGGAGCTTCTAGGCCCCCCAGACTGTGAATGCTCCTTCCCTTGATGGAACCCAATAGACTGCTCCTGGCCTCTTGGTCGTGTACCTTGTTGCCCTCTGGGGCAAATAAATATCCAGGAAGGATTTGTCTGCTTATTCTGCTCTCTCAGAAGAATTCAAAACAGCTGGGAGGGGAAGCAGCCGCATTTGGCTGCTGGGATTGTCTGGGGGCCTCAGAACGAGCAGAGGCGGAGTTAGAGAAAGGTTTGCTGCTCCATCATTTACGGAGAACCCCAACTGAGTCTGCAGCCTCTTAGCTTCCGGTCACCCGAGCAGGGCCCTTCTGCTTGCCCCGTCACCAGCTGGTCACCGCAGAAGAACTGACCACCCCCACCTTCTGTCCAGGGAGGAAGTTGGGACTTGCAGGCTGCAGCCCAGAGCCTGACCCCGGCCCGCTGCATGCCTGTGATCTTCTCCTCCCCCTCCTTCCTCTGGTCCGACTTTCTCCGCATCCCAGGGAGGGGGCTCCAAAATGAAGAGGCTAACACACCCTTGGCAAGTGCAGGGAAGAGGGAAATGTGTTTGACACATGCTCACCCAGAGTGCACGGGAGGGCTCCCAGCAGGATACAATTAATGATCAAGGAGAAGGAGGGGATTGCAACAATATGGGTTTTTTTTTTCTCCTCCCCAAATCCCTAGTTCCTGGACTTTGGCAACAATTCGGGGTGGAGAGAAGAGCATCCCAAAGATCTGTAAATAAATCACCAGGGTACATTCGTCTCTGGGGTAAACCAAAGGGAGGCTTAAGGTATGTAGCTCATCCTGCAGTGGAGATCCAAAGATTTCAGAAGAAAACTGGTTTTAAACCAGAGACCAGCTAAAAGGCATTGGGATATTTTCCTCAATCTTTTGACTCTCTGGGTTAATTGGGGGAAAAAAAAGAAAAAAGGAAAAAAAAATACAGAAGGAAACAGGATAATTCAGGTTATTAGAAATTGTTTAAATTTAGGCTCAGGGATCCATGAGCATCAGAATCTGATAGGAGGTCAGCATCAAAAATGGGAACAGGACTTTCTGTTCCACATCTTCACAAGCTAAGTTTGGTTCCTGGACATCTGAAGACCACAGAAAGCCAAACTCCTATTCCCTTTGAGAAAATCTACTTTACAGTCACCAAATCACAAAATGTTTTCTTAAGCCACAAGGTAACAATGAGATAGAAGGAGTTATTGGTACTGTGTGTCTCCTTACCAGCTGCTGAAGAAGCTCTGTGGGGATGGAAAGACTCCAGAATCCTGAGTTTCTTTCCTCCCACATCTCTAGGAAAGATGGAAAGATGGGAAGAAGAAAGAAAGAAAGAAAGAAAGAAAGAAAGAAAGAAAGAAAGAGAAAGGAAAGAAAGAAAGAAAGATTAAGAAAAAAGAAACAAAGGAAAGAAAAGAAAATGCTACTGATCATAAATGATTTAGGCGAAATCAGATGTAGGGTGATCAGAATAACTCACTTTTGGTGGACACGTTGGGAAAAACATAAGCCGAGTCTGTCTTTCTGGGGGGAAATCATACTTTGTGACAGGTGGCGTCCCGATCAGCACCTGTGCAATTTCCTTTGTGGTTCTCAACTGTCTAAAATTCCCGTTATGTAAGGACGAGCAGTAAAGTCCCTGGAGAATTAGAATGACCTGAGCAAATTCCATAGCTTCCAAGCCTTAGGGTTAGGACCTTTTGCTCATCTGTTTTACTTTATTCCAGTTTTCTTCGCCTTGACAATGATGCTTAGGAGTCGTGGGACGACCAACCTGATTTTGAAGATTTTTTTTTAAATTTTTATTTATTTATGATAGTCACAGAGAGAGAGAGAGAGGCAGAGACACAGGCAGAGGGAGAAGCAGGCTCCATGCACCGGGAGCCCGACGTGGGATTCAATCCCGGGTCTCCAGGATCGCGCCCTGGGCCAAAGGCAGGCGCCAAACCGCTGCGCCACCCAGGGATCCCCCAACCTGATTTTGTAAAGGTAAAGTAGGCGGTGCTTAGACTAGGCCAAGCCAGGAAGGCGTAGGGTCCCAGGGCTTTGCTCTCGCTGCCTTGTCCCTGCCTCTTTCTTGGGACAACACGGCCCTCCTGGAAGCCGGGTGTATCGGGTGCCCAGCTGCACACACAGTAATCAGCAACAAGGACTCCGTGCGTGTCCATATGGAGGAAGTTGGGGAGAAAGAAACCGAGACCTTGGACATTGCCCCCCAGTCTCTTTTCATGAGTGTCCTCCAGGTTCTCCTGATCTGCTCCTGGGAGGTTATTACCTATTGTTTATTTTATCTGAGGTAGCCCAGTAGGCTCCGCGCGATCTTGCTCTGTGATCTTTCTTGGCACGATGCTAAAGCTAAGGTTGGAATATCTGGGTGTGGGCTCAGCAGAGCTCGGGGCCAAGGCAACTTCCTTCAGGCCAAGAAAACACGGGAAATTTCAAAGACCAGCACCGGGAGAGCCAGCTGTGGGTGGGAAGGCCCATTTGGAAATGCCCTGAGTGGAGCCCGACATCGGGAGCTGGAAGGCGACTCTTGACCAGTGCCAACGAGAGCTCTTGTTTCTCCCTCAAGGACAAAGTAGGGCTGGCTGGCTGGAAGTTACAAGAGGTTTGGAAACACTACCCTTCTCGGGGACCTGTCACTGCTTCGTGGCTTACAGGGCCACGGTGGTGGGGTCAAGGGAAGAATTCCGCATTCCTTCTCGCCCATCCCTTCCTTTGTCCAACGGGGTGTCACATCTCCTCCCTTTCCCCACGTGACACTGGCTGTCACAGAAAAGCCTTCAACAAATATTAGCTCAACCTGGATCTGGATGCAGCCATACATCTTGCTCCCAGTTCCATCCCAGGGTTTGGCCGGGCCTGCCCTTCCGTGCCTGGCACCCTGCAGAGATTTATAGAATTCCAGAACTGGACGCCACTTTCAAGTTCCGATTGTTCCATCTCCCCTCCTGGAAGCCAGGACGGAGCACTGCATGCCCCAGTCCCTGCCACTCCTCCAACATCACTTTGTATCCTTTTCACCTCGGCCAGTATATAAAGCGCTATTTGAGGTGTCCCCGAGCTTCTCGACAGTGGAAGTTGAACAAAACTACTGTGGGTGGGACAAATCCTCCACCATAATCTTGGCCCTTGAAGTGAGGGCTGCTTGAATACAACGTGCTGTTTATGCAAATCCCATGCAAATCAGGCAACTGGATTAACTGGGGAGAAAAAAAATCCCAGGGTGTTTCTGAGCCTTCCCAGCACTCCATGTTGGCTTCAGAAAGGATGATTTTTTTTTCTTTTCCTTTTTTTTTTTTAAGGGCTGTTTTCAGTTAGAAACTTCTCTCCTGCACTGGTAGCCTCAGCCGGCCAGAGTTGGTCTCCCCAACTTGGCTCTTTCTGTCTTCCTGGCCAGTGTGTGAACAGGGAGGTTTGTTTTAAGCTCTGTCAACGGGGCCTTGTTGGAAGTTACCACACCTTAGCCAGGCTTGCCAAGGTCTCGGGAGGGGGTGAGCGTGGGCCAAGTGGCTGGCAGTGGCCAGGGCATAGGGAGGACCCGGTCAAAGCACATTTACTCAGTCAGGGTCAGGCTATCTCCCCATAAACAGGGCAGATGAAGAACCTTCTTTTGGGTGGGAATCTGACTGTTCGTATGATCCTGGATATGCTATTTGAAAACACAGTCAGTTGCCATTTGACATCCTTAGAGACACCGGCTCAGCCACTCAGCTTGCATATTTATGCAGAACAAAATGCAAATGAGCCCATTGAACCCTTTGTCTATGTCCTGCCAAGCTGGGAACCTGGGTCTCCTGACAAACTCCTCCTCCCAGCCTTTATGCTCTCCAGAAGAGTTTTTCTAATTAGGACATGGAGCCTCAGAAACTTTGCTTGCTCAGTGAAATTCAACTGAATAAATATGTTTACTGGACTCCTACTAAGTGCAAAGCCCTGTGTTAGGCTTCTAAGTGGAGGACAAATACGAAAAAAATCCAGTTATTGACCGTGAACAGCTCACTATCCCTTCTAATGAGATTTCTGGTCTCGGTTATTTTTCCCACTTAGTTATTCATTCAACCCATGTGTACTGAGCACCTACTAGGTGCCAGCCTGTCAGCTCGGCACTGGGGATGTACAGCATTGAGCAAGTATAGACGGCTCCTGCCCTCATGAGCTTATATCCTGAAATGGATGAGACAGACCAAAAGAGGTAGTAACAAATGAAATAACAAAATAATCACTGACCGTAATAAGGGCTAGGAAGAAAATTAACAAGGTAATGGTTTACTATGACAGAAATGTGCCATGGATCGGTTTGGTAAGACTTTATAACAGTTAAATCTTATATTTATTTTCTTAAGATTTTATATATTTATGCATGAGAGAGAGAGAGAGAAAGGCAGAGATCACAGACAGAGAAGCAGGCTCCATGCAAGGAGCCTGACGTGGGACTCGATCCTGTGACCCCAGGATCATGCCCTGGGCTGAAGGTGGTGCTAAACCACTGAGCCACCCGGGCTGCCCTACACCTTATTATATTTAAATGAGTTAAAAGCAGTTATCGAAGTGTCAAAGTGAAGAAGGTGTTTTGATTATCACCTGCACCCTCCATCTTGTGCCTTAATTGGATAATCATGTTCAATTAATTAAGGAATTCAGGAAAGATGTATCTGGTGCCTTTTGTCTCTGGAAGTGTTTTGGGCACTGGGGTTCCATTACTGAATAAAACAAGTTATGCACCTGCTCTCATCGGTCACATAGTGGAGTCTGAGCGAATGCACAAGACACACAATATGACATAAGGCAGGAGGGTGAAGAGAGTCAACATGGGGTGATGGTAGTGGGCAGGGGGTGGTGGTAAGTGGCAAAGGTGCTATTGAAATGAAGCACAGCCCAAGAGCATGAGGCTAGTAGACTCTATACTGGACCTGATAATGTTTGAGGGACAGCTCCTCGTGGCTGGCGTGCAGCCAGCAAGGGAGAAAGTTCAAAGAGGCAAAATGGTCGAGGATAGGCAGAGGAAGAGGATGGGCTGAGGTGAGAATTTATCATAAACTCAGTAGGAGACTCTTGGTAGATTACAAACAAGAGAGCGATCTGGTCTGGTTAACAGTTTTGATTGATCACTGGTTGCTGAGCAGTGATTAAACTGCAGGGGGGCAGAAGGGAAAGCTGGAAATTCAGATGTTTGCAGTAGTTTGGACAAGAGGCAGTGGCAGTTTTAATTAAAGGAATGACCCAGGAGCCGACGCATAAGGAGCAAACTCAGCCTTACGTTGAAGGTCAAGCTCACGGGACGAGTAAATGGATTGGATTTGGGGCAGTGGCAGAAATAGCTTTAAGAATGATCCCTAGGCTCTTGCTTTGAGCACCTAGGTGAGCAATGATGCACTTTTTGCTTTGGGGAAGCTTAGGGGGAGACGGGGTTTGAAGGCCAGTAAGAGTTGTGCTTCAGATGTAAGGAAGGTTGAGGTGCCTGTCAGTCATCCAACAGGAGACACTGAGGAGGCGGCTAATGCATCGGTCCAGAACTCACAGATCACAGCTGATTTAGAGCAAATATCTTAACTCTTACTCTGATGCATTTCTCACCATATCATAAAAGTGCTGATGGAGGGAAGGGAGAGCTTCGCAGTCCATGGAGGGACAGAAGGGTCTGAGAGAGTTGGACAAGGTGGATCCATTGATGAGGCCTGGGGGCCAGGTATCCTGCTTGAACTTTTCTGAGGCACAAAGAGGGCAGAGGAAACTCTCAAAGCCTGCTCGTTGCCAGTATCCTGACCTTCCATGAATTTATCAGGCTTGCGTCACAGAGGTGACTTCCTGGAGACAAAGTGAGGAAATTCTAATAATAATCTGAGGGAGTGCCTGGAGCCCCAGGTGTTCATTCCTGGGAGGGCCTGAAATGAAGCCAACCAAGAAGATGGCCTTGCCTTTTGGACCATAGCAACTCGTGGCTTCGCAGACAAGGGAATGGAGGCCTGGACAGGACCTGTGCTTGGACCAGGGGTATGCTGTTCGATTGCATGCAGAGCTGGGCCTCCAAGCTGGGTCTCATTTTGGTGCTTTCAGCATTCCTCTAGGTGGGGATCACCATGAGCATACTGTCAAAGATGAGCAGTTTCCCCGTATCCACCCTTTGATCGTATCTCAATATAGGCTCCCAAGAGAGAGCAACAGGAGCCCTGGGATATCGCACCTTTAGTGGCTAATGACGAGGTCCAGAATCCGAATGGATCCTTTACCCACTGGTGCGGCCTGAGCGAATGACTCCATTCAACTCGCTACAAATGCTCCTGAAGCATAACGACAAATCAGACCGTTAGAAAACAAAGTGAAACAGAAGAAAAACACTAATCACTATCTCTGGAGGTGACTGTTTTCTTTTGCAAGGCTAGAGGTATTGGTGAGGCTGGGAAATCTGTGCCTGATGTCTCTGGACCACACCGTGATCCCCTGAAACAAGGTTCGCCCTAAGTGTCAGGAGATCTCTTAAGATGTCTAATTTTACATCTTGAATTTTCTGGGTAAAATCTGGTTACATTTGCAATTTTAAAAAGAGCAAATACCAAACAGAATAATCAAGGGCAATGCATGCCACTTGATTGGCTCCCCGGTGGGGTGACTGACTTTCTGTTTGCCTAGGATAGAATTAGTGGGGATATTTCCCTGACTTTCAGTCCTGAAACTGGAACATACCCAGGCAAACCAGGACTCTAAATCAGAGTAAAAAAGTAGAAACTAAAACTAAAACCAACCCCCAAACTGAAAGCTCTAAAAGGCATTCGTAAGACAACTAGGGAACTTTCTCGCACAGGCTGGGTAGCAGGTATTGGGTAGGCAACGGTGCGAGTTTTTCTTAGGTCCACTAGTGTGACGTGGTTGTGTAGGAGAATGCCAACATTCTAGGCTTTTTAGAGGTGACGTGTCCGGCTGTCTGCAACTTGTCTTCAAATGGTTCAGTGACAAAACAAAAATCACAAATCACACACATGTAATAGAGAAAAAGCAAATGTGGCAAGAAAAAACAACAAAAAACGTTAGCAATTGTTGAGTCTAGGAACTAAATAGATTCTCCTTGTACTATTCCTTCCAGTTTCCTATCAATTTATACCAAAACGTTGAGACAAAGCTTTTGAGTGGGAAGGCTATTGTCATCTCCTTTGGAAAGATACAGTTTCTTGTATAAAGTTGTAACTCAGCTCTGAGTCACAATCCAGTAGGTAAAGAGTATTAGCTGCCAAGAGAATGCACGTGATCATATTTTAATTAGCAAAGATTTATTGAGAGTCATCGGTCAGAAGTGGGGAAAACTGAAGACAAATTTAAGAGAAACTTCCACCCAATAAAGAAAATAAATAGAAGGAAGGTGGAAAGATGGAGATGCCAGAAGACACTCCTTCAGGGCCTGTGTAGTGGATAATGAGACACAACACAGCAAAATCCTCTTCTTGCTTCTTCCACATGGAAGATGAAGGAGGAGATCTAGAAAGAAAAAGAGGTAAATATTGGAAAATAAAACCATCACAGGGAGAGTGGGATGGAAGGGGGTATCTCGGCATGAGAACGATTTCCTTCCTTAAAGTGACTAAAGATACTCAAAACATTAAAGCAACTGCAATGTCGGGGCACCTGGGTGGTTCAGTCGGTTAAGCATCTAACTCTTGATTTCGGCTCAGGTCATGATCTCAGGGTCGTGAGATCGAGCCCCACATCCAGCTCCACATTCAGGGTGGGGTCTCCTTGGGCTTCTCTCTCTCTCTCCCTCTGCCCCTTCAGCCCTGCTCTCTCTTCATCTGTCTCTTTCTCTCTTTCTCTCAAGAAAAAAAAAAAAAGGCAGCAACTGCAATGCTCTTTAATGCCTGGCACTCAGTGGGAACTAAAAAAAAAACAAAACAAAAACAAAACAAAAGCACTAGCTAAAATATTTAATCAATCTGAGAGTCAGGAGAGAAATATTTGGCTTTGCTCGTCACAGAATTACAGAGAAATATTCTTATCAATTCTTGCCCAGAAGATAAGGTCCACATGGGGACCCAGGAATTAAATATTAGCAAAGCAGTTTCCAGATTATACCCATTTGGATGTTTCTTTAAAAAGAGGTACTAAATCTCTTTATCAGTCTCTTAAACTGTTGAATACAATTTCAACTTTAATTTAATTTTTTAAAAAAGATTTTATTTATTTATCCATGAGAGACACACAGAGAGAGAAGCAGAGACATAGGCAGAGAGAGAAGCAGGATCCATGTAGGAAGTCCGATGTGGGACTCGATCCCAGGACTCCAGGATCACCCCCCAAGCCAAAGGCTGATGCTCAACCCCTGAGCCATCCAAGCATTCCTCAATTTTAATTTTAAAAGATGAGAGGAGAGAGGCCTCTGGGTGGCTCAGTTGGTTAAGCGTCCGACTCTTGGTTTCAGCTCAGGTCCTGATCTCAGGGTCCTGGGATCGAGCCCCGTGTCTGGCTCTGTGCTCATCAAGGATCCTGCTAGAGATTATCTCCCTCTCCCTTTCTTCTTCCTCTGTTTGCACACACACCCTCTCTCTCACTAAAATAAATAAATAAAATCTTTTAAATTTTTTTTTTAAAAAAGATGAAAGGAGAAAATATGTTATTCTTATCTTGTTTTCAGATTAAAAATCAAGGGAGCCGCCAAATAAATCTTGGTTTTCTTGGGTTGTGGACAAAGTAGACAAGATATCAAGGGTCTCTTGATAGTGCAATTTTGCAGCCCATGGGCAAAGAACTCCAAAGAGAGGCAGCAGACGGATTTGGTTCAGTACCTGGGTTCAGGATCAGACAAATGTGCCGGGGGCCCTAACTGTTTGTACCCTGCCTGTGTAATCTTGAACCAGCTACTTACCCTTCCAAACGACTCTTCCTTATCTGTAAAATGGGACAATAAGAGTATATCCTTCATAGAGGTCGTGAGGCTTAGAATTAGCATCATGCCCAAAATTACAGTAGATTTCAATGAATACCACCTGTTATGTCATTTACTACTAATAAGAAGGACGCAGGCCTGATGAACTGCATTAAACTTTCAGTCTTAGGCATTTCTCCTTGCACAGAGTGACAGAGAAGCGGACTAAATCCAGGAGAACACATTCTGAGGACAAGTCTCCTATACCAACATCTTCAGAACCATACACTGTTCTTCCGGGACTATGACCTTGTTTTGGTTCGAACGCACAACACCTTTTTTTTTTTTTTTTTTGAAACCACATGCTGTCATTTCAAAGGACCTGAAAATGTCCACAGCCTTGGAATTTGGGATTAAGTCCTGGGAATGAGGGGAAGGAGGAATCAGGGCCGAGTGGGGGTGGGGGGTGGGGGGGGAACACAGTATGGGAAAACCAGAGAGGCAATATTCTGGCCCAGTTCAGGAATACCTGGCCCCAAGCACTCACTCTGGAGGGCAGGTGAGCGAGAAAGGGCGCTGGGATCCTTTATGGTGCATAATAACCACCGCAGCTGTGCAAGCAGAGATCAAAGATCAAATCAAATTTCAAGCTGCAGGGACCTCAATCCGATCACCTGCAGAGGTCAGGGAAAGGAATTTCTCTTCCCTGAAGAGCCCCAAGATTGGCTGAATTCCCAACAGGGGGGGTTGGCAGTGCCTTGAAGGATCGCATTACTGGCTACTGCCCAGAAGCAAGGGGACACGGCCTCGGGGTTGATGGGACTGGTGGGGCCACTCCATTGTTCCCAGGCAGAGTGCCTGCCAAGCGGAATGGAGAAACGCAGAGAAAGCCCAGGACTTGGCATCCAGGGGCACCGGTGTGGTCAGGGCTCAAAAGTCTCCTTTGAGTGTCTACGCTCAAGGTAGGTCCCCAGAGTGCTGAACGTTGATGCTTTTGGGGGTGCTGTGTTGGCCTCTGTCTCGTCCTCCTTTGATGAGCCCAGGGTGAGATGGGACTTCTGCCAGAAGGAGGATGGGCAGTTGACAGCATGGCCATCTGCACGTCCCCCGCCCCCCACCTCACCCCCAACGCACACAAAGGAAAGTAGCTGGAGCCCGGATGCTCAGGCCTGTGCCCAGTTGTGTGGATACTCGCTCAGTGGGCCCCACTGGAGACAATGCCATCTGGTCAAAAGGGACACCCTGGCATCTCTGAACTGTTGGAGAGAAGCCCCCACCCCACCCTACCCCACCGCCCACATTAACTCTGAAAGGCTCCATGGAACCATCTGAACCTGGACCTTCAACCTCAGATCTTGGTCTTTGCTTTGCTTCTCCCATTCCCACCTGAAGACATCCCCCCCCACCCCCGCCCCCATCGGGGAGAAATTAGGAAGATTTACTGCAATGCTGAGGAGAGGATTTCATTGGATGATAAATAGAGACCAAAATTTAGCTCTTGAGAGATTTAATGGGTTGGTTTTTTTTTTAATTTATTTATTTAAATATTCCCCCAGGGGTATTTCAATGATCTTTAGCAGAGGGTGTCCTTCCGAGTGAGAAGGAGGTGTGTGTAAGTCATGGGAGGGTGGATAGAATTAAATGTATCATCCAGTGAACATGGAGAACCAAGTGAGGGTGAACTTGGCCACTTGGACTGTGGGTGTCAATCAAAGTAATGTGTTGGGGGAAGGGGGAGGAAGTTTGTCACCCGTTTTAATATCAGAAATTCCTTTACGTGGGTGGTAACTGGGGAACAGCTGCAGGTAGCTGAATCACAGCCCAAATCCTTGCAAAAACGCTGGTGGGACCCCTGCCAACAATTGAGCAATGGCTTTTCAAGCTGGAAGGGAGCAAGTCGGACTAAGTAAGATGAAGGGGGGGTGGGGGGTGGGGGTGGGGAAGCCAGTTTTTAAAAAGCTGAGTTTGGAAGCCGGTGCATATTTAATAGGATTAGAACACATGAGTTAGAGGCTGAAAATTCTCAACCTGCCTCGTTAAACAGCCAGCCTGCAGGAAGGCCCGACTCTCCCAGCAATGGTAGGGAGGCGAGGGAGGCGAGGGGGGCTGGTGAGTGAAACACCTGGGATTCTTTCAGGGGAGCCGGGCGAGGCTGCAGAGAGATTTTGGAAGTTTTTTTCTCCTTACACCCTCTCTGCGGCCTTGGAGCGTCCATCTGGCCCACTCCTGGGTCCATGAACACACCCAGTTTGTCAATAATGCCTTCGGATGCCCCGTCCCTGTTTGACTTGGCCTAGGCTGGTCCACCCACTGCCTTGGCCAGTCCCGGGGGCGGAAGCGTTTGCTTTTGCCTCCTCGTGTGGGTGAGTGGGCCCAGGCTGGCCTCAGAGGTCTATTTGGATACTCGTTGGATGTGTCTTGGATGCAGCTCTGAGACTGGGGGTTCAGGGTGGCAGGTGGTGGGAAAGGGTTAGAGTCAGCTGGAACATTCTCCTAAATATGGATCCTTATTGGCGTGCCTGATGATGTTAGCCTGCAGGTCAGAGGGCTCCCTGGTCCCTGAGGCCTCAGCCGGATGGCCCAGGATGTTGGGAGTTAGCTGGGCTCTCTCAGGTTGCGGGCTCTTGTGCTAACTGCAGACAGCCCCTCTCAAACCCTGGGCTTCTTTTTTCCTCACTTTCTTACAGAGGCCATAGGTCATCCCAGTCTTTCTTAGGGTGGCTTTCAATGCCCCTGAAATGAGAAACAAGTCCCAGCGTTGATACAAATATTCATCTGAAACATTCTGCCGATTGTGTAACGAGGGTCGGTGTGTGTGTGACTGAGAACCACTGGGCACTTCCTGTGATGGTGCCTGGACTTGTCTAAACGGTCCAAACCATCCACACGCTCTTCCCAGCCTCCTAGGTATGACATTCGGCAGTCAAAAAATATATAACCGCTCTGGGAAGAACTACCAGAAGTTACTGAGGTTTAGCTACATGAATATGGCCCTTCCTTGGTTTTTCATGTTGCAAACTATCCTTGTCCTAATGTTCTTTTAAAAAAAAATTATTTATTTTATTTATTCATGAAAGACCCAGAAAGAGAGGCAGAGGCATAGGCAGAAGGAGAAGCAGGCTCCCTGAGGGGAGCCCGATGTAGGACTTGATCCCAGGTCCCCAGGATCATGCCCTTGAGCCAAAGGCAGATGCTCAATCGCTGAGCCACTCAGGTGACCCCTCATCCTAATGTTCTGAAGTGGAAGGAGAGATGCCAGTCTCGCCTGCAAGACCAGAAGCTGTTTCCCCTCTTTTACCCTTAAATGTAGGTGGAAGCTAAAGCATCTCCATTGAGAACCCATGCTTTAGGCTTGAGCAGCCTTGGGTTCAGGCTGTGGCCACCACTCGATAACTGTGCCAGCTTGGGAGCAGCACTGAAACTTTCTAGACCTCACGGTCTTTGATCTAAAATAGGCCCAAGAGGGCAGCCTGGGTGGCTCAGCGGTTTAGCGCTGCCTTCAGCCCAGGGTGTGATCCTCAAGACCGAGGATCGAGTCCCACATCGGGCTCCCTGCATGGAGCCTGCTTCTCCCTCTGCCTGTGTCTCTGGCTCTCTCTCTCTCTCTCTGTGTCTTTCATGAATAAATAAATAAAATCTTTAAAAAAAATTAAAAAAATTAAAATAGGCCCAAGATAGGATCATATGGAGAAAAACAAAACCAAACCCACCCAACCTGCATGTAACATGCTCAACGTGCAGGTGTACGCTTCCTGAGCCTGGAACACAGTCCCAGGGGTGATGATTATTATTACTAAGGGCTGACATTCAGCGAGCTCCTCCCAAGGCTTGGGCACCGCCTTTAGGATGTGAGGGGATTCATTCCTTCGCTCTCCTCAGCTCAGCGGCCCCCTCAGCCCCATTGCCCTCCTTCCTGGCTGAGACAGTGGCTTCCCGAGCCCTCCTTCCCGACTCAACCCCCAGGCCCCAGACTTGGTAGCTAAAGATCTGGGCAGTCCCCCCTAGGGAGTCCTGGGGGCCCCAGTCTTTGGACAACCCAAGGGGATTCTTGAGCCCCTGCGAGGGGTGGGGCTGAGCACCCGGATGTGGGGGCCTCAGGAATCCGGGGAAGCAGGGACCTTTCTGACAGCTCTGGGGAGCCCTGAGCGAACAGTGTGTGTCCTGCCGGCTGTGTAAACACAGTAACCAAACACGTTGATGATTTCCAGGGCCCACCAGATGGCAACAAGTACAGTGGGTGATGTGGTTTCCGTTTCTTCTCCTCCTTATTTTTATTTGCTCCTCCTGCCTCAGGGTAGGACAGCATGGGAGCCTCCCTGGAATCTTCGTTATAATCCTGAGGCTTTGCTTTATTGATTTGCACCCGCCCTCACGTGGTCCTTCCCGGCTTTGCTAAGATGTCACCTTCTCAATGCAGCCTTCTTGGGCCAAAAAACAATCCACCAACCCCCTAGAGCTTCATGCACTGCCCTGCGATGGCCTCTTCGTCCTTAGTGCTCCCTCTCTGACATCCGTGCATTTTCACTACTCCTTTGTCGTTCTTGTTATTGTTGTTTTCAATTTTCTTATTCCCTTCCCCGCCCCCAGCGGAAAATTAGTTCCTAGAGGGCAAGAATTTTTGTGGAATTTTTTCCCCCCCATACATTACCATATCTCAGAACCCGGTAACAGTATATTTTTTTAATGAGAGAATTTATATGTGTCCCTCCTGGGCCAGGCCGACACGAAGCTGAATCCTGCTGAACTATTTTCTGGAGCCTTCGGGGACCTCACATGCCACATTTCCAGACTTTTCCAGGAGAACTAGAAGAGAGGTCAAAACAGGATCTTCACATCCAAGTTTCTAAGATAGAGAAGCACGTTGTTCAAGGACAAGGCAACAGCAAGTGGGCCAGAGTCAGCCTGGCAGGATCACCCCCTCGGCGTGCTGTTTCGGGGGCCGCCGCCCAAACATACCCTCCCTACCCCCCAGAGACTGGCTCTCAAGCTTCACCTTCCTCCAGCGGATGTTCCAATCCAGGCTTTTCTCTGTAAAGCTTTCAACCACTTTTCCTTTTGCAAAAATGAAATACACTTTTATATTTCATGTCATGTATATTGTTTTTGCCCCTTTTGGCCGTGAGAGCGGAGGTAACGATCGAGGCCAGTGTCCCTGGACACCCACCAGCAGCCAGCACTCCCAGCTCGCTCTCTGCACTCAGCGTGAGCTCATCAAAGAAAACAGAGCAGAGGAAAGGAAACTGGTCCTGGGACAGCTGGAGTCATTTCATAGGAGAGCTGGGGACTGGCGACCAGAGGGGCAGGGGTGGCCAAGCTGAGGCAGGACAGTAACGGGTTTTTGCCTGCGCCGGTGTGGTCGCAGGGTCGCTGGGCCGGAGGTGTCCTGAGCACCCTGCCACACCTCCCTGCCACTCCAGAGAAATAAAAGTCAAAGCCCAAAGTGATTTCCTGTCCGGCCTTGGCTTCCCGCCAACCTCACTCACTGGACATGCGCAGCCGCTCTTCATGGTGGGGGCGGTTAATTTTGCCAAGTTCTCTGTCATCTGAGTTCAGGCCTCAGTTATGTAATCAATATAACGAAAAAGCAAAAGCCAGTTATTTTGTTTTGGGTTTTTTTTTTTCCCCCTGGTTTGGCTGACAAATGCATCTTGTACTGATCTCTTTATCTTTCTTGCTTTTCCCCTTTATGATTTCTCTCCCTATATATTTTTTGCTGACTAAATAACAGGTCCCTGGGGAGGCCGTATGAAAAGCAGAATTGAGAGATTTAAAGTTTGTCTTTATCTCATTCGCAACCTATGTTTTATTTTATGATAAGAAATGTTAACAGAAGAGAAGAATTTCCCAGTACTCCAAACATTGAGCGTCTATCAAAATATGGTTACGATACGGTCCCCACTCTGAGGCCAAGGAAGGATGCAGACAAAGACACAAGTGCACACGCCTCACTCTGCGAAGTTTCTATAACCTGTGGTAGGAGTCTTGTGCCAGTAGGGGAGGAAGGAGGGCGCTGGGTGGATGAGGGATGGATATTCAGAGTCTTGCCCAGCAATCAAAGGGAGGCCTAGGAAATATCCCCCATGAGGGTATTGAGTATGGAAAGAGCATAGCCTGTTGAGGGAGCCCATGGTCATTGCCCATGGTGGTCTGTTGGGTCAGTGAGACCTGGGGAGTTGGAGGTGGGCTTGGAAAGGCAGTTGCAAAAGTGGTGAGCATGAGACCTATTCTGTGGGTCACCAGAAGGCATGGAAACACTGGTATCTGTCAAAGAATGCGGTCAAATCTGTGTTTCAGAAATTGAGTCTCGCAAATACAGAGGATGGATGGCAAGGTACGTGAGAGCAGAGGTAGGGAGACCTGTCTGTTGGTTTATTAAGCAAATATTTACAGAGCTCCTTTTGTGCACCAGGCATCAGTCCAGGTCCTGGGATGCAGCAATGAACAAAACAAGATTATTTTCTGGTAGGAAAAGCCAACACCGAATATATGATACGCACACAACTAAACATACAGTATATAAATGTATCAGATATAGTTACGTGACACATATGTACCACATCATATGTGATGTGATGAGAGTGTGAATAGGGCCTTTTGAGAAAAATGAAGTGGATAAGAATGAAGAGTGACTTTTTATTTTATTTTATTTATTTTATTTTATTTTATTTTATTTTATTTTATTTTATTTTATTTTATTATTTTTTGAGAGAGGGCACATGTGAGCAGGGGGGAGAGGCAGAGGGCGAGGGAAAGAGACAATCTTTTTTTTTTCTTAAGATTATTTATTTTAGAGGCAGTGCATGCATGAGTCAGGAGGAGGAGCAGGGGTGGGGAGAGAGATAGAGAGAGAGAGGAGAGAGAGAGAGAGAGAGAGAGAGCATCTCGAGTAGACTCCCCACTGAGCACAGAGCTCAATGTAGGGCTGAATCCCAGGACCCTGAGAACAGGACCTGAGCCGAAATCAAGAATGAGATGCTTAACCGACTGAGCCCCACATGCCCCCTGGCAGTCACATTTTAGGTTGGGTGGCCTGAGAAGGGCCTTCTGAGCAAGTGGAACTGGAGCCCGGGCTGGATAAAATGAGGGATTCGGGGAAGCCAATATCTGGGGGAAACTATAATAATATTTTGGAGAAAATAAACAAGGCCCAAATTAAACGGTGATAGGGAAAGATGAGAGACAATTTTAGGAGGTCAAATTGAAAGAACTTCTAGCTACAGAAAGTAAGATAATAAGAGAAGGGGGAGATGGCCCCAGATGGAGCCTGGTGTTTTGGCCTGGTCATCTGACTCACTGTCAGATGTATCATCAAGTAGGACAGAGAGAGGGGAGGGGAAACTATTTCTTTAGAGAAAAATAATGATTTATTTTTAGTGGCGCATCCCAGGATTCTCTTCCTTTTTTTTTTTTGGCCATTGTCCTTCCTGATAAGTCACTCTGGAACTTGGGAAAGTCATATAACATTCTCCTTTAAGAAAACGATGGAAGATCTCAACCCCAAATATCGGGAGGTTAGGGACTGATGCAAAAGTGACTTGGTTTGCTTTCTATTTTTTTTCCTCCCTCCTTTTTCATTTTGATTCCACTTACTAGACACACTCAAATCCTCTTATCTCCTAGAAGAATATAATCCAGACGGCGTGTGGGAATAGCACCATCTACCCCAAAGCACGGGGACTCTGCTGCTCAGACAGCAGAGGTTTGGAGGCCCACAGTCTGGCCACCGGCCCGACTTTAAAACTGCTCTAAGCCGATCCTGTGTTCTGAAGACCAGCAGGGGAAGGCAAAATCGATAACAATTTTTAGCCTGCTCAGGAATAGCTGCAAATGAGTTTTCCGAGCTGAATCCTGGGAAGGAGTTTTTGAACTAAAGGATTGCCACGGTCTAGAGAGTTCTGAAAATCATTTGCAAAATCACCCGATGGTGTCAGATCCTTGCATTTTTGCACTCGCGCACTGAATGCCGTTGACGTGTTCATTTAGAGGGACTCGGGTGCTACTCGAAGTGCTTATGCATTTTCCCATCATTTTGCTAATTGCATCATGGCTTGTTTTGCCTTCTGGTGCAGCTGTTAAGCTGGAAAGGGTGGCTGTTAGCAAGGCTGCTTTTCCATGGGGTAGGGTCCTGTAGCCTGTCAAGATGTGCAGGGAGTGGTCGGCTCAACCATGGACTTGCCCTCGCGAATGTGCACTAGCCTCACCATGGGATAGCCAGTCTTGGCTCTTAAACATAAATATCATGCCATCTTGACGTGTTTCCAAACAGAACAAGAGAACAGTTGGATCACCTCTATGCTTGTTTTCCAGCTGGCCTGAAATTCTGGTCCAGGCTGGGGGCCCCAACTCTTTGGAGCCTTCTCATTGCTGATCTTCAGACTTTGAACACCCACTCTGTCTTCTTCTTGTGGGGCATGTGGTGTCAGGGGCTGCTGTGGGTGGCACGACATGAAAGACACTCTCTGGTTCGGGGGGGAAGACTTTTAGTGTGGATGGGAGTACAGTTTTAACTCAAACCAGAAGGGTGTGTCCCTTCTGGAAGAGCATGGAAGCCGGAGAAGGGAGGGGGCTGCAGCCATGACGTCCCCCCGTTCTTAGGTGGAAACCAGAACCCTTACAGTGGCCTCCGGGGCCTCCTAGTCATAAGGAACCAGCCCTTGTCTGCCTCTCAAATTCATCTTGTGCCCTTCCTTTCCTTGGCCGCCACGCTCCATTAGTTTGGGCCTTTGATTATTGTCTGTCTCCCTGACTAAGTTGTGTGCTCTGTGAAGTCAGGGGTCATGTTGATCTGCTCACCGTATTTGTTGGTTGAATGAATGAATGAATGAATGAGTGAATGAATGACTCGGGGAGCTTGGAGTCGGCACAATGGGCAACTTTCAAGCTGGGACTCAAGGGAAGAAGGTCTTTTTCCAATAGGCTACCCAGGACTGAAAAGGTTACAAGTTGCTTTTGTAAAGAAGAAGCCACCTTTGCTTATACCACTTTACTTGAGCCACCAAATGACTTAATCCCGTGGACACCTGGTAACCGGGGGCGGGTCCTGCGCTCTGGGGAAGGTGCTACTCTGCCGCCGCTCAAGAGTGTGGGTCTGAGTAAACAGTGCTCCTGCATACACACGGACAGCAAGAGGGTCCAGTTTTTAAAAGCAAGGCACACATTCGGAAGAGCGCTCAAGCTAAACCCCATGCCACTCATTGAGAGGGACGCTGGGAGTGATTTGGCATCTGATTTTTAAAAAATGTGACGTGGACTTTGCTTTGAAGCTTTAAAAATAAATGAACGCAGGAAAAAAAAATTAAAAAATAAAAAAGTAAACTCACCGCCAATTCTGCAAAAGGAAAAGGAAAATAGAAGCGGGTCAAATGTTAAGCCTGGATCACCCTGACAGAGTGTGTTTAATATGTATATAAGCAGCGGGGGTTTAGGCAGCCAATTTTCTTCTGTTGGGAGGCTGGAAGCGGGCAGGCCTGCTGATTCCTCCAGAGGGAGGGAGGAGCCGGGTTTCCACCCCTGTAAAGGATGGCTTATCAAGGCTGACTTCCTTCCAGCAACTTTCATCTTTTTATACTGTTTGTCTTGAAACTCCTTATAACCAAAAGGACCTTGGAGTTCGGAAAGCAAATTTTCCAAAAGATAGGATAGGCTTGAATTTGGATTGGGGAAGCCGGGGGAGGGGTGGTGCTTGGCTATCAGAAGATCCTGGATCTGACCTGGCCTCTTGGCCAGTGGAGGTCTAGCGAGGATTCTAAGTCCGTTTCGTAGCGCCTTCAGAAATCACTACAACAGACCCAATGAGTTTGGCTCCCAGGCTCTTGCATTTCACTTCTGCTTCCTACTCTAAACGCCCTTTAGGAGGTCATTGCATTTATCTAGGATCTGCTTGCTATAAAGCCACCTGTAAGAATCCTGTATGGGAGGGAAGGAAGGGCCAGAGGTCCTGGATATTGGCCGCCATCTGGGAACGTGCGTGGTGGGAAGGGCACTGGGCTGGGAGTCCAGCCACTGCCCACATGACCCAGCAGTATGACCAGGTCACTTCTTCTTTCTGGGCCTCAGGTCTATCTATGTAAAAAGAGACAATGAGATGGTAGGATTGACTAATCTCAGAGTCGGTGAGATGTCCCCGTCTGTGCTGGGCAGATAGTCCCACTCCTATGGTTGCAGAGATCAGGGAATCGCTTTGACTCTTCAAGTCTATTGTCTAATATAGGGATCCTTTCTTTTTTTTTTTTTTAAGATTTTATTTATTCATTCATGAGAGACACAGAGAGGGAGGCAGAGACATAGGCAGAGGGAGAAGCAGGCTCCCTGCGGGAAGCCCAGGACCCCGGGATCACGACCTGAGCTGAAAGCAGATGCTCACCCACGAAGCCACCCAGGTGCCCCTACAGGGATCCTTTTTGAAAAAGCCACATGTCGGGCAGCCCGGGTGGCTCAGCGGTTTAGCAGCGCCACCTTTGGCTCAGGGAGTAATCCTGGAGACCCGGGATCGAGTCCCACTTCAGGCTCCCTGCATGGAGCCTGCTTCTCTTTCTGCCTGTGTCTCTGCCTCTCTCTCTGTATTTCTCATGAATAAATAAATAGAATCTTAAAAAAAGAAAAGAAAAGAAAAGAAAAAGCCACATGTCCTTGGACAGACTATGCCCACTATGCCATATGCAGAGATATGTGTGTGCGTGCAAGCACGTGTGCGTTCCCCTCACAAACAGCATGTGCGCAGTGTATGTAAAAGAGTTGACTCTGAGTCTACATTTATGTTACTTTTGTCATCTGGACTAGCTTCTACGACCTCGTATCAGAGGAGCAGGGATTTGAAGGCAGGACTTCTGTGATGCTTGTCCAAGTGCTCTATGAGGCTTGCACCCAGGGACTGAAGCCAGCAGGTCCCAGCTGGACAGTAGCGTAATACCAGGGACAGAGGCTGTTGGTAGTCAAAGGAAGAATACCTGCTTGCTGGGCAGTCAGGTGCACGCTTCAGCTTCTGGTCCTTTCCATCGCACGCTCCACTCAACCTCCACCAACCTCGGGCCGTCTCGCATGTGGAGAGAGGCCACGGCGCCTCTGAGCGTGTGTACCGCTACCAGCGATGCCGCGGCTCCGGCCTCAGAGAAGCCAGAAGGCCTGCATTAAAGGCTGTTACTGGAGCCAGAAGGTTGCAATCAGGAGTGGGCTGGCGAGGCTATGGGTCACCAGAAGGGTCACCCCTGACTTATTTCCATGTCCTCCAGTCCTGTCAGGAGGTCTGTGGGGGCGCAGAAAGCAAACACAGCGGAGGGCTCCAATCAGAACCAGCCTGTGACCTCCTGTAGCCCAGAGCAGTCGTGATGGTCAACTTTCCTGCAGCTCCCGGGGGACTTAGGTGGAGGCAAAAAGAGTGCGTATCTGAGCATCTCTGGGCACGTCTTTGTACTTCATGCCCTGCTGCGGACGCATGCAAATCTGTGCCCAACACGCACGCATTGTGCGTGAGCATGCGGCCCTCGTGGGAAGGGAGCTTTCAGGGGCTGCAAAAGCCTATAGAAGTCTTCTTACGTGTGGTGCCAGCAAGTTCAAAGTGACCAGCCTCACGGGCTGCTTGGTGTCCCTCGCTCTTTTGTTGGGAGGCTTGAAGGAGCCATCCTGAATAGCGTGGCTAATGGACAAGCGGATCAGACTGCCTCCCCGTCACTCAGTGGATTTGACCAATCAATCAGTATCAGGTCTGATCAGTATGGGAAGGCGATGAAGGAGAACGTGTTTTGAATACAGCATTGAAAGGGATGGAGAGAGCAAACAGCGGCCCGCATTCGCGTCCCTCTCTCTGTTAGGCCCCACTGTCCCTGCTTCATGCTTGGTGACATTCTTTGGCAGCAATGTTCTCTCTTTGACTATGGGATTCCTTTTGGAATGGAAGGTCCCCTGCTAGTATTATGGGCCTCCTCTAGGTCTTTCTGTGCTGTTGTCCTGTACTTTTAATATGCATAGTACCTCACCTATTGACTTCATATAATGGTTCCAATTTACATGTTGCTTTGCATGTGATTTGCATTACATTAGGTCCATTCCCCCTTCAATGAATATTTATCAACAGTCACATACCACGAGAGATGCTATATAATGAGAAGGAGGACCAAGGATACAAAATCCTCTAAATCTTTGTTGCTTTTCACCAGCAGCCTCTACCCCTTTCCCTGTCCACTAATCCATCTCGCCACCTACTTTTCTTTGACAGCTTCTTAATAAAAGTTGATCTGCTTGGGATAATCACTGGTTTGGTTTCTCAGAGCTTAGCCCTGCCTGGAATATATACCTGAAGAGTCAGAGCGTACTGAAATTGTACCTGCACTTGGTGTTTTAAAAAATTTCTGCCAGTGATGTCACGGCTTGGTCTCCGTCCTTTTAGATTGACCGAGTGTCTGCTATGCAGCTCTCGTATACCTGAAGAACACTTCAGAAGGGGAGCCTTTGTTCTCCTAACACTAAAGAAAGGAAGAAACTGAGACGTGAACCTTAGGAGGGTTATTACACCAAGTTCAAGCCCAACATGAGGCTAACCTTGATTATTCAACATGCATTTTCTGGATTCTATTACGTCTGAGTACTAAGTTAGAGAAAGACGTTAGACACAAAAAATTGTGCCCCAGAGAGTTCATAATATGGCTTCCTTGTCCTTATACAATCCTTCTGGACTCATTTTGGGGCAGTTTCACTTGTGAGTCTGTATAGGACATGATGGGCCTATGAAATATGTGGGTCCGTACTTCAAAGATTCCTCCGTTACTCCACGCAGTAGCGGATCACAGACCCTCTTTGAAATGGGACCCTCCTATAAGATAGAGTAGTACAGATCGTGCTTCAGCACCAAGTAAATGCACAAGTAGCCCTTCGCACAATCCCAAAAGATGCCCAGCTGCCCTCCAAGCGGTGGCTCAAAGACCCTGGCTCCTTTTATTTGGTGGCTTCACCATCTTGGAGTCTTTTACTTCCAGTCTCAGGGGCAAGAATATGCAAGATGGTTTAGGGCTCTCTGGCTGAGAGGCGATGTGCCCTGTTCCTGTTCAACACAATTGGAAGGAAGACTGGGAAATGGAGAGATGTATGGAAATACGGGGGAACACTGATGATCTCTGCCATACACACTTACCTGTGGGTCTCCGGACAAATCACCTGTTCTCTTCAAGCCTTCCTTGTTTATCTGTAAAAAGAGGACAAAATCCCCTAGCTTCTGGAATTCTTATGAGGATTAAATACAATAATATGCAGGAAGCTACCTACCAGCACGGTGCCAGGCACAGAGCAGAGGCTAAAGAAATGCTCCCCTCTTTTCAACCTCATCCCTCCTGCCTATTAGTTGTTCCTTATGACATATAGGAAGAGAGGAGGCAGGACGGTCTACATATGGTTTTCATTGGATAAATCAGGATGTGAGGAGATGCCATTTGCATTCTTTGCTGGTTTTCTCAAGGCAGATGAGTAATATCTAGTTGTTTGGGAAGAAGAGGTTTTCTTAGCCCACGATGAACCCTTCCTGACTGCTCTGGTGGCAGTTTCCAGGCTCTGTTGGAAACAATAATGGCACAAAATGATACTGCCCGTGAGCACCAGGGCACTGAAATCTAAAGGAGTAGCGGTTTTCTGGGTCGTTCTTGTAAGCCGTACACAGAAAGAAGCAGGCTGCGTGCCCCCCAAATTATTAGCACAGGTGTGGGGAGCTGACTCAGCTACACTCTGCTTACTGGATAAGCTGCAGGTGGGTGGAGATTGTGTGTACAGATGGGCCCTCTCTCTGACTCAAGTCTCAAAGGTGTTGACACCCAGGGCACAGCTTTGGGAAATGGCTGCATTTAGAAAGGATTGGCCAATGGCCTAACCTATTTTCTCATCCTCCAGAATATGTTAGAAAAGTCAATCAGATTGAAATTCTGGCCTCGCTATCCTTATAGAGCTCTTCTTGCATCTCTCAAATCGCATTTGCCCTAGCTGCCAGGATTCACTTTTTCTTTGTGACTGCTTGACGATTTAGAATTATTATATTTAGCACTTTTTTTTTCTAAAGGCCCAATATAAGGGAATTCTGGAAACCAGTATGGGTCCAATGCCTTAAAAAATACCAGATTGTAGCAGTAAGATAAATAGTTGTATGGAAGTACATTGAGCTGTAAATAATAAGACTTTAATAACAGCGGTTTAAAAATTAAAATCATTTAATTTGCGCCTCACAAGAAAATCTGCAGGTTGGTAGGGCAGGGCGAGTTCGGCACTGAATGATGACGGAAAATTCGTCGGCCTTTCTACACGTCCTCCCTTAGCTTCGTGTGTTGGCCTTTCGCCCTCATGGGTGTTGCCTCATGGTCACAAAACAGCTTCTGCAGCTCCAGGCGTCATACTTATTTATATTCAAGGCAAGAAGAGGGTCGGAAATTAATCGTGCTAGTTACCTCTGTCCCTTTTGTTAGGACGGCAAAAGCTAATCTTAAAATACAGATGAGGATGAACAAACAATTATTTTCAAGTAAAATCAATGCAATTGGACTTCATGTCCAAAATCTGAGCTCATTCATGTTTTTAGAATCTCTCCCCCGTCTTCTTTGCTTCCTTATAGAGGGGACCCTAGACCCTAGAAATAACCCTAGTTCAGGGTTATTTCCTCCTTTTTTTTTTTTTTTTTTTCTGGCATGTCTCTTAAAGATGGAGAAGGAGGGACCCCTGGGTGGCTCAGTGGTTGAGAATCTGCCTATGGCCCAGGTCGTGATCCCGGGGTCCTAGGATCATGTCCCATGCATTGGGGTCCTCACAGGGAGCCTACTTGTGTCTCTGCCTCTCTCTCTATGTCTCTCATGAATAAATAAACAAAATCTTAAAAAAAAAGAAAGATGGAGAACAAGACCTCCAAAGTAGAAGAGAGAGAGAGAGAGAGAGAGAGAGAGAGAGAGAGAGAATAGGACTTATCCAGGGAGAGGTGTTCTGACCTATGTAGTCAATGTAAGCTCATGCTGCACCTCCCCCATCCAGCCATATCTTCAACGTCATCTGCAGTGAATTTACCTGCTTTCCCGGTGAGCTCCTGCACCTCAGTCTTTGATGGTTAAGATTGCAGATTCAAGCGGTGATAACAGAATGCCCCTGGATAGGTAGGTGGCTTATTGATAAGTTATTTAAAGGAGGAAGAAAATAAAGTCCGCTACCGTTGTAGAAATCAACTTTTACTGAACTCTCTAGGATTAGATCTGGTATTTCGTTGGGAGGGTTTCCACGCCTGCCTTGACATATATAAATAAAAACTGACTTCACACCCCACTTCATTCAAACATTTTTTTTTTTTTAAGAATTAACTCTTCCTTCTCCTCTCCCTCTTATAGTCTCAGAAAATGGAGGAGTTTCAAGAAACTATCCAAGGACCCCTCAGAACAGTCCTATTAAAACATGAGGATTTTTTTTTTTTTTTATCCAAGACCCCTGTCCAAGGCCACCACTCCTGGCAGACCCTGCTGACCAATCACAGCAAACTTAATGCTTCACAATCGGCCCGAGCAGAGTGTCTCAGGAATCCACTACCCAGCCGTCGGGGTTGGTTGCTGAGATGTGATGAAACCTATTTGCGACACCTGCCTGTCACAGACAACTTCCATAGCTGTCTTTGGGTAGATCTAAAAACCAGAACACTGTTTCACTCATGCAGTTCAGCTCTGCTCAACTATTTTGGGAGAAATTTCCTTTGCCAGGGCCCTTCTACCCTGTGCCCCCATCGTAAAGATCGGTGCCAAGGCATTGAGTCAGAGACAGTGTGGGGTATGCCCCAGACTGCGATTATTGCCCTGGGGGCGCACAGCCAGCCCTAGAGATGTTCCCATGGAGAGATATCCACTTCCTCCCTGCAGGAAGCTCCTCAGAGGAATAGCTAGGGGCTGATGGGTGACAGGACAGGGAAGGACCCTCAGCTCCCCTTCCCACAGCTGGGAACATTTGTCGGTGGATGGGATGTCTGGTGTAAAGAGACTTTGCCCCAGAGTTAGTGATGATAGCATACCCCCTTTCCCACAGGGCTCCAAGCATAACTAAGCCTGACACCTGGGCAGTTGATCCACATGGAGCTGGGCTGCAGGGACCCGAGAATTCCAGGTCTGTGGATTATGTGAGAATAGTGGGGGGAAGTTGATTTGGAAGAGGGGGGGTGGACAGGCGGCATGATAGTCCATTGGTGGTAAGGCAGGCGGATAACTAAACTGTGGTTAATGTTTCCGACTATCCTCACTGACTCAAGAACAGGTTCGAACCTGACCACAGCCAGAAAGTGCTAGCAAGTGTGTTAACCCTTTCGGAGGTCTGCTTTCCTTCTCAAGGCAATTATTTTTGTCGTTTGCGTGGGCTTTGAGCTTCCCTGGATGGGGTGCTGCTTTCAAGGTGAAGAATGACGAGTTTAAAATTTTCATGTGTTGGTGCAACACAATTTTCATTTGCAAATTACTGTCACACGGTAAGGACTCTTTGAGTTCGGGACTGTGAACACACACACACACACACACACACACACACGGTGCTTTTCATCTTGCCTTCCCTCGGGTGGACATTCTGGAGAATGTAAACTTACTCTCACGAATTGATGTCAAAACAGTCGCTCACCTTCGCTGAGTTTTTACTCTTGCCACGCGCTGTTTCAAGCAGTGTGTTCCTTGCAGCCTTACAACCCTTTAAGCTGAAGACTGTTCTCCGCCCTATTTATGGATGAGAAAAAGAAAGCCAGGGAAGTTCAGTGACTTTCTCAGGGTCACACAGCCAGGAGGCAGCAACACCCAGATTAGAACTTAATTACTCTCTCTCTCTAAAAAAAAAAAAAAAAAAACAACTTAATTACTCTGACCTCAAAGCCAGTAATCTGAAACCCAATTCGCTTCCCTGTCCTTTTCACCTTTAAAATGCACGAATTATTACTCAGCATCTCCTTCCTTGAATGAAGGTGACTGAGATGTGCTCTCAAAGCAGCAGCACTGGTTCTGGGGGTCCCTGGAGGCGCCCCGGGGCAGCTTTTCTGCTTCTTGCCTGCGATGGAGAATGCCCCCAACCCTGGAGCGTTGGACCAGTTTCTGGATCTTTGGGGTTCCTCCCTCCCCATGTCATCCTGATGCAGCCCCGGTCTTTCCTCCACCTCCTGATCGGGGTCCACTGGGCGAACATTCCGAGGGCAGCAAAAAACTTCAGCCAGGGAGCTCCAGTTGTTGTTGTTTTTCAACTTCCTTTGATCCTATTTTGTGGTTGACTTGGCGAAAGCCCCACATCTGTCACCAATGAGCTTTAAAGCGGCTGCAACTCAAAGCCCCTATCGGATTTGACCTCAACACACCCAGTTCTGAGGCATCCACTTCCTTTCCATTCTGGGGGAGCACACGGGGTTTCTCTGATTGGCCATTCATCTGTCTTGCTCTCCCTGTCCCCCTCTCCTCCCGCTTGGTAATCCCGCAGGCTCAGGAAGGACCCTTCACATGTTTCTGTTGCTGTGCGGCATATGTTGTGTTCTAATCCTTCCTGTGTTTGCTGTAGGTATGGCCGGTCTCCAAGACAAATTACTGGTGTTGTCGAGGAGGTCACCCGGGCGGCGTTGGGGGGGCGGGGGGACCGGGATGGGGCTGGAGATGGCTCTGGGGAGGCACCCCGGGGGCCGCCTCCGCCTCCTGGCCTTGCTTGCCGGCTCCGGTGCTGGGCCCTGGGCCCCCAAGCTGCGAGCTGGCAGAGAGGGAAGGAAGAGAAGGGCTTTACCTACTGGCCCTGTCATCTGATGAAGGGGAAGCTTGTATGGGGCAGACCTCGGGCAACAGATGTTGGCGGAGGACCTGCCAAGACTGTGTTGAGGGTAGGGGAGCGATGCATATGTTACTTGACACGGGAGGATTAGGGAAACCATGAGGAAACATGCCTCGTCCCTTCACACCGTGACACCTCGGGGAAGTGAGTTATGAGAACAGAGGAGCACAGTCCACGCACAGACAGGGAATGACGGGCCAAGGCAGGCAGCTTGAATGATGCCTTGGCTTTCCTCCCCAGCCCCCCAAGCCACCGCCCCCCCCCAAACCCCCTTCCTTGCTGGTGCGATTGGCAGGCGTGGTGAGAGCTTTTGTGCAAGCTGCAAAATCAAAAGCAGGAATCCTCTGATGGAAGAGCTGCCTTTGGGGTTGTCTTCCCTTGGGCTGCCCACTCAGCCTCCACACACCCCCGTCCCCAGCCCCCACATTGATAAGGGGACCCAATGCCGTGCTCGGGCTTGTCCTTTTCCCCGGACTTCAGAAATGAACTCCTATGGCAGATGGCCAGAGGATCCAACCATTCGTCTCCATTGATGGCACAAAGCACGAGGGAGCATCAGTGGAGAAGAGCGGTACTCAATGGGCTCAAGTCGTCAGAGAAAGCAGGCCGTGCGACCACTGGAAACGCATTCTGGGTGAAACGAGATCCAGGCAACAAGTGGGAAGCAAAGGGCTTGATTCCACGGTTCCTTTCTTTCCTTCTGTGTTAGGTTTCCACAGGACCCTACATTCTTCTGGGGCTAGAGGCAGGCAAGAGATGCGAGCCCTCCCTGGCGTCCCCCTACCTGTGAAATGGTGGTAGGGCTTGCAGGGGAAGTAGAAGAAAGAGAGAGCCAGTAGGAGACTGGCCTTGGGGAAAGCACATTCTGGTAATGGAATGAATCCCGGATAGAAATTTCTTTCCCTGGCTATGGCATTCCTGGAGGAAGGGGGAGGACAACCTGGTCACTGGGACTCTGGTGTCCATTACTGGATCCAGGGAAGCCACAGGAAGTTTCTAAGCAGAGGGGCCCCTACAGAGAGAGATCGGGACTGTTTATCCCCACTGAAGGAAGCAAGCCTCCAGACCAAGTCTTGGTTGCCTTCCATAATTCCAACCTACTTCCACCCATGATTCGAGAAGAAATAGAGGGTGGGAGGAGTAACGGTGGTAGAAAAAGAACGACATGGGGATGAAACAAGACATATGCAGAGGGGGATCCCTGGGTGGCGCAGTGGTTTAGCGCCTGCCTTTGGCCCAGGGCGCGATCCTGGAGACCCGGGATCGAGTCCCACGTCGGGCTCCCGGTGCATGGAGCCTGCTTCTCTCTCTGCCTGTGTCTCTGCCTCTCTCTCTCTCTGTGACTATCATAAATAATAAAATTAAAAAAAAATTAAAAAAAAAGAAAAAAAAAGAAATATGCAGAGGGATAGAGAAAGACTGACAATGAGTGTGTGTGACAAGAGAATGAGGAAGAAGGGGGCACAGAAGGAGACAGGGTGCTGCATAGTATTGGAGAATGTTAAAGTAGGGGAGACCCAGTCCTTGTGTTAATCTTGTCACACTCAAGCTTCCGGACCCATCATGTTCTATTTCAGACCAGTAGAAGCAATGTTGAGGTGCTGAATCCAATAAAGCCTCAGACAAGAGGAATTCCAACAGCATACACACTGGGCCTCAAATATCTCCCCTTATCTTTCCTACCTCTTTCAAATCTGACTGAGCGTTCCCACGACAAGTCCTCAGGCTCCACAGACCGTGTTCAGAGCACGAGAAACTGTATAGGGCAATAGTGCCAGGAACAGGCCAAGTGTGTTTCTTCTACTGCTTGTCATTGTTGCAAGAGTTTTCCCATTAGAGATCGACTCCTATAGACCTCAAAGGTGTTCTAGAAGTTACTGTGAAATTTTCAGATATTCTTGGGAGCAAACCCACAATGAGATAGCACCTCATGCCTGTCAAAATGGCTAAAATTAACCACACAGGAGACGACAGGTGTTGGTGAGGATGTGGAGAAAGGGAACTCTCTTACGCTGGCGGTGGGAACGCAAACTGGTGCAGCCACTCTGGAAGACAGGATGGAGATTCCTCAAAAGGTTAAAATAGAACTATCCTGCAATCCAGTAATTGCACTATTAGATATTCACCCAAAAGGTACAATAATGCTGATTCGAAGGGGCACATGCATCCTGATGTTTATAGCGGCATTATCAACAATAGCCAAATTATGGAAAGAGTCCAAATGCCCATCAGCTGATGAAGGAATAAAACAGATGTGGTATATATGTATTAGGAATATTACAAACTATCAGAAAGAATGAAATCTTGCCATTTGCACCAACGTGGATGGAGCTAGAGTGTCATACTCTGGCAAAATAAGTCAGTCAGAGAAAGACATGCCATGTGATCTCACTCATATGTGGAATTTAAGAAACAAAACAGATGAACATAGAGGAAGGGGGAAAAAGAGAGAGAAGGAAGCAAACCATAAGAGACTCAAAATAACTATAAAGAACAAACTGAGGGTGATGGAGGAAGGTGGGTGGGTGGAGGATGGGCTAAATGGATAATGAGCATTAAGGAGGGCACTTGTGTTGAGCACTGGGTGGTTATGTAAATAGTGAGCCACTAAACTCTATTCCTGAAGCCACTATTGCCCTGTATGTTAACTAACTAGAATTCAAATAAAAACCGGAAACAAAAAATAAAATAAAATAAAATAAAATAAAATAAAATAAAATAAAATAAAATAAAATAAAATAAAATAATAAAATAAAATAAAATAAAATAAAATAAAACTCCAATCAAGCAGGATCTTCAAAAAGGCCAGACAAGACAAGACTCTGGGAGGATGTGTTCATTTTTTCCAGCTGCCATAACAAAATCCCACAAACTGGAGGGCTTACCCAACAGAAGCTAGAAGTCCAAGATCAAGGTGTTAGCAGGGTGATTTCTTCTGAGACCTCTCTCCTTGGCTTGGACGATCGTCTTCTCCATGTGTCTTCACATGGCCTTTCCTTCATAAGTGTAATCTCTTCTTCCACTCTAATCTCGTCTTCTTACAAGGACCCCAGCCGCATGCCTCATTTTAACTTAATTATCTCATTGAAGGCCCCATCTTCAAATGCAGTCATTCTGAGGTACAGAGGCTTAGGACGTCAACTTATGAATTTTGAGGAGGACGCAATTTATCCCGAAACACAGGAATTCTTTTCGAGCCATTCACAGGTTAGGAGGAATCTGACAGCTAGCTGACAACCATTCCCACAGGTAAGTAAACCAAGGTTCAGAGGAGTTGGGTAACTTGCCCAAGGACACAGACCTTTTAAAAGGAAAAGCTGGAATTTCAACACAGGTCATTGGGACTCTGGTGTTTGCTCTGTTTCCGCCACACAGTGAAAGGGTAATTTCCAACTGAGGAGTGTAACGGGTGGGATCTGAGGCCAGGTACGCCCTTCTTTGACGGATGCCGCCTTTGGCGGCTTCTTCCACTCAGCCTGCAGCTACCCCTTGAATTTTGCTTTCCTATAAGATCAGGAAGCTTTAGGAACCAGCTCACGAGGCTTTGACTCCAATTCTGACCCTACCGATGTTATTCCGGTGATGATTATTATTAACTAATAAAAGCATTTATTAAGCATCTGCTTTGTGTTGGGACCCATATTAGGCTCTTGAGATAAATTAGCTTCTATTCACTCAATAACTCTGTTCGATCCTTATCATCAGTTTATAGACAAGACAGGCTGTATATTATTACAGCATTCTGTGTAAGAGTAAGGAATTGGAAACAAGCACATACATTTGCAAATTATAAATTCCTTATTCTTCCCTTTTTGTGCCCTTATGTGAGCTCATTTTAGTCTAGATTCTGTGAACTTTAGGAATGTGCGTTTGAGCTGAAAGATACTGACCTGCGGTCCTACAAAAGGCCATAGTTGCTGATACTCACACTCGCAGTGTATGGGGGCACCTGTCTTCCCACACACTTGGCCACACCGGATCCTTCAAATCCTTCAAATTTTTGTCACATGTTGCGATCTATGTTATTGAAGAAAACAGTAGTCACTGACCATGTGTGTCTGTTTAAAGGTCATTAAAAGAAAACTAAATTAAAAATTTAGCTCGGCTGCACCAGCGACCTTTCTAGAGCTCTAGAGGGCCACCATATTGCACAGCACAGATACAGAGCATTTCCATTATCACAGAACGTTCTACTAGACAGCGCTGCTCTTGGACAAAGAAAAAAATCTCGTTGTTTTGGGATGCATGTCCCTGCCACCAATGACCTTGATCAGCTTTTCATAGAATAATTATAGCAAACTTTTTGACACACTTGATACCTGGGAGGCGATGTTCTAAGTGCATGACAGAGGAGGCCAACCATTCAGTGACTTTGTCAGCTTGATGTTTGAGTGCCGGAAGAGCAAGCACAAGGAGGGAAGGGGAATTTGAAGGGGTCTCAGCGAGGGGTCTAGCTGAGGAGGCAAGGTCCCAAGAAGATCTGGAGCAATTGGTTTGTAGAGGAAGGAACAACGTATCCTCCTTTGGGCACTGGAGGACGAGAAGAGACCAGACAAGGTGCGGGTAGGTCTGTGCATTTAGTGGGCCTGCTTCTGTTTTCTGTTTTTCTGTATGAGGTGTGATCATCGCACTGGGGCGAGGAAGCAGAAGGGATAGGTGGATGGAGGAAAGCAGAAGTAGGACACAGCCATTCCTTGGAATGGGAACAAGAGCTCACTAAGGAAAACACACATGATTTCTGGCTGTTTCAAGGGTCCAAACCTCTCAGGGGCCTTCCCCAGCCCAACCAAGAGCCCCTTGAGAGGTTTGTAGTTGCTCAGGCTCTTGACCTTGTCTTTGATGTACACACTTTTTCTTGGCTGAGGAGGGGTGGTGGTTACAGTGGACAGAACATTCCCTTCCATGGGAGAAGTTCCTGCAGGAATGTCGGCTCCCTGAGGTCTTTTAGCCTCTGACCCTTAGGTGCAACAGGTGCAATGAACAATTTTGGAAAATCAGATGCACCTTTGAATCTCTATAATGAGTTCCAAACTAACCAATCAGAAAACAAAGTGCAGCTTGAGAAGCAGGGGACAAGGGAATGGGAATGTCTCCTCAAGGATTTTCTCCCTAGGCCCAAAGTATTTACATTCAGATTTGCATATGATTTGCATATAATTTGTGTCTGGCTACAAAGCCTGTCTGTTGTTCAGATAATGTTTAAGCTAAAGTTAATTTCTAGAATGTCTTTCTCTCCCCATCTCTCCTTACCCCATCTACTCAGATGCATGGCAGAAATGTCAGGATGTTCAGGGGGTCACATGACACATTCTGTGTCAACAATGCTTTGCATTATTATGAGTTTTACTGTCATAAAACGTCTTGGATGGCAACAGAAACCAGGACAGGGCTGTCCAGAGGGTTAGAAGCAGTAAGTAGGGGAGTGAACTCGGCTGAACTGGAAAGAGGAGAGTTAGCCAGAAAAACCAAAAGAAGGAGAAAAGCCTGGGAAAAGTAATTAATGATAGGAGCTAGCACTTAATGAAAAATGCTCACGATGTGCCAGGCTTTGTTTTCAGTGCTTTCCATGCATTACATGTTCATCATCACAACAGCCCTACTAGGTGAGTACGCTTGTTACCTGGATTTTATAGATGAATAAAGTGAGACCCACAAAGGGTGAGTAATTTGCCTGAGATCACGAAGTGAAGACAGATCGTCACAACTTGGCTTGGTCCTCAGACTCCCAAACTATGGATCAGCTGGTCCACTAGGCCGTGCATAGAAGAAGCAGCCATAGTTCTGGAAGTGAGGGTGAGGCCAGCTCTTAACTTTAGGGAGAAATCGTCAGGCCAGGGGAGGGCTTGGAGGAAGACCTGTCTGGATGTCCAGATGGGGCGGGAAGTGGAAGAGGGTTGCTGAGCCCACGTCTGTGGCACGAATGTGCTGTAACTCTGCTCTTACTCTCGGACTTGGTCCAAAGTCACCCATGTTTACTCTTTCTTTTGACAGAGAACTCCCTCCGGGGCAAGACTTGGTCTCAGCTTGTGGCAGTGCGAGCAGATGTGGACAAGTGGGAAACACTTGGGCAGTGGCCTGGAGTAAGAGGTTGGCAGGCAGACAATGGCAAGAATGACTCAGCCCCTTTGTAGTCAACCTCAAAAAGAATCCATCTTATCAGGCCTCAAATGACCAACAGGAAAAAGAGATAGGGTTTAGGCTTAGGTAGTCTTACGGTAAAGGGAGAGGGAATAAAGGGGCCGATGCTCTGTGGATGCCTGCAAAGAGCCCCACCTCCCTCTTCAGTCTGACTCTTCCTTTTCAGGTCTGCTCTGAAATGCCGATTTTCTCCTAGTTGTTGTGTATGTACCCTCCTTATATTTTATTTTGTTTATTGGGATGTTCTCAACCGCTCTAGAATGAAAAGCAGCCAGCAGCAGCTGGGGAGTGAAGGGGGTCGCAGCCCAGAAAACAAACCTTGCAGGAGTGAAGGGGGTAAAATAATTAATGAAAGATGGGTGGAGACCACCGGTTAGCATTGGCTGAGGCAGTGTGAGAAACTTCCCCGTGCCCGGGCATGTTGTCGAGGAGAGAGTGTTGTCATCTGAATTAATTTGCATGACAATAGGCCTAACCCTGATTATGCATTAGGGATGCTAATGGGCACCAGCCACAGTGCATTTCCATGGGAAAAGGATCTTTGAGAGGCAAACCTCTTCCTCCTCCCCCTTCTCCTCCTCCCCTCCCCCTCTTTCTCCTCCCCTTCCTCGACCTCCTCCTCTCCTCCCCCTCCCCTCGCTCTCCTTTCCCCCTCCCCCTTCCTGCCCCCACCCTCCCCCTTTCTCTGCTGGCCCTCTCCCCTCTCCCTGGAAAGCCTGAGCCCCTCACCCAGTGGAACATCCCCTGGGGCCCGTGCTCTTAGCGAGGAGGAGAGGGCCCTAAGAGGTGGAAAGAATGCTTTTCAAAACCTCCCCAGACCCCCGTTCCTCCCTCCCACCTCTTTAGGAAATGACCAAGAAAGAGGTGTGAGTGTGTGTAGTTTAATTAAAAACAGATGGATCTGCAATGCTGCCAGCCTCCTTGTAACTGGTGATACTGGGGGAGAAGCTGCTGCGGGGCAGGAGATATCAAGGTTGAGGGTGGGAGTGGGGTACTGGGCAAAGAAAAGAGACACAAGGGGCAAGGACCTTGCAATCTAGATCGGAGCAAACTGTTCTCTCCTAGCTTTCCCATCAGCACTCCCTGGAAGGACTTGAACTTGGCATGATAGAGCTTTGTTCCATCCCACTTTCCTCTCTCTACTGGGGAGGCTGTAGACCTCAAGGGGAGGGTTTGGAACCAGATTATCTGGGTACAAATCCCATCTCTGCTGATTACCAGCCTTCTGACTTTGGCTCTAAGACTCAACTCCATGCTGCCCCAGTGGCCTCACAGGCAATATGGAGATCACAGTGCCTTTTCCTGGCACGTCGTAAGCCAGGTGTGATATGTGCTAGGTGTCACCATCCTTCCTTTTTTCTCCTGTTCATTCTTGTTCATTTCCATTGTCTTCATGTCCCTTCTCGCAGGAACCCAGGTGACCTCTTAGACTGTTGCATGATTGATTGTCATGATGGCCCATCCCCCACGCCTCCGCTGCTGTCCCCCACCATTGCCACCATGGGAGTGGCAGGCCTGCTGGGACTGGACAGCTCATGATCAGATAGTGCCCTTTTTTGTCACACCGTGTGTAATAGGTCAGTGGAGACGCCCAACCCATTTTACTGTGGTAGCTGCCAGGTCTAGAAGGCTTATCTACAACGTGTCTCATGGTATGAAACGTTCTCTTTCCCAGAACAAGATTTGATTGCCAGGGTGGAAATTACTGCATCTAAAAGCAATGCTGAGCTTCTTAGCGTTGCCCCACAGTGTCCCTGAGAAGGAGAAAGAAGGTCAAGTCATGACCCACCCAACTGGCTTGGACAATGAAGCTGGATGCTCTCGGGCAGTGTTTCTTATGTTTTGTAAAACTCAGGTTCGGTCTTGAGAAATAGAAGTATTTGAACTCCTACACTGTCATCTCATATTCCAAAATCGATATTTTCATCAGGGGTAAAGCAGACAGATGTTAATGTAAATAAATTTTTTGTGAGTCCTTTACTAGAGGGTGTGCTGGAAGGAAAAACTAGCTGTCTGGTCTCAACTCATGAAGCTCTAGCGCCAAAACCGGGTGGGACCCACGGCAGGCTGGCACCGAAAAATGGAAGGGCCTGAGGCAGATGTGAAACGGACCTGTCCTTGTGTGCAAGCATGTTTCAACTGTTCAATACCAAACTGGAGTTAACATGACAGAGAATCTCCAAAGGAAGATCATTTGGGTTCTACTTTGCCATGGTCCCACTCAACATTTTCATCAATAGAAATTCGATGGCATGCTTAGGAAATGTCTTTGTGATCAATAATTGGAAGGGATAACTGATATGGATAACTTCAATTAAAATTCAGAATGAGGGGACACCTGGGTGGCTCAGTGGTTGAGCATCTGTCTTCGGCTCAGGTAGTGATCCCAGGGTCCTGGGATCGAATCTTATATCAGGCTCCCCACGGGGAGCTTGCCTCTCCTCTGTCTGTGTCTCTGCCTCTCTCTGTGTATCTCTCATGAATAAATAAATAAAATCTTTAAAAAAAAATTCAGAATGAGCTGAGCATTGGTAGTAGCGGATCCAGATAAGCCAAAAGAAATTGAACGGGGTGAAAAGCAAATTCCCGAAGATTTTAATTTCAAAAACCAATTGGTAATGGTTTTTATGGGATTAAAACGAGCTATCTGGGTTAAAGGCAAGCTCAGTTAGTAAGAATCAAAAGTCTTGAGAAAGTAGCCAAAATTATCGAAGCCAATCTTACCGTCTATTCATAAAGACACATGTAATTTCCAACTCAAGAACAGTTTATTTTCCAAGCCTTCATTTGTAACTTTATTTGGAATTCAGGATGCATCTTTTTCACCTAGCAGCTCTGTTATAAATTAACCAGGCTTTGATATAGCTTCAGTTAAAATCTAGCTGAACAACAGTACATATAAATAATAACTCAGATTCCCATTTGCGGACCATTTGCGGACAGAAAGACAACGCTGGTCTAACTACTTCCAGACTTTACAAGTGTTTTTCTCTTCTTCATTTCCTCCAGCCCTTGCTCATCATCTCCTCACACCCCTGTCATGCACTTACTTGTTCCTGAACAGCTGGGCTGCAGGCAGGAGGAAAGGTAACCACCAGATCAGCCTTCATGAAGGGAGACCGAGGGAGAGAGGCAAAAGACGCAGAGAACAACATTCAAATGCAGCCCAGGCTCCACTTTGGGGAAAGGCCTTCTTGATTTGCTGGTAAAACAGTTTAGCAACCCCAGGTAGAAAGTTATAATCTGCATTTAAATAGATTTCCCATAAAACCTGCAAGTTCAGGACGCAGGCTGTGTTCCACTGGAATTTCAAGACTTAGCAATTTTTTATTTTTCCTTTGGAGATCTTTAAATTGCCGGGCCTCGCTGTTAATATTGCCATTTCCAGGCAAGGGGAGAGAAATCACAGCGACCTCATGTTGGGTTTCTGGGTTTTAGAGGGTTGAAAATTCCTTCTTAATCGGAGGAAATCTTAGTGTGCTTTGTTTTATTTTCTTATTTTATGATAGTGTTATTTTTTAATTCTTTACACACTTAAATTTTGAATTTGGTTAAAATAATGTTTGTAGACTAATGAAGTCATCTCATGAGAGCCCCTGACCCTGGGCACATGGACTTTGATGTGTTTCTTTTACAGACCAAATGCTTGTGTCCAGGCCCCCGCCACACGTGACCATCCTCCCCCAGCTTCCCCAGTTCATATGTTGAAGTCCTAATAGAAGAGGGTGATGGTTTTAGGAGGTGGGGCCTTTGAGAGGTGACTAGGTCCTGAGGGTGGAGTCCTCACCAAAGGGATTAGTGCCTTAAAAAAAGAGACCCCAGAGAGCTCCCCAGGCCCCTTCTGTCTCCCAAAGAGGATTCCAAAATGCATCCCTCGACAAGATGAGAACACAAGGAGAAAGCTGGATCTATGAACCGGAAAGTGGGCTCTCACCAGACACAGAATCTGCTGGAGCTTTGATCTTGAACTTCCGAGCCCTGAGAGCTATGAGATATGAATTTCTGTTATGGTGGTGTTCTAGTACAGCGGCCTGTAGGGACTAAGAGAGTTTCCCAGCCTCACTAGGATGAATCAGACACAGGCGAAGGTATCAACTGGGCAAGAACCCTCCGACCCCTCTTGGAACATTGTTTTCCTTCTTTGTGAGTCTTTCGAAAGAATGGAGTTTGTTTTTGTTTTTGTTTTTGTTTTTTTAATTCTAGCCAATGTGCATGTATAACACTTGTGTAGTCCTTCCTCCTCATGGCCAACTCTATTTCCCACTTTGGACTTCTTCCTGTCTCTATAGTTTCAAAGACATCCTAGTTCTGAGACTCAAGGAACCTTTCTAAGCATTCCTTAATGTAAAGGAGTTTGGACATGAACTTGAATGGCCATTGAGCTGATTTTCCAGCTGACAGGAGATGGTTAATTGTATGCTGTCTATAGGAGTCTTACAAATCTGTCTGGGCAAGTTAATAGTGGCTTGAAATTTATGACTTGAGACCACTGGGGGTGGGGTGGGGAGATAAGGAACTCAGAGCCCCAGCAACTCTGGGTAGCAATCCCCTAGGTAGAGAATAAAGCCCAGTGGGCAGTCGGCACAGTCCTATAAACGGAGATGATCAAAAGTAAACATGGTCCAGGTTTAGCATCTCTGGAGGCATTATGTTCCTTCCTTCTAGGATAGCATCTGTTTGTTCAAAGCACACGCGGTCAGTTGAGAGTAGGACTAAGATTCCGGGGTTATGGGATGGTGTGCTTTCATGCTGTCGCGAGGGGAACTCTGCACCACTTGCAGGAATCAACTGTCCCCCGAGATGGTGTTTTATTCTAATGGCTGAAAGGTAAGACAGGCCATTTATTGTACGCGGATGAATGGGTAGATCTTTTTCTCCCTTGAATTCTGGGTCAAAGCGCAGTGACGACAGTTGTGGACGGAAGACATGCAGTCCCTCTTGGGGAGAGTGTGGACTTTCCAAGTTCGTATAGGATATCTTGTCGAGGGATGCATTCTGGAATCATCTTTGGGAGAGAGGACAGGCTCCCTGCAGCGGTGGTGTGAGCTGCATGCAGCCTCATGGGCCAGAAGCTTAGAGTCGCGGGGAGGGTCTGGTCAGTGGTCCTCTGCTGTCAGCTCCTCCGCCCACCTGATCCTCAGTGCCTCTGGGGTTCTTCTAGCTGCTACTCGCTCACTGAATATCTGGACAATGGGGCAAATGGGCCCTACCTCGGTGGAGGGGTGGGGGGCTCACCAGGAGGATGCATGAGACAGGTGCTCAGTACAAGGTGCTAAATAGATAGAAGTCCAGCAAGTCACGTTGCCTGATTTCTCACTCTTTCATTTCCAGGGGCCACGTGCAATGAATGGCACATGCACACGGTTAATGGAGGTTTCCACCGGGAGTCTAGGCGTGTGGATTCTTCTACTCCCTATTTCTGCATATGTGCAATGTGTTAATTGTTCACAACGTGTCTGACATCTTTATAGGTAAAAGAAAAGCTGAGCTGCCGTAGTAGTGAAAATGGAGAGTCTCTTACTGTGCCCGCCACACAGCGGAGTAGATGAGGAGAAACCGCCTCCTCCGGTGTGAACGGTGGTTATGTGCACGCACAGAGCCCATGAGAGAAGGCAGTGGCTCCGAGTATAGTTTTTAGGGCTTCCCCAGCTCATGGGCTGAGCCAGTTTCACCCCTGTCATCACCACCATGCAGTCACGCATGCATACGAACTACTTCAGTTCCATTGCGCACCCCCTTTGCCTTCCTCCCTTTGAGAATCTCTTCCCCCCTGCAGGGAGTGTGGTCGACCAAAGGCCTCTGATCCGTGGAACACGATGCCTGGCTGGTGCAGAAGTCAGGCCTCCCCCCGGCAGCTCTTGGCCAAGGGGCCGAGGGTGACAAGGGTGCTCAGCTGAGGGAGATTTGCTCTGTAACCTCTAGAGACACAAGTGGGAAGATCCTTGCTGATTTCTCAGTCTGAGGAAAGAGGAAGATTCCAGAATCGTTCCCGTGGCCTCTCACATTGCCTCCCCTGGAATCATATCCCGAGGTGCCCCAATTCCTCCCTTGAGGGGCAGGAAAGCAGCTGCTGGCTGGCTTGGCAGTGAGATTCGCTAGTTTCTAGGAGAGTGAGTACATTTTGCCTCTGGGATGAGAGAAGTAGGCTAGGCATTGTTTAGAAAACCTTGAGCTCAGATTTTGGCATCCAGATAAAGTGGGTTCAAATTCGGCCTCAGCCCCTTCCCAGCACGCCCATCTGTAAAGTGGAGCCCATCGTACCCACCTCCCAGGACTGAAAAGATCAAGGCAAAAACGCATCCAGCAGGTGGTTTGTAGCTTCTGCACTTAGTAGATGCTCCGGTGCAATATGATTTGATAGTTTATGATTTTTTTGCTCTTCCACGTTGATTTGTCTAACTGTCTATATTTTGTCGGTATAAGTCAAGACTTTGAAATGCATGATGAGTTAGGTCATTAAAATAAGCAAGTGACAGTTTTTAACGGCAAAACCTAACGAGGTGAATATTTGTACGAGGATTCTTGCAGTCGGGAACACTTACTCGTTCTTACTTCCAGTTTCGTACACACATCTGAATATGTTCATCTGTGTGGATAAATGCGGCGTCAGCCCTGGGCTCGGTTTGAAGAGGAGCACAGAAGTGGGTCAGCCGGAGGCCTCTAAGAAGATCTCAGTTCAGAGAGAGAACATGCACAGCACAGATGCAGGATAAGTGCACGGGAAAGACAAGTTCTCAGAACACATACTTATTTTGTTCATTTGAAGAGGCACATTGGTCTTTCAATCAGTGGCATCCCAGATCTGATCCAATACAACGGTCCCTTTAACAGGCTTTGCTGTTGGGGGAAGGAGAGGTCCTCTACGCTGGGTGTGAGTATGGAGGCAGGAAGGCTCAGGAAAGGCTGACCTGTTGAGATGGACAGAAGTGGGTGCAGGGCGATGGGGAAAGAAGCCCGTGAGCCAGGTAGAAACACGTAGGGAAGCAGCAAGAGCTTGAGGCTGGTGAGCACACGAGGGCAATGGAAAGAGGTAATGGAAGGGAAAGAGGTCAGAAAGGGAAGGTGGGATGGGGACAAGGTCAGGAGTTTCTGGATTTTATCATGCAAACAAGACAGGGCCAGTGGAACTGTTGGTATGAGTGGGTGGGACCATGGTGGTGAGTAACCAGGGCTGTGTTGGGGATTACAGACTTATAAACACTCGGATGGGAGGCAGAGTGTGAGGTGACCTCAAAGGCTACTAGGACAGTGTGGTGGAGAAGTAATGGAGGGAGATGGAAGCCCGTCTCTTGGCCCTGCACAACGAGCCATGTATGATCTCATGTGCTCTTTGAAATGACCCTGGAAGTTATTGGGAAAATCCAGTGAGTCAACTCTGTCTTCCCCTCTCCAGGCTCACTTAGTCCCTTCAGTCCCACTTCAAGCTGGGACAGACCTTGCCCCAAGCCCAATCCACACCAATGTGCCTCATGTGAGATGTGCTCAGTCACTGCCCATTTTGGTTGCGTGGCTTTCAGGCATTTTCATGCCTTCCATGTTTTCACCTTTGGCCCACTTTCACACACCCTTTGGAGGTTCTTCAGAGTTGGCACTGATGAGACCCAAGGCCTGGACTCTATCTACTTGCAGCTAGCTGCTCCTAAGAGCACTCTCCAGGGGAAAACCAAACCAAAACTACAGACCCTGAAGCTTTGGATCAAAGACTGCATATTAGAAGGTTTTCAAATTGGTAGTTGTTGTTTATCGAGAGGCAGGGTCCTATTTGCATCCAGGCCCAACGCCAGGGCTCCCCAGACTTAGGCTTCCAGTGATGATTTCAGGAAGCAGGTGCCAGTAAAGGGACAAAGAAATACTGGGGCAGAGACAGAGAAAACTAAGGAACATTGCTCATTCTTCCAGCTATAAGGAGCTACTACATATCTTTCCCCTCTCTCTCTTTCCTTCTGTCCTTCTGTTCTCCCTTCCTTTCACAGATATTTATTCAGGGCTTACTGGGTGCCATGTACTCTGTGATGAGTGGAATGCTGTATTAATTGCGAAGAGCTATCTGTGATGCTTGAAAAAAAAAAAAAAGAGTAAGGCACAACTCTGGTCATCTAGAAGCTTGAAAGCAATTGCTATGAATGAGACAAACCCATACAAAACAGTTAGGAAGCAATGACCCAGCAAACACATGTAACTATCTGGGACTTATCTAGGTAGCGAGGGAAAATGCATAGTCAACACCAGTTCGGCCATGGCTCACTCAAGGTCTTTGGAGGAGATGGTTTAAGTCTTCGAAGTTCTAAATAAGGAGAGCAAGTAGAAATATGCAACCACCCAAGAATTGTGGAAACAGAGACCCATAGCAATGGTTCTCAACCAGAGCAATTTTGTTTCCCCCAGAGGAAGTTTATTCGGTAATATCTAGAGACAGATTTGGACTATCACAATTGGAGATGACAGATGCTTCTGACATCAAGTGGCTAGAAGCCAGGAATGCCAAACACCCTATAATGCATGGGACAACCCAACAACAAAATCCCAAAGTACAGGGGTCGAGAAACGCTGCTCTCAAGGGATGGGTGATCCAGCAGTGTGATGGGGTGTGGGACAGATTATCCAGAGAGACAACTGGAGATGGCAGTGGAAAGGAGTCAACAGTCTTAGTTGCTGGGCTCACAGTGGTCTTTAGGGCCTGGCTTTGCAGCTTCTTGGATAATGCAGACAAGATCGATGCTCCAGAAAACTTCGATGACAGCAGAAGGAAGATGACAGGTGTACCAGCTTCAGCTTGGGCTGCATCAGCTCTTCTTGGGTGGGTGGCTGTGGAGGGACCCACCAGAGAGAAAGAACCAACAGGATGTGCAGACCTACTCTTGCCACAGAAGACAGAAGAGATGGTCCTAAAGTCAGGTACTTGAATGCGACCATGTCCTCGAAGACCTAGCTTCGTCCTTGAGGCCTTGGGAGCTTTGGCTGGCTTTCGTCGTGTTGTTCTCTGTAGAAACGACACTATTTTGTTCTATCTTGATGGGAAAGTTGCGCTCTTAATTAGTTGCTAACTCTTCCTAAGCCCGATGGGATCATTTCTCCTAGGCTTTCTGGCCGGGAGTGAATCTGCACTGCAGTGAAGCTGCAACACTGGGCCTGTTTTGTTTTGTTTTTGAACAGGAAAGTTTAAGTAAAAACAAAAACCAAACAAAGCATTCTCCTAGGGAGGAAACCTTTTGCTTTTACCAGGTTTTGCTCCTGTATCTGCTGCTCTTGTCAAGCTCCACTCTTCCTTTCCAGCTTTCGGAGGGCTCAGCCTCCTCTCCTCACCCTGCCTCTCACTGCAGGCCCTTGGGGTGAAGGGTGTTCCCTCTGGTTCCTTCTCTTCATTGTCCTAAGAGGAGTTTGTGGTGGAGTGTGTGTGCACGCATGCATGTGTGTGCTCTGCTTCTGGGAACAGGGAAGAGGGCAAGAGAGAAACAGATGGGCCTCCTGAGCTTCTCCTTGGCCTGAAAAATGAAAGGCGGAGAAAATCGTAATAAAACACGGAAACAGCTGTGGCAGGACAACAGCAGCTTGTGGGGTGGGTCCCCGCCTGAGGGGGGTTGCAATCTGTCCAGATTCTTCTCCCAGGCAGGGTGGGGATCCCCAAGAATGGTGTCCTTGGCATACATGGGGCTCCCGCAACCTTTCTCCTTCTTCACTCATGGAGCCAGGCTGTGAAATGAAGATTGGATGATCTGTTAGATATCAGAGGGGATGATTTGCAAACAGGCCTCCTCGCTGCTGCTGGTGGTTAATCATCTAGGCAGTGTGGCTATTCTTTTCTTCAATCTCATATAAATTTGAGATAAATCTGATTATGTCAACTTTGTTTAAACCTGGTTTTGGTCCAGCGCTTGCACATCAAGCCAACAGCGGGCTAGCACACCATATCGCTTCTGTCGATGATGGCCCAGGATGTTACAGGGAATAAGCAGAAAAGACATTTAGACAGAAGCATTGGCTCCCTTTCAAAAGCTATTGGACTCTTTCTCTGGGGGGACTTTTGGGCTGGGTAGCTCTGAGAAATCAAGTGTGAAAAATGTGTCCACTTGCAGAAAGAGTGTAGATATCACATCAGAAGAGACGGAGTTTCTGGGAAAGTGAGAGGATTGGCCAGCCCTTCCCCACCACCCGCCATCAATAATGAATGGTAACTGCAGCTTTGATTAAACCACTGGGGTTGTAATAAAGTATAACCTTGCCAAGTGGGGTAATCTAGATGCTAATCAAATGGAAGGTGGCTCTACAAATCAGGCCACTGTTGGGTTTTATTTCCAGGTAATCAATTTATTTATTTATTAAGCAATCTTTCCTTTTTCTTTTGGTATTCAAAAGTAATTCATGTTCAGATGATGAATTTTAGAGGTTAAGGAACACCTGACTATAAGCTCTTTATTCACTTAACTCCCTTGACTATATTTAATCCAGGAACATAACTCCATAATTTATTAAAATTACTTGTTAATGCAGGTCTCTTCTTACTAGGTGTGGGGTCTGTCTGTATCACTAGCTTCTAGCGTGGAGCCTGTCAGGTGGTAGGCGAGCATGAATCATTTGTTGTCTCAATGATTATGACCTCTTGAGCAATGTAGCTGAATAGACCAGAGCAAGACAGTTCTTTCTACACTCTATGCCCATGAGGATCATTTTGATTAATAGCTATGGGTGCTGGCCTCTAGCTGGACAGCTGAATTTCATTTGGCCTCATGTCCATTGATGGGTTACTGCTCGTGGTTGACTTCTGATACTCTGTTGGCTCAAGTTACTTTCCTGCCATCTTAATTTTGCTGTCTGGCATGAGTGCAGGCTTGCTTTCAATAGTTAACCACTTGCATTATATCTGAATCGAAATCACCAGATAACACAGATGAGAATTGGACGTGAAAGAGTCTTGGTGGGAGTCGGGGATCTAGGAGCAGTGGCATGGAGGAAACTTAAAAATGCCATATCGGTTTTTTTTTCTTTTTTTTTCTTTTTCAAATCCCAGAAAACAGCTGCAGGTGGAGAATAGGATGGATTTCAAGAATTCTCCATGGAGGCAGGGGTTCAGACAGGGGCCAGCTGGGTGATGAAATCAACGCAGAGGTCAGATGTGTGCTCATGTTCAGCGAGGGCTTCAGAAATTTCAGGGACTTTCAAAATTGGCTTGGAGAGAGGTAGTTCTGTTGACTGGGAGACGGGACAAATGCATGACCATTTTGGGCCTCAGGGGCCTCCGGCAGAAGGGGCAATGAAGCTCCAGACTCCTTATTCTAGCTATGCTTTGGGGACCCTAGAAAAAGGGTGCCCCTTTCTCCCTGCTGAACTTACAGAGATGAATGACACCCAGAGGAGGAGCAAATCTGGCCCTTTCTAGGAGCTTTAAGCCATAAAGTGCAAAAGCCCCACAAATGTTGCCTTTCTATAAGGTCTTTTATCTGCATAGATGTGGGTCCCCCCAGGTAAGAGAATTTAGGGTAACTTGAATAAGCACCACTGAGAAGTTCAGATGTTTATTTGGGCTGTAACATTTCCTTCCATTATCCTGATTTCCCTCTGTCTCCCAAGCTGCCCATAGTGAAGCTGGGAGTCTCCTATTAGACACTCCCGGATTCCCAGCCTTATTTTTCTGCAGGGCCAATACTATCAGCCTCCCCTGACCACTGTGCTTGGCATACCCAATATGGTTCCAGCTGCATTCATACAATTCTAAAGCAGCTACAAAAATGAAAAGTCATGGGGTACTGGGTGGCTCAGTCAGTTGAGCATTAAACTCCTGGTTTTGGCTCAGGTCATGATCACAGGGTCGTGGGTTGAAGCCCTGAGTGGAGCTGCGTGTTGGGCTCCACACACGAGGGGGAGTCTGCTTTTCTCCTTCTGCTCTTCTCTCCCCACCCCTTCTAAAATAAATAAATAAATCTTAAAAAAGTCATAAAAAATGGTTACCCAAACTCTTCCCATCCAAAGAAAGGAAATACGCATCCTTCCAAAAGAGTGTAGAGAGTCCTCAGAACCAAGGTCACATTAATTCTGTAATGCAGAAGGATGTGCAAGAGAATTACATAGGGCACCAAGGAAATGCAAATTGAAAGCACAAGATACCTTTTCACAAATACAGGTATCAAAAATTTTAAAATCTGACGACAAATGTTGCCATAGATGTAGAGGAACTGGAACTCCCCATATTTCACATGGGAGTATATAATGATTTATGCACTTAGAAAAATGGTTTGGAAGGTACTTATAAATTTGAGTGTTTATCTGCTCTGTGACCCAGCGGTCACGTATCTAGGCATTTGCCCAAGAGAGATTTCCACCAGCTCTATTCACGGTAGTCTCAAAGTAGACAAAATCCAAATGTCCATCAGTAGGAAGATGGATGAACTCGTTGTACATTTATACAAGGGAGTGCTATTCAGCAAGAGAAAAGAATCAACAATTGGCACATGCAGTATTGATGGGCCTCATAGAAATAGGATAGAATCATGATGGGCCAAAGAAGCCAGATATAAATAGGTACATATTGTATAATTTCATGTATGTGAAGTTCAAGAACAAGCAGATCTCACGCATGGTGATAGAGATCGGATCAGTGGCTGTCCATGGGGAATGGGGATCGACTGAGGTTGATGGTTATGTTCTCTGGGGTGATGGTTATGCTCTCTAGTTTGATTGGGGGGGGGTGCTCAGATGTATACCTTTACCAGAGAGTACAGGGTCACACACTTAAGATCTATGCATTTCACTGCGTGTAAGGTTTTGCCTTTGTTTTCATTTTTACCTCAATAAAATAAGGAAGGGGCCGAGACAGAAAAAAAGAAAAGGAAATCTGAGAAGGATGCTTTTCGGGGAGTAGTTGCCATGCTCTCCATGCTCATCCTCTCTTCCCTGGGGTCATTCAATAGCGTTATCCGCTATCTTCAAGTTTAGCAAACAGGGTTTTAAAAGATGTTACTCACAAAGTGTTAAAGTGCATTCTTACAGTCAAGGAACACAGAGAACTGGTGCCTGATTCACGAGTCTAGGTAACCCAGGTGGGATGTGAGAAGCGGTGACTTCTCCTGGGTCAGGGGTATGTCTCTACTCACGCAGCGTGGTTCCCTGGAACAGAGAGCAAGCAGGGGCTCTTCTTGGCTCCTATTTAGCAGAGTCATCTGCAGGGGTGAGACCTCACAGAAAGAGGCTGGGGTGTTCTGAGGATGCTGAGCCGTGGGGTAGGAGTTGAAAACCACAAAAGCGAATAATAACGTATAAGCCTGAGCCAAGACAGTTGTGCAAATGAGAAGTCCTGAAGGTGGCCCAGGGGAAAAAACCAGCTCTGATCAAGTGTCTGGCCCACCAGGGATACCAGCTTTGACCATCTGCCAGGACCCAACATGGGATACCATCTTGATAAATATGTCTTCCCCTTTCCTCGCCCTTCTTCCCCTGTTTGTCCCATCTCTTTAGACTGTGTTGGCCTCGCCAGTGGGACAGAGGCAAACAGAGACTGTGTGGAGGAGGGCAGGACTATCCTCTCCCAAGGCATGGGTTTCCATTCTGAAGCAATCATGGAAGGAAGGAGGAAGATACCATTTTAAGCCAATTTAGGTATTTCCTGGAATGGAACATGTCAGTGACTGAAATGGGACCTTCAATATAAAATAAATTACTATTTTATAACTATATAACCAGAGGACCTTTTATTTTCTGAAAATGTTGATTGGAACAGGTCATGTCCTCGTTCCCCTCAGTCCCAATCCCAGCCCCTGTGATCACCCAGGGCCAAGGGAAGACCCCAGCTCCTGAATAAAGCCTAAAGAGACAGTAAAGGAAAATTGAAAGTTGCATTTTGATCATATCCCACATGTTATGCTTGTTTCATTTTATGGGTCACACATGTATTCAAGTGCCCACGAAGCACGTTCTATATTCCATCATGTGTTCAATGGCACCACCTCTTACCATGTCATCAAAGATTGAACATGGCGGTTATGCTTGGCCCCACCTTCTTGGTCTATATCCCACCAGTTCTCAAACCCCACTTCTACCTCTCAAGTCTTCTCATAGCCTTCGCCCCTCCTGTCTCTCCACTTTTACTGTCACTGCCTTAACCTTAGCTTACGTTTTTATGTCATCTGCTGTGGACTAAGCAAGAGACTCCCAGGTGGTCTCCGTGTTTCTGGATTTTGACAGCAAAATCAAGTCTGGTTTGGTGGGGCAGAGGGCAGAGGAAGGAACGCCTTCTTTTTAGCACACATCAGCCTTTGTCATTATCCTGGTTAAAATCTTTCCAAAATTCTCTGTGATTCCACCCCTGTTTATCTCTCAACTAATTCTCCACCATTTTACCTACCCACATCCACCCCTAGTCACTGAACCAACCTGCAGTGGCCCTGAAGCATGAACCTGTTTCACGTCCCCATGTTCGTATCTTGTCCCTTCTCTGGGCCTGGACTATCTTCTTTTGGCTAGTGCACTTCCCCTTCCTCCAGGACACTCTGTCTGCCTTGCATCTTCTGTATTTTTGTTTTAAAGATTTTCTTTATTTATTCATGAAAGACACACAGAGAGAGGCAGAGATGGAGGCAGAGGGAGAAGGAGGCTCCCTGTGGTGAGCCCGACGCGGGACTCAATCCCAGGACCCCGGGATCACTCCCTGAGCCAAAAGCAGATGCTCAACCGCTGAGCCACCAGGCGCCCCATATCTTCTGTATTTTTATTCCATTCCATGCCCACCTCTACCCTAGTGTTGGTTTAATTATTTTACTTCCATCTTTTTTCTTGTGAGCTCCCCATCTTATTAGTTTTGGAGTCTCCAGCTTCTAGCTGAACACTTATCACATGTTCACTTAATTGATTATTTAATTACACAGGAATTGATGGCTGTTCTGCTTCTTAATCCTTACTACTCAATTCCCTCCTGATGACCTGGGGGAATAAAAATGGCTTACTCTACAAATGAATTAATCAATAAGTAGTTATTGATCTCCTGTTATGCATCACTTTTCTGGGTACCAAACATAAGTTGGGAATAAGACAAAGTTCAGGGGCACCTGACTGGTTCAGTCCATAGAGCAGGTGACTTAATCTCAGGGCTGTGAGTTCCAGCCCCATGTTGGGTGTGGAGATCATTTAAAAATGAAACAAACAAAAAAAGACAAAATTCAAAGTCTTAGCGGAAGGTGATGGACACACAGATGACAAAGATGCTTTCAGAAAGTCACAGTGTTCCAAAAGTAGACAGGAAATTGGGAGTGTGACTGGGGTGACTGCTCTGTGGACAGTTCGATCTCAGGTGGCCAGGTCCCATGGAGAAGATGACATTTGAGCTGAGGTCTGAAAGATGGAATGGGAGAAATGGGAAATCCTGATGAAAGAGTGCTTCGGACCAAGGAAGTAGCATGTGCAAAGGCCCTGAAGTGGCAAGAGCTTAACAGATTTGAGAGTGAGAGAGGGCAGAGGGTAGGGTCATAGGGAATAAGGGGAGTAATGGCAAGAGACGAGGGCACAGAAACAGGCAAGGGCTAGATAGTGTAGGGGAAGGGTCAGTAAGGGGTCAGCTTAGTAAATATCTTAGGCTTTGTAGACCATGATCCTATTGCAATGGCTCAAGAGTGCTGTCATAGTGGGATCTATAAGCTAACAGGTGTGACTGCATTCCAATAAAGCTTTATTGGCAACAATAGATGACAGGCTGGATTCGATCCATGGGCTATAGTTTGGAAACCCCCAGAGTATCCTCTGGTAGAGATTTTGGATTTTATTCCAAGTGAATAGGCAACCATTGCAAGATACTGAGCAGGAGGTGGGGGGTGATCATATGATCAGATTGTCCTTTAAAGAGATTTTCTATAAAATAATTTACAACATAAGAATTTATTCTCTTTTTCTCATTATAAACTCTATTTCAAATTTTCCCTTGAAAACTAAAGATTCAGTAGGTGGAGGGCAGGTAGTGGGTTGGGGGGAGTCAATGGTAGTTGTCTGTGCCATTTGCTAGTGACAGGACCTTAGGCCAATTGTTTAATCTCTCTGAGCCTCAGTTTCCTCCTTAATAAAACTGTAACAATAACACCTGTCTCTAAGGGTTATTAAATGGGATTAAATGAGATCATGTATATAAAACATCTGTCACAGGGCTTGATGATAAAAGGGCTCAATGATGTAAATCCCTTTTCCTCATTTTCCTTCCATGAAGTCCAGTCAAGACAGGGGCTAATGTAAAACTGGGTAATGAAATTAAAAAACTCCGTTGTATAATTTTAGGATAGGTGAGAAATATCTCACCGTAACATAAGTGGATGCTTTGGCTACCACGACAATGAATACGATTTTAACTTAATAAAAACACAGTTTCTGATTATAAAAGTGATGAATCGACTCATCTTCTATATTAGTCAAACCATATTTGGAGTCCTAGAATTAATTTGGGGAATGCTAATAAGTGAAATAGATTCCAAGAGGAATGACAAGGTAGGGAAGGGTTTGGGAACCAGGTCATGTGTAAAGTGTATTAGAAATGTTGAAAAACTGAAAGAAAACTTGAAAACTGTGTAACTAGTTGAAGGGCTATCATTTGAAAGAAAGATTTCCCACCATGTTGGTATAGAGCGGGGTCAGCTTGGACCCTTGATAGAGACTGCAGAGATTAAGACTTTTGCACAGTTAAAGCTCTCCAGGACAGAGGCACCTGGGTGGCTCAGTTTGTGGGGCAGCTGACTCCTGATTTTGGCTCAGGTTATGATCTCAGGGTTCTGGGATGGAGGCCCACGTCAGGCTCCATACTCAGCGGGAAGTCTGCTTGAGATTCTCCCTCTCTCTCTTCCCCTCTACTCTCTCTTTCTAAAATAAAAACAAAACAAAACAAAACAAAACAAAAAACCTCTCCAGGACAGGGGAAGTGAGTTCTCAATCAATATGAGCATCCTAGAAAAGACTGGCTGAGATGTTGCATAAAGAATTTTTGAAATGAGGACACAATGAAACTAAAACACCACCCACCATATGTTCCATATTTCTGATTCCATAAACCTGTGGGGTTGCATTGAGCAAGTCTCTGGAGATGGAGGGACCTTCTTGGATTTCAGAGACTGGATCCTTCTCTTGAGGTCTCTGGTAAAAAGAGATTTGTGTGATGCATGAACGAGTGGTTCATCAAGAGGTAGAGAGCCTAAGGGTGTTATTGCAGGGGACCAGCAAGGAATGACTAAGGTAAAAACAGAGTGGGTCGCTTTCATGTAAAATGGGTCAGAGTAAATTTAATCACTGAAAAATTGATGGAGATTAGGAGAGCAAGAGGCCAGGAAGTTTTCATCAAAATCATACCCAAATCCGTGAACTACCCAGTCCTTCTGCATCTGAGACTAGACCACCATCATCTCTTGCCTGGATGATGAGCCTCCCAACTGGCCTTAGGCAGTTGCATTTTTTTTCATGGCATAAGTAAACTAGAAAATACCAGAGTATGATTGGTTTTTGCGTGCCTTCACTACTGTAAATTGTAAGCCCCCAAGGGCAGGGACCGTATCTGTCCTTGTCCGCTGCTGCATCCTGACCCACAGGAGATGCTTTGCAAATGTTTGTGCGGGCAATGAGGAATGGAAGTCTTCCTCATGTGGAATATGGTGGCAGGATATCATGGTAATCGGATTACGTTCATTATAAAATCCTGAAATCTCAAGGGATGAGTCCTGCAGTAGCTTAAAAATAATGTACATATTGCCTTGAATTTTGCCTGGTTGTTTGAAATAAATCCGAATCCGACTCTACCGGCTCTGTGCTGTGGTTGGTCTAAAATAATTCTTCTTCAGATATACAGAGTGAGTGAAAGGGGTCTGGTCTGTGAATGATGGCCAAGGAATAACCCAATCAGGGCCCAGCAAATCTTTTTCAGCTGCAAGAGTCAATGGGACACGCTAAGAAAATGCAGGAAAGAGGTGGTGTCAGATAGGAAAAAACAGAAATGAGTCAGAAGTGTGAAGAAATATAGAAGGACGGGTAATTAACAGTCTTGGGTGCTTTACTTCATTTAACCCCTGTTATGCCCATGAGATTGTATCATTTGAGAAATGAAAATTGTCGGAGTCTTGGAGGGATAAGAAAACTGGGTAGGGTCTCATGGTAGACTGTTACGGCAGAGATTCCCAGGGATGTGTTCTGTGACATCGTCACTGGGTTCAGGGATGGGATGAAAGGTTGCTGATGGGTAAGCAGGTACTGTTGAGAATAGAAATAAAAGTATTTCCCTTGTCCCCTCTGATGTCATGGTTTGCCATCCAACAGCTCTGATCTTGGGCAAATCCAGGTTTTGTGGGGCCTGGAGTTTATATAGTTTTTTTTTTTTTTTTTTTTTTGCGCGCGTGTGTGTGTGTGTGTGTGTGTGTGTGTGTGTGTGTTTGAGGGAGGGCACTCTTTAAAAAATTTTTTTTCTAATTAAAAAAAAATTTAAATATGAGATTAAGTATAGGGCCTTACAAGGAGTCTGTACAAGTGACCAGGGCTAAGGCTTAAGCTTATTGAGCATCCATGGTAAATCTATCTCCAGCTACGGTGATAGTTCATCAATTAAGTTAACTTAAAAGGTGCCCCAGCAGTGCCTCGAAAATGTTCCATGTGGAAATCAGGGAAAAGAAGAAGTAGGATGGAGTTCAGGTGGGAAAGCCAAACACACAGCTCAAGCTAATCTGTAAGTGCCATTTTCATAATAGTCCAAAGGACTAAGTGAGGTTTGTTCTGTTTATTCCCTTTTGTTATTTAAAAAAGGGCCCTTTTTGTTAAAATAGTTTGTTCTTTTTTTTTTTTTTAAAGGTTTTATTTTGAATGCAAATAAACAAAATAACCCTGGATTTAATTATAAGCTTTTTCTGTTCTGGAGGACTCTTTCCTAGATTTTCAATAAATGTCTTGTTGTCAGGGTGATAAGCTCTGTGTTTCTTGATTTAGAATAAAAATTCCTCTAAAATATTTTATAATCTGGTGGGGCTGGGCTTTGCCTCGATCTGGTGGACGGGAGTGGGTGGGTTCAGAGGAATTCTTTGTGCTTCATAGTCTCTTATGTTTTTCTGTGTCTCAGAACCAACCTGTGAATACCCCTTTCACTGTTTACCTTTTTTGGGGGGGGGGGTGCAGTAGGAATCCTGTGTGGGCCAGAAGATTCAGATGCAGTCAATTCCCAGACCGCTTGCTAAAAAATGCTCTGATAGCAACCCTGTTATAAGAGGGAGAGATTAAAAATATTCTTAACAAAAGGGGAAACCAAGGCATAGCAAAGTGAACAAGTTGCACCCTTCCACACCTAGCAAGATTATACCCGAACGGAAACTTCTGGCTCTCAGAAGGTCTGTGGAAGGTCACACACTGAGCAAGAGAGCATATTTCTAACAGAAGAGAAAACAATCTTGCAAACATTATGGATTTGGTAGGGGAAGGGGTGGTCAGGACTGGGTGGTATGTGTTGAGTTTAACAGATACGGGGATTTGGGTGAATAAAGGTGGACAAGATTTGGTGAACCCCATAGACACTTTTAAAAGGACTTTGTGAGTGTTGGCAAGGGGAAAAACAATAGAGATTTTGTAAGAATGGAAGCTAGACTCTGAGCCTAAGCCGGCGGGGCACTGTGGCATGAGCAAGCAACAGAATGTGACGTCCGGGGGTGGGGTGGGGGGGCAGGGGGAGATTTGCACAGCACCCCACAGGTCACAGGCCCTCGATCAATGTTGAAGGAATTTGCAAAGGAGGCCGAGAACTAATGTCTCTATTCGATAACTACCATTTTCCTGGTTGCCATGATCCTGGTGTGGGACGCAAGCCAGCAATCCCAAAAAGCAAAAACAGACAATGTGGAATGATACCAGAGAGTCTGGAGACCCGTGAGGTCTGTCGGAGGCAGGGGCCCAGAAGTAAAACCAGCCCGAGGTGATAGAGCCTTGCCTCCTTTAGAGATACTTCCCCAATCCGCCAGGGTGTCTGTGTTTGGGGGTGGGGTGGGGTGTGTGTGGGGGGGTTGTCTGTGTGGGGGTGGGAGGAAAGGAGTGATTTCATCTGTTTAATGAAAAATGACCTGGACGTTTCTCTGATCCTGGAAACTCCCATCTTACCCAGGCCAAGAAAAACAGGATTAGGTCTTATTACTTCTACCACGGCTTTGCATCTTCTCAGAATGAGTTAAACTGAAGGGAACAGCAAAATAAGGTAATCCCATGCCATTGTCCCTGCAGATAGACCAGGAAGGCTCTGAATCATGTAATGGGTTAATGGAACAGACTTCCCTCCAGTCCTCTTCGAAAACTTTTATTTTGGCTTCTTCTGCCTTTTACAATGGACACCCCTCGTTGGTCTGTGTTCATAATAATAGAAAGTTTGCTCCATTAAATTCAGACAGGCAAGTCACCCCCTCTGGCATTCCGCCTACTGACAAGCTACTGATTTCAGGTCTAATATTCTCCTCCGACTTCCACAGGGGAACAGCTTTTGCCCCGAAGCATAAGGCTGTTGATACCACAACAGACATTTTTGCCTGTGCAAGCAAATAATTGTCTAGATGACCTATCAGGGTGACACTTTCCAAGATTCTTCCGCGTAGATTTTTGGGGACACAGTCTTTTCGTCAGTGCCAACTTCAGGATAACCAAATTGCACGTAAAATAATGAGACTATCACAGTGATCAATAAGTAACCATCTCTTTGGGGCCTCAGTGCTTCAGATCGTCCTTCGAAGGGGAGAATGGGGCTTGAATAAGTCAGTCCACAGGGCCGTTTTCTTTTTAATGCAATGTATATTTATTGTAAACAATAATATACAAAAAAAAAAAGAAAGAAAAAAGGAAAGATGAGTTCACAGAGAGAACAAAAGGTTTGGGGGGGAAACAAGCAAAACAAACAAAACACAAACACAAACCAAACCTTACCTAAGGACAAAATATGATTTAAATGCCAGGTTTCTTAAGTTACAGAAATATTTTTTTAAAGATCTGCTTTTATACAGAAATTGAAAGATGCCATATTATAAGAGTGCTTTAAGATTTTATTCTACTGACTTCTAAAACTGTTAATATATCTTTTTTTAAATAAAAAAAAAAAGTTTGCTGTCTTTTTTAAAAAGCAATCCTCAAACTCTCCAGCCACAGAAAGAATTAAGAATTCAGGTCTCTCGGTGGGCTGATCCCCTCCTCCTTTCCACTCTCTCTCCAAGAGAACATGCAGGGGAATATCCATGACACATGCCAGCATTGTTTTGTGTCAACACACACACACACACACACACACACACACACACACAAATTTAGGCAGCCCAAAGATCTGTGGCAGAAAAACACTGAAAATGACTCAGTGATACACTACATTTGCAACCTCTCATTTGTACAAAAAAGAGAAACAAGTTTCCAGTTTGTTTTCAACAAAACAACAAAGAAAAAAAAAAAAAGGACAGACAAAAAGGCATGTATATTATACAAATCTAGGACAAGAAATCCAAAGAAACTTGCTTTTAATAATAATAAAAAAGATTAAAGAGATAAATAAAAAAAAACTGGTTACAGTTAAGAACATAATTTAACAGATGACCATACCCTTTGAGGAAGGCTCCAACAACCTATTTTAAAGAAGGTAAGATTAAAAAAAAAAAAAATTTAAGAGAAAGATTTTTTTTTTTAAACGAAAACCTCTCCTTACAAAATAAATAATTTTAGCACGTGGAATGTCTTGAAGGTTAACTGCTGGTGTTCGGAGAGGCACAGGTGACAGCATAAGGGAGAGGGCTCTAGCATCTGTGTCCCACATGGGGCTGGCGCAGGCAACCAGGGGGCAGTGTGCTGGGGCACTTATTGGCTGCTGAAACATTCCCAGAACAGATTTCATCTCCTTTGCTTGGTTTTCACTTCTTAAGATTGCAGCAAACAAGCAAATGCAGGAGGAAATGCACTAAAAGAGAGCACAAGTATTTTCCAGCAGCATGGTTTTTAAGGCTCAAGGTATTTTCTCTTGTTTAAAAAATATATATATGATAAAGCTTACCAAATGCTTCTCTAGACTATGGTTTACTTCCATTATTTGCAAAATAAGGCCTTTATTTTTTCTTTCTAAGGCAGCTCCTCCTTGAATCAGAAAGCCTGAGGAATTAAGCAAAGCTAACCCCCAAAACTGATCACATAACACAAATTCGTGTTTTTTTTTATGTTAATACAACACACACACGCTTTTTTTTTTGTTGGTTTTTTTTTTGTTTTTTTTTTTTTTTTTGTAAGAGAGAGCACATCTGTACAAAAATACTCTGGTTGCAGGAAAAGCTAGGGCACACTGTTCGACTAAGTAGTTTTTAGCTGTTGGAAAAATAAGAGCATTTAATTTCTTTATCTAAAAATATGTATAAATCCCCTCAAAATGGTAATGAATCATACACAGTACATACTAAAAATATTTAAAATAGAGAATATTCCTCACAGAGGACTTTTTTTTTTTCTTTAATTACTGCTAAAAAATAATTACAAAGTCCAAACAGGCAGAGAGATTGAGCAAACTGGTCACACGATTCTTATTATCCTCCATGCTCGCTTTGAAGAAGAAGAAGAAGAAGAAGAAGAAGAAGGAAAAAAAAATAAGTTTTCAAGTTCCATTTCTTATCGACTCCACGGGTCCATCTGGCCACACGAGTGGCCTGGCCACTGGTTTTTTTTGCAAGGACGACGGTGGTAAAATGCGTTTGGAGAGCTAAACGCTTGTGTCTGTCTTGGGAATCTGGGGTAGGAGTTGCCTTTAGCTTAAGTGTCTTTAAGGAGTAAGGAAAACAAAACACAACACACACACGTGCGCACACACGCACACACACACACACACACACACACAAAAACCAAAAAAAAAAAAAAAAAAGGTCCCAAGGAGAATTCTGGTTGGTTGGTTCTTTGATTTCTTCGGTTCTTTCTAGGATCATCGGGCCACCCTTGGTGCAAGGCCTCCTCAAGGTCTGGTGAGCTGTGTGTAGACAGGCTGTTCCCAGTGCTGGGGGCTGTGCGTCTGCGGGATGGAGGGGACCCCGGAGGTGTCGGCGATGGGGGTGTACATGGGCCTCTGCGCGGGGTTCATGTAGGTGAAGGTGGAGTAGAGGCTGGAGCCCTGGCCCGCCGCGTGGCTGTAGTAGGAGCCCGAGTTCTGGTGGTCAGTGTAGTCGTACTGCGAGCGGGTGATGGGCGGGTAGGACGGGCTGTAGTGCGGGAGGCTGAAGGGGCTGTAGGCGATCTGCTGCGGCGAGTGCTGCTGCTGCTCGCTGTAGTGGCTGGGGCTCAGCTGCTCCGTCTTGATGTGCGTTCGCTGGGCCTGGCCCGGCTCGCTGCTCAGCGGGGTCAGCGTGTGCGCCGCCTGCGGCTGCGGGGGCGCGGGCTGCGGCTGCGGGGGCGCCTGCGGGGCCTGCGGGGGCGCCTGCGGGGGCTGCGGGGGCGCCTGCGGGGGCTGCTGCGGGGGCGGCGGCGGTGGCGGCGGCGCCTGCTGCTTGGACATCCACACGTGGCCCGCGCCCGCAGGGGTGGCCGCGGTGCTGCTGATGCCGTAGCTGCCCGTGTAGGTGACCTGGCCGTGCGTGGCCGGCACCCCGGGGTGCCCGTTGGGCGGCAGGTACTGGTCGAATTCGTTGACGTCGAAGGTCTCTATGTTGGAGATGACGTCGCTGCTCAGCTCCCCGATGTCCACGTCGCGGAAGTCGATGGGGGGCTGCCGGCCCCCCTCGGGCAGGGGGCGGCCCTCGCGCTTCAGGTCAGCCTTGCCCGGCTGCACGTCGGTTTTGGGGGTGGTGGGGGGCGTCGGCGGGCCCTGGGATTGCCCTGCGGGCGGTAGAAGAGAAGCGCGGCGCGGGGGGGGGAAGGTCAACCACAAGGGCTGCGCCAAGGGCCCTAATCTTAGGAGCCCTCCTGGGACCTGGGACCCTCCCCTCCGAGCTCAAGGGCTCCAGCGTCAGATGGACTCGCACCCGCGCGGGAGGGAGGCGCGCTGCACCGGAGATAAGTCGCCAAATGATTAACCCGCAGGTACACACTCGGGCGACCTCCTTTTATCAGGGGAGGGTCTGAGGCCCCGAGGGTCGGGGCGACCAAACTGCTACTGGCGGAAGAGCCCTGTGTGTGCTTTTGGGGTGTTGGAGCGAGAGGAGGAGGGAGACGTCCTGTGAAGCTGTAAAGGCATTTTTTTTTTTTTTCTCCTCGCAATAAAATTCACGGGCTGGGATGCAAAGGTTGGGTTTGGGGAGGGGGTGCGCGCGCGCGCGCGCGCAGGGGCTTCGCAGGGGTGGCGTTTGGAGATGGGGAGGGAGGGGGGACCCCGGCTGCGAGGGGAGGAGGATCAGGGGTTAGGGGCAGTTCTTCCCTCCTTCCCTCCCTCCCGGGGAGCGCAAAGTCCCGAAGCAACGGAGCCTGGTCCGTGCAGACCCGGGGCTGTGCCAGTCGGGGGGGCGCGCCGGGCGCTTAGCCCGGGGCTGGGGCGGGAGGACTCACCCGAGTGCTCGCCGGGGGAGTGCACCTCGCTCATGCCCGAGGAGGAGTGCGGAGAGTCGGCCTGCAGCGCCTTGAAGATGGCGTTGGGGGAGATGTGCGTCTGCTCGGTGGCCTCCTCGGCCTCCGCCTGGCCGTTCTTCACCGACTTCCTCCGCCGCGGCTGGTACTTGTAATCCGGGTGGTCTTTCTTGTGCTGCACGCGCAGCCGCTCCGCCTCCTCCACGAAGGGCCGCTTCTCGCTCTCGTTCAGCAGTCTGCGGGCGGGGGAGGGGGCGCAGAGGGGAACGGGGGAGGAGGGGGGGGGGGGTTGCGCTGTGAGCCGGAGGGGGAGGTGACCCCGACCGCTCGGCCTGTGCGCGCACCACCCCTTCCTCCCTCCCTGCTCCGCAGCCGCTGCTGCAGCTCGTCAACTCTTCTTCCATTAGAAAGAACGGGGGAAAGAAAGAGAGAAAAGGAAGAAAGCAAAGGAAAAAAGAAAGGAAAAAGCAAAGCAAAGAAATAAACCTCGGCTCTTCGAGTGGGACCTGAGCGGGTCACTCTCCGCCCCGCCCTCTCTCCTTCTCGCCTAGCTTGGAAGCCCTGGAGATGAAAACAGCTCTCCGCTGCCCGGGCTCCAAGCGCCTTCGCTACTGTCGTTAGAACGCCCCCCGCCCCCCCCCCCCCGCCCCAACACCCTCACCCATTTCCAAAACAAAACAAAACCACTTAATCGTCAAGGAGCTCCTCCTGCACCCCCCCTCCCATTGCGCCCCCCCTCCCATTCCTGCCGGCGTCCCCTCCAGCACCCCACCACCCCAATCCCATCTCCTTGGCTGGAGGGCTGCAAGAGAGAGAGAGAGAGAGCGCGCACTTGGAGCGAGAGAGGGGCTGACCTCACTTCCCACCCAGCCCCCCACTTGGGATCGAACTTCACTGCGACAGGAGACAGGGCTGGCCGCCCCCTCCCATCGCGTCTCCCACAAGCGGTCTCCCACCCTCTGGCCCACCCCCCCACCATGCCCTCCTCCCTCCCCCCCTCCCATCCAAGAACTTTGTCAAACTCTGGGCCAAGTTACGCTTCGTCCTCTCCCCCTCCTCTTTGCAACCCCCCCCCCCCACCTTACCCCACCCCGCCGGCCGGTCCCGGACCGGCAACCCCCTCCTGCTGGGAGGCGGGGCGCGCAGAGTGTCCGGGCCAGCGCCCCCCCGCCCCCGCCCGCGCCCGCGCCGCGGAGCCCACCCGGCCGCGCCAGCCCTACCTCCAGAGCTTGCCCAGCGTCTTGCTGAGCTCGGCGTTGTGCAGGTGCGGGTACTGGTCGGCGAGCTTCCTGCGCGCCGCCTGCGCCCACACCATGAAGGCGTTCATGGGCCGCTTGACGTGCGGCTTGTTCTTGCTCGAGCCGTTGACGCGCACGGGCATGGGCACCAGCGTCCAGTCGTAGCCCTTGAGCACCTGGCTGACGGCCTCGCGGATGCACACGGGGAACTTGTCCTCCTCGCTCTCCTTCTTCAGGTCCGGCTCGCCCTTGGGGAACGTGTTCTCCTGGGGCCGCGTGTTCTCGGTGTCCGAGCCGGAGCCCGAAGGGCAGGGCGAGCCCGCCGAGTCCTCGGACATGGTGGGGCTGGGGGCGCCGGACAGGCCCTTCTCCTGCTCGTCGGTCATCTTCATGAAGGGGTCCAGGAGATTCATGCGCGGGCCCGGGGCAGGGGGCGGGTGGCCGGGAAAGGCGAGAAGCCGCGGCGGCTCGGGGCGGCGAGGCGCGGGCTCCTCTCCCCTCGGCTGCCCGGACGCGGGGCGAGCGGCTCCCGGGGAGCCTGGCGCGTCCCGGGGCTGCGGCGGCGGCGGGCGCTCGGGGATGCGCGCGGTGGCCAGCCCGCAGCTGCCCGCTCGGGGTGGGGGGTGGGGGGAGGCGAGCTGGAGAGGAGGAGGAGGAGGAGGAGGAGGAGGAGGGGGAGCGAGAGAGCAAAGGCGAGGCGCTTGCACCCCTTCGCTTCTCCTCCCGCAGAGAAAAGTTCCTGGAGTGAATCGGGCAAGTCGCTGCGCCACTGAAGTTTCCAGTGAGTTTCAAGCCCCGCTCTCCGCTCCCCGACTCCCGGCCCCGGGGCTCTTTAATAACTACCGAGCCTCACCTTAGAGACGGGCGGCCAATCAGGGCCCGGCATTCCAGGGGTGGGCAGGCAGCTGATTGGACTGGTTTTGCGGGTAAGGCTCCGGGCTTGGGTGACGAAAGGCGAGGGGAGGAGCGGGGAGGGGAGCGCTGCCTCTGGTCTGGCTCGGGGTTGGGAGGGGGGGGAGGTGGGGGTGCAGCGGGGCAGGCGGGGGACCCGGGACGTCCAAGTGTGTAAGTCTGCCGAGCTCTCGTAATGTCAGGAGCGTGGTGCCGTCTCTGCACCAATTTTGCGTGCCTGCCTGGGTGTGCGCGCGCGTGTATGTGTGTGTGTGTGTGTGTGTGTGTGCGCGCCCGCGTGCGCGTGTCTAGACCAGGCTCTGCCCCCACCCCCGGAGCATTTCTCTCCCCTGCTTTCTGCACGGTCCTCGAGGCTTAGCTGGAGTCTGTAGCATTCGGAAAGCGCCCGCTCCGGAACGCGCAGCCCCGTGCCTGCGCCCGGAGCCTGCCCCCTCCGAAAGTGCTTAGAAATGGCCTTTTTGGAGCGACTTATTTTGGCGACTCAGCGCCCGCCGGCCCTCCGTAATAATCCGTATAAATAGATTAGCACGCTCCGGTTCGCCCGGGCTGGTGCGGCCGGTCGGGGGTTCGGGTGCGCTCGCTCGCTCTTGCAAAGGGGAATCAATGGGCACCGAAGCTGGGTCCCCGCGGAGGCCGGCGGCCGCCGCGCAGTTAGCCCCGGAGCCGTCCCGCGCCGCAGCGACCTTGAACTCTGACGAGTCCTACTCCAGCCCCCACCCCCGCCCGCCCCCAGCCCCTCCACCCCCACCCCAGAGCCCCCACCCCGCCACGCGGCTTAGTGACAGGCAACTGCTTTGACGCTCTGCTTTTCACCTCCCGGCCGGCCGAGTCCACACTGTCAGCAGGGTCGCCGTTGGGAAGAGCTTGCAAAGGGCTCCGGCTTGCAAGGGACCCAGAGGCTGTGCCATTCCCGGGCCGAGAGGCTGAGGCCGGTCACTCGGGGTGCAGAAAGGCCAGGCATATGGGCACCACCGCGCGCAAAACACTCCACTTTGGCGGAGTCTCTCGCCCTCCTTTACAGCACACCTGGAGGGGGAAGCTCCTGTGTCTCCTGACTGTAAGTCGGGTGCATTTCCGACTCGCAGGCAGCTGGGAGTTCTGGGGGAGGGAGTGTGTGTGTGTGGGGGGGTGGGGATGGGGATGTCTCTGATGGATCTCAAGTGTGATTTGAGCACGACCTTTGTGTTTGCACCAACTTGCCTTCAGTGCCCGGTTAGGTATCACTTCTGGGAGAGAAGAAAAATCCTAACCTCCTGCGGGGTTACAGGTCTTCAGAGTCACAAATAAACGCGCAACTGTGGAGATCGCCTTATTTTAAACTCCCCCCCCCCCCCACCCACCCACCCTTTCTGGGTCTCCCAGATGTCCGCCTCGACTTAAATTCTTGTTATGGTGAACCGGCCCGCATCATAGCAAAGACTTGGTTCATTTCTGATTGCGGACACCTATTGCAAGATTTAAAAGAATGTTTTCCTGGAGGGGAAAAAAAAATTTTTTTTTGTTTGTTTGTTTTAAATCTTGTTTTCTCTCATTTTCTTCCAAAGAAGTCGACATTTCTCATAGGAAACGGAACTCTTCAGAAGGTAGTAAGTCACTCGCAACTACAGTTAAATGGTGTTTGCTTTTTAAACGAATGCAACTGACTCAGAGTGGATACAGATAGTATCCCACAGCTTGTTTACAAGTTTTAGAGCCCTCCATACAATCACCAGGTATTCATGGGTCCGTGAATATGCTGGAAAAGTAGAAGAACAACTTGGTCCTTTCTTGGGAGAAGCAAGTCCCGCGTGGTAGCAACAGATTTGTGTGTCTTGGGGAGGGGGTCACTTGTGAGTACAACTCTGTGATTCGTAGACACCTGACCCCGGAGGACACTCAGAGTCCAGAACTTCGGGCAGAAATTTTAACCAGGGCGTCTCTATTTGGCTGCATTTTATTGTAATTCTCATGTTTACGGGGCTTAAAGTCACCGGAGACTGTGTCTTTAAGATATTTTTGCAATATTTCTCTAAATATTTGTCGAGAGAAGTACATACACGTGAATAGATATGCAACGCAATTACGTAACGGGAGATACATGATCTATCGAATTTCAAACCATAAACCTACAGGGCTTCGTATATGCTTCTGTCCATTTGATGCAAACACTTTGTATTCCTGTTATCTTCTCGAAAACTTGTGATAAACAATCGGTGGACTTTTAAGATGCTGCAATTTTCAACTGTAACCGGAGGGGGCGCCAAAAGCCCAGAAACTGCCCAACTCCCAGAAACTGCAGAAAAACGTAGATGGTGGTGGTGGTGGTGGTGGTGGTGGTGGTGGGGAGCTCCCCTCAATCAGGACTGCTTTGCTGCTGAGATTTATCTCTGCAGAAATTCCTACTCCTGATTTATCTCTGCAGAAATTTCCCTCCTGTTCGGATTCACCCCTGGGCAGCCCAGTTAGAGAGGAACTGGGAGGCGTGTGTGTGTGTGTCTATAGGGAACCTGGCAAGAAGAAGAGCCTTCAAGGTGCCTGACGTTCCTAAGTCTGCACAGGACGGGGACACCAGGTCCAGAAGAAGGACCCCAGTGTCCCAGATACCAGACGTCGCCCTCTGCGCGGTGTGCCAGGACCAGGCCAAGCCTGACTCGTGGACACCCCTGATCCGCCCTGTATTTCTGCAGGGGGGACCCTGGTGCCAACTCCTCCCCCCAGCCCCCAACCCTTCAGGGGTTCGGTGCGGTGTGAGTTTCTCGGGTCGCCCCTGACCTCTCCTCCGCGCCCCAAGACCGGTGTCAGAGGGAGCCCGAGGGAAGGGAACCCGTGCTCAGTGTTCAGATTACAGATCGGGAAACTGAGGCTGGGTGGGCCCAGTTTCAGCCAGAGCATTGCCCAGAGCCTTACGCGTTGGGCTCGTCGTTCTAGTGGGGAGGAGGCTGGCAGCCGAGGGCACTTCCCAAGTGCGCGCGTTCCGACCCCGGCTCTGGGCGAGCGCCGCGAGGTCAGCCGCGCGCAGGAGGGACTCGGAGGCGCAAGGAGATCCCGAGGCGGACCTCGGTTTCCCGAGGTCCGGGATCACCCCTCTCCAGCCCCCCTTCCCCAGCCCCCCCCCCCCCCCCCCCCCCCCCGCCTCTCAGCGACTGGGGCCGGCGCCGGGTTCAATTTCCCCAGCCGGGGCCGCCGAGCTCCCTCCGCGTCTACGCGGGCGCGGAGTCCGGAGCCCAGGGATGTTGGCTTACTGCGAGTTTCTCGGGCTCCGCGCCCGCGGAGCGAACACAGCGCACAGGGGGGGGGGGGGGTTTCCGTCTCCGGATGGGGGTGGGCGAAGGGGGTTCCCTGTTACCCGGAGCATCAGGAACCATATGACCCCGTTCTCCAAAATTTCCTAGCAAACGTGGGGAGCGCGTCTGAATCCGTCTTCAGGAGGGGTGCATGGTCCAGAACTCGGTGGGGCTGAGCTGCAGAGTCCCCCGAGGACCTCAGCCCCGGGGCATGCTCTTGGAGAGGTGCTCAGGGATGCGCACACCCCTTCTCTCCGTCAATCCCCTGGGGCCCACTTCCCCGGGGGGTAAAAGACCCCAGTGCCCTCCGGCGGGACCCCGGGGTCCCCGAGCTCTCCGCTCCCTGCAGCCCCTCTGGAATGAGCCCTTTTCCCCAGGGCCTGGGGGGGGGGGGGATGCCGGGGACGCCTTTGCCGGCGGCTCTTCTCTTGGAGCCGCGGGTCGGCCCCGTCTCGGCGCACAGGTGGCCTCCTTCCTAGGTGCGCAATAAGTACCTGTGGCCGGCCCAATAAAGGTGACCTTTGGACATTTTGCCCGAGTGGGCGTGTGACCCGTCGCAGGCCTCCGGAGCTCCCAGCAAGGGTTCCGCAAACGCATGTGACTCTCACAGCCCGACGTGTGGATTTCTCCCCAAACGGGCGCCCCACCTGGGGAAGATTATCCGCCCCGAGTCACCTCGGACTGTCGAGCCCCCGCGCCCCCGCTGACACTGTAGGCCTAAAAGGGGGCTTTCCGTTTTCCTCCTTTTTCTGTTTTCTAGCAGAAAGAGGAGTGAGGAGGACGGGTGCTGGGTGAGGGAGGCGGGACCCGGCAAAGCGCTCCAGGGTGACCTGGGCGGTGGCGGGGCCGCGGGCGGCTGTGGCCCAGCAGGGCGCCCCGGGGGTGCGGATGGGAGCCAGAGCCGGAGACCAGTCGAGCTGGCTCCTCCAGGACTGAGTAGCTGAGTAGCTGAGGGGGAAGGGGGGGCGGTGGTGGGGTGGGAGTGGGAAGTCCCAGTTCCAAAGGGACTGTGCTTCCAGAGGGAGTGCGTGCCTGTGTGTTTGCCCCCCTTTCCTTTTCCGAAAATATGTCTGTAGGCAGGGTACTGGGCAGGCGCGCGTCATTCGAATTCCCTCAAAGCATCCCTAGAACAGCCTGGAAATTTCCTTAGGCCAGGTTTTATTTTTCCCTCCCCAGTGTTCCTCTTTCATGCATTTTTCTTTTGAAGCTGCCTATGCCTTGCTGATCTAAAAATATAGGTGAAATAAGTGTTCAATGCAGTGGTGCTTCATTTGCAGCCGCCTGCACCAGGTCCAGGGGCTCCCTTCAGCACCAAGAGCTTCCTCTGCACTTCCTGGGCTCGCACCTGCGCCTCCTTCTTCTCCCCTCGGGCCCTTTCCGTGTAAGGGGGGTGGGTGTTCAGTCCCAGGGAGGACGCGGGGCAGAAAAGAGCAGAGATTCTCAGCACAGTCTTGTGTGAGTCTCCCAGGGTAGCCTGGGCTCTATAGCCGTGACCTCATCTCAGGCGGAAGGGACTCTAATCAGCTACTCCCACTAAGATGCCCTATTGGGTGGGTTATTATGTTGGGTCTTTATCAATCAGAGAAAAATGTTTCCATCAAACCACAGAAAAGGGAAAAATGTTCTTAAGAAATAATTCCAAAGGTAACTGTCAGAATTAAAGACGAGTTGTCTTGTGACTTTCTTGCAAGCCTTTTCTCTCTCACCCTGGCCCTCCAGTCCCGGGGTGGGGGGTGGGGCAGAGCTCATCTTCTGGGGTTACTGGAACCTGTAGAGTCACTGAGGCAAACTGGGTGTCCTGCAGCTGCTAACCGTGCTGGGCTTTGCAGCAGCGTGAGCCCGAAGCCCGGTGGCCTGACTTCGGGTGGGAGTTCCGGTGGCAGCAGCTCCTTCTGCCCCGGGACCCGGGAGGGGCCGAGGCCACGAAGTCAGCCCCCAACTTCGGAGTTTCCTGGAGGGTGATGTCCTAATGCGGAGGGCTCTGTCGGCGGAGGGGGCTCCGAGCTGTGACATCACAAAACAACCTGGGAAGTGGGGGCTGCAGTGGGGGGACGTGCGGTGGGGACCCCTGGGCTGCCTACAATGTCCTTGTTTATTTCCAATTAATTTCTTGGTGCGGCTTGCTGTCTGCAAGCCTGCGGGAGAGACCCTGTTATTACCCGATTCCATTCCGGGTTTGTTTGAAGGGGAAGCCAGGGCCGCCTCTGGAAGTCTCAGCTTTGAATAGGCAGATAGGGAATTTTGAGAAAGTCGGGTGTTTTCCCCCTTTTCCTGCATTTTCCCCCATTTCTCTTTAACCTCTTTTCTCCCGAGACCCTTTCACTGGTGTAAAAGGTGTAAGTGGAGTCTTAAATGCCCTTCCCCTCCCCTTACACCTCCTCCTCACTTTTTTTTTTTTTTTAAATGAAAATGACATTTGGCCCGGCAAAGAAGAGAAGGACAGTTTTTGTTTGTTCCTTCCACCTCCCTTAAATCCCCAGAAGATCTCACTGCGTCCCTGTTACTATCTTTAGAACACAATGTATTTACATCCAACCGGGGAAGGGAGGCTTGTTTGCTTTCACACTGAGTCCTAGCACTGGAACTTGCTTCTCCCCCAGCATCCAGATTGACTGAAATGCAAGGGAAGGCCCAGCAGAGCACAGTCTGGACAGGGTATGGGCTGTTTGCAGAAACGGCTTCCCTTTGGGGTGCTCCGAAAGCTCACAAAATTGTCAGCTTGGGTTGGCAGTGGACTGTCTTTTTACCCTCGTGTGCCTTAATATCCACGTGCAAAGCGGAGACAAATAAGCAGTTCCTGCTATAAATTAGGGATAAGGTCCCCATAGATTCAATCATCAGGGCATTGATTATTCTTTAAAAGAGAAGGTACAGTCTGAGGGCCCTGAATGTAGGCATCTTTCCCTTAAATTCTTCCCTGGAGCGATGGAGACACCTCTCCGGGTGACATGTCTCTCTCAGCAACTAGGAGAAAAGGTGGTGTCTGGCTAGGGTGGATATTCCTATAGGAAAGGAAGGCACACTCGGTGGTCTTGGCACAGACACTGACCCCAGGCATTCACGGAACCCTCCTGCCCCCAGGGTCCACTTCTACCCGGGGCAGGGGCGGGGGGCTCTGGGACAAAGTCTCCGGAGGGAGCCCAGAATCTAGTTTTCCTCTGAACCTCAACTACACTAACGTCATGAGGAATCATAGGCAGCAGATGCTTGCAGATTTTGAGGCATGGGTGACCCCAGAAGGAGGATCTGGAGCAGGACCTGGAGCACCTGGGTGGATGTGCCTGAGAATTGGCTCCGGGGCTCAGACGATGGAGAACAGTTGTGGGTGGAGAAAGTACAACCCAGCGGAGACATCTTGTCATTCTTCCACTTGTCATCTGTCGCCTGGTGCGCTCAGCACCGATCATTCTCAGCACCCCCCACCCCACAAAGCAGCTCAGCAAATACAATTGTGGGCCTTACTATGTGCCCCTGTATCCAAAGGGCACAACGTGAGGTCTCTACTATTACTGTCTTCAGGTCTGGTTTCTGCCAGAATTCGGCCTCTGTCCACCCAATACCCCCGTGTTTGCCCCTCTGGGCATTTTGTGTCCCGAGACAAAGTGTCTCTGCCTCTACCACGAATTTCTATTTCCTTGCTCCAAAAGAGTGTGCGGGTCACAGAGAGAGCTGCCTCCCCTCCCATCCTTGGGCCTCCATCAGAGTGCTGAGGGGAAGGCCAAGCAGGAGGGAGGAGTGGTCCCCGAGCACCTGGCTCAATGGCAGGTTCCTTTCCATCCCTTTCCTGGGCCCCAGAAGTCACCTCTCGTCTTCCATCTCCGGTCATGCTGTGCCGCTCTTTGCCTGAGCCATCACCTCTCACCCCCACCCCCACCCCTCCTCTTTCTTGGTCCAAGCCCAGAAATGCCTTGTAGTGTGTGGTACGCTTCACTCTCTCTTTGGGGGACATCTGCCAACCAGCACAGTGGTGATGACAGTTTCCAGATGATTTTCCAGGAGCAAAGAAATCTTCTGAGGGAGGAGAGAGTGGCATTGGCCAAACGCTGAGTGGGCTGAACATTGTGGTTCCGGAAGAGGCCCAGGGAGGTGGAGCTTTGTGGGGCCCCAGGATTTCTTTTTCCCCTCTAGATCCTGCCTAAAGCCAGAGTCACTAATTGCTTTTTATTTTCCTGGCACTTAGGAGGTACTCTGGATTCTGACTCCCCTTCAGGAACTTAGGTCTGAGGCAAGCAGGGCTTCAGGGTGATATCGGTGGGGACCTCTGCCTCCAAGCTTACCTGTCTCAGCTCAGTGGAGCCTGAGACCTGCTTCAGCCAACTTTTGGGCTAGTTCCGTCCAGATCAGATACAGGATGGAAGGAACGCTCATCTACCCCCTTCTTGTGTCCTTGCACTTGCTTCCCCAGCCCAATTTTACTTCTGCCAAGGACGCTTTGATTTTTCAGTCAGACCAACCAGGAAGTGGGAGTGAGGTTGCCTCGGAGACTTAAGAATGAGTTCGGGGAAACGATTAGATTCTCTTTTGATTCTTAAAAATTCCAAGCAACGTTCCCTTAGAAGGAAAGAGTTATTATTATAATTGCTCGTGCCTAAGAGCATCCCTGACTCCTCAAGTCTCTTCCATGTCCTTTGGTTGTTTCTTAATGACCCGCGGTTGGAACTAGCCCTGGCTTCCTAGACTGATGCACTGGCTTCTTCCCCCTTCTTCAAGATTTTCCTTTCTACGGTACTGGGGAGCCTTCCGTACAACCCTTTCTCCCAAGTACTCCTCTCTCTTTCGAGGGAAGGGCGTCTGTTCCAATAAAAGCCGCCCTCACCTACCTTTGTCTTAGAAAAGACGTAAAGCTCATTCAGACTATAGAGTAAATGACTATTAAGGGTCAGTATATTCTCAGTCCAAGAGGCAGCCAGACCCTGGTAGGGAAAGGAGATCCAGTTCAAATGTCGCCCTCCGTGGGGACTTGACGTCTCTCTAAGAAAAGATCTTTGCTCCTGTCTCTGTGTGTCCTTATAACCTTTTGTTCATGCCCTTTCATGCTGTCATTTGTCTACTGTGGGTATATGCCCAGTGCAGGAATGAATGATCAAAATTTAGCCAAAGCAATGAATGCCTAGTGACACATTTCAGCTACCAGGCACAGAGTGGGATACCTAGGCCAATTAGATGAGATGGCTTTGTGGCTTCCCTCAGATGTGTCCTGTAGATGGCTATCTGTACCACTCACAAGGAAGTCTGTCCTTGCCTGGAACCTTCTTCTAAGTTTCTTGCTCTCTGACTTCTTTGTATAAGAGAGGGTGTTAGAGACATGCCTTTGGAGAATATTTGGAGTGATGGACATAAAGCTTTCAGATTGCAATCTTTACACATTTCTGGCCTGGATTTACAGGTTTTGAGAAAACAATCAAACCACAAACCGAAGTCATTATTAACATATCAGAACCTCTAAAACCTCTAGACTTTGCTACCCAAATATACAATGATAATAAATATTTTTTTCTTCCTGGTTTTCTTGCTTGCTTTTCTAAGCATAAAGCACAGTCCTTTCATGGATGAGTCCCGGAGTGGCTGACTGTTGAATGAATGGTGGGCGGGGTGGTGGTGGTGTGTGTGTGTGTGTGTGTGTGTGTGTGTGTGTGTGTAGGTGGGGGGGGATGGGAGGGGGAGTACAGAGGAGACAAGTATGACCTGGCTTTCCCCTGCAGCTCCTCTAAGGAAGGCATTTTCTTTTCTCTGCAAACGGCACTGCTGTTTGTTTGGAGAAGGAGAGCTGTGGGTATGGAATTAGGGGGTGTCATGTGGGCTGCACGTGTGGCTGGAGCTACCTGAAATCTGTAGGCTAATCACTCCCAGATGGCCCCAGGGACTGCAGTCCCAAGAGCCCCAGAAACACAAATCCCTCCCCAGCTCCTCCTGGGAGGGAGGATTTAAAGGGAAAGCAAGGTTGCAAGTGCCTGTACATGGATGTGCCCTGCCTAGGCGCTTTGGGGACTTACAATTCACTTTGGACTTAACACTCTACAGCCTTTCCAACCGGAGGCATTTGAAACACAGCGTCACCCATCTCCATCCCTGCCCCTAAATCCAAACTGTGATTTATTTAGAAGAAAGAGAAGGAAGAGGTGCAGGAAAATGAGAAACAGGAGCACGAGGATCACTAGCTTCAGCAACTATTGCACTGGCCTGAGGGTGGGGTGAGGTGGGAGGGGTGGGCGGAGTTAATATCGACAGGTATGCATTTAGGTATTAAATGTCAAAAGTGCTTTAGCTTTTTGGCTGGGTGAGACTTTTTGCTCAGGTGGGTGGGGCCATGCAGTGAGGGGGTGAGAAGGAGCATTCTCTTCCAGCCAGAGGGCAGGCGCCCCACGTAGGAAGTAGTGGGGGTAGGGGGTGCCAGCTTGGAGAGGAGAAGCCTTCCTCTGGACCTCAGGCTGTTGAGAGCCTGTGCTTCCCACGCCCTGCCCGAGGCACTATGTCCACTTCTGTCCACACTGAAGGCCGTATGCCTCTTTGCCTGGACTCACTTACTATGGCTCTGTGCAGTTCCGCCGCAGGACGGCTCCTTCCCATAAAGGATCGGGGGAGCCCACTCCTTCTCCTCTCTGGTCTCCTACAGGCCCATCACTCTAAAGCACACGTATGCATCTGCTCCCTGCCTTCTCACCTATCGCTGAAAAAATAATCCCACTGCTAATGAATATTCCTTGCTGCTGCTTCCTGCTTCTGCTTTTGAAGTGCCCTTACATCCACTCGTCAACTCTATTCCCTGGACATCTCCCGGAGGTGCTGAGGGGAAGAAATTACTCTGTGCTTTTCATGTGAAGAAACTGAAGCCCCGAGAAGAGCGTGTGGCTTGCTCAAGGTCACACAGCTAATGGGAGAGGCAGCTGCGCGGGTGCCCAGGCGCACACACGCTGCCCTGAGATCCAGGCCTGCCCCCAGGCCCGCAGGCCACCCGCGCCCCCGCAGCCCTGTCCTCCCCGCACTGGCCCTCCTTTTCTGGGTCACTCGGAGAGACTGGGGCTCCGCTCTTTTGTCAAGTGCAGTTTTTGATCTTATCTCCTCCTTTCTTTCCTAATCAAGAGTTTGGCGGCCTTTCTCCCGGGGAGCAGAGAACAAAGTGTGACTTGAACCATGCACTTCTATCCTGTCTTCCCTCCTCTTAATTTGTCTTTCATGAGAACTTCTCTGGCTTTGCAGGAGTGGTGCGGCGGCTGATTTCGTCTCATGGCAATCCCTTTACGTCCTTTTTCTCTGAGGCCTGTGGCATTTCTTGTTTCTCGGGGGTATGTGGCACCCTTTCACCTCTTGATCCAGGCTTGTCCAGATTTCCCAGATCATTTTGTCATCTGGGGCAGAAGTGGGTTGTCGCTCTCCCCTTAAATCCAGGCAAGTCCTCGTTTGGATAAGTGCAGGCTCACCGTTATCACCCTGATGTAAATTTTCTTTTCTGATCTCTTGGGACATTTATTAGCAAGGGGAAGTGTTTGCAGAGCCCTTACTCCGCAACCACTTGCTCCGTGGTGAGCAAAAGGCTTTCCCTGGATATAGCGCCTGTACTACCGCCCCCCCCCAAAAAACCTTTCATGATAGTTCTTCTTTCTTTTCCCATTTAGCAAATGAGAAAACAGAAGTCTAGACGGGTTAATTCTGTCTAAACTTTCACAGCTCTAAGTATGAAGGGGTAAAAACCCACTCACAACAACAGTGGAACAAGAAGACAGTAGCTACCAACTCTCAAATGCTTACTTCCTGCATAAAATTCATTTGCTAGAAGATTAGGCAGGCTCTGCCCTCGTCATCTCTCTTCTTTGGTGGGGGAAACTATTTATCCACAGACTTGTCTCTTTGGGGTCCTGCCTTATTTCCTTGGGACTCTTGTGTTTTGTGGGGCAACGCTAAGCTCCACTTGGGGTCTTGCATTTTGCACAAGCCATGGCAGAAGTGGAGACCTGATGATCTCAGTGGTGCCTGCACCTGCCGTTGGTACTCACTGTTTGCTCTTGTGAACCATCCTCCCCCTCTGCACAGACTCCTGACTTATCCCCTGAAGCTGCAGGATGTGTCCTTTGGGATGAATCAAAATTAACATCCTCTGGTTCAAACGTGGTCTGAATGATGACACATTTCATTTGTACAGCAAAGACTGATGTTTAAAGTTTGGTCATGTTTCACATGCCCAGAGGAGGCTGTGATGCCAGTTTAAGGGGAGAGGAAGCTGGGACACAGAAGGGGGGACCCCTGACAATGGCATAGTCCTTCCCACTGTTCTAGCTTTTTTTTTTTTCCGCCAAAGAGTCAGTTTAAAACTCAACGGGTCTCAGTCTTAATTTTTGGCAATTATTCCTGTATAATTGGTTGGAAGAGGTGGAAAAGTCGGGGTAAATGCCATTGCTAAGGACTGTCTCCAGAGAATATACAGAATAAGGACAGCAGATTTCCAGAGGACAAAGGTCACATTTAATTGTGGACCCCTGAGCCCAGATCCCTCTCAGATGAGCCAGGGAACCTACTGGGCACAGGAATGATGACGAATTCAAATGTCAGGACTCTCGCCTCTAGGAAGCTTCCCGTATGTTCTAACAATGACACAGAGCTCTTTAAAGAAGTGGCACACATTCATTCCACAAACATTTCACGAATGTCAACGAGAGGCCTGGCTCCGCCGTGCTGTACAACTACCCACATGGACCAGCTCAAGGGCAATGGCATTTTTACATCCATCATGTCTTTGCTCTAAAGCCCTTGTCATTCTGGCCTTTAGTGAAAACAACAACAACAACAAACAACAAAACCAAAACCAAACGACAACAACAAGAACCCCGGAAATAAAACACAGACAAAAATTAAAAAAAAAAAAAACCAAAAAGTAAAACAAACACTGCTTTGGGGACCCGATTAGTGAAAGAGAAAGCAACACAACCATGCCACATAAGTGGACACTCCCATATTCCTTCCCCGTGTGTGGCTGACGCTCCGTCATTGTCTTTTTCTAAGTCTGTGGCCACAGAGGTTTCCATGGATGTTGTAAAGTGCTTTGTGTATTGGAAACTGTGAATAAAAAGGTAGGGGGAGGAAAAAAAAAAGGCGAACCACCAAGCTCACCCAAACCCTAAACCTCAGGCTCTTGGAAAGACGCAGCTGCACGAAAGCGTCCCAGACTGCAAACATGCCGTCAGCAGGGAGGGCGAAGGACACGTTGCCTAAGAGACTGGTGGTTCTGCCACTGGGGAGGCCTTGGCTGCTGAGTCCACAGGGGGGAGGAGGAGGAGGAGGAGGAGGAGGAGGAGGAGGAGGAGGAGAGATCCTTTATAAGTTTCTGAAAGTAAGGCACTGGCTTCCTGCCGCCCCCTCACCTCGCTCCCTGTGGCGGGGCTGGCCCTCTCCCTGGGTGCTGGCTGACCCCCAGAGCTAGCCTCCTTCTGGCCCGCGGTCCCCTCTCCTGCCCGTGCTTATCTGGGAAAGCAGGAGCCCTACCTTGCAAATTCCCCACAGTTTCTGAAAGAAGGTATTATTTCCTCAAAACTGCTCAGGTTAGGAACAAAGGCAGACTCTGGATCTTCTTTAAGCAAGACAGAATTGAATTGACATTCCTTTAAAATGGCTTGTTATTACAGCCCATTTCTGCTAACAATTACCTGACAATATAGAGGGGGATCTGACTCCTTTAGGGGCTTGTTGAGTTTTCCTTTTCCTCTTTTCCTTTTGGTGGAGCCTGAAAAAAAAAAAAGGATGCATACTTGGAGTTCAGATTTCGACAGGTCTAGTATATTTACATCCGTGATGTCTGTGTAAATCCTACTGGACAAATAATGATTTTATACAGGAATGCATGCGCATGTGTGTGTGTCTGGGTGTGTATGTGCATATGTATGTGTGTTCTTGGGAAAAGGAAATAGAGATAATTTCTTTCCTTTTATGATTAAGTTGTCTCTTCTTGAGAACGGGATGGTAGAAAAAAGAAAAGAGGGAACTGCTGATTTTTAGAAACACGTATATGGAAAGTATATTAGGACGGTTGGTTTCACAAGCAGATTCAGTATCTTTTTTTATTATCTGAGCAAAAGCTGTGCATGTGACTGATGTTCAACAAATACTTCTTTTCAAACAATACTGAAAAGAATATTTCTTTGTTGAAAAGAAATATTTGTTGAAAAGAATTGCACCTGCTGTGCGTGATATGCTGAAGGAGAAGGAAGTCCAGAAGATGGGTTGGAATTTGTCAGCCGGGAGTAACGTGTTTTGTTGTTGGTTTGGGGGATACGGGCATTCTGAAGACTAATGCGACACAGTCTAAACAGACGAGCAGGACACTTGGTTAAACCTAAATGTTTGTCAACCCGATACAACCTCCATATATCTTTCTGATAATAACCTTAAATCCCTAGAGATAAAAAAATGTGACCTCTGCGTTCCTGTAAACGTGTTCTGTGATCTTCTGCAAAGCACCATGCTTCTCAACGAGCCAATTTTTTCGTAGTAAAAATGAGAAGTTGTCTTGTCTGAGTTCCCGCTGATATTTAATTTAAGCTGCGTTGACTGTGGCTTACTAGTTTTGACATCCCAGATAAGAGCTAGATTTAAAAAGCCAATCCAAACCAGACACCTGGCCTTATCAACATTGTTATTCCATTACATCTGCCTGGTTGATAGAGAAGCTGGGGGTGGAAGTGGTGGGTGCCCGAAATGCCCCAGCTTGGTGAAAGGTAAGATACTTCATAAATACTCTTTGCAGCCTGAGGTACTGCAGGGGCTCAGTAGACAACCAGATAGAAACTCCCCGAATGCCAGGAGGTTTGGTTATTGGGGAGGGCCTTGGGACCTCAGATCCGGGCTAGCCCTTTCAAAGGTAATGGGGACATGCCAAGAGGGGGTCATGTCCATGTAATATTCTTTGTAATGTGAGCCTCACAGCATGAGGCTCTTGAGCAGAATCTTTCAATGGATGAGGATGAGTCTGACAGCAGATGGATAGGTTTTTGTCTTTTCGTTTCAACCCAAACTGAGGTGTCACCTTTCCCTTTCACCCTTTTGTTCCCGCCTTCCTGGCTCCCGCTTATGGGGCCCCACACATTGATTTTAATTTTCAACACTTAACGCCTGACTTGGTGATCTAAGATCACTGACTGAGAAAACGGGAAAGGTCAGTCTGCTAACACCTCACCCAGCGTCCTGGGATTAGCATCCAAAACAAACAGATCAGAGATGGGATGTAGATTCCCAAGAGACAATTCCCACGTGTGAGAAAGCCTAGGAGAAACGGATGGCGTTTCTCAAGCTCACTGACGTCACTCAGGTTCATGATCCAAGGCTTTACCTTACTGAGGTTGGGGGTTGGGTTCTGCCGGAAGAGCAGAAGAACAGGGCTGGTGGATTTAAAACAAAAAAGTAGGGGGAGGGAGTAGCGTTCTTTCTGCTAATCAAAGGAGAAACCAAATAAAAAGAATGGAGTCCAAGAAAAATACAACTCTATTGTTTGGGGGGGCATAAGATGCTGGCTTGGAGGCTTCACTGAGTAATCCAAGTCACACCCTTTCTCTGTGGGACTGAAGGAATGTTGGCTGTTTCTCTGGAGGCCAGGTGGGAGGTGGGTAGACAGGTCTATGGAGATGAGAATTTCTTGGAGCTGGAACTCTCTGAACATCCCCCATGGCCTTGCAGCTGGGAGCCTGAGACACAAGGGAACAGGAATGCTGCCCTGAATTAAAGCCCAGGATCAATGACCACAGTAAGGGATGGGGGTGAGGGTGGGGGGTGCAGAGAAAGGTGGAAGGAGACTAGGAAACTGGGAAGGAAATGACCCTGTTCTTTCTGTCCTCATCTGAACAGGGGCTTCTGTGTCCTCAGGAGCCCCTTGGCTTCCTTTCATTAAACCATAGGGCGGATACCCAGGGAGAGGTGGCGTGTCTGGGTCTGGGGTGCGACGGGAAGCAGGAAGTACCAGTCATTTCACAAGAAGGCTTGACAGGGTAGAGAGAGCCAGCGAAAACTGGCAGACCCCCAAGGTGGGGTAGGAAAGTCTGGCCCAGCGTAAAGAACACTTGGCTTCACATAGTTTTGTGGGTATGTTAAAAAACAGGGCAGTCCGCAAAGTTTTTCTGCCAGCCCACCTAAAACATCACTTTCTCTTCCCCATCCTTGATCGTTTCTCCATGATGACATGTCAGCTGCTGGTGGTGAACTTCCATGGCCCAAGGAAGGATTAATGTGACCAAAGGTCTTGGGAGGACAGTCCTTCCCAATAGCAAGTTCTTAAATATAATTCTTTTGAATGTATGTAGGCTCCTGATGGATCCTACTACCTTACTTATCCCTCCTTCATTCCTCTTTCTCTTAGGACTTTAGCAAGAATCCTATTTGTGTGGATACAGCTCTGGAATCACCTGTAACTGTCTTTGGGAGAGAGTTGCACTCTTGGATCACTGTTGAATTCTTTTCCTTCTGAACACGTCCATCTCCTTTTTTCTTTCTTTCTTTTTTGTTTTTATTTTTTAGGGGGGGGGGGATCATTGTCTCTTCCCTGGGCTGGGAATCTCTCGCTCAAACTGTAGCTCCAATTCCCCAAATCCTAACTTATCTTCTTCAACTATTACTGGCAAAGACCCAGAATATGCCTCTGCTTTGTCCTCTTGGGTGCAGAATCTATCAGATTCATCCACAGTGTCCTATCTTGGTCTATTGGAAGCTGCATCCCTTTGGGAAAGACCGTATCAGTAGGGCGCTTTCAGTGTTCTAAAACATGTGTTCTGTAGTTGGATTTATTTCAGTTGCCAGTTCTCTGAACTTATGCCAATGGGTGGTATTCATTATTTAATGTATAGCAGTAGTCTGGATTTAGAACTCATGGTTTTCTTTTTTCCTTCCTTCCTTCCTTCCTTCCTTCCTTCCTTCCTTCCTTCCTTTCTTCCTCCCTTCTTTTCTTTCTTTCTTTCTTTCTTTCTTTCTTTCTTTCTTTCTTTCTTTTTCTCTGTTTACTTTCCTCTGTCACTTAGAAAAGTACCACTTGCAGGGCTTCCATGGTATCTCTTACTCAAAGGTGGTTCTTCATCAAAAGTTAGCATCCATTCATTCTTTGCCTTTGCCTTTGCCTTTAAGGCAGAGAGATTTACCTTAAAGATCAGTGACATGCTCCCTAATGGAGGAGTCTGGTTAGAATGAGTTTGAAGGGGTTTAGGACGAGGGAAGGGTTGGAAGCAGTCCAGAAATTTTGGGGCTGAAAGATGGCAGCCTCTTGGCCTTTAAGGAATCCCATGTCTTACCCAAGAAACAGAGAAGAACTAATCATCTATGGGGGCATTAGCCGCAGAACTTTTAGGGTTTAGAATTTGTATGGCAGCTACCATGGAAAATATTTTTGCACTGAACAGATGGGAGATGAACTAGTCTGGAAATATTTCCACAATATCAATAGCTATGTTTACAGTAGAACATATGGACGGAGTTTAGATTTGATAAATTTCCATCACTTTTTTACAAAAAGATGATCCCGCCAATGAAAGGTATACTTTAACAAGTGCTTGTGTTTGAATTCTGTTTGTCTCATATGGCATGGAAGTACCCAACTATGGCATTTTAACATTTTCTAGTTTTTTATCGTAGCCCTACCATCGAGTGTTCTGAATTAAAAATCTGAGCGCTCAGAGCAATGCTTGGTTTTTGCCAGCCGTATAGAAAATAGCTCTCTGGGTGACCTATAGTTTGGAAGTGCTACCCTTAGAGCTAGGTTGCTATCTATACTAGTGGTAGCCTCAACTATTAAAAGGCAGCCAGAGCTGTTGTTGTTGTTGTTGGTTGTTGGTTATGTCCTGAGCTGTAATTGGGTACTGATTGGGTGCCCTCTCTAAAATACTACTACAGCTAATAATAATAATAATCCTTGAACTATTTGTTGAAAAGGCACTGCAAGTAAAAGCTCTGTACTAAATGTACTGTATTTACTATTGCTCATTTCACAATGACACCACAAGGCAGCGGGCCTGGGCTTCCAGCCCAGTTCCCCACAATGAAAGATAACACTAGTGCACCTCTCCAGAGGTTACTGTGAGGATTTAGGCTAGTGGGTGTCACCTGGAAGAGTTCTTGGCGTCTAATAAATGCTCAGCATAGGTTAATTGGATTTAGCTCTATGCCTATCACACATTGAAGGCAGGTAATACGCCCAGGTTCACCTAGCTGGTAAGTGGAAGGGTTGTGGTCAAAACCCAGGTCTGTCTGTGACTGTAAGCTGGGCTCTTCTCATTTCTGACACAGGTTGGTGAGAAGCTGCAGCAAGCCTCTGGTATAACCAGGGAGCACTGATTTCCAGGCCAGGACCTTCCCATGACAAGGCTCTTGAAAAATGGGGCTCAGAGAAAGGGACAGAGACACAAACACCATGCAGGAGGCGGCAACATCTTAAATCTGTATCTCATGAGTGATTACTGTATGTTTTTTTTTCTTTTTAAGATTCCTGAGTATTTGAAATTTTCATAATAAAATGCTAAGAAAATATGGTTCCATCGAAGCACGATGAGGCTTCTGCAGAAGGCCAAGGGGCTTCTGTCCAGTGACCCCCGCTGGAATGTCAGCGTTTTCTAGAGGTGAGAAGGCACAGCAGTGGCCTGGAGCTCTGCACTCTTCTGGGGACATCATCCAGAAGCCGTCTGCCCTACGTGGAGGATGGCTAATAAGAAACAAAAAGCCTTTCTCCCCCAAATCTTGCTGATGTTCACATTACATAATGTAGAGTTATGTGTCTGCTGTGTGGTTGGCAGGAGCCTGATCATGATATGTTGATAATACATGGAGTCTTGCATGCAAACTTTGTTTATACGCTGGGCCCTCCCTCCGAGTCTGGGGCAGGTAGCCGGCTGCACAGCCTCCATCGGAGCCTGGAAGAGTCAGTATTTTATGGATACTCGTGTTTATTTTGCTGTCTAACTACGGTAGCCATCGTGAGTTTGGTTAAGGCAAAGCACTGTAAAGACATGGAGAAAGCATCCTTTGATAACAGAGGCAATTACACTTCCACATGTACCTACCTCGTCAGATGGTACCCCCCGTCCACAGAGGAAAGGCCACCCCTGGTCAAAAAGGAGACGCAAGTCCTGATTTGATGCTTTATCGAGTTGCCTAAAAAAAAAAATGTGTTTTCATGTGAATGCCCATGTAAGTATGGAACCAAGTTTAATGTCAACTATGGCTGTTGGTTTCTGAGAACTGAGAGCTGGCATCCCGTCTTTGAAGAAGATAACAGAAAGATGCGTTCCAGTCTGTCTCTTCCAAGCCATCAGATCTGACTGGGAAAAGAGATCAGCCTTTCTCAAGAAGCCTCCACCAGCCCAGCCAGCAGGGAACTCGGGCCTCAGGTTGAGGCAGGTTTCCACGAGGCAGCCAAATGTTTGCAAAACAAGCACCAGGATGAAGAGGCCCGGTCTGCAGACATCCCAAGGTTGCGACAGTCTTGGAAGATGTGAGTGAGCTGATGGAAGCGCCCCGGGGAGCCAAGGCTGAGAGGCAGACCTGCCTGGGAAAAGCCAGGTCCCCTCTGCTCACTGTCCAGACCTGGCGTGCCGAGCGAGGGAGGGCCGACGGCCTGGGATAATTGTCCAGTGTTTATATTTGAAAAGGGATACTACACTTCCAGGATAATTCTCTCCAGCCTCCTCTGGGGCTAAGATTTCCAATTGGTCTAAAATCCTGACGAGAAATGGGATGGGGGGTCGGGGGGTGGGGGGGCTGATTACCTGGCCGACTGGGCTGCAATCACACCTTTCAATACTAATTATCTGCTTGTTGAGTTCAATGACATTGAGCATCCAGGCTCTGGCTGGGGCGAACCTTGCCCAGTGGCTTGCCTCACCGGCTTAAGACAATGATTCGAATGGACAAAGTACCCGCACTGTGCCTTGATAAGCAGGAAATGAATGCTTGTTTGCAAATAAGATTGGGAAATGTGATCAGCTTCTTGTTCAGCATCTGTCTTTCGGTAACTAGCCCGATAATACTAATGTAGAAATAATACGTCAAAAGACAACAGCGAGAGATCTTTTTTTTTTATGGCCCTTCCCTTCCCCCTCCCTCAACTTTCTGTACCTGAAGCAAAGGCAGAAGTAAATGCAATGTTGTTTTGTGGGCTCCCCCCACCCCCCAAAAGTATCTGGCTTGAATGTGTCTTTGTGGAGATCTGGGGAAATGATTTGTCAGTGCGCGGATTTGTTCCTATCCATGGCTTCTCCTAGAGGCCTGTCTTTGATCTCAGTCTTCTGTGACCCCCCCTTCCTTCGTTAAATAGAATAAAAATTTTACTTCTACTTGGATGCAACATAATCAAGGTTCCTTAGTTACATAAACAGCTTCAGTGTAGATTCGTTTGAGGGGTGTATTACTTGGTGACTGGAATGCATTACGAGAGCCTACAAGTTCCTGGAGGAGTAACATAAGGTCTGAGTCAATGGACAGAGAGATTGGAGGCCACTTATCTGGTAAAGCTGCCTGCATTGTGTCCATCTTAATGTATCACTCCTGGTGAAGGAGTACTGGGTACAAGGAGTGAATGTGCGTGGTCTTTAATCTTTCCAGAATGTTACTTCAAATCCTGACTTCTTGATCACAAATCGTGCACCCCCCAGAGATGTTAAAGGCCTGGCTCCTCAGTATCTCGGAATGTGACCTTCTCTGGACATAGTGGCATCGCAGATGTAATTAGTGAAGATGAGGTCATGCTGGAAAAGATTGGGCCCCTCATCCAATATGACTAGACTAGTGTCATGAGGAGAAAATTTGGGCACAGATAGCCAAGAAAGAAATCACGGGGAGGATAATCAGGTGAAGACAGAGGATAAGATTGATGCATCTATGAGCCAAGGACTACCTGAGGGGCATGGATCTTTCCTGGCGCCTTCATTTTTTTTTTTAAGGTTTTATTTATTTATGCATGAGACACACACACACACACACACACACACAGAGGTAGAGACACAGGCAGAGGGAGAAGCAGGCTCCATGCAGGGAGCCCGACATAGGACTCGATCCCAGGTCTCCAGGATCATGCCCTGGGCTGAAGGCGGCGCTAAACCACTGAGCCACCCAGGCTGCCCTCCTGGTGCCTTCGGAAGAAGCATGGCCCTGCTGATACCATGATTTCAGACGTCCAGCTGCCGCAACCATGACACAATGCATTAGTATTGTTTTAACTCACCCAGTTCGTGGTGCTCTGTGTGGCAGCCAGCCCCAGGAAACGAATACATCTAGCTCCGCAGATCCAAATGATTTGGAAGGGAAGAGTAGTGGCAACCTACCCAAGCCAAAGAATACATATGTCCTTTGATTTTCCAACTTGGGCAGCGGGGGGGTTCTCCGGCTCCTTGGTCTTTTACCACTGATGTCTCAGAAGTCCCTGGCCTGTCTTGGAGGTGTTTAAGTTTCAGGGGACTGAATCAACTATAAGCACATCTCAGGCCACATTACTAACAGAGGTCAGGATGTAATTGAGACAGCTGTTTGGTATGATAGACTTCTACTTTGAATTCCTACCTCATCCTCTTCCTTTACCTTGGAAGGGCAGCCAGGAGAGAAATGCTTAGAACAGGGGTTAAAGCTTTAGAGTCAAGCCTGGTTAAAGCCCCAGATGGTTTTAATGGATTTTCTTACCTACTTGATCAATCTCAGGGTTCTCTGTAGTAGATTAAAGTGTGCCCCTTTAGCACTCTTGCCATGCAACCTCCCCCAAATAAAAGTGGAGCCTAGGAAGGAGTAAAGACCTGTCAGGCTGAACATAATGTATGCGCCCCACTCTCATCTCTCTGTTACTGTCTTGAGAATTTCTAGGTTCCCGAGGTCCTGAAGAGTTCCTTTCTCCACTTGGCTTCTAATCCATGTTGGAAAAGACGACCAACAAGGACATTTCCCTTGCCCATGTCCCCTTGCCATGTTTAAAACCATTGGACCATAAAAGTAAAGGAACTTCAAAGATCAATATTAAACGTTAAAACTTTCTTATTTTTGCTCGAGAATGCTGAGGTCCAAAGAGGGAATTGAACTTGCCCCAGATGCTCTTGCCTTATTTTTTTTTTTAAAGATTTATTTATTTATTCATGAGAGACACAGACTGAGACAGAGAGGCAGAGACACAGGCAGAGGGAGAAGCAGGCTCCTCGCAGGGAGCCGGATGCAGGACTCGATCTGGGATCCTGGGATCACAACCTGAGCTGAAGGCAGGCTCCCATCGGTTGAGCCACCCAGGTGTCCTAGATGCTCTTGCCTTAAAGTAGACTTTGAGTCCATATATTCTGAACCTTGCTCTTAGATGCCATGGCCCCATTCCTTCCTCTTCTCTGCAAGCGCCAAGGCTTGCCTCATGATCTGACAACTTCTTACTCCTCTGTTTTCTCCCAAACTCCCATCTTCCTGCCACCAGGCCACCTGGGATTGTTCTTTCTTTCCCTATGGAGCCTGGTCTCTCTCCTCAGGCTACTTTTATCAGGAAGGAAAGGAGAATTAATGTGTGCTGAATACCTGCTCTTTACCATCCATTGTGCTAAGTGCTTTACCTGTGTTAGTGATGAGAAGGCTACAGCTCAAAGAGGTAAATGCTGAAGATCATGCAGCTATTAGAATAGAGCTGAGGGAGGCCCCTGGTGGGGGGCATAGTCGGTTAAGCATGCAACTCTTGGTTTTGGCTCAGGTCATGAACTCAGAGTTGTGAAATCGAGCCCCACATTAGGCTCTGCTCTCAGCACGGAGTCTGCTTGAGATTCTCTCTCTCCCGCTACCCCTCCCCCGCTCTCTCTTGCTCTCTCTTTCTCTCTCTTTCAAATAAATAAATAAATCTTAACCAAAAAAGAGAGAGAGAGAGAGTAGAACTGAAATCCATATTTCTCTGGGGAGGCTCTTTCTCCAGCTAGAGAAAGGGGACCACACCCAGTGGTACTATGCATGGGCGTAGTTGTGAAAATGGTACCTCCATGCTACATTTTCATTCTCTGCCACGTTCTTCTAGCTAAACTGTTTCTTGTTTCCATGTCAATAAGGACATGATTCAATAAAAGCAATGCCTGCTATCTGTAAATGAGGTGATTTATTTTTTCCTGCTCTGAATTTTCCCATCACAAGTAGAACACATTTGGTGGTGGTGCACACAAACCGCTTCACTGCATGCTTATAGGTCCAGCATCAGAGTCAAAGCAAATCAACAAATATTTGGTGGGTGCCCACGATGCCCAAGGTGAAGGGAGTGATGTGTGAGTTCCTCTGTTTGAGTTGGTTATTGGCCTCGAGAGGGATGACTCAGGTGCCACTCAACAAGTCAACGTGCCAAAAATAAGGATGTTCCATGAGGAAACCAGCCATTGGCCACCCCTCAATTCACCTCCAAGCCTTTTTTGTCACGTCTCTCCACTTCTAGCTTAGTCCTGTTGCCACGGCCACTGCCACATCCTGCTCACTCATTTTGCTGCTGTGGCTGAGATTTTGTCCTACCTCCTCTGAAAATGGCCCAGATGATGTAGTGGACATATTGGGTGCCTGGGCTCCTGACTCCCTGGCCTTCCTTTGGTATAGGACCTAAGTGGGGGAAAACCCACTGGACCTCATTTTCGGCATTTGTAGATAAAGGGGCTCTCCCAAAGGAAATGAAAACAGGATATGGAAGAGATATCTACACCCCCATGTTTATTGCAACATTATTCACAATAGCCAAGATATGGAAACAACTTAAGTATCTACCAGTCAAGGGATGAATGGATAAAGAAGATACAATACACACACACACACACACACAGACACACACACATATAGACACACACACATATACAAAAAAAGGTATGTTGTTCATCTAGGAGAAAGAAGGAAATCCTGCTATTTGCAACAACATGGATGGACCTTGAGAATATGTTAAGTGAAATAGGTCAGACAGAGATAGACAAACGCTGCATGATATCACTTATATATGGAATCTAAAAGAGTCAAACTCATAAAAACAGAGTAAAATGGTGACTAGCTGGGGCTGGGGGAATAGAAGAGGTGTTTTTTAAGAGTGCAGACTGACAACTAGAAGACAAATCCTGGAGATTGAATGCACAGTATGGTGAATATAGACAACATTGTATTATGTCATCATACTTGCTAATTCGCTAGATCTTACTTATTCCCACCACACACACACACAAAAAAGAAATGATAATTAGGTGCCATGATAGAGGTACTAATGATCTCATTCTTATGACAATCATATTGTAATATATCAGTGTATCAAATCAACATGTGCTACATCTGAAACTTACACAATCTTATATGTCAAACTGTACTTTGACAAAAAGAACACTGTATTAAGGGGGTTCTACTTAGTAAAACAAATCCAGTTGAAACCTTTATGATTTTTCTCTGCCAAACCCTGTTCACTCACTCTGTTCAAGACTTTAGCCAAAACTCTTTAAAACCTGCTTTCTCCTAACTTACTGTAACTCACTCTGATCTTCAACACACTTAACGAAATATTTTTATATTGTTTTGTTTTTTATAGGCTCCTAGGATAGTTTCACAGTTGTATATTTTATTTTCGAGGAAGATTGTTGACCACCGAATATAGTGTTGCATCATTCACTTATGCATCATTGCATTATGCATTCATTATGCATCATTGCATCTGCTATTTACAATCGCAGACACTCAACAAATTTGTATTGTAGGAATAGACCTTAGTTGTGAATTCTTATGTATTAACTTGTCACCAATAATATTTTTTCATCTGCTCTGCTATTAAATTCTTTGACAATTTAGATATTTTTACAATTATACTCACACACTTGTGAGGTAGGAAAGATTCCCAAGTGGGTGTTGGGAAAATGTTATACAGTTGGGGTAGTATACTGGTCTTAAATGATGAAATACACAAAAGAGTTTATACTGATTAGTTTCCTTGGTCTTTCTGGCACTAATACTTATTGTTCATGTGAGCGCAGTTGAAGATAACCCCTTGTCCACAGGATCAGGGGTTCTGGATTCTGGTGGGTTGATTATTTTCCTGAGGTCATGCTGTTAGTAAATGGCAGAGCTCACTCTCAAAGCCACTCTACCTTGTGCTAATTAAACCTGGACAAGGCAAGGACATTTATTCCTGAGTTAAAGAGATATTGACTGGGTCTCCATCCAATACCAGGCTCTGTGCTGACAGAGCAGAGGGCAGCCCTCAAGGAGCTTCAAGTCTAATAGGAAGACTAAGCAAATCAAAATTATTGGAAATTGTGACAAATATTTCAAGAAAGCTAATGAATGCCCCAAACAGAGAACCTTTGGGGTGGGATATGGTGGAGGGAAGCTGGGAGAAGGCTCTTTGAGAAGATGGCATTGAAACTGAAACCAGGAGGAAGAGGAGTGGCATCAGGAGAAGGAGGGTGGGGGCAGGGGACAGCATCTCAGGCAGAGACAAGAGCACATTCAAAGGCCCTGAGGTGGGGAAGACTGGTATGTTGGAGGAACCAAAAGAATGTTGGCGAGTTTTCAGTTGTGGAGTCTGTGCACAGAGGCTAAGCACATTTTCAAGCCCACCCTGCTAGAAAGTGAAGAATCCAAGTTTGTGCTTTTTCCTGCCCGCCATGCTTCAAGGCCTTGCAGTCTGCTGGGTGTGTGTGTCTCTGTAAGGAAGTCAGAATGGATCACCTGTCAGGACTAAGGAGGCTGGGGCTTGGCTAGCAGGATGTGGAGTGTGTGTACTTTCTGTTTATTCTTGAAGTTTACTTCCCTGCAAATACATGCCTAACTGCCATGCACCTTCTATGAGGAAGCCAATGCCAGCACTCCATCGCTCATGAGCAATCCTGCAAAAACAAATCCATATCCTCCATGCAACCCTCAGTGCCAGCCAGTCAGGCCTGCACTGGCCGGGCAGCCCAGAGCTTAGGAGCAATCTTGTCCTCAGGAATGGAGGGAAGAAAAACAATTTCAAATTCCAGGCGCTGAGGGCCTCTTACAGACAGCCATTGTCGGCAAAAGGGCAAACTGAACTGTGTAATGGAGCCCCAGTGGCGCCTCTGGAAAGTGAGAGGATATTGAGGTTAGGGGCTGCTGCTCAGGGTGTGTGAACGGTGGGCATGGGTAATCTGAAGACAAGGCTCAACAGTGAGCTTGGGCAACTTGTCTTTAAGGGGAGTCTGTTTCCCCATATTTAATATTATGAGAAGAGTAATATGTGCCCTTGGGTTGAACACAGGAATTAGGATAGTCTTAGAAAAGGGGAGCAGACTCTTTAGATGTCAGGGGCTCCAAAAGGGGGCTGCCTCCCTCTTTAACCATGTTGTTGGCTAGACTCTCTCCTTCTCCCACCCCAGAGTGTCTTGGTGACTTTCACCCTCCTGGCAAAACTGTGTGAGAAGAGTCCTGTAGTTTCCTGTTTCCAAAGATGAAGGCAGTGGACGAATGTTTTCAGTGTGATCTAGGTTGGCTTTGTCAGCTGCAAAATGGTACCAACCCATCAAGTTTTAAACAGCAGGAGCCAACATGGAGTGATGCAGTGGGGCTCTTTTGACCTTTTGATGACGATGATGTTGATGGTGATGAAGAAGTTGTTGATGGTGACAGTTGCTCTTTATTGAGTTGACTGAACACTACTGCCCACCAGGTGTCTCAGCTCAGGCTGTTGTAACAAAAATATCACACACTGTGCAACTTATAAACAACAGAAATTTACTTCTGTAAAAGCAGAAAAAAAAAAAAAAAAGCAGGAAAAGCTCTGGAGGCTGGGAAGTCCGATATCAAGGCATCAGCAGATTTCGTGTCTAATGAGATCCTGCTCCTCCTAGACGACTTTTGTCTCATGGGTAATTCACATGATAGAAGGGGCTCTTTCTGGGGGCTCTGGTATCAGGACATTAACCCATTCATGAGGACTCTACCCTCAGAACCTAATCACCTCCCAAAGGCCCCACCTCTTAATACCACCCCCTTGGGGGATAAGGTTTCAACATACGGACTTTGGGGAGATATGAGTGGGTCATTGGTAATGAGTACTCCCCCACTTAATTTTTATCTAATTAGGTCTTTACAACAATTCTACTGGGCAGGCGCTAGGGCAGCCCCCACTTTGCAGATGAGAAGACTGAACCACAAAGGGGTTGATTATTTTCCTGAGGTCATGCTGTTAGTAAATGGCAGAGCTCACTCTCAAAGCCACATGTATCTGACTTCAAAACAGATGACCTACCAATTATATATGTGTATATATATATATATGTTCATATATATGAACCTCGAAATTTGAGTGGTCGGTACTCACCTTTTAAACAAACTTGTATAAGCACATAGAATTATATTTAACATTTATTGGTTAAAAACTATTTATCATACAGGATTGCTTAATTTGTTACTTTGCACCTTCTCTATTCCTTGGAGATTTCAGGCAAGCAAAATATTGTTATAATGCAAAAACTCAACTATGGACTCATACTATTTGTTTTCCATCATATGCGTTTCAGTCCCGTAAAAGTTAGCCAGAGAAAGGAAAGTTGGGGACAATAAGTTCCAGATAGATGGAACGGCAGAGGCAAGACTCAGGTGTCACGAGAAAACATGGCAGATTCTGGGAACCCACAAGTCAGTGTGATGGTTGGACTGGAGAAGGCTGGGGGTATCTGGGGTAGGGTGTGAGATGAAGCTGGGAAAATCGGCTGGTTCCAAATCAGGAAAGGCTTTTTATACAATGTTTGGGACATCAGAATTTATCCACCACCAAGTGAAGGCTCTGAAGCTGGAGACAGACCAGATTCAATTTGCATCTTAGAAGAGAATGTTGCCTACAACAGACCACTTCTCATGCTGCAGACCTAGAAGGCTGGGTGTCAAGGCTTTCCGTCTGTTCACTATTAGCCTTTAAGCTGAGTTTTGAAGGATGCTTAGCTGAAGCCACTTGGGCACAGACCCTGATGTGAGGTCGTGAGTGGTTTTTCACCTTAGCTGTAAGTCGTCCTAGACATCAGGAAGAAAAAAGTTGAAAAGACCCATGGCACCTCCATGCTTAATGATGAATAGAACGTGCTTCTTCATCTCCTGCTGGCACTTAGATCCTTAAATGTGGTCTCCACTACTACCACGGCAGGACATACAGTTAAATGACAGGCGAAAAAAGATTTCCAAAGTTGGGCCTTTAAATACGTGCAGTGTGCTGACCTCTCTCCTTAACTTCGCTTTTCCCTGAAGTCAGTAACACCAGCTTTGTTCGGTCTACTCCAGCAACCTCAGGTCCATGTGGGAAGCAGCAAGGGAGGTATATAGACCTGGGCCTGTTTTAACATTGGGAGTGCTTGGTACTTCTTCTGACTCAATTGTCCAATTTATTCAGATCACTAAAAACAGATTTCTTGAGGCTCAGTTGTGAAGGTCAACTAATTGGAATCGATGAGCCTGGGTCATGACTGTGCCAGGAAGCAGAGCCAGAAAATTCCATCCCTGTTACTTCATAGATGTCAGGTCTTCAGAAGGTGAAGGGCTGTTGTTTGCAGGGTGGACCTTTGTCACCTGAATGGAGCTTGGGAAACTTCGCAGCTCCTCTTCGAACTCCCCTGTAAGAAGTCAAAGCAAACACTGGAGGTCAGTGACTCAATCATGTCTTAAACCCTTTCCATGAAGTCAAATTCCTCTGCCAGCTGTTTAACCAGGGCATTTGGAACCTGGATGTGAAATTCTGACATCCACTTTTGAAGGGACAGTCCATTGGATGATCTCCTACCACCATCTTTTGACCAAAGGAAGAAGAAGAAGAAATAAAAAAATGGAAGAACACAGTGTGTTGCCTTCGATTTAGTTAAATGGTTTGACAGCCCCAATGGCACATTTGAAGGTTGGCCACTAAACGGTTGGTTATAATTACGTATTTCTCTTCCATTTTATTCTTTCAGTGTGAAGCTGCTTTATGTTCCAAATCTTATGTGTTAGAAGCCATGGCTAACTTAGGATGAGAGCAATATACTGTGATTAAGCAAACCTATGGAGGTGCACATTTGTACAGCAGTAAACTTACTACTTAGCTCAGAGCTTCAGTTCTCTAACAAACATTGTGGAAAAAAAAAACCCTAACAGGTGGAGGTGTCATGAGTACCACTGTGGGTATCTTCATTAACTCCTTAAAAATCAGTAATCTGTGTTGGATGAACATGATGACAGGCAAACACATTTGTTCTCGGTATTTTAGTCTTTTTTTTTTTTCACCTTTCCTTTGGTAGTTGCATCATTAGTAAAATGAATGAAAATATTTGAAGAAGAGGTAGACAGCCTGTCCTCTGCTGTCCTGCCTGCCATTGCAGTGCCTTCGATAAACTTCTATCTCCTTTAACAAAAATACAAACATCGAAGATTATGTGTAAGACTTTGTGGCAAGTTCTGCAAAGATTTTCCCTCTACAGGTGACCTTTGGTAATGGGGGATGCATTGCAAGGGTTGGTGTGGGTTTGAGGGAAAAAGGAATGCTAAGTCCTCCATCACTGTATCTCCTCAGATCTTAGTAGATCCAGGACTGTGAGGTGTATCAGCCCTCATGGAGAACTGAGCTTTAGAGACTAGCCTTCTCTTTGCCTACTAGTCATACTTTCTGAAAGAAAGGATTTTATCGGACTTCAGTGCCCCCACCCTATGTGGACAGCTTTATTGGGCAGAATTATTTTATATAAATTTATTTTTTATTGGTGTTCAATTTGCCAACATATAGAATAACACCCAGTGCTCATCCCATCAAGTGCCCCCCTCAGTGCCCGTCACCCAGTCACCCCCACCCCCTGCCCACCTCCCTTTCTACCACATTGGGCAGAATTAAGGAACAGCATGGCCAGAAATGATTAGCTTTGTTCATATCCAGTGTGTATGTGACTGTCTTTGATTTATCAACCCTTCTCTGGGGCTATCAGGTGTAGCGAGAGAGCAGGGCTGGTTTATCCATGCAACGTGGCAGGAACTATATCGTAATATATAGGAATGGACCACTTTAGGCATCTTTCCTTAAATGTGTGTGAACAACTAGGGCAACTGATGATTTGGTGCATCTCCTGCAGCCTCTTGCTCATGCTCTTCTCATCTTGTCCAAAGTCTTGGTGTATAATGTCACTGGTGTCCCATTTACCAGTGCATTTTGTTCCAGTGATAAAATTTGGTCTATGTAGGTGTATCTAAAAGACCTCTCCTCCACTAACTTGCATTTTTAAAAAAGATTTTATTTATTTATTCATGAGAGACCCGGAGAGAGAGAGAGAGAGGCAGAGACACAGGCAGAGGGAGAAGCAGGCTCCATGCAGGGAGCCCGATGTGGGACTCCACCATCCCTGGTCTCCAGGATCACGCCTTGGGCTGAAGGTGGTGCTAAACTGCTAAGCCACCCGGGCTGCCCCTTAACTTGCATTTGAATGAGCCTATAGACATACCAGGTAGAAGCCCAAGGAACCTCAATTAAGACTGAAGATCAGCTCTGAGGACCACTGGTCTCCGTACCAATGCAAGTTTTGTCCAGAGACCTCCAGGAATCCTTACGGTAGCTAAAATTTGAATGTGGTTACTGCTGTTGTATTGGGCCCTGCTCTTCTCATGTATCACATTTCCTTGGAGAATGATGTGTTTTCAGTAGACATCATTACACCATGAGACTAACTTCTTTAAAAATGTTTTTGCACTCCTTTTCCTTGCTTGTCATTTCTTGCAGAGCCAGGACTATGGTGAGGTAAGCAGTATACGTAGAGAACAAAATGTAAGGAAACACTCACTCTCAGGGTCACATAGGTGCACGGTTGGCACCTCCTGACGTTGTGCACCCTCGGTGCTTCATTACTTCACCCAAGCACTGAATGAAATAATATGTTTTTGTTAATTTTTCACACTAATACTATTAGCAATAGCTAGTACCTGTTGTCATGTGGACTTCCATATATTTGGACTTCTAAGCCAGATATTCCCTAATACCTGTCTAATCATAACACAGGGGATTTGAAGCTGTGAATTGCTGAAGGTCAAGAATTTTGAGAGTCTCTCTCCAATAAAAGAAATTTCACGCACCAAGCCCCAAGACTGCTTATTCTCAGCATGGTCTATTAAGCGACTGATCCTTGGACCAGCTCACTGATTTCATTCATTTAACAAATATTTACTGAATCCCTGCTATGTGCTGGATACTATTCTAGATGCTGGGAACATAGCCATGATTAAATTAATCGATGTCTCTGTCCTCATAAAGCTCACGTTCTAGCAGGGGAGGCAGATCAAAAGTAAACAAACAATAATGTGATATGATGCCAGTAAGAAAAATAAAGCACACCTAGAGGGTAGCGAGCGTTGGGTGGTAGAGGGTGCCATTGTAGAGCGGGCGCCAGGAACCATCTCTCTGAGAAAGTGGCATTTGAGTAGGATCTTGAGTGACATGAAGGGGCGACACAAAATGCAAGCACTACATAGAAATACTGTGTTATTTTGTGAAATAAATGCTTTCTACAGTGCATTTGACTTTTCAGTCAGAAAGTACAAGGCCAACATGGACAACAATGTCATAACGAGACCGTCACTCACCAAGCAAGGCTTTCTGAGCTATTTTTAATCTACGTGCTGTGGCCAGAGGGAATAGGTGGGGTAGATGGTCCATAAAACTGTTGGCTCCCTGGGCGTAATTTTCTGACTGGGGATTTGAGGTCTGCTGAGTGATTCTCTGTTTGTTCTTCGGAATTAAATTAGAATTGGGCAGTCTCCATTTTGCGGTTTTGTTCTCCAGTCTCTGGTGGACCAGAGCATCAGCCAGTTTTCATTTGTGTTGATTCACTTGGAGGAAAAAGCTGTGACGGAAGCTGCCCGCCATGTGTGGAACGCAACCATTTCTGGTCAAGGGCTGCAGACTCTTTCCATTAGCCTTCCCGTGGGGCAGCGTTTTCAACCCCGTTGCATGTGGCGTGACTCAGTAGTGCTCGTGTAGTGGATTTGCAGGTCCTTCCTGAGGCTAGGGGAGGACGAGACCTGCAGAGACATTATTATGTGCAGTGACTGGGGCCTGCGAATGCCTCAGGTGAGGCCCGGACTCTGCCTGGAGGAAGCTCTTAGCGGGTGATGAGCACTTGGTCTTGGAGACAGGGGCCGGTGTGGGCGGCCTCTTTGGTCTCTTCCAGCTTGGCCTTCAGAAGATGTTGACATCAAAACCTGATCCAGGTAAGTGCAGCTGGGAGTGGTGCTAGATGCTCCAATAGTTAAAATAAATGTTAGATGCCCCAGAACCTCTTTGGCCAGAGGTAACCTTTTAAACCTGTTCCGAGCCAGATTGTAAATTTTGGCAAAAACACACTCTGTGGCTCAAAATTTAGCCTTGATTCGTTGTGAGTTGAGACTGCTCAGCACCTCAGCTCTATCCGCCTCTCCCTTTTATCCACCCCTTCCTCCTATGCTGCAAACCTCCCAGCTCATGGCTGCGGCCAGAGGAGATGAGTGTCACACAGGAGGACAGGTGGGAAGAGTGCAGGGAATGAAGAAAAGGCACAAGGGAAAGAAGGAAGAAATTTCTAATCCATCCAGTGGGGGGTCTTGGAGATGCTGTTCTACATGTCCGGGCCTCCGGAGTTAGGAGGGTCTGCTTCAGATTTGTTCCTCCACTTGAAAGCACTGTATGACCTCAGACACCTTTCTGAGCCTGGAATTTTCCTCGTTGGTAAAGGATTCATTTCATCAAAGTAACATCAGTCAAACAATGCTGCTAAAGAGCCTGAAAAATTGCCTAACCCATCATACAGGCATGTAACTTGAGAGTTGTGTCAATATTATTTTTCTTAGACACTGAGACCCCCTCCCCCCATGTCAGAGATGGCACTACCTGGAGTGGCATGAACTGGCACCCGCATACCCCAGGCTGACAAAGTCTGCGGCTTTATGTAGCTAAGAGTTTTGAACAATCCCAAAGCTTCTGATAACACAAGGACTTGGCAGAGGTTCAGATGCCAACAAAGCCATCGAAAGCAGTGATGGTGACTTTCACGTCAACTTGGCAAAGATATAGCACTGACCAATGTATTCCAACAGTAGTCTAAAGATGCCGCGAAGGTATTTTGTAGGTGTGGTTAACATTTACAACCTGTGGGTCTCTAAGTAAAGGAGGCTACCTCCATAACGTGGGTGGGCCGTGTTTCATCAGTTGAAAGACTAGGAGCAAAAACTAAGGTTTCCCAGAAAAGAAGAAATTTGCTGCTAGATTGCAGAATCAGTCCACACCTGAGTAGGGTTTTTAAAAAATATTTTATTTATGTATTTACTTACTTGAGAGAGAGAGAGAATGAGAGTATATGGAAGGAGAAGACAAGCATATTTCACCCCGAGCGCAGAGCCTGACGTGAGGCTCCATCTCACGACCCTGAGATCATGACTTGAGCCCAAACCCAGAGTTGGAGGCTTAACCAACTGAGCCACCCAGGTGCCCCCTCCCCTGAGTTTTTAGCTTGCCCTATGGATTTTGGACTTCCTAGTCCCCATAATCACATGAGCCAATTCCTGAAAATAAATTTCTTTATTATCTGTAAACACACACACACACACACACACACACACATATATATATACACACACGTATTATGTAAAAATATTTTATGATTATTATACATACACGTATATGATATGTATGATAAAACTATGTATTTCTGTAGTAAAATAGTTAAAATAAATGTTATATATAAATAAATAATATATTAATGTCCTATTGGTTCTGTTTCTCTGGCTAACCCTGACTGGCATAGAAACTCATGATTTATACACGTATGTGGATAATTTTTAGCTGAAATCTTTTTTCAGCTCATCTATTATAGGAATCTAGACTTGAGTCTTAATGAAAACAAACAGAAAAAAAGGATGAAGGTAGGAGCTTCTGGCTCGGTGGGGACCGGTGTGGGGAAGGATTTCCTAATCCTAAACTGAAAAGGGAATTTCAGGGTGGAATGGACAGCATCCCAAACCCCAGGCCAGCGTCCTGTCTCTGAAAGCCTCGGGGAGGAGTAAACAATTTGGGTGGGGTGTGCAGTTTTGCCGGCTTGCTTAGCATTTGGGCCTTTCCCCCAGGCTTGGTCATGGTGGTTTGTTTAAAATTAGTTCTTGTTTGGCCTGTGGGGGAAGAGTGAATTGCAGAGTCTGGGATTTACTCTGAGCCTTTTGCATTTTAGGTTCTGAGGCTGGATCACTTGGTTATTTTAAAAATGGACAGACATGAGCCCAGGACTACCATGTGACCAAATCTCTGTCCTCCTGGTCAGAACCGGCTAGAAGCTGACACTGAGCCGAGAAGCCGTCACCCTAGTCCAATCTGGGAAGGATCTCCCCTGTTCCAAATAGAGCTCCCTGCCTCCCATGCTGAGATGCCCCCCCAGTGTTCCCAGATAGTTGTCCTTTTCAGGAATGACCTGCCAGCAGCTGCCCCTTTGCAAAAGTGTCATCTCAAAGTTGCCACTGACCCTGGGCCTATGCGGACATTTAATGTCATCGTCAGGACTAATTGGTGTCTCCTCAAGCAGGGTCACCGTGGAACAAGATGCAGGATCGGTAAGCTTGGATGGGGTCGGGGGGAGAAAGGTTGAGATACCAACTGCATATAATTGCTTTGGAACTTGGGAAAGAAATCTGGCTTCTGGGAGTCAACACGCAACGACTGAGGACTAGAGAGTGACAGGTACTGATAGAGGGGCTTCTACAAAGGGACAAAGGGGTGTAAAAACTGGCATCTACCCACATCAGCCCTGTGTTTTCAGCTGGCATGAATCCTTCTTTGATTCTGGAGTTGTGTCCTCTAAATATATGTGTTTACCCCTTTTCTTTAAAGTTGGTTTTGATTCCGGCATCAGAGTAAGGCTATGTACGGCTGACTACACATATTAGCTGGTCCCTATGAAGATCTAAACTACTCCTGAGTTCAGGGGTGCTGGTGAGGGCTGTCCTTAGTGCGTTTACACTGGACAGCAGGTAGTTAAGTCATGAACCATATCGACAAATCATATTGCGGTCGTGTTGTCAGCTAATAATACACACCCTCGTATGCACACTTGCTCAAACACATAGACATGCACACCCACAAGCCATTCTGCCCATTATAACCTGAGCTTAGTTCTGTTCATTTCATTTCAGCGATTCTTGATGTCTTTGCCAGTTATCAATGGTAACTGGGCCTTGAGACACTCGATGGTAACCACTGAAATCTTTGCTTGGCAATTCAGTCTCATGGCTACCAAAAAAGTGATCCGAGGGGTAAAAATAAACTTGGTAAGAACATTAGGATTTTAATACCCAAATATAGTCAAACAAACAAAGAAGTTAGAAATAGAAATAAGTGGAGAATCTGCTGTAAACTCATATTAAATTATAATAAAATAATCTCCCACACACCTGTCATATAGGCAGCAGATTTGTGTTCCCACTACAGGTAACTGTGTAATCTGTCATCAGTTAAGGTTTATATAATAAGTGTTCAGACAGATAAATGAACAATGAAAAAACAATGAAACAAAACAATGAAATATATTGCCTTTTCTTCTTAAGAGAACTCGGATTTGATTCAGGTTCAGAGAAGTGTGTCAGGGAAGGTGGGCAGTGAGGATGCTAAGGGAGGGTCCTTGGTTAATCTAAACCAATCACGAGACCCTTGAACTTGCCCTTTTCAGTGATAAGCTTGGATGTGGGCAATCTAATCTTAGCATATGAAGGATGCTGGGAATATGCTAGAGGCTTTGGGGAAATATTGCACAAAAAGATTCATCAAAACAGGCTCTTTCTTTTTGTCTTGAATGTCGCCTTATAGGAATTCATGTTTGAAGCTGCTACAGACAAACGGCAACCATTAGGGAAAGCCAAGAGACTTTGAGAGAAGCCAACTATTGAGCTTCTGAATTAATCCTTCCTGAAGCCACCTACCTCATGACTTCTTGAGGTGCCCCTACTGTTTAAAGCACTTTCGTTACTTGATTCCAAAAAAAAAATTCCACTGATATGCTTTGCAATATTAATTCAGAAGAAAATAAATGCAAATGAGATTTAGTCTTTATATCTTTTTTGGTCCTGAGTGAAAGGTAATGTAGTGGGCAAAAAGTCAATTGTACTTTTTGTAACTCTAGTCGCCAGCATGTAAGAATAAGGCAATTTGACACCCCTTGCCCCCAACACACTCCATTCTTGAGGCTGATATATTGGACCTTCCAAGTATTGGTTGTGTCACCATTTCTGCAAGTAAAAAAATTGATGAAGGATCCAAGAGACCCAGATGTAAATTTTTAAAAAGATTGTATTTATTTATTTATTTATTTATTTATTTATTTATTTATTTGAGAGAGAGACAGAGATAACGAGTCCCTACACGGGACTCCATCTCAGGACCCTGGGATGGTGACCTGAGCCAAAGGCAGACATCTAACCGACAGAGCCACCCAGGTGCCCCCAGATGTAGAATTTAAATCACATGCAAGTGAGATAAATTTGGTGGTGCATAAATAGGCAGGGAAGAGAGGCAAGGTGACCCAACACCAATGGGGTGGGTTATCTCAGCCTTGTTGAGGTTTTCTTGCAGCCACATCATTTCGAAGCTCAGAAGTCACCTTTGTTCAGTGTGTTTTACAGGTCGAAAATCCAAGATGCAGAGAAATTATGACCTGCTTATAGGAACTGAATGATCTAAGTGCTCAGTCCCCTCAGAGGATTTTCATTACTGCACATTACCTCTGGTTTGTCTCCTCTTATAAACAGGGATGTGCATGCCTACTCAGCCCTCTGAAGATCCATTGCCTATTTATGAGCTTGAGTAGAAAGGAGGTTAAACTATTGCTGAGTCTGCTGAGACTTGAAATTATGAGTTGGTTTCAAGAAAAATGGTTTTCATTTCAATTAACCCAGGCATCTGCACTGCTCAGGTCCTAATAGCCAAATGTAAGGAATGGCATTTGGAAGAAATTAATTTACTTTTGTAGTTTAGCGAGGGGGGTCACACAGGTCACTCTCAGGACCTTGCCAACACCAGAGCAGCCACTGATGGAGATCCTAACTGGGTGTGACAGGTCTGAAAGTCATGCTTCCAGGTTGCTTGAGGGACACACTTCCTGAAAATCACCTCTGATTTAAAACTTTCCCCTGACACAAAGGCGCGGTATCCATAACATCCACCAGAGGAGCTAAAGAAAACATCCACAGGTTATCACGAACATTTCTAGTTGAACTGCCTTCAAGTAATTTCTTAAGGACAAAGAAGCGTATGAAAAATAGTGTCAACGAGGGGCCAAGTAGGTTGAGACTCTACTGGTGTTTTGGAGTTGGGCATTTCTGTGGTGTGAGAACATCACGGAGTTAGGAACCATCACAAACAACCCCTGTCAATTGACTAAGGACAAGAAATAAAAAGGGTTTGAAAGATACAAGTCTAGTAGGGAAGAGGTGCAAAGTCAAGGACCTCAAGCTTCCTACCACCTCCACTCCACCCGCTCTTAGTGACACTCTGCAGCGGTCACACTTCCCCCATGGTGATGCTATTCCCTTTTCTTCATGGAAGTTGGGGAGGGTGAGGAGAGATTTTTTTTTTTTTAACATCCTTCTTTAGACTAAAACAGCCTAAAGTTTTTCAAAAATATCACTGTTTTTTTTTTTTTTTAAATAGATTTTTATCCCAAGAAAGCAGAAAAGCCTATGAACATGAAATGGATGTTTCCAAAAGTAATCCTTAGAAAACGAAAATATTCCCCTAGAATAGCTACTAGGAACAACAGGTTTTGTCCTCATTTCTCTGAGTCCTGTATGTCCCATTTGGTCTGGAACATTTTTTTACTCCTTAGAAACTGGTTGGCTTAAGCTTCTTGCTCTGATTAAAGTTGCATGTTGACTGGCATTTTGTGGTTGTTGTTGTTGTTCAAATATATGTGGGCCTCAGTGTGTATCATCTGAAGACAAGATTATGATTTAGAGGGAGAATCTTGTTCCATGTGTATTCACACAGCATATAGGATTAATATATTTTGTGCCCAACAAAGGCGCAAACTCTTCCTATTTTTCCTCTCACTCTCCTGCTATCTGAATTATTCTTCAAATAAACCTGTCTACTCCTTCTGGGAAATTTCTACCAAGAGTCTAAAGGAGGGCAACCCGGGTGACTCAGTGGTTGAGCGCCTGACATTGGCCCAGGGCCTGATCCTGGAGACCCGGGATCGAGTCCCACGTCGGGCTCCCTGCATAGAGCCTGCTTCTCCCCCTACCTGTGTCTCAGCCTCTCCCTCTCTCTCTGTGTGTGTCTCTCAGGAATAAATAAATAAAATATTAAAAAAAAAAAGAGTCTAAAGGAACCTGGTAACCGCTGCAGCGGAATAAAGTATTATTTCCCAAAATATGTTTCATGGAACACTGATCCCCTGTGAACTGGTATTTCATGTTCCACCTGATAACACCTTCTAGGACCCATGTTCTTAGGGAAGTAATTTGGGAAATATTGGAGTGATGCAATGTTCTGAAGAAACACACAGGTAGCATTGACAAATGTTGCCTTGGAATATTGGAGAAGGTTTTCCAAAAGAGGCAACACTTGATCCTTTTTTTTTTTTTTAAGATTTATTTATTTATTTATTTATTTATTTATTTATTTATTTATTTATTTATGATAGACATAGAGAGAGAGAGAGAGAGAGAGAGGCAGAGACACAGGAGGAGGGAGAAGCAGGCTCCATGCCTGGATCCCGACGTGGGACTCGATTCCGGGACTCCAGGATTGCGCCCGGGGCCAAAAGCTCAGACGGAGGGTCCAGCAATGGCTGGGTCTCAGAGATGTATCTCTCCAGAAAACAAAACAAAAAAATAATCCCACAGGTTACTTTATAGAAGTCCTGGATAATTTCTTTTTCATAATTTTTCTGGACTAAATTCTTGGCATTTGGTGTGTTGACTCGACTTAAATGATCGTAAATATTTGATCTGATTCTGTTTTTTTTTTCTCGAATTCTTTGCGTTTCGTAAATGAATATCCAATTTAACATTTGACTTCCAGCGTGAAGAGCAAAACTTGTCATCGTTGGCCTTATTTTAATTTTTATTATGTAAACCTCTCAGAAGTAGCTCACAACTCACTGTCTCACAACTCACTTCTGAAACATCCAATGAGAAACTGCCAAGTTCTTCACGGTTGTTTGTTTTGGTCCCAATACGCTGTCCATGCCCTGGTTGAGTATCTCGCCAAATTTCCTCCAATTTATTGCAAAACCCATTGGCAAAACAATGAGGAAACGTGTTTGGGGCCAGTTTTAGGCAATTGATGGTGCCGTCTTTTCCCTCACCCCCACTTCCCACTAATCCGTCAAGTTTCTTCCAGATCTAGCCATTCTTCATGGGATTGTAACATCTTGGCATGACTCCAAATTTGAAAGAAACACCGTCTTTCTACCCTCACCCTGTTTGTCCGCTCCCCTCTTTTCCCTACCCTTTCCTCAATAGAGACACCCCTCAACGCTTAACGTCTCCCAGCAGGGAGGATGGTCAACCTGGCATTGCAACATCCAGAAAAAATCTTAAGTTGAAAACAGGTGATTGTGCTCTTATCAATAAAGGAAATTGTAGATCTCAACCTCTTCCTGTCAAGGTGTGAGTTTTTCACAAAGCAGCAAATCTGGAATGTTTCCTGTGTGGTTGATGTAGGTGGGAGGAGCTGTCTTGTAGAGACTATTGAGACCAAAACCAGTGTCTTTACAGCCTGTTGATATTAAAAGTAGTTTTGAGCAGATGATGGTGTCTTTCTAACATAAACCTTGAATCTCCTTCACATGGACTCTTTATAGCTCTGCTGTATTTTTAAAACTGAGCTCCTACTTAGGGTCTGAAGACTAGAAGCTAAAAAAGGTTATGTGACTTATTTAAGATTATTCAGGCAATTAGTATCCAATCCATAGTGAAAATATTTTCTCTATTAGACTCTGCTGCCGTTTTGTGTTTAAGACTATGTTGGGTTGGGGCACCTGGCTGGTTTAGTGGTTGAGCATCTGCCTTTGGCTTGGGTCGTGATCCCGGGGTTCTGGGATTGAGTCCCGCATCAGGTTCCCTAGTAGGACACTGCTTCCCCCTCTGCCTATGTCTGTGCTTCTCTCTCTCTGGGTCTCTCATGAATAAATAAAATCTTAAAAAAAAATATGTTGATTCTCAGATTTCTCTCCGGGCAACAGGCATAAAGAATCTTGGGATATTGTATTTAAGAATAGGGTAGGAAAACAGAAGCCACATGCGGAATTTCAACAAATAGGAAAACACAAGATGACAATAGGGTTGTGGAGCCTAAGAAGAGCTCAGACGGAGGGTCCAGAGGAACTGGGGCTTGAACTCCTGAGACGGAAGTTCTGTATGGCTGCTGATGGCATCTGAGGGGCTTGGAGGAAAGGCCTGTGGGGTAGTACTTCAGACTCCTGAGGAAAGAGTGGTGTTGCCCTGCTGAAGTTTGTCTCTCTGGAAGAGCTCCTTAGACTGACTCTGGGGGGTGGAGCCTGCATCAATGGCTGGTGTGAAGTGGCGTTGGCAGGAATAGCAGGTAGAAAGGGTGAGAGCAATGCATTGTCCATTCTCCTGCCCTCAATCTCTCTCTAGTGTCCCTACTGACAGAACCTATTAAGAGGCAGCTAGCAAAGAGGAAATATCCTTCGCAGAGTTCCTTTAGCATCAGAAGCAAAGTATAGTTTTAGAGCTAGGGGACAATGGCTTACTACCTCGCACAGGTATGTAGGACACTTTCAGAATACCAGAGGATGCATCTGTCACCAGTAGGGACATTTGGTATCAGGAAGAGGCTGACTTAATGGGAAGTCTCCCGGTCATGTAGGTATGGCCCAGAGCCGGCATGTGAGTCACTGGGACCTCACAACTCCTGGGCCCTCTCTCCTGTTTGCACAGTCCTGTTGCTTGGGGCGGAGAGAGTGGGGTTGGTGTGGGAAGAGCGAGACTGCGGCATGCCAAGCTGTGGGCGGTGGTGCCAGTGTCCCTTGTCCAGCCATCCAGGTACTAGAAACTCCACCGCAGTCAAAACTGGGCTTCCTGGGCTGAGCTGCCTTCTGGGGTCTGGCAGAGAGGAAACTAACAGACTATCTGAAGGGCCACGCCAACATCATTTTCATGAGAAATCGGTGTATTGGTCTAGAGAGGCATCTGCACCTGCTTGTGGTTCAGGTTTCTGGAATTCTAAGGAGTAGAGAGAAACTTGGTAATATAAATCTACAGATTCTTGTGCTTATCAAATAATCCTGAAATGTCTAGTAGATGCTGCCCCAACATGCTAGATAAGTTAGATAAAGATGAACCTGCTTTTAGGGGAGTTCCAAGATTAACTCTTTGTGTTAATCTAGTTTTTTTATTTTTTATTTTTTATTTTTTATTTTTTTCTGGCAGAGTGGGAACAGAGTTGAGGCGAGGTAACTTAATGAATGCACATCGGAGACAGCTTCAGGGAGAAGGTAGGGTCTGGGTCTTGACACAAGAATGGACACTCGGTGGGAGGGCAAGGGAGAAAGAAGAAGCACCATGAACAGAGGCCCAGAGGTGTAGAACAGTCTGGTGCACATGAGGAAGTGGGAGGGATGATAGCATGAGAAGCTCAGAGTCTCCACTAACGCAGCAACTTCAACCTCTTTCTCTGCTCAAACATGCCACCAGCTAGCAGCCTGACTGGTTTGGGCTTCACCTTCTGCTCACCTCTGATGAGAGCAATAATCATCACTATCCCAGAGAGCGACCAAAGAAAGAGAAAACGCAGCCGATTTGGACGATACATCATGGGGGTAATTAACTCTTGGATAATTGAGAGAGGGCAGCCACGGGGAGAACCTTGATTTACTTATGGAGCCCGATCCCAGCGCCTTTGGCATCTGCCTTTCTCTAGAACCAGTCCATGTTTCCTTGTGGCTTTCCAAGATAGAGAGGACATTTCGGGACCTCTGTGTCCAGGGCATTTTGGGGGTTCTTCACGTTTTAGAGAGGAAGGATCCACAGCATCTGGGTGTGCACGTCCCTCTGAATGAGCTGGCCACTGGAATCTGTCACTTCCTGGAAGCAGTCCTGATCTAAACTAACAGTAGCCTCCTCTCAGCCTCCCTCCTCCACACAACCTTTGGCTTCCATCTGACCAGCCTTGACACCCAGTGTCTAAACACTGATAAAATTGATTCCACTAAGTGTGGGAAAGTCCTAGAGCATCGATTATTTCCGCCTCTTCACCCCCCATGCCCTGGTATTAACACTCTCCCAGAAAGTACCTTGCTTGTTTGGTTGGAGGAGGTCAAAGCCCTCGTGAAGAATGAGTGGAATTCCACAGGACCAGGCCAGTCTTGATAAATGACAGCAGGGGATGGTATGGGGAGGGGAAAGGATCTGGAAGTGGGGAGATCTGATTGGCTGGATAGTAGTCAACTGCGGCTTTCACTTGTCCCACCAGTCTGTCTGGTACTCTTAGAGTGACCGAAGCCTTGCCATTATAAATACTTGAAGTTAAAAAAAAAAAAAAGGATCTATGGAATATGTTTCCTCTTGTCAAGTTAAAATACTTTAAAAATATCTTCGAGAGTGTTATTGTTATACCTCAGAAAACTAGAACCACACAAACAGGATTGGTTGTCATTGCTTTGGGGCTTCTTTTTATTTTGACACTATTTTTTCCTTCTTGCGGTGAAGCTGATCAGTCCATTTTTGGCTGTGAGTATCCTATTGTCCTCTGTCCTGGGCTCTGCCATTAAGTAGCTCATGAGCTTCCCCCTCAACTTGCTGTCAAACGAGGGTTTGGTTGGTGGTCATTTGTGCTCCTTCCAGCTTTGACTTTTATGGCCTCTAAGGACCAGGTACCTTGCTGAGTCTGCAGAATAGACCTAGACAGGTTCTAACTTTAGATGAGCCTTCTCCAAAGTGGTACCAGGATGAGACCAGAGAGTCCTCACGCGGTCTTTTATATCTCCTCAAACACGGCCAGGGATCACAGTGGCAACATACCATGGAGAACTATGGAGAGGTTTTTGGTTACTCTGCCATGGGTAGGCTAAGATGTTCCCTGTGAAGAAGATAACTGCCCGTACTATCAGGCAGTTAGACACAGAGATGATGCCTTGGTTACTAATGTTATTCAGATCTCCTAGTTAGGATCACAGGTGCAGAAAGCCAAATGGCTCCTGAGGTTTTGGCCAGTGGTCTTCCTTAAAGACCTCTCCCAGTCATGAGAAATGTCTTTTTATTATTTCAGCTGCTGCATAGACCAAGAAGGGACATACATTTTTGTTGGCTCTGGGTTTAAAATCAATGAGGGACTCTGGTATATAAGATTAAATAGGATAGGATTGTATATATATATATATAATATTATATATATAATATAATTTATATATATATAATAATTTATATTTAATTTAATTTATATATATATATATATATGTATATATATAATTTCCAATCAACAAGCTGGGTGGCTGTGGAGTAAAAGGAAGCACCTCTTTTTATCAAAGCTGACTTCAAAAAGATGTCTGTTCCCCATTTTCTGGTGAATCCCATCTCTATTCACAAATGTGGAAAGAGAGAAGGAGGCCACTGAGAGGCTCCCCAAAGATATGATAACTAGGTGAGGAGACCCTAGAACAGAAGGGGCCCTGATGACCACTTCATCCGTCCCTCTGCTTGGAAGCTCCAAAACTGGGGTCATCCAAGATGCAACTATGAATTATGCAATTTTCAATGTTACTGTCCATAATCTACTCCCCTCCACCATTCACACTCCTGTTGGTGCTATCTTTTCTTCTGGACACTTCCCCCTCTTCCCTGAGCAATATTCTGGCTACGTTGGATCCTCACGTCTATGGGAGAATGAAGTCTAATTGCTTATTCATGACCCATGTCAACAACTCCTTGTGCCATCATTAGCAACTCTACTAACATTTTTATTTATTTATTTTTAAAGATTTTATTTATTTATTCATGAGAGGCACAGAGAGAGGCAGAGACACAGGAAGAGGGAGAAGCAGGCTCCATGCAGGGAGTCCGATGTGGGACTCGATCCTGGGACTCCAGGATCACGCCCTGGGCCAATTAATGTCAGGCGCTAAACCGCTGAGCCACCAGGGATCCCCACTACTAACATTTTTAAATGGAGTTCTTGAGGAAAAAAATAATGCTTAGTCCACTTTTCCAACGGTGGGGCACTAGGTGTGATATCATCGGTGGGAAGAAAATGTTTTTGACTATGGGCTTCTCTCATCCGTCTTCAAGCTGCTGTGCATAGGCAATCATCTACTCAATAGCCACCTTCTTGCTGATAATATTCTGAACAACCTATCATACATATTATATAATATTATATATCTCTCTTGGAAACACACCTGAATATTTAGCAAAATGGAATACTCTAGATAACATCATATTTGCTTCACTTTAAACTCTTGAGTATAATGAAAAAGTAACCCATCTGAATTATCTCAGAATATTCATGATTTATAGCTGCTAAACTGCAAACCAGTTAAGTCCCTGGAATTAAACATGATTTACTTTCAGGTGCGCCTTATTAGCACTTCTAGAGCCCCAGACCACAGATGAGGCATGGGTGAGCTGTGCCTCTGGCTCCTGAATTTAACAGAAGGAAAGAAGGTGGCACCTTCCTGATCAGGGAAAGAAGAGTCGAATGAAGCTAGAGAGCCTACCCAGCTCCGCCTTCCCTCTAATTTCTTAAGGATAAGGCTGGGCCTGGGCTTCTCGGTGATGAACCACAGTCTGTTTTCATCTCCTCAGGCTTCCACACACCTTTTATGACTCTGTTTAAGAGAAAGAAGGCCGCCCTTCAAAGGCTTGGCTCTACCAAATTTTCCTACCATATGTTCTTATTAAAATGTTTATGACACTCTTTATCTTAGGATTATGGATGTGAGGACTGCCATCAATTCACAAAACACACTGCAAACTATAACTTACCACCGAGGTTTTTTTTTTTTTTTTTTTTTTTTTTTAATATGGGAGTAACACATATATAATTTTAATCATTTTTTAAGCCAGTCCCAAAGTATTCTCAATATCAAAGAATGTTAGCAGGTCCCTGCCCTTTTCAGGCTGGGAAAACACGGAGTATATATTGGCTGATGCTGGGGGGTCACACTCCTAGTGATATTGTTTGTCATAAGAACATACTGAGTATATTCTAAGGCTGATAGCAGCAGAGTAGTTACTGACTCCACTTAGATATTTTTCAATTGTCTGTAATCTGTCATTATTAGACAAATATGGCCTCTATGATTCCTTTGATGTTGGGATTTTAGCCAAGGAGTAATGAGTGGTGTGCTCATATATTAGCATTGAGAGCACACGGTAAATACGCTATTTCCATTAAATATTTGGGCTGATTATTGAAGATATTCCACTCGTACCTTGGAATATTTCCAAATAATTTTGGAAAACATTAGAAATTCTGGTCATGATCCCAGCACCCATTTATAACTGAGCTTTTTGATATACATGAGGATACATTAGCATTTAACTGTATCACATACATGCACACTTACAAAGGAGTAAAGTATAGACGTATTTTGGTAATTCTATTACATATATGATTTTCTATACTTTGATTCATTTTTATACCCTGAGTGTTATCTCCATCAGTGCAGAATTCTTTATATAAACGGTTTTTAAGGGTCTGGTGGTAAAACATTATGTGGGTACAGCATAATGGTACTTGTAGCAGTTACACAAGAAAGCTGGTTTCAATTTTTCACTCTTACAGACAATGCTACGATGAGCATCGTTGTCCCAATCCTCTAGACTTTGTGAGGATGAAATGAGATGATCTATGTAAAATTTCTAATAAAATAGTGGTAAACATTCAAAACATCATTCTTTCCACCAGTGTCTCCCTGACATCTACTTTTCTGTTTCTCCATCTTTAATGCATTTCTTCCCCCCGAAGAATAAGGCCCTAGAATTGTAGCTATTTGGTTCAAGTATTACACATTTTTTAAGATCTCAATATGGATCACTAAGTTACTTTGCAAAAAATTTATACCAATTTTTCATCCACATTCAGTGCTGTTATTTGAATCCAGTTTCTGATTGGTTTGTGCAACTTCATTATACTTCTCTCGAGGCTCAGGTGATGTTAAAATACAAGAGGGTGGGGAGCAGGGCATGCTCTGGAGTCAATTATCACCGACCAGGAAGGTGTGTGAGCACGTTGCCATGTCAAATCCTTGCGCACTTCTAACTTTATCCAGTTGAAACCACCAGAGGATCAGCCCGGCTGGTTCATGAACCAATCTTGATAAGCTAGAGGTAATTTAGAAGTTCCATCTACTCTAGGGGTCAAGAATTAGGTTCATTGTGGGTGGTGAGACCCAAACACCTTCCTGTCCACCAAACCCATTTTATTCCACCTTACTGATTCAGTCCCTAAAATTGAACCTTTGCTCCCTAAATTCCTGACTTCTACTTCACTCCTTCCTTATAATGGAAACCCTGTCCTAAACCCTAGTCTACCTGGCTGGGGGCTTGAGCCACTGTCTGGTTCCTGCCAATCCCTTACCCCTGGGGAAATGCAGTCTGTTTCCAACTGCATGGGCCACGTGGAAACACCCTGCTGTCATTCTGTCACATTGACTTAAAAATGTTTGCTCCTCTCTCCCACCTACTAGGGCCAACCTCCTTGAGCAATTGCTGTCTTCCAGATCAAGATCAAATTTTCCATTCCCTTCTGGAGTTTTGATCACCTCTCATCCCAAAGCACTGGCTCCGGGGCTAAGATGACCCCACCATTCCTAGCATCCTTTTTGCATCATTGGCCAATGCCGCCAAGTTCTGAGCCTGCTCATGGCCAAGCCAGCTCACAAAACAACACCTTCTGATATGCTTCTAGCGATTTCATGGCTATGAGGAGTAGCAGCAGCTGGCAGGAAACATGCTAAATAGACCTGGCTCCTATGGGAATCACAGAGTTAAGCATTCCCACCCGTTAGGCCATCTTTCACATTTGATTGATTTTTTTCGATTGGTTGTTTGCCTGACCTGATCAGAGAGTTTGGGCAGCAGTTTCTGTTGACACTTTATTTCACTTTGGGTAAAGTTTAAACATGACTTATCGCAACCCTGACACATCTAGAAGGCCATGTTTTGCCCCCCTACCTCTTTCAGTTATGAGAACATAGGGTATCAAATCATTTTTTTTATACATAGGAAGCAAGTTCATTGCTTTGGATCTTTTTGGAGAAAAGTCTTAGAAATTCCAGACTGTTAGACTATTAGACTATTCTTCTCTTTTGCTCTGGAGTTTAAAACTTTCATATCGAAGTCAAAACCCTCCATTTCTTGGAGAAATGCCGCTATGAGGAAGCAAGCCCCAGGACCAAGACTTCTATGTGTCTCTTTTTTTTCTTTCCAGGGAACTGGCTAAACGTCTGGAGCTGAAGTTGTAAGGATCATAGTATCCCTGAGTCTCAAGTCTAGACTGATAAAAGTTTTTAAAGGTTCTATGGTTCAACCTTTTGCTTAATGTGGAAATGCATTCTACAATATTCCTGCATGGGAATCACAGGTCTCTGTCCTTGTCTGGCATTCTCCATTTGGGGCTTATTCTCGTAATAAAAACATCTTTCTCGTACTAAATGGGAAACTACCTCCAATTTTCATTCACCCCCTATTTGCTCAGTACCTACAATGTGCCAGGTATGCTGCTCAGCCCATGGAATAAAAAGCTGAGTAAAGTCCGGGATTTGCCTTGAAGGGGTTCAGAATGGAGCAATGAAAATGATCACAGAGTATGATGCCCAAAGTTCATGGGAGCAAAGGTGGAAGAGCACTTAGCTCTGCTAGCGGGGTGGAAGGTGATGATGTGACCTCAGAACTGAGCCTTGAGGGTGCATTGAGTAGTAAGGAAAAGACAATCATCCCTCTCCCAGCTAGAATCGTCCATCCATATCTCCTGCTTTCTGTTACAGGTGTGTTATGGGATGTGTGATTCTGGAAAGCTGGCCTGGAGCGAGATTGATGTGGACCTTGGATTCTCTGCCAGGGGTTTTGAACTTTTTGCTGCTGAGAAGAGGAGCCATTAAAGTGAGGAATGTTTGGGCATCAGCAGTATAACTTCTGACTGAACGGGAGAGCCAAGAGTTTGGGGCTGAGGAAGTGCTGAATTCAATAAATATTTGGAGGCTGGGTCACAGAACTTAGCGACCACTGTAGCTGGAGGGTGACAGAGAACGTTGTCCCGAATTCTGCAGCTCCTTGAACACAGTTCTGCTTCCCTAGGAGTCTTCCCTTCTCCGGCACTCAATTGGTTTACCACATACCGCATGCTTTCTGGAAACTTTAACATCCTCGTCACCTCTTCAAACACAGAGGTTCGTTGGGGCCCCTCTTAAATGTGGTCCCCAGAGTCAAACACATACACCCAAAGATAGCCCACCGGGGGAGAATATAGTACTTTTTTAAGCAAACAGGATTCTTCCCTTGTTAATTCCACATTCTGTCCTCACCTCCCCTCATGCTTGGGAGAGCACCCCTCCCCTCGCTAAGTCTCCGTCTGTTCATCAACATGATCTATTAAATAGGGCACATCACCACGTAAGGGAAAAGTGGATAAAAATAATTTTTCAACATTCACTTGTTCATTCTGTAAGATTTTCTGATATTTATAAGCATTTCTGGTTATTATAAGCATTGCAATAAATACCTACTATGTGCTAGGCACCCCCATTGGGCCCATGGGATATCGTGATGGAAAAATATCAGAATTTGCCTTTAATTAGTTCGGTCTAAATATCAAAAAAATATGTCTAAAGCAAGTTTTCTACTAACAAGTGGCTTACAGTCTCGAAGGCAAGAAACGACAGTCACCCATACTTTCATTCATGTTGTACTAATAGGCGGCGTGCAGTGGATGCTTCTTCTGGGCAGGTGTCCTTCCAGGGGTTGACATGAATTAGCTCACTTAGTTCTCATAAAACACTGGGAGGCAGGTAGATATGCTTACTCACCTTCCTATTTTATAGAGGAGGAAACTGAGGCATGGCCATTCGAAGTCACCCAACTAAGTGGACTCAGAAGGCAAACATAAGAATTTTGCTTTCCAACTCTGCATCCTTTACCAGTAGCTTGCATAATCTCTTGCAAATAAGGCTAAAAGAGAAAAATGCCAAGAAAGAGAAAGAGTAGACTTTTCCTGTGCCTGGAAAGAGCAGTCCGTTTTGATCCCTTTGTAAATGATTCATCCCTGGTGTGGGCTTCTTGTGGGCTAGTTTCTGTGTGTGGGTGAGGAGGGCATCACTGCTTTCCCTTATGCATCTATCTGCTGCCACCTGTATTTACAGCGGGAGGGCTCACACCCCGCTGAACGGTGGTGTTAAAGTGATAATGTTTTATGCTTTGGCTTTCGGCAGGTGACAATAAAAAAAATCAATGGTTTATAATTACAGGTCCTTGAAGTTTAGTGTTGCCGCAGACTGTAATGAAAATTCATTTGTAGTAGGACAACCACAGATTAGCAATTTCTCTCTCCCCAAATAGCAGGGTGGTTTCTTATGTTGCTGGTTTGCTACCTCTTACAGAAGGGATTGGATCATGTGCCAGGTTGTCCCAATGAATAATTGCCTGGTTTTATTATATGGGATAAATCAATCACATAGACTTTGTGCGTTGGCTTAATGAGGTTAGATCAGCAAGCACCGAGCTTGGGAAACAGTTGTTGTCAAGAGCCTCTGAGCACTAACAGACGGCCCTGGAAGGGCTGAATTTGGGGCTAATACTCAACAGTTGGCCTGAAGGTGCATGGTACGAATCTGGGGTTTTGTTTGGGAGTTGCCTTTTAAGAGGGCAGGGGTTCTAAAATACATCGAACCTGCAGAAAGCATTTACACATTAGTAGATCAGTAACTAAAAAAAGCAAAACAAAATAAAAACAAAAATAAATGTAAAAAACAGCCTTCTGCCCCCATGCACCCCTAACTGGTAGCCCTTGTCACTTCCTCACACAGTGATGGCTTTATTTGGGGAGGGGGGATAGAAGGAGAATGGATTATAAAACACCACAATGGCTTTCCAGGGGGAAGCATGTTGCTTCTCTCCGGCTAACACGGGTTGGGGAGGGGGTGGTGTAAGGAGTTGTTCAGTAACCCTTTGGATTTCCAAGCTCCCAGATGTTGCAAGAGCCCAGATGCTTGCATTGTTTGAGCTAGGGTCATGACAGTGGAAAGGCGTTGCAATTTCCTTCTGCCCTTTGTACACCGGCTGATCTCTAGGTGAGATTCCTCTGAACACCTCTTGGGTATTTGCCAACGGGGACAAATTGAAGACCATTAAGAACTTCTTCTCCCTCCGATGAGTCCTTCTGCCTCAATGTGCCACGAGGCTATCGTATTTGCCTCCCTCTGTGTGTACAGTTGACGAGCATATCACACAGTAGAGGCTAAAGTGGCCACAAGAGGCTGTGTTGAGGTTGCTGGAGAAGAGAGAAGCACACGGCCAGAGAGAAGGTTCATGGGGTGTCCACTATTTAGATGCCTGAATTCAGAGTTAGCCATGTCTTGGCTCTTGGCAATTCCTAAGGAAATTCTGGATGACGACCCTTGGAAGACTTTCTGGCCCAGGTAATGCATTTCATGTTCTCCTTCATGTTTCTTCTTTGCCCTTCTCATGAGTAGACTTAGACTTATACACAAAAAACCAAAAGTTTCAGTTCTCAGCTCAGAAGATAGAAATTTCTTGACGTCTGAGCAGAAGGGGGATCACTGAGACTCAAGAAAGCACTTCATGACCGGGGTCACGATGGTGTATCGATCAGCGCTGGCTGTCTTCTATCAGTCAGGGTGGCATGGGTGGTAATGAACAGCCCCCAGATATTTTTTTTAACCCTTTTGTGTAAAATAAAACACAGATAATGCAACCCCCGAGAAACAGTATTTATCACCTTATTATAAGGCTAACACCCTTGTAACAGGTGCTCAAGTTTGGAAACGGAGCTCAGATGCCCTGTCCCTCGGCTCCCTCCCAAACTAACCACCTTCTTCACCTTTCTGTAAAAAGCCCCGAATCGTAATGGGTGAAAACAATTAGAGTTTATTGTTTACTCATGCTACATATCTATTGCCAGAAGCTGAGAGCGTTGCTCCCTTGTCATTGTATCCATATTCTGGGACCCACGTTGACAGAACTCTCCGGAACATTGCCAGTAAGCACAGCAGAGGGAACAGGGCCTTCTGGGGAGACACACATTGGCCCAGCCCTGAGAGTGAGAAACATGACTTTCGTTCACAACTCTTTGGCCAGAGCTGGTCCTGAGGCTCCCAGGAAATGTAATCCCAACATGTCTCCAGAAGGGGGAGCTGCTTGGAGGGGGGGCGGTAATGGGGGGGGAGTGGTGGGGGTGGGGGCGGAAGGGGTGGGGGTGGGGGTGGGAAGTGGGGGGGGGGAATTTTTGGCAAATAGCACAAAGAAGTCTACCACAGATGTGGATTCAGACTCTGGGTTCAAACGTTGGTTCTACTGGTGGCTAAGTTGAGTGTTTTGGACAAGTAACTTGTTAAAAACTGTTAACCTCATTTATAAAATTTATAGAGTTCTGAGAAGTAATGCTTTACAGCCTTAGGACAGTGCCTGGCAATTGTAATCTTTCCCGAGGGCTTACTATGAGGACTGTCTAAACATCCCCTATTCAGGTAGATGTTCAGGATTGGGAGCGACTTCTTCCAACCACTGTCTGAGACAGGGTGGGGGAGCGGATCGGATGACTCGAGTGGTCTGAGTTGCTCTAACCCCACGTGTAAACACAAAGCAACAGAGCGGGGCCCATTGTTGGAAGCACCTTGGAGGCTTTCTGTTTCCTACCCCAGACCTATCAGTTTGAGGAGGGGGCGGAGGGAGAGACAAGACTTCCTCATTGCTAGATCCCTTTGGGGTTTCCAGTGTGTTGTTATTGCTTCAGGATGTTGGTCTTTCTTTCTCCCCTCTTTTGGATGACAAGAAAGTGATTCACGTCCAGGGGAGGGATCCCATCCCCTCTCTCACTGACAGCGAAACTGTCAAAAAGCCCATCCCTATAAACACTAACCTGGCAAAGGAGACCAAGCCTCCATATGGAAAGTCGAAGTAAGGGATCTGGCAGGGAGTCGCAAAGATGGTTTGAATCAGAGGCAGAGACAGCCCATGGATACTGGGGTGGGGGCTTGGGGCCGTCTGCGCCCTCGTGCCAAGATGACTGGGAAGCTGGGCCAGTGAGTTTCCATCCGTTGGGGAAGGCAGGCCCTGTCTGCACTGGAAGCCAGATCATGGCAGGTCTCTGGTTTAAATTCGGCTCATCGGAGGGTCCTCCGAGCTAATTGGGAAGGAGTCAGGCTGTGTTTTCTTTCCCGCTTAATAACAAGGGGGAATTGCTTACAGCTCTGGACTTTATTAGGGGGGAATTTGACATTGTTTTGTTGGACAGAGGTTTCGTCCAGGGAGCTAATCTCTCACACCTGTTTGGCTTTGTTCAGGAGCCAAGGGGTCCTGGCCTGTTCGCTATTGGTTGCTGCATAGACGGATGTAAGGGGAAGAAGGGAAGGGACCAGAGAGAGAGGATGGGGGTTTTCCTCCTCACTCCTCACTCCAAAAAAAAAAAAAAAAAAAAAAAAAGAAGAAGAAGAAAAGAAAGAAAGAAAGAAAGAGATCTAGTGCTGCAGATGATACAAACGCCAGCGACAGAGTTAAGAAATATGACATTTGCATGTGGAGTAGACCCCTCCAACAGCACCAGTGCCCTGAGTATGTCGTAAGCATCGCTGTCTGCACAGCAGTCAGAATTCCTGCCCTTTTGGGAATTCACATACTGGTCATCCCAAGAAAACACAGAACTGCCTCTCCTGATTCCTGGAAGCCGGGTCCCGGGGGGGCACCTCCAGGAACTGCTCTTGGCTCCTTGCCCGCGCATTGTCTTTCACCGGACTACCTTCCACCCTTGCAGGCCGCTTCACGAGCCCGGGGAGCCTTGCCCTTTATCCTCTGGGGGAAACTTTATGCTCATCAGCGCTGCTAGAGCTGCAGTCAGTGGAACCTGAAGAGAACACGTGTGGGCATATGTGGGAGAAGGGGTGAGCGTAGGGCAAACGGGGCACTCGTGGTTCCTGGCTGCACACACTCCATCTTCTTGTTGTAAGAAATGCTGGCGGAGGCGAGTCTGCCCATGCTGGAGCAAGAGGCTGGCTGAATGGCCCGGGGAAAAATAAAAGTGTGCTGACCCTCATGGACAGAAGAGGGGCATCCTGCACAGGGGTCAACAGCTCCATCTCTTGATTGAGGTATCTGGGTTTGAACCTGAGCCAGGTCCAGTTACACGATGCATGAGGCTTTAATGAGACCACAGCCTCCATTCTGGCACCTGCTGGGAATCTGGATTGGGCTGTGTGAGAGGCCCCTCTCCACCCCCCATATGGGAGTGACTGGGCCTTCCTTGCTGGAGAAATACAGGGCATGCACTTGACCTAGTCTCTCTGTGCACGTGCCACGGTTGCAAGAGTTGATGAGCGAACACGAGTTTTCCTTGTCTACCTGCTGCTCTAGGTGGTGGGCAGTGGTCAGGGAGAGGGGTGGCGAAGGGGAAGACAGGCAGACCCAGAGCATCAAGGATGGGAAGCAGGTGGACAAGAACCCATCCCAAGACAGGACCATATGTGAGCAGAGGCCCCAAGCCCCTACACGCGCTCCATCTGACTTTACTTACGGAACACAAATTCAAAGATAGAATTATTAAGAACTTTAAAACAAGTGCCTGTAGGACATTACACTCCGAGCAAGGGCCCTTAGAATCTCCCCGGATGATTGCACCGGTTGCCCACCCGGGAAGCCAGCCCTGCTCGCAGCTTCACCCCTTTGTAAGCCGTAAAAGCTTGAGAATGTTACTTAACCTCTGTAAGCGTGACTTTCCCCATCTACAAAGTCGTGATGATGAAGGTACCCATGTCACAGGGATGATAAAACATTTCTGGATTTGCCTGCTTGCTTTTCTACGGTACGATATAGGATTGAAACTTTATTTTTTGTCTGTCTGGTTCACTGAGGGGCTCTGCTCTCTCCTTTTGCCTTTTTGTGGCCAATGACAGAAAATTCCGGGGGTATTTAGCCAAGCTTAAGGAGGAGACCCACAATATAGAAGCTGGGGCCCTCTGCCCTCTAGTATATACACACACACACACAGAGGCACACAGATAGACACACATACATACACAGACACACAGAAACACACATGCACACACACTGCCTTCATCAACATTAGAAGCTAATGTAGATTTTTTCTTTAGATGCTTCAAGGAGACAAGGGCTCTTTGGTGGTGCTATAAGGGTCCCCAGGAGCAGACAGGAGTTGTAACTATAGCTGGCCACCCCCCCTCACTATCTCCATTCAACCGCAGAAATTGCTTTTCAGTCTGAACTATATTTTGCTGTTTCATATAGGATTTTGCTTGAAGAAATTAAAAGGGTTTGAGTTGTCTAAAAAAAAAAAAAAAAAAGGGAAAACCAGCATACAAATCAGTGGGGCCTGTGGGCCTAGACTGTGCTATAGCTATTTGTCCACTGAGTTTGATTCTCTGGCAGGGTGGGTGCTGACCTGGAGAGGCTACGCATGAGCCAAGCCAGCTGACAGATCAAACCCAGGGCTCTGACATCATAGGTTCCGTGCCCAAGGAGTCAGGAAGCGTGATTGAGCTTGGCTACAGGACCTTCCCAAGTGCCTTCTCTTCCCACTGCATCGCCCCCTTGCCTACACTCAGGTCTAAAAAGGATGGGACTTTCCAGAAGCTCGGCTCCAAAGTGGGTATTTTGATCCCCTCTTGAGAAACACTGGGCTGGGAGTCAGAAGATCTGTGTTCCACCTTTATGTTAGTCACCCTCAGTTGTGTGAGGACTTTGGTAAAGTAAAGAAGCTTTACAAACCTCAATATGTTCTCCTGTAAAATGGGATTGCTCTGTCTTGCCTTTATCACAGAGCCCTCATGAGGCTCTCGTGATGGACTTTGTGCGAAAGTCCTTTCGGAAACTAAAATACTATCCAGATGTACAGAAATTTTAAGAGTGACTCTTGCCTCCGTTGCCTGTTCTTTGAAGAGCCTTATTCCCGGCAGCCCTGAATAAAGAGTAGGGAAGATAAGAATAGCTCATACTGGGACGACTGGGTGGCTCAGCGGTTGAGCATCTGCCTTTGGCTCAGGGTGTGATCCTGGAGTCCCGGGATCGAGTCCCGCATCGGGCTCCCTGCATGGAGCCTGCTTCTCCCTCTGCCTGTGTCTCTGCCTCTCTTTCTCTGTGTCTCTCATGAATAAATAAATAAAATCTTAAAAAAAAATAAAAAGAATAGTTCATACGGCGTCATCTTTCTACCAATAGGCTTCTTTCAGTGTTTTGTGACCTACCTCTATTAAGGCAAAGCCATAAAAAAAAAAAAAAAAAAAAAAAAAGGCAAAGCCATGCGATGAACCAAACACATATACGTGTTACATGTACGCTTGTGCACGTATGCCTGTACGTCTATGTCACATTGTCATCCTATAAATCATTAAAATTACCCCCTTTCCTTACAGGCAGTTACGCTATGGGACAGCGGTGTGTTGGTAAATGTTCTCTGAAGAAAATGTGCTTGTGTTTCTAGGTACACGAGGAGATGAGGAATCTTTCTGACATAAAGGATGTGTTGCACACGATTTGAAAATAATCACAAAATATGGGAAACCCTGTCCGGCAAATTCCATATAGTTCACTGATTCTTGAAAAACATAACAACCGGCTTTTCTTCTCGCAGTTGACGAAACAGCCTATACTCTTTCCATCATGAATGCTGCTTGATTTTTCATTTTTGTTAAGGAATAAGATAAAGGAATGAAGACACTTTTGGGGGCCTCATTCTTAGTCGATGGTATAGGGTGATTTTTTTCCCCGAATCAGAGAATAGTTTTGAATACTGAAAAAATGTTTCATAAGTGTGTGTGTGCGTCTCTCTCTCTCTCTCTCTCTCTCTCTCTCTCTCTCTCTATTCCTCACAATGTAACCTCTATGGATGCGATAGACTTTAATGTGTGAAATATTTTCTTCATCACTCTCCAGTCTAGACAATTACAAAACCATAAATCAAACCCTGATTGGTAGCGCTTTTAGATTTCCATGGTGTTAATGTTGCCACCATGGCCAGTTTCAAGCTACAAATGTGACATCACCGAACACGGAGTAGGAAAGAAATGGGCAGTGGCCAGCATCCCACGGTATTTCCACCCTATAGACGCAACAGATGTAAATAACCTCAAGACCATAGATAATAGTGAGACTTTGTTGAATAGTGAGCAAGCGATAGCTTATTTAGCTTGGTTTTGAAATATAATTTATTTAATTGTAAGTTTATAGAATTTCACTTTTAATAGTGGCTGTGCTTAATAACTGGCTCACAAAACTCTTGTAAATGGAACAATCAGCCCCTGTGAGTGGGCATGAGCCGGCTCCAGCGGACCACCGCATGTTTGTTTTCTTTTATCCCCTGTGAATCTGCGATTTTTCAACGTTCGGAAAGAGTTATTCAGTACCTATATGTGTTCGATGCTGGGATTTAGGCCTGGGGTACAGTCCCGGTTCTCATGGAGCTTACAGTCTCTTTGAGAACCAGAAAAGTAAAGCTGTGATCGAGAGTTTTCCAAGTGAGGATTGGGGTTTTGATGACAAGACAGACAAATCCTGTTTGGTCCAAGGGCATAGTTGTCTCACCTTTCTTTCCTGGTTACCTTCTAGGCCTGGCCCTTTCTCTCATTCCTCTCATTTCTCTCATTTCTCTCAGTGCAGTTTTCTGGCTAAAAATTCTTCCTCTTAATGAAGGACCTTGACCCAGGATCATGGAGCTCGGGGCCACCGGGAGGCCATCCCTAAGTCTGAAGTCATATAACTGGCCTGCCGCCCGCCCCATTTAGAAGAGAGGTCCTCTAAACACCTGTGATTTGTTTAGAGCGCAGTGCAGTCCACACCCCCGCCACACACACACACACACACACACACACACACACACTCTCCCTGTACCATCAGAACTTATTTGCAAGGCCTCCACCCTCTTCCACGGGCAAGTGCAAATTCCGGGATCCCGAGCAGAAATCAATACAGAAGTAAAAACTTGAAAATGCCCACTTACCCTTTGTTAAGAACAAAATAGGGTTCATGTCGAGAGGGTTTCCTCATTTTGTAGATTCCCTTCAAATCAGGGGCTTTCCAAGCAGTGGCTCTACCTCTGCTTGTGTGACAAGGTGGCAGGGCTCTGAGATTATTGATCGTGTGTTGTCTGGGACTGGATGCCTGTGTGTGTGTGCACACATACACCCACCCACCCACACCCACACCCACACCCCCCCCACACACACACACAAAGAGAAAAAAACTCTCCATGTATGAGCAGAGCCCGTTCGTGGGTAAAGGCTAGCAGGGCACTCTCTGTCATCATTCGCAATAGCTCCTAGAATGGGGTGGAAACTTTAATCATGTCACTGCTTTATTTCCAGCTTCTGTTATCTTTTGAACTCCTCTCAGGTCGGGGGGGGGGGGGGGGGGATGGGTTCCCCAGCAGCCTGGGCTTTTTCTAAAGAGCCTTTGTCTCCCTGCCCAGGTATTAAGTTGGTGGCGCAACAATCATAGGTACATTTGGTTCACTCCCCGCCCCCTGCACCCCCCCCCCCCCCCAACCAAGGGCCGTCCTGGGTCTGAATGTGGGCCTGTGTTCTCCTGGTCCACCGTCCCCAGCCCTGCATAGAACTGAAAAAGAATGGGCCGCAGGAATGCACCCAGAACAGAGCCAAATTGTTCAAGCTGCGTGAAGAAGAAAGAAAAAACGAGTTGGGGGGGGGTGGGTGGTGGCGGTGGTGCTGGTTGAGGGAAGAAGAAAAGATTTCCTTGTTGGTTCGATTTCTCTGGAGATATTTGGAGGATAACACAGCAATTTTTTTTTTCCTTTTAGGAGGGGCACCCGGGAGCAAAAAACGAGAGAGCCGAGTTTTATCGGCCAGGCGGCCCGTGCTTAAAGGTGACATTCGAGAGAACAATCGCTAGGTTGTTTGGTCACCTTTGCTGGTATGAATGAAGCTTAAGAAAAGCTGTCTTTGGATTGCTACTAATAGTCATCTTCATCATGCCTGCTCTCCCTCTCTCTCTCCCTCTCCCTCTCTCTCTCTCTCTCTCTCTCTCTTTCTCGGTTCCCTTATGAAATAAAGGCACACAGGTAATAAACAAAGCACTATAAAAGATCAGATTGACGTGTCCTGTGGCTCATTCAATGTCAGGAGCAAGCCTCCTGCGCTCCGCTGCTAGTGCTTGCGGCACCAAAAGCTGGGCCAGGACCGAGGGATGGTGGTGGGATGAGGCTAGACCCCCTTCACCCATCCTGGAACCTTGCTGAATTCATCAGGGCCACGGCCTGGGTCCGCTAACCCACACCTGACGTCCGAGGGACAAAGGACAAGATGGCAGGGTAGAGACCCTTGGATTCGCTCCTTTTGGATTTTTGGATTTGGACCTGACTTTCTTTGTCAATCCTCATGCCCGATCCAGGTGAGTAGCTGCCTGGGTTGAAAAGCTGTTGTTCAGTTGCATCTGACTCCCCCGCCCTCAACTTCGAGGGTGATTCAGTTGTGACTCTTACTTTTTTTCCTCTTTTTTTTGTCATGGGTTAGGTCCTAGCGGGGCAATCTCCCAGCAGACCCCTCTCTGGCCACCTGCTGTGTGAGAGGCAGGCCAGACTCCGCAGGGATTGTAGCCACGTGTAGCAATGAGCTGGGTGGGCTCATCTGGTTTGGGAGGACAGTCAAGCATGGGTGGATGAAGAGAAGCGTGAGGGGTTCTTCTCCCGACAGGCAAGCTTTCTTGCCATTAGTCTTCTCACTGCTGGCCGAGCCTCTGCCTTCGGCCTTCAGCTTCTCTCTAATTCCTCTGTGCTTTCCATTTGCAAGATTCACCATAAGTGCACAAGGGACCTGTGGGCCCAGTCTGGTTTCAAAGACAAGAAGCTTAGGCGAGTGAACAGTGGGCACCAGCTGTGGATCTGCTTTCTTCCAGTGAGTTGGTACCCAGAGCTCCTTCTAGAAAGTTCATCCACATGCAGGTACTGGTGGGCTCCTATAAGCTGGGCCCCTGAGCAGACGAGTCACTGAAGGTGAAAGGGGGGGACCCCAGGGTTTGGGGGCTCTGCTATTCTTTGCACTGCTATCTGTTCTTCTTTTCCTGGATCACAAACACCATTACTGAGAATATAACCTCGTAATCGACCCAAATGAAATTATGTCAATTTTGCAGAGACAGGAATATGAGATTGAAGTGGTGCGTGCGTGTGTTGGTGTGCGGACGAGCACAACTGACTGTGACGTGCATCCTTCAAAGACCCGCTTTACGAAGCCACGAAAATGCCTGTAGTGCATACAGACAGCGTGATGACATCAGGGGCTTAGATCTATGCATCCTAAAGGGAAAATCATCCTAACATCTATGCACTTGCTTCGATATTCCCATTAGTGAGTAATGCTAAAGAGTGGTTCAGTATATGCAGCTTATAAGATTAGTCAGGTTACACAATATGTTTAGGCTCAGGATTTTTTTTAAAGGTTTTATTTATTTTAAAGAATTTTATTAATTATTTGATATATAGAGAGAAAGAGCACAGAGGGAGGAGCAGACTGAGAAGGAGAAGAGGCTCCCCACTGAGCAGGGAGACTGATGCCGGGCTCCATCCCAGGACCCTGGGATCATGACCTGAGCTTAACTGAGCTCAAGGCAGGTGCTTAACCAACTAAGCCACCAGGTGCCCTTTGGCTCAGGATTTTGGATACTTCCCAAATGGCCCACTTATTGTTATTATTAATTTTATTTACTTTTTATTTTATTTTATTATTATTATATATTACTATTTATTTTTAATTCCCATTTTGGGACTCAGCTTTGAAAATGATTCAGCGGGGCTTATCTTCCAATTATTACAAAGGGAGGATTTCTGGAATTTAACGAAAACTGAAACCTCCCAGATAAGAAAGACGCTGCTTCTGTGTGTGTGTGTGTGTGTGTGTGTGTGCGTGTGTGCGTGTGTTCATGTGTGCGTGAAAACATACACTATGGAAGTTGTATACAAACACTGGTGTAGTGCTGGTTCCATATAGGTGTGTGTACAGAACTATGACATAGTCATAGGGGAGAATATTGAGTCGTTGTGACTCGGTTATTTAGACTCAGGCTCTAGATCTTTCAACAGAGTTTTTTTCCCCGAGAGCGTTCTGGGGCAAAGGCGTGGTGTTAATTCGTAGGAACGGGGTTATATGTAATACCTCATTCATGTATTTCATAGACATGCCCAAAGTTTAACATGTCTTGGTCTGCTCTATAATGAATAATAGATGCTTGAAAGCTTTCCCGATTTGTCATCACATAGAAAATTTCCTCTTTGTTTGCTCAGCGTTGAGACTTTTTTGTCTGTACCTGTGTTTTCCAAATGGCACTGGTTTCTCGGGACGCAACAGGGCTTTGAATAAGGCTGCTCTAAGAGAAACCCACCAAATGCCTGGCCTTCACCGGTGCCGGCAACATAGCAGGGGTTCAGTAATCTCTTGAAGAATAAAGGAATGATTGGATAGTGTCTGGGCGGCCGGCGATGAGTGTTCACCTCTGTATTTATTTACCCACATAGAATAGAATATTCAGAGAATAGAGAATTCAGAGAATATTCAGTAGAATATTCAGAGTCATTGGACCAGCTGTCTTTGAACTCAGCCAACATATTCTTTTCTTGGTGTCTCATTTACTGTATCTGTAACTTAAATGCAATCCCTCAATTGCTTTGGTGTTAGGTAAATATATCACCAACCTTCCTGTCCTTAGAATTTTCTTCTTTGTATAGCTCTCATCATTATCCATATTTATTCAAGATATATTATGGATTTGGGGCACCTGGGTGGCTCAGTGGTTGAGCGTCTGCCTTCAGCTCAGGTCGTGGTCTTGGGGTCCTAGGATCGAGTCCTGAATTGGGCTCCCCACAGGGATCCTGCTTCTCCCTCTGCCTATGTCTCTGTGTCTCTCATGAACAAATAAATAAAATATTTGAAAAAGGAAAAAAAGACATATTATGGATTTTATTGCTATATATCATATAGATGTCAATATGGGCTAGCACAAGAGCTCCCTTTCTCTGAGATGAGAGTTTAAAATATGTATGCAGTGTAAGTACGCGTACACCAAGTCCTCAAACAGAATTTAATTTCCTTTCCCAATATATACTCATTACTCCAGGTGGGAGACTAGAGCGGCCAGCAGGATATAGTATAGGGGTCAAATATTGTTATTCACATAAGGTGAAAGAGGGAGAGAGCACATCATTCTGGAGAGTTCTACAAAGAACACTAACCACAAGTCACAATCTACAGCTGTGTTCTAATAAGCACAACGTTGGGTGAAGCCGTTGCCAATGATGTCTGGCCCCGGACATCTGCCTTCACAGACTTATGGGGGCATGGGGACCCAGGGCTCAGACATGTGCATTATTCACTGTTTCTTTCTCTGCTTATTAGCCTTGTGGGTAAGGGCAGCATTAAGCAATGGCCCAGCAGCCTTCAAGAACCACGCAGCAAAATGCAGGAGAACACACAGTCTTGTGTTTGGGGCTTTAAGAGGCTCTGAGGTGACTTGGTGCTTGGGAGGATTTGAGAACAGATTGGCTTATAGCCATTACTGTTGGCTAATAATTGCACTAATCTTTTGGAGGGAGGTTTTGTGTGTGTGCATGTTCCCCCTTCCCTCCATCCCCAAGTCAGGGAACAATGGGGGACTTGTGTTTCGGGACTATTCCATGGGATAGGTCAGGGAACTTCCACTGCGTGCATAAGATCTGCCATGGATGACCCATAGCATTAGCCCCAAGCTGTCATGAAGGAGCCCGAGACCCAAGCAAGACTGCTTGGGCCACATTGCAGGGAAACTTTAGCTGAGCCAATTGAGCAGTAGCTATTTGGGGATTATCAGATCCGGTGTCCTTTGGGGACCTCAGAAGCAAGGTGCAATTCTTGCTGGTAGGGAAAGAAGCGAGGAGGGGTGTGTGCGTGCGCATTTCCGTGCCTGTGTACACTGCATCCTGCTCATTTTTCACACAGCTGAAGCTGTTCTGTTGTCTTTAGAACGGATGATATTTAACTCAAACTCAGAGTAGAGGTGTTAAGTGGAGACATTCCCCCAGAATGAACTGTGTGTGTGCACACACATGTGCGTGTAAGGGGTGGGGGTGGCCAATGCGTCCATCTGCAATGTTAAAGTCAGGTTGTCAGCTCTCTGAGGAGTGAAACTCATCTCCTGCATTGGTCCAGGATGGGGACGTGTCCTCTGATGCAGAAAATGTTGTTTCAATGTTCAGTTGTGATGAGAATTCTCCCATAATTGAGAAAGCAAGGACTTGGTAAATACGTAGGCCCAGAAGGTCAGAGCAAGAATCTCAAGGGTGGTAGGATCCAGAGGGCAGGCCGACTTTGCAGCACATCCATCACCGTGGGTGCTAATTTCCTGCGCCCCCCCCCCCAGAAGGGAGCACACGATCACCTCCAACACCCCAGCCTGCCATTTCTGTTTAGTGAATTTCCACGAGCTGGTTGCTCACATGTGAGGCGTTGGGAAAGCAGGGTCCTCGCCAGCATATCAACTGGGGTGAGCACGGAGCATTTTAATTCCACTCTGCCTCTCAGCCCGGGGTTCCCCTCCTGCCCACTTTGAGGGTATACGGCGCCTCTCTCCATCTGCTCCCTGTTAAGCGACTCCTGGGTTTCGTAACAAGGAGCCTGCGATGGCTGGTGGATGGAGCATACTGTTCGTGTAACTTGGCAGGAGCTTGCACGCTGGCACCAGAGGGCAGTGAAAAGAAGAGGAGGTGAGTATGTGTCCATGGGATGGGCGGTGGGGGCCGAGGGAGGGAACTGGCCACGGGAGGCCACCGAACTGCCACTGGTGGCTGATGCCCTTGGGAGCTGCTGGTCTGAACTGGATGGAGATCCAAGCAGAGACACAGATTTGTCCCTCTCAGACCCTGAGGAGTTCTCCAACCTGCATGTTCCAGCTCCCCATGAACATTTCCAAATTAAAATAAATAAATAAATAAAAATACGTGTGGAAAAGTACAGTAAAAGTGACAGCGCCTCCCCAGCTTCAGACAGTTCTGCTTGACTTCAAGATCAGCCAAATTTCAGCCCGAGATCTGCTGGCTTAATGTGTCACCTTGAGTTATTAACCGTTTCCCTGCCTCTCCGGCTGGGGGGTCCTTTGGCACCTTGCCCCCAGCTGGCTCAGTGACCTGTTCATCCCGACGGGTTTCAGGCCTGACCTGAAGAGCCTGGTTTTCTCTCATGGGGTCAAATCTGAATTCACTTCACTGTCACCTCCCATTGGTTTTTGCCAGGTGGTGGCTGAAACCGAAGAGCAAAGTGTGGGACAGAACGAATGACTGCAGAGTCAGCTCTTGAATGGCCTAGAGTGTCCCTCAGAGGCCACCCCCCCCCATCTAGAATATTTTTCTTGAGTAAGAGTCAAAAGGCAGAGAAAGGTTTATTCCAGAACTGAGAGGATGTAGGATGCAGTCAATTGGGAAGCAGGGGGAGAGCTAAACTCATATATGTTCTTTTCTTTTTCTTTCTTCTTTCTTTCTTTCTTTCTTTCTTTCTTTCTTTCTTTCTTTCTTTCTTTCTTTCTTTCTTTTTCTTTAAATTTTATTTAAATTCAATTTGCCAATATATAGGATAACACTCATACATGTTGTCTGTCAGCAAAATCCGTCTTTGTGGCACAAAGTGACATGGATGTCCCCATGGGCATCTGATCTCTCCTTTGCCCACCATCTCTCTGGTGTCATGTGCCTTCCTTTTGTCAGTAGGGTGCCCAGGATCTTCTTAGGCAATAACCCTGTATTTAGACCATTACCCAAGGTTCTCGTTTTCCTCAAAACTCCTGTGTCCTCAGAACCATTCTCCTTGGAGCCTTGTACTTTGGGGCCATGCAACTTACCACCATGAGAAAAAAATCCATCTTCATAAATTGTTTGGGGGCTATTGGATTACTGCATTATCTAAAAAAGAGAATTTTAAAATGAAGGCATCTATCTTTTAGAAACAAACTTAACTTGGATGAAAATTTCTGTTTTATTTTTGTAAAGATATAAATTTTATAATCTTAAAAGAGGCAGCAAGTTGGCATGACTTCTAATTCAAAGTATATGTGTGCATATAGTGAAATCTCTCAGTTCCTGAGTCACTGGAGATTCAATCCAATTGAAATTGCCAGTGTATGGCCTGTTTTTGTCCACACATGTTTTGTGCACATGGGAGCAAATATATTACCTCTACCTTTGTGAAGTGTTTAACGAATATTTCATGTTAGAAAAGTTTTAAATTCAAAGAAAAGTTGCAGAGATATTACTGAGCTCCAATCTGTACCATCAGCCAGTCCCTCTCTTGTTAACATCTTATTTTATTATGTACATTTGTCACAGGTAAGAACATTATCATTAACTACATTTCGGAGTTTATCAGATTTTACTAGTTTCACTCCCATGTCGCTTGCCTGCTCCAGGATCTCATCCATTGTCACGTCTCCTTGGCCTCTTCTATTTGTGACAGTTTCTCAGACTTCCTTTGTTTTGATGATCTTGACATTTTTTGGAGAGGCGGAGGGCTGCTCAAGTATTTTGGAGGATGCCCCTCAAGTTGAGTCAGACTGGTGTTTTCCTCATGTTTAGCCAGGGCTTGTGGGTTTGGGGGACGATGACCTAAGAGGCGACGTGCATTTTCATCATTGTATCATGGGTACATGACATTCAAGTAACTTATCGCTGGTGATGTGACCCTTGATCTACTGAGTAAGGTAGTGTTTGCCAGGTGTCTCTGCTGTAAAGTTGCTTCTCCTCCTTCCATACTGTATTCTTTGAAAGAAAGTCAATGGGGTGTGTGTGGGGGGGTTACGCATCCCACACTCAATGGGGGAGGGAAATTATGTTCTACCTCCTTGAGGCCCCTTTAATTTTTAACAAATATGACAGCATACTTTACAGGATTCACTGTGCCTTGCCTTTCCTTTTTTTTAAACAATGCATTTTAGATATGGCTCCATTTTTGATATTTAGAGAAATTCCATATTGGTTATTAATTTTTCATTTTTTTTCTGTGGATGTATTGATACCATGACTGATTTAACTAGTCTCCTTGTGAAGGGCACTGAGGTTGCTTCAAATGTTTTGGTCTTGTAAACAATCCTGAAACAAAAACTTGGGTACACGTTCAAGTGGATCTTCAGGATACATTCCCCAAAGTTGAGTTACTACTTGAAGAGGATGTGATTTGCAACTTCTCGAGCTTTGCCATGCTGCCTTCCATAGACTGTGGAGGAGTTTCTGTGCCCTCAGCAACATCCCATCAAAATGATCCCGTGGATGAAATTTCAAGTTGGTAGAGGAAACGTTCTTAAACTGGTGGACCATTCAACGCTTCGGCAGGGCTCCTTCATTCATAGTGCAATAGGGAAAAAACTACGGGTGATCCAATTATCTAGGTGCAACATGGCCTGTGAGCTAATTTAATGAGTCTAGAGCCCAGCGCACATGCCGAAGACTTCATTGTGTCTCCAGCTTTATTCCTTAACTAGGCTCCTACTCATGGCGATTTCCCGGCATGCTCTGGAAAGCCTCCTATCTTTGCATAGAACATTCTTTATTCTTTGAAGACTCTCATCTTCTTCCCCAACTAACCATATACCCGATGAAAGCTAACAACTTGGTTATGTCCATTTGGCTCACTCTTTGTCATTTCAGCACAAACGCACTCCCTCAGCCTTATATATTTTGCACCTGTATGTTGCCATGCTCAGACTCTGAAGTCGTTGCTATATTGAACAAAGATTATGCCTCCCAGATGTATTGGAATATTCTAGGACAGGATATTATATTTTCTCTTTATCTCATTCTCCAAAGGCTCTTGAATCTAACATGCTGTGAGTCCATGTTGTTAATAGTGCTGCCAATAAACTCTCTTCTCCTCCATCTTCTTCAGGAAAGAATCGGGTGGAAGGAAACCATTGCTGTGAAGATATCTATCATTGGTCTCTCTTCAGAATTAATGAGACGGAGAAATATTTTCTTTTTTTTTTTGAGAAATATTTTCTTTGAAACTAAGGGATGATTTCCCAGAGGTGGTGAGAAATAGCTATAAAGGTCGCTAGTAAGATTTGAAATTATCTGGAAATGTTGCAAATCACTGAAAACTAACTCTGGGCCACAGAGGCATTGTGGACGGTAGGGGCCGTGGTTTCGCTGATGTGTTGGCACTGGGCTAACATGAATTTACTTAATATCACTGGGTTGGCTGCCGACTGGGAAAGCTCTCCCACTTGGCTTCATACTAGTATCCTTATGGTGTAAATCTGAATTGAGGCAGGAATACTCTGCTCTTGCACAAGTTGTCTTTTGCCTCAGTCTCTGAAACCCAGACTCCTATGGTCGGAGCCTTGGGAAGGCCAGTCTTGCATTTGGGGACAGACTTTTTATGTGGCCAGTGAAACATCCCCCATCATGCTTTTACTCTCTAACCCCCTTAAACATTTCTATTGACATGGCTCTTATTTCATCTGTTCCCACCCATTCAATCTATTTAAATTATGGGATTTTAGAATTTGACAGTCTTGGAACCTTCAGGAAAAGGAATCCAGAAAGGTAAAGTCTCTCTGAAGCCTCACAAAGCTGGTTGAAGAAGCCCAATGCTCAGCTCAGGTGCGTCTCTAACATCCAGAAGATTTTTTTTTTCTATCACATTTCCTTATTTATTGAGTATCCAATAATAATGGCTAACATGTATTGAATCCTTTCTTAGAGGCCAGCACACGCTAAAGCTTTTACCTGTATTATTCCCTTGCAACAACCCTCTAAGGCAGGCAACTACCATTTTTCCCATTTCGCAAATGAGAACATAGAGGAAAGTGCTGGAGTTACTTGCCCAAGATCACATGGCTAATAATAGGTGAAGTCAGGTCAGTCTGATGGGCAGAAAGTACCAAGGCAGCGTGTGCTTTTCTGGACAACATTACATAGCAAAGCAGCCCGTGGAGCGGACCACGTTGGGTTTTGCAGAGAGGTTATGGCAGAAACGATCTCTGCCCTTGGCGGTTTTCATTCTAGTCGAGGGGGCGCTAGGGTTGCCAATAAACTACGGAACGCCCAGTTACACTTGAATTCCAAATAAACACCAAATATTTTTTAGTATAATTATGTCTCAAACATTACATGGAACATATTTATACTAAAAATTACTTGTTGTTTATCTAAAACTCAAACTTAACCGGACATTCTGCTCAAGCTGGCAACTGCACGGAGAGCATCTAGAAAACATTAGAAAGCTGATGCTCCTGCTGCGTCCGCTGTACACGCTCCCTTATCCTCCCCCCATGGTATCTTCTCCCTTTCTTACTCTATGCCCCTTCTTGGTGGGCCCCTCCCCACCCTAGGCGCTCCTTCCAGAGTACACAACCTTGTGACACGGTGGCAAGTTGTGGAGCTATGTCCCAGGCTGGCCAGCAGCCCCGGGGTGTGTCCTGCAGCTCCCAAGGCCTCCACTTTCCTCCAGGAGCACTCTTCCTCTTGGCTCTCCCTGGTTGCTCTGCCCAACCCTACACCACCCCAGACGTCTGTTCCACCCAGGTCTCCACCCTGCCCAGTGGGTGCACTGGTTTGCATCAGGTCACTGTGTGCTCATTAGTATTCACCCAAGTCACGGGGCCCAAAGGGAACGAGACAGCCAAGCAATCTGGCTACTTCTTCATCCTCTCTCTGAGATAGGCTTTCACGGGAATCGGGGTGGCTGGTGGGGTGGGGTGGGGTGGGCGGGTGCTCTGAGCACACGAGCGAACAGTCACTGCCTGTGTACTCTCTGGGATGGGGGCGTTCCACTGGCTATTTTAAGGCCAGACTGGTGAATGTTGGGTTCCCCTTCGTTTACCTAGGCTCTCAGTATTTTCCCTGGCACACTCTGAGGTGGTCACAGAATGTGGGAAACCAGGCAAGGGAAAAAATTAACGCTCTGTGATGACGCCCCTGGTAGCTACTGCTAAGTTCCATGGAAAAGACGGGAGTTGGGGGGGAATGGGGGGCTCACTATCTGTGCCTATGGGTGTCTCCAAAAGCTTTTAGCTGTATTGGCACCTACTCAACCCTAGAGATGGTGGAAAAAGAAAATTGGCTGCTAACTCAGTCCGAGGCCTGCCTGGTAGCCCCAACTCCACCCACTCCTGTGGAGTGGCTTTGCCCACAGTGAATGCCCCTTTATCGTCAGTGAGCGATACTGATTTTTCAAAAATACTGTGTAGGCCTTGTGTCCCAGATGCCTGTGGCATGCTGGCTCTGCTTCCCTTTCAAGGCTGTTGGCTTAAAAACCCACCCAGAAACCTGAGAAAAATATCTGCACTTGGCAGCTCAAGAGGCTGACACCAACCGCCTTCTGTTTCTTAGCCCACTGGCCACAAGCTACCAAGTGGACAGTTATTATAAGGGAAGGAAACAACTTGGGTAGTGGAAAAATGCAGGAGGCAAATCACAGTTGGTTAAAAGTCCTATGGGGAGCATGCCCCGCATTGCTTAGACTCGCGCGGTAAAGACTTAGTTCATCATCTTCCCTGAGCGGTAGGTTGGCTTTGCTGGAAAGTTCCATTGGCTTTCTGCAGGTTTGGCCCACTTGGTTAGCAGTTTTCTATCAGAGCCAATAGTGGAAATTGAGTCCAAATGTGGGTCTTAAGTTGAGAGTGTGATCGGATGTTGGATGTTCCCATGGTTCAAGTATTTGTTATATGTTTACTGTATACCAGGCACTTGATGAGTCATTTTGCATACATTATGTCATTTGACCTTTACAACAGCACCGTACGGTAGGTGCCATGGGACCCACTTTATGGATGCCAGGCTGAGTGTCTTGACTCAGCCACAGACAAGGTCAGCCTGGACTACCTCCTGTGCTGTAGCTCCTGTTAGACTAAGTCTCACTAATGGGAGGATTTTTTTCCTTGAGCTTTTTTTCCATCTAATTGCAGCTTCACTCTTCCTGGAAAAAAATTGGTCATGCCTGGATTGAGAGATTCATTTGAAGATTTTTTCAGTCATTTATCACATATTCGTAACTGAGTTTTATTAAGATGCAGGTGATACAGTCTCATGACTGTATCAAAGGGTGTATCAAATGCCTCACTGAAACACTATCGTCTTCTTGTTGTATCTGGATGGGTTCTAGGGAGTAGGGGATCATGTGTATACTTAACTGGTCAAAAGAGGGAGACTATTAAGTGTTGTTTTTAGCCGACTCATAATGGACTTCAAGATATCACAAGATAATTACTTGAGGCTATTAAAATAGGTCCAGGGGGGTCTATGAAACAATGCTCCATGTGACCTGTTGTTCCTAATAAAGGTAATGCCCAGCATTTATATAAGCTCTACGTGTTGCTTTCTAATTTCCTAGTTGGAAGTAAGCAGTGGCAAAGTACTCAAAGCTCCCAGTATCTAAGTCTAGACAAAGTCACAATTTCAGGTTCTAACAATTACTAGGTCCCCACTGGGATCTCAGTTCCCACTATTTCTTCTTTCAACCAGCATACTGTGCCCTCAGTTGTTGTTATCACTTCCAGTTTGGGTGACTGTCCACTGGTCTTCATTTTGAAAATTCTGATAGCATCTATAAGTGAAAAGTCCAGAGGCATTGGCCTGTGGCCACCCTCATTATTAACACAGTTATGATTTTTCATTCAGTGTTTGACAACCCAGCAAGCACAGTCTCCTCATAATAGGCTGACCTTCCCTCTGCCTGGAGCCAGGAGTCAATGAAGCACAAGTACCTGGAAAAGGCATTACGCTCTAGTTCTTACTCCAGAAGACATCAACCCAGCACCCTGGGAAGTGCAACCAGGCAGCGGTATTTGCACAGCCAAACTCACCCACCGCTCCTGATCAGATGGTTTCCCCTCCTTCCATGAACATTTAATCTAACCTTATGCGTGTTTTGGGGGCAAGATGGCTCTTATATATTTTTACTGATTACTTTTTCCCCAAACTCTTTTGCTTTTGTTCTTTGTATGATGCAACATATGACATTCATTCCATAACATCTCTAAATTACCTACTGTGGGCAAAGCCCTCTGCTTGGTACGCTGAAGAATGTGGTTGAGGTCAAGTGTGAACCAAGGGGACTCAGTGTGCCTAGGATGAACCAATAACCACGAGTTGACACACAGGTTGTACAAGCACAATACTGACAAAGCATCATAAATAAGTGCTTTTGCCAAAACATTTAGGTCAACTAAATCTCATAGAAATGAACTAGAAATGTATAATGCATTTATTCTTAGCTTCATTCAACATAAATTTTTTGAAGGTCTTAAATGTCCAAACCTCTGAGTTCAACCATAAGTGGAAAATGGATAAGTTTCTTGTCCTCAAGTTGCTTATAATTAGGGTTCTAAGAGAGGCTGTAAATAGCTCTTGTTTATATTTTTGTTGTAAAACATGAATATGGAGTCTACTATTTGCCAGGGAATTTGCTATTTGGAAAATGCAAGCATACTCATTAGATGCAGACAGATGTCACTCTTTTCCTAATCACTCTTAGATTTTAAAATATCATAAAAATTGGGGCATCTGGTGGTTCAGTCAGTTAGGCATCAGCCTTTGGCTCAGGCCATGGGCCAGGGGTCCTGGGATAGAGCCCCATGTTGAGCTCCCTGCTCAGCAGGAAATCTGCTTCTCCCTCTCCCTCTACCCCTCCCTCTGCTCCTGTTCTCTCTCTTGCAAAGAAATTAAATAATAAATAATAAAAATTCAAAATAAGAGGAAAATAAAGTTGACATTGAAATAACTATTTTCAAGAAGGATTTCTCTGTGTTGAGGTCTTCAACTGTCAAGGCATGCTACACGTGCAAGATGAGTGGCTGTTGTGAATGTAATTCAACCTGGAAACCCTCACGGGTGGTGTAGATTCAAGACAGTTTTTGAAGAAGTTGAAAGACATGGATAGACAGAGCTCCAGGAAGGGGAACGGTCTGGTCAGAATGTTGAGGGAGGTGAGGAAGTCAGCATGGAGGTGGGTGGTGGGAACGGGGTGGGGGGAAAATTCACTTAAGACAGAAAGAGCAAAGCTGTGTGGTAAGGAAGGGAAGAATAATGAGGAAGAAATGGATGTAGGATCTACTCAGATCTTACATCCAACTTGTGAGGTTGAGGATTTTTTTAAATTACAATTATTAAAACAAATTTGGGGGTAAGCTCATCTGATTCCAAGGCCATGATCTTCCATTTGCACTTCACTGTGTGTGCTTTATAAAAGGGAATAGGAAAAGCTGCCGGAAAATAAAGGCCCAAGACTGAGAGTCCATCTACAAATTCTACCTGGAAACAAATGAAAAAAAAAATTTCAAAAAAATTAGCATAGAAAGTAAAGGGTGCATGAATTTTAAACATAAATAGAAGAGGTGGAACTTATTTTCATTTTTTCAGCTGGCCACTCCCAGACCCCCAGAAATCTTTTTGCAACTTTCCTGTGCTATTAACATCTATTTGGTTAAAACTTTGAGGAATACTACACTCCATCCAGTCACCAACACTCACCTCTCAGTTTGTACACTTAACACAAGACATGCCATGATAAACATTTGTACCTTCAAAACAGCGTGGTATCAAAACACCTAAAGCAAACTGTTAGAATTTGCAAGAACAATTTGGGCAAACACACACACACACACACACACACACACACACACTTGTGAATCCAAACAAGCACAAAACCACAAGAAACAGCAAAGGGAGTAACTTCTGTTGGACAGTTCTCTTTGAACATCTCTCTCCTCTCTTTCTTATGGTACTTTTGGAAACTTCCAAGAGCTCTTTCAAGAGTCAACTGTACCAGTAGTGCCTACAGTTGGCGTATTTATGCCAGTGAAAGAATCTGCAGTGACTCACAAACTGTCAGGCTAAAGAATCTGCCTAGTTGGAGCACAAGATGGTGGCCCTTTTTCCTTCCAGGAAAAAAGACTTCATAGGAGATTGATGGTAGGTTTCCTACTGGATTGTTACCAACTTAATGGCTCTGCCTCTTCTCAACTCTTTCTTTCGAAGGGGGAAGAAAAACAGCAACTATTTCAAGGATACAATGAGAGAGAGGAGCTGTTGTTACCCTTGCCAGCTGATGCTGTGGTTGGTAATAATTTTAATGATAATAAAAATAGCATCTAATATTTCTGGAACAATCACTATATGCCAGGCACTAGCATAGCAGTTCTCAACCAGGGGTGATTTGACTGTTGTGATAGAGGGATGGTGGCATGTGGTGGGGACTACTGTCATGTAGCCAGTAGAGGCTTGGATGCTGCTAGACATTCTACAATGCAGAGGAGAGGGCCCCACAACAAAGAATTTTCTCACCCAAAATGCCAAGAGCTCAGTAACCTTGCAGCAGACTGAGGTTTTTACATATATTTGATTTTCAGAGTAACCCTGTGAACTCTCTTATTGTCCCTGCTTTATAGACAAGAACATTTGGGCTTAAAGTAGCTCAACTTGTTTCAGCCTTTGAACATTTTCAGGTTTCTTTTTTGAGATCTATTAGTCCTGTGATAACTGCAGAAAATTTAGGTTTGTTCAGTGGCTGGGAATTGGCTCCCTCACATGCCAGCATGAAAGTTTTCCCGCTCTAGCTGACCCAACCCCATCCCATTCTGGGATGAGACTGGCTAACAGCTGGTGATAGGAGCAAGGGGAAGAACATATTATATAATGTCTACGAAAGTCATGAAAAGTTGACTTAACTGCTATGATAAGCAACCAGTAAGATAGAGAATAAGAATCTGCAGTGATTTTAAAAATGCATTTCCAGGCATGGTATCCAGACTGTCCCCCCACATCCCTAGTGCTCTACTCCTAAGTCTGATAGTGGCATGGCATGTGCTGTTGAGGAAACAGAGGCCCCGGTGCCACAACATTTAGACAAGAGAGGCTGTCTCACTGCTACAACCACACAGGATTAGGTCATGGAATTCTGAGAGTGTTGGGTCCTTTGGAAGACAACTTCTGCTTTTCTTCTTTTTTTTTTTTTTCCTTTTTGATAAATGCCAAGCTCCTTGTCAAAATATTTATTATGACTAGAGACAGGAAAATTTGACTTTTTCTTTTGAATAGGTTCTCTGCCTCTGGCTTGGGTGTTCTGACCATTTCTCTTCTCTCTGCTCCTTTTCCTTTCCTCTTTTCCACTTTCCCACCTTTTTCTCAGTTCTTTCTAGTTCCATCTTTTCCTCTCACTTCATAGTATTTCTCACTGGCCATGTAAAATGTGGAACAAGGGAATTGTCCAATGGACAGGTTGTATGGCCAGGTCAATGAGGGCAAAGATCTCTTTTGTGTAGTTAGGAGGCACCCACTTTGAACACTTTTTTGAAAATGAATTAAAACCCCCTGATAGTCTTTAAGCCATAACCTGGTAACAAAAGGGTACAAATCCAAATATTGTTCCCCTCGTGATTTTCAAAAACTTTCTGCCATAGCCAGCACTCTGCTTTGTCCTATTGCTGATATATATTTCAATATTACTATGGTTGTTTAAATCGACTGAATTCAATGAAACCCAAAATATAAGGCAATTTAACAAACATTTGATAAGTTTGTATTATGGACAAAGAAGAGTATGATGTAACTGACCCCCGCCCTGGAAGCTTAGCATTTTGGTGGGGAAAAGGAATAAATAAAACATCTCATTATCATATCGGTAGACGTATGAGTTATCTCTCTTACTGCCTAACAAATTACCCCAAAACTTAGTGGCTTGAGATAATACGAACTTATCATTGCATAATTCCTGTAAATCATGGATATGGGTATGGCTTAGCTGGATCCTTGGCTTCAAGTTTTCTTGTAAGAATGAAAAGTATTGGTTTAGGGTCTGTGGTCTTATCTGAAGCCTCAACTATGGAAAGATTCATTTTTTTAAGATTTTATTTATTCATGAGAGACACACAGAGAGAGGCAGAGACATAGGCAGAGGGAGAAGCAGGCTCCATGCAGGGACCTCAGGATCATGCCCTGGGCAGAAGGCAGGTGCTAAACTGCTAAGCCACTCAGGTGTCCCAGGAAGATTCATTTCTTAGCTCACCCATGGAGTTGTTAGAAGGTATTCAGCTCCTTGATGTGTCCTTATGGGTCTCAATTTCTCACCAGCTGTGGGCTGAAGGCCACCCTTAGTTCCATGCCACATAGGCCTCTCCAACACAGCAGCTTGCCACCAAAGTATGCAAGCAGAGAAGGCAATAGACAAAACAAACAAACAAACAAAAAAAAACAAAACAAAAAAAACAAAGTTAGCATCTTATAGAAAATAATTTTAGAAATGACAGCCCATCCTTTTTGTGTATTCAGTTGATTAGAAGTGAGTCGTTAGCTTTAGCCCACACTCAAAAAGAGAGGATTACACTCAAGCCTGAATACCAGCAGGGTGATCACTGGAAGCTATGCCAGAAGCTGCCTGCTACAGAAAGGTTAAGAGATTGCTCAAGAGAGGCTCAAAGAAGCTGTGATCCTGTTAACACAGGGAGTGGTGGAAGGAATCTTATCTCTAAAAGGCAGTATTTTCTGGGGCATGTGGGTGGCTCAGTCGGTTAAGCGTCCAACTCTTGATTTTGGCTCAGGTCATGATCTCAGGGTTGTAAGATCAAGCCCCATGTGGGGCTCTGTGCTCAGCAGGGAGTCTGCTTGAGATTCTCTCTCCCTTTTCCGCCCCCCCCCACTCATGCATGTGTGCTCTCTCTCTCTTTCTAAAATAGATACATTAATTTGAAGAATAAAATGAAAGGAGGTGTTTTCTCACTACACTGGACTGCACTAGGTTTTGGCATCTCCCCAGTGATTGGTGGAATAACCCTAGACTTTCAGAATTTGTGACGGGAGCCTTGGTAGCTAAGCACTTAAGGTGTTATGTCCCTAATCATGAAGAAACATGGAACCTCACCAGGGTCCTAAAAGAAACATTTATGGTTACTCTATTCAATATTTGTCTCAAGGAAATTTTCCTAATCATTTGCTCATTTAGTAGTTTACTTATTCACTTATTTTTGTATCAATGAGTGGTAGATAGTGAAACTCAAAGGTAAATTACCTTGGAGAGACTAGATAACGGGAACTATAGTTATAAGTGAATAAGATTTACTTTTGAAGGTATCTCTGTAGCCTAGACAGGGGTTCAGCAAAATATGTCTCGTGGGTCAAATTTGCCTCCCCCCCCATCTGTTTTTATGTGGCTCATGAGATAAAAATGGTTCATACATTTTTTAATGTTTGAAAGAGTAAACAACAGAAGAATAATATTCCGTGGTACATGAAAATGGTATGAAATTCAAATTGCAGTGCCTATAAAGCTTTATTGGGACAAACCACTCCTGTTTATAGATATATTGTGTATGACTGCTTCTGCAGAGTTGAGACCACATGATTCACAAAGCCTAAAATATTTACTCTCTGGCCCTTGAAGAGGAAGTTTGCCCACTCCTAGTCCGGAGAAAGATGGACACATAAACAAATAATTACTGTGTTGTGATATATGATATTCTAGACGTACATACCAGGGTCACCGTGAGCAAACAGGTTCTGTTCAAGACTGCTTCCGGGTTGGTGATGAAAGGCTTCATGGAGGTCTCCTTGAGGATAAGTGAAGGTTTTCCTGATATAGGAGGTGTTAGAAAGGAAATTACTCGTGGCTCTTGTTAGAGATGGTTGAGGAAGACTTTAAGCAAGAGAGACTGCTGCAATGCAGATCTTGTAGTAAGAGAGAGAGAGAGAGTGGACCCAACTCTGAACACAACAAGGGCCAGCAGAGGTTTACAGCCAAGGAGCAGGGTGAGGGTCCCTTGGTGGAAAATTAGTAGGAGGACATACCAAGACTGGGGGGATTCTGGCCAAAGCAACACTACAGGATTTTTGCTAAAAGGTAGCCATGGTGATAAGATATCTAGGGTACAGGATGAGGAATTTGATCAGATATCAAGGGTGGGAGATTTTTGCAAAACTGATCCAGCAGGATTCCTGCTGAAACTAGCCTGAATGATCCAAGGACAGAGCTCAAGGTTGGGGCCTGGTCAGAAAGAAGAGTCAGAAGAGTCTAACTCAAGTTTGGTCAAAGGAAAGAATCTTTGAGTGTCTGTCAGGGGTGAAAAGAGAGAAAGGACAGTCTCTCTCAGGGGTCCTTAAATTGGTGACCATGGACTCCTCAGGGGGCTAAGGTGCCCCTGAAATTGCTCTCCAAACCTGTGTTTATATGCATATGTGCATTTCTTCCTCTCTAGGGAGAGGATCTGGTTCTTACAACAGGTTTTCGACTATTGAGGAATCACTGTTTGGGGCAGATATGATGGGGGGGGGGGCAGCCCATGCAGAGCCACAGATGTGTAAGAGAGAATCATCCACTTTTAGGAGCCAACGGTGAGAATGCAAAATAGGTTTCTATGGAGTGTAGATGGAAATAAGGCTAACCAGGTGTCACCTATTGGAGGGATAACGCAGAGGTCTGAGGCTGACTCGGTGCAGCTAAAAGGACTCACTAACACAAAGATACCGACCAAAAAACCAAGTTAAACAGCCTTGGTCTTTGCTCTCAAGTGGCCACTCCATCAAAAGCAGCTGATGGATAGGCAGGAAGAACTCAGCCACCTACGGAGAGGCTGTGGGTTGGCAGTTGGCTACAGTAACGCTGGAGAAGTTGGCCAGATGTCCCACTCTTTAATCAATCCTTGATCAAACCCATCTCCTATTCCCCTCCAAACCAAAACAACATTGACTAAACCTGCCCGTGGCCCTGGGAAAGTCTGGCCAAGCAGCAAGAGGCAGGCACAAGACCCAGCTTCCTCTTCAGGAGGGGGTTCTTTATATTTGACGGTGCCCGGGGCACACAGAGCAAAAGAGAAGTCTCCAGTCCTGGCAGGGAAAGTCCCTCAGACGGAGGGATGGAGATTCTGGACGTGAGGTGTGTGGGGAGGAGGTAATGGTTTTCACTGAATTCCTTTTTATATTTTATTTAGATTAAGTTCTGCTCAGCGGGGTGATTTCTTAATTAGAGCCGCCCAGCCAGGCAGACCTCCAGCTCAGACCCCTGTGCTGCCTTCTAAGGTTTCATGAGGGACCTTGTCCTGCCTTATTTCCTGAGTTCTAATATTTGAATAGTGTGCAGTGGATTTCAATGGGAGGAAAGACATGTAATTTAATCATCTTTATTAGATTTTGCCTGTGGATGGGGAGAGGGGAAGGAAGGAGGAGGGACGTGTGTCCTCTCTTTGTTAATTTTTTTTCTTTTTCTCTACCTTTCTACCAGTGGTCAAAGAAGGAGGAGACCCAACGGCTGTTTCTTTCTCCCTTCATTTTTCCAACAAAGAAGCTTCATGAGAACGTTAACACCGAAAGAAAATTGTGTTCACTGCAGGACTATTCAAGGATCGGTGGAAAGATTTATGTAAACAAATTATTCAGTTCTTCCTTTGGTGACCTTGGTCCTAAGAGTGAACGCGATGATCCTATGGCTTTTTGCCCTTTCCTCAATACAGAAGCTGCAGACTGTGCTCAGCAAGACCTCACCAAATGGAGGAAAATTAAGGAGAGAAATGGTCCATGGTGTATTCTTACCCGCCATAAATTGGCGTCATTTTGGCCACCATCCAGGAGAGAGACACCAGCCTATAGGAACAGAGAAAGAAGATCAGAAGCTGATGGAAGGAAGGGAGGTTGGTCGTGTTGCTGTCCTCAGGAAGGTAGAGGGAAACCGAGCAGGAATTAGCAGGAGTGAATAGTCAGCAAGGGTCCTTTACAGGAAATAAATCTATCTACTGGGGTTTTCCAACAAATGCAGAATTCAGCGTAGCAGATCAAAAGAAAGAAAGGAAGGAAGAAAGAAAGAAAAAGAAAAAGAAAAAGAAAGAAGAGAATAATTATGTCCAGAATTGTCCCAATTGTCCTGCTCAGTGCAAACACACAAACACACACACACACACACACACACACACACACACCCTGCAGCCTATAATCCTCCCTCATGCCCCTATCCTGTTGATCTTTCTTCACTTAAAAATTATCGGCAAAGAATTTATTCATTTGGGAGAATTCCAGGCACTACATTTATGTTCAGTTCAAATGAAATGGGATCCAGACTTTTCAAACTGTGCTGTTCTGCAGATAAAACACAAAGGCAGGACCTCATTATCTGGAGACATGGTCCTTTCTTTTTCCTGTTGCCTTTTGTTTCTAAGCAATTTTAGGCTTGTTTGGAAAGTCTCATAACAGGGGCAGAACATTTTTCACCACATCTATTTCAGGAGGGTTTTTAGTTAGGAATAATGAATTTACCTCTAAACAGATGGAAGAGTTTTACTAAAGCTAGAAACGACACTTTTCCTAATATCCCCGATAGGCTGATCTTAATCCTCTCATTGTTAAAAATGCTTGGTCTATGAGAGTCTTATTTATGTGCCAAGTGTCTTTATTAAATCATGAAATTAACACAGAAAAAAATCCTATTACAATGGGTTTCTGTATATGATCAAAAGTTGTTCATGGTCCTGCTGATAGACTACTTATTCCAAAATTTAAAAAGGTGAAATCCCAATAGAGCCCAATGCTTGGCTGAGGTTTTAAAAATTCATTGTAAAATGGCCGGAGGGGTTACGAGGCCCCCAGCCAAGAAAAGGCCCACGTTTTATCAAGGCAGTAGTCCCTAACAAAAAGAAAACTGTGAAAGATAGGCCTCCCATTCACCCATACAAATGAATTCCTGGCAACATTGTAACATGATTTGACCTGTAGAAACACAACAAGTCTCTGATATCCACTTTGATTTTTAAGAACCTAAGAGGCAAATTCAAAGACAAATTGCGCTAGTGAATCCAGGGTTGTGGGATGCTCAAAGAGTTTAAAAAGTCAAGAGAAGCAGTTTGGTATGTTTGTATATTGGATTTTGAAATTGAACTAAAAATATATTTTTTTTGAATGCAGAAGTAGTACATGTTCGTCACAGGAGAAAAAATTCCCTCAATACCCTTCCCATTGAGAAAGTACCCTGGTTTGGGGTTTCCAAACTCGATTCTTGCCTTTATATGAAAGTGAGTGTTAATGGCTCTGTCTTAGGGCTTAGTCTAGAAGCGCAGGTCCTGATGGACATTAGGAGAACCTAAAAAGAGAAAAAGAGATCCAACTTGGAGGGGTCAAGGTCTATGGCCTGTTAGGGGGACCTGGAGGGCTCCGTTAACCACCAAAGGGAAGGCAACAGGAGGTCCAGATGAAGCAGAAGACACGGGGGAACCATGCATGATGGGAGATCTTAGGTAGAACCAACAGGTAGCAGACAAGTTGGGACAGACGTGGCTGATGTCAGACAGAGAGACGGAGCCTGCAAAGGGCCTTGACCCCGGAGATGCGTTTAAAATCCTTTAGCCTTTCAAAGATGGTTAACCCAAATTACTTTTCTTGCTTGTTCCAGATGCCTTAATATCTCATACCATAACCAAGGACCTGCCATGTTAAAAAATAAACATTTGGGAAGCGAGGGCGATTTTTCTCTTTTCTTTTTAATTGCAATTGTGATGTGCTCATGGCCTGACATTACATGAGGTCTGGCTTAGATTAGCCCCTGGCTGAGAGATCCCTGCTAATTTAGTGACTGCAATTATGCCTGCCTCTAACCATGGTCTGCTTTGTGTGGGACATGCCCTTGGAGTTGTTTTTCTCCACCAGAAGCAGTGGTTATGTTGGCCCTCTATACGTTTTTGCCCCATTGGTGAGACAACTGGCCAGGATTAGGGGTATGATCTGTGACCCTGAAACAGAGTGAAACTAATTGGCGGTGAGGGAGCTGATTCCATGTAGAGCGGGAGCACTGTAAGTACTCTCATAAAAGACCCCAAGTGCCACAGGTGTGCACCTGCCTTCCAGCCCTAACGATTCTTCCAATAAAAGAAGCAAAAAGGAACAAAATACAAACGTTTTCTGAACACCACTGCCTTTGCTTGGGGTCTCACGCAGCCACAGGATGCAGGTAGGGGTGTGTGTGTCCCTGAGAATCCAGGATGGCCAGCAGCCTTTGCTTGCAACCTGCAGAGGCTGGCAAAGAGGAAACGTTGCATAATTTAGAGCAGAAAGGGTGGGTGAGTGGATGAGGGGAGGGAGGCAGCTGGGGGGGGGGGTGGATCTCCTCTCCTGCTCTATTAATCAACCGCAGAAGCTGCGACTTTAGGATTTGCACAGTTGGACTCCAGGGGAAGGTGAAGAGACTGCACATTTAAAAAAAAATTTTTAAAACCAGTTTTAAAATTTAACTCAAAGGACACTCCCCCCCAGCACACCCAAATATTATTTATTAGCAGAAAGTAGCCTATGTCACATGCTCTCTTTGAAACCACCTTCAGGCTTCTAGATTCACAATTGATACCAAGGAAAGCAACTGCTTGAGGTTGTGCATTTGTGGGCGACAGGGGATGTGGACCGAAGCGTTGAAAGCTCACTAAAAGGCAGCTCCATCTTGTTCTTCCTGAGATGAGGAATTTGGCTGTGAAGCCCCAGGAGGCTGGGGGGTAGAGGCTGGAGGCAGGAAGAGGAGGAAGCGAGCACGGGGGTGGTGCCTGGGAGGGCTCTGGGCCAGTAACCAGCTCCCTGGCTGGGGGCAGGTGGAAGTCTCCAGGGTCAGCCCCGGGCAACCTGGGAAGGCAGGGGAGGAAAGAGATTTCTGGAAGTCTCCCGCTGTCCCTCCTGCCTGCTTCCCTCCTTGTCCTGGTGGTTGATTGCCAGGGAGTGGCGGAAGGAAGGATGGATCAAACCTGAAGAAGAAAGAACCCCTGCCATGTGGCCCCAGGACACCAGCTCTGACACACAGCAAGGCCCTGGCAGTGGTGTCCTGCCCATCAGCCCATTGGCGGCAGCAAGACCAAGGCCAGGAGGCACATCGGCTCCAACTGTTTGCTTTAGCACCGAGAGCAGCGTGGAGCCATATGGCCCATGGTGAAGGGAAAGGGCATCCAGTCTGTGCACCAGGTCCCGGCCTGGGGGAGGTAGGGGGAGTGGGGGGGAGGATGGGTCTCCGTCAAACACCAGCTGAGTTTCTAGACCTCATCTTGGTGGCCTTCCCTCCCCCCCTCCACTTTTTTAAAAAAGATTGTATTTACTTATTGGAGAGAGTGAGAGAGAGAGCAAGTGCACAAGCCGGGGAAGAGGCAGAGGCAGAGGGAGAAGCAGGCTCCCCACTGAGCAAGGAGCTGATGCAGGATTCGATCCCAGGACCTGAGATGAAGGCAGACACGTAACCGACTGAGCCCTCCAAGGGCCCCTTCTGTGACCTTTTGAATGTGCAAGGACAAATACAGCCACAATCCATCTGGTAGACCGCAGGCCTGGCTGAGAGCTAGGAGGCCAGCAGGTTATCTTCAGGTCCTCAAGTGGAGCTTTTGTTTTATTCTTTTTCTCCCTCTTTTTGACTTATTTGAGAGAGACAGAGCAGGGGGGAGGGCAGAGGGAGAAGGAGCAGCAGAGTGGCTACTGAGCCGGGCCAAATGTGGGGCTAGATCCCAGGACCCGGAGATCATGACCTGAGCACCTGAGCAGAAGGTAGACGCTAAACGGACTGAGCCACCCAGGCGCCCCTCTTTTGTTTTATTCTGCTTGTTTTCCACCCGCATGGAATGCCCCCTAGGGGATGGGGAGGGGGTAGTCTTGGCTCATGTTAAAATGGGGTTCCCCTGAACACAGGATGAAGACATGGGGGAAAATGCCCAGAGCCAGCATCAGAACTTTTAGGGTACGGGGGTGGGGGGGTATCACTACTGGCCTCCACACTTGCACATAATCAAGTAACCAATCACCTGGTAACATTGGTGACCGTGTCCTTTTTTTGTTTTGTTTTGTTTTTTCCAGCCCCTTCGTCTACCCTAGCACACCCAAATATTAGCAATAATAGCAAATAATAGCACACTCAGCAAACCTGAGATGGCGGAGCACATCTTGATCTTGAACTGTCAGGTGGAGCAAGAGAAGCCCAGCCTGGGGGGAATTATTTGCTCTCAATCATTTAGGGTGACAAGGAATCACTTTGTGGTGGGACAGCTCGGAAAGGTGGGTGAGAGAATGTGCTGGAATGGGTCATTTCTCATGTCTGTCCTGTTCCTTGCTGCAAACATTTTCTCCATGCCCCAGATCTCACGGGAGAGGAAATAAGACTGTGATTGGGTGTCCTTGAACCTCCGTATATTTCTGAGCCTTCTTGTGTCTGCTGCGTCCCCGAAGCTGTTACTCCTATAACTCTTGGAGCTTTCCATCGTAGATGCGACTTCACTGGGGAAGAGAGAAGTGTCCTCTGCTCCCATCACTCACTCACTGAACAATATTACCCAGCACCTATGTTGAGTGGAATAAGGCGGGCCACTGTCTTCCAAAGGTATATTTCTCTAAATACGGTCTCCCCAACCCCCAAGACCCTGCCAAGGTTTTGAGAGAACTTCTTTGAGGAAGGATGAGCAAGGCTCATACCTACCAGAAGACAGCCCCTCCTGTATTTCCATTCTTCCCGAAGTAGAGGTCATTACAGGCTTCTGTAGAACTACTTGGGATGGCCAAGGCTCCTCAAGGGGTAAAGGATGTCAATTTGAAAATAAGAGTAAAGGCAGCTATATGCAGAGAGCTCTTCGAGGTTCACATGGGGGCTTTCACGTGTTTTTGTGGAGTGAGAGTTACCATGAGATACGGTCAGGCATGAGCTTAAAGCCATGATCCCCCTTTGCTGGGCTCTATGATTAGTGCCAGGGCTAAAGTGGCCCAACACAGACTTCCTTGTGACACCGCCCCACCCCCCCAAAGCGATCAGATTGCTTCCATGACCATGAGGACAGCATGTGTCCTCTTCACCTGGCTCAGCCTTCCTGTTAGCTGCCACCTAGTGTGGCCGTTCACTCACAAAACAAAACCAACGGAATGAAAAAATTAATTTGAATAGTCTGAAGAACGATGACTTTAGGGATTGAGGACTTTTGGTTATTTCTGCTCTTGTGGGTGTTTCCTTGGATGTACAATCAGTATCGAAACCAGCAAATAAACAAAAAAACCCAAACGGCAAAACTCTAAGTGTTCTCTGGTTTTGACCCATGTGCCATTTGCCATCAGAAGTCATGAGGTCCGCAGTTACAGGACCCAAGACTGAGTTAATGTCTGCAGGGCAAATTGCAGCACGTTATGTTTTCTGGGGCTGGTACAAATCTAAATATCTTCATCAGTGATATATGATCTCCTGTGATTGCTTATTTAGTTCTATTTGTCTCTTTTTTGAAACCAGCTTTTAGCGTCAGCCTCCATGAACAGTGGCTCGACATCTCTGCAGCATCAGCCCAGCCATTGGCTTCTGCCCCAACCAAAGCAGGATGACCAGGAAGGTGACATGTCCCCAGCCAGCCAGTCACCACCAGGACCTGCTGCTCCCTCCTTTATTACTAGGGCTCTGGGGGTGTGGGGGCGGGGTGTGGAAAATCAGCAAACCTGACTGGTTCAAATGGATTTCCACTCTTTACGTTCAAGCATTTTGGGTTTGAGGAAACCCCAAACATTTTGAGCCCTGGGCACTTTTTCCATTAATTTTTTAAACTGATGTGTATGTCAAGGGAAATTTAATACGTCGGTTTCTGATTCATTTACACTTAACTCATCAAAATATTGTTCTGTAAGAGGCATTCGGTGTCCAAGAAATCTTAAGAGCCTTTTTATAAGCTTTTAAACTTCTTTTAAATGTTTAAGAAACAGAAGTTGCAGTCTCCCCAATGTAAACAGGAGGGAATCCCTGGTGGCAGGGAGGGAAGAAAGGAGGGAGGAGGGAGGTGGAAGGAAGGCGCCCAGACATACTGACCTCAGTCCCTGAGGGACACCAGCCCAGGCCCGGTGCTCGCAACCCCCTCCTGGTGCTCCATGCCTCACCCACAGTCAGGGGAACAATTGCTTCCACCTTCTTGAATCCTGAAGGCAAAGGCAAACTCTTGTAGGGGTCCCGCTGTTGGCAGAGAAAGCTCCCAAGTGTTCTCTGCAGAAGAAGGCTACAGACTCCAAGATTTTACTTCCAGGCAAGACCCTTTTTTTCCCTTCAAAGAAAGTGCTCATAATGTGTCCTTTCATTTATAATTTTATGAACGTCTCAATTGAACATGTAAAGAAAGTGGAAAAATTCGAAGTTGCCATGGATGTTTGGCATTCTTCCTCACTCTGCTAAAATCTACTTTCTCCCCCAAGCGAAATGGTTTCAGAGATTCCCATAAAAGGGGGAGGAGGGCAGTGAGGGCGGCCGTCTGGAATCAGGGTCTTCATGAAAATACATTTGTATTTTAATTATTTGAGTATGATCTGCTTAGGTTTTCACCCTATTTCACTTGGCTTTCTATGTTAAAAGCAAGCGTTACATTTCATAATGCCCGTAACTTCCGTAAACAGGCACTCGTGTATTTTATCTTGTTTTGCCAACTGGCTCTACCAAGCGGTAAATGTTGTAGAATCCAGCATCTCTTGTACAGGTTCATTTGTTTGTTGCGTATTGTTTTTATTTTTCCACTTTTCTAAAAAAAAAAAAAAAAGAAAAAAAAGAAAAGAAAAAACTCAGAATAGAAGAATTCTCAGTGATAAAAATTTTGTTCTGTTTTTGGATTTTTTAAAAATCCTCATAGTTTCTAGGAAATAACAGAAAGCATTCATATTCAGAAAAGGAAAAATGTTAGCACTTCTCTTGAGATTCATCAAATATATTAAGTGGGTTTTGTTGTTGGTATCAGCAATATCTGTTTTCCTTCTGCCTTGTTTTAAACATATTCAGGCCCTCTGAAAACTGATGTTTTACTCACATTGAGATATATTTTCTTTTATTCTCTTAGGTGATTTCAGGGGCAGAGACCAAGATCATGCAGATGCTGTAGGAGTTGGTGATATTGTAGCGAGTCAACAAATAAAGGAGGAGAGAGATTAAGCCAGGCAAAACCCTTATCACGAGAGGGCAGGATGAATGTGTTTTGGGAATGCCATGCCTTACCTCGGGCTCCAGTGCCAATATAGATCCTGTGTGCTCATCCTTTGCAAGGACCTTTCTAACAGAACCTCTTAGGGTAAACCTGGGTGGCTCACCAGTTGGGCACACGCCTTTGGCGCTCGGGGCATGATCCCAGAGTCCCAGGATCAAGTCCCGCATTGGGGTCCCTGCATGAAGCCTGCTTTTTCCTCTGCCTGTGTCTCTGCCTTTCTCTGTGTGTCTCTCATGAATAAATAAATAAAATCTTTTTTTAAAAAAATAAATAATAGAGCCTCTTAGGATACCTATTTCTCAACCTGACCAAATGCATGTTGCTGTATGTATGCCCAGCCTCATGGGTAAGGAATTTCTGACACTTCTGTGCTGTCTGATGGATATATGGATATTTTTGAGGATATTGGATTGAGAAATTCTTCCAGGAGTTCCAAAAGGAACATGAAAAACATCCTTCCAAAAAGCAGAGTGGATTTCTGGGCACGTTAGGATAGTTATGTCTCACTTATTACTTAAATGTCTTTCTTTTAAGTAAAATTTCAAATAGCATTGTTATTTTTATAGTCCCTCCAAGTATGCTGTAGTTTATTGTACTGTTAAATTTTTGGCGTTCTTCTCACTTTTCTTCTGTTGAGGAAAAGCTAGTATAAATTTTGTATCTTTATAATTACTTCTGAATTTTTAAACTCTTTTGAATATGTACAAAGCCTAGGGTGTGCCTCTTACTATGACAAAGTATCAGTAATACAATCACCAATGTCACATACGTGCTGCTTGATTTATCAGTTGACAAAGGAAATTCTTGTCAATGGAGAAACACGTATGTTCAGCAAGGTTCTCTATTTACTTAATTTTGAATCAAAGTTTCTGTAAAAAGAAAATCCAACTGATGTTAAAAGAGCTGACACTTATTGAATAACTACTTTCTGTTAGATTTGTGATCATTCCATTTAATTGACAAGTGCTCCATTTCATACCTGAGAAAACTGTGGTTCTTAAAGAACTCACTTGAGGGGCACCTGGTGGCTCAGCTGGTTGAGCATCTGGCTCTTGGTTTTGACTCAAGTCATGATCTCAGGGTTGCAGGATCGAGCCTTGGGTTGTGCTCCATGCTCAGAGGGGTTTGCTTCTCTCTCCTTCTGCCCCTGCACCTTCCCTGTCTAAAAGAAATTTGAAAAGATAAAGAAGTCCCTTGATGCAGATTATCAATTAGACCAATACAGCTGCTTGCAGTGCCAGGTTAATTGATGTTGTCTGGATAATCTCTTTATGATGTGTTAATGACCCAGTATCTGAACAGGGACCTCTGGATCAAAAACATGTAACAGAGATGTTCACAATTTCTTTGTCATAGAATTTTGTTTAAGTTTATATGAATAGCTTTTATACCCAGAGGTATGTATGTTCAGTTTTGTTGTATATGTATATTTTTAGTTTTTACTTGTTCACTGATTCACTCACTCAAGGAATGCTGACTATTGGCTTGATAAGGCAGGAAATGGAAAGGTAAAAAAGGCCAAAAAAAGAGACTCGATAAGGGTTTTGCCTGGCTTAATCTCTCTCCTCCTTTATTTTTTGACTCACTACAATACCACCAACTCCTACAGCATATGCATGATCTTGGTCTTTGCCCCTGAAATCACCTAAGAGAATAAAAGATAATATATCTCAATGTGAGTAAAACATCAGTCTTCAGAGGGCCTGAATCTTTTTAAAACAAGGCAGGAGAAAAGCAGATATTGCTGATACCAACAACAAAATTGGCTTTGAGTGTATAATCTAGTAGGGGAGATACAGAGAGAAATAATTAGAAAACTACATAAGAAGTTCTGATGTGGGTATTTTGCAAAAACATTTAGCTTGATCTGATGATTCCTTTCTTTCTTTCTTTCTTTCTTTCTTTCTTTCTTTCTTTCTTTCTTTCTTTTGATTTTATTTATTTGAAAAAAGAGCGAGAGAGCATGCACATGAGCGGGGCGGGGGTGGGGGGGGGGGGTGCAGAGGGAGAAGGAGACTCCCTGGCTGGGCTGGGAGCCTAACATGGGGCCTGATCCTGGGATCATAACCTGACTGGAAAGCAGGCATCCCCATCTGATGACTTGGACATGATCTTCTATTTAGGAAACTAGAATCCTATTTTACTTAAAGGGCAAAAGAATCTTCATAACATACAAACACCCCACAGTGAACCTCTTTTCTGCTCTATAAACTTCACCTGAAGGTAGGTCTTTGATTTTGCCATAAAATATCAGATTAGCCCAAATCAAACTGTGACTCTGAATTCTGGAAATATGCAAATGAACCAAATGATATGCTTCATTTTCAGTTCCTTCCTGGCTGTTACCAAGAGAGAGGATGGAGTCAATTTTCAATTCACTTCTAATTTTAAAGGCTTTATTTAAACGTTGAATATTGTTTTTTCATTCTAGTTAGAGCTACAATCCTAAACTTCTCTTACAGCAATGTTAGAAGCCCCTTCCCCAAATTACCCTCTTCTTTATGGACCATTAAGCCAGCAGAAAACACTAATTAAATGATCATTAGCTTGAGGATGAATAATTACACTTAGATTTACATGTTGCCTTTTATGTTCAAAGAACTGCTTAGGCACCGACTAATTAATCTACAAATGAAGAATACTCAGCATTACTGTATAATTAGACAATCTCAGGAGGAAACAAAGGAATTGCCAGGGGGTAGACAGTTTTGCTGGCTCCATGGCATTTATGTTTTCATTGCTCAGGTAAAATGGCCAGACCTGAATTCAATTCCCAACTCATTACTCCTATTCACAAATAACTTATTTTCTTTTGCTTTTTTTTTTTTTTTTTTTTTTTTTAGAGAGAGAGAGAGAGACACTTGAGTGGGGAAGGTGAGGAGAGAGGTTGGGGAGAGGGAGAGGGAGAGAGAGAATCTTAAGCAGGCTCCACATCCAGCATGGAGCCCAATGCAGAGCTCCATCTCACCATCCTGAGATCATGACTTGAGCCGAAACCAAGAGTTAGACACTTAACCAACTGAGCCACGCAGGCACCTCACAAATAAATTGGTCTTTTTAAAAAAGACCAATGTTAACTAAGTGATGAGGAATTGGAAATAAAAACAAATGAATAACCAAAAATATTATCTTTGGGGTTATTTTTTTAGGACTTTGCTCCCCGAACAGTGAACTTAAGTGAGCTATTTCATGTAGTAGACTGCACTTTCTCTCTTTTCTTCAGTGTACTAATTTGCAGAAGTTATTGCTGTATGCATGTGTATGCATGTGTGGTGAGGGTAGAGAATTACTAATTTCTCTAAGTCTTGATTTTCTGAGGGTTAAGGATTTGGGGTAGGACAGATTCTAAATATATATCAAGAAACTAACAAAAAGAATTTTGCAAATGTTTTGGGAAACAAATGTTTGTGGCCATAAAAATCATTTATTTGTCTGTATATTTATATATTAGATGTTGGACATCTCTTTGGTGCAATGATGGATACAAATGAAGTGGATGATATCGCTATAAATTCTAGACCAAATTATTAAAAACTGAGGACTATTAGTAGTAACAAAAAATCATCCTCAACGTTCTCATCTATATATTGACTTGGTGAGTATGTGACATTAAAATGTTTGGCCTCTGTGGTCAAACTGTTGTCTATCAAAGTTTCCCTGAAGCACAATGAATTTTCTTAGTTTGAAGAAATGGATGCAATAAATATGGTTCAATTGTCTGGTTTGGGTTGATTTCAAGTGAGCTTGTGTTGAATGCTAATCTTTCTTCAGTTCAGCAACTAGCTTATATATGAAAATTATATGTTTTGAGAGAATTTCTTCTATCCATTTTTAAACTTGTAGCTCAGCACTTATTTGTATTAACTTTTCTTTCCCCTCTTCACTCACTTGCAGTAAATTAAGTGTTGATATTTTCTTTTTGAAATTAGAGTTTGGTAAGTGGGTGTCTTTGGGAGTAGTGACTTAATTTTCTCCCTGTGGATATGCAGCTCCCAATCTGTCAAGATAACCATGGATTTACCATGCCTCACACGCATTCTTTTTTTTTTTTTAAAGATTTTATTTATTTATTCATGAGACACAGAGAGAGAGAGAGAGAGAGAGAAATAGGGAGAGAGAGAGAGAGAGACAGAGACGCAGGCAGAGGGAGAAGCAGGATCCATGCAGGGAGCCCGACGTGGGACTCGATCCCAGGTCTCCAGGATCACACCCGCGGCTGCAGGCAGCACTAAACCACTGCGCCACCAGGGCTGCCCCCTCACATGCATTCTGATATGAAATTTGGAAAATTGGGATTGTTGGAAGAGCTAGGAAGCACAGATTGCACTCAGTCTGGACAAAGATAAACAGGAAACATGCTTTTTTATGAATCAGAGATTAAATGAATTGATGGAAGCAAGCCTAGACATCCACATACGCCAGAGTGGAAAACTATACACTAAAATGCATCTGATAACAAAGAAAATGACTCTCTCCAAAAGCCCTCACTTTTTATTTGAATCAAAGACTTTTTATAAGTTCAGCAAGTTGTGTGATTTTAAAAAGAAACTTAAATTCCTCAAAACAGTATCACTTTCATCCAACCTTTTGTGATTTTCAAATGACCAGATTTGAAACTTTAATCATCTCACATCTAGGGATTTTATCTTTTTAGGTAAGTTTTAATTTATAAGGCATGTCCACAGATAAAATGATTCATGAAAAACAGAATCAGCCAAAGCTCCCAATTGGACCTATTCCTCTATCAAATTAAGAAAGTCAATTTTGCCTTGGGATTTTAGAGTGTCCCCAAGTACCCCTTAAATTTATGTATCGCTCATCTTGTAGCCATGATCACTGGTTTCTTTTGAAATGTACTTAAGCTTTTGCTTAAGTAAATCCATTTATGGACAGTTGTTTCGGAAGCTGGAAAATCCTTTTCCATAAGGAAACTTTCTTCCTGGGCCTTCTTATAATTTGAGGTCATGACACCTTTGGTTCACACAACCCAGGGATCCCACTCTGAGTCTGTTTTATAGAGACAGTATCATAGGTAATGTGTCTTTAAAATACACTTGGGAAGTATATAGGAGCTAAGATAATGTCTTTTGAGAGTCTCTGGTGCCCTTTGAAATTAGAAGTCACAGAAAGTCCCTGCTAGCCAAGATCTCTTTTGAGTGGAAAATAGAAAAACAATATAAGAGAACTCATTTCTTAATGAATCAGATGTCAACTCTTGGAGTAGTTGTTAATGTTAACATTATTGTCTTTTCTTCCTCAAAGATAGAATGACAACTGGTTAAAAACTAAGTCTATTAAAAAAAAAACTAAGTCTATTAATTAATATTTCAGATTTTGCCCCAAGTCACTTGGAGGTATAACAACAACGGAATAGAAAAATAAGAATAATATCAACAACAGAGAAACACAGCTTAGCACAATATTAAACCCTTTTCAAAAAAAGATTGCTTTATTTATTTTTAGAGAGAGAAAGAGAAGTATGAGAGTGAGGGGAGGGGCAGAGGGAGAGAGAGAATCTCAAGCAGACTCCTGCTGAACACAGAGCTCAAGGCAGGGCTTGATACCAAGACCTGAGCTGAAATTAAGAGTCAGACACTTAACCAGCTGAGCCATCAGATGGCCCTTAAGCCCTATTTAATAAGGAGAACAATAGCTAACTTCACTCCTTTGCAGATGTACTACAAATTCCTCCCATAGGAAGAAGCTCTTTATTAGCTAGTATCTTCTAATGGTTTAAAAACATAGATTTAAAAATCCCAACAAGCCCAGGGGTACCTGGGTGGATCAGTCAGTTAAGCACCTGACTCTTAATCTCAGGGTCATGAGACAGAGTCCTGCATTGGGGCTCTATCTCCATTCTGAGCATGGAAACTGCTTGAGATTCTTTCTCTCCCTTGTCCCTCTACCACAGCCCAAAAGTGCATGCACATGCACACACATATGTGCTCACTCTCTCTCTCTAAAAAAAATAAATAAATAAAAAATAAAATAAAAAAAATTCCTACTAGCCTGGCTAGCTGTATGACCTTGGGACTCCTCAAGTTTCAGTTCATTCATCTGCAAAATGGGATGGAGAAAGTACTTACCTTCTAGGGTGACCAGTTGTCCCGGCTTGCCTAAGATGGGTGAAGAGTAACTGCTCATCTAGCCCACAGGGCTGTTGAAAGAATCCAGTGATTTGATACGTGTGAAAACACAAGCTTGGCTTGAAGTGTTAGGCAAGTGTACCTTCCCTGCTCCTTCCTTACACTTTTATTTGCTCACCTTTGCTGCACAGCCTGAAGCTGCAAATATTTTGAGAGGTAACATGTCTGTCCTGGCTAAGTGTAATCAAGATCCTCTCCATAATAGAGAATACAAAGACTTATTTTCTTGGAATCATCCCCTCGGTATGCAATTTAGAGCAGAGAATTGCCCCAAGTTTCTCAGATCAACGATGCCACCCACTTCCCCCCATTTTAAATAGAACTTGTTGCTGTGAGACACCAAACAAGAAACAAGGTCGCGAGTATCACTATTGTGCAGTACAAAAATGGACCATGCAGCTTTGAAGACGGGAAACAGATGATAACGGCTAAGCAAAGGATAGAGTTACCATTATGCGGGCTCCAACTGCAAACTAATTAGAATTCAGGACTGTTCCTAAGTCCAAACAACAGTGAACTTAGAACACAAACTAAAAGGAGCATAACACTGGAGCTTGGGTTTGCTTTGGATGAGAAAGCTCAGGAGAGACAGTGTGTGCACACTGCAAATTATTCACTATTCTGCAGCCCCTGGTGAGCACGCACCACACAACACTCACTCTGATTAATGGAGGCCCTGTATGCACACTGACATCAACATTGGAGCTCCAGAGCGTTAGGAATCTCACCAGGTGTGGCTAGTTTATTTTCAGGTGTGGACAGGATGGTCATTAAAAACAGAGCCAGATTTGGTCTCCTACCTAAACTCAACACCTCCACTGCCCCACCCCTGGCAGCATTTTCACGCCGGCAGAGGCTGCCTTTTCCTTGTTGGGCATGCAAACCTTTCACTCATCAGAGGCCCAGAGGACTTTGGAAGCCTCCGATGTGTCAGTATCAGTCAACTAATGGAAGCCATGTGTTTGCAGAATGGAAAAAACCTGGCATCCTAAGGATCCAGACATGTCTCGTCATAAATGGGTCTAAAGCAGAGACTCTTTTTTTTTTAAATTCTTTTCTCTTTTTAGGTTGTTGGCCACCCTCCTGATTGGCTATGGATAATGCTATTCTGAATGACCCCACTCCTAAACATGAAGGGCAAGGGAAGCAGCTAAGATTTATTGAATACATATCAGGTCCCATGTGATTTATTAATATAATGATGATCACAGTGATTATATCAATAGCTATGAATTTACTGTAAGGGCTCTAGGTTGGCCAATTTCCTTACTGGGTGGGAGGGAGGGAGGTATTGTCATCCCCATTCTATGGAAGGGAAATGCTTCTGAGGAAGCATGGGGGTGTAGAATGGGGGTATCACTACAAGTCGTATACCTTTTCCCAGTGGCACAATAAATCGGAGAGATAGGAATTACAATCTTAATTTTTTAGCTAAGGAAGCTGAGATTTAGAGAGTTTGAGTAAACTCTCCAAGGACATGTGACTGGCAGATGACAGTAGAGGGATCTCAGTGTAGTACTTAAAAGTCAGTGAGGGGCACCTGGGTGCTCAGTCAGTTAAACAAACGACTCTTGATTTTGACTGAGGTCATGATTTCAGGGTCCTGAGATCGAGCCCCATGTTGGGCCCCATGCTCAGTTGGGGTGTGCTGAAGATTCTCCCTCTCTCCCTCTGCCCTTCTCCCTTCTCTCTCAAATTAATTAATTAATTAATTAATCTTAAAAAAAAATAAAAAGCCCATGAGGTCTGCTGTGCTTACCGCAGGATAGAGTTTCTATGTGAGAAGGATTGGATCGCCCGACAGAGATGAGGCGCATACTTAACACACCACTGCAATAGCATAAGCATAAAAAGGAGAGAAATTCTTGAAAGGATTTGATTACTTCATAGAAGTGCCAAGTTATCAAAGTAGTCACTCGGGAAGGAAATCTTGTAGACTTCTTTCTTATTATTGTATATTTTTTTTGTATCCTCAACAAAAAAACAATGTCAAAATCTCCGTGGCTGAAAATAACAAAGACATATTTTTTATTTGTATAGCACATTCGCTGTGGGTCACCCAGCAGGGGCTGTGAGTACTGAGGTGGGGTGGCTCTGCACCACTCTGTCTTTGCTCTGGGAAGCAGGATGGTAACCAGAGTAGCCCTGGCCTCCTGGCAGAGGAGAGACAACATGGGCAATTGCGCACTGGCTATTAAAGTCAGTACTCTGCCTGAAAACATCTTTAACGTCTCCTACACTCACATTCCATTGGCCAGAGCAAATCCCATGGCATATTTGACTTCAGGGAGGTAGGGATTGGCAATACCACCATGTGCATGGAAAGAAAAAACCCAGCATACTGGGGAATAGCCTGACAATCACAATTTTGTAGATAGGTAGATGATAGATAGATAGATAGATAGATAGATAGATAGATAGATAGATAAATAGATAGATGATAGATAATGACAGACAGAGGACAGATAGAAAGATAGCAAGACAGACAGTGGGATAGAGAGGACTATAATCTTTTCAGTGTTTGGGGACCTTGACTGTCTTAATCCTTCCCACAAGGAAGGGAGAAAAAGCTGGTAGCCCCTCCTTGGATTTGGACAAATGCAAACAGTAACATTCCACAATCCCCTCTTCTCCTCCAGACCCTGTGATTCCTAGTTCTTGCTTTGGGTCTCCCACCTCAGTCCCAACTGATGAGGACCTGTTTTCTCACTGGAGTAGGAGTTGGGCTGATGACCTCTTTCACCGATAGCTTCTAAGCTGCTTTTATTGGGCAGGTTTGTAAGCAACTTTGATGTCTGGCTTGTCTTCATTTAAGAACAGAGCCAAGGGGTCTTGCTGTTCTTGGTGTGAACATGGCTCCAAGCAAGGGATCACCCTGGCTCCAAGCTTCCCTTCTTACCTCCTTCCCAGACCTTCCTGATGAACATCTCTTCTCACATAAGCATCTGAATCCTGGAGCATGGGAGGAGGGTGCCCACTTGGGAGGCCAAGGGTTCTAAAGGCTCCTTACAATTAAGAGGGCAAGTGAACCCTGAAGACATCTGTGAGTCCCATCCTCCCTCACTAGCCCCCTTCTTCTTTCAAATGCATTATTATACAAACAGACTGCTTTCCCATGGAGCAGCCTGCTGTCCCCCCAACACAGTTACTCTCACAACTTATTTGAGCACCCAGGTTCCAAGGCTCCATCCCTTTGCCCTGTATTACTGGCTGTTACCAGATTCATCCTTTTTGGAGATAAAAGGCTGTGTCTGTAAGGTCAGTGCTGATGGTCCTGGGCCCTTTAATTAAAGTCATCTGAATTGCTCACTTTATTGCACTTCTACAGCCTGGTTTAGCCCTGACATAGCTCCCGAAGGAATCACTTTGACATTTCTTCAAAAATTGGTTGCAAGCTGAGCTGTTTTCAAAAGTAAGGTCTTATTTAAAAAAAAAAAGAAAAAAAAAGTACTTCCTTCTTTTTCTTCTGTGGTTCATTAGCATCTTCTTTTTTTTCTTTTTTCTTTTTTCTTTTTCTTTTTCTCTCTTTCTACTGGAAACCAGAAGTATTTCACCCTGGCTTGCCAAATGATTTTTATCTCAGTAGAAAAAGAACTTGCTATTTCCTGAAAATCTACCACCATCACTACCACCACCCCCCTTTTTAAAATACATTTTGTCCTGGGAATCAAAGTCAGGTAACTTGATAAGGAGTTAATGAAAACAAATTAATTCTGTCTGCATTTAAAAGGGAGACAGCTTGGCCTCACAGAGTTATCTTATTTGCTTCCCTGGACTTGGCACTTTCTTGATGTAACACTGTTGGAAACTCTAGGTATTTGGGGGAAATAAACAAGAGCATACTATTTTCCCACTGGAGTAAGGTGATTATGTGTGTGTAAATTATTCAGATAATTTTGGGGGGTTGTGGGAGAAATTTCACTCCAACACATCTGGCTAATTGCATCTAAATTATCATTTTGACCCTCCGTTATGTGGACAATTTGCATTAAATCCTGGGATACAGAATACGAATTCTAAATAGCATTTGCGTGACAGCTGCAAAAACAGTATTTTAATCATCCTAGGACTCTACTTCTGGAATGGGACTGTATAGTAGTAGGAGAGGTGTCGTGACCTTCACTCCCGCCCTGTGCTCCCAAGGATAGAACATGCTCAGTCTATAATCATTCTGGACTTGGAGGAAGACTTCCCAATTTGAGGAAATCCATTATCTTTTGAAGCTGGCAGTTTTCCATACTCTCGTAGAGACACTGAAAAAAATGTTGCTCTAAAAATGATATCACAAGGAGGTAGTCTAGGGGACAAGAGGTTACACTTTTATATCCTGTCGTGCCAACTCATGTAGAATGGTAGCAATCCATTGGAGATCACTGTTATGTCCAGTGTTGTGGAGAGTGAGGGCTAGGAGTCGGGCTAGCCAATGTCATTGTTTAGGGGGGGTTGTCCTTACTTTTGGCTTCCAAAGACTATCAAATCAAAGTCGAAAGGATCAGAGGCTTATAAATGTTGGCATCCCAGGAGCCTCGCATGGCTTTCTCTGGCCATAAATACATAAATATCAAGACTCCCTTCCTTTTCTTTCTCCTCCATTAGCAGGTCCTTCTAACTGATGGAGACTAGATGACGTTAGAAGCAGACAGTGTAGGGGGATAAGTTGGAGTGTGTCTGATGTCACTCCAACTCTTTTTTTTTTAAAGATGTTATTTATTTATTTATGAGGGACACACAGAGAGGCAGAGACATAGGCAGAGGGAGAAGCAGGCTCCATGCAGGGAGCCTGACATGGGACTCGATCCCAGGACTCCAGGATCACGCCCTGGGCCAAAGGCAGATGCTTAACTGCTAAGCCACCCAGGCATCCCGACTCCAACTCTTTGTCCAGTGCATTCTCTCTCTTTCCTGTAGGGACCTTGTATGAAATTATTTCTTTTCTCCTTATCGGTTCAAAGGGTTTTCTCAAGCTCAGTTAGAGACTTAAGTGTTCTCGTAGACTGAGATGCAAATCCTTGGCTAAAGCTTAAAAATTTATAGAAATGCCGAAAGTGGACATTTCACATCCATCGTGTTTGAAGGATGCCTTCCAGATCATTTTACTTCTTTATGGATCTCATTCTAAAAGGTGAAGGGAGGAGCATTCCACATCTTTATGATCTCAGCTAAGATGTTGTATCAACCATTCTACCGCTTTTTAGGGTTCCCTCCATGTGCTGGGTAGCCTTTAACCAGGATGTTCGTGAACTGCTTTAGCAGAAACCACTTGAATCTCCCTCCAGCTCTGGATGTTTCAGTGAGATGGCTGGGAAGACGGTTGGGTCTGTGGTCAAATCCTGAAACCCAGTGGCCAGCAACAGTTATTTGCCTCAAGATTTGGGGGTTGGAGATGTTTGGCTGTTGGTTGAGGATGACAGAAAGGGAGAAACCCAGTAGACGGAAGAGAAGATGCGAGCAATGCCAATGGAATTCAGATGAGTGGGAAGGGGGCAAGGATTCTAACATCCTCCAAATAAGGCTCCCTTCACGTAATTGGGCATTTGTGCCTTGAGTTTCTGGATTCCATTCTCAATATGCATGCTGAGTCACTCCATTTTCTTCCTAGGGCTTTTCACTTTGCCTTCCAGGATTACAAATTGATATTATCTGCTTAGGCAGACCCAGGCTTGTCAGTACCAGGGCTATTTGATGTTGAGAAGTGGCCAGGAGATCTTGGGGGAAATTGCAATACAGAATTATGGAAGCATCAATTAAAGTAATCTAAACCAAAGTCCTCCTTGTTCCAAGTATCTGGATATCCATTTCTCTCTCTCTCTCTTTCCCTTCGTCTCTCTCCTTCTTTTAGTTTTTTTTGTTTTTTGGTCTGATTTATCACTGAGTCAGACAACCAGCACTGCCTTTTGATGACATGCCTGGGGCTACAAAAAACTCAGGTAAATTATTATATTCCCTTTACATGTACTACCACAACATACTTTCTTGTGGCCTCATTATTAAGGATTTTCTCTTACTTTCAGTTATTGTTGCTTTGTCACCTGTGCACAGGTCTTTTGGTCAGCATTTTATTATAAAAAAAGTTAACCATGCTGTAACCAGCTCCTCCATAGATGAGGAGCTATGATCTCTTAAAGGCAATTGTAAACACAGGTAATCTAGCAATGAGACTTAGGGATGCCCTATCCATAGCAATCTTTTTCTTTTCAGGCCTTTCTGGGGTGCTCTTGAGATTGATTCATTTGGGTTAATCAGGTTTTTGCTCAGGGGTCTTTGGGGGTTGCCTGTATTGGTTTTCTATTGCTGCTATAAGAAGTTACCATAAACTTTGTGGTTTTAAACAACACAAATGAATACTTCATAGTCTTTGGAGGTTATGGTCCAACATGGGTCTCACTAGGCTCGAATCAAGGTGTTGGCAGGGCTGCATTCCTCGCCAGAGGCTCTGGGGAAGAGTCCCTTTCAAGTTCATGCACTTGTTGCTGGATTCAGCTCCTCAAGGTTGTGGGACTGCAGCCTCAGTTTCCTTGTTGGCTGTCAGTAGGGGGTCGTCAGCAGCACTCAACTCCCAGCTTCCTTCCTTGGTCTACAAAGCCAGCAACAGCAAGTCAAGTCCAAATTCATGTTTTACCCCTCCCCCCCTTTGACCTGCTTTCTTGTGCTTACTTCTTCTGCTGCATCTCTTCCTTTTGATGGTCTTCCTCTTCTTTTAAGAGCTCATGTGACTCCAGGGGCCCATCTGGATAATCCAGGCTATTCCCCCTTCCTCAGCTGATTAGAACTTTTAGCTTTCTTTGCAAATTAACAATGGTACCTAGATTGATCATTTGAATAACTAAGGGCTGGAAATCATGGGACTGGGCAAGAAGTATCTTTAGAATTCTAAAGAATCCTCCTACAGGAAACCTATTAAGCTATTATTGGTCATCAGCACCTTTGTGAAATTAGCCTAATGGATGGGTTTCTAGTGTCATTGCCAGTGAAAAGGAGTAAAATGATTTCATTATATAAATGCTAAATGGGACATTACATATGAGATTACTTCAGGGTTCTGGATCAAGGGTTATTGGCAGGCAGCATATGAGGGCAGTGAAGGTCTAAACTAGGTGGTATAGACGGAGAAAGGCTCACCTACAGGGAAAAACAATATAAAATAATAAAATACAGTAAAATGAAATGAAATGAAGTGAAATGAAATGAAATGAAAAAATAAAACAAAATAAAATAGATCACCAAGGGGAAAGATCATTTACTTAATACTATGCCAAAATGTTTGAGATTGAGAGGTACCTACTGATTTACAAATAAATGAAAAAATATTTCAATATGTTCAAAAATATTTGAGAAATATTTGAAGGGATTTGCCTGAGCTGTACATGGAAGAAATCTGCCCCCTCCCCTTTCACCCTTCTTAGTTTTTAACATTGTGCCCGATTTCTACTTAAGCCTAGCTACGTGAAATGTATTCTTCGTAGTACTACGCACGTAGTTTTACTGATATAGATATGTAATGTTTAAATAAAATATATGTTATTTCAAAATATCTTCAGGAAACAAGAATCCATTGCCTTCTTTAGTGACATTATGTAAATATACGACATGTACATTTCTATTTGTCCATAAGATTGCTATGGCCATAGATATGCATAAATATAGATATTGATATAAATATGCTTTGTTATCATCACATAGGTTTATATACAAGACCTCACTTTCTCAAATAAAAGCAATTACAATACCACATTAAAACACACACACACACACACACACAAGACCATTGCAAGTTTGTTTTCACCCAGATTCCATGATGACATGCATGACTCCCTCTCTTTTTTAATCCCCCTTGGCATAGAAGAAGATCTCATCCAAACATCCAGAGTCATCCCGCAATTGCAAGTCCATTCCAGGACAATGGGAAATGTATTTCATTTACATGTTCATTTTGTGGTCATCAGAGCTTCCTGTCCATGGTCCTTCTGTGAATTTCCTTTGGGCTTAGTTTGGCCAGTGTTCGTAGAAGTGACTGAAAGACACACATGCATAGAGTCTGACCTACCCACAGTACGTGGGGTTTTTCAAATCATACATCAGTCTGGGTCAAGCAGGCTATTGTCCGGTGTTCAGGTCCTTGCCTGGAAGTAACAGGGCTAAGGGAGAAAAGAAATCATATCCTGTCAATAAGCGCTGAAAATATTTAGTGTGGCAAGCTCTGTGTTTTCTTTCTTATGAAAAGCTGATTAATATTCAGTGGTTGAAGGTTAATACCCCATTCATTTTATTCACTTTACATCCTGCACACAGCAGTGACTGTTCCAATTTCAACTCCTAATTCATACAAATCTGGTTCCAATCAGGAGATTAGTAACTTACTGCCTAAGCAGAAACAAATCACACAATTGCTAAGCTTATCTTTCTACCCATGCACAGACATGTACATGTGCTTGAAATGGACTCATTCATGGACAGATGCAAATGCACACAGACCAGCAAAGTCCAATCAAGGTGGATATATCTAGGAAATTTTATTTGCTTATGCAGGCATGTGATAGGAGCAGAGAGATGAAACTGACCCCGGAAAGCATTGTCTAAATAAATTCATATGTGCAATGGTCTTTAACCTTACTCAATATATGTGGTTCTGCAAAGTTTTCTGTATCATAGATATTCCTATGCTGAATCATAGTTTAAAAGTATTAGGACGAGACATTATTAAAAGACTCTTTATACTATGGCCTTCTGCAGACGATGGTATTATTTTGTACATTATCCACCATCGCTCAACCTATTTATAGTTCGTAAACCCATTTTTATACCCGAGGAGAGGTTTTCGTAAAGTTGGGCAGATCACTCTTTTTTAAGACGATGAAATTGCAGCAGGGTGAACTTGAGAGTATTGATAATGAAAGTTTTTCTGATCATGTGAGTAAAGCTTCAAAACGGGTCACCAAAATAGGAAGGGGATTTGCATTTCCTTGAAGATCTTTTGAAATCCTATCTCCTTTGTCTGGAAAGGATTAAGGAGAGGCTTGCAGGGGTCTGTTTTAGGGCTCCTTCCAGGTTCCTGAGCCCGCGATTTGGGGATATCTGTCTGTAAGTCACTGTAGGAAAGTGTAGGTGGGCATTTGCCTTCAGGATAGAAAGGAGAGGAGGGGTGGTATGTCAAGAAGTTTGCATTTTCAGATGATGATGCACAACAGTCGACCTAAAGAATTGGTCATCTCAGTGATTGGCAATCTAATGGTAAGAATAACTGGTACTAAGTGTGTTTTCCCCCCTTTCTTTTCTTTTTTTCTTACTAAGTTTTTTTTAATGTTGTTGTTGTTTGTATTTCTTTCTGCTTTCACAACATAAATGTGTGCTGCTTTAAAAAAAAATGATTCAATGGGCTAAAGAAGAAAGTCTTAGTATTTAATACCATTATTCCAGGGCCTTGATTCTGGTTATGATTTTTTACCAAGGATATTTCCTTGAGCCTTCCAGAGCTGGGAAATCCAGGAGATGTTCTTCTAGCTTATCTGAAGGACTGAATCTCATCTATCCCCTAGCGATTCATAGGATTCTACCCTTCTTTCCTTTCTTCTTTGACTCTTATATTAGAGAAAAGGCAAAAATAGTAATTGGGGAGAAAAAAAGGCCACTACCACAAACAAACAAATAAAAAAATCCTGCCTTAGAATCATGTCTCTTCCACTTACCAGCCCAGGTGATCTTGGCCTATCTCTCTCTCTGCCTCTTTTTAAAAGATTTTATTTATTCATTTGAAAGAGAGAGAGAGAGAGAGCAAGTGAGAGGGGAGGGTTGGACAGAGAGAGAGGCACAAGCAGATTCCCCACTGATCAGGGATCCTGAGATCGTGACCCTAACTAAAGTTAGACACCTAACCGACTGAGCCACCAGAGTGCCCCTTGGCCTCCCTAAACACCTGAATCTGAGCTGAGGATAAAATTATACAAATATAAAGATGGCAACTGGCATGTGGCAGGCCCTCCATGGTGACAACTCACCACGGCTTTGCTGTGAGGACTATGTGGTCTATATTTGTGAAAACATTTGGAAATCTATACATTTATTTATAGATATACATATTACATGCATATACTTTTATTTATATGTATACATATATACATATTATTTATCATCTATTGATTGCTAAACAAATTATGCATCATTATTATTTCTTGGTGTGATTATATTTCATATGGCCTGAGCGGTCTTCGTCTAACTTCCGAACCAAATTCCAGCTCCAGTCAATGACTGGCTGTGCCCTCTTTGAATTGTAGGAAACTCAACCACCTTAACTCTTCTGCTGGGTCAAACATCTTCTAGTCTGCAGCCGAGGGCCTAGGTCGGCAACAACCTGAGGAACTGGAGAAGTTTCTAAAAAAATGTAGAGCATCCCTGTCAAAACCATTGAAAAATATGGAAGCCCAGGTCCCAGATCAATGGCCCAGAAAACAAGATTTCACTTATGGCTGCTAACTCACCCTTACCTGGGGAAGAACTTGGAGTCTCAACTGGGGCTCTTGTAACCACCTTTTGGCCCAGGCCATCCTCTTAAATTGTGGTAAAATACACATAACAACATTTGCCATCTTAACCACCTTTAAGTGTACGGTGGCATTAAGTACATTTGCATTGTCGTCCAGCCACCACCATCATCCTCCTCCAGAACTCATTCGTCTTACAAAATGGAAACTCCATCCCCATGAAACACTAGCTCCCCATTTCATTCCTCTCCTTGTCCCTCGCTACCACCATTCTACCTCCTGTCTCTATGATTTAACTACTCTAGCTACCTCCTGTGAGTGGAACCATACCTATTTGTCCTTTTATGACTGGCTTATTTCACTTGGCCTCACGTCCTCAAGGTACCATCATCCCTTTTTGTGTGAGCAGATAGTGGTAGCAGTGGCCCTCAGGGACATTCGGGGGAGGATGTCAAGGGGCCAGCGTGTTTAGGGTCTCCATGAGGTCATTGAGTACCGATAGGAATCCAGCGTGTGATAGCAACATTAGCCTCACTTGTAATTGGTGATGGTAAACCATGGTGGGCAGCTCCAGACTTCCAGGGGTTCTGAAGAGAATTCTAGAAGACACAGACTCCTGACAGAAAAGCCCACACCCTCAGGGATCCGGAGGGGGCAATCACTTTGTGGAGACTTGGAGGCTGTATCATAACGGGCCTTCTCACTGCTGACCACTTAGCACCCTCTTTTTATTTTACAGATGCCATCAGGAGAGACTCTGGCTTGTGGAAATACTATGTTCTCTTCCTGCCTTCTGGTGACTGTACAAACTCAAGAAAAAAAAAAAAAAAAAGAAAAAAAAAAGTCCAAGCTGCAGCTCCACACAGGGTGTCTAGCCAAAATGCAAAGTTTTACCACAGCGCACAAGTAGACAGTGTTTTTCAAGTGCGGGAACAGAGTGAGGTGCCTTTCAGCACCTTTTCTGCCACTTCTTTAAAAATGATTTAAATTGGAGGCAATAGCATCGAATGCTGAACATCTGACACTCAGACAAGACTTAATGAATCATACACTTTAACAACATCACTCTTCTCCAGCCACTTCACTTGGCATCCGTGGTGGTTGTTTTTTTTTTTTTTTTTTTTTCCCACAAAAACATTTGTTCTGCAGACCATTTGCTTGTTCGAGTGTCCTGGGCAACTCTTCATTCATGGCAGGGAGAACTGGCCCACGGGAGGCGGCAAGGCCGAGTCCCTCTCATGTCCAGGCCTGGGGCTGCATTTCAGAGTCAAAAGACAGCAGTGGTCGTTAGGAACCCGACTGCGAACCACCTTTGGTCTCCCCCCTGTTCAATGGGTTGCTGAGGATTTCTCCCAACCCCACCAACAGCCAGCACTGCCATTCAACTGACTTGAATCAAACTAGCAAAAAAAGTCATGCTTTTGTGGGGAGCAAAATACCAGTGTTAGGGAAAGGACAGAGATTCTGATACTCAAGCTGGAGCATTATCCTCAGTGTCATTAATTAATCCTCTCTGTGTGGGGCACTGCAGGATATCTCGTGGCTTGCGGGGCGATTGCCTGTGCTAAGGTGACAGGCAGAGAGGACACAGGCTGCCCAGCTTCACCAAGGCCCAGATGCCATTGTCTCACACACTTTTTGGATGGGTCACTAACTTGGTGCCATTGGCAGAGAAAGCAGGAAGGGGGGGGGCGTTCCCTCTAGGCGGCAGCGTATGCAAACAATTTAATCTTCCAGTCCAATCCTTAATGTAAATGTTTAATATAAACCTGATGTTAACACGATGTACATGAATTTACTGGCAGGCAAAGCTGGGATTTACATCATTCTGAAAATCAGATGTTCTTTGCAGCCGGGGTTGGGGAAACCTTTAAATATGGCAAGGTTTTCCCTCTGAATGGCAGGTGCATCCCTAAAGCACACACGCCCAGTGCTCCACCGGGGGACCGAGTACTCACAGATGCCGGATTCCGGTGTACAAGTTGAAAAGATCTTCAGTTGTTTCTTTGTATACTGCCCCACCAATGGCAGGTTAGGTCCTAGACGGGTCGCTGGCCAACTAAGGTCTGTGGGACAAATCAGGCCCACAGACTGCCTTTTTAACAGCCCTAAAATGATGTAATTGATATACCAAAAAAAAAAAAAAAAAAAAAAAAAAAAAAGCACATCCGTAATGTATACAGTTTGATGAGTTTGAACATATGCAGATGCCTCTCAAACTGTCACCACAATCAAATAGAAGGATCCTTCACCCAAAGTTCCCTCCCTTGTGTCCCATTTTTTTTTTTTTTTTATTGTTGTTTCTGTTGTATTCGTTTTGGCTTTGTATTTTTGGGTTAAGAACTCCTAACGTGAGGTCTAGCCTCTCGACAAATTTTTAAGGGGAAGTGTTCGATTGAAATAAATTTTATTCATGTCAATAAATATGCAAAGTTATGCAAGATAAGTGTGTTTTAGACATTTTCTGCACCACACGGTGTCATTAACACTACTGTATTGTCCAGGGCCTGTTTCTGCGTGGCATGCAAGCTAAGAAAGGGCTAAAGGGTTGAAAAGAGTAGAAAAGCAAAGGGAACTAAGATTCTGTGGCTTGTGAAAATTATATGAAATTCAGATTCCGGTTTCCATCGAGTTTTATCGGAACTTAGCTGTGTTTGTTCACTTATGTAAGGTCTGTGGCTGTCTTTGTAACATAGTAAAGAGTTTGGTGGTGGTGGTGACTTTACGGCACACAAGACCTAAAATACTTACTCTCTGGCTCTTGAGAGAAAAAAATTTGCCATCCCCAGCTCTACGTGGTCCACACACAAGCAATAATGTCATGGTGGTTAGCATTGCTGGTGGCTCCATTACACTGTGCCTGGAGTGTGCACATTGCCTGCCCCGTCAGCACGTGACGTGTGGTGTGTTCATTTCTGCTCGAAAAAATGACATTTGCTAAATGTTTGTGGGATTGTCATCCTCATGGACCCTACCTTTGTCTACTTCTACTTCTGCCAGATTTGGGCTTTTCTACATGTTGATGATCATCTGGAAGACACAGTAGCAATAATAGTTTCTTTTTAAATCCTTGAAATGTTACCATGTTCCCCATATTTGATGCTGTGTAAGTAAAATTAGGTATTGCACAAAACTGGCTAATCATCAGTGTCACCAGGGGAACTTAAAAAGATGCCCGGACTTACTGAAGCAGGGCGTGAGGACGGGACCCAGAATTTTTGTTTTTTGTTTTTTGTTTTGTTTTTGTTTTTGTTTTTGTTTTTTTAAGTTTTATCAGTGATGCTAAGAATTAGCCCGATTTGGGAGCAACCAGCCAAGATCATTGTTTTACTGTACACTTTTCAGAAGGATAAGGCCTGTATCGTGAAACTCTTGGAGAGTGAAACTCCTGTCCCTATTTTTTTAACCTCTGACCTTCCAAGCCCCCAGTTTGGCCCACCCTCAGCCTGCCACAGCCATCAGGGTCATGAGACAGGACTTTGCAGATGGGGAGTGCCCAAACCTGGTCACTTGACGGACTAGATAGTAACGGTTCCTGATAATAAATATTGACTCCCTTCCCCTGCTCAGGAAATAATTTTCCTATGAAAATAAAAGTGTGCCCACAGAACATTGAATTCTTACATGAAAATATTTAGAACAGTCTGGGACTGGCTCAGGCTATAGCTTTTGGTCCTAGCCAAATTGTCACAAAGGAGTCAGACTGATCCTAATTGAGACGGAAAAGTCTTACCTGGCCTTAATGTAACCTCCTAGAAAGGTGAGGAGTAATTATCAGCAGATTTAATATCTGTAGTTTTTTTTATGATGGGACCCTAATTTTTTCCTCCAAGCTTTTTAGGATTAATTTTCCCAGTTTATAGGCTGCATGGAAACGTCCTTTGGCCCCTCTGAATGAAATAATTAGCTACACATGCTATCCAACACTCTTCTATACTTTGGCCCCTCATTAGTTTCAAATCTCAATTTAATTTCCAGGAGAAATAGTTCAGGGTTTCCTGAGACTTAGCAATTGAATCTGACCAACGGCAGGGGGTCCCATACCCAGACTGCTTTTTTTCCTGATCCCCCCTCCACCTCTCGCCACCGCTCACCCCGCCCCCCATCACATCTCTGTACGATTCAATTTTGCTCCCTCTGCGTTGCAAATGGGACAGACCAGAAATTGTTTCCTGAAAACCAAATGCTTCCATTTGTTCTCTTCCTAATTGCTCCTGGAGTTTGATTTGAAGCCAGTAGCTTTCTGGAATAGCTTTCCTTGGGATGATTTGTGGTAAATTGATGTGGCTCTAGACTCAAACATCTGAACTGCTAACTCAAGAAAAATGATGCTAATTTGCAATTCATCTGATGGTAACTGTATGGAAATACCAGTTTCGTCCCCATTGCCATGGCTCTGATGCTATTCCTCAAACCCTGAAGCAGATGGTTAGTTCTTTTTTGGTTTCGACTTGCATATGTACACTATGGGTTTGACCATCCTGGAGAGGGCTACTGTTGGGACCTTTCAATGAGCTCTGAGTTCCATTTTCAGCACTGGGTAAGTAGTAGATTTTAAGGAAGATAAAAATCTTTGAAGGTAACGCTCTGTTACTGTGATAAAGTATCGAATTTTTAAAACTACTTTGGTAAACACAGATATTAGTCTTAGATAACTTCTTTTTTCCTTTCATCCTAGAAAGGAAAAAAAAAAAATAAGTGGAAAATTTAAAGTGATGAGAAGCCACGAGAAAGAAATAGTGTAGAAGGAGGACAGGCAGGAAATAAAGAACAGTCTCATGCTACCTTGCAAAATGATGAAATGACCTTGGCCATCTGTCATGTCTGGGAAAATATAAGCATGACTAAAGTGCGATGCTTTGTGTGTACAATTTACATCGAAATGAGGAGGCATGCTGTGTGAGCACTCTCTACCAAGTACCACTTCTGGAAATTTCTCTGGCATCTTGATCCAATGGAGCTTTCTTGTATTCTCTTGTTTTGTTTTTCCTCCTTGCCAGGAGGAAATTTGAGGCCTCTGATAACTATACTCTTTGCCAAGCAGAGATAACAATGAGAAAAGTTTGGATTTTAATGTCAGAGAGAAGTAGTTGGATTCTAGATTTTATCTCTTATCAGCTGTGCCCAAAGGGGCAAGGCCGTCAGCTTTATAAAGCCTCAATTCCCGCATGGCTATATTATTCCTATCTGTTTGTATTGAGAATTAATGGGAAAAATATGTATATGATATATTAGTAAATACTACTTCCATATCAAGCCTTCCACACTCATATTTCAGCATTTCAAAATGTAACCATTTTTTGTCTTAAGCACTTAAGTCTTCCTTATCCATCCCTGGACATACTGAATTTTTTTTCTGCTGTGTAGTTTTGTTCATTTTTTTTTTTAAACGACCTACATTATTTAAGTTGTGAAAAAAATCATGGAGTGCTTGCCTGGTCAAACATAGCCTGAAATTGGAATAATATGGATATGATTATCTGAGCTCTGAAAAGAATAGTCCATAAATGTATGAATCTTTTCAAAAACAAAACTACGGGATAACTTTATGAAAACTCCATAGGATTTTCCATGAAGCTGGGGGTTGGCAAAAGAGAAGAGAATGAATATTGTTGGCTTTGTTTTGTTTTTGCTTGTGTAAAGATTTTATTTATTTATTCATGAGAGACCCAGAGAGAGAGGCAGAGGCACAGCAGAGGGAGAAGGAGGCTCCCTATGGGAAGTCCGATGGAGGACTCGACCCCAGGACCCTGGGATCAAGACATGAGCCAAAGGCAGACGCTTAACCATTGAGCCACCCAGGCACCCTATTTTGTTTTGTTTTGAATCAGGGAGAGAGTGAGGGGGGGAAGGGAACAGTGGACTCAGATAAACAAGTTATAAAGAGGTTAAAGACAGAGGGCGTATAGCACCCTCTTCCTAAGGACCAACGTTCACTCTCTAGCAGGGCTGTATTTGAAAGACCACAAGTGGTTCAGTTGCAAAATAGAGAATAGGAATAAAGAGGAGTTTGCAGTGCTTATCCTGAAGATTAGCACCTTGACAGACCCAGGCAAGACCTTCCATTGGCTTATTCCAGGCCCAGTTCCCTTCCCTCATGCTGGCACCTATCTGAACAGACTTTCCTACTCAGGTGTGTCTTTAATCCATACTCATTACTTCATTGGTAGGCTCAACACTTAATCCTCCAAAAACTTTCCCTGACCAAATACATTCATGACCTATCACTTATTCATTGTTCTAATTCATTCTTAGGTATGTGGTATAAAGTATAGTATATAACACTGTTTTCTTTCCAGTCATAATTATTTAGCACATATCTGTTTTCTTTTTTCCTTCTCAACAATCATAATTCTGAAAGCAAGAGGTTGTGTTCAAATGTTGTATTAGTGAAAAAAATAATAGAACCCAGAATCATACAGATCACATATTAGGCAACTTTGTAATACCTGGTTAGAGTGAATTTATTTGGTTGTATTTAAAAAAGAAATTACATGGGACGCCTGGATGGCTCAGTGGTTGAGCGTCTGCCTTTGGCTCAAGTCATGATCCCGGGGTCCTGGAATCGAGTCCCACATTGGGCTCCTTCTCCCTCTGCCTGTGTCTCTGCATCTCTCTGTGTGTCTCTCATGAATAAATAAATAAAAACTTCTTAAAAATTACAGAATTACCTACTCAGTCTTGTCCTATTGCTTGGTTCAGAACTAACTTTATTGCTCACTGTAGCCTTTACTGACTGGGAATGGAAGATTCTGATTAAAAATTGCCATTTTTATGCATAAAGGACAGCAAAGTAATTAGTTCTCAAATATCAGGCTAAGTTTTGACTTGAAGTTTGTCTTCTTGAAGCTGAAAGAGATAAAAGAGGAGTCTGGTTACCCTCCTGGAAGTTTGTACCAGCTCTTGGCCCACTGATTTGCCATGAAATGAGATGGCTCTATTATTAAACACTTATGCCCTTTTCTTGCCTAGTGGCCTGTAGCTTCTATTGCGAATGGGGGGATGCTAACTGGGTGCATTTTCCCCAAATGAACAAAACATTTTGAAGGTGATGTCACATCCGGATTTCAGTTCATATGGTGACTTAAGTCCTTCTCACCTCCACATCCTATTCTTCAGCATCCCTCTTCATCTTTGGCTCTCTACAATCCTGATTCTGTGCTCATCCAGGAAATGGACAGAAAGTGAATTGTATCTGAATCTCCTAGGGTTCAGGGAAAAGAACATTGTGACATGTTTGCCTTCATAAGAAAGGTTTCTAAAGTTCTGTACTACAAATGTCCCATGATGGGGAAATGCAAGTTTGATTAGTCCTTTTGTTCAGATGTGGTCTTCCAGGCCTTGGGTTCCTTCTGAATGCTTTGTCCATGTTAGCATATTATTTAATATTATGTTTGTTCCTACCCAGCTCTGCGCGCATGTCAAAGGTGGCCACCACAGTTTGGGGGGTCACACAGAAAACATCACCATGCTGCAGAGAGAGGCCTCCACTTTCTGGATCTTCTCAGTCACAAGGAAACTTTTCCTTGAAACCTTTCCCTTTTCAGACTTCTCTTACATCTCATCGGTAAGAAGTGGGCCACAAGTCCCTTTTTCAAGCCAATCACTCTCAAGAAGGAAAGAATTACATAATTGAAGGGACGAATCGGTATTCACCTGCCTTGGGTCACATGTTGAAGGAATGAACGGTTGAACAAAATCCAGGCAGGCTGGCATAGAAGGAGGGCTGGGTGGGTATATGGGGAATGCCATCAGTAAAGGACAGTGTTTGCTATACCAAAGAGTATACTACAAAAGAGGCTTCTGGAATGTTTTTATTGAGATGAGGTATAAACAGCTCTGCTAAAAGGTGACAAAGGTTGGGGCCCCTGGGTGGTTCAGTCAGTTAAGCAGCCAACTCTTGATTTTGGCTCAGGTCATGATCCCAGGGCCCTGGGTTGGAGCTCTGCACTGGGCTACACACTCAGCAGGGAGTCTGCTTGAAGATTCTCTCTCTCTCTCCCTGTGTCACTTCCCATGGCTTAGTTCTCTCTCTCTCTCTCTCTTTCTCTCTCAAATAAACAAATCCTTTAAAAAAAAATGGTGACAAAGGCTAATCAACTTCTAAAAAGTCAGCCAAGTTCCCTTCCTGCAATATTCAGGGCTGTGGGCTTAGATGAGTGGATTTCACATTCCGGATGGTTTGATTGCTTGTCTCTCTCATAAGACTAGGACGATGGGTACCGTTACAGGAAGTGACATTGAATTCTTGCAATATGGTCATCGTCAAAGTCACAGCATGATGAACCAGTGTTCTTTCAAGATTTTGCTGGATACCCACCTCTAAGAGGGACAACAGTAGCAATACTATATAAGACCTACATTAAGTCTCAAGTTTGATTTAATGCCAAATCCTCCGAAAAAGAACTAGCATTGAGGGAAATGGAGATAATTAGAAGTTTAGACCTCATCTTGAGTTGTTTGTATTGGCTCGCAAAATGCGTGGATTATTTCCCTCCTCACGGAACAAAACGTAATACCACATTTCTTTACAATTAAATTAAGGCTAGAGAACAACAAAGACATTATCATTCATATGATGCTCTTGAAGATACTGCTAGTGCTCTACTGGAGTGAGGAATAGAATGCCTTTACTCTGTTGCTTTATGAAATGCCAGGTTTTCGGAGCAAATCCTATTAAGGGGTTTCAGTTCCTGCCTGATATTTTACTTTGTTCTCTGCTAGCTGCCACTGCACGGAGATGTCTGAAGATTGCTCAGGCTCTGGTTGGGCAGAATCTGGAAACTGAAACTTCTAAATTGGGGAAGTCTGTCCATTCATTTATCCTCTCATCTATTTATCAACTATCATATTTATAATAATCTTATAATTGCTTGATTACTTATTGATTCCTTCTTACTAGTCTGTAAGCTTCTGGCAAAACTTGTTCCCAGTTGTATGTTCAATGCCTGACATAATAAGTACCCCATCAATATTTATGCAGTGTTGGAACTCTCAGTGAACTTTTAATCTGAGAAGGGAAGATAAAACACGTAAACAACAACAAATATAATATGTTGGACTTGGGGGTTGCCCAAGAGATTTATTAAAATTTTGAAGACAGAGAAAGATCCCAAATAATATACTCATTCACATTTTTTGGGGGGAAGTTATCATCTATCTATCATCTATCTATCTATCTATCTATCTATCTATCTATCTATCATCTATCTATCTATCTCTATCTTCTATCTACCTACTTACCTCCTACCTACAGACCTATATAGCACACTTCAGTTCTCTATTTAGAAGCCATAAACCAGCCAAGAAAATTAATTGTTAAAAAAAAATTGACAGAGTATAAATATATTTATCGGCAGTATTTACTCATCTTTTTTTTTTTTAATTTAAAATATACGCAACCTACGTCAGTTTCTTATAGATAGCGATGGTTACGGGTTGCTTTTCTATCCAATTCAGCACATCCTCTACTCTGAGTATTTAAACCTTTCACATTTTCCTTCCTTACTGATTTGATCCTGCAGAAGTCAGCCACCTTGCTATTTGTTTCCTATTTGTCCTACACATTGTTTCTGTGTTCTTTTTCCTTCTTTTCTGGGGGGTGGGGAGGGTTAACTAAATACATTTACTTATCCCTTTTATTTCCTTTATTTTTGTAAGTCCAGTTAGAATTAATATTGTACCATTTCATTTACCATACATCTTAGCTATGAACTGTATGAGGATTCTCCAGAGAAACCAAAATGTTGTATATATATGAAAGGAGATTTATTTTGAGAAATTGGTTCTTGCAAATGTGGTGCCTAAGAAGTCTCACCATCTGTTGTTTGCAAACTGGACAAAAGGTAGCGTAATTCCAGTCTGAGCCCAAAGGCCCGACAATCAGGGGAGTAAATGGAATAAATACCAGTCCAAGAGGGAGAAGACTGATGGCCCTAGTTCAAACAGGCAGGCTAGAAAAAAAGGGAGGTGGCAAATTTTTCCTTACTCTGCCTTTCTGTTCTACTCAAGCCCTCAGTGGATTGGATGATGCCCACCCACTGCAATTGCAGAGGGCAATTGACTACAGTGAGTCCACAGACTTAATCGCTAATCTTATCCAGAAACACCCTCATAGACACATCCAGAAATAATGTTTAATCTGGGCACCCCATGGTGCAGTCACATTGACACATAAAATTAACCATCACAAGATCTGATAACAGAATAATTTCAGTTACCGCATCCCCAGTCCTTTCTCACATGTTTTACTTGTGCTAATATTATAAGCCCTAGATTGGATATTATTTTTGTTGTAAACAGTTACTTGTCTTCTAATGGAATCAAAGAAAAAATAGCTCATATTTTAGTATATATCCATATATGTACATTTTTAGTGCATTTCTCTCTTTCCTATAGATTCAAGTTTCCATCTTGTATTATTTCATCCATAAGCTCAAGAAATGCTTTAGTATTTCTTATAAATGTTGTTCTCTTGACATTCCTATTTCATCTTCATTTTTGAAGAATATTTTCACTGGAAAAAAGAAAGTTATGCAATGACCTTTTTTCCCCTTTCACATTAAAGATGTCATTCCATTGTCTTCTGGTCTCCATTGCTCTGATGAGAGGTTAGCAAAATTTGTACTGTTGGTCACCACTATATAATGGGTTATTTTTGTTTGGCTGCTTTTGGGGTTTTCTCTTCATCTTTGGTTTTTAGCAGTTTGACTATGATGTGCCAGGATCTGATTTTCTTTGTATTTATACTTCTTGGAGTTTGTTAAGCATCTTGCATGTGTAGATTGCTGTTTTTCACCAAATTTGGAAATTATTTGACGATTTCATTTTCTTCAAGTTTTTTCATTTGTTTTATGGGGTGTTTGTTTTGTGTGTATGTGTTTAAAGAATTTATTTATTTATTCATGACACACAGAGAGAGGCAGAGACCCAGGCAGATGGAGAAGCAGGTTCCCTTGGGAAGCCTGGTGCAGAACTTGAACCCAGGACCTGGCATTGAGACCTGAGCCAAAGGCAAATGCTCAAACTACTGAGCCATCCGGGTGCCCCATTTTGGGGGGTTTTGGGTATATGTGTGTTTGTGTTTGTGTTTGTTTTCATTTATTCCCCATATGCCATGCTTTCCTCCTGGGATACCATTTATATATATGTTAGACTGCTTGGTATTTTCCTACAAGCTACTGGAGCTCCATCGATCTCAATCTGTTTTTCCCTCTGCATTCTTCAGTGTAGATTGTTATTTATCTGTATTCAAAATTACTCATGCTTTCTTCCTCTAATTCCAATCAGCTGTTATGCCTCTCCATGTCTTTTGTTTTTGCTTTTTAAAGTTGCAGTTCTAGAATTCCCAATTTGTTCTTTTTCTTATGATTGGCAGTCTACATCTATGCATTCATTCATTAAAACTATAGTTTTCTCTAAGTTCTTGAGCAAATAGAGCAAATCTATTTTAAATTCTTATCTATTATTCACAACATCTGAGTCACTTTGAGATCAATGTTCATTGTCTGTTTTTTTGTTTTGTTTTGTTTTTTCCTGATTATGGGTCACATTTTCCTGCCCTTTGCATGGTTAGCATTTTTCTTAGTTACCTGATACATTGTAAGGAGTCTGGATTATATTATCTATTTTAAAGGGTGTTAAGTTTCACCCTGGCAAGCAAATAACATACTAGAGGTTCTCCATGATCCTGTTGGAACTTGGTTTTAGGCTTTGTTAGGGCAAATCTAAAGTAGACTTTACTGTGGCACATAGATTGACAAGGTTTTCTTAAAAGGCTTGATGTCAAGGGCATCTAGGTGACTCAGTCAGCTAGGTGTCTAACTCTTGATCTCAGCTCAGGTTTTGATCTCAAGGTTATGAGTTCAAGCCCCATGGTGGGTTCCATGCTGGGTGTGGAGCCTACTTAAAAGAAAAAAAAAAAAAAGGCTTGATGACAAATATTTTATGTTTATAAGCTCTATTGTCTCAACTACTCAACTATGCCACTGTAGCATGAAAGCAGCCATAAAAATACAGAAGTTAATAGGCACGACCATGTTCCAATAAAAATTTATTTTAAAAAATGTATGGTCAGTCCATAGGCCATAGTTTGCTGGTCCCTACTGTAGATCATGGGCCTTATTCCCAGTACCCACTGGTATCCAGTTGCATCCCTAGGATATTAATAGCATCTGTCTTCTCTGGATGCAAGAGTAATTCAATATCTCCCAATGCTATATAACCCCTTAGAGTCTCGGTTCCATTTTCAATCCTGAAGCAGCTTCTTTCTGTGAGGACTACAGAGTCTCATCATGCACATTTTCAACCTAGCCATTGGCTAAGGCCTTGCAGAGAACCATACATAGACCTCTTGCACCATTCTTCACTCCCCATTGATCCGTGTACTTTAACCCTTCTCTGTACCCTGCCCTGAACTTTCTACTTGCATTAGTATTTTTTTTCTTTTTAGATTTTATTTATTTACTCATGAGAGACACACAAAGAGAGGCACAGACATAGGCAGAGGGAGAAGTAGGCTCCTCCAGGGAGCCTGATGTGGGACTCGATCCCAGGACCCCAGGATCACAGCCTGAGCCAAAGGCAGATGCTCAGGCACTGAACCAACCATGTGCTCCTTGCATTAGTATTCCTAAACTCTAATCTTTGCTCTCTCAGCTCAGCAGGGCAGGCATGCTCTTTGGGTCCTACCTTCTTGTGCCATGTTTGGGAAACACTCTCTAGCAGAGAGCCCAGGTGAACATGGAGCTTATCTCATAAATTTCCCTTATCTCAAGATTCTCAACAGAGGGGCATTTATTGTCCAATGACTGAAAATAGGTACCTTATATATTTTGACCAATTTTATTTTTCTTTATGGGGAAAAGCAACTCCAATACCAACTCTGTCACCCGAGCTTGAAGAAGAAGCCACCTCTCATTGCTTAAAAGTTAAAAGTCAATGGCTATGTTGTATGAGAAACTAGAAAGACTAATCCCATTCAAATGGTATCTCACATGGCTGAAATGAGGAGGGCTCTGAGCCAACAGAGCATGGGTGTGGCCCCCTTTATCACATTCTGCAATGATTACCGGAGCCCTCTACATATGCTCGGCCTAAAACAGATGCTCTTATGGGAGTTGTAATCTTTTCAACATTTGAATAATGGCTTCTAGTCAGAAGCCAATATGTCAACAAGAAATTCCAGAGGATTGTAATTGATTAAAACTCACCACAAAATTTATCTCCCACAGTTTATTGTCATCTCTCTACCTATTAATTCAACAAGAACAAAAATTTCAAAGCTCCTTCTAAGTGCTAGGCCATACGCTAGGTACTAAGAACATGAAAGCAAAGAAGACAGACCCTTAAGACCTCATAGCCTAGGAGAATACAATAGACATGCAAAAAGAGTATTGTAATAGTGTGAAAAATCCTATAAGCAGGTGAGATTGGATGTGATGTACCTAATGCATCCAGACAAGTTGGAAAAAGCTTGAGCTAAGCATTTACTAGTTGGTAGCAATTTATCACACAACATATCCATGCATGTGTAATAAATATTTCAGGCATAGTAGAACACCTAAGCACAGCCGTCAGGTAGCTGAGAGAGACTGTGTGCTCTGTGATTCCCCAAGAGATGGTGAAAGAGGCTGGACTGGCAAAGAAGACCTAGCTCATGAACAACCCAACACGACATAATAGGGCATTCACATTTATCCTTAGACAATGAGAAGCAGTTGCAAGATTGTTGAGGACAGTGATATGACCCAAATTAGCTTTTAGAAAGATCTAGGTGGTAAATTGGAAAGGTGAAGTTAGGTGGAAGATTGGAATCAGAGGGGCAAATCTTTATGGTGAGCAAACAGAAATCCTTTGACTCAGGCAATGACCCAGAGACAATGAGGAGGAGTTACATTTAGGAAATATTTCTGAAGGTAATTTGGGGGGTAGGGGTTATTTTATGATGGGATTAAGAAGGAGGGAAGTATCTAGGAAGAATCCTTGTTTGGGATTTGAGTAAATGGATAACGGTAGTACTATTTGCTAAGGAAGAGAGACAATGGGAAGAACAGATCTGTAGGGGATGATGATTCATGATATCATTCCATCGTCCATTCACTTAGTGAATAAATATTTAGTGAATAGCTACTCGGTATCAAATGCTGTTCCAGGGAAGTCGTAATTAAGGCAGACAAAGTTCCTGCTTGCATGGTGGGGGTGGGAGTGGGTTAAATCATTTTAGATATTAATAAGAATTTTAGATATTGAAGACCACAGAGCAGGGTCTAGTGAGTGACAGAGAATAAAAGTAAGGAAAAAAGGAATGCTTTAGGTCAGAAAAATCCTCTTGGGGGAATCTGACATTTGGACTGAGATACATGTGCTTGTGAGAATTTAGATATCCAAAGATCAAAGAAGCATTCAGAAAGGGTGAACTGCAAGTGATAGCCCTGTGGTTGGAATGAGCTGGACTTATTACTAAACAGAAGGATCTGTGTGCCTGGAGAAGAACAAGTGGGTGGAGATGATGGACCTTTAGGGCATGATAGGAGAGGGTAAGGATGTGAATGTCATTCAAACTACAGTCTCTTCCTTAATATGTGTGTCTTAGGGCACTCACTCCCCTTGTGAAAGTATCCTCATTTGAGTTTTAGAGACGTTGATACTTGTTAGACACCTAAATGGAGATGTTCACCAGATAGACATCGACCTGGAGCTCTGCAAAGATAGAGTGACTGGAGAAGTATATTGGAGAGTTATGGCCAACAGCATATGGGTGACAGTTGTAAAAGAGGGTGTGGCTACATTTTCCTAGCAAGAGTCTGCAGAAGGAGTCTCGGACTACCTGTCCATATGCATCGTGTGAAGACAGGCATTTTTTAGCATTAAAAGGTAATGAGAGATGGGAGTACCATTTTTAGTTGCAACGTAAGCATCCACAGGAACCTCTCTTTTACACCTGGCTTGCTCCATTTATTAGTTTGTTTGTTTATTTATTTATTTATTATTTTTCAAATTTAGGTCTAGTTGACGCACAATGTCACATTAGTTTCAGGTTTAGTGATTCAACTTCTTTCTACATTATGCTCTCCTCACTACAAGAGTCACTATCATTTGTCACCGTACAATGCTATCATAGTACCATGGCTGTATTCCCTATACCATGCCTTTTATTCCTGTGACTTATTCATTCCATACCTAGAAGCCTGTATCTTCCACTCCCCTTCACCCATTCTGCTCATCCCCCACCCAGTCCTCTACCCTCTGGCAACCGTCTATTTGTTCTCTGTATTTATAGGTCTCATTCTGTTTTTTATTCATTTAGATTGTTTTTTAGATTCCACATACGAGTGAAATCATATGGTATTTGTCTTTCTCAGTCTGACTTTTTTCACTTAGCATGTTGTCCTCTAAGTCCATCCATGTTGTCACAAATGACAAGATCTCATCCTCTTTTAGAGTTGTGTAATGTTCCATCATGTGTGTCAGTGTGTATGTGCATGTATGCGCACATATATACATATATATAAACACCACATCTTCCTTGTCCAGCCACATGCAAAAGGATGAAGCTGGACCACTTTTTAACACCATACACAAAATAAACTCAAAATGGATTAAACACCTAACTATGAGACCTGAAACCATAAAAATCCTAGAAAAAAAAAAAACATAGGTAAGAGTTACTCTGACATTGGCTGTAGCAATATTTTTCTAGATACGTCTCCTAAGGCAAGTAAAAGCCCATGATTAAGACTACATCAAAATAAAAAGCTTTTGCATAGTGAAGGAAACAACCAACAAAACAAAACAAAAAAAGCAACCTACGGAATAGGAAAAGATATTTGTAAATAATATATCTGATAAGGCATTAACATCCAAAATACATAAAGAACTTCTACTATTCAACACCAAACACCTCCACCAATAACAAAAATCAATCTGATAAAAAAAAAACTGGGCTCCATACTTTTAAAGATTTTATTTATTTATTCATGAGAGACAGAGACAGAGACAGAGAAAGAGACACAGGCAGAAGGAGAAGCAGGCTCCATGCAGGGAGCCTGACATGGGACTCAATCCCAGGTCTCTAGGATCAGGTCCTAAGCTGAAGGCAAGCGTTAAACCGAGGAGCCACCCAGGCTGCCTGGCTCCATGCATTTCAAAGAAGTATATACCCTCTGCAGGCACTCCAGTTTGGCCAAAAATAAGGGTGAGAAGCTGGTTGAAAATGGAATCTTGGAGAACGCATTTTCAGACTGGCCAAGCTGTGGATGATAATCAGGTGTAAAATGTAGGCCGTTCACATTCTATTCTACTCTATTATTTTACTCAACTCTCTTACCCTGTCAAATCTAGCATCACTTGGGTAAGCAGCAAAGCTATTTTGTGTGTGCTAGCAGCTAGGGTCCTACACCTGTTGAATTACCTCAACAGAGTATTGGTTCATAACTCTTGTGCGCTGAGAATTTGGGATTGATTCCAAGTATCTCTCTGGTCTTTTAAAACTTGAATCAAGTTGCTCAGCTTCTAGGAAGACTTCCTTTAATTATCTTCAGTGTTTCACATCTCTGGAGTACTGATCATGTTTGTATCGCCATCTGGCTCTCCCCCCTTTTATGTTTGTGTACAAATTATCAAAATCCTCCCAAGTTTTGATTTTGAGATTATAAAAAAATTGCAGATTATTAAAAAAAAAAGTTCTGTTTGGCATTATCATCTTTTTTACATTTTCCTGCAGATATAGTGGGAATTTCCTCTAGACTAAACAATAAAGCCACTCTGTGGCTTCACTAACTTGGACCTGGAAGGCAATCTGGTTTCTCCGTCAATCCTCTCACTGATTTCTTTCTGCAACTCCTTCCATCTAAGGTACATGTTTCTCATCCATTAAATTGATGTAACACAGCAAATTAAATCAAGCTTTCCTGTCTTAAAATTTGCCTGGAATTCTGTGACAGTGGATTTTTGGTTGCCGTGTACTTTCTTAAAGACCGAATGTCAAGTAAAAGTATAGAGAAAATCTAGGGTAGCAGCAAATAAGTACCCTTTAATACAGGATATAATATTAAGAGCAACTACTTCCAACAGTGTTATGAACTAAGAACATGGATTCACCAATCTTAAAATATGAAGTGAGAGAGATAATGTAAGCATATTGCTATTGGGGGTGCAGATTCTGGCCAATTGCTGATAGAACAGTTCTAGGATCCCTTCATTGACATCCGGAACATCTTTCTGCAAGAAGCACTTCTTAGGGCAGGCGAGGGAGCAGTCTGGAGGAAGTCCTGAGCTTTCCAGTGGGAACTCTGTTGTTATTGATTCTGGCCTGTAGGCAAATTCCAGCGGTATCTCAGGGTCCCTAAGTCTGAGAACTGGATTCCTATAGGGACTCTAACTGCCTTTGGCTATGACACACCCTTTGGCAGAAACTCTCAGCAGTTGTCAGTTGCAGTTTCAGTGTAGAAATAAATGATTTATCATCCCCTTAAAATTGGTGGTGGTGAGCAAGACGGATGGGACAACTCTGCAACTTTATGAATCTAGAGGGGGCTTAGGGAGTGAGGAAATTTGCCTTTAGCTTGTTTTACAGTGTTTTCAAATTATTATTTTTTAATGTTTCCTTTCGAATCATGGCTTTTTTAGATAGGAGACAGACAGAAATAGATGAAATACTAAAGTACTGCAGGAAAGTGTACAAAGCAAAAAAAATTTTTTTACACGTAATAAGTGATCAGTGTTCATGGTTTGTAATGTGGGGATTTGAATATGGGAGGATAACTTATATAAGTCCAAGAATACTCTTTTCTCTGAAAATTTGTACCTTATATGAAATAGCTCCTTGTAGTTAAAAGCTTATCTTTTAGCTGAAAGGCTTTCATGGAAATGCTTTCATAGAAATGCTTCCTCTTAGCTGCGACTTACAAGACACTGTATGTCATGGGGGCTCCATCTGTAAAGTCAAAAAAAAAAAAAAGTTCAGGAAAGACATGCCATCAAACTCTTTACTGGCCACTGTAAAACAGAAGCAGCCAGTGGAAAGTATATATTGAATCAAAGGAGGCTGGTTACATGGGATTTTTTAGCAACTTCTATGAATGATAGAAATCCATTTCAGGAATTTAAACATTAATCAGTATGGGAAGGAAAAGTCAAGTTCTCTTTATTTTTGAGAACTGCTATTGAGAGGTCTCAATGAGAAATGCCAAATGACTAATCACTAGTTTGCCAACTATAGAGTCAAACGATCTTAATTTCAAAATCAGGGTTAGAGAATCTTAGAACCAGAAGAGAAATTAGAGCCCACAGTTACAGTTTTATATGTCATAGCATATGACATTATGGGTAAGGTAAGAAAATGAGGATTTGGCCAATAAGCCAAAGTAGATCTTTCTCATTCTTCTTCCCTAGGATGCTTCTGGACTTTGCAACGAAGCTCAGAGAGTACTGAGTCCATAACATAGAAAGTAAGTTTAGCTACGTTCTTGTAAATGGCCCCAAATTAAGATAGTGTGAATCTACTGTTTTCCATGGATGGAAGGAAAACTAACAGACTGAGGGTCATCCTGAAATCCATGAGTGTCCCATGAGTCTTCCTGTTTTCCTTCTTAGGTCCTTCAACTTACTGTCCCATTGGAATGAGGCTTGCAGGATGCAGGGCACCACATCTGGGGGCTTCCTGTTCTTAACTGTTGAGTTTTTTTCTAACTTGATCCAGGCTGCTGGCAAAAGTTACCATTTCCTCTCTACCCTTGATGGAGACAGAAGTGGAGGGACACACACCTATTGAAATCAAAGCACTGATGGATGATAATAGAGAGTCTTCTTGTTATTCTACAATGCCAATATTTATGGAATCAGGACAATAGTACCATTTATCCTGCTTTTGTAAAGAATCCAAAAATATGTTCCTCCCTTTGAAGTGAGGTTGGAAAAGACTCTGCCTGGGGTCCACCCATTCCATTTTGACTCTGTTATTTTGAAAAAGCTCTAAGTACAGGGTTTGCACACACACCCACCCACACACCACCCACACACACCCACACACACCTGTCACCAATGTCCAAAGTGTCCATCAATGTCATATATATGTATGACATATACGTATGGCTTTGCTCCCAGCTTTGCAGGTAGGCTCTGTCTTCTTCAATTCTTAAGGTGAATCTTCCTTGGATGTTCACTTGCTAGATAAAGTTTCAGGATTATGTCCAATGAGAATACACTGGTACGTGGAAGGATGTTGATAACACCACCTGGATGGAGATGTGAAGTTCACGTCTTTTTGTGGAGGCTGGATATGAGTTTGGAAAGAACTGGTCTTTGCTCTATTATCACCACCAGAGAAGGGGCTTAGATTCTGAGCTGACTATAATCACTAGCTTCAAAGGACTGCATAATTCTCCTGGGACACTGGTGACTCTACTGTGTGATTGATTTGAGACAAGCCTAAACAGTACCTGTTCAAAAGCTGGTTCTCCTGGGTGTGATGTTCAGGAAGCACCCTGCAGCCTCAGTGTGAGGCCTTCCCTAACTTCCGTAACTATCTGGAATGTGATAGTATCAGACTTCATCCAAGAAGTCTGCTTGGGGGGTGCCTGAGTGTCTCAGTTGGTGAAGCTTCTGCCTTTGGCTCAGGTCAAGATCCCAGGGTCCTAGGATCGATCCTCGCATTGGACCCCCTGCACAGTGGGGGTCCTGCTTCTTTCTCTCCCTCTGCTTGTGCTCTCTGTCTCTGTCAAATAAATAAATAAAATCTGAAGAAGAAGAAGAAGAAGAAGAAGAAGAAGAAGAAGAAGGATAAGGAGAAGAAGAAGAAGAAGGAGAAGAAGAAAAAGAAGCAGCAGCAGCAACCTGAGCAACCTGCTTGGGCCAGGGGGTAGGTGAGTAGGAGATCTTCAAGGAATTGCTTAGAACATGGTGGTTTTATTGAAGGCAGATTGTCCCTTGGCAGATATATCTAACAGTCTACTGGGGGAGACAATGGAGGACACTAAATATATCCTATCATTCCTGCCACTGCATAGTCTTGTTTATGAGAGTTTGGGTCAGAAGAGGCTTGGCCAAGAAGATACCTCATGGGTGGAGTGATACTCACCTAACCACACCTCTGGTATGCTGTGACACCCCAAGGAGCATGTGTGGCAGACGGGCACACCACACCCTGAGTCAGCTTCCCTCCCTGCTGTGAGAAAATTAAAAAGAGCCTCTAGAAATCATTCCTCCTTTCCCAGAGGTCTACCACTACCATCTTGGGACATAATGACAAGAGAGAGGACTGGCATGTGGGAATGTTTTCCTAGGGAGTTGAAACCCTATTCTCCTCAGATATTTATCTGAAAATAGCTCAAGTAGTTCAGATCTCATGGGACCTTGAACACCTTGGCATGTGTGACTTGGGCAATAAAGTGCTGGTTGTTTTGTTGAGGATCCCATTAATTGCTCTGTAAATGAGATATGTTTCCAAAGGATTCATATTCTCTCTCTCTCGCTCTGAATTTTCTTTTCAGATGTGAGTTGAGATAATTTGACAGGAGGACATTCCTTTTACTTTCTATCTTCTGGAGAATCAAATACAGCTAAGAGGTAACATTTAACATTTGTAAGGTACTTCTATGGTTGAAACATTGGTTATCACTTTACAAGCAATATTTTTTTCAATCCCTTTTATAAGGCAGGTACTGCAATTTTCTTTATTTGACAGATGAGGAAATCAATACTCAGAGACATTCAGAGTGTTGCTTATGGTCTCTAAGTTAATAAGACGCTGTATCCGTCAAAATAAAATAGGCTATGCCATGGTAATCAATAATCCTCAAAGCACACTGAATAGTCTTCAAATCTCATGGCTTAAACGAACAAAAGTTTATTTTGCATGTACACTACAGGTCCACATTATTAAAGACCTAGACTGAGGGCGGCTTCACCATCTTGGAGCTTCACAATCTGGACACATAGCCCCCTGGTTGCCATGATGGTGAAGTGAAATGCTAGAGAGTTTCTCAATAGCAATTATGTTCTGGAAATGACACGCATCACTTCTGCTTAAAACCCATTGGCCAACATTAGTCACATGGCCCCTACCTAATGGCAAGCTACTGAGCTGGTACTCCTCCCCATACCTTGATGAAAAGATGGACCAATGTGGCTGACTAATAGAAATCACTATGTCAGAGGCAGATTTTGGGATTTTAACCACAATGTGAGACTTCCCTTCAGGAGAGTCACTTAATGCAGGATAAGAGGACCAAAGTGGCTATGTGGTGCTTTCTTCTTCATACTCCCTCATCCAACTTATCATATCTGTAATTGGATCCCAAAGAGGCACAGTTATGACCTCTGCTCCATGGTCCTTCTGGCCTCTGCCGAACTCCTGTGTTGTTCCAGGCCAATACCCAATGCCCTGTGGCCCCTGGTTCACCTTTGGGATTCATGTGATCAGCACCCACACAGCTGGGAATCACTGAGTCACAGGTTGAGTCGCTGCTTGCACCTTTTGTGCCTGGAAATGAGATTTGTGGGGCAGAGTGTATCTGCCTCCTACACTTCTGGCAGGCTTCCGTGGCTCTGCATTCCTGCTGCAAAGCTCTTTGGAGTGTATCTTTGACATCTCAGGGAAGCATTTAACGAATGCCACCATCCATAGCTGACAGGACACAGTAGTCTTAGATGTGGAGTCTCAGATGTGAACATCTTGGCAGCAATCTCCACCATGTTTCTGGATATGGGTTTCAAGGAATATATTCATTAGCCTCTCCCTTTACAACTCATAGGCTTACGGATTCATTTACTTTTTGAACTTATCCTCCAGGTCAGATACAATTTTAGCCAGCCCAGAAATGAACAGTGAAAGAGTCTAAGAAGAATCCAACATAGAAGCTGTTTGAAAACACTGCTTTTGGACAGAACTCTCTTCCTTCTATGACAAGTAGAGGGTGAGAGGAAAAAATTAACATCATACCTACAGGAGACAAATAGTCAACAGAAAGAAAACAGAACTGTATCCTGAGAACTAAAAGAGAAGCATATCTTTGAAAATTACTTCGATAGGAGGTAGTAAAATTAAAAACAAGGCCAGCTCTTTGTTTCTAAATCTTTCCATTTTAACCTGTTCTCTTCTCCTGGTTTTCTTTATTGTTTCATAAAATCCAAGTCATTTTTGCATTCTTGGAATAGAAAGAAGTCAACGGACAGAGAATATAGAGGATATTGAAGAGAAACAACTGCAAATAAGTAGAACTTGTAATGTGATAAATGTCTATCTAAAAAATAAGTAAATCATAGGCTTGACACGTACTAAATAAAATCAACAAACTTAAGATTAAACTTAAGAAACTGCAAAAATGCAGTAAGAAAAGATGAGGAGAGTGAGAAAACCTAAAAGGAAAATGACCCAATATATAAAAGAGAGAACAATGACTCAATGACAAATTCTGGATATTTTTTATAGAAGGAAATAAGAGATCCATCATTAATGATTATAAAAATTGTGTATAATAACTGTGCTCCCAGAGCATCAATTTTCTAGTTAGTAAATTGCAAAATCCTCAATCCAAATAAATTAAGAGTTTTTTGGAGATCAATTATGATAAAATACCAAAAAAATTACTAAAAATTCTAAAATAAGATTTTGATAGATATTCCTGTTCAGAAGCTTGGATGATCCAAAGATATACATTCTTCCTGTGTATAATTGTATAATTTTAATAAAAATCTTAATGGTACATGCTAAAGGAAAGCCTGAAAAAGTGAATCTAACATTTTTCTGGAAGCAGAAATTGTGCAAGTAGCCAGGACATTTTTTAGAGCTATTATAATAGATTGTAATCAAAACAGCATGGTAGTGGTAGAACTGATAGGCAGAGAATGAAGGGAAGATGCCTCGACATTATTTAATGATTCTTTCTCTGCTAATTTTGAATGCCAAATTTAATCATAAACTCACCCCTCTATATATACCAAAGTCTATTTTTGGAAGAAGTGGTTAACCATTTGAAATAAAGTTGGCATCATTTCTCAAAGGATACACCACAATATAGAGACCAAAAGAACTAAATAGTTAAATGCACAAAAAGAAGCCAAAATAAAATGTCGATGGATATATCTCTGATCTTGAGCTTGGTTTAGTTTGTCTACATATAATGAGATGGGGAAAATTTTATTCACCACAATTCCACTGATGAATGGAACTCATTTGTTGGAGAAAGTTCATGAAGTAGAGAGGGAGGCAGGAGAGGAGGCTGAGTAATAAACATAATTCTGTGGAAGACAAAGAGAATTTCCTTGATATTCCAATAAGGAAGAGAGGAGGAAGACAAAAACATAAAAGAAAGAAAGAGAAAGAAAGAAAGAAAGAAAGAAAAGAGAAAGAAAGAAAGAAAGAAAGAAAGAGAAAGAAAGAAAGAAAGAAAAAGAAAGAAAGAAAGAAAGAAAGAAAGAAGAAAGAAGGAGAAAACCAAAAAAGTGTGTGTGGAGGGGTAAAAGAAGGCTTGTCTAGAAGAAGCAAGATGTTGAACTGTTACCAACTACCAAATCGGAGTTTGGGCTGGTTTTCAGCAATCTCTATAGGACAGGAAGCGCCTATCAAGTATCTGAATATAAAAGCAGTGGAGAAAATCTCAAAGAGGAGCAATTGGTGGATTTTCTAACATAAGATTAAATTTTTTTTTTTTTTTTTTTACATCAAGGGTCTGCAAACTACAACCCATGGGCCAAGTCCAACCACACCCATTAATTTATGTATTATCTATCCCTGTTTTCCGGCAACCGGGCAGTGTTGAGTAGCTGTGATAGAGAACATATGGCCCACAAAGTCTAAAATATTTACTGTCTGGCCCTTTATAGAGAAATCTTGCTAATACCAGCTCTGAATAAAAAACATCACAATTAAAAGGCAAACAGAAAACTCAGAAACAAAATGAAACATGACACAAACATCCCAAAGAAAAGAGAAATATCCTACGTATACAAAGGGCCCTTCCAGATTATTTATTGAAAAACTCCCAGTCCACAGTAGGCAGAGGACATAAATAGTTCATTGAAGAAAAATACAGAGGTATCAACACATGAACCAAAGGGAGTTCAGATTCACAAGTGAGCAATCAAAACCAGCAAAATAAATCACAATCCTATTAGTCTTTGGAAGAAGGAGGTCACAGCATGGATAACTTCATAGACTATTTATTGCTTGGGGGTGCTGCTTTAAAGCAGTTTGGTGGTTTATATTTGAACCTTAAACCAAAAAAAAAAAAAAAAAGAAAACCAGCATTAAGCCCTTTGACAGAGAAGTTTCACTTCTGAGCAACCATTTGCAGATACACACATATAACGGTGAGCATATTCTCCGAAGTAATATTATCTCTGGTCCACCTCTTACTAGCTGTGATGGCCTTGTGTGAGCCACCAAACCTTGCTAAGCTTCCATTTCATCATTGGTGAAATGTGAATTTAAAAATAGTGCCCAATTGTAGGGCAGTGATGGTCCAACATAATGATCTATGGATATTTCAATGAAGACATAAAATACATGTCACATAGGGGTAACTGTATTAAATCCCAACAACTTTTAAAAAATGAAATAATGAAAAAATAAATAAAATAAAAATAGAAGGACCTGGGTGGCTCAATCAGTTAGGTGTCCAACTCTTGATTTTGTCTGAGGTCATGACCTCAGGGTTTGGGATCAAGCGCTGCATAGGGCTCCGTGCTCAGCATGGAGTCTGCTTGAGATTCTCAGTCTCCCACTTCCTCTGCCCCTTTCCCACCATGCTCTTTCTCTCTCTCTCTCAAATAAGTGAATAAATCTTTACAAAAATAAAATAAAATAACCAAAAATGAAATAATGAGGAAATAGTTAAATAAATATTGATAGGTCCTTATAAAGGAATATTATTAGCTATTAAATTAATTTTAAAGCCCATGGATGATATAGAAAAAAAGCCATAGTGAAAAAAATCAGAGTACAAAGTTGAATATGCATTATTATTCTAATGATGGATAGAAAATCCATAATGCATGTATATGCATATAAAAGGACTGGAAATAAATACATCAAATATTAAGAATAGTCTCTGGCTGTCAAGAATAAGGTCGACTTCATTACTTACTGTTTTTTAAAAATCATTCCAAATATTATTTTTCAGAGCCAACCAACAACATAAAACATTTTTCTAATAGAAATGAGAATAGGCAGGGAAACACTCAAAGATCATGTAGGCTGAGTGAAGGAAATACAACAAACATACGCTGACTCTTTCATCTCAGAAAGAGTTGGTGGGAGAAGCAAGGTTAGGCTCCCATGCATAGAAATCAGTCTCTGATGTGGAGCCAGTTTCTGATGTGTAAGGGCGCATGAGGAGTAGAAACCATGGGGGTGGGTCCAAAGCTTAGCACGAGCTCATAATTCATGTTACAAACTTCTCATTCTCTATTTCAGAAGCCAGGGATCTCCAGACTACCTGCTCCCCTGACCCCAACCTCCCCCAGATTGTTATCATTCCTCCAGACTCTTGCCAGGCAAATTTGCCTATCTCCTCCCACTCCTTCACCCAAGTACACCTTGAGCCTGGCTGGTTCTCTCCTCCATCTCACCACCCTCACCTCTTCCATCACTAGGACGGACCCTTTCTCAGATCTCAGCCCTCCCAGGCTGACTTGCCAAATTAACTGGGAATGGGGCTTTGGCCTCCTGAACAGCCACCCACGCTCCCCTCATGGATTACCACAGAAATGAGATTGTAAATTATTTAACTTTACCTCTAGGATTGCCTGGACTCTTTTGGAATTTTAATAGCTCAGTTTGCATCACTGAAATCTGACTATAAAATTCCTCAAATTAAAACTTATCTCCTTACCCTGGTCTACAAGGCTTTAGTGACCTGGACCTTGCTAATCCTTCTGGACTTCTGGCCTTTCAAATACCCAGGCCTATGCATTTTTGTTCCTTCTGTTTAGAATGCTTAGAACAGCTATTTCATTCCCTCTAATCTTTACATGGCACCTCCTTGGGGCAACTTACCCTGGTCCTCCTATCCTAGTCAAGTAGTTCTCCAATCACCCAACTTTTTCTTCCCCAGAGCACTCCTTATATTATTATTATTACTTTCATGTTTATTTCCTGTCAGATCCTGGTGGTATGTGAACTCCTTGAGGGAGAGGTTCTGTCTTTTGTCCTGTCCCCGAGGACCCAGCCCAATGTAGCATTCAATAAATATTCACTGACTGACTAATAGAGGTGATTTCTGATGATTTCAACTTGCCTCATGCAGTACTTTCACTTAGAAGGGTAACAGCTAGCCCTGAAAAAGAAAACATGCTTGGTACTCCACCCGTACTATTTCTCTTGTTACCCCTGCAATGCCATTCATGGGTTGGGATAAACAGGCATCACTGTAACACTGAAAATGGGACATATGGGAGAATAGACAGTCCTAAGAGCTTGGATAGACCAAAAAGATCTTTGGATCCTACCCTTGTCATTTTTCAGAGGAGAAACGGAGAAAGCCACACAGATGGTTGGGTAGAGCCAGACCATGAACCAAGATCACAGCAGATCTTCCCTGAAGAACCCATGCCAGTTCCAGAGCCTTCAGGGAGTCCTCCCAATCCTCGGATGCTTCCTTACCTCCGGTGGATCTTGAAGAGTTTGGAGAATACATCATCTGTTGGGCTAAAAGAAACTGTGGAGGCTTCCGTTCCTGTTCTGGGGACGTAGGCACCAATAAGAAGCACTTCTATCCCAGTAAGAAGGTTTACTGGACAAGTGGACATGATGGAAGGAAATGCCTACTCAGCCTGGCTCAGGGATTTGGCTTTCTGCTGTCTAGAAATTGGTTTCACCTAAGCCAAGAAACCAGTTATCAGATGAGAATGGAATTCCATCATCTCAGTCTTGGGTCACAAGAAGCCTAGAGGTGAAAGCCTTTGGGCATAGTTCCCTGATTAAACCATCATGGCATCCTTCCGACACACAAGGGTGGAGGGAAGGAATGCGTTCTGGGACTGATCTTTTTACAGCATGAAGTTGGATGTGAGGGTTTGAATGCCTGAACACAAATAGCACTTCAAAAACAAAAACAATAACAAAAACACAGAAACAGAATTTAAAAAATCTTCAATACAGAGCTTCCCAAATACCATCCGTGTGAGATGAAGGGAACAGTCTAAAGAAATTGCAAAGAGCTGCATTATGTAAGCAGAAGAGAGGACACAGTGTGTGTCACTGCTGTCGGGGACAGAAACAAAGCCAGTGGGCCAGAGGAGGTCAGAAGGCAATACGGGCCAAGAGACACTGAGATTTTGAAATCTCCCATCATAGATTTTTAAAGAACATAGTCATTTCTGTCATTTGGGGAATTATTTAATTATAGTCATTTTTGAAGGCAGAAGCCCAGACCCGAGTTTGGTGATGAGCACCAGTATGGCTAATACAGCTTAATCTGAAGGAATCACGAAGGGGTGAGACAAGGAAATTAATATTTATTGATTGTCTGTTATGTGCTAGTCATTTTTCAATCATTGACCCTTTAATCTTCCAAAGCTTAGCACGAGCTCACTATTATTATTATTCCCCTTTTTCAAAGGAGAACGAGGGAGCCCAGGGAGCCCAATGGAGATGTGGGAAGCAGATCAGGGCTTATCTTATGCTGAGAACAAGGACAACCCCCACTGTTAGATACTCATCACTACAATTATCTTATGGAATTAGATGTTTTCTTGACAGGAAAAAAGTAAGGAAGGAGGCATCCTCTGTCTATAGCCAAGCACCAGGGCCTTTCTGTGGCTCTGACTCATGCACGGCTTCCAAAGCCTTCCAACCCAGAGTCTTTTGCATCCCCAAGCCCACCTCCACTGGGCCTTTTCACCATGAATTTCACAGATGGGGCTATGATCACCTGTAGCCTCTACTCGACTGCTCAGGGTAGCATCACACGAGAATGACCTCTGCCCACAGGCAGGTGGAAAAGTCTCAGCATGAGTGTATGCAGGCCCGACCAAACTTTCCTGTTTGATGTTTGTGGTCCTGACCTCCTTGGGGAACCCTGGGCTTTGTGGTTTCTTTTACTAGTGGTGACTTGTTGGAGCTGCATTTTGCCAATAAATGGGAGCCATGAATGAAGTCACTCGTGTTGCACAGCTGTTACCCTGTCTGTGTGCTCCACAGCTGGGCCCTGTAACCTGGCACCAGCCTCAGAGGGGAGCCACGGTTTAAAAAGAGGGAAGCAGAGAGGGTCCAGAGTTACCAATGTTGGTGTGACCATGGCAAAGGGACACGCTCTGTGTGGCCTGGGGGAATTAGCGAGGCAGACAAATCCGAGAAGCCCTCCTAGGTCATTGTTTGCTGATTCATGTGCACAATGCAATGACCTACAGATGTGCTCGGGATGCCACCAATGGGGACTTAACCAGGATCCAGACTGAAGTTCATCTACTTGTACTGGTTTTGTATGACTGCTGTAACACATTATCACAAATTTAATGGCTTAACACGAATATATTAGCTTACAGTTCCGGAGATCAGAAGTGTGAAGTAGGTCTCATTGAGCTAAAGTCAAGGTGTCAGCAAGCCCAGGTTCTTTCTGGAGGATCAGGGGATGGGGGGAGAGAGCCGATTTCCTTGCCTCTTAATCTTGATTCCTTAGCTCAACGGCCCTTCTCCATCTTCAAAATCAGCGACAACAAGCTTCTTCCTTCTCAGGCTACCTTCTCTCTGACTTTATATCCAGGTGACACCAACTAGAATACTCTTGTAGGTTTTATCTCTCTCTGTTAGGCATTAAACATCCATATGACCCCTCCCGCCCCCCAATCTATGTGTTGAAATCCTAATCTCTAATATGATGGCATTAGGAGATAGGGCTTTGGAGAGGTTGTTAGGTTAGTGCCCTCATAAGAAGAGCCAGGAGAGAGCTTGCCTCCTCTCCCCTTCTCCACCAAGTGAGGATACGATACGCCAAGCATCTGTCAACAAGGAGGCAGGCTCTCACCAGACACCGTGTCTGCGGCCACCATGATCTTAGACTTACCAGCCTTCAGAACTGTGAGGAGCCACTCGGTCTATGGTAATGCAGTAGAGTGATACAAAGACACGATCCAAGGTATTCATTAAGAAAAAAAAGGAAGAAAAGTAAACATTCCTTGTTGTAGCTATCTATATCTCTAAATCCTGGGATCAGGCTCTTTTTCTGCCAATAACTAAATATTTGACCCTAAGAAGTCAAGTTACGTAACTGCAGGCCATGGTTTGCTCATCTTTGTAATGGGCACAATTCCCCTGGTCCTACTACCCTCCAGGAAGGGGTATAAAGAAAAAGTACCTTGAAAAGGATATTGTTGCTTAATTGAGCAGTTTGTGTGACCTCACCGACATGGAAGAGAGGTCCGGACCTGCTGCCACCCACTACACAACACCCACCCCTCATTCATCCCCCACTTACTCCTTTACCACGGACCTGGATTGCTGTCTTCTTAAAGATATTTAACTTAATTAATTTGCTATTATTGTTTTGCCTTCCAAATTTGATTTGACTTGCATATCTAATATGCAGCAATGTCTCATAAGAGGGAGGGCATCAATTGGATCACAGTGGGCACGCGATGGATATTCACAGAAAAAACGAAATGAGCAAAAGAGAGCGCAAAAGGGAGAAGGAGGAATAAGGGTGTGTGGCCAGTGGTGGGGTCTCTCCTCGATACCTTTGGGTAGTGGAAGCTCCGTTTCCACTCTCTTTGGGAGATTTCTTTAAGCTTACCTTCTATCTGGGGCCTTGTTCCCATCTGAAAGAAGGGGACACTCTTGAGGACACTACGTGTACCTGCAAACACAGGCCATGAGGGGCAGAGGGCCACCCTCACGCCCAGTCTCAGGTGAAACAGAGGAAAACACCGCACCCCTAAACCCACTGCCCCCAGGGGCAGTTAAAAGAGCCCTGGTTTCCAGGGCATTGGTTAATCAACGAAGCACTGAGCAATCCCACAGCTCCCTTGCTGAAGCCTTCTGAAGCACGCAGAAGGTCCTGAAAAGAACATCTGACAGTCGCACGAATGAATGAGTTCAGGAATGACAGGTCTGGGGCCACCACAAAGAGCCAAGAAAACACAGGAACACATGTGAATTGCCTGGCATGCTAATTACTGACTGCGATGGATCATTCTAGTACTTCAGGCCACTCAGCAGTGTTACTTGGGGTTTTTTGCTGTAACTCTGCCCCCCCAGGCCTGGCTCCTGGGCTCCCAGGGCGACTCTGATCTGTCTCCACAGAAAGGAGCTGAGCAAGCAGATTAGACCCATCATGGGACCTGCTGGCTGCCAGAGCCCTTCCCTCCTGCAACCTTTCGAGAATCTAAAACAAGCACTCTGTGCCCCGTCTCCAACTGTCCTTCCCTCTTTCCTCCTCCTGGCCTCTCCCTGGAGCCGGGCAGCGGCTACTCCTGGCAGGGGAGCAAGGAACCTCCTCTGAGTCAGGGCTGAGGGAGCCACCCCCACCCCCCCGGCCCCTGAGGGCTTGGAGAGCCGACCTGCTTTGTCCACAGGAAACTGCAGTGTTGGGCCAACGCTATGGGGTAGTTGGATGTGAATAAGCAAAAAAAAAAAAAAAAAAAAAAGTGTTCTTCAGATTGAATTTAATTGAAAACAACCACCCACCCACCCTCACTCTTCCCCCTTTGGGCAGCATGATGGTCTGGAGTCAGCCCCTGCGTCTAAGCGGGGAGCAGAGGCCGGGCCCCCAAAGCCAGAAAGGGAGGCCAGGAGCCCAAGGCCTCAGGACCACACGTCTGTAGAAGGATGTGGGGCCTGGAGCAGCCAGGCCGCTCGGGCTTCCTGCCTCCAGCCCTGAAGTGAAAGGAGGCGGAGAGCCGGGCCAGGCAGTGGCAGGGGTGTTGGGGACTGGGGGGCGGTGGGGGGTGGGCAGAGCCGGGAAGCCCGGGGAGGAGGCCTGGCTCCCCTGGCCCGCAGACACCCGCAGGACCAGTGAGGGAGCTTCCCTTCCAAGCATTGCAAAGCGTCTCCGAGGAGGAAGGGCTCTTGCAGGCGAGCCAGGAAGGCAGCATTTGAAGGCGCTGCTGGCACCGGGCAGGGAGGGCCGGGCTGTCTGTCCTCCCACCCTCTGGCTCGCCGGGAACCCCAGGCCTCTCTGACATCATGGCTGAACACCAGGCCTGGCTTGCACACGTCGGGGCTGCCCCGCCCAGCTGGGCCCCGCCAGCTGGACCCTCCCAAAACGGGATCTCTTGTCAGCTGCCTTTTATAGAACTATAAAACCAAAAGTTCAAGTAAGAAGCCTTAGACCAGTCATCAAAAAGGCAGGCTTCGCCTCCTCCCAAGCTCTTCCTGCCTTTTCCCTGGGCCTGCTGCGGCTTCCACCAGCCCGCAGAGCCACAGGGCCGCCGGCTGCCACCCTGGCCTCGTAAAGGGCCTGCAACCCCAAAGGCCCAGCAGGCTGCCGAGCAGGGACCTCCGGACACGTGCTTTGGAATTGGAAGAAAGGAAAGAGGCCAGGGGAGGTTGTGCCACCCCCACCCCCCACCCCCCACCCCATGGGAGAGGAAAGACACCTCGGTGACCTGGTGAGATGGAAGACAGGTTGGAAAGTGTCAAAGAGGCAGCACAGGACCGCAGTCGCCAACTTCTGCCAAGGAACTGTGACCTCCGCTACCTCAAACTATCTTTTGGGCTGTTACTCCTTTGGCCAAAGAATAAGTCCATGGTGGGGGGGGGGGGGGTAGTGATGGTGGTGGTGGTGGTGGTGTGTGTGTGACACCAGATGATCTTCAGTGCAACTGAGGTTAGAAGAGAGACAGAGCATTAGACATTTGGAGTTGGACGAAGGAGTTGGCTTCACCTCTTTAGGTCAAGACCGGGCCAGCGTCAGCCCTAACTAACTCACTACATGGCTGCAGAAAGAAGAAATGGGGAAACTCAGTTATTTCCCCCTCCTCAACCAAAATATTGAATGAAGATCAATGATAAGGGTCTCTGTGGTTCTTGGGGGGAATGAGACTCTGTCTACAGTTCGGGAAGCCCCCTCTATGCTCTAAGCACATGAGAAGAAAACCCAAAACTAGATGGAACTCACCCAAAGGCCCAAGATGGTGGCCGCGTCAGCACAGCTGCCCCTGTGGGACCATCTTGTCCCTTGCCCTTACCTTTTAAGCACGGAGTCTAACTGCAGCTTAAAGGATTAATGGGCAGTGGAAGGAAAGGTGTAATATCCTTCTTTGCTCAAATTAGATCAGTTATCTTGACCTGACAAAGAGACTTTTTTTTCGGGCATAATACATGGGACCTTTCTTCTCCTGGCTTTGGGATATTAGCATGTATGTCGAGCGTTAACATTCCTGTGGGTCCCTCAGATTATATCAGGCTGTTATGTAACTGGCATTATAAGATTGGAAAGGCTCTTAAAGATAATACCTAGGTCAAGGTCTTTAATTTATGAATGAGGTTGAGGGAGGTCAAATGACTTAATGCTTTGTATACGCCTACATTTATTCATCAGCGATTATTATTACCATTGCTCATTTTGTTCTTGCTGTTGTTATTATTCAGCACCTACACACACTAAGCCTTGTTCTGCACACTGGGGAGTCATTGGGGAACAAAAGGGAGACCGTATCCTTTTTCTTTTTTCTTTTTTTTTTTTTTTTTTTGTGGAGCTTACAGACTGGTTGGAGGAACAAAGATTATACAAGTGAACAAATGTGAAAATGGTACCTTTTCAGAAAATAATGAAGAAAACGGTGACAGAGGGGATGGTTTGTTAGGTTACGAGGGGCGAGGAAGGCTTCTCCAAGCAGGTGACCTCTGAGATGAACTCTCTGTGATGAGCCGGAGCTAGCCATGAGAAGCTCTGAGAGAATCGTTTTCTAGGCAATGGGGTGGCAAGTGCAAAAGCCCCAAGGCTGGAACAATCTAAGGTTTATTTTTTTTTAATTTTTTTTAAATTTTTATTTATTTGTGATAGTCACAGAGAGACAGAGAGAGAGGCAGAGACATAGGCAGAGGGAGAAACAGGCTCCATGCACCGGGAGCCTGATGTGGGATTCGATCCCCGGTCTCCAGGATCACGCCCTGGGCCAAAGGCAAGCCCCAAACCACTGCGCCACCCAGGGATCCCTAAGGTTTATTTTTTATTTTGTTTCTGTTTTTGTTGAGGCAGAGATAGACCAGGTATAGCTGAGGTGTAGTGTGTAGAGTGAATGAGGGGAAGGGCGGCATGAGAGCCACTGCCTACTGCCATCCTACTCACAGTTGTCTCTAAAGAAGGTCCACGGACCTTTGTATAGTTCTGGAATTAAGCTGTGCACGGTGAGACCACCACTCCCCTGCTGTAATACCACCCATCTTGTCCTACAAACTCTCTTAGGAAAAAACCCCAAGACAAAGACGTGTTGCCCACACGTACATTAGGTTGCAGTTTACCATCAAAAGTCCAAGCCCACGAGGACATGTACTCTCACTTGGACCTTCAGCCATTATTTGGGTTGGACCGTGACCCCACAAAAAAAGATATGGAGGAGTCCTAAAGAACAAAACCTCAGAATGTGACCTTATTTGGAATTTTTTTTTTTTCAGATTCAGTCAAGTTAAAATAAAGTCATTCGGGTGGAAACTAATCCAGTTCAACTGAGGTCCTTATAGAAAGGAGAAATTTGGACACGGAAGCAGTCCCTCAAAATCCTTCCCCTGTGGTTGGAAACTGGGAGTCTCTCCTTATCAGAATGCTCCATATCCTTACCCTTTTCTATGAATGTTCTCCTTGAATGTCTGCTGTGCCCGAAACCAGTCACCTCTCCAGGTCAAGGCTTCCTCTTCAACCTTCTCTACCAGTGGCTCTTCCTCCTCCCCATGGACACAGGGCCTGGAAGGGTGTTATGTCTTCCTTGAGCCACATTCCATCCTCCATCGTTTATCCTTTACAACCCCAGATCCTTTGATACCCATAGGGTTGGACTATGTGCTGTTAACCACCCCCTCCTTGGGGAAGTCAACCACTGACACCCCTTGGGTGTCCCCCTCATCTATGGAAGACTTTCCGCTGGCTACCTCTCACCAGCAACACTAGCTGCAGCTGTCACAGTCTTGAGTTGTCTCAGTGATCATGTAGTCGGGCCTTTCACTGCTCAGGATTCTGATTTTTGGTCTATTCGTTTCCAATGGTCATGTCTTCTGCATTCAGTTGCTCCCTCCCATGCTCACACACAGCTCTTCTTCGGTAGATGCTCCTCTTTCCAAATCTCATTTTTAAGAATCTCACTCCCAACCACCACTTGCTATCTTCCAGGTAATTCCCTCTACTACGTTGACCTCAACAATTCTTTGGCTCTACAGAGAACTTTCACCCACCAACTGGTCCATTGGGCACCATCCCTTCAAGCCTTTCATGGCCTTCATTTTATTGTTTCTATTGTTATAGTCAACACCTTGCATAAACTTTCGGTTTCCATCTCTCCCTCTGGCCTGCTGACCTGAAAGCTCTCCTGCTTCAACTCAGAACCTGCGCCAGAGTATTTGAACAAGGCTGGAGGGAAACACAAAGCAGGGCTTTCTGGTCACCTGTTCGTTTTTGACTGCAAACTTCAGCTGGGCCCTCAGCACTGTCTGGCCATTCTGGTACATTCCCCTGGTCAATTCGCAATCCCATTCTCCGGAGTCACTATTTCACATCTCCTCTCTCCTTACGTCCACCCCCTCACTCTCGGTTGATGACCTCATCTTTTATTCACTGAGAAAACAGAAGCAGGCAGAAGAGAACTTCTTCATCCACCTGCAAATGAGTCACCTACCACCTCCTCCAGTCTGCATACATTCTGCTTTCCCTGCAGACCATGCCTGCTCTCATTTGAGACTTTGTTGCTAGTGCATCAGATCCTGCCCTGAATTGCCCCAGATCCTGCCCTGAATTGCACTAGATCCTGCCCTGAATTGCACCAGACCCTGCCCTGAATTGCACCGGCTTCCATCCTTACTTACGCCAGTTCCCGCCCTGAATTGCACTGGATCCTGCCCTGAATTGCACCAGCTTCCATCCTTACTTACACCAGATCCTGCCCTGAATGCACCAGATCCCTTCTTGAAACACACCAGATCCTGCCCTGAACTAAAAACTGCTCTGCAATGATCTCTCCTGTCCTCAGCATAATCTTTTCCCTCCAGTGTCTCATTCTAACCAGCTGGTGAATGCCCTGGACTCTCGCCCATTTAGATAACCCCTCCCTTTCTTCATAGCTTCCTCTAGCCTTCACTTTGTTTTCTTGTTGTCACCTCTCAAAACTACTTGAAATTGTTACCTGTACTCTGCCTCTGCATCTTCACTTTCGCGTCATTCGCTCTTCTCAATCCCCTCCCGCAAGGCTTTGTTCCCATTTTTTCTGCTCTTTTCTCAGCCCTTGGCCAGATTTAAAGATGAATTCTCAGTCGTCATCCGGAGATTATAGGAGCATTTGGAATGGCAATTTTTCCTCACTTGGCTTTTTGGATATCATACTCTCTTGGTTTTCCTGCTATTAATGGATTCTCTTTTTCCATCTCCTTTCCTTTGCCCTTCTTCTTTTTTTTCCTGGGCTCTAAATGTTTGTTTGCTCCAGGGCTTAGCTCTGGCCCTCTTCCATTCTGTGTCTACACTACCTGGCACTTCCTATCTGAGATCATAGCTTTTAATGTCATCTATATGTTGATGACTCATGAATTTTTATCTTCAGACCAATCTCTCCCCTGAATTCCAGACTTGTGTATCCAATTGCCTACCAGACATCTCCACCCTGACATCTAATAGATACGTTAAATATAACATGTCCAAAATAGAAATATTGATTCTTCCCTCCTCTCTCCTCCCAAGTATGCTCCTCCCACAGATGTCCTTGATTCAGTAAATGGTATCATCATTCTGTAGCTGTTTATGTCCCAAATATAAGAGTCATCCTTGAACCCTTTCCTTTCCTCCTATCTCACAGGCAAATCCATCAACGGGTCTTCTTCAGTATATGTTAATGGAAGGAACTCACTGATGCCACAAAGAAAAATAAAGCAGGGTATGGGGATAGAATGTACCAGAAGGGAAGAGATGATAGACTATGAGACAGTGACATTAAAGCAAAGATCTTCAGAGCACCTGGGTGGCTCAGTGGTTGAGTGTCTGCCTTTTGGCTCAGGTCATGATCTCAGAGTCCTGGATCGAGTCTCATATCAGGCTGCCCCCCCCCACCCCCGCCGGGAGCCCACTTCTCCCTCTGCCTGTGTCTCTGCCTCTCTCTCTCTCTGTGCCTCTCATGAATAAATCAATAAAATCTTTAAAAAGAAAATAAAGCAAAGATCTTCCTGAAATATAAGAAGACACAAGCCCTAGCAGGATGTGGAAATGAGAGCCTTCCAGCAGAGGAAGGAGCAAGCATGAAGATTGTGAGGGGGTCAGGAGCACATCATGTCTGAGGGGCACGTTCAGAAGCAGGCTGAGAAGTCATGGCAGCTGCGAGGTATTGCTACCAGATTAGGAAGGATCCTGTCAGCCTAAGACTGAAGTTTGCACTCTATTCTACTTGTTATGGGAAAGGAATGGTACTTTCTAGCAGGAGAGGATCATGATGTGCTTTATGTTTTGTAGGTAATGCTGGCTCCCTGGTAAAGAAAAGGTTGTCAAAGAGCAAGACAAGAAGCCATGGGCTCAGCAAGGAGCTTACTCCAGTATTCTCAGGAAGGTGTCAGCATATGTAATCTGTAAAGGGCTATACTATGGACTGAATATCTGTGTCCCCCCCCCCACCCCAAATTCATACATTGAAACTCTAACCTCCAAACCCCAATGTGATGATATTTGGAGATGGGGCCCTGGGAGGTAATTAGGTCATGAGGGTTGAGCCTTCGTGAAGGGATTAGTGCCCTTGGAAGAAGAGATGTGAGAGCGAGCTCTCTGTCACTTAAGAATCTAACAGGAGGACGACCATCTGTCAGAGATGAGAACCTTCATCAAGAGATGAAGAGAACCTTCACCAAGACCCTACCCATGCTGAGACCCTGATCGTGGACTTTCCAACCTCCAGAACCGTGAGAAATACATGTTTGTTCAGGCCACCCCTGCCCCCCAACAGTCTATGACATTGTTATAGCAGCCAGACTAATGCTAGATAATAAATATTTTAGACTTTGCAGGCCACACGGTTTCTGTCACAACTACTAAATTCTGCTGTTGCAATAATTCTGTCGTAGATGATATGGGTAAATTAATGGGTGTGGTTGTGTTCCCGCAATACTTATTAAGAGCCCTGGGCTGGATTTAGCTCCAAGGCCATCATTGGCAAACTTCTGATTTAAACCAGAAATGCGGGGTGCCTGGGTGGCTCTGTGGGTTAAATATCTGACTTTTGACCTGGGCTCAGGGTCATGAGATCGAGCCCCACACCGAGCCCCACGCCAGGCTCTGTGCTGAGCATGGAGATTACGTATAACCCTCTCCCTCCTCCTTGCTCATTCTCTCTCCCTCAAAAGAATAAACCAGAAATGATGATGGCTTGCCCTAAGCCTAGACCACAGGCCTTGTTTTAGTAGCTCTGGAATGTTCTGCTACCAATGGATTAAATGTGGAGGCTAAGGGGTAGTAAAGAATCAAGATATCCTCTTGAGACCCACTTTTTAATCTTTCCATCTTATCTCGCCACTTCACAGGCATTTCTTATTTGTTATTCCTTGGACAATCCTAATGTTTATACCCGTATTAAGGTAAACAGGTGAAATCTGTTTGCTTTCAATGGAAAAATAAAAATCAAGCCCAAGTAGTGGGAAATATGGTGGCCTCCTCCCATAGAGCCCTGGTTTTCTGTTGAACCACAATATCCACCCCCCTCCCAACCAATCTTCTATGCCCTCAAGCTCAGTAACTCACCAATGAGTGGTGGAGGGTGATGGTGGGAGTGGTCTTCTCAGATGGGGAAGAGGTGGTTCACTGAAATTGTGCAAAATTGTCAGTGCAAGAGGCCAATAAAAAGTGGATCAACTGTTTATTGCTTTCTAGATAGCTTTTTTTTAAAAAAAATATTTTATTTATTTAGTCATGAGAGACACAGAGACATAGGCAGAGGGAGAAGCAGGCTCCCTACAGGATCCCAAAGCAGGACTTGATCCCAGAACCCTGGGATCACGACCTGAGCCAAAGGCTGACAGTCCACCACTGAGCCACTCAGATGCCCCTCTAGATTGCTTTTTAAAATTTTTTTTAAAAATATGTTATTTTTATTTATTTATTCATTAGAGACACAAAGAAAGAGGCAGAGACACAGGCAGAGGGAGAAGCAGACTCCCTGTAGGAAGCCAGATGTGGGACTCGATCCCAGGACCCCAGGATCATGCCCTGAGCCGAAGGCAGATAGATGCTCAACCACTGATCCACCCAGGTGCTCTTCTAGATTGCTTTTAAATTCCTCACCTTCACCAACTTTTTCTGGCCTGCTCCCAGTGCAGACACACCCAGTGCCCCCATTTCCCCAGTAAACATTGTCCTTATCACCCCAAGGAAACAATGAGAGCCCTTGACCTTTGCATCTGAACAGTGAGACTGGGTTACTCACTGCTGGTTCTGTCTTCAATTTTATATGGGATATTGAGAAAAGTCACCCATTAGGGACAAGAGAAAAGAGGAGAGTAGGAGAGTGGGGGGGAAATTCTAGCCATTAGGGAATTAGTTAGGTATCACCAAATATCTGAATATCTAGAATTTTCCATTAGGAAAATTAGGAAAATTAGGAAATTAGTTAGGTATCACCAAATATCTGAATATCTAGAATTTTCCCAAGGACAAGCCCCGATGGATACAGAGTAACAGAGGTAGCAATAGGGACGCTTCCATCTACTGCTGAGTGTGAACTGAACGCACAGGGGTGGGTGTGGGGGGGTAAGCCAGAGGGTCACCAGTGTCCCCAGCAACTTTCCCCTCTCCCTTCTCTGTTCCAGTTCAGGTTGCCATTCCCTCCCCGGGAACACACTGTGCTAGGTCTGGCTGCAGAGCATTCTCGGTGTAGTAATAAAGTGCACACTTATAATGTTGGGCTCAGTGACAAGAACAACATGAAATAGCACTCTACCCACCCACTGAGAAAACCGAGTGTGTCACACTCCTCTGTGTCATGGTTTTAAAAATATCTCCACTGACGGTCCAAGTCTCAGGTTGGGTTGGAGGGGTGTTTAGTGCCTCACTGTGCCAGGTGGAAAATGTTTTCATCAGAATCCCGAGGACCTGAGTGATGGACGGCTGCTGACTTTGCACGCCTGCGTGTGTGTGTGTGTGTGTGTGTGTGTGCATGCGTGCACCGGTGCCCATGAACATGTGTTTAAGGAGAATGGAGGTGGGTGGCTATTTCTTCACTCATTCTTTTTTTTTTCATTTTCCCCCTTTTTCTTTCTTTTTAAATTACATGTTCCTGACAAAGAGGTGTGTCCCTGGCACTGCAGCTGAGACTCTCCTCCACCTCTGACCACACGGGGAGACGAGTACAGAGGGCTTCTCAGCGCTCAGCATGGTCCTCGGCATCGATGGAAACACCCGCTCCGGGCCAGCAAAGACCTGAGGCTTCTTGGGAATGAGCAGTTTAGAAGCTCAGTGAGTGTCTCTATCTTGCTTCTGTGCCTAAGAAGAGCAGAGCCGGGGCCCCTGGTGGCTCAGCAGTTGAGCATCTGCCTTCCGCTCAGGTTGTGATCCCAGGGTCCTGGGATTGAGTCTTGCATTGGGCTCCCCAGAGGGAGCCTGCTTCTCCCTCTGCCTGTGTCTCTGCCTCTCTCTCTGTGTCTCAGGAATAAATAAATAAAATCTTAAAAAAAAAAAAAAAGAGCACAGCCAAGGCTAAGGTCTGCTGGAATTTTGAAGGAGGGTTCAAACAACAGGGCGAGTCTTTTAACCCCTTTGTGGTTCAGTCTTGTTTACTTTGGAATCTCCAGTGCTTATCAGCTTGGCAACTGTGGCAAGTGGTTGAACCTTTAAGTCCAAGTCTCCAGACTTGTGAAAGGGGATCATAGTATCTGTGCATTGACGTTGTAGTGACAGTAAATGATGTGAATCAAGGCAGGCGCTTAGCACGGGACCTGGCACAGAGCAAGCGCTCACGGTACTCTACGGATCACAAACACGCGGAGGGCACCTGGGTGGCTCAGTCGGTTAAGCATCTGCCTTTGGCTCAAGTCCTGATCCCAGGGGCCTGGGATGGAACCAGGCATCAGGCTCCTTGCTCTGCAGGAGCTTCTCCCTCTCCCTCTGCCTGCCACTCCTCCTGATTGTGCTCAGACACACTCTCTCTCTGTGTCAAATAAATAAATAAAATCTTAAAAAAAAAAAGAGATTACAAACATGTGGAAATAGTCTTTCACTTGAAGATCATACAGGAAAAATGTGCATGAGGCTCCATGTGCCCTGGTCCCCCACCTGCTCTCTGACCCCGTCTCCATTCCCTTGGACATTGGCTTGCTCTGCTCTACTGACCTTCTGGAATTTCTTTTCACACATCAAACACCCAGGCCTTTATGGTTGCTGTTTCTTCTGCCTGGAATATTCTATTCCCAGATATCCTCATGTCTTCCTCTGTTACTACATCCTGATACCTGCTCAAATGTACTTTATTGGTGAGAGGTCTTACTCTCCTAATGTCCCAAAATGCCACCCTACCACGTTGGTCCTTCACCGTCCCTCTTCCCTGTGGTATCTGCCTTTTGATCACATCCTGCAGGTTACGCATTTACTTATTAATATATTTATTACCTTGCTTCCTGGCTGGAATGTAAGATCCGTGAAAGCGAGGGTTCTGTTTTGTTCATTGCGGCATTCCTAACATCGAAAACGGAGCTCAAACTACAGAAGGCATATCCTAAATATCAATTAAATGAACGAACAAATAAAATGTGTACATAATTCCCTTGTACAGAGGAAGACTTGCATGGTGACACAGTCAGTAATTGCTGAGTCAACACTCATGCCAGGATCTTCAGGTTTCTTTCCAGTTTATCCCAGTAATGAAGAATAGTGAAAGTGCTTAGGCAACCAGGAATATTCTGGGCCTTGACCTCACCTGTATAACTTTTGACCTGAGGTAACTTTCAGCTTAAGTCCATGAAATTCATATAGGAATCATTCCAGTCTTCCAATTATTCCTATCATTCCAATCATTCCAATCAATCTTTCCTATCCTTGGTATTTCCGGCCCAGGTAATATAATATTTGATCGGAGATATTCCGCATATGATTAGGAAAACTTTTTTTTTCTATTGACCAGATTCTTCTTGTTCTCTATATACCTTCCCAAAGGTCTTATAAAGCTCCCAGTGATTAGGGAGATTTGACCCTGCTTCTTCAGACTTCCTTGAGGTCACCTTGTCTGAAATAGGAGGCCTCCTCTCCTATGATTAGGTTTTTGCTTCATGTTCGAAGAGAAAGAGCTCTCCTGTCCAGGCAATGTAGTATACCCCAAATCACATGTATACACATTATTTCTGGACTTCTAGGATTTCTATAAAATGAAGCAAATCGTGTCCATTCTTAAGTCTTGGAAACTCCATCAGAGTGAGTCTCCATCAGAGACTCCTAACAGTCGTTAAGCAAGATATTGAAAAACCTGACCAGTGAATGGAGGTATTTTCTTGAAGTTCTGGAAACACATCAGATCACTTCTTCTGTTTCTGTTCAGTTTGGGAACCCCTGAGTTGGCTAAGTGTGATTCCCACTACCATCACATACTGAGAAGTAAACTCTATGGCCATTGCTGGAAAAACTCAGCAGGAAATTGTCTAAATCCTTACATGTCCTCAAATCAGTCCTTGGATCTGGTCTTCACCAACAACTAACCTAGCTCCGAAGACACACAAGTATCCCATTCTCGAAAGTCCCGGCACAGGGTCAGGTACCACAGGAATATTTTATTTTACTTTCTCCAATTCAGAAGAGTCGCCTACCTCCTTCTGCTCTGGATCCAAGTGTTCTCAGGACTTTCAGGACTTGGTGAATTGAAGACACGGTTGGCTGTCGTGTTCCATTTTGGACACAGTAAGTTATTTTCTCTTTATATCTGAAACAGAAGCTTGATTGTTTTATATCTGGGCAGTAGAACTTGTGATCCTTCATCGGCTTGGCTATTTATAATGACCTATGGGCCATTTAACTCACATGTAGTAGGATACAAGTTTAAACCTTCACCTCCTCATTTATATCTCTTTCTACTTCTGAAAGGGTTCAACGTGTGGTGAGTTCAAAAAGAAAAAGCAATGACTGCAGCTTCCAATCACAAAGATTTCAGTAGGGAACTCTCCTGAAGGCAAGTTTATTTGATGGATTGTCTCCACCCTTGTCCATCCCCCCTAGTTTCTCCAGCTTATTTGTTCCATGACATCGTTGCTGAAACTCTCCCGAAGAGGCCTCCCTCCAATGACGATGGTAGCCCAAGAGGCTGCCATCCGGTGACATCAGACCTATTGGCAGTAACCACAGTGGCACTTCTGACAATACGCCAAGAGTTCTAGGAGCCAGGCATGAGGTGGGTAATCCAAATAACCATTCCTGCCCAAGCTGCCCTCTGCTGAGACAACCCACCACTAATTAAAGGCCATCTGTTTATACCATATAGCCTATCCTGCCAGAAGCAGCCAGATGTCAGCACATTACTCTAGTCCGTGACCTCTCTTAGGATATTAACATGGATTATTTATGGGTGGGCTGAGTTGGTTACTGTATATGAGCCTCCTTCCTGGTGCATGGCTTAAGAAATTATATTATGTATAAACTTTATGACGATACCATTAATTTTGGGTCTTGCCAAGTTCCAGACCTATACGCTCTGTAGTGGGGTTCTGGGCCTGTTTCAACAATAACATTTTTTAAAAACACTCTAGTGTCTCATTTCTCTGGGTTTTCCATGGGTTCCCCATAAGTATAGATATGAATACTCTCGAAGTTACTGGCCATTAGTTCTCATGGACTACCTGTGAACTACCCTCTCTCCTTCGGTTTGAGAGGAGTGCCAAGTGAGTGCCTTTTTGGAATCAGAAGAGAACTTGGTGTCATCATTCTTGATCTTCTCTCTTCTTCCAATCTGTGAGTTCAAATGTGTTCTTTCCAAAGCAGTTGCTAGGCAGATTTGTTTAACCCGTGAGGGGAGGAAATGCAAAATTACGAATCAGAAAAGCGGAATTCTAGCCCTGGGTCTATCATGGGAATGTATGTCATGAGAATCTGGGCAAGTTGCTCACTCTTTCTGGGTCTCAGACTATTCTTATATGTATTCCCAAACTATGTGTCTTACATATAAATGAGTGTTAATAATTAACTCTGAAATAAATATACATTTTTAATAAAAAATATTTAAGTGGGTCGAGTAATACCCACTTAAATATTTCACTATGATGGCATTTCCAAGGCTTAAGAATTGACATGATTTGCTTCATTAAATAGAAATCCTAGAAGTCCAGAAATAATGTGTTTACATGTGATTTGGTGTATTTTACTACATTGCCTGGACAGGAGAGCTCTTTCTCCTCGAACATGAAGCAAAAACCGAATCATAGGAGAAGAGGCCTCTTATTTCAGACAAGGTGACCTCAAGGAAGTCTGAAGAAGCAGGGTCAAATCTCCCTAAGCTCTCACTTGCTTATCCTCCATGCTGAATCTGCTGCATTCTAGGAAATGCAAAATAAATAATGCCAAAGAGGGTTAAGTCTACATTGGTCTACTGTACACACATACACACCCACATGCATATAAAAGATTTATTTAGTTATTTGAGAGAGAACGAGAGAGTGCAAGTGGAAGGGGCTGAGGAAGAGGGAGAGAGAGAATCTCAAGCAGACTGCACGCCAAGCATGGTGCTCTATATGGGTATTGATCTCACGACTCCAAAACCATGACTCTGAGATCAAGAATCCAACATCATGACCTGAGCAGAAACCGAGAGTCAGATGCTCAACCTACTGGGCCACCCCAGCAGCCCAGATCTAGTGTACTCGTATTGTTAGGTTTGTCCTGCCTTCCTGAAGAGACATCACAAGAAGAAAGTGAGAAGTAAGCAATTCTGATTCGATACATTTAAAAGGGCTCTTACAGTGCAAGAGATCATGGTTTTCACTTTTACATTTTTCCTTGAATGTTCTCCCCATTACAACCAATAGCCAAGGGCCCAAACTCCATTTGTATAATATCTCACCCTTACCACTCAATATCTAATGATAAGCAGATCCTCAAGATGAACTGTTCTCGACTGAGGTAGCACCACCTGCTAAAGGGTGGCTTGAAAATGGTCGTGGGCACCTTGAGGTGTTACAATATGAAGTGTTGGAGATTCTAGTGACCCTGCATGCATGAGGTCCATAATGCTGCTCATTCTGCCAAGCTGGGCACCATTTCACAGCAAAGAAGTGCCCTGCATCCCATACCATCCCTCAAATATTTCATTGAACATTCATATAAAACATTGAAAATCATATGAAACCTGTTAATAGTTTTCTGAGCCTAGAAACTTTTTCCATTTCACACATAAATACAGTTCATTATGTTTTATTTAGCATCTCATGAATATTCCAGAAATGCAATTTTCATGTAAATTACAGAAAGGTCGTACCATGCATTATTTGTAAATTCCAAAGTATTCTTTGCCAGTTTAGAAAAATCACACCGAGAATGGAAACATCACCATGGTACTGGAGCTGCCAATAAAACACACTTGTATTGGGTTGCCACAAAGGGGAGGACAGTGTGCATGCCCCTGTTTGTGTCTGTCTGTATTTGCACCTGGTCCACTCATAGGTACACATGTCTGACTAGTTCATTATGCTTGTAGCAGAGTGGCATCGAAGTATTTATATGCTAGAACAGTTAGGGTTGGCTTCATGGGTATGGACCCAGCTCATGGCTGACTGCTCTGTTATCACTGTCTTAATTAATAATTAATAATTTTTGTCAGGAACCTTCCTTTATTCACTTTGCACAGAGTCGCACAAATTACATAGCCATTGCTGAAAATAAGGGTTGGCAAATATTTCCTGCACAGAGCAAGATGGTAAATACTTCAGATTTTGAGGGCCAAGAGGGCATCACAGATCCTGGGTAGAAACTCATATAATGATTTTTAAAAATAACTATTTAGGGACTCCTGGGTGGTTCAGTTGTTGGATGTCTACCTTCGGCTCAGGTCATGATCCCGGGTCCTGGGATCAAGTTCCATATCGGGCTCCCTGGGAGGAGTCTGCTTCTCCCTCTGCCTCTCAATCTGTGTCTCTCATGAATAAAGAAATAAAAACTTTCAAAAAATAGAAAATAACTAAAAATTTTTTAAAATCGTGTTTATCTCATGGGCCATATAAAAACAGGTGTAGAGCTGTATTTGGTAGTTTAATGACTCCTGTGCTAGAAGACTTTTATTGCAAAATAAAATATGTTACAATTAGGGCATTACTGTTATTTTTCTGGTTTGTTTGCAGGCGGTGAATTTCATTCTATAAAGGTAAAGTAGCCTTTATAAAATCCAGGTTACTGAAAGAGGGCACTGGAGCTGGCCTGGCTGCAGACCATCCCATGGCTGGCCTCCCTACCTCCATTCTCCTCCCACTACAAGCCAGCCCACACGTCGCTATCAGACTAATTTTCCTTGAAATGCAGCTTGACTCCTGTCACTGCTCGAAAAATCCTCTTCACCGTATTTTCCACAGGATAGCTTGTGGAGCTTTCTCACTGGGATTGGAATTTCTCTGTAAAAAATACCTCTAAGATCAAATCACCTTCCCCACTTTATCTCCCACGGTGCTATCATGTCACTTCTTATCCATTACCCTTATTTTTATTTTTTATTTTTTTATCCATTACCCTTTAATGTGTGTTTGCAAAACTGGTTCTTTCAGGAGAGCATCGAGCTGGCACTCCGCGGTCTCTGGATCTTTCTCACAGTGCCCTTCACGTTTGTGCTCTCACTTGGCTAGTTCTCTTATAATATTTTGGAAGCACCTAGGAAACTGTTTGAATAGACCTCCAGAATCTTCAACAGTGCCTTGTTGATAAAAGGCATTAAATAAATATTTGTGTAATTGGATTGAATTATAATACTTGCTAATCCAGGGTTTAAGCCTTGAGATTATTTGTTGGATAAAGCAACTCATCCTGGAATTTTTTTTTTCCCCCAAATCCCTTAACTGACATCTGGTGCAACAGACACTGATCTGATGTTTGCATTTCTAGCATCCAGTTTGCCTTCTTCCTTTCTAAAACTGAGACAGACATGCAGCCTGATTTGTTTCCTGTGCCCTCCCTACCTCCCTCTACAGGACATTTGGGTTTAGTCTCAATCAACTGGGACTCCAGTTGCCAGAAAAAATATGGGATGTCCAGCCCAATTTGAATTTCAGATAAACAACGAATAATTTTTCAGTGTAAGTATGCTCCTAATATGGTCCGACTTGACTTAACCCAGGTAGACCAAAATGAAAAACTTATGTTTCATGTTTTGGAAAGAGTTTTTTCTCTCTTGTGCTGGACCAGAGCAGGGAGCCTGAAGCCACTTGCAGCCATCTTGTGACCAGCAATCTTAAGTCGTAGCAGATGCTGAGTGAGGAAAAGCAAATATATTAAAATTAAAAAAAAATCTGAATCCTCACTGACGTCATTGAGCCGCACATCATATCTTGCCCAGAACCTGCCTTATCTCTATATTTATAGCTAAAGAAATAAATAAATATCTTTTTTATTTAAGCCAGTTGAATCTGGGTTTTTCTGTTGCTTGTAGACAAATACTTACTGATTAATTTATTTCATTTTGGTTCTACAGCAAATAGATATCTCAAGATTCCAGTCTCTCGTTGCTAACATTTAGGTCTCAGATTTATTTCCTATAAAATCCAGTGAACAAGGCTGTTTCACGGAGCCACAAACCCCAAGCCTGACTCCTGTTAGCTGCTCACAAATAGGAACCAGGCAAGGGTCTCCGAATACAGCAGTGGAAAATCCATTTACTACCCCTGGACACACAAGTTAACGTCTCATCATGAGTTTTATGACACGGAAATCTGGTTGCAACTTCTAATGCCCGGGCTCTTCTGAATCTTTAGCCAGGTATCCCCTTTCATTTTTCTCTTTACGCTACTGATGCCTTTTGAGAACAGTGGAAAGCTGCCCCATTTCTCTGCTGAGCTTCCATTCTCCCTTCTCAAATAAAAATACTTGCATTTCCTTTTTGGAAGTACTGCTTTGGAATTCTCAGGTTCTGCATTTGGGATGGCACTGAAAAATGACCATCTGCCTAGCCCAGCCTCATCAGCACATGCATGTCTTCGGATCACAGTGACTGATTCAAAGGTGTCCTTGAGATCATGCTAATCCAAGGAAAGCAAATGCTGGGATTTTTGTCGGCACTCCCAGGAAGAAGTTCTTACTCCACGTGTGTTATTAAACTAATATATCTGGAGCTTCTAAGCATAACCACAGAGAAGGAAGCCAGCAGAAAATAGAGCAGAGGCTGCCAATGGGAAGGCAGAAAGATCGCTTTTGCTTTCACTTGGATACTTATTTCTGGCTGTATCTGAAGTTAATTCCACTCTTGAACTTTATGTGAGTTCTGTACGTCCGTAAGATCTTACATTTTCTAACTGAAGCTTCAGGAAGGGTCTGTTTGTAAGTGACAGAAAGCTGACCCATGCATGGCCTCTGTAGCTATGCTCATGGTGTAGGAGGATGGTCTTTCAAGGGAAGGGATTATGAATTGAGCACTCATAGGGCTAAGTTATTTATACACTTTATTTTGCTAGGTCCGTCCCCCAAATATTGTTCACTCAAGAGAAGAATAAAGGCTCAGAGTTTGACTAGCTGAAGTCCCACAGCTGGTAAGAGGTGCAAGCAAGATTTGAACTCTGGCGTGACTTCCAAGCCAGTCCTCAGGTTTATGGGGTATTTTGATGAGCTCCTTAGCAAAGTTAGCAAAGCGTTCCACAGGACATGCCATGTGCCAGAGACTACTCTAAACACTCGATACATACCCCCACTTAATCCTCACAACACCCTTATAAGGTAGAGTAAGTATTCCCATTTCATAGATGACAAAACAGAGGCGTTGACTGGTCAACTAAGTTTCTTGAGGCCACACTCTGAGTAAGTGGATGAGTTGGACTTTGAACCTGGTCCTCTGACTCCACAGTCTAAATTCTTAGATAACTCACTTAAACTTTCTCTTCTGGATCCTGCAGATAAATTAACAGTGTTCCATGGCAGTTTCTTTAGGGACAAAGGACTTCATGGTATTAATCTTCCAAAGAGTCACAACCAGAAATCAGATTCTACCTTCGGCTAAGGAAATCTTCATAATTCCTTAGAGGTGGGCATCTCATAATCTCACCCACGTGACTTTGAAATATTCTTAAAGAGTTAAGAAAGAAGTCAAGGTTATATTTTGAAAGAGGTGAGGTGCTCCTGGGTGGCTCAGTCAGTTAAGCATCCGACTCTTGATTTCTACTCAGGTCATGATCTCCGGGTCATGAGATCCAGCCCTGTGTTAGGCTCCTTGCTGGATGTGGAGTCTGTTTAAGATTTTCTCTCTTTCTCCCTCATTCTCTGCCCCTTACTACGCCTCCTCTCGCCCTACTCTCTCTTTCTCTAAAAAAAAAAAAATTAAAAATTAAAAAAAATTTTAAAAGATGATATTCACTTCACCTAGATATTTATTCCTGGTTTTGTGCAATTTCTGAGAGAGATACCCTGAGGATGAACAGCCCACACGAGAAGGCAGAGGAAAGAGGACATGTGTGCTATAACTATGCAGAGCATTTCGCTGAGTGGCATCAACGTTTACAAAATGTTTTAGGGAAGAATCTCTGCGGGCTCTCTCCTTCTGTTACGTTCTCATTTGTTGTTTGTCTCAAGTGTTATATGCGATACCTCTAAAATTTAACATTTATTAAGCACTGACTGTGTACTGGGATGATTTATGTAATTTCTATTTTATTTGTTTATTTTAAGATTTATTTTACACACACACACACACACACACACATACACACACACACACAGAGAACAAGCACAGTGGGAGAGGCAGAGAGAGACACTCTCCAAAAGACATCCAGCTGAGCAGTGATCCCAACGTGGGGCTTCATCCCAGGACCCTGAGATCACGACCTGAGCCAAAACCAATAGCCCGATGCTTAACTGAGTCACCCAGGTGCCCCTGTTTTATGTATTTTTAACCAGCCTATTCATGGGAGTCATAGACCTAACTTGAGCAATCTTAAAAAATACAAACTTTCTTTCCACATGCCACTTTGTATTATATGAACGAAGACAGGCTAGGTTCTGTGGCATAAAGGAGCACTGCCCACATTTCAGTGGTTTGACACAGTGAAAGTCAGATTCTTGCATTTTTAAAGTTTACTGCAGGTCCAGGTCCAGGACAGGTATCTTCCTTCAGGAGCCCGGCATTCCAGATGGTTTCAATGCTGTAACACCTCTACATCAACCCATGCTTCGTTTTTCCCCACGATCCTGGTGGAGGAAGGGAACATGCAGATTCTCTCACTACTCAAATCACGCAAGTATCTTCTGCTCACAGTTCCCAGGCCAGAACTAGTCACATGGACAATCTTAATTCCAGGAGACACCAGGGAAGTGCCACCCTTTATATTTCCCAAAATAGAAGAGGCCAAGGCCCTGGTGAATAATACTTAGATCTGCTCTCTGCCAACTTACAAGTGACCTGGAAGGTCAAATAACATGTTACCTTGACTTAAGATCAACAGAATGTTTATGAATCATGTACAATCTAGAGGACTAACACATGAGACATCTAAAAACCTTTCTTAGGGGGCACCTGGGTGGCTCAGTGGTTGAGTGTCTGCCTTTGGCTCAGGTCATGATCTCGGGGTCCTGGGATCCAGTCCCCTATCGAGCTCCCTGCAGGGAGCCTGCTTCTTCTTCCTCTGCTTATGTCTCTGCCTCTCTCTGTGTGTCTCTCATGAATAAATAAACAAAATCTTAAAAAAAAAATTTTAAATTAAAACCTTCCTTAGGAGCCATTTAAAACATTAAAAAAATTATTGTGGTTAAATTCACATGACATAAAATTACCATCTTTAAGTGGCATTTATTACATTCAGAATGTTGCATAAACACTGTCTCTACCTAGTTCTGAATTGTTTCTATCACCCCAAAATAAAATCCATCATGCAATTATTCCCAAGTCCACCCTCCCCTCAGCCCCTGGAAACAAACCATCAATCTGTGTTCTGTCTCTATGGATTTGTCCTTTCTGGATATTTAATGTGCATAGAATCATACAATATGTGACTTTTTGCATCTGGCTTATCTTTGCTTAAGCATGTCTTAGAGGTTCATCCATGTAGCATTTACTGATACATCATTCCTTTTATGACGGAATCATATCTCATCACATGTATATACTATAATCTGTTTATCCAGTCATTTGTGCTTCCTAACTTCTGGCTGTTGTGAATACATGTGCACACGTACCTGTTGGTGTTCCTGTTTTCAGCTCTTTGGGATATATACGTGGGCAGGGAATTGTGAGCTCATGGTAATCTATATTTGACTTTTGAGGAACCACCACACTGTTTCCATAGTGGCTGCACCATTTTACGTTCCCACCAGTAGCATAGGAGGGTTTCAGTTTCTCATATCCTTGCCAACACTTGTTATTACTTCTTAGCTATAGTCATCCTAGTAGGTGTGAAATGGTATCCCCTTGTGGACCTGATTTGCAGCACCATGATGACCAATGATGTGGAGCATATTTTCATTTGCCTGTTGGCCATTTGTTTCTTTTTTTGAAAAAAATGTTCAGTCCAATTTTTTGCCCATTTTAAAAGAGGGTTGTCTTTGTGTCATTGAATTGTAAGAATTGTTTATATATTCAGAATACTTGATCCTTATCAGATAGACGATTTGCAAATATTTCCTCTCATTTTGTAGCTTGTCTTTTCATTTTCTTGATGGTGTCCTTTGATGTATGAGAGTTTTTAATGTAGTGAAATCTAGTTTATCCAGTTTTTCTTTTGTTACTCCTGCTTTAAGTGTCTTATCTAAGAATTCATTGCCAAATCCAAGGTCATAAGAATTTAACCCTATATTTTCTTCTTAAAAGTTATATGGGTTTAGCTCTTAAATTGAGGTCATTAAATCCAATTTGAGTTAAGTTTTGTAAATAGTACGAGGTGTGGGTACAACTTAATTTTTTTTTGCAGGTGGATATCTAGGTGTCCCAGCATCTTTGTTAAAAAGACTATTCTTTCCTCAATGAATAGTCTTGGCACCTTTGTCAAGAACCAATTGACATAAATGTTTGAGTGTTAATAGCTACTTTTAATATGTAACAAAAGTCACAATTCAAAAAATATTTTATATCACACCTAAATCTCTCCGGTTTCAGTTTAAAGACATTTTCTCTTTTCTGTAGTCTTCAGTGAAAGTAGGGGAAATTTGGCCTTAGAAATACATACAAAGTGCAACAAAATAACTACTCAAATTGACATTCAGATAGTATTTGTGGACAGTTTACTAAGTGAAAGGTAATGTACTCCTTTCTGGGGAATAAAATATGAATAGCATATAGTTCCTGCCCTACAGAAACATTATAACCAATTGGGGAAGAGAAGTATATATACAAATAACTGTGCCCAACTTTTACAAAAGGACACAGAATGGGTACCGGGTGGCTCAGTGGGTCAAGCGTCTGCCTTTGACTCTGGTTGGAATCCCAGGGTCCTGGGATTGACCCCCATGTCTGGCTTCCTGGTTAGTAGGGAGCCTGCTTTTCCCTCTGCCTCTGCCCCTCCCCCTGCTTATGCATGTGCGCGCTCTCTCTCTCTCTCATAAATAAATAAATAGGGGATCCCTGGGTGGCTCAGTGGTTTTGCGCCTGCCTTTGGCCCAGGGTGTGATCCTAGAGTCCCAGGATCGAGTCCCACGTCGGGATCCTGGCATGGAGCCTGCTTCTCCCTCTGCCTGTGTCTCTGTACCCCACCTCTATGTCTATCATAAATAAATAAATAAATCTTAAAAAAGTAATAAATAAATAAAATCTTTTCTAAGAAATGACACAGAAGCCAGGAGAGAATGACCCATTCTGACTATTCGTGCTGGGGAAGAGATCTTGAAATGGAGAGCGAGCAGCATGAAGTATCTTGGGTAATATTAATGAAAACTTTTTCAGATGATATTGTTTTAAAATTCTAAAGTAGGTTGTGTTATGTGACTTTGACCTTAGATCCCACTAAAATGGCCAACATATTAAATATCCAACGGCTGTATCCAGAGTGCAGTTATTTTGTTGGCACACAAGGAGTCAAGCCTTTCAAAATTGTCTCCTAGTTTGTATATTTCATAACAAAATGCTCCAGTATAAAAACACACAAAAATATTTTAATAGTATGTTACATTTGATGTCTGTGGGATGGGAGGGAAGAAACAAAACCTCTTTCTTGCAGCATAGATCTAGGGGATTTGCTTATGTGTGGTTAGTTGGGGAGGGTTCTGGAGATGCCATCTATAAAGGAGTGAGGACAGCAGGATTGAGCAGAGAGGGGAATTGAACTGCAGTGTAGTTATAACAGAGGCATCAGTTGATCCCAAAGGGAGCTCTGGAGCTGGAATGGCCAATCAGAGATGACTAAATTAAGATAAGGATATTGGATTTTGTATGCCACAAACACCAGTCAATGGATGTGCACTGCTCTTGGGTAGGGTGTAGAACCTTGGGCAAGATGACTCCTTTAGGCTGAAGGGAATTCCTGAAGACAGATTTATCTGTGAACTGTCAGCAGGCAACACTTCCAACACCTGGGGAAATGATTTCCCTGGTCTCACAGGAAGAATCAGGGCCATGCACAACAGCATCCACTCTAGTAGGTAAGGCCCGTATTACCATGGTTACCATTTTCAGAGGCGAAGAGTGAGACTCAGTAGTCTAACTGCCCACCAAAAGTCTCACAGCTGTGAATGGCAGAGTTAGGACCCAAACCAAGGTCCTCTGATTCCAAGCCAGTTTGCCTTTAGGCAATATTATTGTCCCTCAAAATGTGCAGTACCATTTCATCTCAAAAAATATTTAAAGCCAGTTGAACTTCAATCATTGAGGTTTCACAACTGTCACCTGGGATTTCCCCCTTTTCCTTCCCAAACATAATATTCAATTCTCAACTTGTCCGTGTCAAGGAAATCTTCTGAACCTCCAATCCTAAAAGTAAGGCCATTTTCTTTCACATAAACACATGCACTTGTGCATACTTTTACAACAGCATGGGATAAAAGCAGAATATTATTGGAATTATAAGAAAATTAATAGAATAACACAGCATCCAGACATCTATGTTATTTTCAGACTAGCACTTACGCTATACTATTTTCAGGAAAAACACAGCATCCAGACATCTATGCTATTATTAAATTAATAGAATAGCCCAGCATTCAGACATCTATGCTATTTTCAGACTGCAGTATAGGAAAAGAACTGTATTAACAAAGGAGGATATGTGTGAAGATTAGGGGAGACTGATGCACAAAGTGGTCGAAATGTCAGCTTGAGGCAGAAAATAATTAACTTGAAAGCCAGAGGGAAGGAAGCATTTCCAGGCAATGCTCCCTTTATTTCCAACATGCTGCCCTGAGATCTAAGAAACTAAGCAAGTCTCTGCCTCCAAGGGCTTGCAAGCCAGTTACCAGCTGCTTGAGTTCCAGCTCTTAACAATGTGTCATTTAGGGGGGCCCTGGGTGGCTCAGTCGGTTCAGCGTCTGCCTTCTGCTTAGGTCATGATCCCAGGGACCTGGGATCCAACCCCATGTCTGGCTCCCTGCTCAGCGGGGAGCCTGCTTCTCCTTCTCCCTCTGCCCTTCCCCCCATTCTTGTTCTCACCTTTTCTTTGTTCTCTCTCTCAAATAAAAAAATAAAAATTTTTTTAAAAAGAGGATCTGTCAAATTGGAATTCAGAAGACAGTCACATGGTAGAAGCCATCAACATCAAAGCTCAGGAGAAAGTAGGATGTGACACTTAAGGAAGAAGTCTCAGAAAGAGTTGGATCCTCACTCCACCATTTCCTAGTGTGACTGGGGCAAGAGTCTTTTTTTTTTTTTTTTTTTAAGATTTATTTATTTATTTATTTGTTTATTTATTTATTTATTTATTTGTTTGTTTTAGACACACAGAGAGAGAGAGAGAGAGGCAGAGACACAAGAGGAGGGAGAAGCAGGCTCCCTGCTGGGACCCCGACGTGGGACTCAATCCCGGGACTCCAGGATCGCGCCCTGGGCCAAAGGCAGGCATGGGGCAAGAGTCTTAATCAATTTAAGAAACTAAATAGATTCTTTAACTATAAATGGTATAATCACAGTAAACTATTTCACAGGGGCGTGGTGTGATGAAATTGAGACAATACAAATACATCTAGCACTAAGCCCTTGTGAATGGTTGATTTGGTACCCTGTTAGTTATTATTTTATGTATATTTTACTTATGCGTGTGTATCAGACCTAAAAAAGACTATATTTTAGTCTTAGTATTCAGCATTATAAAGCAGCACTGCCAATAGAACTTTCTATGATGGTGGAAATGTTCCTTATCTGCGCTGCCCAACGTGGTAGCCGCTGGCTTCAAGTGACTATTGAACACTAGCTGGTGAATCTAGAGGAAGTGAATTTTTAATCAATTTAATTTCATCTCAATTTAGCTTAAGTTTAAATAGCCACACGTGGTGAGTAGCCACCATCATAGACTGCACACAGTTACTTCAAGATGGAAGGTATTTTAGATATTATCTAATCCAAAGTGATCAGTACAGAGGATAAAACACACATATTTCAGAGAGATATGAAATGACATGCTCAGGATTTCACAACCACTCAGGAGGCCAAGCCCATATTCTGATCAAGTTCCAATATTCCAAATCCAAGGCATCACATTGCCACATGGCATAATGAAGTTAATGGCTTAAAGATATAGGCAAGTTAACAACAGATGCAGGGCCAGGTCTTCCAAACTCCAAAAGTTATAAATATCGTCAGTACCACAATCACATCGATTTCCAATTTCTAAGCACCTGTCCTTTGGTTGGCAGAGAACAGCCAAGGACTGTTCTCTTGACCTCTGTGCTAGGGGTCCCCTAGCAACATGGCAGGCTCCTGTATCTTTACAGGCTCTATCACTTATGCTTTGGAGCATGTGTATTTTACCAAACCTCCACTAGTCTAGTCATTTCTTGCTTTTCTGGTCTGATGGACCCAATGCCATCAGTAGAGTGGACTAACGTGTTTTTCTGTGGAATATCTAGATGGGCCAGACCTCCTTAGTCTATATTGTGACGGAGGGTAAGAGAGTTAAGCTAGACCTGGTGCAAAACTCTAAATGTACTATGGTGCCCCTCCCAAGAAAAAAAAAATACAGTTTATAGCTCTCTTTTCTGCGAAGGCAGGAACAGAATACATTCCCCAGAACGATGACACATACCATATACAGGACTCATGTCAGTCTTCTCTAGCCAAACTACCATACTTGGCATAATATCTGCAACTGGGGCTACCACTGGGTTCAGTTTACAGCAGTCCACGACCAGCCTCTAGAATTTGTCGGTTCTCTTGCAGGAGCTAAATTCCTGAATAAATGGAGATGTGACGAAGACTATATCTTAATGTGGGTGTTGGCAATGTTTTTCCGTAAAGGGCTTGATAGTATCTTAGACTTTAATTATCGAGTGGAAAAGTTGAGGCTATTATGTAGGTCTTTACATGACCATTTCAAGTGTACCTGTTCAAAAAATATAAAACCATTCTCGGCTCACTGGCCAGGGTGATGTGATTTAATCCTTTACATCTTTATTTTTTTTAATTTTTTTAAAGATTTTATTTATTTATTCATGAGAGACAGAAAGAGAGAGGCAGGGACACAGGCAGAGAGAGAAGCAGGCTCCATGCAGGGAGCCCAATGAGGGACTCGATTCTAGGACTCCAGGATCACGCCCTGGGCCGAAGGCAGGCACTAAACCACTGAGCCACCCAGGCATCCCAATCCTTTACATCTTTAAGGGTGACATTAATTTGTGCCTTCCTTTTCAAGATGAGATATTGATATTGTTTCATTGTCTTGTCCAGAAAGGGGGATAATTTCAGAGCTTCCACTTATCTTCCTCTGCCCCATAGGCCAAGCCTGTTATGAGGATTGGGCCAAATACCAAGTGTATCTATTCCATTTGTACATTCAGGGACTGAAGAAATGACCACCCGGGGATGCTGAAGACACAGAGGATCCTCCGTTAGCTGAAGGTGAGCCAGGACTCCACTGACTGCTTGGTCCTCCTATGCTCCCATTCCAACAGAGGGGCTGTGATTATCCTCAGGGGTGTGGGTTCTCTATGTGAACTCAGATCCAAGGTCCCACAATCATCAAAATGTTTGAGCCTTCCCTTTTTCCCTGTGTGTACTTACCCGGGGAAATGGTACTTGGTTCCACTGAGAAAGGACAGGGAGATTCATCACTGTGTACACTTGTAGAGGAGTCACAGGGCTTTTCTTCCTGGGGATCCTGCTTCCTCCTCATTCTATAGGTTTCAGGGCCAAACACAGGCTCAAGTCTAAATACCAAGCAAGGCCTTGTGACATTTTATTGGGGCGACTCGCTTCACCTAATCACCCACTTTTTTTTTTTTTTTTTTTTACTGTGATTGTGAAGGTTGAGCATGCCTTTGTTGGCTTCTCGTTTATTTTGCCGTGTTCTTTGAACCACGTCCATGAGCCTGCCGGGACTTCCCAGTCGCCCTCTCTCCTTGCATCTCATTATGACATTTGTACCCACCTGCTGGGGACATTTAAGCTTTATCTCCTGGCCTCTGTTGTTTTGAGGTCTCACCATTTCACTGCCATCACTGAGCTCAGTTTTGTATCAGCCCCTTCTCCCGTCGAGCCCATCCTATGGAGCAGGGCCACCACTCAACTACTGAGCCTGGTGCCCCCTCGGAGGGGTAGTCTTTATTGTTTTAGAAAGTGGTGGTTGTTCTGGGCTGTCCCATGAGTATTGTTCCCAGGTGGGCTTTCTTAGCCACTTGAAGCTGTCCCCTTCTCTGGCCATTTATCTCTTCCTCAGTGTCTGCTTTGGGCATTCAGGCATTTCTACTCCCTTAGTGGGGGGCCATGGCTCTCCCTTGCATGGAGGAGCCATCCTAACAGTGCATTCATGCCATCTCCCAACGTCTTTGCCAGGGTGGTTAAATGCTGTTTTCTGGGAGACTGCATCCATTTCAGTGAAACTCTCTTGTATCCAAATTTATGCTCTGCATCCTTAGTCTGGAACCCCCATAATCCAGTTCCAAGGCTTTCCTAGCTCCTGCCAGGACATGCCAACCAACCACTCCAGCTCCTGAGGGGTATAGGCCTTCTCCTGAGACGGCCTAGCATCTCTCTGGTTGTGTTGTGTTGTGTCACATCCTTAGTTTAACCCAGTGACCAGGATAAGAGGTGGGCACAGATTATAAAGGTGAAACATTGCTTCGCAGAAAAGAGGCCTTGGCATTGCTTTAAGCAAGGGGCAAGAACCTAGCCCATTGGGATTGGGGATAACTTCTACAGACTCAAAGAATTCAGGAAAATCTGGGGATCCAAGATTTATGGGTATCATCATCCCAGATGTCTCCATCCCATGAGTCAAGACCCTATTCTTTCTAACCAGGGCCCTGACCTTGGTACAGCTACCTGATTTGGTTGGGAATTAGCCTTCTTTGGCCTCGTCCTCTGCTTTGTTTTCCTCTGTTGGAGACAAGAAGAGCCTTTGTCTATGCCACCAAAGAAGTCTTCTGTTTTTCCCACTTAGCTTTTGATTACTAACTCATCACTCTCACTTTTTTTTCTAGAGTGTCAGTCAAGGTTAGCAATAGCCAACCCACTCCACTGTCCCGGCAGTAGCTCTTCTTTCTGCATTTTTAAAGACCTAATACATTGCACCAGCTAGTGGATTACCTTCCAGATGCACTGCCCCCAGTCCACCGTTGATGGAAAGGGAAATCTAACAATCACTCTGCTCCATGGTCCTTCCAGGGGCATGGGTGGAGGGGATCCTTATTACCAACTGGGTGATGGGATCACATTCCAAACTCCCATCTTAGTGACTGCTTTCTCAGGTCATCCCTGGCACCCACTGTCACAGGCTGAGTTGTCCAGGAAGCTGACTCCAAGGTAGAGAGTAGTACACAGGGTGGATGCTCAGGGAGCTCCTGGGAGTAGCCTCTTGTGACAGAGAGAGTAAGAGAAGAGGATTGAGTAGATGGAGATGCTGAGCAGTTATGCAGAGGCCACACCACAGGAAGCCCAGGGGCCGGAATTGTCTTCTGAGTTGTTCAGAATTAGGGTGAGCGGGTTGGCTTTTATACCTCATAATGATTAGTCACTGAGTATGAGTTGCCCTGGAAAAGGCACAGCCTTGGGTGAGGCATCTTTCTCCAGTGGAGGCAGTTCTTAAAGGAGACGGACAGGACTACCTGGGTGGCTTGGTCAGTTAAGTGTTCGACTCTTGATTTCAGCTTAGGTCATGACCTCAAAGTCATGAGATGGAGCCCGGTGTCAGACTCCACAGTAGGTGTGGAGTCTGCATAAGATTCTCTCCCTCTGCCCCTCCCCATTCACGCACTCTCATTCTCTCTCTCTTTCTCTCATCAACAAACAAACAAATAAGTAAATAAATGAAGGAGTCTGAGAGCTGAGGTCCAGGTTAGCACAACCAGCACCTGGAGAAATCGAACCTCTATTCCTAAAGGGAGCAGCACCTGGAAGTGTCCACCTCCAACGATTATGAAACATTACTGGCATATTTCATCTTTTAACAAAAGTTTAAACATAAGGGTCATGACAAGCCTGTAATTTGAACCATGACAAGCCCCATCCGTGGTGAACATTGCCTATGAGAGAAAGAAGCATTTTCAGTTAAAAAAAAAAAAAAAAGTCAGTTGACAGAACTAGCACAGGACATGGAAAAACTTCTGCAAAAACAAAGGGAGGGGAGGTGTGGCGAGGAGGCCGGAGCGAGGGGGTGTGCGGGAGGGTGGGTGGGGATCTAGCCTAGTAAACCACTAGAAAGAAATCTTTTTTTACAGCAGCCCCAGGAAACTTATTGAGACCTCATAAAATAACGAGAACCAAGGAAACAGCACTCTATGCTAAGTGTCTCTTTCACTGTTTTACAGACTGGGGAAAGATTTTATGAGCTATTTGGCTTTCCCTTCGGATGCCTCTTTGCGAGAAGTTCCTGGTTTGTCGGCCAGTTATTTCAACTTTTGGCCAAGGAGTGAGAAGATTCCGAAATAAGATAATAGCCGTTTAGGCTTTCTGGCAACGTTCTCCAGATGTTGACCACAGCAGACTCTTAGCTAACCCGCAGGGAAGAGAGGAATTTGCCAAAATGGGACATCTATATATCTACATATCCCCTTGCATAGTAGGTCAAAGTCCAGTGGTTCTGGAAATATGACACTAAGGGGGTCCCTTGATTCCTTCAAGGAGTCCCAGCACTAAAAACTTTGTTTAGGAGCAAGTCACTGATAATATTTATAAGTTTCTTGAATGGTGAGACAGCTTCAGAAATGGGAAATGAAGTTGTGAGTTCAAAAGTCCTAAAACCACATCTCCTTTCAAGATGATTTTTCATCAAAATGGAAGGAAAAAAGAAACCAACCCCGTGTATCTATCTACGTTTTTTAAAAAAAAGCAATGACCTCTTGATGGGTAGATCTTTGGTTTACCCTAGGGCGGATAGTGAGTGATCCAAGGGACATAAGTCATTATTTAAAAAAAAAATAAGGAAAAAAAAATTAGGGATTTATCCCAATCTTCAATGTACTTCTCCAATCATTTTAGGGATTCCAAAGCAGACGAGTCACCAATACTCTTAGAGAATGAGTCATCAGTACTCTTTTGCCATGGGAAACAACAAGCTAGAGCCATGCATCAAGCGCTCCAAAATGCAAATGGGCTCCAGACCCAGTTTGGGGCCTTCTCATTAAATCCACACTTGGATGGAATATTCTGCTTAGGGTCATAAATGAAGAAATCCATTAGACTCTGAGCCTTTGTTTATTAGGATGTCATGTGTAATCTCCTGGGTTGAAGAGGCATACATGGTATGAAAACTGACCTCACCCCTCTTCTCATTCAGAGACACTCTGAGTTTTATTCCTGAGCCCAGGAATATAATCTGTCAGTGACCTTGGGCAAACAGGACTTGGCAGTAGCAAGAATGGCCAGGAAATTTTCGATACCCTCCAAAGAGCTCCTGCGTAAACTGCTGACGGGACCTGTGAGCAGATTCTATTCCCATCACTTCACCCGTCTAAGCCTCTCTCCCTTACATTCCATCCTCACTTGGATCAGCATCTTTTCCACTATCGGTAGCGTAAGACTTTAGTGTGTGAGAGAGAATTAAGTGACTCTTTTTTTTTTTTTTTTTTTTTGCTATTGGGTGGCAAGCTAATATAAGTTTTCATTTTTGTCAGCATTACCATCACTAAATTTTGAGTTGCAAAACATCAGTTTACATTAGAGAGAGAGACAGAGAGAGAGAATGAGGGATGGAGAAAGAGATGCCTTTTATAAAAAATGTCAACAAAATCTTTAACGAGGCTCAATGTGATTTTATTACACTCTTTGATGGCTTTATACTCATAAAGCTTGGCATCTACTGTATGCTGGATTCTGGGTGTTGCTCTGTTCTGCTCTCTACCGGACCCCATGTTGCTTACGCAGGATGATACTCTACCAAAAGGATGATATTTGTAGAACTTTCCCTGGATGAGATAATTCACAAACTGGTCTTAGAGGAGTATCAATAAATGTCTTTTTGTTTTAAAATGCAATTAATTGTGTATGTGATTTGGGCTCAGACCTTGAGCGGGCAAAAAGCTATTCTAAATAACTCAGGTTTGTTTTGTTTTGTTTTGTTTTTAACTCAGGTTTGTTAAGTAAAAATACAAAGAAGGGGCACCTGGGTGATTCAGTGGGTTAAGCATCTGCCTTCAGCTCCGGTCATGATTCCAGCTTCCTGGGATCAAGCCCCACATTGGGCTTGCTCCGTGGGGCGCCTGTTTCTCCCTCTGCCCTGTCCCCTGCTGGTGCTTGCTCTTTCTCTCTCTGACAAATAAATAACATCTTTTTTTAAAAAATTAATAAAAATTTTAAAAAACACACAAAGAAATCACTTGCCATAGGATAATAAAGTTAGAGTGGGCCTTGGATATTATTTAATTGTTTTTCTTTGCCAGGTAAAGCAACAGGGAGCTGTGAAGATTAATTAACTGTTTAGTAGCAACATGAGCAGGGGCTCTGCTTGCCCTGTTCACTGCTGTGTCCCTCCCCCTAGAGCAATGATTCTCAGCGAGGTGGTATTTGGCAACATCTGGTGACATTTTTGGTTGTTTCAACTGGAGATGGGGGATAAAAGCACCCCCGGCACCCAGAGGCCAAGGGTGACTCTAACCACGCACAGTGCACAGGGCTGCCCCGTAGCAAAGAATCATTTGGTCCAAATAGCAACAGTTTGGAGGTGAGAAACCCTGCCTGTAGGAAAAAAAAAAAAAAAAGCCATTTGCAGTGAATGTACCACCTCACTCCCCAGTGTCTACGGAGCTGGTCTTGGGTGCACACCCATTCTCAACAGAAGTGATGTTATTACTGGGTGAACATTGTCTCTGAGCAAGGGCCAAAAAAAAAAAAAAAAAAACCCCAAAAACCAAAACAAAACCTCTCACTCTCTTTTTATGTGTAAAGTACAGATATAGATACAATATATGAATGGATATATGGTGCATCTGTGACACTAAAAGCCATTAGGGGAAAAATGTGTAAAAAGTTGTCTTGGGAAGGAGTGGTAGGGCCGGGGATGGGGCCTGGGCTGGTGAGGCTGGGAAATGCTGAAGTAGCACCATTGCAGTTCTCTCCCCACGGCCTCCCTTGGCGCCTGACGTTCGGAACAGGTGCCAGGCATGCTCACTGCAGTTCACGACTCTGCTCTTGCCCTGAGTTCTCTGGGGTTTTCTCTGATCACCACTTTGCACGCTGGGAAGCAGGGAGGCTGCTGTAGGTCTTTCTCTGCTTCTGCTTTTGTTTTCTGCAAATTAGAGACAGAGATCCAGGAAGCTGAGGTTGGAAGTGAGAAAGAATGTGAAGGGCCAGTGTGTTGGCCACCTCCCAAATCAGGACACATTGGCCACCTCCCAAATCAGGACACATTGAGAAAGGGGGGGCTGCTCGGCTCCCCGGCTGGCCTGTGTGCTGGTGGCCAACAGCAGGCTGGTCAGCGGGCACACCTATGTCCTGAGGTCGATCGTGGGAATGCTTTTGCTTATTTTATGTTTCCCAACCCACCTACGAGACCCGATGGCTGATGATAGTCCTTTCTGGATTCTTGACAGAGAGTTGTTTATCTCCGTTATCTTTTTCTGGGTCTTCGTGAATGTTCAGTGGGTAGCAGTGAGAGCCTCCTGCAAAATGCTACTGGGATATTTTTAATTTCAAGATGAGATTTAATAAGTCTGCTTTGATTTATTTTGTACCTGTGGGTGAACCCAACCCATTTTCCTTTGTTTGAAATCATTAGCATAGTTTCGTACCTTGTTTTTTTTTAAAGATTTTATTTAGTCATGAGAGACACAGAGGCAGAGACATAGGCAGGACTGTGGGGAGCTGATGCAGGACTCGATCCCAGGACCCTGGGATTAGCACCTGAGCCAAAGGCAGATGCTCAACCGCTGAGCCACCCAGGTACTCCAGTTTTGTACCTTCTAGAACAAAGTTGAGGCTTCAAGAAAGCAAATCTAGGCTTTGATGAGTGAGTGAATGGCTTGAGGTAAATTCCTTAAACTTCAGTGAGTATTTCGATATCACTGGCCTGAGAGATTTGGCGTGGCCATCACTGGAAATGTGTTTGACCCAAGAGAAGTTTCTGGAAATGTATGTAGGGAGAGTACATCTAGGAATTTAAGGACGGAGAGGGAACGTTGAAAGGATATGCCTTTCCGGACATTCCCTCTCCCAACATAGAAACCATGATGACTTAAGACGTAACAGTGCCTATTAAGCCACGAAACCTCGAGAAACAGGGCAGTAAAAAATAATGAAATGCAATATTCAGAATATGTGGAAAAGCAATGATTTACTTTAATCCTAGGGACCAGGAATAATACACCTGCCTTGGAACAGGAGATGGCATAATGTTGGCATAACATTGGGGGTTTAATAATTTTTGACCACATTTTATAGACCCTTTCCTGCAATTAATGCTAAATAAAGTCAACATCTTCTCCACCTGCTGCTGTGTTTGGGGCTTTCGTCAAGTGCGACCCCCTCTCTTTCATTACCCAGGCTCTATCACGATGCTACTTGAACTTGCTCTTCTTTCCTTTCTTTTCCGTTGACAATCCCTGGAACTATCACACGCCCTGTTTGTGGTATATGTTTTCCCATTCCCTCCTTGAAAAAAAGAAGCTACTCGAATTCAAAGTACTGTGATCGTAAGGTCACCTCTGCAGAGTTGATGTCTCAGTACATTTTCCCCCTAATGATTTGGTATCATTTCTTCTCATCCTATTTCTAGTCGAAATAAATTAACACAAATGGCTATTCCTATGCCTACACACACACATACACACACACACACACAGACAGAATTATTCTTTAATTCTGTTTCTCTCTTCTCATTTTCAGGTAGTCTTGAAATGTTTAGAATTTGTCTAAAGAATAGGATTCTCTGACTACGCTGATGTAAAGTTTAGTCACACTGATGGCCCGTGGCAAGGATTACTGGCCCGCCACTTGGGAGCTCTGGCCTAAGATCTCACAAGGGAATCAACACTTGATGGGCCACAGCACTTAGTATGCCTGCAGCCTCGGAAAGGGAAAACCACCTGTATTCCAGCCTCTGTCTCTCCCGAGCCCGGTTGAGAAGTTCAGAAGAGAAGCAGTGCAAGAGTAACATGAATCCTCATTTTGCAAAATTAAGGCTAATCAAGGGAGACACAACCTGAATTTTAGGGGTGTGTGTATGTGTGTGTGTCTGTGTTTGCTTTTGGGGAGGGGGGAAGGGTTGAAAGTATTAGCTATAAAAACCATTAGCAATTCCTAGTTGATTCAAAGCAGTCTCAACATTTTTCAAAATCTCGCCTAGGTTCTTGCTCTATTTTAGGCCGAATCGAGGCGATTAATTCACACAGGGGGCTGTTTATTTAATTGTAGTAACAGTATATAAAGCCAATCTGTCTAATCTCCTTTTTTTCTTTTTTTCTTTTTTTTTTGAGTTTTTAAATCCCAAATGGTGAATGGCAAGCAAGGCTGCTGGTTTTATAGCTTCATGAATTAGTTCAGCTGAAAAATATTCTGGCCCTTTCCATTTGGGAGTCCGAGGGGCCGGGAAGTGGGGGTGGGGGTGGGGCAGGATTTGTTAGCCAGCACTAATCGGTTCTTGGCCTCTAGCAATTCTCTGAGCCAGAATAAAGGGAAGAGATAATTATTCCCCTTAATCACCGCATCAATGACTGCATTTAGAACCTCTCCTTGAAGGCTGACCAGATTTCCCAGAGAATATTCTCAACCCTTCACTGATCTGATTTTGAAGTAAATGAATGTTCTGAAAATATCTGCTAGCAGGGTTTTGTTCGCCTGCGTCTCTCCGAGACAAGGAAGCTCCAGTGGCTTCAGATGGGTGACCTTTCTCCTATCTGTCACCAGGCTGTTAATGAGGGTGGGATTTCGCATCTTGGCAATGGAGGGGGCTCATGGCAGGAATTACCAAGGAGTAGGCCCCAAAGGCCAGTTGCCTCTACATCTGCTTCTCTCTCACACTGTGGGCTTCCTTCCTTTTCCCCTGCTCTGCCATTCTCATCTGAACTTGTGGGTTTGTGACTTTAGGAATGGATGAGTGAGAAGAAAAACAGGGAGAGAAAGAAGACAACACAGAGGCCGCCATGTCACCATCTTCCTGAAAGGAATTTGGAGCCTTTCGGGGCGTAGGAAAATACACGCGAAGAAAACACATGGCTCTAACTTACTTCTGTCTCTTTGATCTGTCAATGCAGGAGGATCAGTGGCTTTGTGGAAATGGAGCTGAGTTTCCACGGAACTGTGGCTCAGGAGCTCAGTTTGTCAACAGATCTTGAAAAACACACTAGCCTCTCTGCGATTCCTGTTTCCAGAGATGCTCCCCAAATTCTCTTTCCCCATCCTGCCTGTTCTTCCAGGTTTACTTCTTTTTTTTTTTTTTTTTTGTCCCCAGGTTTACTTCTTCCACGAAGCCTGTCTTTATTCACCCAATTAAAAATTTTTAAAATTGATTTTATGATTTTATGATTTTTTTTTCCCCCGTGAAGCCTTTCTGTCTACCCTTCTAGCACAACAGGTAACCCTTCCTTGCGGGGAGTTCACCGAGTGGGCCCTGAGTTTATCTTGCCTCATTTATTTCTGTAAAAGCGTTAATTAATTATACAGACCTATACTCACCAATCAGTTTCCAGAGAAACGGGAGCGCTCAGGGAAGTCTAAGGAATGAAAAACAAAACAGAAAACTAAAAACACTTGCCCTTTGTTTCAGAGCCCAGAGGGAGGATGAGAGGGGGTGTTGGGAGTCTAGAAACTTGGGAAGCAGCTGGGCATTGAAAGCTAGCTCTGGGGAGGACTTCCAGGCTTCCAGGCTCGGTGACCCTGGGTAATTGACTTGATGACTCTGGGCCCGTTTCTCCAACAATAGGTTGAGGAGAATAACACCTATTACCTGGGCAGTGGTTTATGAATGATTCTCACTTTCTTTATATTTCAACATCATTGGAATGTGCATTCCCTCTCTTCTTCCCACATTCAGAGGGTTGGATGGTATCTGGAACGTGACCGCAGCCTATGTTTACCACCACAGGCTACTTTGAAAAATAGAAAACAAAAAAATAAGCTGAATTTAGGAAGTCAAGTTTTTAGGGTGCCTTTCTTAGAGGAAAATCTTAATTCATTTGATAGGCTTTTCCCTTTCTCACAGGCAGCTTCATTGCTGCTTTTAATGTTATTATTTAATTACCTTTAAGTTTAATTACCTTTAAGTTTTTTTAACTTAACAGAGTTATACATATGTGTGCATGCATGTATAATAACTATAAAACAATTCCAACTGCACTTTATCATGAGGTGAAATGAGTCAATCTATGTAGAAAATTCTTAGAACGTCGCCTGCTGTGTCACACAGTAAGCCCTGTATGGGCCTTAACTCTTATTATTAGGATCCTGCTAACACTGTAATGTTTGGCTGTCCTTGGCTTTTTTTTTTTTTTTTAAGATTTTATTTATTTAATCGTGAGAGACACACAGAGAGAGGCAGAGACACAGCAAAGGGAGAAGCAGGCTCCTGAGAGAAGCCTCATGCAGGGCTCGATCCCAGGACCCCGGGATCACGACCTGAGCCAAAGGAGCCTCTGTCTCTCCTTGGCTCTGTGCTGGCTGCGAGAACACTCACTTAAAGATGTAACATTCAGCATTTTTTTTTTAAGCGAATTGGGTAGCATCATCCCTACCTTCATCCTGCACCCATATTTGTCTTCTGTTAGCGCTGTTTCTCTAAATTATTTTAGTGCATTTTGGTGTGTTATGTGCAGTTTTTCAAACTGCCATAAATCCTTTTGGAAACAAAGAAGGGCATCAATCTGTATATAGTCAAGCTTTGTATTTTCAGAGACCTTTTTACAGGCGTGCCCTTTCTCTCCCACGACGCGGTAACAATGCCACGGCTGAAGTCACATCTGAAGTCCCTCATGTCCTCCGTAGCTCTTTGAAGTCGTGTATGAATGTGATAGGATTGAGTGATTTGTTGACTCGACGTGTCAAAGCTTTTTCGATTTTTATGGGTCGCTATTACTGATGTGTTGGGCAATATTACTATCATCCATTGCCTAGAGTTAGCACGGGCCAGAGGTGAAGAGCTGCATTTTGCATTTGAGCTGAATGCAAAGACATGACACACCAGGATGTCCTTGAGGCTTCACCAGGATGTCCTTGAGTTGAGCCCACTGTACTACAGGACTTAGTTTTCCTCTTAGCATCCATGGTAAGACATCCTGCAAGCAATGCATACAGAGTCTAAATTCTATAGCCATGTGGAAAGGAACTTCTGGTTCACTTAATTCAACCTCTTCTTTCTTACTAAATAGAAAAGCTGAGGCCCAGAGAGTTAGCATTTGTTTGGGGTTGATAATGAACTCAGAGTCAGAAATAGATCCTCTTTACTTCACCTCTGTTCTTGTTGCCCTGAGTACGGTGATTAAAAAATGTTCCTTTCCTTTGGTTGAAGTCCTACAGTAGCATTTCTAGCATGTTCCTTGGGATTACTTAAGTAAACTCATTAGTGATGGTAAAATAGTCTGTGTGTGTGTGTGTGTGGGGGGGGGGGTTTGTCTTAGGGGGAGGGGGGCTGATGTTTCTTATTTTTAGAAAATACTTCTTTCCAGTTTTCTGCATCAACACTAAAGCTGCAAAAAGTTGCACAGGCCCATCTATGAGAGACAGCAATCAGAAACAATCTAAATGTCCATCAAGAAGAATGATTCTAAGATAAATTGGGGTACAGCCATAAAGATTATGGGGTGTTTTACTAGCATTACAGCTGATATTTACCAAGCATTTATTAAGTTTAGATACTAAAAACCATACCTAGAATATTTCATTTAAGCCTGAGAACCAGACCATAGATTGGTTCTATTTTTCCTGGGCCTTAAGAAGTTTGAGTAGTTTTTCATTTCACTCTAAAGTTTTTTTTTTTTCTTTTTCCCTAGAACCCACGTACTTCATCCTTTTGCTCTCCCAACTTAGGCTGAAATGTCTGTGATACGCTGTGGTGAAAAACAGAACAAAGCTGGAACATACTATTTTTTTTTGTATATGCTTAATTATATGGGGGGTATGTGTGTATCTGTACACAAGCTTCAATGTTTTTGGAACTATATACCCCGAAACCATTCACCTATTACCTGGGCAGTGGTTTATGAATGATTCTCACTTTCTTTATATTTTCAACATCATTGGAATTGTTTTATAGTTATTATACATGCATGCACACATATGTATAACTCTGTTAAGTTAAAAAAACTTAAAGGTAATTAAATAATAACATTAAAAGCAGCAGCGAAGCTGCCTGTGAGAAAGGGAAAAGCCTATCAAATGAATTAAGATTTTCCTCTAAGAAAGGCACCCTAAAAACTTGACTTCCTAAATTCAGCTTATTTTTTCTATTTTTCAAAGTAGCCTGTGGTGGTAAACATAGGCTGCGGTCACGTTCCAGATACCATCCAACCCTCTGAATGTGGGAAGAAGAGAGGGAAGGCAGGGGTTGTCATGGGGGGGGGCACCTCGGGACCCCCTTCTGAACACCCAGCTCCTAATCTTCTACTTATGACCCTAGTTCAACCTGCCTTGATTTTCTACAGGGAAGCTAAAGTGGAAATTAGCCTTTTGGAAAGGGATTTTCAAAGTAGACTTCGCTCAACCTCGGCAAATAATTAACTTTTCATCCTCTCATAAAATTTAGACTGTGGCTGGTTCAAAGCCCAGGACCCCGGGCCTTAATTGAATTAACTCGGTTTTCCATCCTTGTGAAGGATCATTCCAAACCATAACATTTAGCCAGGGCTGCCCTTCCTGGCGAGAACATAAGTGCCCATTGAGAGGAGGATCGCAGAGTCAGGACTGTGGCACGCAAATTGGGCCGGAGTGGAAAATGGGACACTCTCCGGAGGGGACAAAACACTTTCTGTTTCCTACACTTTAAAGTTCAGTTGGGATGCATCCCCGCACAACTGTGTCTCCGCCAAAGCAAAGAGAGCCACCACTCCAAGGCTCACCGGCCACTGCACACATCTGGCTCCCTCTCTTCCCCACACCACGGCCTGCCCATCACCTCCTCTCACATCCAATTTGCTCCTGCTCTCCTTACCTCTTGCTCTCTGACTTGGGGCCTGACTCATGTCCCCCTCTACAGAAGGCCCAACGCCCTCTGAAATGAACACACATGGCCAAGCTCAGGCAAAAAATTTGGTATATGCCAACAGGAAGCCCCAAAGGTCGAGATGGAAGTCATTCTCCAAAACTGAATGGGTTGAAACAAGACATTCTCTTGTTGCTGACTGTACGTCAAACAACTGCGTGCACCGAGGCTCTAAAATAATCATGACAACAATAAGGTGGAACAAAGAGCTTCCAATTAAAGTGTAAGTCCCCTGAGGGCAGAGAGCCGGCTCCTCCTCATTATGTTCTCCAGCTGCCTTGGCACATCGTGAGTTATGACTCACGTGCTCAATAAATACTTGGTTGATGACACGTTGTCTGCAGAACAAGAATAGGACATCTCCCATGCCTGAAACCTGGCACAATTTAGATAGGAAAATAAGGCTTTAAGTAATTTTAAATTCTTGAAAGCTAAATTATAAAGCAGTGGGAAGTGTTTTTCTTTTCTTTTGAAATCTTTTCTGGTCTTGTACCGAGAGGGTTTTTGCATTTGAGGTAATCTCTTAAAGACCACTAAAATCTACTCAACCACAGAACATTCAGCCGCGCAGAACCTTGGCATTAGTGATCCGCGGAAGGAAATGTAGAATTAACTTCTAATATTGAAGCTGACACTTCGGCTTCATCTCTGGGATGTTGCAGGGAAGAGTCTCTCTGTGTGGGATGAGAAATATAATTTGTAATTCAAGGTCAGCGGAGGAAAACCCCTGGGTTTATTTTATTTGGACTGTGTTTCCTTGATGTCACTGCGGGACTGGATTTTTTATTTGCGGGGGGTTACGGGATGGATCTTTGAGAACCCCATTTTGAAAGATGCTGCTGTTGTATTTGGAGGCTTTGGAAGTGATTCTCCAGTCCAAGAAAATATGATCAGAAGGCTATGCGTGTGGATTTATGAATATGTGATTAAGGGGAACCTGGGTGGCTCAGTGGTTGAGCATCTGCCTTTGGCTCAAGTGGTGATGCTGGGGTCCTGGGATCGAGTCCCACATTGGGCTCCCCGCAGGGAGCCTGCTTCTCCCTCTGCCTGTGTCTCTGCCTCTCTCTGTGTCTCTCATGAATAAAAATATATATTTTTTAAAGTGATTAAGTTCCATATCAAAGGGGGGTTGCCTTTCCGGAAAAGGATGGGTTAACATCCAGAAACTCAACCAGGCTTCCAGGGAGTTGGCTCCCTTCCCTTCGCTCAGCCCTTATAGCCTTGTCCCCATCCACTACTGGCCCTTCTGCTTCTGTGTCAATCCCTCCAAGCTAAATGTCTTTACTTCCAGCTCTGGTTCTTAAGAACTGCATTTCATTTTCACTCCACATGATTCTTCAACAATTTGGCCTATCGGTGTTAAGGAAAAGTAGATGAAAATAGTAGAAGTATGTGGAAGTGGCAACCTGACATTTTATAGAGAGAAAAGAGACCTTTATAAGAGATGGTCCTTCTGCCTATATATGGAATAGCTGAACATGGGTGGCTGACAGACCGAGTTAGGAGCCACTCTTTATTTTTATTAGAAAAGTAAAATTGAGGTTGAGCATAGCTGGATCTTAGGATTCCTTTCAGACAAGGATGTGGTGAAAATGTCCACTCGTTCTTGGGCATCTCTGACAGCAAACAGGAAAGCCTGGTCTCTCTTGCTTATCATAAGCCTGTCAACTCTTCATCAATAAGAGGGTGTGAGACTCCAACATAGGACGCAGGTGAAGAGCAAAGTATGCAGAAGAGTCATGGCTGTTAGAAGAAGGACTGGATGATGATGATGAAGATGGTGATGACGACGAGGATGACAACTTTCCTAAATTCTGTTCTTTTTATGTGCCAAGCTGTTTTGTGTGCTTTATCTCATTAAATCCAGACAACAAGCCTGTGCAATAGGTTCTGTTCTTAACCTAATATAAGGACTGGGGGAAAGTCACTTAGTTCAGACAACAGAGTGTGGATTCACACGTAAGTCTTGCTGGCTCTAGAGTTTACATTCTTAAGCAGCATGAAATTCAACATTACTTTTCAGTTTCTGTTTCCAGTTCTCCTCATTTGTTTTTTTTTTTTTCTTTTTTGAGTACTTTTCCACCTGAACCTGATTCTTTTCTTTGGGAATGAATGTTTAGAGCTAAACTAGGACTTCTTGGGAGGCGGTTCTTCCCATAAGCAAGGGTGGCAAGGCAAATGCCTGCAGCCAGCCTTGCCCAAAGGGGAGACTGACATGCTCTGTGCATTCCCTTCCTGAGCTTCATAATGTTTGGAAAGCCACCTTCGAATTTTAATCCTCCTCACCCCAGACTCTGCCATTGGAAAACTTTCTCCCCTTCCTGGTTAGCTACTAGCCTATCAATTTGATATTGGCATTATTAGAGCCGTGGGATATCCCTTGTTTTTCCAGTAGAAGAAACGGGCCACACTGGGACAAACACCCAACCCTTTCCGACTTTCTAGCAGTGCGGTGTTGCATTAAGTAAAAGTGGCTGGATTTTCAGTCACAGAGTTTAAATCTTGGTTTGAAATCTCATCTGCTCTAAGCCTTGGCTTATGCCTAGATCCATCAGCCAGGAACAATAATAGCTACTTTGAGCTTAGGGGGTCTAAATGAGATTTTTTAAATTTTGAAATATCTCTATAAAAGTTCCTGGCATACCATAGTTACTCAATAAATGTCATGTATTTTTAGAGTTATTATTATGGTTGTTATTAACACGATTTTCAGCCAAGGTTAAGGGAACACGTGGGACCATGGGATGACATGAAGGTTCTCTAACTAAGCTGACCAACTTGGAGCATCAGCATGTCCAGAAATGGGATGATGAGCCGCCACTACAACCATGTGATTTCCCATTCAAGAGGCAACTCTGAGTAACCTGCCTGGCTGTCCCGCAGACAGCAACCCCCCACCCCCTTTGTCACATTGCATGTAAATGACCAAATCCCTCCCCAAGCACTGAGTCCAAGTCAGTGAAACGAGTGCAGTTCTGCCCTTGAACCCCTGCTAATCCTCGGCATGTACCCAATTTTAACTTTTCCCAGGACTTTTATTTTCCGAGATTGATTATTTTCAGCAGATGGATGGGGTGTCTGCGGCAAGGCATTGCTCATTGTACCCACAGCTCATATTTCATTAGATAAATATACTCCATGGTGCAATCCAGGATTCTGCTGGGCACCCAGGCCTGGGAGAAGCTTTGAGGATAGAAGTCAATCAAGTCCAAGGGAAGGAGAGTTCGAGATGCTAGGTTTAGTATTGTAAAAGAGCACATTGCTGGGGGGACGTCTTTGTTTATTTACTCAGATATAACACATGTGGAGAGTCAGGCTACCCACTTCATTATCGTCCACTGTAAGGTATCATTGGATTTATATGAGAATAATCTTTGGAGAGAAATAAAGCACGCTCTTTAAATAGTCAAGGATAGATGTGGGGGAAGGGTGAATTATAGCTCCAGATATTTTTGTGTCTTGAAAATGTTTTTCAAAAGAACACAGTTTTTTCAAATGTTTTGGTTCTGAAGCCTTTTTCAGACTGTATATGGCCTTTATCATCCAAAAAAGTTATGCTTGCATAGAATCACTCCTGAAATGTGGCACTTGGCTAATGTAGGCTCCCAAGCAGTATGCCGTGATAATGTTTTGTCAGATACTAGTTGCCTTATTGTCTTGGCCATCATTGTGGAGAGAAAGGATGATAGTGTAGACAAGCAAGTGTGTACACATGCATGTGCATAAGGCTGCAGGAAGCTGTGGTAAAGAATAAGTCCACGGGTATGTCAACAAATTAAAACTGGGTGGCTCAGTCGGTTAAGCGTCTGCCTTTGGCTCAGGTCATGATCCCAGGGTCCTATGATTGAGCCCCTGAGTTGAGCTCCTTGCTCAGCGGGAAGTCTGCCTCTCTCTCTACGCCTCCCCTGACTCATGCATGCATTCCGTCTCTCTGTCTCTCTCTCTCTCAAGTAAATAAACAAAGTCTTTAAAACAAAACAAACAAAACAAAACAAAAAACAAATTAAAATGAACGCAATAGTTCTCTTGCAACAACAACAAAAAAGTTACCCAAAAACAAACTCAATGTTCTTGATACAAAAAATCTTAAACAAATCCACAAATAAAACCCCAAACAATAGAAATATGCACAAAGGAAGTGAGCAACTAAAAAAAAAGAAAAATGCAAGTGGTCAATATGTAAATAAAAAATGTTCAACCTTAGTAGCAATTAAAGAAAGAAAAAATAACATGACATTCTGTTTTCACCCATCATTGGAGATTTTAAATGATTTTTAAACTTTCACTGTTTAAGTGTGGGGTGACAGCAATGAGAGGGCCACCTATCTCTTCTTCCACCAGCACCCCCCTTTTAAAGTTATTATGGTTTAAAGATACATTTTATTACCTGGTAGTTCTTTAATCCAAATTGTTTGGATTTGTTTCCAAAGAGTTATTGGTTATTTTGCATACTTTTCCCCCAGGATGAACTTTAGAATGACTTTTCAGGTTTCAAAATATATCTTTGGTGTTCTGACTGGGCAAGCATCAATCAAATCTATTAATTATAGATTAATTTAGAAAGAAATGACACATTTACAATACCATCTTCTGTCTTCAAGGCACATAGGTTGCTTATTTGAACATTGCTTGATCCTTTACTCTTCATCCAGCACAAGAGACAGGCAGGGACACTGTGGACCTAGCTCCAGTGGGGTGATTGACAAATAAATAATCATTGAACAAATTAACTAACTCATAAATGAAGGGGTGATCCAGGTGACAATAGCAATGACGAAAAATTGTGTCACTGTTGAGCTGCTGTCTCTCCGTCGGGGATCCAGATACACTGTGGTATTTCTTTTCTTTCTTTCTTTCTTTCTTTCTTTTTTTTTTTTTTGTAAATTTATATTCTATTGGTGTTCAATTTGCCAACATATAGAATAACACCCAGTGCTCATCCCATCAAGTGCCCCCCTCGGTGCCCATCACCCAGTCACCCAGTCACCCCCAACACTGTGGTATTTCTGTTCCTCGTACATGTCACGCAGTCTTACTTCTCTGGGCCTGGGTACCTGCATCACCTTTGGTGGAATCATTTCTCTCTATCCCCTCCATCTGCCACAAACTTCATCTATTTGACTGTAAGGCCTCATCTCTGGGTTACCTCCTCCAGGAAGCATTCATAGATCCTTCCCTTAAAATTAAATTTGGCGTGCACCCCGTGGTATCAGTGTTTCTCCTGTGATTAAACAGGCAATCCCCACACCCTGCCTGCCGCCCAAGCACACATCCCTTTTTATAAAAGACAATCAAGCACGATGGCTCTGAAGCCAGGCTGCCTGGGTGCACATTGGCTCCATTGCGTGCTAGCCACGTGACTTTGGAGAAAAGGTCTCCATCTTCTCTCCTGTTTAGGAGTTTAACAGGGGGTAACAGAAGTACCTTCTACATAGGGCCACTGTGAGGATCAAATATTTTGATGTCTACAAAACGTTTAGAATAAAACCAAGCACACGGCCCTATGGAAGTGCCTGCTATCAGGGTTACTTATCCAAGTTAATCCTTGCGTAAGCTCTTCTAAGTTGCCAGAACATAGCCAGTTTTATTCATTGCTTTATCTCCAATGCCTAGATCGGTGCTAGGTATATAATGTGTACTCGGTGAGTACTTGTTAGACTAATGAGTTGGTATATTAGATCTATTTGGGCTCTACTCTTGCAGGCAATGTTTTATTTATTTAACAGATGATTTCTTAATTGGCTATCCTGGTAAAATGGTATATTGTACTCTTGGTAACTTGTCTATTGTTTACATTTTCTTTCTTCATGCTCTTCTGGATCGCAGCCTTCAACATTGAAAGCTGTCTAATGGGCTGTTGAGGAGGTAGTGAGTCCTCTATTTCTAGACAGTGAAATCCCCATGTCGCTAGAGGTGTTTAAGTACTTGATAAAAGATGATGATGATTTTTCCAGGTCTGCAATTTGTGATCCTATATGCTCTGTCCTCAGAGCATTTAATAAGGGCAGTTAAATGAAACCCTTGGCCTGACTGGTTTCCTACCTATACCTTATTAAGGTTAAATACATTTTGCATACATTCAAGAGGACTCTTACGATGACACACATAACCTTACCACTTTCCTGACTTTTGCTGGGGACTCTGTGAAATGCATGGAAACCCACCCAGCAATTGTTTGGTGCCATACCACATATTTTACCAGTCATTTAACTCGGTCAATTTTTAATAATACCACTATATTGTATAAAGCGACACTGCCATTTAAACAAGGGCACATAATGTTTTACTAACCTCAAATGTGGAAAAGAGAAAGTGCATTTCCCCACCCCCTGCTGCCCACAGATCTAAAAATAAAGACTCTCAGAAGGATTCTGGGCAAAAAATCAGGAATTCTGAGTCCTAAGCTGGGTTCTCCTATAGATAAGACGGGAAGAAGGCTTCACATCTTTTTTTCTGCAGATGGGACTTCAAAGTGCAAAGTAGCCTTCGTCAATCACTGGATCACTGGACTTGAACAGACGCCTGGAGCCGAGCCTCCTCCTGCTGCATGTCATTCCCTGATGCACCAAGGAGCTCCTCAAACAGTTGCCAGCCTTGCGCAGAGACCCAGGGCTGGAAGGAACACTCTGGCTTGGTCTGGCTATGCAGATGAGTTCAGAGCCTGGGAGAAAACAGGATGTGGGCTCCTGAGAATTGTAATAGAGACAGAAAGAATTTGCCTCAGCCTCGGGGTTTCTGGGTGAGGTTCTGCCTCTGTCACCCAATGTCCCTTCAGCGCGACATAAACAGAATTCTTCCCACCTAAAGGCGGAAATTCACTGGTAGTCATTCCATGGCACCTAATTTTGTACCTCATTTTGATTTCCAGTTCAAGACACCTCGTCTGTTCTTACTGTTGATGATGTGTCTTCCAAAGAATCCTGCATCCTGTCTACCACTGAATCAATCAACCTCCACTCCCCGGCTCACTCCAATGGTCTTGTGGGCCACATCCGTGTGATTTTGAGTCTGTGACTGAAGAAAAAAAAAAAAAAAAGATTTTTACAGCAACGTGTTCAGAGCTTTGCTGATACCTCTACAAACCTCCCACCTTATGTCAATTAGGCCCACCTGCCCTATACCCTCATGATATCCAGTTGTCTTCCTTCTGCAATCAATACTTGACACAGTTTGGGTGATTATTTGCTAATTGGCTCACTCCCCTTGTAGATGTAAAATTCATAAAACCAATGAGTGGGTCTGTCTTGTTTACCAGCTTTTTTTTTCTCCCCAGCAGCTTACACAATGGTTGGAACAGTACACATCCAGAAAATACCTCGTTCAGACATTTATTCTGGTTTATTTATTTATTTATTTATTTGGGCTTCGTTCAGCATAAAGCAGTATTAGCTCAGGTGGGGGTGGTGTGGGCATCTGATCAGGAGAAAGTTCTGAGTAAAATAAGACTTCCCACTTCTCTCATTGGCGTACTGATATCTGTTCATTGCCGATTCTTTTGGAATTCTTGTTTTGCAATTTTTTTGGCTAATGTGAATATGGATGCGGAAGTTTTTAACTACTGTAACAGTCAAGTTCATTGAGGGAAAAAAAAAAGTACAATGCCTAACCTTTATATCCTCTCCACATGCAGCAGGTTTCAATGTGTTATTTTCAATTCAGTTCTTCAGAAATTCCTAAGAAAAAGAAGATTTGGGGTTCAGTTTTGATCAGGTCAAAGAGAGCATACAGTGGAGTCTTCCGTCCCTCTTAAGCTCAGCTCAGGTGCTTACGCAGCTTGGGTTTGAGCTGAGGTAGAATCATTCATTAGGTAAATGGCACAGGGGGGCTGGATTTAAGCCACACACATTGTACTATGGTCAGTGAAGGGATCGGGTTGAGAATTTCTTGGCAGTAATTGGTGGAAATACATCACCTCTCTCGTATCATAATGTTCTTTTTCTTTTTTTCATATCTCTTTCTTCTTCTTCTCCTTCTACTCTTCTGTCTGCTGTTGTAGGACCTTCTACTCTTCTGTCTGCTGTTGTAGGACCAAACTGTAGAGAATACCCAAACCTGTTCTGAATTGTTGTACAATTCAGAGACTTGGCCAAATGAATTTTGGTCATTTTTGATCAAGTTGGAAGAGGTTCAGTTTTCAAAAGTTGAAGGCATTAAGAGGGCAAACCTATGTGGATTTCTTTCAATTCCTTGTTAAGTATCCAGAAACAGGCAACAGGCATTTAAATCTTTCTTTTTTTTTTTTTCCTTTTTTTTGTTCAAGTGACTGTAACCACCATGCTAAACTAATTATATCATTTCCTAATTTATTTGGAATGTGTATTTGTAGAGTTATACATTTATATATATATCTATCTATACTTCTAAGAAAAATGCAGTCAATAGTTAACCAATTTTTTTTAAGTCACTTAATTCCAAATGCAGCAGACCTTTTCCAAAAGCATAAGAACCTGAGAAGGGTGGGTTTGCGTGCTCCAAGGATCTGATTTTATAGCTCGCTTACTTCACTCACTCTACCTCCATCTCCGGGCTGGGATCATACCTGATAAGGCACTTGGGCAATTGGTTCTGGTTTCAACTGAAGCCTTGCAGCCCCACATTATTTATTTAGATTTTTGGTTACATATTAAATGCCAACTTCCAAGATGAGATTTATATTTTCCAGGTTTGCTGTCATTTCTCTTTCTGTGGTTTGCAGATTGATAAGGGAGAGTCATCCTGAAAGGGAGGTTGTTTTGTCCCACCGGAAAATACATGGATAAGTGCAATGAGGGCTGACCTCGAACCATTTGACCACGGGATCTTCAGGGACCTTGGAGGTACAATATTGTCTCTAATTGGTCTAGCCTGCAGTATTCTCTGAGCATTCTTTTCGAGGTTGGATACAACTGCTCTTAAATGAGGTTCTTTTGACATTTTATTTAAAGAAGGCTTTATTTTTTGGATAGGAACCAAAATAGTTCTGCTTGTGTTGAATTCGGCCTCATATAAGGCTTTTTCATCTTAAAAAAGAAAAAAAAAACTAAGCCATATTGGGTCCTTATTTTCTTTCTATATTTTACACTGTGGGTGAATCAAGAAATAGTTTAATCCGGGGCACCTGAGTGACACAGTCAATTAGGCGTTGGACTGTTGGCTTTGGGATAGGTCATGATCTCAGGGTTGTGAGATCAAGCCCCGCATCAGGTTACAGGCTGAGTGTCAAGTCTGCTTGAGATTCTCTCTCCCTCTTCCCTGCCCCCAACCCCCGTGCTCTCTCTCTTTAAAATAAATAAGTCTTTAAAAAACCAGTTTACTTCAAATTCTTCTTACACATGTAGGAAATATCTCACTTTCAAAGGGGGTTGGGAAGAATTCAGTAGACCCTAAGGGCCTTTGTGTCTCTCTGTCTCAGTCTCTCTCTCTCTCTCTCCCTCTCCCTTCGCTTCTGTCCCTGTCTCTCTCTGTCACTGTCTTCGCTTTTCCTTTCTACCCCTACAAAAATGAGGAAGAAGAATAAGAATGTTATTTAGCTGGAACAGATTGGAACTGAGTAAAGTTGAACAAACATGACTCTTCCACAATGAAATGTAAATTTGTCTAAGCAATGATGCCAAATATTTTTTTTTCTTTCCTTCTCAATGGTAGCAATACTGGAGAAACATATTGGCCCTGTGATCAGCAGGGAACCTTGCCCAACTCCTGGTCTTGATGAAACCGATCCTTAAAACACACATGCACAAACCAGCAAGTTCCTCACGGACTGGCAGCAGGTCAGTCTTCATCATCAAGGCTTCAGTAACTCTGTCCCACCTTCTTTCTTCCCTAATTCCACCCCTCTTCTTATTCCTAATTTCTTCCCTTTCTTTCTTCTTCTCATTTCCTGTTCTTTCCTCTATCCCTGTCCCCCTGCTGTTCCATCACTGTTTTCTGGATGGAATTTTCTTGATATTCCTCTGTGAGTGTATATCAGATCCAAAGTATAAACAACAGCATCCCCTGATCAAATCCACCTTGATGAGGTTCCTACTGGGTTTCCTTGCATCGAAGGAGGATAAGTAAGGCACAGAGATTCTCCATTCTCATTCCTGGGACTTGATCTGTGTGTTATGCCTCACCTCTACCCGGGAGCCAAGATGAGAGTTTTGGTTTGAGTAAAATGAGGTTTTGCATCCTGGTGAGATATAATAGGTCAACATTCCTGGCTGGTGCTCAGATGTCTACACACCTGCCTACATATCCCACAGCAACTATGTGTTGGGTTTGCTCATATCCACTGGGCCTGGCCTGAGTATGGCATAAAATAAAGCAGGTATATCTCTTGTTCCTTACAGCACTTAGAATGTCAGGAGTGACATGGCTTGGAGGCCCCTGGTAATATGGCTGAGGAACATAGGGCACTGATATCCAAAGGCAGTAACAATGGTTTTCAATGTCTCTGAATGGTAGATCCTTGGCTTTATATCCCAATCCCCAGAACACCGAAGTCTAGTGGGCTGCTGTGGGTGGAAGATGGCTCAGAAATGAATACATCCGCTGTGAAGCCCTTGATATTGAACTGAAAGCCCTTTGATATGAAATTCAAAGAATCTTAGGAAATAGAATGTCATTCTGCCTATCTTTATCTCCCTACTGAGAATCTCATGCCTGTCATTGTAGGTGGACCATGATTTAATCTTCTTTAAAAGCAGTTCTAAAAATAGATCTTAGGAAATACTTTGAACAACTTCTCTGGAAATGCCTCTTGATATTTGGCCTTTTGTAGTATTTTTCCTTCTTTCTAATTGAAGGATCTCATGCTTTAACACGTTATTTTTTTCCCATTGAAATTGGCTTATTACAGCTGATGAATTGGCCTTCCAAAATGTTAATTCAACCTTACCCTTGTTCCTTCCAGCCATCAGTCAAGCTGGATTAGATTTTCCCAGTTGATAATTTCCAGTTCCAGTTCTGTGGGTCCAGTCTTCTCAACTTGTCATCACCTAAAATATTAGTTTTAAATTGGATAATAAAGATACATTACGTCTCTATCACTTGCAGATAAAAGAGACTAATATTTTTATAGTCCTCTCCATGAAATGACTTTAGGGAATTTTCCAGAAATATTCTTCTCCCCCAAAACACAGATGAATCACTGGAGATCACCTGAGTCATGCTTAATAAAGTGAATTATGTCCAGTTTTCCGGGTCCCTGTTTATCTATTGGACATAAATCTCCAGTGTGAGAAATCTGTACCCCAGGCTCTTCCTCCCCACCCAACAAGCAGAAGTTTCAAAAGAGAAGTCTAGAAGGCTTCTCGTATTGTATTAATTGCTCCTATTTTTTCACTCTCTCTTCTCTTCTGGGGCAGGGGCTGGAAGGAGGATTTACTTCATAAATTCTTAAATTTGGAACATAACTCCACAGGAAGTTTCCTCTTGTATGTCGCCGCCACCATTTGGAAAGTCATTTGCATTGTTGGCTAAGAGTTATCTACTGGTGGGAGTTTGGAGCTGGGGGTGGGTTGGGTGAGGGTTGTAGAAAGAAAAGACCCTGACGGGAACTGTTCAAGAATGGTATTGGCTAGTAGATGAAGAGGGCTGAGGAAAGAACAAACAGGAAGAATTCACTTCATTCTTGTGGCAAAAGCTATGGTGTTAGCATAGTTGAATATACAGTATCATTCTATTTGAGATGCTGTGTAACTGAATAGTTACTAGACCAGCTTTGGAGTCAGACTGTGTGGGTTCAAATTCCAGTAGTGCCTACCAGCTGTGTGATCTTGGGATAATTACTTAACTTCCCTGTGCCTCACTTCTTCAACTATAAAAGAAGGTTAAACTCCTACCTTGTAGGGTTTTAAGAGCATTAAATGTTAACATAAATATATGTTGGCCCATAGTGGTCATCCAATGAACGGGAATTTCTTGGTTCCCCCTACAGGGAAGTAATTCACCCCAACTTGGATATAAACCTGTGACCCAAGGAAGGAACCACAGTATTAAATAGTCTGGCCTGGGGACACCTGGGTGACTCAGTCAGTGAAACATCCAACTCTTGGTTTCGGCTCTGGTCATGATCTCAGGGTCCTGAGATCAAGCCTGGCATTGGGCTCCGCCCTGGGCATGGAGCCTGCTTAAGATTTTCTCTCCCTCTCTCTCTGCCCTGGGCACACGCTCTCTCTCTCTCTCTTTCTCTCTCTCTCTCTCAAAATAAATAAATAGTCTGGCCTGAACTCATTCAACTGAAAGATCTGATTGACACTTGCTTCCTCAGTTAACCTCAGTTTGAACATTTTAAGATAATGGGTCTTATAAGAACTAATGATTTGGGCTATATTATAGTCTATGTATCCATTCAGTGAACATTAATAGATTGTCTACTCTGTTCCCAGCCCATGGGGGAAATAAAGATCAAAAAGACAAAGAATGTCCATGAAGAAATTGTAGCATAAAGTTGAATTAGTGATGGGTACCAGTGATAGGGTTGCCAAATAAAATTCAAGAAATCAGTGAAACTTGACTTTCAGATGAACAATAAGCAGTCTTTTAGCATAAGTATATCCCAGATATTGCATATACTTTAGGGTGATCTGATGAGTCCCACTGACCTTTCCCTCTTCTCTTTTATGCCTAAAGCCACAGGGTCCCTGGTAGGACCAGGAACATCAGATGTATTTATTAACTGGATCTCAGATTTGCCCTGTTCCTCATGAGAGAAGATAATGAGATAATGAGTAAGCCAAGAATACCTTAAAGAAATTCTCCAAATTCTAGACCAAAACTTTGTACATGACAGGTATTTATTCCCTGTCTACAAAACTACAAAATCTGCTGTATATTACTTCTTTCACACAATGTTTTTAACCAGTGGCACTTTAGTCAAAATAAGACTTCTTCCTAAAATAAAACTATTTCTAAGTTCTCCACAAGTTCCCTGTGGAAATTCGGGGGAAGGGAGGGAGTCCTACATGGAGAAGAGCAGTGGGATTTTTAAAATATCTTTTAGACCCGCCCTTATATATTTACATACATACACATACACATATGCACATACATGAAACAGTGTTCATCCCCTAGAGAGACTGTGACTGCTTGTTCACTTCTTAAGCAGCATGGGGTGGTTAACTGGAACATGCCTTGCTGCCTTGAAGCTCTTGCACCTGAGTGTGTGTGCTCTTTGGGGATCTAACTGAATCCTCCCAGACTGGGTGGTTTCCTGTCTGGGCTGAACTCGCAAAACAAGGGAGCCGGTGGAACTGAAAATAGCACTTGGCCTGATGGCTTAGGCATTGACCAAACTTGGAAAAGCTCTGGATTTGGAAGGGATAGAGAACACCCCAACATCAACAAGGTATTGAATGCATTGACTAATGATGTCATAATCCTAGGGAATGGGAGTGTAGCATTTCCCTATTCGGCTGCTACTCTTATTTTACAAAGCTTCCATGATTTAATTTCTTGTTTTATCTTGTGGTTCTTCTACTTCCCGCACCCAACTCTGTCACCACCCACTGCTGGCAACTTTAGTGTTGTGACACTACTCTAAAAAATACTTTAATTGACAATTTCAGGAAATGTAGTGACTGGCATACAATTGATGTTCAATAAATGTTTGTTGGATACCCTGCAAACAGAAGGGTTTGCCACTATTGCCACTCTCTGTTGGTCAATGTTGGGTATTATGAGTGAAAAAATACCATTAAATGTCCTAAATATAAGTAGGAAGAGTCTCACTTAATCCATGTTCCCAAGAAAGATGAACTTTTGATAACATATGGCAACGTGCTTGATTTATCCTGCCCTTTCTCTAAGTGGCTCAACAAAAGGAAGGTCTCTGCCCATGAAGTGATAGTGGCCTTTATCTGTTATAAAATCCTGATGGAATCCCCATCCATGTCCCAGTAGTCGCTCCCAAATGTTACACCCTAAGAAATAACGAGGTTCACCAATTCTTTGCTACAATATAAGGCAGAACTGCTTTATGCATGTGTTGTGAGTCCTAATTAATTGTCACTTGTAAAGTAATTTGCGGTCTGGACAAGAGATTCCATTAGTATATTTTTTTCCCCTTCCACAAAATTTTCCACTGAGTAATGACTAACCTTTTTATTTCAGTGGAGCCACTGGTAACTGGTGAAATGAGAAGCCAAAGCTCAGCAGCCTAGATTTTGCTGCTATGGTCTTGAACCATTTCCATCTCCTCTTTAGAAACATCAGGCTGCATAATTTTTTTGTGTCTGCTGAAGAACTCTAGTTTGCCATTTTCCTTTTCTACCACTTCTGGGTTATTTTTTCTTAGCTGCAATGGAAACTTTCATACTAGGCTACCCTGGAGGTGATCCAATATTGAAGAAGGGTAAAAAGATGAACAACAGCTTATTTTCAGGTAGTGAAGCAAATGACAAGTTGTAATTTGGGGACTTTTAATATAATAGAGTAAATGTTTGTTAAATACCAGGAGATCTTTAAGTCTTCACACACTTGTGATAATTTATCGATAGCTTCTTTTTTTAACCGTGTACTTCATCACGTGAAGAATATACAGATGTCAGTCTTAGTGGACCCAAAGATAGCCGAGTTTCAATAATCTTGCTAGTATAATAGATAGAGATAACAACAAGTGTTGGTGAGGACATGGGGAGACTGGAAGACTCCTACATTGTGGATGGGAATCTAAAATAGTGCATTCATTTTGGAAAATAGGTTGGCAGTTTCTTAAATATAAATTTACCATATGAGATAATAATTCCACTTTTGGATATTTACCCAGGAGAAATGGAAGCATATGTCCACACAAAGACTTGTAATGAATGTTTAAAAAAGCATTATTCATAATGGCTAAAAAGTGTAGCAATTACACTACTAAGTATTTATTCAAAGGATATAGAAAATACGATTTGAAGGGATACATGAACCCTGATATTTATTGCAGCATTATCTACAATAGCCAAACTATGGAAAGACCCCAAACATCCACTGACAGATGAATGGATAAAGAAGATGTGATACACACACACATACACACACACACACACACACACACACACACCACGGAATATTACTCAGCCATCAAAAAGAATGAAATCTTGGGATGCCTTGGTAGCTCAGCTGTTCAGCATCTGCCTGCAGCTCAGGGAATGATCCCAGGTCCAGGGATCAAGTCCTGCATTGGGCTCCCTGCGAGGAGCCTGCTTTTCCCTCTGTCTGTGTCTCTGCCTCTCTCTGTGTGTCTCTCATGAATAAATAAATAAAATCTTTAGAAAAAAGAATGAAATCTTGCCATTTGCAGTGATGTGGATGCAGCTAGAGAGCATTATGCTAAGTGAAATAAGTCAATCAGAGATAGATAACTATATGATTTCACTTCTATGTGGAATGTAAGAAAACAAATGAAAATAAAGGGGAAAAAATGGAGAGAGAAGCAAACCAGAAAACAGATTCTTAACTATAGAGAACAAACTGAGGGTTGCTGGAGGAGAAGTGAGCAGAGGGAATGAATAATTTGATGATGGGCATTAAGGAGGGCATTTGTTGTCATGAGCACTGGGTGATGAATCACTAAATTCTACACCTGAAAATAACATTACACTGTAGGCTAACTACCTAGAATTTAAATAAAAACATGGGGGGGAAAAAAGGAAACCATCCAAATGTCCATCAAACAAGAGATAGACAAAGTGTGGAGTATCCCCTATAATAAAATACTGTCTGGCATTCAAGAAGAACAAAATACGGATATATGTTATAGCATATGAATCTTAAAAATATATTATGCTAAATAAAAGAAGTCATATAAAAGATATGTAGAGAACTATAAATATTATTTCACTCTATTTATAGGAAATGTCAATAAAAGGCCGATGTATAAAAACAGAAAATAGACTATTGGTTGCCTGCTGCTGTACATAATTTTTATTATTAGTAGTTCTATAACCCTGGGCACAGTCCTCTGCTGGAGTTTACCAGTTGGCAAGATTTGATTAGTAGATCTCTAATTTAATGAAGTTCTTTGAGTTTCTATGTTGTTGAAAGCTTTAGTGGGGCAACTCTTTAAAGCCCAATTTGCTTTGCATGCCTAGAGCTTGATGAGATTTGCCAAGTGGAATGAGAAGAAGAAAATACCATGCTGGTATACAATTCACAAACAAACAGACCTTGTGATTTGGCCAGCCTTTGGTCTTTACCCAATGGACAGGTTGCTTGGATTATGTGGTCGTCTGTCTACAGGCAAGGGATGTTCAACCTGTGAGGAATGGCAACTGGCAGGTTTTTCTAGGGGCTGTTAGGCAATGCTACATCAGCAGTCCTGGCATTTGCCAAGGAGGTACTAAGGAGATTTCTTCCTTTGGAATAAATACATTTGTAGAAGACTGGGTTTATTAGGACAAGATGGCTTAAACCCTACACAACTAATTCCCCATTTATCGAGAAATTTTTGAAAAAATAGTCAATTTCCCTCTTTACATCATTTTTACTGTGTGAACTTGACCTATGTTTTCTATAGCATCTTTATAGTTATTGTGTTTTATACATTACGCCTTATAAGATAGTTGGGGAGTGACATAGTGTGACCCAAGGGGATATGTTTGCTTTCTTGACATGCTTTCACATCACAGTGTCTTGGGAGGTGTTTACTGTTGTCACCATGGGACCTCTTGATAAATGGTCCAAGTGTCTACATCAGCAGGTGGGAGACGCCAAGAGGATCAGAGAACAATGTCCATGATCATGGCTCCTCACACAAATGCTAAGACCTCTTTTCTGGCTATTGTGCAGTGCTCTGCGTTCCTGGCTTTTATTCTTTGTACAATCCAAGTACTTTTTGAGATATTATCCCATGCGTGTTTTTTTTTTTTTCCATGCATGTTTTTCTTGAACTGAATGGAGGTTTTAAAAAATAATCTACATTCATGAAGACGTTTGAGTCTCCTAAATCTCACAACTCAGCTTTGCCTCCAGGAGGATTATCATTTCATTTGCCCTTTCTCCTTACAGATGAGGCCATAGAAATCCAAAGATGGTATGTGAGTTAGCACAATCCGCTCAGCAAATGTCTAGTAGAATCAGGGCTAAAGCTTAAACTCCTTGATCTAATTCCTGAAAACACTATCTCTTATTCTTAAAAGTTACTGCAGGGATGATTTTATTCGATTTCAGAGCTTTTGGACATTCTAGTTCCTCAGAGATAGTTGCTTGATAACATTCTTCCTTAAGCATATACTCCAAGTAGTCTACTTTCTTAACCAATAAGCCCTTTTAGTGGTCCTCAGTCTTGCTGATAGACCATGTGCTTCTTTCAGTAGCAGAAAATCAGGGATGAAAGTTTAGTTCATAAATGTTAACTGAAGAATCTAATTGAGGGGGCACCTGGCTGGCTCAGTTGGTAGAGCATGCAACTCTAAATCTAAGGGTCATGAGTTCAAGCCCCACAATGGACGTGGAGCCTACTTAAAATTTTTTAAAAATTAAAATTAAAAAAAATAAGATAAATGAGGAATCTAATTGAAGACTGGACTTGTACATAAAGATCTTTAACCTGTACTCTAAAGATTAGTGACTTTCTGGAAAAATTAAGAATTCACTATGTTCCCAGGCTCACAGCATTCTTTATTGTCAATCTTCTAACACAAGTTTCTAGAGTTCTCTCAACTAATGGCTTCTGAAGTTGGAACTGTATATTAGCCAACAGCATTTCATGTGTTGATTGGAACACAGAATTTTAGCAATTTGAAAAAGCTTTAGAATTTCTATAGTTGAAGTACAGGTTGTCAAGAATATTATGTGCCTCTCAGTCAAAAGCATTAAAAGCAAAATAAACAGGAGCTATCTTAGAATAACTAGTTATAGCATTGTTAGAAATTTTCCCAAATTTAAAAAACAAGATTTATTTATTTATTTGAGAGAGAAAGAGAGAGCACACATGAGCAAGCACATTAGTAGGGGAGAGACAGAGGGAGAGACTCTCAATAGAGTCCCACTGAGCATGGAGCCTGACACAGGACTTGATCTCTCAACCCACAAGATCATGACCTGAGCTGAAATCACAAGTCAGACACTTAACTGACTGAGCCACCCAGGTACCTCCAATTTTCCTTAATTTTTAATCATACACTATTTACTGCCACATAAGCATGTTTACAAGAAATTTGTCCTCAGTGAGAGCTACGAGGATGCTCAGTTATTGCCAAGAAGAAAGTTTTAGTTTACTCTCATTTGCAAAAAAAGCAATTGAAGAGGCAAATCTTTCCTCAAGTGGGAAAGAATCCTTAGGAGGGCAATCTTGGGAGAAAGATACAGGAATAATGAAGTAAGGATAGGGACTGGGGCCAACTCAAGGAGATCCTGTTGGTTTGAGAGGCAGTCTAAGAAGCAGGGAATGAGAGAGTCATGACAGTCTCCATCGTGTACTCTGGTTTCTATGAGATTGTACAGGGACAACATGGTTCATGCCACAATTTTTGAGATCCAAAATGAGAATGAGATCCAAAACCTTGACAGACTGCTTTGGAGTCACAAAAAATGGTAAGACTGAGTACCTGTCTTAAAGGAGTTCACAGCTCCTAGAACAGGTCTTAAGGTCCTTTGAGAATGCTTGAGGGTAAGCACCTGCTGTAGGTCATTTTGGTTCCCTTCCAATTCATATGCTGAAGTCCTAACCTCTGGTATCTCATAATGTGACTGTATTTGGTGACAGGATCTTCAAAGAGGTAATCAAGTTGAAATGAGGTCATTAGAGTGGTCCCCAATCCAATATGACTTGTGTCCTTACAAGGAAATCTGAACACAGATGCAGAAAGAGGAAAGACCATGCAAAGACACAGAGAGAAGCTAGCCACTTACAAGCCACGGAGAGAAGCCAAGAAGAAGCCTCAGAAGAAACCAGCCCTGTCAACACCTTGATCTCAGACATCTAGACCTCAAAATTATAAGAAAATGAATTTCTGTTGCTTAAAGCACTCAGTCTCTGGTGCTTTGTCATCACAGCCCCAGAGAACCAATATAGCACCCCCAAATAACTGTAATACAATGCAAACGCCATACGGTGGGCACAAGTCACATGCTGACTTAAGAGGAGGGAAAGGTCGTGTCCTTGTTTGAAAATCAGGAAGGGCTTAATAGAGGAAAGAGCATTCAAACTTGAAAGATAAATAGGATTTGAAGTGAGAACCTTTGGGAAGTGGGCATTCTAAGCAAAAGGAACAGAATAAGAGAAGTTTATACAATCCTGTAGTGTATTTGGTCTGGGGCAACTGAGGACAAATGCACATTGGCTGAAATGTGTTTATTAAAGGGGAGAAACTGAACAAAAGACAGGAGGAAGTTAATTGATGCTGGATTTTAGGTGAAGGCACACGGAGCTTTTCTAGTTGATATGCAATAGATATGCACAGGTTTCTTTTCAAGTAATTTAATGAACACTTAATTTAATGAACACTTTTATTTTTTTAAATTTTTTTTAATTTAATTATGATAGTCACAGAGAGAGAGAGAGAGAGAGAGAGAGGCAGAGACATAGGCAGAGGGAGAAGCAGGCTCCATGCACTGGGAGCCTGATGTGGGATTCGATCCTGGGTCTCCAGGATCGCGTCCTGGGCCAAAGGCAGGCGCCAAACTGCTGCGCCACCCAGGGATCCCTATTTTTTTTTAATTTTTTAAGGATTTTATTTATTTGAAAGAGAGAGATCACAGCGGGGCAGGGAGGGGCAAAAGGAGAAGCAGGCTCCCCACTAAGCAGGGAGCCCTATGAGGGACCCTGGGATCATAACCTGAGCTGAAGGCAGATGCTCAACCAACTGAGCCACCCATGCACCCTAACAAATATTTTTAAAAGGTCACTCTGTGCCAGGCACTGTCCTAAACAAGTTTGGGATATTTTAATAGCAAAAGCGACAGACATCTCTGCCCTCATGAAACAGAGACAGGCCCTACGTCATAAACATAATAAATGATGTTACGTCAGTTTAATATATTACTTTAGTCGTAATTATATTCAGCATAAGAGACAGACTTTATAGTATGTTGGAAGAAATAAATTCCATAGAAAAATGTGTAGCAGCACCAGGAGCATCAAGGATGCTGGGGGTGGTGGGGTAGTTTGTAGTTTGAATAGTAGAGTCAGAGCAGGCCTCATTGAGAAGATGGCATTTGAGCAAATCTTGAAGGAGGAGAGAGAGCTAGCAACGATGCTATAGGGCAGAGAAGCATTCCAGGCGGAGGGGAGAGTCGGTGTGAAGGTGGGAGGACCTCTATTGCATAGAGCTTGCACATGGGGGCAATTACACAATTACCTGCTGACAAAATAAATGGATGTTGATACTGTTATCAGAATGATGGCACCAGTTAGGATACTAATGCCTAAGCTGCACTAAGTTTTATTTCTGAATGCTTTTAAATCAATGACCTCAACGTCTTGCCCTGCGAACAACCCGATGAGGGCGGGAGGGGCAGGGAGAAGGATTCCTGTTTTATAGATGGCGAAATGGAGTCCCAAGACTTTATGTGATTTGCCCAGGGTCAAAATGCAAGGCCTGGGAGTCTCTCTGCCTGGGATGGAACAACAAACATCTCTCTGTTGGCCTGTGGGGCCTCTGCAGCAAGAGAGGGTAATGAAGTGCTCAGACACAGAGTGGGAGGACTCCTATAAAAAACAAAAACAAAAACAAAAACACAGTTCTGTGACATCAGGAATGGAGGAAATGCCACCCCCATCCCATTCCAGGCGTTGTGTGAGGTTCACGAAACGAATGACTCTTTCCTTGTGAGTCTCAATCCCACTGCTGGCCTCCCCCACGGGATCCTCATACTCTGGTCTCCCGGTGGTGACAGGTGGTTAGAAGGAGTGAACATGGTGCTCTGACCCCTGAACCTTGGTGCTCCCTTGGGCCAGAGGCAAAAAAAGGTGATTTAGATACCGAAGGTGGTAAACCCAGGTAAGGGACCTGCTCTCACCGGATAATCCACTGGCAGCAGCTAAAGAGAAGAGAGGGAATCTGCAGGACTGCGTAAGGACAGACGGAAACCATCTGAAATCCCCACGTAGCACACAGACTCGCTGCCCTGGTGGAAATGCTGCCCTGGTTGTAAGGGTCTGCCCCCACCCAACCACCTTCAGTATCATTCTCCTAAAACCAGCAAACCAGAGTCCTTTGGCTGTGCCTTTCAGAGATGGGCCAGCAAAAGTGGTTTTTACAACAAAAATAAGTAAGAATTGAATTTGATCACAAGGACTTCAAAATGAACCACAGAATGTGCACCGTCTTCTCCTGTGGCACATCCATAAAGCTACATCTCAGCTCTTTCATCATAATTGGGTTATGGCTTACGAGGACTCTGGTTTAGAAGAAATCGAGTAATTCTATCTCACTCCTTCTGTAGCTCCTTTAGCCAAGTTGGGTAGTGACAAAGACAAAAATAATAACACAATTAAGTAAAATGTACTGCAATGTACACTAACAACTTAGTGCAGGAAGATTTTTTATCTTCTCTGTTTTTCATTCCCAGCCTGGCTACTAGAACTAAGCGCATTGCTAAATGTCTACACTGCAATTTTCTTGCGTGGGATGCATAAAAGGAGAAACAAAGCAAATTCTTCCCGCTTTTTTTTTTTTTTATCTTCTTCACAAAGACAGGCCAAAATCCCTTAGTTCCACTTTCATCATCTGACTCATGACAAGCCTGTGGATTCCCCAAATAGCTATGTCAAATCAGATTAAAATTTTAATTCTGTATTAGAAGATGGAGCTGGATTCTCTGGTGGGGTCTGAGAGTCAGTTCCTTCTTGCTCTGTTCTGCAGACAGCTCCTCCGAACCCTCATGCAAGGATCAGGGGCTGGATTAAAGAAAAGGTGGGAAATGATTATTTTAAAAATGTCAAGTGCTTGGAGGTAAGTGGCCGGCCACCGTATTCTGAGGTTGATAATGGGTGCTGGTGAGGAATAACGTGCTTACACTTGGGTAAAATATGTCCAAAGGGGCCCCTTGTCTGTGCTGCAATTGAGTTACTTCCACAGAAACGGGCTCCTCAGCCAGCTTTCTTCTGCAGGCTTCCCTCAGTAGATCAGAGCATGGATGGCATTTGAGTGGTCCCGGGGCCACACCTTCTCCTTTGTATCAAAGCACATAGTCACTGTTGAGTGGCCACTGGCAGGCTGTTGATACTTCGTTGACAATTTATTCTCTCTCTACCTACCTACTCTCTCTCACTTGGCCTCCAGATTCTCAGAGTTACCTGTCCAACCACCCACTCTCCTCCTTAACCTGCTCTTAGGATGTCTGGGAGTGTGGCCCAAGGACAGAGAGTGGGATGCAATAGTGATATCAGACGATGGAAAAGGGGTTACGGACCCAACAGGAAGACATGTGTGGGCTAAAAGAAGTTCCTGTGTACTCACCAGAACTCAAGGCTCTCTAAAAGTATCTGAATGTCCGTCAAATGGCAAGCTGTATGACGGAAACAGGAATACTCTGAGGGGTCTCTTGAGTACACTGCCAGATTAGCAAGTAAAAATAAAGGATGTCCAGTTACCTCTGAATTTCAGATAAGCAACATCTTTGTTTTTCCTGTAGGTACACCCCATGCAATATTTGGGACTTTTTTTTCCTCCTGGTATATGTCCCATGTAATATGTGGGGCTTACTTATATTAAAAAATTATTTATTATTTGAAATGTGAATTTAACTGAGCATGCCATATTTTATTTGGTAACCCTGAATCAGACCCTGTACTGAAAATATAAATTAAATTTAAATTTTTTTTTAATTTTGTTTAAGATCTATAAAGAATGGACATGAAGCAATTTTTTTCAGAAATTCATTTCAAAAGTCACTCCAAATATTTAGTGGCTCTTTAAGGTGCTTCCTATCTACCATCCCTTTTCAGAAATACTGAACTTTTGATTTCTCCAGTAGTTGCTCATATTTATGCTTCTACTCCATTTCATGGATGGTTTGCTCTCCTGAGGTTCTTCCCCTTCTCAGCATGGCTAAGGTTTAGGTAAGCTTTAGGCAGCTTGGACATCACTTGTTCAGTCCCCTGTGAACTCAGCAAATTCCATCAGAGGTCACTCTGTCATTAGCAATGACCACTCCGATAGATGAAGGTTGATTAGGCAGGGTGGGGACTGTGGCAGACCACAGCACTCATGCCCTAAGTGTCTTCGAATTCAGATCTATATATTTATATTTACAGGATCTATATATTTTATATATACCTCTGGCTCTAAGGCTTTCAATCTTTACTCAGGAAATCTTGCGCTTCCTTTAGGTTCCTTTGCAATTCCATGTTTACTTTTATAAACTTGGTCATAATTCTTCACTGGTCTGTTTCCTCCCATTTTATTGTAAAGTGCTAAGGGCAGGACCCTGCCCATACCATCGTAGTAGTCCAGGAGAGGAGGACATGCCTGCCTCTTACTGAATGAGGATCAACGGGCATTTGCTGAATGGCTGATGGCTGGATTGTGTAGACGGAGGAATGAGCTCCAGGCTCCACTCTGCCTGATGCCCATTGCCATGGCTCTTTCAGGTCTGGGATTGGGAGTGGTATTAAGGAAGCAAATGTGGTCTCTACACTTAATATATCCTGATCTTCATATGTCCACATGAAGGCCTCTGTACTCTGAACCAAAAGAAGGATGAGAAATTCTCCAGCTGCAGTATTGCCTTTTCTTGGGGATAAAGGGCTGAGAATGATCATGGACCCTCAAATTCTGGCACCTTCTCTCCCACATACACTTTTGTAGGTGACCATACCTCGAGTCTGTGTTTGTTGCACTTTGTATTAACTGTTGCTGTTAAGACTTCTCCCTTGTGTTCCACTTCATTTACAACATTGGAAAGAGAAAATGCTCTTCATCTTATTTTGTCTAACATTGGTTTTGTTTTCTTTTTTTGCAACATCAGTAAGCAGTTAGAATCATTATCCATGTAAGTGTAAATGTGCTCAGATAGTTTTCATTTACATTTATGGAAACATTTCACTTCCACTTATGCAAACTTCCACCGCTTCTACTTCCCTTCTCCACAGTGGGAACTTTGGCCACCTTTTGGTGCTAATTAGGACTGAGGCCTGGGTTCAATCCTTGTTTGGGGTATTTGGATTTCATGGGGAAATTTTTTTGATCTGGGGCCAAGGGGTGAAACCTGAGTCCTGGTCAATCCTCTTGGAAACTCATCAGAGAGAGTATTCATGATTCAGTACATAGGCTCTGCTGGAAAACAGCTGAGAAGTGAACTTGAACTCAAGGTGGTAGTGGTACTGGAAGAGATGGGGCACACAGGCAGGAGTGTTACACATTCTTGACACAACTGGCTTGGAATCCTGTGCTTCCCACCAGGCAGGGTGGAAAACACGCTGTCTTTGGCCTCTCCCTCAAGACTGCCCCTGGGAATGTCCTCAGGCTTGGGCCTTAGTCCTTTATGTTGGAACCTACGTTTGATTAGGAACTTATTCTTTAATTTGATGACTTGGTGATTTGAGTCTCTGTTCCTTAGTCTAGGGTGGAGTACACATTCATTCATTTATTCATTCATTTGTTCACACAATAATTTATTCCAACAACTTATTTAGTATCTCCTATGTTTGAACCCGGAGGATGCCTCCACAAATGGAACAGACATGGTTGATACAGTCAGGAACCTCCTATTTAGCAGGATAACACAAACAACAAATACATGAGCCCATGTAAATGTACTCATTAGGTGAGGATAAATACTATAAAGAAACAAGGATCAGGGTAAAGGGCAGAGGAAGGATAGGGTGCTGTTTAGGGAGGAATATAGTGCCGGGGTTAGGTATCTGGATTTGAATCCTGCCTCAAAATCTACAAATGGGTGACCTTAGCAGAGTTATCTAAGCAGCTATGCCTTTGTTACCACATTTATAAAATGGTTTCTTAAAAAAATTAAAATAAAATAAAATAAAATAAAATAAAATAAAAAATAGTTTCTTCTGAGATTAAATATGTCAAAAATTTAGAATCACACCTGGCTCTTTGAGTGTTGCCTGTTCCTGTTTCTCTTTGTCCTGATCTCATCTCTGCCTGATTCTAGGGCCATGGAGTCCCAGCCCCACTTCCCAACCAGTGAATCCAGGAATGATTGATATATTTTTTTTTCTTGAAATGAAATTCATTGTAGATGCCTAGTGAGGAAGAAATTACTTCTAAGATGTCACCCACACCAATGGTAGGAGAAGACAGGGTTAACTTTGAAGATTCTCACAGATAATTCAGGAAGTAAGAAGAGATACTTAAAATTTTCTGTTAAGCATGTTTTTCTTTCTTATGTAGGACTTTATGTAAAATCATTGATACTGTTGATCTACAAACTGGGTCATTTGATATGATTAAACTTATTAAACCAGCAGATAGTAGGTTGGATTTCTTACTTTTTTATGCATCTGAACATGTCACTGCATCAACCTGACTTATTTTATTTACTCATGTTTAATAAATAAGTGCCTGCTGACCCTTTCTAGTGCTCCATCCCATGGCTCACAAGTGAGGTCAGGTTCAGCTGTTTTTGTGAAATCACTTTTTAAAAGTTCTCGAAGTTGGCACGATGCATTTTTTTCAGTAGTTATTTGTCACCCTTGAGTCACACTTAACTTTCATCAGGTAAGCATTAAGTTATTTCCAAGTACAGGTTAGATTGCTGGAAATAAAATATGACTAATACTATCATTGACTATAGAGATAAACATTAGTATAATTTTCTTCTATCTCATAGAGAATATGTGTGCACACACAGACACACACGATCAGTAGATAAGATAGATAGATAAATAGATAGGGATGTAGATAGAAGTTTCGTTACAACACCCTTAGCTTTCATTCCCGATCTTATTATCCTAATATTTAATTCTTCCATTTCTTGTAAACTTTTAAAAATCCTTTATAATAAAGCTATGCTAGTCAGGAGTCATTGATTTAAGCAAGATGACCAACAAAGTGTAAAACATGTTTTCTAGGGAATCCCTGGGTGGCTCAGTGGTTTAGCGCCTGCCTTTGGCCCAGGGCATGATCCTGGAGTCCCGGGATCGAGTCCCACGTCAGGCTCCCAGCATGGAGCCTGCTTCTCCATCCTCCTGTGTCTCTGCCTCTCTCTCTCTCTCTATGTCTGTCATAAATAAATAAATAAATAAATAAATCTTTAAAAAAAAAAAAAACATGTTTTCTATATATGCTTACATACATCAAGATAGATTTAATTAGTATTTCTTTGCCTAACAACATTTCCATCTTCATGTTTATGTGACTGCGCTAGAAGGAGACACTTCAAGGAAAGTCTGAAAATTTATATGGCAGATCAGCTGTCCCTAGCCCCTGGTCTCTCTGGGTCTCTTTCTCTTTGTCTCTGTTTCTCTGGCTTCCTTGCCCTCCTCAAAATTCCTGACCACAAACCTCGAAGGTTAGAGACCTGTGGATGGGCAGCTGATGTATGAGCATCTCTGAGTCAGAGGAGCAGGAAGTGTAACCAATTTATGAACCATGTGTTTTCCATCTCAGGGGTTAGTGAGATGGGTTACCTGCCAGCCCCTAATTAGTGGGTGTGAAACATCTTTGTTACCTCAGGCTGGTGAGCTGAAGCTAAGACTTTATTCTTACCATAATGAAGAAAAGAGGGTCCTAGGAACAGCATCGCTTGGGGAGAGGAGTATTCCTCAGAAGGTCACATGAAGGTTTCTGTATCTGGAAACAGTGTATCTCAGAAATTTATTTACTATTTCAACCAAGTCCACACCCTTAAAACCAAACCATTCTTGGAAACTTAACCTTATTTAGATGAGGAAACGATGAGGATTTATTTTCTTTAGAAATGATTTTTTTTCTCATGTAGGCCATTTTAGATCTTCATGAAAAAGAAATTATAGATGGGATGTGATGAGCCCTGAGGTTATATGCAACTGATGAATTTTTAAAACTACATCTGAAATGAGTCATGTACTATATGTTGGCTAAGCGAATTTAAATTAAAAAAAAATTTAAATTACTTCAAAATAAAAATTTTAAAAACTAAAAAAAAAAAAGAAGCTATAGAAGCTATTAAGAACACTTATTCTTATATATTTTAAATAGCTAAAGGATTTTTTAAAAGGCTCATTCAGCAGGTATTATTTGAGCTTTTACTGTGGACAAAGTGCCAGGCCAGGCATTGGAAAGATGCCTCCCTTCTAAATGTGATGTCGTCACTAGGCTTTGTAGTTTATTGTTGTTTGGTTGGTTTAAATCTGTACATCTATAGCTCATTTTCAGCAATGAATGTACTCTTGAACAATTTTGTGTAAATTAAATTTTTCATAAATTGAATCCATTTAGAGTAATAATTAGTCATCTCTCCATTTGCTTTGTGTATCCATGGATTATCATTTACGGAGCTAACGACCTACATACCAAGTAGTGAAAGGTCTTCCTTGATAAGGGTTTCTCAACCTTGGCACTACTGATATTTCCAGCTGAATAATTCTTTTTGGGAGGAGGAGGGAAGGGAGATTCTGTCCTTTGCACTTTAGGGAATTTGGTAGCATTCCTGGCCTCTAGCCTCTAGGTGCTAGTAGAAACCTCCTGCCCCAATGTGACAACCAAAAAGGCCTCCAAACATTGCCACATTTTCCCTAGAGGGCAAAATTACCCACAGATGAGAACCACAAGTATCAATTAAAGTGTATGCATTTTAAAAAATGATAAAACGTAGGAGAAATATTCTCTTGGTGTCTCATTTAGAAAAATAACTCCCAATTAGTAAACTAGGTCTCCATTGTATTTAAATAAGCATATATCCATATTTCCTCATTCACCAAGTACAATGATAGTAAAAGTGGTCTTCTTATGAACACTCTTCAATTTCAAAGATTTTTAGTGCTTGTTCAAACAAATTACAGCAATCTGGAATGTTTGTCCACTAAAAATAAGAAGTCTCTACCGTGTCACCAATTTTATTGCTCATATCATTATAGCCCAATTCTGAGAAAGAACTGATTTTTTAGTTCCATATCCCACAACTTCCTGAACTGCTTGGAAAGTGGCTTTATACCGAGAAGAAAACTGGTGGCAAGGGTGGTATGCATGGTCTCCCTCCCTCCTGGTCTTCCAAAGTTTAACTTTCACAGCCAGAACCTCCTGGTCCCTGATTCCTATGAAAACAAAATTCCTTCCTAGGATTTGTTGGAAATTTATTTGATGAGTCGAAAAAACTCATCAAAATACACTTTTATGACTATTGAGAACCTAGAAGGCATTTGTGTAGCTTACCAAAACCTAATAATTGCCTGCATTTTAAAGAGTCTTTATTTATGGGAGAATTACCCTGGTAATGGGAGTTTTAATATGTTTACTAGAGTCAGTCAACAGTGAAGGTTAACTCGAGTAGTACCCAGCTTGATGGAACCAATGGCAGAAGACCAGTTAATAAAACCAACACATTCCAATTGTTTGATATAAGAGGTTGTTGAGAGTGTGACTTTTTTTTTAAGGCCATTTAATTACATACCCTGATGTCTTCACTCAGCCATTCTCTAAAATATATTTTCCCAATTTCAGCATATACCCCTTCTCTACTCTCAATTAGCTATTGCATTGGGCCTTTGCTTCCAAGCCCCATAAGTAATAGTAACTTAATTTTCCAAACCATAAATCAGGTAGACTTATGCTCCATAGCACATGTTCCATTTGTTTTTAATCACGGGCAGCCTGGTACTCAGAGGTCGGAAGCTTTAATTCAGAAGGCTCCTATGCCTTTTGGAGAGAGAAACCTTTTGCTTTCTAGAATTCCCTTTGTGAATGTTTAAGTATTCTTTTGGCAAAAGTCAGAATATATATATATATATATAGAGAGAGAGAGTATTCATATATAGACTCCTTTAATTCACTGACCTAGACTCACTCCCTTCTTCCTCGGCTCTAAGATTAAAAGGAACATTTAACAACATTCCTATGCTTATGTATTCTCCTGATTTTTAATGTCATACTTTTGAAAGAAACGGAGTTGCAATAAAAGGGAACACAAAGTAGGGAGTTAAGAGACGTTATATTTCTGGAAATCACTTTCATGAAATAGTTATAACAGGTAGGAATATCATTGGGGTAGTATAGGTTTGATACTATCTTTTTTTTTAAGATTTTATTTATTTATTCATGAGAGACACAGAGAGAGGCAGAGACACAGGCAGAGGGAGAAGCAAGCTCCCTGCAGGGAGCCAGATGCAGGACTTGATTCCAGGACTCCTGGATCACTACCTGAGCCAAAGGCAGATGCTCAACAACTGAGCCACCCGGGTCCTCTGGGTTGATATTGTTTTTAGAAATAAAAAAAGAACCATATCAAATATCTTAAAGTTTATAGTCTTAGAGTTCTTTGCACACCCTTTTATGACTGCAAAGGATCTTAGACATACTTTCTATAACCTCTGCATTTCGAATATGAAGAAAGAGGAAAGAAATGCCCAGAGAAGTTTTAAATCCAGATGATAGTCATAAGCCTATCAGTATAGAACTAGAATCAGAACTCAGTCTAGGTCTTTTGGCATTGAATCTAAAATAAAATTCAGGGGCTCCTGGGTAGCTCAGTTAGTTAAGCATCCAACTCTTGGTTTCAGTTCAGGTCATGGTCTCAGGGTAGTGAGATTGAGCCCCATGTCGGGCTCCACGCTCAGTGTAGAGTCTGCTTGGGATTCTTTTTCTTTTCCTCTCCCTCCCTCTGCTCCTCCTCCTGCTCACCCCCATCCCTCAAGATGAATAAATAAATAAATAAATGAAATCTTTAAAAATAAATGAATAAAATCCAATAAGTATTTCATCATTCATCTAATATAAACATGTATCCATCTAATACAAAATATTTAGAAGTTTTAAAATGATTTATTGACCTTCAGTGTTCCATCGAGATATATTAAAATTTTAGAATGTCCAAAATCAAGAGAAAAATTTAAAAGCTATCAGAGTAGAAAAATAATAAAGATTACCTACAGTAAATGGAGAATCATATTGACATATGAGTTCTCATCAATATGAATGTAAGAACACAGTGAGCATTTTATATGCTAGACAATATTTAAATTTTACAATGCTATAAGAAAATTTCTTTTAGCCCATAATTCTTTACCGAGGTATTCAGGCATAAGTTTGCAAACAAGCTAATTTCCACATATGAATAATAAGACAGTTAAGCTCCTGAAGGAATTCTGAAAGAATTATAAGAAGATATATACCAGCAATAAGAAAGACGAATCTGAGAGGAAATAATACGGTAGAAAAATAAAAAATGAGCAATGAATTAGGAAAGCTTAATACTAAGTTTAATAAACACTCATGGTAGAAAGAAAGAAAGAGAGAAAGAAAGAAAGAAAGAAAGAAAGAAAGAAAGAAAGAAAGAAAGAAAGAAGAAAGAAAAAGAAAGAAAGAAAAAGAAAAAAGATAGATAGGTAGATCTGAAACTTTCTTTCCAGGCTATATCAGTGAGGAATTTTGTGGGGACGCAATGGGAACCTAGAACAGCAGAAAGAAAGACAATCATTTAGAATGTCTGATGTTAGTGAGGGTACATAGAAGTAGCTACACTTGTAGAATAACTGTAGGATTTAGTGACACAATGTGCATTTCCTATGACCTTGGAATTTTTCTCAGGTGTCACCTTAAAGAAAAACATGCATATGTGCACAAGGATGCATAATGAGCCCAAAGATTTCATAGTGACAATTGTTCCTAATAGTGGAAAAAAAATTAGAGTCCACCTAAACACCTGACATCCAGGGATGACAGCTAAAAAATTTGGGATATACCTGATCTCTGGAATCCCAAGTAGTAATCATAAAAGCAAAAAGAAAAACAAAAACCCAAGCCAATCAAATACAGGCAGACCTGACTCCAGAAGACTTTTGGACATATTTTTCAGAAAAAAAAAAAAAAAAAAGCAAGTTGCATGAATATATCCAAAGAAAATGTAAAGTGTTGGACTTTTATGTATATTTGTATATTAGAATTTATATATAAATTGTGCCATTCTTCATATGCATGTGAATGCATGGAATTATGTGATTAGCCACTGTTTTACATTATCCATACCAAATGTACTTTCCATAGTTTTACTGAATGAGCTATTTGTTCATTTATTAATTCATTTTTTTCATCAGATATTTATCAAACATTTATTGGACACTTTTTATATGCCATGTCTTATATTAGGATCCAAAATGTGGTCTATATTCTCCTTGAGTTTATTTTATATTGCAAGAGCCAAACTATTGACTTACAGTGTCAGGAGTTTATAACAGGATGCATATTATAGAAGAGGTATGCATGCTGGAAGATAAAACCAGAGTAGAAGCAGGAGTAGCTCTACTGAAGGGCTTTAAGGATCTTAAAGAGCAGATGACGGAAAGGGTTGGTCTTTGAAGGAGCAGCACTTTGCTAATACAAGAAGCAGGAGAACATTTCAGAAGTGGTAATAGACAATGCAGTGGAGTATTAATATGGATGTGCACAACATGGGTGGGGGAATGTAAATATCCCGATATGTGAGAAGGGCATATATTAAAAATTCTGCATTTTATGCCCTCGAGGAGAGAGAGCCACTAAAGATAAAAATATTCTTAGATGTTTATTTTCAGAAAGATAACTAGATGACTTGGAAGACGGAGGGATGAGAAGGAGGGTAAAACACTGGCAGAGATTTTACAAGAACCCAGATGAGAGATAATGAAAGGATCAGGGAATCAGACAAGAGGGAACTGATGTGATAGGTCCTTTAAATTTTCATGATCAGCTTGAAAAAAATGTTGCCTTCTAATTTGGAGACAGTTTTCAAGTTATTCCTCAATTTCGTTTTTGAGTTTACTCAGTCATTTTCCCTTTTTTGTCCCAGTTTCCATGAAAGCTCTGGTATCCAAGAGATGAAAGAAATAACAGATAATGGGTGGCCCAGAAGCCTCTTTTGGGTGGCTAATGGTTTCACAGGCCTTCGTCTAAAAGATACAGCTGTAGATACTGGCAGGCAAAGAGGATAGCGCACCATGGGTAAGTGCCAGCTCCAGGAAGACTCTCTTCCAGATGTCCTGGGGAGCCCAGTGGTCTCTAATCCCAGCATGTAGGGAATATACTCCCACAAACAGATGCCTTCAGCCACAGGATGGGGACTCCTGTAATTGGTTACATTTGGCATGCAAGGTCTCACCACAAGTTGGCAGAGGCCGGTCACACACAGAGAAAGACGTGTCTGTGGGCATGACCTTCTCCAAAGCCATGGTTTCAAAGCGGGTGGTGGCAACTCAGGGTGGAGGAGCTGTGCTAGAGCTCTGAAGGCACCAGAGGGAGCCTTGCAAGGGGCTGAGGTTTGGCTTGTATTAACACCCCCGTCTTTGGCTACTTTGGCTACTTTGCTAAACCTCAGAAGGGTGAATTATAAGGCTGGAAATGTTATAAGAAAAGACCTCCTGGGGACACAGCTTCCTGCTCACCCAGACATGCGGACCCTGATCTTTATGTTCTGAATCTCCTTTCTGCGGTCCCAATTTCTGGTCGACATTGTGCCAGAACAAGAAGAAAAACATAAAAATAAAGCTATGCTTTGTTCATGCACAGAAAACCAGCTAAATTTGTTACAACGTCTCAATAAAGTTAAAGGGAAAAAAAATTATAGAAGAAAGGGCAGTAATTGGTGTTGTGTGTGTGTGTGTGTGTTTTATCCCAATAACCTCACTCCCCCTCCGGCTGTCATCTTTTGCAGAGGAAGAGGGGGCAGCTCTTACATAAAAGGCAGATACGGATGAGTGAGTCTGTGTGACGTCTCTATGGGGGACATGCTGGCTGTGTACATGGGTTTATGTCAGCTTTTAACCCCCATGTCTGGATGATCCAGGGCTGAGCTGAAAGCAGGGAGCTACTGCTCACAGGGCAGTAATGCCACTCATAGAATTCACTTTTCCACTGTTTCCTTGATCCTCTGCAATTAAACACACTGAGACTTTTTCTTTTTTTTTCTCCTCTTTACTACTTCTCCTTTTTGCCCTCCTGTCTTTTGCTCTCTGTGATCTTCCTCTTTCCTTTCTTTCTTTTTTTTTCTCTGACAGGAGACACTGAGAGAGTAAGGATTATGACTAGTTCATCTGATTTCCTTTGTTTACCCATGTGTGGATTTTAAAGGGAATATGTGAATGAAAGAGAAGGGTGTGTGTGTGTGTGTGTGTGTGTGTGTGAGAGAGAGAGAGAGAGAGAGAGAGAGAGAGAGAGAGAGAATGAGAGACAGAAACAGAACGTAAGGGTGTGAGTATATGTGAGGGTGACCTAAGGTGACAAAATACACCATGAGAAGTAAAACAAAGCAAAACATGAATAGACCTGATAGTCGGCAGGTCTGCCTTCCAGGGGTGCTCCTATAATTCACACTGGGGAGTCGGTATTTCATAGCAGCTCTTCCTTCCTTACAAAGACTGTTGGGGACGGGTTGGTCTGCCTAGGAACTTGATCCTGAGACAAAGTGAAACCACTTTTTGTCTCCTAGAGCAATCTGAGTTTTGGGATAGGCAATGGTGGGGCTGAAGCCTTGGAGGTAGTGGGTGGAGGGCTGTCCTATTTTGAAGAAGAAACAAATCAGCATGGGGAGAAGAAAACTGGAGGCTGGCCATGAGAGAAAGAAGGAAGTGTAAAACAGGGCAAAGAGACAGCCAGTGAGAAATTTCCTGATATGAGATCAGCCAATGGAATTTTCATGCAAAGACCTGCTCAATTGGTTACTGTGAGATCTTGCGATGGAACTACCTTGTTTCATTGTTTAAACTTCAAACTTCCTTATGTGCTCATTATACAGAACTGGCTTAGGGTGGTGATTTTGGGGGAAGGTCAAGACAAGGAGGATATGTTTTCAGGGCTTATATTGGGTGGAGACAAGAGAAAACTCCCATGAGATAGAAATGAAATAAAGGGAAGTTCAGTAAGAATAGGAACGTGGAGAAAACAGTGACCATGAGAAGCGTAAGTTCCTCCAAAAAAATTCAGTCTTTTAAGCAGGGAAGTCTTTGCCTTCCTCATGAGAGGATAAAGGCAATTTATGTAGATATTCATTGAAAAGGTGTCCTTACAATATTCAAGGACTTGGGAGATTTTGGTGTGTAAGGCATATGTTACACACACACACACACACACACACACACACACACTTACATACACACTCACTAGCCTGTGTATCTGATATTGCTGTGGAGTCTTGTGTCTTGTTGTCAAATAAGTTAATTACTTGCTGGTCCTCAGCTGGAAATGCTGGTCTTCATGGAGCTGGAGATTTGAGAGGCAAGTGACAGAGGCTGCATGCACCTTGTCACTTCAGATTCAGGCTTGCATATGACTGCGCCAAATGCCATCTCTGTCCCTGCACCTTAGCAAGACATGTCTCTTCTGATTGGATTCCCAGGGTAGTTCCTACGGCTTTGGTGTCCATGTTCTTGACGAGTGTCTCAGCGCCCTCAAAGTTTATTTAATCAGAACATCCCTCAAACTCTCCAAATGGTGAAGTTCATCTAACAATTTTTGGTGTTTCACAAACAGGAGAACAGAGGTCAAACTGTTCATCTAGTCCCCCTATGTAACTTCCCCCTAAAATAGAAAAAGAAAAAGTGAATGAGAATTCAGTAAAGAGAAGCCACCATCAGGTCCCTCTGCCCATCCCCAGGCTCCTAACCACTCACATGTCTGGATCTAACAGGTAGGTGACGTTTGTGTTTGCGGTATTGACCTGAGATGAAGAGTAAGTGTATTCATCTCTATGTTCACGCTGTCCTGCTGTCAAAGACACGGTTCGCTCATCTCTTCCTAGAAAGTGCTCATATTTCTACATCCTTTGAAATGGGAAAGTGGGGAGAAAATAACATTCTCCTCTTTATCATGACCCATTAGGAGATGGGGTGAGCTGAGCTTTCCACAAGGTCCTGAATGGATGAAAAGGACCCAGAACATATGGAAAATATGGAGAATAGGGTATAAGTCATAAAAATAAAAATAAAATAAATAAAATAAATTGGGAATGCCAGTTTCTGGTAATGATTTGTTTTCACAGTAACTGAGAACTCCCTTAAACCTGCGATTAATCACACATTTACGGTGAGGCTAAGCGGGGAGAATTAGGGGCTTGGATTATTAGTGCAGCTGCTTTTCATTGATGAGATCTGAGTTCAAATCTCAACCAATGTTACCAATGAAAATGTCATTTTGAAAGTTAATTAGCTCCATGCAATAAATGCTGACTACTTGATTGATGTACCTAAAAAAAAAAAATCACTACCCAGAAAAAAAAAATTATATATATGGCCCGTTAGGGGAGTCAAGCCAGTCAAAAAGTCAGACATTATTTAAACAATTTGCTTTTCTTAATAGTCCAACCACCTGCAAGTAAATAGAATTTATTAAAAGAAGGTGGAGTTTCTAATAGTCAGAGCATGTGAAAGAATGTCTGAATGTATTAAAAACTACAGAATTTTAGAAGTAGAAAAAAAAATCTTTAAAAGCCATCTAATCTAATCCTTGCTTTTTTTCAATAGAAGAGGGAATAGAAACTCGGGAGGATCAGTGACCTGATTAAGTCACACAATTAACTGGTGGGGGAAGCAGGGCTGGGTTCCAGGTGTCCCAGCCATCACACATGTTCTCAGGATCATTTCCGTGGACTCCGAGCGTGGCTCTCCCCTCACTGCTCTGACCCTTAGTTTCTCCGCATGGCTCGTCCACAGGACCTTGTCTTTGGTATGTTCTGTGCTTCAGAAAGTTCTGTCTTCTACTGAAAGATCTCAAAACTTACATTCTCCACACTTTAAAAAATATATATTTATTTGAGAGAGAGAAAGAGAGAGAGAGAGCGTGAGCACACAGAGGCAAAGGGAGAGGGAGAAGCAGACTCCCCACTGAGCAGGGAGCCCATACAGGGCTTGATCCCAGGACCCTGAGATCATGACCTGAGCCAAAGGCAGATGCTTAACCAACTGAGCCACCGAGGTGCCCTCATTTTTCTTTCTTTCTTTCTTTCTTTCTTTCTTTCTTTCTTTCTTTCTTTCTCTTTTCTTTCTTTTTTCTTTTTTTCTTTCTTTTTCTTTCTTTCTTTCTTTCTTTCTTTCTTTCTTTCTTTCTTTCTTTTCTTTCTTTCTTTCTTTCTTTCATGAAAATCTTGCATCAATGCAGCTGGAGTATAGCCAGAGAATCAGCATGTGATCCCTGTACCCTAGATGTCCTAAAATGGAATTCAGAGTGAATTTGACCAAAATGAAAGAAGTGTCAAGTATTACATTTAGTAAGAGGGCAGCAAGATCTCTGCCTAAATCAGTGTTCTGTAAAGAGTTCGCCTGGGCTAGTGAGACAGAAAGAGGTCAGGAAGAAGTCAGTCCTAGGTCCCTCTGTTTGCATGTTCACGATTTTAAGCTGCTCCTGATCTTCAAACAATGCCTCGATGGAGCATTTCATTTGGCAGCAAGATGCCTTTCTAGGACCATTAAAGGCAGCTCTGGGGGGCTCGGGGGGCAAAGAGGAGCCCTATGGGGGAAGTCGCTGCTGTGTCACAGAGTACATACATCATCGTGAACCCAGTGCTGGTAGAAATGTCGTCACTAGTAGACACTCTGGTGAGGAACGTGGAAGCGAGGAACATGTTACTGTAAACTGGAAAAGAGAAAAGATCTTTATTACCAAGGGGCAAAGACCTTGGCGTACTTGTGTCCTAATGTTCTATGGAAGGTCAAACCTGTGAGCAATGAAGTTGGGTATTTAGCTGAAAAGATGTCTAAGAAAAACATTGAAGGCATGGCTTGGTTTCTCCTTACCCCTTAGAGTGAAAGGTGAGAGGACAGAGCAAAACTGAAGGAGTCAGTTAAGCCAAAAAGAATCAGAACTTGGGGGTTTGGAGAAGGCTCAGCCTGTCTATTTGGCAAAAAAAAAAAAAAAAAAAAAAGAAAAGAAAAAGAAAAAGAAAAAACAGGTTCTGAAGGAGAAGAGTAGGTCTCCTCTCTGGAGATGTTAGGGTAGACTCTGTTCCCTTCCTTGTTCCAGTTATTGGGAGAATAGAGCACCTTGAGATTGTACAACGGGGGTCCCCATTCTCTTGCTAGTTGTCAGCTTCTGGAGTCCACCCTTATTTGAACCTTTGCTGGCCTCCCCATCTTCAGTTCCTGCAATGGTGGACCATCTCTCTCTCAGGCTTGGAATCTTTCTTGACTTTTCTCCCATTGTCTCATCTCTCTGACTTTCTTTTCCAGGTCCGTCTTCCACTTTTAGGTCATGTAACACAGGTCTTGGATGGTAGAGTAAGAACATTTTCAAGAGCTATTATTTTGCCTACTACAAAGGAGGACATGCATTAAAATTTTACTTTGTATGTTTACTAGCTATTTATAAAATATTTAATACTGTATGTAGTTCTGTTCAATTATATACCTCTGATAACTATGAACATAACTCACTCCAGAAAAGATGCATGGTCAGAGGGAATAAAATAGGTTTTAGAATTTCAAACTAAATTTTGTGATGGGTAAAAAAGGATCAAATCAGAAAACGATCAATGAAATTATAGGACTATAAAATACATTAGGAAGAGGAATAAAAATATAAATTCAAAGATAAATAAAACTAAGTATAGTTTCTAAATCTTAAAGAGCCTGTTCTTTAAAAGTGAATAATTATGGCTGACAAATAATTCTTAGATTTAGATTGCATTGAAAAAAAAATGTAGATAAGTGACAGCATTTTAGATATCAATCTTTATATATTATATATAATATATATAATATTTATATATATTGCAACTCTTTAAAGTTAAGAATAAATATGAATTTTAAAAATGAAAGAGTCTGTGGGGTACATGGGTGGCACAGTTGGTTGAGCATTTGACTCTTGGTCTCAGGTCATGATCTCAGGGTTATGAGATCCAGGCCGCCATTGGTGTTTGTGCTCAGCACAGTCTGCTTGAGTTTCTCTCTTCCCTCTCTGTCTGCCCTTCCTGATTGTGCTCTCTCTCTCTTTCTAATAAATAATGAACCTTTTAAAAATGTATGAAAGTGTAATTTTTGAAAACAATTTTATTGGCAAATGAACAAAGAATTGCGTAATTACTACTTTAGAGCACATATTTGCTTTTACCTTCACTAACACTTAATGAGCTCTCATTAAAATTTCAAAACGTTAAAATATTTTGTTAGTCTAATGGGCAAATAATATGCAACATTGATTTAATTTATATTCCTTCTTTTTTTTTGTATATTTTTTATTGAAGTTCGATTTGCCAACATACAGTATAACACCCAGTGCTCATCCCATCAAGTGCCCCCCTCAGTGTCTGTCACCCAGTCACCCCATCCCCCCCACCTCCCTTTCCACTACCCCTTGTTCGTTTCCCAGAGTTAGGAGTCTCTCATATTTCTTCTTTTGTTGATTATCTGAGCATAGGCTTTATCTACTTTGTTAGCCTCTTCCTTGTTTAATTATAGATGCTCTTTATGTATTTCCTTTCATGTTACTTGTTATATTTTTTGAGTGTGTTCTTATTTCAAAACTTTGGGTTTTAGCTTTAATTTTTAAAAATTTCAATGTATTCAAATACATCTATATTTTCTTTTATAGCTTCTGCTTTGTGTTTCTGGTTTACAAAGAATTTTCTTAAGGTAATATTTTAACACTTCCTTTTTTTTTACATTAAGTCACTTAATCCTTTTACATTATATGTTCAGATTATGAGAAGGATTTAATTTTATTTTGTGTCTCTAATGACTAACCAGTCACCACACCGATTTATTCAATAATCATTCTTTTCCCCACTGTTTAAAGTGTTTCAAATACTATCTACATCTGGTTTAAGTCTCTTTCCAGAGGTCCAGGCCTTATAGCCAAATATCTTTTAAATGTCCCCTCCTGGATGTTTCCAGATCCTTTAAATGTGTCTAAACACCACAAGTGATCATAATGTTAGAGAACACCTCCTAAGTGTTAGTCATGTTAGCAAATGTTCTGCTAAACACTGGAGAGGTAATTTCAGATAATCCTCTCAAGGTGGATTCTATTACTATCAACTATTTTATGAATGAAAAAGCCAAAATTATGAAAGTTTAAAGATTCATCCGAAGGGATCAAGGTGGGTTAGAACCTGGGCAGTCAGAGCCAAGGTGCATTTACCTGCCAACCATGTTATACTGACCTTTCCCTGGGAACCTGCCTGTCTCCAGGGCCCATCCTACCCACGTTCAGTATCTCAATGGCACAACGAACAATTGCTGGCATTGCAAATTCTACCTCCCAAATCTCTCTCAATATCTTCATTTCTCTCAACCTTTGTTATTCAGAACCCTGGGCTATTCCTACTGTCCTTGTGATATAGTCTGAATTCCTACAGGAACCAACTCTGCTCTGTGAGAAAAAAGGAAGGAAGGAAGGGAGGAAGAGAAAGAATGGAAAGCAGGAAAGAGAGGGAGGGTAGGAGGGTAGTGTTGAATTTTATCAAATGTCTTTTAGGTATCTTTCAAGACTACTTTTTAGCTTGTTTTTTTTGTGTTATCTATAGATGTTTTTTTTGTGTTATCTATAACACATTAACAAATAACCTAATCTTAAGCCATCTTTACGTTTTTAGGATAAACCCTTACCATTACATATACATTTTAAAACAGAGTCTCTCTCAGCTGTGCATATTTCTATAGCCTAAATTTTCACTTAGGTAGCAATTCCACACCCTATTGAAACTCTTAGAAGGAAAGCATGAACTTTCCATATGGCCAAACTTTCACTATTGTCTCTTTTAATCACTCTCCATTTACAAAACTACATCCTCATCCCCAACACTGATCTTTTATCCCAATTAATTTCTCTATAAACCGTATTCTGTTATATTAAAATTCCTCAAATTTTGCATTTGAATTAAAGTCAGTTCTTTCCATGATAATTGTTAAAATTCTTTTTTTTAAGTGGTTTCAGATCCCACAAAGACTTACTGAGAACCAATTATTCTCCAGGTGCTGTACTAAACATTTTCACCAATAATATCTAATCCAAGTTATTGGACTTTAAATTCCTATGCAAAGTGTTTGCTTTAACTGGGAAGGTGTTTTCCCTTCCAGAGAAAAATCGCCTCCCCCAGTGTCTGCATGCTAAAAAAGCAGACATGAGAGTGAGATGTGTTTTTAAATCTTGAGGTGTTGCTACCAACAGCTCTCCTTTGAAGAAAATGCACTGAGCAGCTTCAAGGGCAATTACGACAATCCCTGGAATTTGTGCCTTGCAAGAAATCAGGCTGTGCTTAAAAGAAACTAGGCTGATGATTCAAATGGAAATTCAAAGTAAATCCACAGTACTTGAAACTGTATATTTCCACGCTATAAATGCTCTCTAATATCAGGCAAATTGTCTAGATCACTTGTCTCCCTTATTCAAATTCCTGATCAAGACACATTTCCTGAGTAATTTCTTCTACTCGGTTTACTCCCATAGCGTTAAGTATCATTAGGTCCACTAGCTTAGAAATTAATCTGTCCAATCTTAAGTACATCTCAAACCTACCCGGCCCTTGTCCATTCCCAGCGCCACTGCATTAGTTCAGGCCTGCCTCATTTTTCCCTTGGATTATTGTAATTGCCTTTATTTTGCCTTAACTGCCTGAAGTCTCGTCCCTTTCCCTATACCCCTTACAATTTATTTTCTGCGTTGCCTGAGTAATCTTTCTTAAATGCATGCCTGAGCATGTCATTCCCTGCTTAAAATCCTTCAATTACACTCAATTGCATTCATAATACAATCCAATCTCTATGACAACAGCCACTTTAAATCCTCTCTGGAATAAGGTGGGGCTGTAAATACAAACAGGAGTGCGTGTTCACATGAATTCCTTAGCAGGGCATATAAGTGAGACCCGACGACCAAAAGACCCTGGCATCTCCCTCTATAAGCCATATTCCGTTATATTAAAATTTCTCAAATTTTGCATTTGAATTAAAGTCAGTTCTTTCAATGATAATTGTTAAAATTATTTTTTTTTAAAAGTGATTTCAAAAAAAAAAAAAGTGATTTCAGATCCCACAAAGACTTACTGAGAACCAATTATTTTCCAGATGCTGTACTAAACATTTTCACCAATAATATCTAATCCAAGTTATTGGAATTTAAATTCCTCTCTGGCCTTCACCCTTTCACCTCTCACTCATTGCACAATCTGGATGCCCCCACCTGCCTCCATGCCTGTGAGTGCACTACACGGCCACTCCCTCTCCATAGAATTCACCCTCCTCAAGATCTGCATAAGTCCTCATCTTTTAAGCCTTACTCACATCTAGTAAGGCAGCGGGTAGTGAGGAACTTTCCTTCAAAGTGGGTTTGAACCCTCTTCTAGAGTTATCCAGCATTCAAGCCCCTCTCTCATATTTTTTTCATTGGTTTACTTGTTGATCGATTGCCAGATTATGACTTTATCGAGAGTAGGAACTAGCATAGCACTTGGCACTTGGTAGGTACAATATGATGATTTGTAAGAAATATATATCTAGTCATTCAGGTGAGCAAAATGTATTTCCCTGATATATTTGGTCTTCATCCACAATCCCTGAAAATGTTTCAGAACCATAAAGATGAAATGGGTGTGTTTTTATTAATGAAGGTGACTTTTGGACCCCATGCAAGGGCAGGGGGACTGTCAAGAAGACCAATCATGTGATTAGAGGGTTGAAATTCTCAGTTTCACACCCTTGACCTCCAGGAAGAGGAGAGGGCCTGGAGGTTGAATCAGCCAATGGCCAATGACAGAGTCAGTAATGAAACCTCCATAAAAAGGACAAGAGGACAGTTTTTTGGTCCTTTTTCAGAGAGGGTCCATGCTTGGAGAACAAGAATGCTTCCATGTGCCACTAAGCTGAGCCCCAAGCTCCATGAAGACAGAAACTCCTTTGCTTGGGACCTCTCCCTGTGTATCTCTCCATCTGACAACATAGGATTATTGGAACATAGGAACAGAGGATTCATATCCTCTCTCATATCTTTTAATAAATTGGTTAACATAAATGTTTCCCGGAGTTCTGTGAGCCACTCTAGAAAATTAATTGAACTTGAAAAGGAGGTCATTGGAACCTCCAATCTGTAGCCAGTTGGTCAGAAGCACAGGTAACAGGCTGGGTCTTGTGACTAGAGTCTGAAGTGGGGATCAGGAATCATCTTGTAGGGTTGAACCCTTAACCCCTGGAATCTGATGCTGTCTCTGGATAGATAGAGTCAGAATTGAGTTGAATTCTTGGATACTAGTGTCCAACAATGCTTGATACTGTGTGTGGGGAAACCCCAACCCCCATGTTGGATTTAGGTCTGGGAGCCCTGAAAGAGTAGGCATCCTGATTCAGATGTATAGTTGTCTTATTTATTTGTTTTTAAATCTTTTTTTTAAAGATTTTATTTATTTATTTATTCATGAGAATAATAGAGAGAGAGACAGAGAGAGAGAGAGAGAGAGAGAGAGAGAGGCAGAAACAGAGGCAGAGGGAGAAGCAGGCTCCATTCGGGGAGCCTAATGTGGGACTCGATCCTGGGACTATGGGATCACGCCCTGAGCTGAAGGCAGACGCTCAACCGCTGAGCCACCCAGGAGCCCCAGTTTTGAAATGTCTTATTATGTTTTTCACTCTGAGGCTCTTCTACAGTAAAACATTTATTATTATACATGAAACCAAAGAGACCCAATTGGCCCAACTCAGACTTCCAATATAAGGATACTTTCTCTGACACATGAGCTGGTGGTCATCCAGCACCGGCCTATGCCGTGGCCTAAATCTACTGCACTTGATCATTTTCAAAGGGACCATAATGATTTTTCACTGATTTCACTCAGTCATTTCTTGAGAGTAGTTTGGAAAAAGGTCATCATGGGCTTTTATTCCTCTAAGAGTACTAACCAGGGACCTTTCTCTATGTCAGATAATTTATAGAATTGTGAAATAGGTAAAATGGGTCTTGGGCAACTGCTTATTTCCTATTCTTGTTTTCTTGATGTGCTTCTTTTCCCAAGATCTTTAGTACCCTGATCTGCCCTCATTTCCTTCCTCCCACTTGGCTTCATTCCATTTGGTTGGTGCATAATAGTTTATATTTTCACCTTCTTATATATAAATCTTGGGACTTTTGTTCTCTTGGAAACACTTAGAAAAATTTTTTTTTTAATTTTTTATTTATTTATGATAGTCACAGAGAGAGAGAGAGAGAGGCAGAGACACAGGCGGAGGGAGAAGCAGGCTCCATGCACCGGGAGCCTGATGTGGGATTCGATCCCGGGTCTCCAGGATCGCGCCCTGGGCCAAAGGCAGGCGCCAAACCGCTGCGCCACCCAGGGATCCCTTGGAAACACTTAGAATAGAAAAATTCATAGTAAGTGATTGATGACTAATAATAATCTAATTATCTGTCCACATGTTCTTTACATGTTAGTTGATTTTTCTATTTGAACCCAAAGAAATAAACTTGCAATGATGGAATTGCAGACATCACAAATGGATTTGCGGGAATTTTATAGTTGTTGGGGTTACAGTTATTCTTAGCATCCTTACGAAACATGCCACCTGGATTTCCACCTATTCCACGTAAGCACTGATTTGTTACGTAGCCTTTAATCTGTTATACAGTAGAAACAATTCAAACTAGAGCAAGAGCTTCGAAGACAGCAGGCTCAGGCCTGATTCAAACTTCTGGTCACATGCAAGGGCTTTAACAGAAAAGTGCTTGGGGAGTAAGGACACTCAGGCAGTTGCTTCCTGCTGGATGGTAGGTGTTTCCTGATTGTCAGAGGATCCTCCCAGAATCCAGCTTTAGGACACACCTGTGATACTTACTTATAGAGGGAAAAGGAACCATATACCATCAAGAGGCTAGTAAAGCTCTCTGAGGAGTTTATAAATTTTATACATCTGTTGATTCAGGCAGTAAAACCCATCCTCAGGACAAGTTTTACATTTTGCTTTTATCAGATGTTTTACAGTCTGTTCCTTCCATTCTGAAGAATTCTTCACTGTAGCTGGTTGTGATGTGATTTTCCACACTGATACGAGCTCTGGCAAAGCTTCCTCTCCACTTCTTTTGGCAGCCAAGCCCCTGAGGGCTCAACTACATCCTATTGTCTTTCTTCCTTGGAATGACTGAGGGAGAGGCTTCATAGAATCCTCTGGCTGGGACAGCAAGATTCATTCCTGGGCCTTTGTTTCAGCTTGAAATACACCACAAATTAATTGGGCTGATGCAGGTAATTAAGATAGTCACTTGGATTGTGTGCCTTTCTTCTGAAAAATTTCTGTAAGGTGCCAGATCTAAGCTTGGCGTATTGAAATGTTAATGATCCGTGCCCTTAAAAAAAAAAAAATGTTTCCTTTGAATGGAAAGTCATAGCTAAAGAAAATGTTTAGACTGATTAGCACTCACACTGTAGTCTCATGTACTGCTCTCAGTAATAAATAGCCCATCATTTAGCATAACATATGTCACCAGTAATTCAACACCAAACTTTGTGTAGACTCCTACTGTTACAGTGACAGTGATCTCGGGCCTCTACTCTAAAATGATCTTGCAGTAAAGAAGGAAATATTCTGGGGTATTTTCTGGATCTGCAATCGGGGATGACTAACCTTTGAGTAGAAACAAATAGTTTGAGGAAACAGGATAACTTGAGTCTGTTAGGAGGAGACACCAGTAAATATAGTAGGATAATCAGGGTCCTTTGGCATTTTCTGCTGGTGGTTACGATATTATAGCATTACCTTGTTTGTACCTATAAGTCTAATCATGATACTGTCTGTTCTACTAAGAAGAACCAATGGTATTTCTTCCCTTGGGCCTGCATCAGGCACGATCTCCTGTATTTCTTACCTTACTTCCTATTTGACACACATGCTTCATTTCTGATCCCACTTTTGATACTTCTCATCATGAGATAGTTGCCTGATCCTTACTCCTCATTGATCCTTTAGATTTAGAAGTCGATTTGGGGGTATATCCTACCTGATTGCTAATTCCCATCATAATCTTCTTCCTCTGTCAGAGGAGTGTTCTTTAATTGTGCCCCAAAGCTTTCCCTGTGCTTCTCTAAGAATTCGGATCACTCGTGGTTGGAGAAGAGTATTTAATGTGCATATTTAAAATAACCATTGTTGAGTTATATATAAATGCAATAAATTGTACTGATTTTTCCACTGAAGTTTTTTATATCTTTTTTAAAGTTTGCCTCCATAGGTGGAAATGTTTGCAATTAAACATTTACAAAATAATTTTTTAAAGTTTTCTTCTTCTTCTTCTTCTTCTTCTTCTTCTTCTTCTTCTTCTTCTTCTTCAGTAATCTCTGTACCTAATGTGGGGCTTGAATTTATGATCCCAAGATCAAGAGTTGCATGTTCCACTGACCCTGTCAGCCAGGTGCCCCTAAATATTTAAAAAATAATCTGAGCTAAGCAGACGAAATCAATGTTATCTGAAAGGTAACACTAATGTCTGATGAGTTTTGATGAATTTCTATACTCATGTAAATATCATCCAAATCAATACATATAGAACATTTTCATCTATCCCAGAAAATTTCCTTATGTCCCTCCCCAGCCAATTCTTCTCCAAACAAATATTGATCTGATTTCTATAGGATAGATTAATTTTGCTTATTCTAGAATTTCATCTAAACAGACTTATATAGTATATATTCTTTTGTGTCTTATTTCTTTCACTTAGCATAAAAATTTTGAGATCCACCCTTGCTCTTGTGACAGTAGCTTGTTCATTTTAAATTGCCGAGTTTATTTCATTTATGAATATATAACAACTTATTTTTTTACCCACTGATGTACATTTGTGTTGTTTCCTTTTTGGTGCTATTGTGAAGAAAGCTGCTATAAACATTCATGCATGCATCTTTTTGTGGACTTACATTTTCACTTCTCTTGGATAAATATTTAGAAGTGGAATTCTCGGATCACTAATTAGGTATATGCTTAAATTTACAGGAAACTCCTCATCTGTTTTGCAAAATGACCTTATACTCCCACCAATCATGTATGACAGTTTTATTTGCTCTAAATCTTTGCAACACTTGCTATTGTCTGTCTTTTTTTTTAAGGTTTCATTTATTTATTCATGAGAGACAGAGAGAGAGGAGGAGACATAGGCAGAGGGAGAAGCAGGCTTTTCGCAGGGAGCCTGATGTGGGAGTCGATCCTGGGACCCTGGGATCACACCCTGTGCCAAAGGCAGACCCTCAACCACTGAGTCATCCAGGCATCCCTATTGTCAGTCTTTTAGATTTTAGTCATTCTAGTGGGTATGTGTTAATAACAGTAAAACACTCCTTTATTTTGTATGGTTTTAATTTGCATTTCCATTATTTCTAATAAGCAGTTTTATATATGCTTATCAGTCATTCATGCTTCTTTTGTGAACTGGCTACTCAAATAATTTGCCCATTTTTAATTGGTGTGTGCATCTTATTACTGAGTTGTAAGTGTTCTTTATATATTTTGAATAAAACTCTTTTTTCAGATATATGTAATATAATTATTTTCCTCCAGAGAACTTCCCATAAGTAGTCTTATCTCCATTCATATTTCCTTGGTTAGCTTCGTGGAGTCTTCTTCTAACCACATGTAACTAAAGCCATGAGAAGACCCTTCTGCAGATTCTTGAGACTCTTTCTGTTCTAGATCTCTCCTTTCTAGTACTCAGAAGCACAAATTCCAACCACCTCAGCCTCTTCCAACTCTGATCTTTGTCTTTTCAGCTCAAGGAGACCACTGGGTCCTGCTTTTCTTCCCTTCTTACATCATGATTCCAAAATTGCCTCCAAGCAGAAAGTCAGGGTGATCATAAGGTTTACCTTATTTGTTTCCCTTCTTGCAGGGATCATAGTCCTGTAATACCTGTTGCCCAGTGTCTAAAAGCTGTCGTTTCACATATTTTGTCCAGTTTATTGTCTGGCACTAGTTATTCCTGTCTTCATAGCAGGAGGCAGAAACTTTAAAAAGTTACTTGAAAACACAAGAAAATAAAATAGAAAAGTTACAGATTTAAGGGATTCAGAAAATGGAATTGAATGTAACATTAGTACACTAAAGATACTTTACCAAGAAATTCCTGAAAGTTTTATACTTCATTTTTCTCACATTATAAGGAATGATTCAATCTACTGTATGAAAGAGTTACTGGTTTGTCATTGTATTACCAACATATTTTGGCTTCATAGCTGCTTACAAAGCTAAAAAAAAAAAAAAAATCCAAAAATCAAACAAATGTAAGCCCTACACCTGAGCTTATAAAATGATTGTCACTTCCTCTGGAATGTCACTATTCCCTGGTTGAGCATATTATGTCCTATCCCTTCATATACCTTTCTATCTTTTCCATTTTCCTACAGACTTACCTATAGTGTGTTCAGAAGCTGGAGAATCAATAAGGATCAGATGCTTAATCATGAAAAACAACTTTTTCTACTCGGCAATGATAAGGCCATAACCATGCTAAGTGATTTACCTTATTTAATTCTCATTACAACTCGTATGATTTTGTGACCTTGAACAATTTATGGAATCATTTTACACCTGAGCTTTCTTATTGGTAGAATAAGATAGTAAACAAAAAAGCAAGAGGGGAGCCCAGTTAATCAGATTTCAGTGTAGGCTGCTCATGTGCAGTTTAGGAAGAATTCCCTGGAACTTCTAGCTAAAAATTGTCTGAACATGCATTTGAATATGTGTAATGCAACACACATGTGTTTCTCTTCAAGCCCTGCTCACATGGCAGTAAAATAATTTCAAAGGAAGTTCTAGTTTTAAAAAGCTAAGAAAGGTGAACAGAATGAACTAGAAATTTCTTCAAAAGTTAGGTTAATAGAAAGTGGGTAACCGGTTTGATAAATGGTATAACAGAGAGCAGGGAGCTGAAAACCATGTGCCTATAAATGAAGATATTAATAAAAAATGAGCTGATTTGTGCTAATAAAACACAGTAAATTTCAGGTACTTGGCAAGGGGGGCATTCAGCAAGGCAGAAGTGAAGAATAAGGTGTGAAAAACTAAAATCTGGTTCCCAACCTTCTCTCACCACATTCCTATTCTTATCCCAACAGAAGGCAGGGAGGGTACTTTCTGGAGAATACTAAAGAGAACTGGAAGTCAAGAGTAATGCTTGTGCTGTATATGAAAAACTCGGGACAAGAGACAAAACTTGGACCTCTGTTGTGGTCACAAGTTCTCTGCAAATATATCCTGGCAGCAGCTTCGTTCTCACAAAGCTGCTCTTGCTCATCCAAAGAATATGTTGAGGAAAAGAAATCACCAGAGACCTAATACAAGAAAATGTTCTGGAATGCAGTCATTTGGAACAGTTAGGTCCTTTAAGGTCATGCTTTCAAGTTTCATTAGGCAAGGACAAAGCAGCATGTATTTCAGAGTTGATCTTGCCCTGCTTCTGTACCTGAGGACTCGTGAATGGCCAGGGTTGCCTTCTGGCTGGTGGGAACAAGAACTATTCCGGGGCCCTGGTGAGGTCTAGAAATTGTTTCTTCTAAGTCTTGGAGGTGTTTCTTTTCTCAGCTTCCAACAGTTTCCCCAATATATGCAATGATCAGTGAAAGATTTCTAATCCCTGGAGCTCCCTGCTCGGTGCATCACTATTCTCTTAAGGGCCCTGCTCTGCAAGCTTTCACTGCCTTGACCCTCTCAGACAACCATTTCTGGCTCCTTGACTCCAGGAGACTGCTAAGCTGGGTACCCCTGGGTACCACCTGGGTACCCCTCCCTGCTCTGCACCTGGTCAATGAGATGAGTAAATCACAGGACTCACATTGCTGTTTCCCTTTTCGTGGGTTTCACTGTCCTTCATGGACTGATGTCCAGTATCTTCAAAACCATTGTCTCATGGATTTTTGTCTTGCTTTTGAGAGCTTGTTGGATGTGGGAGGTATGGACCGTTTTACTCGATCTTGTCCAGAAGTGGAACTCACACAGGTAAAACTCTGGTAAAATTAAAACTAATGTAAAAAACCATGGTTTCAGTCATTGTTAACAAAACCCATTCTTCTCGCCTACAGGTGATGCTATAATGATAAAACCTTTGCAGTTGTCATGGAAGAGCAGCGATGTAGGTCTCTCTCCATAATTTTAGCTAGAAGACAGTCTCCTCTTTCTTTTTTACACATTGCTATTTTTGGAGGGATTACCAACTCCATATGGTGTTGAGGAAAAAGGAGACAGGGTTCCTCAAGCATCTACCTGGATGACTTTTAGGTAAGGCATCTAACCCCCTCCACCCTAGTTTCTTCATCTGTAGAGTGAAATTGATATTATCTACTTTGCAGTCATCATGAGGATTAACTAAGATATCTGTAGGAAAAATAGCATAGAGCCTGATTCATAATAATTTTCATAAAATATTAGTCAATTTATTCTCAAGAACATCAATAAAGGCAATACAGTAATAGGTCTGTTCTTGCCTTGTGCGTGGTCTTATTATCAAAAGCTCCTGGCTGTTTATGTGGTTGACCTGTCTTAAAAATCTTCCTAGTGAATATAGTTGGCTCTAGAAGCACATTACGTTTCAGTAATCCACTTCTCACCAGCAACCGAGGCACACAACTTGGCACACAAAAGAGGGCAGACCAGCAATGGACAGATTAGTCTGCCCCAGTGATGCCGCTGGGTGATTTGCCTGTCTGACAGTCTGAGATCCAGGCCGGGGCGAGGAAGTGCATTGCTTCCTGTGTCTCGCAAGCCGAAGGCCAGCAGCTGGAGACACGCATCCATGGCAAAAGATCAGCTGCTTTAGCAGCTAATTAATGAGGGGGGCTACACATGACATTTGGAAAGTTCCTAAGTGAGCAGGGCTGTATAGTGAAAAGCTGAATAACATCCTTATGTTATCTGTTACATCACTTGTGTTCACTTCTCTTGGCCTGGCCTGAGCACACTGCATAAATCTACAGCTGCAGAAACCAAAATCTCATATAAAACTGAAGGATTTATTTTGAGGTATTGAAAGGTTTATAGCTGCAAAAGTTAAAATTTGCCGAATCGGCATTTGGAGGACTCTCCCGCACGCCTCACCCCTTTTGGCTCTCCGATTGTGTTCTCTGAATTCCTGTCTCCACAGGGAGACAAGAGAGCCAGGGGGAAACAGTGACGTGGATGGAATTGTCCAGACTTTACCCACTCTTGGCCTTAGTGGCTTCATATTTCAACCTAAGTAGTCCTTGAAAGCTGTCATTATGATGCTGAGACCCATACACAAGAAATATAAAGCAGTAATTCCATTCTGCTCTGGTGCCTGATTGCGTTTTGGACTCCAGAAACTTCCGTCAATTTTCACGACATATTTTGGAGTGCAGTGTTCAATTTTCAATGACCACTTCCCTGCATCTTTACTCTTTGGTGGGAACCAAAAGACTGGTTCTTTTGGGAACCAGTCGGAAGCTAACTTAGGTCCTTAGTCGTCTTCTCGTAGAAAAAAACCCTGAGTTATTATTCTCGTATTTAATCCAAGATTCAGCATTTCCTCTTCTGGACTCTGTAGATCCTCCCTAATGACCTCCCAGATTTCTGGCTTATGGTTTGGTTCATTTCTTGAGCTAAGAAGGGTGGGTCCTAAAGTCTTAGAAACCATGCAAATGGACTACGTATCTAAATATTAAAATAATAAGAACTATATGTATATGTGAAATGCCTTTAAGACAGAAGGTTGGGGGATGCCTGGGTGGTTCAGTGGTTGAGCATCTGCCTTTGGCTCAGAACGCGATCCCAGGGTCACAGGATGGAGTCCCACATTGGGCTCCCTGCAGGGAGCCTGCTTCTCCCTCTGCCTGTGTCTCTGCCTCTCTCTGCGAGTCTCTCATGAGTAAATAAACAAAATCTTAAAAAAAAAAAAAAGCAAGACAGAAGGTTGGAGGGAGTATGACACGTTGATAAGGACTTATCTGATACCAGTTCACTGACTTTTCCTACTAATGTGAGGGGAAAATTACTTGTCTTAATCATTTCATCTGTAGTGGGTGACATATCTAGTCTGTAAATTCATAATGACACATGCCCTATCTTCCAGGGATTTGTAGAAAATCAGTGAAATAATATAAACAGCCTGGAGGGACAGCTGGGTGGCTAAGTGCTTGAGCATCTGCCCGCAGATCAGGTCTTGGGATGATCCTGGGGTCTTGGGATGGAGTCCCCCATCAGGCTCCCAATGGAGCCTGCTTCTCCCTCTGTCTGTGTCTCTGATTCTATGTCTCATGAATAGGTTTTATATATATACATATATATAAAATATAAATAAATATATAAATAAATATATATATTTATATATATATATATAAATTCACACACACACACACACACACAGCCTGGTAAGCTATACCGACTTTAAAAATATCAGACGTCATGACTAACTGGAATGTCATTTCAATCCCTTGGCCATCACCGTTCTTCTCACCTTCTACCTGCCTCCCCCCAAATCATTAGCTGTTCCCTCTTCCTTTTCTCTGGCCCTCTCCCCTCTCCCACCCACGACATGACGTCCTTCTATGAAAGCTTTTGGAGTTCCATTAGCAAGTACTATCTGTCTCACACGTTTCTGCTGCCACTACAGCACTTCTCAGGGTCCCATATTCACAGAAATAATTCCAGAGGTGTGTTTGTGTTGGATCAGTCCTGACCCCAGAGTGCAATAGTAGCAGGACGTGACAAGTGGAAAAGGCCTTTAATCTGCAAATGAAAAGTCTAAAACTGGCCCCTGGCTGCCCCCTACTCTGGTGGTCTCTTCTGGGAATGGGCTCACTTTTTAGCTGAACTCCAGCTATTTGGGCTCCTCCACGGAGCAAGCAGCAGCAGAGCTGTGCAGTTGCTAAGAAGTCAAGGAATCACTCACTGTTTTGCAGGCGTGCGCATCTGAACCCGGCAAGGGCTCAGTGTTTTCCCGAAATCTCCCTTATCCTGTAAGAAGAGAAATCTTTTTTACCTCTCTCTCTGCCCAATGCCAGTTCCAACAGCTGTAACTATTTCATTTTTAATTTGCTCCTTGCAGCCTTGTCTCTGCTTAATCCATTAAGACAACTTTGAATGTTCCCGGCTCATATATTTATAAAGGGGGGGGGGGGGGAATGAAAGGAAAAGACTTTGAAAAATGGTATCTAAATTGTAGCCAAATGTACTCAGAACTCTCCTAGGTTAAATTGCGAATAATTTTCTTTCAAACATCACAAACACTCTCTCTAACTTAACTCAACAAATTGGACCAAGGGGTTTCATTGCTCTGGGAAACATGATTCATTCTCTTTTTCTCTCTGTTCCTCCTTCTCTCTCTCCTCCCTCTCACTTTCCTTCTAGACAAGTTCTTCTGGTTGTGTTTTGAGCCACATTGTATTATCTCTAGGTTTCCTTCCTGGAGCTTCCATGAATAATTTGCCTGTCTGGTGAGAGAGCCATTTTGGAGACCAGCCCCATCCTCAACCCTGCTGGGCGAGGGGAGGGGTGGGGAAGAGGGGCCGGCTGCTTTAAATCAATCAGTTGACACTAATCTAATGTCTAATTAGCTCTGGGTGGGCGTGTGCTTTGATTATAGGAAGTGCCTCAGGCAGTGGCTGGCGTTTGAAGGGCTGCTCCACACATATCAATCATCCTTTGACAAGAAGAACTGGAAGGAAAAAAAAAAAAAAAAACCAAAAGGGGGGGCCACACTTCTCTCCATCATCTGTTGATTATCTGTTTCCAATGGTCCAAACCAATGCTTTGAAGCTCATCCGTTTGCTCTTAGCAATGAGCGCCTGACCACAGAGAAGCAAGCTTTCTAAAGTTCAGTTAAAACTGCCAGTTGTGTCAAATAATTACTTCCTGTGTCATGAAATACCTCATCATATCTAGTAACAGTTATGTGCTCTTTAAAAAATCCTTTAAAGTAAATGCAGAAGCTCTGCATTTCAATATTCAGCTGAGTCCTGAAAATGCAATAATTTCGTTCTCATGGAGTCGTTCCTGTTTATGGTTTATGTGGAATGATCCGTGATTGAACAAAAGCAACAAGACCTTTAAATAGAATTTTTAGAATCGCTTTTATTGAAAATGGTATGCCTATAATTATTTTCTGATTGTTTTATTTTCTTTCCTTCTGTACTCAAATTCGCTCTATTTGCGGGATAGGAGACTTAGAAACTTTCCTAGAAGTGGCCATGGCATGTTTAAATGTCATGAGAGGCCAGTCTCATTTCCATTTGTTCTTCGATGTCACAGAACGTTGATGAGGTCAGAATTAGCAAGGCAGTTAGGGCGTCTTCCAGTTTTTAAACAAAGGAAAACAAATCAAACCGAGGAGTTAATTTTACTCATTCTTACTGATCATGAGATTGAAAGAGGTATTTTAAAATACTGTTTTTATTTCAGATCTCTTTGATTTGCTTTTCTGTGTGCTTTTATTTTTCTAATGATTCCAAGCTGTTGAATCTGTTGGGCACAAGAAAGCGGAGTGACATAAAAGTGATACTTCAAGAGATTCATGTGCAAAGCCTGGTTAGAACACAGTCCGAGGCTCTGTAGATGAACTGTCAGGTTTAAATCCTGGCCATACTACTTACCAGCTGTGTGACCTTGGGCAAGATACTTAACCTTGGTGAACCTCACCTGCAAAATGGAAATCACGATAGTGTCTACTTCACAGGGTGATTATGAAAATCAAATAATATGATGCATGTGGAGTGTTTAGCACATGGTAAGCACTCAATAAAATGTTAACTGTTCTTGTTGGTGTACAGAAGTATTTTCCCAACAATCTTGGCTGAGTTCAGAAATCCACAAAAAAATATGTCTGTCTTTGGAGGCAGAGACTTGAAAAGGAAGGTCTCCTAAAATATTATGTGAGGTATAAGCATGATACCTATACCATTGTTTTATATACGGGCATTGTGACCTGACAGAAGCATTGCATTCTTGGATGAAAAATAAAATACTTAAGATTATGACCCACTTTGAGTTAAGGTATGAATTTCTTAAGAATTTTCATAAGGTTAAACTTTCCTAGATGTGAAGTAATTCTGGTTTGAAAACTCCATTAGAAAATTCACATTGGAATGATCATTAGAATACTTCTTTCTAGCTTCAAGAAAATGTCCCTTCTCTCTCTTTAACACAAGACAAAGTACGGGAAAGACAAAGATGTATGTGTTGTAAAAAGCACTAGCTCAAAAACAAAAACAAAAAAAATTTTAATTTTTAAAAATTAAAAATATAAAAAGCGCTAGATCCCTCTTTTACACACTAGAATTTAATACTTTCAAGTTTTACCAAAAATTTGCAATAAACATTAAACACAAATGACTACATCATACATTTTATCTTTTACTTGGCTTCATTTAATCAATATAATACGTCTTAGAAAATGTTCTGTTAACATGAAGGCTAATACATTTTAGTATAAAATGTAAATTATTCTTGTAAACTTTGTTTTCTCGAAAATGAGAAACAAGAATATGATGAAGATAATCAATTCTGATTTCCTTCCTTGAAGTATTTTGTTGGTAACATAGACTCACCAGATGATCAAAAGCCGGATAAGGAAGTCGTCAGAAGCATGAACTCAAGTTATCGATTTCCAGGTTTCTTATTGAAAGATGGTTGATGCTTCATTACTCTGGACAAATTTTGAAAAGAGCAGTTAAAGGTAATAAAAAACAATCGCCTTTTTTGTAAAAGTGCGGAGACTTGCTATTTCATGACTTTCAATTACTTACAGTAATTCAAAAAGTAGAATAAGAGATTGCCAATAAAGGTCCGATCATATCTATTTTAAGTAAGAGAAAAAATAAATAATAATGATGCATAATTAGCATATTACATCATGAATATTTTAACATTGCTAGGTTTTGGATTCCAGATTTTATGCATGTAATTGATTAGTAAATCTGTAATTTTTTTGATACAATGAAAATGAAATATGAAATGAAGCATTAAATGGGTTTGCATCACATGCACCAAAATCTGAATTAACTGTTTGAGTCCACAGAGTGTCACTTTATTTTTATAACTAATCAAAATCCAAAAAGTTACTAAGAGGAAAAGAGCAAGCCTTGCCTTCCAAAAGTCCCTGTCACCTTTTGTTTCGGTAAACTCAGATATGAAAACCATGGCTAAAATCAAGTCTCAAGCAAAGGAAGCGCTATGAAACGGCCGTCTTCTTCTCAGGTGAACACACCACACTGCAGGTGATAGATAGTTCTCTGCTACTGTGGGAACGTGTTTTTAAACTGTGGTGGGAGAGATTTCGTCTAGACTGTAGAAAACACTCTCTACATGAGGGTTATGTGTCATGGGAAAGCACATTACAACAGGGGCTATAGAACTTCCTGCTCTGGGAATTTTATAATAAGAGCCAGGCTGGTGTCATTTCACACAAGACCTGCCCGGAGGTAGGGGAATGGATAAAATGACCTTTCCTGCCTCCTCCAAGGGCTATGACTGGTCCTTAATGAAAACCTGGTACCAAGGACTAGTTTGGTATGGAACAATGCTTTTAAGGCCAAAGTTTAATTTCATAACAGCAATCGGATACTGTAGATAGCTGGATTGCACTCTTTGGAGATGGATAAAATGACATGGTCTTTGGAGCTCATCCCAAGGGGCACTTTAAGGAATATTCTCTGGGAACTGCATCCTGTGCTGGCAAAGGCATTACTTGATGATTTAATGGGTCTTTTCCATTTCCAGGTCTTATGATGTATTATTACCACCATTGAGCGGTTATAGTCTCCACATGGTAACAGACACCAACTAAACAGTTTGGCCATCCAACTTCAAAATTTGGTCTTGTTTCATTGCTGCACAGTTGTTCAAGACAGTAGCTGCTAAGCTTCTTTCCCCTCTCCTTTGAATGTGTGCTCTTCGGTGTTGTCATTAAGAGCTGTATATAGAGTTACCCGATTTTAGTCTGCATTCCAAGGAGATTGCTGTGGAGGTTTATTGGTCCTGCAGCTTATTCTCTGGGAAGTTAAAAGTCCTCAGAGCCTTGGATCTCAAGTCTACTTAACTTGCTCAAAAAGTATGAGATATGGTCTACTTGGGAGACTATGAATAGTTTTGAATTAGGGTGTGTGTGTGTGTGTGTGTGTGTGTGTGTAGCCGATTCATCCCAGTAATGCTCAGGGGGCCATCCAAATAAATGCTTATGCTGTTGCTTTTTACTGATTCTTGATTCTTACATGCTGTAGCTCTAAAAGAGATAGGATTGCTACATTTACTATTGAAATAGGCCACTGGGCAAGCTTTGGGAGGAAAAGAGGTACAAGGAAGCTTTCTGGCTTCCTTTTTGTATGTGGTCAAGCTGAATGCCGGCTACTTTGACTTCTTTTCTGCCGCTACTGAAACAGAAGAAGGTGGCACACAATGGGCACAGCAAGGGAGGGAGAGGCAACGGGTCGCTCCCCGCAACAGGTGCAAGTAGCATGGCTGTCACTTTCCCACACATATCAGTGGGTCTCAAGTGGCCTTCTGCACTCTGAAAATGAAATAAATGGCTGTGTGGATCAAGTATCTGCCAATTAGAAGTGGGAAGCAAAAGAGCAGCAAGGAGGTGGATGCAGGGGGGTGATGAGGGGTGGAGTGCAGTGAGAGGGGCTGTTTGTGTCCTTGCATCTTTGTTATTCTCATTTCCAAAGCTTGGATGTGAAATCCTATCTGTGTTATTTTGCTTCCAATAATCATGCTCCACTGAGGTACTGAGATGGTATCTGGGTGATGAACACAGAGAAGTTCCATTGTTCCTCCCTTCATCTGTGCTGAGGAGCTGCCAGTAAGTGTCTTCAGGTGGAACTGGAAGGTTCCTAGGGAGGCAGACACTCTACAGAACCTGGAATGGGGCTCCCACCAGCAGTCTTTCCTTCTGTGCCAACACCTCCGCCCTCTACCTCATATATCATTCATATTTAATGGACTGATAGTGCCTGTCATATCCTTAAACCTGACCTGAAATTGTGATACTCACTTGGAACAATTTGAGATCAGACAAGTAGAAGACATGTTTGTGGTTAAGGAATTATTTTCAGGGGCCTGTCAAAGTGTTTCCATATGAGGCTAATGCCATTTTCCTAAGGAGCAAATGCAAGAGACACAATAAATATTATTTCGTTTCCTTTTGGTCCATTAAACAAAAAAAGAAGGAAAGAAGGTACTCACAGGGAGATTTTTCCAAGAGCAAGTAAAATGTACTGTCGTCTAAGCAAGTTTTTTTTTTTTTTTTTGGTCATTTTTTTCAGACATCTCTGAATAATCTATATTTTAATTCATTTTTACTTTCTGCAGAAGGTAGCGGGGCATATATTCTCATAATTCCCTCTCCAAGCTTACTTGTTTGATCTCTAGAATGTATCTCTTGTTTCAACTGCATATAACTACATGCATCCTTGGTACATGTCAAGAACTTTCATAACCTTTTGGTACCTGCTACTCTGTATGCAGAGTCCTTTTTTTCCCTTTCTCTATTTGATGGCTTCTTCGTATTTTCCAAGACTGGGACCCCCATGTCCCTTCCGGTGTCAAGCCTTCTCCAATCCCCTTAGGCATAATGTAAGTATCCCCTTTGTTGGCCTGCTGCTTTCCAAGAGCAAATGCAATGCATTAATGCATGGTAATTATTTGTGAATATGGCTGTCTCCTCCCTGGGTGATGAGTCTGTCTGGAGCAGGGGACATTTCTCCTCCTTTAATTCCATCACTGTCTGATGTGGTGCTCCATAAATACTGATTGATGAGACGAGGGATGAATGGGGCTTTCAGAGGTTAGGATGAGCCTGAAAGATGGGCTTCTCAATCTCCTTTAATGATTTGCCACGGATGAGCATTAGAGCCCAGAGTTATGAAGGCAGTTCCCCCATATTAGGAATTCTTCAATTAGGAATTCTCTAAGAATTCCTTTATTAGTAACAAGCATTTTATGTGATATGTAAGGTTGATGTCAGATTTACGGTTGGACTTTTTTTGTATGTATTTGGTTGCGTATTACTGATGATGATGATGATGATGATGGTGATGGTGATGGTTATATGATATAATAACAATATCAAAGCTGACATTTATTGAGTGTTTAATATGTGCCAGGTACTATGGCAAGCAATTTTGTATATATAATCTTATTTCATGCTAACAAGAACACTATGAGTTGTATATTATTATCCTTATGTTATTTGTGGGGAAACAGAGCCAGAGAGTGTTTAAATAACTGGATTCCACAATTAGTGAATAGTATAGTCTAGATGTGAACCTAGGAACCCTGGTTCCAAAGGCTAACGTACAGGTATGTTAGCATAAAACAAGTTCCATGAGAAACAGTCGAGGAATGCTGTAACTATCCCGGGTGGTTGAAAGGATTCAGCCTATGATTACTTACTCCACTAAAATTTGAAAGGGATTGAGCTTTTTCTATTTCCATATTACCCATAAATTTCCTCTGATCCTCCAAGAGTTCAGAAAGATGAGGACTGCATATCCTGGACCAGTTTGGATCTTCAGACTAAGTGAATCCATTCAGCTGGGATTCTGGTTGTGTATCTAGACTTAGAAGAAACTTGGAGGATTAAGTGGTTTTCTGGAAAATGTTGGCCAAAAACCACATTCACCCCAAATTGCTGTGTGAATGAAACACATGGGTTTTCTTTGTGATTTTTGAATAATTCCAGTGGTGGCCTCAAGCTTCTATTTCCCTTTATTTGTGTGGAGTCAACCAAAATAGCTTTATACAAACAACAAAAAGTATGAAAAAGCATATGCACCTTGTCACTGTTTTGCCAGTTGGAAAAACTCTTAGGACACATGGACAACAACAAAAAACAGTGGCTTTGGGATTGACCAGCTCTTAAAATGCTAGAGACTTTGCTTATTCCAAAGTGCCTTGTCTTATATTTAGTTACTTTTCAGTTTTACACTTGCTCATTACCAGTATTTCAAGCATTACATTTTTCTTCTTCTTAAATAGAAAATATAAAATTATACTCTTCAATGATATTTTTAATTGTATTTGATGGTCAAATGTGCCACATTCTAATAAGGAGGGAGAATAATGTTTGGTTTAAGTTGGTAATATTATATTTCTGTGGTTGACTATTAGAAAATTTCTAATGTATTTCTTCATCTTGTATTTTTAAATTGTTTGAAGTTTGTGAAAGGCTTATGGAAATGTTGAATAAGAAGGTAAATCTCTTTCCTGTAACCATCACCAGAACTCATTCTAAAATGGAAATCAATGGTCTACATCTGTATGTCAATTATATTTTTCTGGAGCTCAGTATATATGAACTATATAATAAACATTTTACCTTATTTTTTACTTACCAGTCTTTTTTCATATGACATAGAAAACGAGGCAAGATTTATTATGTTATAGCACCATGTTTGATCCCAAATATTTCTCTCATTTTAATCATTCTGATCTACCTGGATTTAGAGGGACTACTGATAACGAAGAAAGATTTGAACATGACTAATGGAGAGTAATTGCAAACTTATTAGAAAACATTTGTATGGAAAAGCATTCTCAGTGTTTTCACAAGTATATTGGAAAAAAGTACTGATGAAGTTTTTAAGGAATGATCCTATCTTTATCTGATGTAGCTAAAGACTTGTCCCTGACTAAACTCTGTCAAAGCCGCTTGCTGATGTCAATCTACATTGGGTAACTTGGACATTTTTACTTATTTTAACATTAAGAATACTCAAAATATTTAAGAGCATATATACTCTAAGACTTCAGTAAGTTATTGGGGTCTAACATGACTCAGGAATGTTGGCATACTGAGTCCACCTAAAATGAGTGATCCGTAGAACTTAAGGTTAGAAGACACTTTAGGTAAGTAAACTTTTATTTTTTTGTAGAAAATCTACTTGAGACTCAAAAAGGTTACATGATATACAAAGCATAGCAGCAAGTAGTATATATCATCTCAGATCTCCCATATCTCCAGAATTAACTGTGACTCTAGTAAAATTTAGAATCCAGGCAATGTAAGGATCATATCTATCTTTTTCTATATAACAACTACATTAGGATCAATTTTGGAATAATATTCACATATTTATAATAACGACTTCATCATTATTATAAATATTTATTTATATTATTTATAATATATATAATTTATATTTATAATAACGTTATTTATAATAACGACTTCATCGCTTCCATACCAATAGTCTAAGAGTAAATAGACAGTAAATGCTACAATAATTAGGTTGACGTTAATTAGCCCCAAATTAAGGTTTGGCCAAATATGATACTAAATGATGGTAAGTGAAGTGGCTTACATAGGGGAAAAAAAAAGTTGATGGAAGACAATGTCTATAGGAAATTACAGAACACTACAAAATAAGTAGAGAAACACATTTGTTACCACTAGAAAATAAAGATCATACTTTCAGCCGCAGCAGTGTCTAAGTATAGTGTGTCAGATTATCAAAATGTTCCTAATTCTCCACACCTTCCTAAATCCACACACTTTGCAATGTACCTTTGTAGCTTCTTTCATCATGAGAGGGTCTCCTTTTCCCCATCCCTCAAATCTGAACTTGTCTTGCAACTTGTTTTCACCACCAGAATGTGGTAGAAGTGACCATGTGCCAGTTTTGTGCATGTGCTTCAACCGCTTTAACTGTCTGTGTGTCTTTTATCTCTTGGAACCCTTCTCATCTGCCATAAGAATGAGTTTGTGCTATTCTCCCAAACAATGAGAGACTTCTGGCTGAGTGTCACTCAGTCACCAGGTAGTGATTTGTGAGACATGTAAGTGAAGCCATCCTAGACCAACCATCTACTCTCTGGGGCCCACCAGGCGACTGCAGATGCGCAAGCAAATCCAGCTGAGAGCAGCTAAACCTGGCCCAGATCAGAACTTCCCTGCTGGTCTACAGACTTTAAGGAACAATAGATGCTTATTGTTTTAACTCACCGAGTTCTGGAGTGATTGGAGAGCATTGTGTCAATAGATCACTGATATAAATAGTTAAACATTAAGGGCATGACAAATGTCTGTGTAAGACTCAGAAATTCTACAAACCACATGTAATATTCAACTTCACTCAGATATGGACAAGGCAGTTCTTGCTTTCAGTTGTTACTTGGTTCAATGCTCCATTGATTTGGATAACCAGATAACTCCTCTTTTCTAAAATTCATACAGAATATTAGTTAAAATGGGGCTTAGAAATCACTTAGTCCGACTGTTAACTTTATAGGAAAGAGATAGAGGCCAGTTGAATTAAAGGATGAGTCCTCAGTTGCTTCTCCTGTTATTGAAAGAACCAGAGCTTAGTACTTTTGCTACTTTTATTGGATGCCTTGATTCTGCTCTGAGATATTCATAAAGAAGACAAATACTGTGTGAATATTATATTTTGTGGAGTTCACAGCTATTGCCACTTGATCTTTCTGAAAAATAACTCAACGTCTCCCACACTGATAAACACATTCACCTAGATAGCCAGATGTCTTCAGTCTTGGTGTGAGGACATCTACTACGCTATGTCTACCTGTGCGTGTATTTCTCAAGTTGAGAGTTGGCTCGAACAGTGATTATTGAATAGCTGTAACTTAGCAATTTTGTCAGAGAAGGAAGCCTGTTCTACTTAGAACAAGGGCTTACTTACCTTGCCCCTTACATGTTTTACTGTACAACATCCTCTTCAGTATTCAATTTTTTGCAGCATTCAGTGACTGCACATGGGTACCAAAGTCTCCACACCATGCCTCTGAAACAGGCTCTGAGCAGTTTCCTACTGGGAGTAAACTGTCATTTTTCACCACATTAAATTTTATGTTTCAAGCGAATGGAAAATGGATTTTATTATTTTCTCTCTCTCTCTCTTTCTCTCTCTCTCTCTCTTTTTTTTTTTTTTTGCCACGAATGTTTTATGGCTGCAAAAACAGAATTTGTGGTTTCAACTGTTCAAGTTTGATGCAGAAAGCTATGGAACCTCTTATGTAACCTGATGGCCTGAATAATTATCAAAATATTTTGCTTTCCACCCTTTCTAAGCTTTAGCAGCAGAAAAAAAAATAGTATATGCAACCTTTTGACCACAAAATAATAATAATGAGAAAGCCCCTTTTACAAGGTCTGCTCCTACACCTACACTAAAGATGCTGTAATTGGGGGAGACTAGTGCTCATGCAGGTGTGCTGTGTCCCAGCTCTAATCAGAGACTACCTTTTGCAAGGAAGGAAACAGAGTCTACGAGAAGAAAAGCCAGGGTTAAGAGAAAAGAAAAAAATGGGATGGAGACCACTTAGTAGAGATCCAGAGCCATATGGCCTCTTATCCCTTCTGAATCCAGAAATCATGTTCTGGAGATCTGAAAAAAATTATGGGGTACTAAAAGTGTGTGGGTGTGTGTTTCTTTTGGCTTATATAAAACATTATTTCTCAGTGTCTACTGAGAACTGAATGTCCTCCTAGCTTATTCAGTATCGTATCACCCCAGATGTATTTTAAACAGAGGTGAGCCTCGCTTTATGAAATCTGGGGTCTAGGATATGATGCTGATGAATCAAATTCTCACAATGAATTCTATAATTGTGTATATATGTTCATATATATAATGTATATATAAATTATAGTAGATAATATATAACTATAAGTTTATGGCTCTTTTCTTTTTTGAACTTCGGAAGTTTTTTAAACTCCATTTACTTAGAATTGGTTTTAAATTAGCAGTACTTGTTAATCTGTATTCTTGATATTTCTTCGCAGTAACTTTTCTTCATGAAATGAAAGATCCACATACACCAACATATATATGAACCATACGGAGTCTTGCTGTAATGTAAATAGCACTCCCCCACTTCACATTCTCCAAAAGGAAAGAAAAACTATCTTTTTTTTCCATTTCAGTTTGGATGATTTTCTTGTTGGCCACATTCATATATTCCTAATTGCCTATGTTTGCATTGTATACTCCTTAGGGAAAGAAAAAAACTTATTTGACTTGCAAGAAGAAAACACTACTTATTTGCCATTTATTTCCCCACCACGTTACGTAACATGTGCTAAATGTAAAAGCCATTTGCAAATGTGTTGGCCTAGTTTATCGGTAGAATATGAGGTCTGTGAGAGCAGGGAACATTGTCTGTGCTATTCTGAGGCTTTCGTCAGGGCTGCTACCATGCTACCACGCCGGGATGCAGGAGGAACTCAGTGACTCTTTGCCAAATGACTGAATTGATGCGCCAAGCTCTACCTCTAACAAATGTCATACAACTAGCAATTACTAGTTCACTTTTCTGACTCAGAGACTGAGGGCCAATAGTGAATCGCCTGCCTTTTAATCTGTCAGATATCACAGGGATATTGAATTTCAAGAGTAGTAATGGCCAAATTTTAATTCCAAAGATCTTACGTTACAAGTTATTCCAACTCTCAAAGTCTGGTTTCAGACGAAGTATGTAGTTCATGGAGTGACAGTTTTTAAAGATGCTACAAGGGAAACAAATATGTGGGATTTGGAGTGCAATGCATTCAATATTATTATAGGAATCACATGAATCCACCGATTCAACCGAGCCATACTCCTAAAGACGACGAACAGAAGAATGCAAGTTATGTTAGAATTGATAATTGCCACCAATGATTTTAGTTAACTGTCACCTAAGACCGTGCAAAAGTGGCTGTTTGCAAAGTCTCTGTAGGGTTTTAATGGATATGTTGAGGCTTTTGAGTCTGACAGGTATGATGTGGAATAGCAGCCTCATTAATTCATGAGACACATAAACTCGAACAAGTTAATATCTCCATACTTCAATCTCCCCACTTACGAAGTGATAGGAGTACTCCCTTTTGAAATCCATGACAATGATCATGTAGTAGCATGATTCTCAGTTGTGGGCTCTGGAATCTGGTCACCTGGGTTTAGAGTCTGGCTTTATTATTTACCAATCAAGTGAGCAAGTGATCCAACATCTCAGTGCCTTGGTTTAGGGAAGTTTCGAGGGGACGGAGTTAATAGAGAAATATTAAGCATTTCCTGCAACACGGTATAGACTAAATTTTAGCCACTGATACCATCCTTATCATTGTTATAATTATCACTGATTAAATGGAAGCTATCATATAGCACTTTTACTAGGCCATTCAGAAGAGGCAATTCCATTTGGAGAAGATGAATACTGGTTGTCTTATTTGTCTTTAAAGAGATGCTTCATCATACTTAGAAAATTATTCAGATGAGGGAAATGATTTATTTTCATTGCAGTTTCCAGAAGAGAAGACTCTTTCAATGCTGGGTCATGCTATCATAGAGCCAGGGGAACTTCTAAGAAGGGAGTGGTACTATACTGGAAGATTCCATTTCTTCTTATTGGATTAACTCCATGTCCATCAAATGTAAATTCTAGTGACTAGCCATCCATGCTGCTTAGTTAATAACAGTTCCCCCATTCAGAATGTATTGAGTTTGGGGGCTGATGGAGTTTCCTTTTCAAATCAACTCTTTTGGAAATCCTTCCTAATGGAACTTTGTTCATGTGGCCAGAGAACAATGCAACCAAATAAGCCACCAGCTGGAGTGAAAGAGATGGCAAAGCTAAAAGGCATATCTCATTCTGGGGAAAATTAACCTCCCAATTTTGCTCAGTAATTGATTCCATCTGACTGAGGAGTTTCAGGCTCGATTGTGACTGTCATTTGGATAGCTGGGAAGCAAAAGCCTGTAATTACAGTCAGGCAACCCTGTTATCAGAGCCCGGGGAGGGCTTTCGTCTCTTCCTACCCTGGGTGATCACAGGTGAGGCTGCCGGGGAGGGAGGAAAGAGAGAGGGGAAAGTAAGCTGGTGGATCTTTCTCCATGAGAAAGAGCCCCCCAGGCAACCTCAGCCACGGAGGAAAGGTCAGAGGTCTTACGGGAGCCCTCTTGAGTTTTCATGATATGAATGTGAAGAAGCCAGAGCTTCCTGCTTGCTGCAAATTCTTCTCCCGGGGGAGATGCTGCGCCTGGAGATGGCTAATAAAGCTCTGGGACTGTTATGATTCACAGGTAGTTGGGAGAATCCTAATAATTCTACCTCGACTATGCCATTAGCAGCTGTGTAAATAACTTTATTATGTTCAGAGAGGGTCTGTGAACCGATGATGTGAACACTGAAGTTTTATAGAACACATTAAATCAGATAAACTGAAAATTGGGTTTGTCTTTGCCTTCCATATACTTGTAAAGCAGATGTCGTCAAAACTTCTCAGCACCATTTGACTATCATGGTTAGGTTAAGTGCGATATTACTGCTCTTTGTCAGTATAGTCATTAAGTGTGTGTCTTTTTTTTTTTTTTTAAGTGTGTGTCTTATTAAAGATTGAAGTGAGTCTATTAAAAGCAGAATTAACTTTTTGGAAAATGTGTCTAGTGGGATGAAGAGGCATAGCTTAAATCGTTTTGTACTAGAGCCGGGATCCTTTATTAATGGAACTAGGGTCTTGGACTGACAGTTCCAAAGTAAGGATTCAAGTATCAGAAAAAAAAAAAATGTATCCACTTTTTCTATTTATTCATTCGTTTCCTTGGAGTATACTCCAAAGATTTTTGAAGGAGTATTGGTACTATTCTTTACACATCTAGAAGTATTCCCAGAAAAATTACAACAATGCCCTTCATCAACTTCATACAACTATATTTTATATGATTTTATTTATTTTTTTGAGAAAGAGAGAACACAAGCAGGGGGGAGAAGCAGAGGGAGAGGGGGAAGCAGGCTTGCCACTGAGCAGGGAACCCCCGACCCGGGGCTTAATCCCAGGGACCCTGGGATCATGATCTGAGCTGAAGGCAGATGCTTAACTGACTGACTGAGCCACAACTTCATACAACTATTAAGCCATAAGAAAAAGGTGTCAGGGCATCTGGGTTGGCTCAGTGGTTGAGTGTCTGCCTTCAGCTCATGCTGTGATCCTGGGGTCCTTGGATGAGTCCTGCATCAGGCTCCCCGCAGGGAGCCTACTTCTCCCTTGAACTGTGTCTCTGCCTCTCTCTGTGTCTCTCATGAATAAATACATAAAATCCTAAAAAATAAAAAGTGTCATTGATGCTACATTTACTGCTGTGAAGAGATTGGCTGCACTGGCAGATAAAGTCTTAATGGTGAGGTAAGAATAACTCTTTTATACTATTAACTGCCAGTACAGATACATAGGTTCCATTATTATTTACAATATTTATGCCTAATATTTGTATGATATTATATAGTTCACAAAACACATATGTCACTGTTATCATGTAAAGACATTGGCTTGAAGTTGAGGGATATGGTCAGGTTGATTCAATTAAAATTAACTTCTTAATTACCTACCAGGTGACAAGTATGTCTTTGGTGATCCGAAGTCTTCATAAATACAAATATACATAAATTTATAGTTTGAATGTACTCAGAACATTCACTCACTGTGTGAGAAAGATAAATGTTTATGGTCGTGAAGGAAAGACAACCGAAGTTGTATCTTAAGAGACTCTCAAATGTTGGCAGTTCTTCTGAGTATCAATTATGTAAGGAATTATCTTCCACTTAAACAAATACAGTTCCAAATCTTTTTTTAATTTCTGGTCATTAGTGTATGATGGATAAACATATGGGAAGGATATGGTGAAACATTTCAATTAATTTTCTGCAGGTAGAAACTTAAGAAAAACTAAGATACTTAGATTTCTCCAACCACCCCCTTAGGAAAATGCAAAACTCATGCCAAGGTTTAAAAAATGAAATAATAAAATACAGGCCTTTACCTTCTTTGCCTAGAGAACCCAAACAATGCTATTAATCTTTAATTTGGGAAGAGTCAACAAAATGTGTGTCTTATATAAAAACTAAATATAAAAGTAACGTGTGTGTTAGCTACTATGAACCAACACAAATACCTCTGGCATTAACCTCATTTCTTTTCATGTTCAATATATTCATCTGTTTTTTTTAAACAGATAATTACATTTACAACTCACAGCATTGCTGTACATGTTAAATGAGAATGTGTATGGTTTGACCTAAAGACCTATGAAATCACAGCATTTCCTTACTTCTTTTTTAGCTGCATTTCTACATGTTCTATGAATAGACTATACTTTATATTTAACCAATGCAGGTCTGTTAGGTTGAAACCAACTTTTGCTATTACAAACCATGTTGAATATATTAACCGACCCCCTGTTTCTAGTATTTCCTCTTCTGAAGATAAAGGCTGTTGGTCATTGAGGAGGGCTCAGGTAAAGAGCCTATGTGGCTATTTTCCATTTTACTAAAGGGACTTGGAAGAGAAAGTAAGGCACAAAGCCCACAGAGTGGACACTAGGGCAATCTAATTACTGAGGTCAGGCAGCACATTGCTGGGACCCCTGGAAGGCTGAGTGGCTGGAGTATGGAAAAATCCCAATTAGATGATTAATTTAGGTTCTGGGTGTGCTTTTTGCCTATGGCCACAGAGTCAGGAAAAGAAACAATTACCTCTCAAATTGCCATGCTGGACCGATTAATTTTTAATTGAGTCTTGTTAAAGGCATGGAAAATTGTGACATATATAACCTGGAGAAATAGTCCTGAGCCAGTGGGAGCCACTCTTCTCCCCACAGGAATCCAGAGATTTAACCAGAAAGGAAAGTGATTCAGATAGAGCCTGGAGGCAGGGGTTGGCAGTGATGTGAGAGGACTTGGCTACCTTGGAGAGAAAGCTGTTCTTCAAAGAGGTGTCAAGGGGATAACTGTTTCCCTGTTTTCCCTCTATATCCAGGATAGGCTACCTCATTTGGGCCTTGCCATGCATTGAACTCCTTCTCATATTACTCATTGTCTAAAATGATGACAGTCCCGTAAATCTCATCTCTGTGTGGGATACTCAGATTAGACTGGACCCTAATCCTTTCTCTCTCTCTCTCTCTCTCTTTTTTTTTTTTTTTAAGCTCTGTACAGCATGAGGAGAAAGAGAGTATGTGTCTCATACTCAATGAGTATCAAGTTGGAAATTTTGGTCTAGGTTGAGAAACAAACTGAGTGTTGGAGGAGTACAGTGGTAGCATGAAATGACTTGAGGGGAATTCAGATTTACAGCAGGATCCTGCAAATCAAGAAGAATCCTCACATGGCATCCTGGAGTGTTTGACTTTTGAGGCATCGTGGAGGTAGAGTTGTTAGTTAACAGGACCTCATCTACAATAAGCACCCATATGCTAAGGATATTTCACTGCACCTTTTATAGATCTCAAGCATTCCTGGTTCCTTGGAAATCTCAGGTTCTATTCACAGTGTCTGTGAATAGACTCAATAATAGGGTCAAAGAAGCTCACATTTTTTTTTCATTGATCCGCCACATATGATTTCATCAAAGTAAATCAGGATTATTTTTTTGTTAGGCAATTTCCTCTTAAATCTGATTTGTCTCTTCAATTAGACACCAAGGAGATACTAGTAAGTGACAAGAGGTATTTGTTGTCTTATTTAAATTGCACCCTTGGAGGCCAGGATCAGGTCAGTGGTCCAGTAGAAGTTACAGAAGCGTGTGAAACAGGCAGAGTTTTAAAGATTAGCCCATACGAAATGTCTGAAATGTTAACAATCTTAAATGCTGATTGTAATAGATTATATTACAGTGTGACAGTACTCACTCCCTTCTCTCACTTCCATGGGGCGGAGGGTATACTTTCAAGGAAATTAAATTGGGGATATGGCCATGTGTCCTTTCAGCTTCATGATAGGGGAGAGTATCCTTCCCCACCCTTCCTTTTGAGCTCAGTCATTGACTTGTATGGATTAATAGAAATCCATGCCTTGTGAGGATTAGTAGAAATGGCATGGTTTACTTATGTGGTCGGGGTTGGGCCTCTTGTTCCTTTGCCATTGCCATGAGATGATTATGCCCTGGCAGGATGCCTGCTCCACATAGACACAGGGAGATGATCCAGACTTAACCTTCATCTTGGGCAGTCCAGTTGAGCTCAGCCTTGGGCCCAGCCTAGAGACTCAACTCCCAGCCAACCTGCAGCTACATGAACAAGAATAAATATTTACCAATACACACTGTTAAGGTTTCGTGGTAGTTTGCAGAAATAGATAGCTGATGTACTAATGAAAATAGTGTGGGTTGTATGATGGTTACACAACCCACGTTAGCATTCATCTCTGGTTTTATAGGCAAATAATACAGGTTTTAATCATTTAAAGAGAATATCTTTGCCTTTGTGTTTTCCTTAGGATGGTTTGCTTGAAGCCAGGGCTCGCCTTGTGTCCTTGGACAAGTCACTTGGGCCTCTTTATGTCTGTTTCTCCATTTGAGGAAAAAAGATATTACTTGCCACCTAGCTTTCCCCAGGGGTCATAAATTAACAGTTGAAAAACTCTTTGAGATCTCCCATGAAAGGTGCAATTTAAGCAGAAGCATGCCTATTATTTATTTTTATTATCCATTTTAAAATTGAATACTTAGAGCAAATAGATTTTCCAGCCACCAAAAAGGAAGTCTCTTCTATGCCACAACATATTATGTATTGGGCACTCTCCAACTATAGACTATATTTCCCATTTATAGCGCTAATTTAGATGTTTATGGGTCTGTAAATGTATTCCATTTCTCCTGGGGCTTCTGAATACCTATAAGAGTCTAATACTTTGGAACACTAAATGATTCTTTGGGCAAAGTATAAAATAGGGAAACAAGAAAGGCAGGGAAAGGATTACGTAACAAGGGAGACACTTTTTAAAAAATAAAATAATTTAAAATTCCCGGAATTACTCTGCCGTATAGTCAGTGTAGTGCAATTTGTGATTATTGTCTCTCCCTGGTGTTACAAATTATCACTTTTATATTGAGCTTCTACTAAGTGTTCAACACAAAACTATTTGCAGACGAGAATATAACCATGTTAATAGCGTACATTTGTACCAGCCTTCACTCTGTGCCAGGCACTGTGCTGGGTGATTTTTAATAATTATCCCATTTATTACTTTCCACAACCTGATGGAAGGTTGAAAGGTGCATTATAATCCTTACTGTGGACACTCCAAGAGGTTAAATCATCTACTCAAGATCACACTGAAGCAGAATTATGGACTGATTCTAGGTTCTTCTTTCACGGAGTCAGTCCAAGCTCTTCATGATGATGTGGTTCTTGTTTACAACTTTTTAGGGGGTGATGAGACCAATGTAAAAAGGGCCTAAGATATTTTAATATCTATAATGAAATATGCTGTGATGCCCTCAACATGACTGTAGGGAAAGAGCCGGTAAGTGAGGACATGAAAATCAAAACCTGGTCTGATGTCTGCAGCTTTTGTTTGTTTGTTTTTTTGCAATTCCTGTTCCAACACTAATGTAGATAATCAAGTTTTCAGTCTAAACACTGATTAAAATAGCCCTTTCTTGGTGGGCTATATGGAATTTTCTATGCAGGGACGTACATTAGAATGGTTACTTAACTATTGTCCTCACTTACAAAGACTTGCCTTTTGCAATTTGAAAGATAGCGTTATGAAGACTAGTTGGATGAACAAACATACATGAACACAAAGTTTGGAATCAGAGGAAAAACCACAGATGAGGGACCCTTTCTAACTTGGATTCTGCATGGGGCCCTCGTCTATGGCGAGCTGTAAAAACCAGCCTCTTTTCAGGAACCGGAAAATTCAAATAGCATTTTCAAAAACACCTCCATGTCGCTGAAATCCCCATGTGGAGGAGTAATATTTTCATCACTCTCATCTATCTTATAAAATTTTAGACTTGCTGGGAGAAGAGGTTGCTTCTAGTCATTGAGGTTCCAACATAGTCATGAATAATTCTGAACTTGGCTCTCTGAACAATATGCCCTGGGGGCTCATGCCATTGTTAACTACTCTTCTAGTTTTCAGGGACTGGGCTGAAGCCAAGTGGCTCTGGCTTCCTAGTGGGGTGTGAAATTCCAGCTTTGTCAGTAGTTAGATTGGTATGTACCCCGTCACCTTGAAAAAGGGGAAATCATTTTGAGGAGACATTTTAAATTCTCCTATCAATCATTGATTAGTTACCATCTCTACACAATGATAAAGAAATAGGGGCCCCTACCCCTCCTTGACTTAACATTCAAGTCATTCAAAGCAGGATAAGCCATGCCCTGACTAGGATTTGCAAAGAAGCCTGAGAGGGTGGATGGAGCTGGGACTGACTCCATTTTTTATCTTAATCCTGCTTCTATCACTTTTAAGCTATTTGATTTGGGGCAAGTTATTCAACCTCTTTGAGACTCAGTTTCCTCAGTTATATAACCTGGGAATAATACCTAAGTCAGCTCTTTTTTTTTGTAGTGGGTATAATAAATTCATCAACCACAAAGTGGACTATCTATTTATCTATCTACTTACCTACTACCTACCTACCTATCTATCTAGTCATACATCCATTTGCATGCTGTGCTCATCAACCTTTTATCAAAAGAAGTGCTTGAAGAAGATTATCATTAGACTGGGAGAAATTTACTACTGATAAAGTCGTTCAACCCATCGCAGAGCATCTCCATTTTTATCGATTCTTTCAAACATTAAGGAAAACATGATTTTAATATAACTCTATATATGACAGACTATATTTTGAGAGTCTATAGGGTTTTTTTTTCTTAATGGCTTTTATTTATTCTCTCATCTCCTTCTGCTAGCTAGATCTTAACTCGAGAAAGAAATTTTAAATCATTCGATGACCCATTCAGTGCAAGGACTCTCCCTATATTACCCCTGGAGGGTTGTGGCCCAGTCTTCTCTGAACACCCAATGGGGAGCTTAGTATCTATCCCCACATGAGAACCTTATGACCAGCTTCAAGCATTATAAAGTCTTCCCTGTGTAATACCCAAATCTCTTGTAGTCTCTGCCTTTTAGTTGTCTCCATTCTGGGCTCCATAGCTGCAAAGAGCCAGTTACTTGTCTAAAGAAAATTCAACATCTCATAACTAAGGGCTAATGTGGCTCTTAAGAAAGAGGACTTATTTATGTTTCTGTAGAAAATAATAATAACTTATCCAGATTTCTTTACCAGACACCTTAGTAAATTGTGCCTTCCAAGGGCAGACAGCTAAATCTTGTGGTGGGTGCCAGGTTGCGTTGGTGCCACATTGAAAACCACATGCTTCACTAAAGGGGGTGATCTAATGAGTTTATTTCTCTGCCCCGGTTCCAGCGACAGGGCTATTTGAGTGACTTCATTGCAATCAGTATTGCTGACTAATGCCTGTATCAACACCTACCGCCGCCACCACCGGCACTTCAGTGATTTTACGTTTAGTTTGATTTCTCCAGACAGAACTTTTCCACATCATTGGAACTAATTGAGGTAATGGAGAAATTATTCTGGTGCCAGAACACTCTTACTTTCTTTCGCCCACTTCCCCCCTTGGTATTGAAAGACAACAATGCACACAGTCTCTCAGTGTTTCTTTATAGCAAGAGGGGGAAGCTTGATCATGTCACCGTTACCCCGAGCCCACGCTTGGACAATTAAGGCTGGAAAACATATCCTAACCTCCATCTTTCTACGCTTCCCAAGGCTGCAGCTGCAAGGTCCAGCACTGTCATCGTGCCACTCTCCTGAGCTGCTTCTCGGTGGGGATTTAGGGATCCTTGCTGTTGTTCTCCAGGCTGACCACAAGACATCGTCTACTAGTCACTAAAACAATTAGCAGACAGAAACAAACATTTATGAGAACGTGTTCCACCTTAATTGTAAGCATTGTCTGCCAATGTTTATAGCGTCTCAGAGGGAGTTTGGAAGTAAGACTGAGCGGGCCAAATATGGTTTTGATTACAGGGATTTGTATCAAAGGTGGAATGGTGCCTTTATACGGACTCCCCATCCCCCTTGGCTTTGTGTCCCTTACTCAACAAGGCTGAATAAACCATTCCCGAGAGAGCATGGCATACTGAGGAGTCCCTGATATTGCCCCATGTCAAGAGTTAAGGGCTTAGTAAGCATTTGGGGTTGAATTTTGGTAGACCACAGCAAGCCTTTCCACTGTCTGGTTTGGATTCAAGGGGCCACTCCACAGTGTGAGAGAGTAGGAGAGTGTCTCAATGGTTCAGAGTCTTCCGCTTGGCACCAGAAATGTTGGTTCATCAGCTGGGGTGGGAGGGCAATTAAAAGTGAGTGGGAAAACTTGCATGTCTATTCGAGGTTGGAGGAAAGAATCTAATACATTCTAAATTACTTTAATAATATTTAGCTTGCCTATTGTGCCAGTATCCCTTTCTCTGTTTTCTCCTTCTTTCTCCAGCTGCTAGTCTTACAACTTTTCTCTTATTGATATGTCCACCCAAGGTAGGTAGCAGAAATGATGAGGTTTGAGCAACAGATTGCAAATTTATCTGTGTTATTCCTGGTTAGCAGCTCTGATCAGCATTTGGTTAGAGGTGGCTATTTGAGCTCAGAGCTGAAATGGGTGTTTTACATTACTTGTGGGTTTTAGTTCTCCACATCACCTCTGACCTCTTTTGCAAAGTTAATTGAGAGTTGGCCTTTTTCAAATTGACTGCAGGAAATTGACCTTTGTGTTCACGCTATGTTAGGAAAGGCCTGGATGAAGAGCAAATCAAAAGGCAAAATGCGAATGATCTGGCCCTTACAGTCATGCTCCGGCACTTTGTGAAATGATCACACAAATTCCCTGGTGCAATCACGTCGGCAGTGGTCACCTACAAAATTGTTTCCCTGTGGAGTCAAACCATAAATCAGAAAATCCCATTTTAATTTGCAGCATACCTTGATGGCTCAAATATTTAACAATCTGGAAGCCTCTTTTAAATTAATGCCTACTATGTTTATTCTGGTTTAGCTGAATGAAGCCTGATTCCTCATTTTTAATCACTGGTAGAGATAGCGGCTTGAGGCTACTCATAGAAATCTAACCCTAGGGATTAATCTTGTCAGGCCCGCATGTCTATTATTTGGGGAAGAAAAAAGGGGTTAAAAAAATGCATGCATTTTGTTTTTTTTTTTTTTAATTTTTATTTATTTATGATAGTTACAGAGAGAGAGAGAGAGAGGCAGAGACATAGGCAGAGGGAGAAGCAGGCTCCATGCACCGGGAGCCTGACGTGGGATTCGATCCCGGGTCTCCAGGATCGTGCCCTGGGCCAAAGGCAGGCGCCAAACCGCTGCGCCACCCAGGGATCCCAATGCATGCATTTTGACCTCAACAATCCTGGGTTCAAAATTTGACTCGGCCACTCTTTCTCCGAGTTCCTTCATGAAAAAGATCTAAAAGTCTGAATCTTAATGCTTCGTCTGTAAAAGAAGGAAATTTGCAAGAAATAAGAGTGTGTGAGGATTAAGTGAGTATTTTAAGAATTTAGCACTTGTTTACTAATGTTGTATGCCTCTTCTTTGCACTGGGGACCCAGCGGCAAAGGGAACAGACAATGGCCTGCCCTCGTGGAGGTTATACTCTTTGAGGGCTGATTCATTTCCCTTATACTTCTGGGGACAATGAAGAGTCCTGGTTAAACCAGCAGTGTTTGAAATCCAATAGGAAATGGATTGTTATTTTTAACTAGAAAGCCAGCATGTTAAATGGCCTCCTAAGACTCACAGCTGGATTAAATAATTCTGGGTCAGATTCTAGATTTCATGGTCTGGTGGTAAGGTCAGGCTGAGCTTGCAGACGGGGTGTCTGATTCGCGGCTTGATCCCAGACAAGTACTCTATATCTATCTTAGTCTTGATTTGTGTTTGTTTTGTTTGTTTTACCTGTAAAATAGGTATGATGATACTTTTTTTAACCTTGTAGTAATATAAATATAAAACCAAGTGAAGTATGTGAAGGTGGCATATATTCTTAAAATATATTCTTAAGTGCATCCTAATTTTATTAGTGAATCGAGGTATAGAGACTCTCCATTCCAGCAACTTAATCATATCAACAAATTATTCAAAATGAAACATAACACGCTTGGCAGTCCTGGAGCAGTCTACAAATTTAAATACGGTGACCCAAACTAGATGTTGGAAGGAGACAGAATGAGTGCTTTCCAATTAAAAGCACTTGTGGAGGAGAGGCAGGGAAAGAGAATTAGGCATGAAGCTTCAGAGAGATCACTAACTCCATAATGGAGACAGAGGATGCCTTGAAGACACATGGAGAAGCCTAGACCTGGTTCAAAACTCAGCTCTTCCACTTTCTATCGTATCAGTGATATATAACAAAATGCCCCAACCTAAGTGTCACAAAGCAACAACCATTACATATGGGTCAGCTGGACAGTTCTGCTGATTTTGGTCAGTTCACCTGATCCTGGCTGGGCTTACTCAGGAGTCGTCTTGTCAGTTTGCAGGTCAGCCCGCATCACACTGGCCTACAATGGCCTTGTTCCCATGCCTGATGTTTAATGGTTGGTTGGCTATTGGCTGGGATGATAGATGCAGCTGGGACACTGTCTCTCATTCTCCAGCATTCTAGCCTGGCCTTATTGGTGTGATGGAGGTAGAGAGAGTACAGGTGTCCAATGGCTCTCAAAGTCCAAGCTCTGAACCGTGACCACATCACACCTTCTATATTCTCTCAGCTGAAGAAAGTCAGAAGACTAGCTGAAATTCAAGAGGTTGGGAAACAGACTCAACTTCTTAGTGAGAACAGCATAAGAGTCACATTGCCAAGGCTGTGGATACAAGGAGGGGTAGAGAATTGGGTTTTGTAATCTACCACACTAGTCTGTGCACTTAGACTAGTTCCTTCCTTTTTCTGAGGGTAGCAAGTACCTCACAGGACTGTCATGAGGATTAGAAACACATGTAAAGCCCCGGATATTGTGTAAAACCTACCAGTAGATACTACGAATGGCAGCCGAAATTATTTTCCTCTTTGCGTTAGGTTTTACAAAACTGACATTTTTGATGGTATACATACATCATTGCAGGACTATTAAAAACACATAAAATAACACTTATATGGTTGATAATATAAAGCAAAATACATATAAAAAAGAAAGTAATTAAAAATCACTGAAATCTCATTATCCAGCTCTCAGCACTATGAACATGTAGGAAACTTAGGCAGCTCTCATTATCAGCTATCATCATCCATATTGGCTTGGATAGATTGGTCTTGCTTCATTTGACGTTGGTCGGTTACGCTGTCTTTCCCTATAACTCGCAGGTAAGTGCAAGATCTAACACCGCACTCTTTATCTGCCTATCTCTCTCCTAAGCCATGTCTACCTTCCCACCCACCTACTACAAGCTTCTTCTATTTATCCATTATTTTGTATGTCGTCTGTTAACGGAGCCACCTTGACTAACTCAGCCCTATGTGACCCCCAGGTTCCAATCACTTTTCCCTCTTACCCATTCTGTGGGCTGGTGGCAGAGGAAACTTCAACCCTGCTGCTCAAATCTATCAGGTGCTTCCAGTCATCTCTGGGAGAAATCCGGATTCCTTAGCATGAGCAGTAAGAATCCTAATTGCCTTCTCTTCCTGCTTCTTTCCAGTCTTAGTTTCATCTACTCTCTGACCCTAAGCTTTACATTCTGTTCACCCCAAACAATGCAGAGCTTCTGGAACACTGTGGTCTCTGCATATCCTGTGTTTTCTGCAAGAGAGCTCCTTTAGCCTCATCTTCACAGCCAATCCCCTTCTCATGTAGCTGGATCATTATATTATCTGTGTGTGAGACACACAGCGCCACATCTCTGACAGCACTTGTCACATGGCATTATTGGCTTATACGCATGTTTCTACTACCAGATACTGAATTTATCAAGTAGCAGGAAAGATTCACGGTGTCAAACATTTGCCAAGTCCCCCCTGCACACAGGCATGGCATTTGAGATTGCAAATAAAATGAATGAGTGATTGAACAATCTGCAGACTCTCCTATCCAGCCTCCCAGGGCTCCTACCAGCAGAACAGATGACAAGGGTTAAAATGGCTGTTCGAGGTCACAGAACAGAAGGAAGTTGGTTGTCCCGCGTGGATATAATGCTATCTTTTCCTCATGGTACTTTTATGTCCCTTGGGGATTTTAGAGAACATAAATTGGGAGCTTGGCCTTGCTCTCTTCAAGGACCCACCAAATAGACAATCAGATCTGAGGAACAGAAAACATCCCAGGGAGCCAATGTCAATGTCACATGAAATCCATTCACATTGATTGAAGTATGAGGACTTGCCCTAGATGCAAATTGTGAATGAAAATAGAAAAGAATTCAGGGCACCTAAGGGACTTAGTTAAGTGTCTACTTTGGGCTCCCATGATCCTAGGATAGAGCCCTGCATCAGGCTCTCTGCTCAGTATGTAGCCTGCTTCTCCCTCTCCCTCTGTCTGCCGCTTTGCCTTCTTGTACTCTCTTTCTCTCTCTGTCTCATAAACTAATAAAATCTTAAAAAAAAAAAAGAAAAGAAAAGAAAAGAAAATAGGGAATAATCTTGTTAAAGAAACACTGATAAAAATATTTACCCCCTTTGAAAAAAGTGATTTTGAAAGAATAGGTAACAATGCTATCAAGGCTGCTGTGAAGAGTGTTATTTTATAAACCACTTGAAAGTGTAAACAGTGCACTTTGGCAATAGGTGTTAGTATCTTTAAGTGTTTTATAACTCAACAATCGACATCTGAGATCCTATTATAAAGAATCTGTCTGCAAAGAGGCGGTCAACAACATGTGCTCAAATTGGTCATTTATGCAAGATTATACAGTAGATTTTAGTTCAGTCATCAAAATAGGAATTAAATTCATGACACTTTAGGTAAAAATAGTACATGAAATATATATGTATAATATATGTCTATCTGTATATTTAGATCTATGTAACTATTGAGACAGAGAAAAGAAAAAAATAATTTCTTAGCAGTATTTATATGACTTGAGTAACTATTTTGTTTGTATTTTCTAAATGTCTTGCATAGAGAATATATTATTTGAATGTTAGAAGATAGCCAGTAATCAGTGTAAAAGATAATCAAAGTAAACTAAACCATTACAAGCTAATATGTTCTGTTTTTTCCACTGAAATGTAGGGACTGTAGGACTACACATATATTTATTAATGTGTCTGTACTTATGCACGATCAGTTGCTAAATGGCCCTTTGGATGCTTTTTATTCAGGAAAAATAACATTGCTACTGCCGCCTTCCATGGAGAAACTCCAAACAAGTGTTAAAAAAAAAGAAAGCAAGTATTCGAAACAAACAATATAGTTTTCTTTTAGTAACAAAACCTGTGTTTAGAATCCAAAAGTAATGTAATCGCTCTGGAAACTATTATCGTAAGTAATTCCATGTCGATTAGTTCACGCTCCCATGTCTCCAAGATGTATAAAGTCTAGAAGAAACAAAGGTCTGGACAGGAGTGAAAATAATCTTAGATTCTTAGCCCCATCCATGTCTCCGGGTAAGCCACACGTGAGCAGTGATAGAAAATTCCTGATGGCCTCAAACCTCTCTTAAATGTAGACTTTTTTTCCTGCAACTTCTGGGTTTCTCCACACTTATTTTGACTTTCCAATTGTTCCTATTTTGGAACACACTACATTTGGAGGGGTTGCCGTTTGGTCAGAATCCACTCTGTTTTCCATTTTCTTAATAATGCGCCTTCCTCCTATGGCTCATTTGAAACCTTCAGGCTCCATTGGGTCTGAAGAAGGGACTGGGTGTCTGTGAGGTGAATGAAGGGGAGAAATCAAAGCTCAAGTTGGCTTTGGTGGCCCTCCAGATGGAGTTTCCCTGGGCAATTCTTCCATTTCTCTGATTGGAGATGTAGAACAATGGGCTACATGACTAATGGACCACCACAGCTTCTTGGGCTCCTGGTGGGGTGTTCCTTCATGACCCTATGACATACACACAATAATGATGGGGTGCTAACTTTGCCACTTAGTAGCCAGGTGGTTCTGGGCATTCTGTAAAGTAGGAATAAAAATATCCATCATCTGTGGGGTTCTTGATTATTCAAACAAGGTGGTCTATCTATGTACAAAATTCCAGTAGGGGAACTCTGGTGAGGCCGAGACGCAGGAAGATAACACTGAGTTTCCACAAATCTTTCTTTCCTGACTAAGCAGATGGAGACCTCAGGATGCATTTTACCTTTTGATTCTCCTCTTGACTTCTTATAAAAAATGTGGTGGCAGCTTTTGGAGAATTTACAGGCATCAGCTTAGGGGGGTGGGATGCTAGCGGGTTTGTTGTAAAGTTGGTGAGAACCCTCTCTTACATAGTATGTCATAGACGTATATTTCTTCTAAAAATATAAGAAAGTTTCCTAACGGCTAGTATCCAAAATCTAAAAAGAACTTATCAACCTCAACACTATGAAAATAAAGAATCCAGTCAAGAAATGTGCAGAAGCCCCCAATTATTATAGCAGCAATGTCCACAATAGCCAAATATGGAAAGAGCCCAGATGCCCATCGACAGATGGATGGATAAAGAACTCAGCCAACAAAAAGTGAAATCTAGCCATTTGCAGTGATGTGGATGGAACCAGGGGATATTTTGCTAAGTGAAATAAGCCAATCAGAGAAAGACATTTATTATGATCTCAGTCATATGTGGAATTTAAGAAATAAAACAGAAAATCATAGGGGAAGAGAGGAAAAAATAAAACAAGATGAAATCAGAGAGGGAGACAAATCATAAGAGACTCTTAATCATAGGAAACAAGCTGAGGGTCGTTGGAGGCGAGGGGGATACGGAGATTGGGGTAATTTGGTGGTGGGCACTAAGGAGGGCATGTGATATAATGAGCATTGTGTGTTACATAAAACTGATGAATCACTAACCTCTGCCTCTGAAACCAATAATACATTATATGTTAATTAATTGAATTTAAATTAAACAAGGAAAAAAAATGTGCAGAAGACACGAACAGACATTTCTCCAAAGAAGACGTACAAATGGCCAACAGACACATGAAAAAATGTTCAACATCTCTTGGCATCAGGGAAACCCAAATCAAAACCACAATAAGATAGCACCTCGTACTGGTCAGAATGGCTAAAATGAACGACTCAGGAAACAACAGATGAGGGTGAGGATGCAGAGGAAGAGGGACCCTCTTACACTTTTGGTGGGAATGCAAGCTGGTGCAGCCACTCTGGAGAACACTATGGAGGTTCCTCAAAAAGTTAAAAATAGAGCTACCCTATGACCCAGAAATTGCACTACTGGGTATTTATCCAAAGGATACAAACACAGTGATTTGAAGGGGCACCTGCACCCCGGTGTTTATAGCAGCAATTTCCACAATACCCAAAATATGGAAAGAGCCCGGATGTCCATTAACAGATGAATGGATAAAGAAGATGTGCAATATCTATCTATCTATCTATCTATCTATCTATCTATCTATCTATCTATCTATCATCTATCTATCTTTCTATCTATCACATAGATATAGATATAGAGACTAGAATATTACTCAGCCATCAAAATGACTGAAATCTTGCCATTCACAATGACGGGGATAGAACTAGAGGATATAATGCTAAGCGAAATAAGTCAGATAGAGAAAGACAAATACCATATAATTTCACTCATATGTGGAACTTAAGAAACAAAACAGATGAACATAGAGGAAGGGAAGGAAAAGTAAAATAAGACAAAAACAGAGGGAAACAAAACATAAGGGACTCTTAACTTTAGGAAACAAACTGAGGGTTGCTGGAGGGGTGGTGAGTAGGGAGATGGAGTAACTGGGTGATGGACATTAAGGAAGACACTTGTAATGAGCCCTGGGTGTCATATGCAACTGATGAATCACTAAATTCTACCTTTGAAACTAATAGTCTGCCTGGGTGGCTCAGTGGTTGAGCACCTGCCTTTGACCTAGGGCGTGATTCCAGAGTTTTGGGATCGAGTCCAGCATCAGGCTCCCTGCAAGGAGCCTGCCTATGTCTCTACCTTCTCTCTGTGTCTCTCATGAATGAAACTAATAATACACTGTATGTTAATTAAATTGAATTTAAATTAAAAAATTAAAAAAAGAAAAGAAAGTGTTCTAACTTGTGTTTCAGGTCACATTTTCTTCCTTTATTCTTTTTTTCCCCTTTATTCTTTTATATGGAGCAGATAAAGAGCTAACGATGAATACTGAGGTTTGAATTCTTTCTCCTCTTGATGCAGACTTTTGGATTTCTGTTTCCATAAGGACAGCCTGATATGCCTGCTGCTCTGATGTAGCTACTGCCTCCTGTCATCCCTTGGAGAGGAACCCTCCATCCGATCACCAGCTCCCTCTCTTCAACATCTTCCAAGCCACTCTGACTTGGCCCAATGCTGGGGATGGAGTAGAATGAATTTGGTTGTCAACTTTACCGATATTTTAAAGGTTTCATGACACAAAATACAGAAAGAACTTATGTAACAAAAATACATAAAGGCATGGGGAGGTGCATACTCAGTGCGCTTTCTCTTTAGCTTTCATACCCTGTATCCTCAATTCAGATGGCAGATAAAGAAGCACATTTATGAAGGGAACAGACAACAATTAAAGAATGATTAACATTAAAATGCTTTTCCTAGAATCCCCGAATTTTTCACAGTGACTATTGCTGGTGTGTATAAGGCACCAGGAGTAGGTCTGACTTGCAGGCAGATTGCTGTTCTTTGTTTTTTTCTAATAGTCACTTCATAGTCAAATGCTGTTATCAAAATACATATAACAGAAAAAAAAACAAAAAACAAACAAACAAACAAAAAAAACGAATGCTGTTATCAGCTAGGAGGAGAGTTCAAGAAGACATGGCTCTTGGCAAATATATTTGGCTATTTAGAAAAATTATTCAAAGTGGGTGCTTTATAGAGAGTGAATCAGCACTATCATCTTTTACTCCAAGTTCTTTCTTTGTGATCAAGGCTGGAGAACAGACCAAATCTTATCAATGGAATGTGCTAGAAGAGGTATCAGAAGCTTCTATTTTTAATTTTTCATGGGTATGTATGTGTATGTTTCTTTTCCTCTTATTAATTCTGTGACCTTGGGCAAGTTGTCATGTCTCGGATCCGTGTTTGATGCCATTCTCTACCTTGTGACCAGAGTTAACCATATTAACACAGATCTGATCTGATCATGCCTTTCTCCTGCTTGAAACCCTCTTGGATCTCTCCTCTGATTCGGATCTCCTATTACTGAAGACCCTTAATGCTTTGCCTCTAAGCCCACTTTTCCTCTAACTTTTGGTCACATGTACTCACTCCAGAAAGG